>NC_091692.1:31572500-32822500 GCF_041296265.1 Equus caballus
CCTTATGTGTCAAGAAGTGTCCTCCTCTCCATCTCATCCACTCTTGTGTCATGAATCATGGCCTCCGCTGTCTTTCTGTAGTTTCTCTTCCCTGCAGTTGATCAGCGTGTTCATTTCCAAAAGCTAACAGTTTATACTAAGCCCTGAGGACTGGTTTTGAGAAAGGTAAAATTTTCATTCATTTAACACGTGTTCTCTAGGCTCTTTGCTTAAGGAGTTTTTCTTCTAGTTGGAGGGAAAAAAATGCATGTGGGTGAGGCATACAGTGAAGAAAGCGTACAGACAATATGACAAGCACTGGGCTGCCCCTTTCATGACAGGAAGAAAATTATTACATGTAAAGTCAGTTTTCTGACTTCCCTTCCCCACCATTTGAAGGAGCTGGACCTTAGAGGAATATCCTTTTGTCTTAAAGAGTTGGATGGGCATTGGAATTCAGTTTAAAAAAATCTTGAGAAGTGAAGTTGTGAAAGGAAAGAGAAGGTTGAAGAGGGAAGGAATTAGGACTCTGAAAACAGCCAGCTGGAGCCGGGATGTGAGAAGAGTGGGTAGGGAGGTTGGAGGTTCTCGAGATGTGAGATCTGGGGAGAGAGATGACTAAAGAAGATTTTGAAGACATTTTTCCGTATGTTTTGAGACTTACTGCCTACCCCGACTCTTCCCAATCTACATTGTGAAATTTTTCTAAAGACATTTTTTTTTAAATTTTAAGAAGATTTGAGTAGGGAAGGCCAGTTTATAACAAGACTCAAAGCTCAGATACCTATGAAAGAACAATTTGAGAGGTAAACTTGACAGAAATTACTGAGGGAATGACTAAGGGAATAAGTAAGAGAGGATGACGTAGGATGACATCCCTGTTTCTAACTAGGCTGTGATGCCCTTTGCTGAGATGGGGGAGGGGAGTGGTGCCTTTGGGACATTGTGGTAGAGAACACACCAGGCATTAATGGAGGTTGTGAAGATTTGTGAGCAGAAAAATGGTATGATGGGGATTATATCTGGATTATTTTGCGGTAGCCTATGACCTTTGTTTGGGAGTGAGGAGAGACAGAGCTACACATGTATGTCTGAGTGGAGGTGTGCATTAGACAAGAAGTATTATTAACAGTTTCATGAAATTTTTCATTTCCCTTATATATTTAAAATTAATGCCCTCTTGGTTGTGATTTTGTTTTGTCTTGTAGTAACAGTTTTTTCTAGAGGAACACATCTCCAGTTTCATGTAGTAAGTTCAATCGAAAATAGGATTTACGAGTTGAAATGCATTTTGAGGCAATTTGTTCAGGACTGTAATGCTGCCCCACATGACTCGCCTCCTGTCTACATTTCCCTCCCGTGTCACAGACTCTGAAAGGTCTCTGCCACAGCTGTAGGCAGCACTGGCCATGTTTTCTAAAAACAGCAGAGAAAAGGACATTATTCTTAACATCTGCCTGCCCTGTGTTGATTAAACCAATTTTAATAGATGTCTGAGCTGTACAGAGATCTGGTCTTGGGAGTGGACAGAAAGTGGGTTTTCATGGCCCTTGAGAGGGCCGTTTGCTTGCTCAGAACTTTGCCCACCCAAAGTCAATTCCACATCAGATTTGTACCTCTCATATTAAGGCCTTTAATTCTGTGTTAGAATTGTTTCCTCTATATTGAGATAATATCTTATCTATTCTTCAACTCTGGGAAGGCAACTCTCTTGCTAACCTCCTGCCACATGCTCTACTTTCGCAGCAAGGTGAACCCCTTGTCCCCACCGACACCTCTCCCTCACACTCTTCATTCACCGTTACTCCCATCACCATCCTTACTACCACCACTACACACTTTACCACCTTCATTACCACCGCCATCACCCACTTCACCACCACCACTGCCACCACCTCTACTACCACACCACCCACTTCATCACCTCTGTCACCACCACTACCACCACAATGCCCACAGGCGTCAACAGCTATTTATTGAAATTATTCCTCGCTAGGTACTGTGCTAAGTTCTGCACATGTGTCTTCTTCAATCCTAACATAAATCCTCTGAGGTAGACACTGTTAATTCAGTTGCACCCTTAACACTAATCACAGAGTTTGGCCCATATAAGATTCTCAATAAATATGTGTTGAGTGTATTTTAATTTTGAAGATGAGGAAATCAAGGCTCAGAGAGGTTAATTAATTTTCTGAGTTCAAACAGCTAGTCTTTGGTAGATCCAGAATTCAAAATGACATGTGGGCGTTGTCTCCTGACCATGACCTAACCCTCCAAATTTCATACTTTTGCTTCTACTCCTCCATCGACTGGAACGCCCTTCTCCCTCTTTTCTGCCAATCAAAATTCTTCCCAGTCCCTCCCATTCTTCAAGCCATAGTTCACATTCTGCTTCTTCCTGGGGTTTTAAAATTTCACCATTTGGAATTGAGTCTCCTTCCTCCATGGTTTCATGGCCATTTTATTGTACTTCTGTTTGACCACTAAACATGACTGTGCTTGCTCACCAGTGTCAGTATTTGCAGCCCTCACTAGCATGTCAGTGACATGGGTGACAGTTGTATTTTACAGCTCTTTCAATCTCTTGTCTCTTGGTTAGCCTGGTGATTTGAATTCTAGGTGTTAAAGAAACATTTGTGAAATCAGGAGAATGAGAGACGGTTCTGAATGGGGGTTTTGGCCACAGGAAGGGGGCCCTGACACCTGCTAGGAGAGAAACGAGCAGCATTGGCCAGCTGGCCAGGGAGGGCACCAAAGACAAACTTTGCCTAGTTCACAATAGGCAAAAGGCTGGTTCTGGGTACACACAACATCTTTTATAAATAAAACTGTTTTATTCATGGTGAACCAGAGAGAGGAAGAAACAACAGGTGCTAAAGATGAATAGACCGTTGTTAGCCACTTATTGATTGGAAACCAATCCTAGATTTTGCTTCTTCCTGTTCTATCAAGTGGCCTCTGCCTGAGTATAATTTTTACTTTTTAGTACCGTCTGCACCTGTGGCCTTTGGACCTAATGTTTATGACAGATGGGCCGGGCTGTGCTTGCACCGTTTAGTGGGTAGCTTTCCTTCTGTAGCGCTCCATGCCGCTGTTGGCTGTGGCATGGGCCCAGTGGGCATGTGTGTTGGGAAAGGCTCATGTCTGCATCCATTGTTCAGCTGCTGTCCTCGGAGTCTAGCATTCCCAAGTTGGGTCCACTTATTGCCCATAATTTGTCTTTCTTTCCAGGTCATTGTCCCTCAAAATATAGTGCTCAATGGCAAACAAATCAATGGGGATGGGAACATTCACCTCAAATTTCAGAATCGGATACATTTCTACTGCTTTTTCAACCTCTCTCTTTAAAGCTATTATCTTAAGAGATTTCCTAATTAATTTTTGTTCTTCCCTTTAACTAAGGTGTAAATGCACCTGGTACACTGACATGTGGGAGGAAAGCCTTCCTTTTTGTCTTGAAAGATAGAGTGTTGTGTGGGTAAATAGTGCATTTTGGACTTTCTTAGGGAGAGTCACCTGCTGGCTATTTTGCTTTTCCTCCTGACAGATTGATGTCACATTTTAGACTAGCACAGAGTAAATGTTTACCTAGTGGACAAAGAGAGAGTAATGAAGGAAAGTGTCTCACCTTGAAGCTGTGTCAGCCTAGAGAAACAGACTAGATGTTAGAGTGCAAACAACAAGCCCCTTCTTCGTCCTAACTTCTCTGCAAAGCATCATGCTTACAGGGGCAATGGGCCCATTTTTATAACTGTCAGTTCTTTTTTCCTAGAATGGTACACTTGTCATTCAGTACCTGTCTCTGGCCAACCAGAAGAGAGCATTCTATTTGCAAAAGAGAGAAAGTGTTAAAATATATCTATCTCTATATCCCCACACGGCAGGAAAGTCGGTGCAGAGCCAGTTATGACAGCTTTTAAGGTGGGCTCCTCACCATGTGCATGCACATGTACATGAGGGGCAGAAGGTCAGGGTCTCTGGGGCCAACAGATTTTAATTCCCACTCTGCCATTTTCTAGATGCACCACTCAAAGCAACTCCCCCTTTCCGTGCTTGGGATGGAAGAAGTTAGCATCCGTAAAGCACACAGTAAGTGCTCAAAGCCTTTATGGAGGACCCTGATGGCATGGTTTTCACAAGGATGTGTGTTGATGCCACTGAAGATGGTTGGGTAGTTTATTCCTGCATCCTTGATTTCTCCTTTTCTAGCATCATAACATCCATAATTCAAAAGACCTTATCCAGTTCATTTGTGGAATATGTCTCCACCTGTCCAAGAAAAATTCATCTCTCCTACAAACCTGCTGTGATAGACCTCACTGGCCTCCCTGATCACGTTCTCTTTTCTTTTCCATGCCTTCTCCACATGCCACCAGAGTACTCCCAATGCGAGAGCATTATGCTACTGCTCCTCTATTTAGTGTCCTTGAGTGCTTCCCATTCCTCCTGAATTGTTGTCCCTGCTCTTTGCTGAGGCCTTCAGATCATGCACCACCAGGCCCTGGCGCATATCTCCATTTCCACTCCAGCACTCCTGGCTTCCTCTTTACTATCTAGCTTCCTGGTCTTCATCCAGGTCTTCCAGACTCACACTTTCTAGGAGTCTTGACCTCCACTCTTTTCTCTGCCTTCTCATAGACACCTAGCACCCAGCACTGATGACTTCTTCATATCCTTTAGGTTTTTGTTCAGGGTCACCTTTTGAGAAAGGGCCTTTCCTGGCCTGCCCATCTAAGTAGGTCTCCCTGTTCTTCTCTATCTTACCCCCTTACATCTTTCCTCCAAAATACTAATTACTATAGTTATGACAGAATACACTATGCAAAATCACCCAATAAATGCTACGGGCCTTATGGGAAAAGAGGGTCAGAGCACAGTACTCAAGACTTTATCAGTGACACATTAAAAAAAGTGATAGAAACCTGATAAAAACGCTAGCACATTTTGCACGTGTTAAATGGTTCAGCTGCATAAATAAGTGCTACAATAATGATGGCACTTTGCTGCCCAAAGGTCTGACATTTGCTTGTGGAAGTGGAGCTGGGTGGCTGCAGCTTGTGTGTTATTGTCAAGTGGTGGAAGGAAAGTTGTGACATTAGGTGTGGGGAGGTGGCTCTTAACACATGTGAACAGCTGAGGAAGCTGGGTGATATTCAAGGTATGCGAGTGTGCGTTTCTATTTTCCCGGTTGGCCTGGTTCAGCTGCGTGCAGTTTTTCTGTGTTTGCCCAAAGTTTCTTGCAGATAATATCACACATAAGAAAAACAAAATTTGCCTTATGCTCCTTATGCTCAAATTGCTCCCTGATATATCAGTCACGTTGGAACAAACACATTTTCAAAGCATTATAGGATTATAGCAAACCAGACTCTACCTATAACAATTTTATTTATTTGAATTGTTTCATCTCTCTCCCCCACAAGAATATTATTTCCTTGAAGGCAGACCCTGTGCTAGCTTTGTCATCATTATATACTCTAGAATAGTGCCTGATATAGGGGAGGTGCCAGTGATTGTGTGTCAGGTGAATAAGTAAATGAGTGCTCTGTCAGTGTTGATTAAACTAATTAAAAACAGTAAGTTGTCCTTAGTCATTGATAATGCCACTTTTACTTAAAACTTTAGAAGATATCTGTGTTTACAAACCTGTGTTTTTCTTTTTCTTTTCTTTTTCTAGGATTATGTAAAATATCATAAGTTGTTAAAATATCTACCTAAAAATCTCTGGCAGGCAAGTCAATATAATTATTTCTCTGTTTGTATTGTGGTAATTGCTAGGAACATACACTTTTTATCCCTAATACAAAACTAGCCCTGAGAAAAATAAAAAATTTTTATATCCTTAAAAAGTAGTGGAATCACGAGGATAGTGGAATGAAACCTTCGTTTTGTGGAGAAGCAATCTTCTCCGCAAAATAGACTGTAAAAACAGGACAGTCTTTTAGGGAAAAGAATCCAAAATAAAGCAGACAAAGACAAACAGCTTAGAAGTACAGGGCATTCCAGATAAGGATTTCAAATTTAGTTTAACTCCAAACCTAGGGGAATGCTTTGGTAGAAACATATGTTGGTATTGTTGACAAGCTGGTATTAAGATCCTTTACGTAAATAAAGATTCCATCAAAAATGTCACTTGAACTCTCAAAGACACAGAAGAAAAGAATAAAGATGCTGAAGATAACTTGGGTAAGACATCTAGAATATCATAATGTCCCATTATATCTGCCATCAGTTGAGTTTTCAAAGTCTCTAGCCTTTCTCGGTTTAGAGATAGAAGGCAAAAAAAGGGGGAGAAGAAGGGAAGTGGATGGAGAGAACAAAAAAGAAAGAAGAAAGAGAGAAAGAAAGTTACCTGTAAACCTACTACTGTAAATTCTTGCAAAATGATGGTGACAGACTTATTGAATCATTTTCTTTTTCAGTTGGATGTATTTTTCAAAGTGCTTCCATTTGGGAAAAGTTATTTTAATTATACTAGTTTGATGATTAAAAAATTTACCTTTTATAGCTTTTGGTGTATTTGAGGAACAAAAGATTTGGGATGTTGAGGGTAAATCTTGTCATCTGGGGACCTGTGATTGTCTTCTGGACTTTAAATTGGTCAGTATGGCTGGGCAGTTGAACACATATTAACGTAACACTGTTTCTTGCTTTTAAATTTTACTGTATAATACAAATTCTACCATGGCATTGAGCATGCTTTGTAAAAATGACTTTCGATGACTGTATGATATTTTGTCTTATTCGATTTAACCAGTCCCTTATTGTTGGATGGACAATTGCATTACCTATAGTTTTTCTATGATAAAGAACGTGATTGATGTCTGTGCATCTTTATTTACATTTTGGATTCTTTCTCCGTGATCAAATCTCAGGGGTGGAATTACTGGGTCAGAGGGTGTGATGAGCCAGGAGGCTCGTGAGCCACAGAGGAGGCACTGACATTTGTGAGGGTCCTTTCCTAGGATAGGCTGAGTGACAAGTTTTCCTTGTTTAAGCGTGGAAGTCTCTACCGCACACCCTGGATGGGGCCCCTCAACATGTAGTGGATACTCTCAGCCACTGTGACTGTTCCTTTCTTCACTGAAATGAATGCAAGCAGTGATTGCAGGTTTGCTTCATTGCATTGCTTTCTGGAGGTGTGTTTTTAACACATGAACTAGAAAGCATTCAGGTTTTCTCCATTTGTTTACTGTTGAATTGGGTGAGAAGGTTCAGGGAGCGGGAGAAAGCGTGGCTGAGTGGGAATAGAGTGGAGTCGGGGGCCAGGGCTTCAATCGTACATCTCTGCTCATACTCTGCAGTGTGATTGACCGTCCCCTCTTAAGTAGCTGTGTCGGGAGTCATGAGCAGAGAACAGCAGCAATTAGCCATGCGTTTCTCAGTCGTGATGAGATTTTACGAGGGAACCATTTCATCCCTGCCTGCTTCTACATACATGTAGTTTTTTGTCTTTCCTGTTTAATCTGGCTGTTAAAAATCCTAAATGTCAATTATTCTACAGTTAACCTCTCTGAATCTCACTTTTCTAAAATTAAATGGGTAAAGGCTTTTTGAGAGATAAAATGAAATAGCTTATGTGAAGGTACAGTCAATGTAAGATAATAGTACCAGTAACCTAACATTTCTCTTCAAATGAATTAGCTAACTGTTCAGGCAATTTCTTTGCTATTCTCCAACAATTCCAAGTGTATTTACTGATATTCCGTTATCCTCACCGCACTGAAGACAGCCAAAGTGGCTTGTGACATGATTCCCATTTTTAAGGGATCTAGTGATGGTGATCGACTCACACCCCTACAAACACACACACAAAACCAAGGGGCGTGGTAGAAAGTGAGAAGTTTGGCAAGAGGGGCATGAATGTGGAAAAATAAAACAAAAGCAATTAAAATTACATTTGGGGAAAGGGGCTCTGAGAAGCCACCCCCAAAGAATCAATATTACATTTGTTGTTGAAGAATGTGTATGCTTTTGGACAGATGTTAGAAGGACAGAGTACGTATGGCATTGTAGATATGAGAGATGACTTGAATTAAGGTCTGTAGCTATGAAAGAGAATGCCTGGCCTGAACAGGGAATATCGAATAGACTGGTGTGTGTGTGTGTGTGTGTGTGTGAGCGTGGGTGTGCATGTGGGTGTATGAATATGTGTGATTGTGAATGAGGGTGTGAGGAAGTGTGGGTGTGTGTGCATGTGTGAGAGTGTGTGTGTGTGTGTATGTGTGTTGGGAGGATGGGTGAAGTGGGGAAGAAGGAAGGAGGTAGGGGAATTGGTGGGACAGGAAGTTGAGAAGGGAGTTTGGAGCCAGATCACGGAGTCCCTTGACTACCTCGCTCCTGAGGATTGCCTATAACTTGTCTGTTAAAATACAAGACATAATAGTCATAGCATTCAGGAGGCACTTAGAGACTCTGCTGCTAAAATCAAGACTTTGCTTTGATTTCTACAAAAAATAACTGTAATGGGACATTAATTTCCAGGAAATATAAATAAGTAATAATTATGCCTGCATGTGCAGTTTTCAACATTACTATCCCGCTTTATGTTTCCAAAATTTCAACCCTGATTTACAGACTTGACATATCCTAAGGACGGCATGGTACAAAGGCGCATTTCTGTTGTAAGTAATATTTAAAAGTTAAAAATCATCACAGTGGGGACTGCCATCTATACTTTTCCAGATCTTTTTATTCATTGATTACATATTTAGCAGAACACAGGGGTTGACTTTGAAAATATTTCTTTCTGTGTCTTCTTCCTGGAGAAAGAGCAAGGAAAACAGTTGAGTGTAATAGACTGTGTTCTTTTATCTCTAAATGACTAACAGAAGGGCACATTTTGAACTGCACCTGCTTGTTTATCTTTCTAATATAGTAAAGTTAGTTTGAAGGCTGGACTCTGAAATGGAAGTCTCTCTTTGAGCTGACTCTTCCCTTCAAATTTCAAAATACCAAAGGTTAAGTGCTTGCTTCGGACTCAGTGGTGGAGAAAGAGAACGCTGGCTTTACAATGGAAGGGTTTACTGGAAAGCGTGTACTTAATGTCACCAGACAAGTATGATGACAAATTTGCTCTCTGTGTCTCTTCCTCAGAAGCTGGCTGCTCAGGTACAGAATGTCCATTTTCCCAGGTGTGTCCTCTGTGAGCCACCTTTCCCGATGGCTCTGCAGTGTGTGTCTCAGGATCTGAGAATTTATAAGCTTTTCTTTCATGCAACACTTTCCTGCTCTGTATCTCAACCAAAAAAAAAAAAATAATGTAAATAAGTTTCCTTGGAGGAAGTTCTCTATCTTCCTGCTTCTTGTGACTTCATGGTGACTAGACTTATCAGACTACTGGCCCTTCGTGTGAAATCTCCCCTTCTGCCTTTCTTTCCTTTCATCTCTGTTCTTTCTATTCTTAATGTCTTTTGGACAAGATGTTTTGTGTCTCAGTGATTCCAAGCAAACAAGCTGTTCTGCCATACAAAAAATAAAAATAAAAAGATAAAATGCCTTGAAACACTACAAAGTAAATCACTTGCCTTCAAGATTAAGCTAAAATGTTTTCTTGAGCTTCATGCTTCATGTCTGAACATCCCACCACTTAACTAGATGATAACAGAGTGTTTTTATTTTATCTGCTTCTTGGGTTTTTTTTTTTTTTTTTTTTTTTTTGCCAGTAAACCATATCTGTACTAAGCCAGGGCCACCTTTCGGTGAGAATGGAGCAGGAGGCTGCCCTCTGCCATCCAAACATGCCTCTAGCCCTGTTTATTTATGAGAAGCTTTGTACTGGATACAAACTGCTGTAAATGTTATCCAGCTTTGTGGACGACATCACACGGTCCTGGTAATCTGATAGAAGGCTTTAAATGGATGGGTGGCTCTGCCAGTTTTGGGTGCCAGAAGGTTTTGGGCTTTGAAAGAAAGAAACAACAAACCAACCCCAAATCAGAATCTCTAACTACTATTTAATCACAACACCCTAGGAAATGTCTAGAGTTTTACTGGAGATTCCTGTTGTGAATCCACAGCATTTTTTGAATTAAAAAAAAAAATGTAGTGTATAACACTCAAAGCTTACTTAGTATGTTCATATTATTATATTCTTTTAAATTTCATGAATTTTTTTTCATGAAGAAGTCAGGATTAATGTGCTCTTTTGGACACAACCAATTTGCATTGTTTGTAATGTGTTTGAAGACAGTATTTCCAGGTTGAAAGGCAGTTAGAGAAAGATTTAAGAAAATGCTCACAGGTTGGCCTCAGATGGAAGAATGCTAGTCCTGATTAGCAAGAACGCATACTAATAACACTCAGTGCTCAATATTAATTGATTACATTCCAGGATCTGGTACAATCTGCCCAGCAGAGTATGATAATTATTAACAAAATGGGTTATTATGTTGTAGTTATGAGATGAATCCAAGAATCTCTGCTTTTGGGGGATGGCACAAGATATGGCCAGTTTAGAACATGTATGGTATGTACTAAAATAGGTTGCAGGAGGCTATTTTGATAGAAACCAATCAATTTGTAAATTGTTTTAGTGGTTGTGAAGTATTTGATAAGTCCTGGGAGATAGATGGTAACAATTAAGACCTCTCCCTTCAAGGAGTTTCTGTCTAGTTTGGGAGGCAAAACTATACAGAAGAAAACAGTGAGAAGTGTAAGAGGCTATACAAATGAGCTCTATGTTCCATAGTGCTGACTGCCCATGTTGAGGGGAGAGGTCTGGAGTCATCTGATAAGAACTTATGAAAGAGCTGGGATGGTCTCCATCATTAGATAGGAGCTATGCATAAGGTTCGAAAATTATGTGGTGTGTACTCATTCCTAATCTGTGAATAGCTTGGCAGCTTCTTTTCCTTTCTACCCTACTGAATACCCCTGAGTTTCTAGATAAAGACAATTAGGCTTCAAATGGCAGAAAAATTTGAGAGCAGTAAATTCCACGTGACTTCACTAAGCTATCTCCAATATTGACCACACTTGCAACCTGCTTCTTCTCTTAACACTGTACTGTGTACAGTTGAGAGAAAATATTGAAAGGATGATGAAGGGTTAAGAGTGGCCCTGACAGCGAGCATTCACGGAACCCTATCCTTCCTGGCCCAGGTCATAGCCTGCACTTTCTCTTCATAACTCTCATCATATGCTTAAATTGCATCGATTCATTCAGTCAATAGTTATTGATTGAATGGCTGTTCTCTATTGAATTATAAACCCTGAGAACCACATTTATCTTATGTCCTGCTTCATCCCTAGTTCTCAACCTATTGCCAGGCCTGTCGCAGGAGATCAATATATATTTTTAAATGAATGAATTTAGGCATTGGCATATTCAGACTTGTCAGATTCTTCTGGTTGACTTTGGATGGTATACCATATGGCAAGATATTTCCAACTCTGAGATTGGGATTCCCCTCTAATGTTTTGAACAAGGAGAGAAATGAGAATAAACAGGGAGAGTTAGAGAGAGGAGGCAGGTGTATTCTTTCTCTGTGGATCAATGCAACATCCTCCTTCAGTGCTGCATATGGAACAGTTACCTAATATTATAAGCGCATATGAATTTCAGTCTTAGAAATAGATTTTATTTTTCCTTTAAAGGACAATGGATAGATAGCATTATTTGGTGTGGCAACATTTGAAGTTTCTAATGGGATATAATATATGGAAAACAAGAATTGTGACACAATCAAAAGCATGATGAAAAACACAAAATTATTGCTCATAACAGTTCATAATTATTCCATCGCACTTATTCATATAACATAGGCCTGTTTTGCTTGATGTTACAATGTTTCATACCATCTTCAAGAAATTGGAGTAGTTATGTCTGGTGCGTTCAATATTTGGGTGACACTGTCTAATTGGAAAACTACTAGGAGAATAACATTTTAATTCTCCAAGTACTCAAGTCTATAGCATAGTCTAGAAGTGTTCAGATCAAATAGTTACCCAGATGAGTTATGACACAAAAGGAGGTTCACCCTTCGCAACATTTGAAGCAGTTATACTTGGATGGCATATGTATAGTAATGTATGTGATATATATTATAAAACCCTCCCAGAAATTTATACATCTGCCCATATGATAAATATATAAAAATATTTTAAAGGTCTCCTAGAAGCGTTTCACAGATCCATTAAAGGGAAATATACTTTGAGTAGTGATGTCTTCAGATTGATTATTGTCAGCTCTTTTTATAAGTTTTAATAACAAAGCTCAGGGCCTCCACTACACTTATTATGCTCAGATTGTTTGGAGCAAGATACCTGAAATGGGATTTAAATTTAATACACTCCTGAAGACCTGCTTCTCTTCTTTACATGAACGCCTGCCCTCCTGGCTAAATCAGGGACGTGACACACACTTTAAGAACGTTAAAAAATATGTTATTCTCAACACACATGCACCTCGCTTTGGGGTTTAGCAAGGATGTTCTTTGTGGGAACTGATGCCTTTTGTAGCAATAAATAGTTCATTGCACTTGATAAGGTTGAATTTCCCTAATGAGTGACAACATGAAATTTTGTCCTTTAAGTATTTCTTCTAGTTTCCCTTCCCCAACATCTGACCTATTTCAACTCATAGGGCCGTAACTCATTAAACATTCTGATTCATCAATCACCACATATAACTAGAGTCATGAGACTGCTGCAATAAATGAGTTACAAGTAGAGGCATAAACACCAGAAAAGAACATTGCTCAAAGCTAGGTGTCTTGTGGGTTCTTTATTGATTCTTATTTGAATGGCTATGGCTAGCATTTAGTTTAGGTAATTCACTTTTCTCTTAAGTTAAAATATTTTAACCATGTTGTATGCAGCAACACTTTGTGGCCTTCATCCCCCATTTTTTTACATATTAAATACAGATTGACAATATATTTTTGGCCATGGTGATGGTGCTCCCTTGGTCTACCTTCAAGTGTAAATGGCATTCTTGTTAGACATATTCATTGTCATAAGAGACTATCAGTGCTACCCCTAGATGGACTATCATTTAAGATATATTATTCCACATTTAATTGGCAACACAGTTTAGCTGCATTTCGAGTACTTAATAAGGAATAAAATCCTGAACCCATTAAAGCTCAAATTGACTGAGATTATATTTATGAAGGTATTATGGAAGGATAGGCAATCCATCCATTTCCTTAGAATTAGATTATAGTGACTCAGATTCAGCCAGATCAGTGATGGACTCTGGGCAGCATCTTCTAGACTCCATCACATGGGCCTCCTAGAGAACAAGTGTTGCTCGAATGCTCACTGTGTCCCAGGCTCTGTTCTAGGTGCCTGGGATACATGATGAACAAAGCAGACAAAGATATTCCCTCAAAGAGCATGACATCTAGTGCAGGAAGACAGATTGTAATTAATAAAAATAATAAATAAGTAAATCACACAATGTTGGAGAAGATGAGAACTATGTATAGAAAGAAAGAGTAGAGCAGGTAAGGGAAGTCAAGAGCACTGGGGTGGGTGAAAAGCAGTTTGCAGCATTCAGTAGGCAGTCAGTGTGGGCTTTGTAGGGAAGGTGAGATTTGTGCAAAGACTTGAAGGAGGTGAGAGGATTAGCCAGTGGCTTCCTTAGAGAAAGATCCTCTCGGTAAAGGAAAGAGCTATAACAAAAGTCATGTGGTGGGGTGACCGTGGTGTGTTAAAACAAGGTGTCCATTGTGTTGAACTGTTTATGGGGGTAGTGTGGTAGAAGAAAGGCCAGAAAGATAACCAGCAGCAGACCACATGGTGCCTTAGAGATCCTAGTAAGAGCATTGGCTTGTATTCTGAGTAAAACGGGGAGCCATTGCATTATTGAGAGTCGATTGCAGGGGGTGGGGCATGGGCAGATGCAAGGAGACCTGTAACAGGCTGTTGCCCCTCCAGGGCAGACATGGTGGTGTGTCAGAAACCTGTGTGGTAGTGACAGCTAGTACAGGTGGCCCGAATCTGGGGGTCCTCTGAAGGTAGAGCCAATAGGATTTCTTTAAGTATTGAGGGTGGAAGTTGAGAAAAGCAGTAGACGCAAACTCACTCCTAACTCTTGACTTGAGCAACTAGAAGGAAGGAATTGCTATCCCTTAATAAGGAAAAGGCTGTGGTTGGAGCTAGTTTGGGGCAAGGGAGAAGACCTGCAGCTCAGTTTGGACATGGTGATGTAATAAATGTGTTAGATATCAAATGTGCAGTTGACATGAGTCTGGAATGCAGGAGAAAGGTCTTGGCTGGAGAGGTACATTTGGAAGTTATTGGTGTAGAGAGTATTTAAATCTGTGCTATCAATATGAGACTGAGAATAGAGAAGAAAGAGGACCTAGGGGTATTTTTCTGGGGCATTCCACAATTAAGGATTGGCGAACAGGAGAAATCAGTGAAGAGGACAGAGAAGAAACCACTAGTGACAAAGAAGGAAAATAAGAGAATGTGCTGTCCTGAAAGCTAAAAGAAGAGAGTTTAGTTAAAGAGGAGAAAGTAATAGCTGTGTCAGATACTGCTTATTGGGCCAATACAATAAGGACTGAGAATAGATCATTGGGTTAAGCATATTGAGGTCATTGGTGGCCTTGGCAAGGGCAGTTTCATGACTGATAAAAGCCTAATGGGAGTGCATTTAAGAGGGAATGGGAGAGAGGGAGGTAAAATAGGGGAATATAGAAAACAATTCTGAGGAGTTTTGTTGCAAAGGGGAGCAAATAAAAGGGATGGTGGCTTTCAAAGAGAGTGGGGTCAAGTGAAGATTTTGTTTTTATTTTGGTTTTAAGGTAAGAGAAATAACAGCATGTTTATATGCCATTGGGAATGATTGAGCAGAGATTAGAAACAAATATGGATGATGAGAGAAAGGAAGATAGAAGTGATGAGCCTGAGTAAAGGAGAGGAGATAGGATCAAGTTGAGAAGAATGGGCTTGGCTTTAACTAGGAGTCGGAGAGTTTATTTGTGTTAACAAGCTGGAAGGAAAGGTTTGTGGAGACAGATGTATGTGGATGAGTGGAGTCTGTGTGAGTTTACTGGAGCTACTGTAACAAAGTACCACAAACTGGGGCTTTAAACAATGGAATTTATTCTCTCATAGTTCTGGAGGCCAGAAGTCAGAACTTGAGGACTCAGCAGGGTTGAATCCTTCTGGAGGTTCTGAGGGAGAGTCTGGTCCACGCCTGTCTCCTAACTTCTGGTACTTGCTGGCAATTCTTGGCGTTCATTGGTTCATAGATGTATCACTCCATTCTTTGCCTCCGTTATCACATGACATTCTCTGTGTGTGTGTGTCCTCTATGTCCCTGTGTTTCTTTTCCTCTTATAAGGACACTAGTCATATTCAATTTAAGGACCACCTTAATGCAATATGACTCATCATAATTTGATTACATCTGTAAAGGTCCTATTTCCAAATAAGATCATATTCAAATGTTGTGGGTAGACATGAATTTGGGGAGACACTCTCAACCCAGAACACAGTATAGGTTCTCTTTGGATCGCTTGAATTTTCTTAGTGAAGTAGACAGCAAGGACATCACCTGAGAGTGAGACAGGCAAGGACGTCTTTGAAGATTAAGGAGTAAAATGAAGGCTAGAACTGGTTGCCTAGGCATGTGAAGAGTGCATGCTCCAGGAGAATGTAGCATACCTTCAGTGGAGGCCCCACTTGAGATTTGTGTTCTTGAATTCAACGCAAGCTGAGTCAGCATGGTTTCATGTGTTTCTCCAGCTTCCTAGATAGAGGTATCAAGTAGACACAGGATTGGATTTAACTGAGATGGTTTTGCCAGACAAGTACAATGAAGTGAGAGAAAGGCAAGAGATTTGGGGGCATATCTAAGGGATATAATAAAATAACTGTTCCTGGAACTTAAATTAGGAAAAGAGGAAAGACGTCCCAGGGGCGTAGGACGGGAGGGAATGGGATGGGATCGGAGTATTGGAGGAAGTGATAGCAGGTAGTTCTCAGAGAGCATTATTCATGAGATTGGCTAATGGGGAGTCTGCTGGCTTTGACTCTGATATGGAGCAGCTGAGGTACGGCAAATAACAAGATCTTTGGAGGAAAGGACTTGAGAAACTAATACTTGTATTTAATTTAATTAGTGTGGTGGTGGTCATAGTGACAGTGAGCCAGGAGCTAAAATCTTCCACAAATGAAAGGAAATGATTTGGAGTTGATAGATAATAGCAAAAGTGAAGGTAGTGTGTGATATAATTTGATATCTTGAGATTCAGAAGTATGGGCTTTTGGGAGCTGGAAGGGCTCACAATCTGAAAATGTCAAAAGGAAAGAGCAAGGAGGCTGGGTCAGTAGTGCATGTCCTTCCCCTCTGTCCCATGTAAAGAAACTCTTATATGGCTTTGCATTAGAGAAAAGAGGTCAGAGAGGAGCAGCTCTGGTTGCAAGTGGGCAGAGAGCCAAGGACTCTGTCCTGCCCCCTCTTGCCTGCATCCCTGAGGTTCTTCTGCAGTCTCATGACCCCAAAACCATAGCGCTTTATGAAGGGAGTTTGAAGATTCGGTTCTATAAAACTTTTCCTGGTGTTCTTTTTTATGCCTTTAATTTACTATTTTGAAAAAATTCAAATATACACTGTATAATAAACACTCACATACTCGTCACTCAGCTTCATAACCATAAACATTTTGCTATATTTATTTCATCTATTGCCTTTCTTTGGGCTTGATGCTGGAGAATTTTAAAGCATACCAAGTCATTTTACTCAATACATTTCAGTATGCATCTCAAGAAAAGTACATTTTCTTGGATAATTACAGTGCCATTATCACACCTAAAATCAACAATGATTTCTTGACAGCATCTACTTTTCAGTCATACCCCATGTGCATGATTTGAGAGCATCTTTGCCATGTATGGAAGCCTATATAGCTTCAGTGAATATTCAATGGTAACTTGATTTTCAATAATAATCAAATAGATTGGTTTGTGTAAGCTAGTATACTTTTAGCTGATATTTATTGGCCACTTTCTATATGCCAAGAGCTATTCTCAGAACTTCTATAAGGATTAGCTCATTAAATTTTCTCAATAATATTATGGGGCAGATGCTATTATTATCTGTATTTTACCCAGGAAGCTAAGAGTTCAGAGCCACACAGATCATAGGCGAAAGAGTTAGAAAGCAATGTCACACGGTGGTGGGAATATGGCTCCTAACAGGAAGTTGCACATGTTCAAGTCCTGTTGGAACAATGGGATAACAATAGAACCCACCACCTAGGATTCAATGAGTTTATATGTATATATATACATATAAAGTAACAGGCACAGAAATATTGGCTCTTGATGTACTGGGATTGTTTTATTAGGATTTTAATCTGCTTCTGTCTGACTCCAGAGCCCAAGCATGGACCTAGTATAAAAATAAACTCTATTTTGTAAATTAAGATATAAAAATATATTCCTCCTTTCAGATGTGACTAGATCAATTTGCTTAGTTGATCTCACAGAAAAAAATAATCGATGGGTAACCTATATAGGCAGGAGACTAGCATGTGTCATCACCAGCAACCTCTCCATCCCCCAGAGGGAAAGGGCATGTGCTAGTGCATAACAGCCCCTCTGGGTAAGGAGGCTGAAGGGGCAAAGACCATCATTCCTTTGGACTCAGCCACCTGGAGACGAGCCCATCAGCCCCAGAGGTGAGCTGTCACATGGAGGCCTGCTTACTGCTAGGAACATGATTGTTTCAATAATAGTGAATTTTAACTTCATAATCTGTAAACCTCTAGGGATGTTTTGTCTAAGAAAGCTCCAGAAAAGCTCAAACATGTATGGATGTGTGACTCTTCTAAGACCATGAGAGGCCTGACCACTGGTTAAGTCATGGGCCTGGAATGGTGGTTGTGGTGAAGTTTCCCCTCTACACAGCTCTAGCTCTTTTGTGCTGAAAGAAAGCATGTACACATACACACACACACGTGCACACATGTGTGTACACATGCCTGATAAACATCCTCATCAAAGGTCGAAGGGGATTTTCTGGTCAGGCCTTTGCTTCTTACCCTTTTGTTTCCTATCTCTGTGCTTAGTCTACCTGGGTCCTTCATTTTATATTATCTTGGCCGTCACTGGACATCCCTTTGTCTGTTGTTAGCATCCCACACCCCAACCATGAGTAGCAACTGTCCTCCTTGTGTCTTACAACAATCCCAAATTTAGAATCGAAGTTGTGCTCCTCTCTTGGTTGGGAGTCTGACTTTTGACGTAGCTCACGTTGAGCATTGGCTCCAATAGATGCCCCAGACCATGTATGCTCACGTGTGTCTTTGTGAAGACAGGGTAATTGCACACCATGAACACTATCTGAAGTCTGATGGTTTGATGAGATAAATATCCTTCTCTTGGCAAATTATGTTCTAGGGGAACACAGGAAAATCCTCCAGAACATTTCCAGGTAATTGTCTAAATAAACGAAGAGCAGTTTTCATAAACATCATAAGGATGAATTTAGCCCTTGAGCAGGGATGGCGATTATCTTTTATTATCTCACCTTCAATAGCCATACATTTAATGAAAAAGACCATTAATATCTAGTTCAATTCATGTTGTATAGCTGGAATCAATACATTTATATTTGCTATCTTTGGCTGAGTTCCTTTCTTTCATTCCCTTTTTATGACATTTTAAATGTTGAACTGGGGATGAACAGAATTCCATATTGTTTGCCATATGTATTAGTTATACATTTGGCATGTGTAATGGAGATTTATAAAAAACAGTGACTTAAACAAGATAGAAGTGTATTTCTCTCTCATTTAACTGTCTGGGCATAAGTAGGCTGGTATGTCATGAGAATCTGGGCCCCTTGAATCTTTTTGCACCGTGATATCAAGGGTTTTGCTCACATCAACATAGTCCCAGATGGCTTACCAGGTCATTTGGCTTATCACATTCCAGTCAGCAGGACGGGAAATAAGTGGGAAGGAAAGAGAATCCCTCCTCTCTTTAAGGCTGTGACTCAGAAATAGTGCATTTCCCAGCTCCTCCCTTTGGCCAGAACTTAGTGACAGAATCACAGCTAATTATAAGGGAGGCCGGAAAAAAGGTCTTTTAGTGTGGGAGATCATGTACTTGGTTAAATTTCAGGGGTCCTGAAATAATAGAAAAAGGAGAGAATTGATTTGGGGGACAATTAGCAATCTTTGCCACATCGTAGAAATATAATTCCTTTCATTCGGATTCTGGTGGTTATTAATATTAAATAGTGTATTTCTTCTCCTATCTTCAGCAGAGATGGCTTTTGGTCACTAGAATCTGTTTTCCTCTTTCTTGGTAAACAGCAAAGGACTGCATTTACCAGCACTGCTGGGTATGGTCAAATGACTATTTCTCAACAGTGGAGTGAGATGTGAGAGGAAGAGAAGCGTGCCCTGCCCAGGTTGAGGGTGCAGAAGTGGCTGTGAGAACTCCAGCTTCTTTTTCTCCTTTGGGCATGTGAATGCAGATGATGAGGCTCCAGGCTTTAAGGGATGGTGGGGCCACAATATAGAAGAAGCCTGGATCCTTCAATCACCATGTAACAGTGAGTTGTCCACTGACCAATACTTCTTCCCTGGACTGTTACATGAGTATAACCTAAATGTCCATTATGTTTCAGCATGATATATATTGGGGTCCTTTTAATATCACTTTGGCCTACTCTAACTAGTACAGTGTCTCCTTTGAGGCTCCTGTTTGCTAACGATTCTTATAACCATTGTGCTGTGGAACTAAATGATCCACCAGAAACACCAGAATTTTGATTTGTAAGCAGCTGGTGAATTTTTGGGTTGTAACATTTCTCCAAATTTTGTTGTTATTCACAAATCCTCCATTTGTTTGTGAATTTTGTTCTCTGTCAAAACATTTAAGACTATTTTCCATCTTTTAGAAACTGAACAGCAGTTTTTCTGACACTGGTTTTTCTGATGATAAATAGTTTTTTTCTTCTATTTTTGCATGTAGGGATGCTTATTGAGAAAAAATCAAAGTGTGCTCTGACAGGCAGGAATTCCATATAACACTTGCTACAATATTTCCCACAAGAGATTGGCATTGGAAATTATTCTTAGAGAACAAATATCATGCATCTAGGAGACTATATTTAAATTCTGGGTGGAATAGATGATCTGAGACCTCATAAAGTCAAGATACGGCCAAGACCTTAACTTAACATTAAACTCCTAGGTGAAAATGACATTAAGATTCTTCAGGGACGCTAGCTCAGATATCTTGTCAATAAGCTGTACTAGGTTACTAGTTTGTGTAAAGTCAGTCAAAATATTTCCAAAGCCAAGAAAACATTACAGCCATTTGCTTCCCTCCTCTCGATCTGAGCTCTGAGTCGAGGTTAGGATCAGGACTGGGAAATGGAAGGAACCAGGGGCTAATGGCTCCAGTACCATATTGCAATGGTCATTCTCCTACTCCAAAGGCTACCAGTTTAGTAAGTTTTTTAAACGTACTAATTAATTTCAACCATGAGTAACATTGAAAAGAAAGTCCAGGAGAGGAGGCTGAATACTAACTGGTCTCAGGGTTGTGTGGTCTTAAGCCATTGTCCCTCTTTTAGGATACTCTCCTTTCTTGGATTCCATAATGTTTTTGGCAATTAAAATGTGATATAATGTTCATCACACAAATTTCCTAGAAAGAAAATTGCGATATATATCAATGACCTTTATATGTTATGCCTTTTAATCTGGTATTGGTTACAATTTCTTAAGATTGATCCTTAGGATATTTTAACTCTTTAATTAATCAGTTCATTCGCTCCATATTTCTTGAGGCTCACTATTTCCCAGGCAGTTTTCTAGGTCCTAGGGATAAAGTATAATGAATGATACAACGTCTCTTTCCTCATGCGGTTTACTTTTTAATGGTAAAATGATAGACAAATCAACAGCTAAGTAGAAAGCATAAGAAAATACCAGGTAATATTAAATTTAGTGATGAAGACAAGAGCAGGTAAAGAAATAGCCAGTGATGGAGCAGAATGGGGGTACACTTTACATGGTTTTCTGAGGGGTGGCAAAGGCCTCTTTGAGGAGGTGACATGAGCAGTGACCAAATGAAGTGAGGGGACAAATCTTGTTGAATATCATTGGACAACCATTTCAGATGGGGTAATAACAGGTGCAAAGGCCCTAAGAGAAAATGAACAAGACTTATTTGAGGAGTAGCAGGAAGTCCAGCATGATTGGGCCAGTGATGAGGTTGGAAAGAGAGACAGAAGCCAGAACTTGTCAGGCTGTCTGGGCCAAGGTGAGGACTGCAGGTATTGTCCTGAGTGTGATAAGAAACCACTGAAGAGTTCTGAGGAGAAGAGAGAAATATGACAGGATTTATGTTTTAAAAAAATCACACTGGGGGCCAGCCCCAAGACTGAGTGGTTAGAGTTCTGTCTGCTCCACTTCAGCGGCCTGGGTTCAAGGGTTTGGATCCTGGGCGGGGAACTGCTCCACTCATTGGGCATGCTGTGGAAGCATACCACATACAAAAATTGGAGGAATGTTGGCACAGATGTTAGCTCAGGGTGAATCTTCCTCACCAGGAAAAAAAAAAAAGAAAAAAAGGATCACACTGCTTACTGTAGAGAGGAGTGTTTGTGTATGGGGAACATTGAAACAGGGAGACAGTGAGGAGAGTACGTAGTTGTTCAGGCCAGAGAAGGGGGTGGCTCTGACTGCTGAGGGGAGTAGAGATGGTGAGGAGCCTGTGGGGGAGGTGGGAACAGGTGAGCTATGGTTTAGTATGCTGAGTGCAGAACTCCATTATACTTGCAGTCCTGGAGGCAGAGTCTCTGAGTTCAAGTCTCACCTGGACCTCTTAGTAACAAAATGACTCTGGACAAGTTGTGTACCCTCCCTGGGTCTCATTTACCTCATTTGGAGAGTGGGAACAATGATGAGAATTCCTTCAAAGGATACTGTGTTGTCTAATGAGATAATTCATGAAACATACTTAAAACCGTGCTTGGCACTTAATAAGTATAAATATTTGCAAATTATTATCTTTATTGATCTTTTACACTGTAGTCATGAAAATAAATAATCTAAGGGTTTTTTCTAAAACCAGTTTTTGCCTATAAAAGGATCATTTGCTATAAGGAAATTTACTATTATTTACTATGTTTAGAACACTTTTTAGTCATATAATGTTTTTCAGAAATATTTTTGCCTGGAACACCTCCATTTCCTTTACTTCTGTTTAGAGTAGATTTCTAACTCTTAGCTCAATTCCTGGTTTTTATTCTAAGAAGATATAAACCATATCCTCCAGTCTGGGGCTGTTTTGCAATGACTAAGTGGGAAGAATCAGGCTCTAGGATTCTGGTTCTAGTTTCAGCCTGAGTAAGTCACTTAGCTTTGTTGAAATTCATATTCTACATCTGCAAAATATATTACAGTGCTCAATTAGGAGAAGTTGATAGACGTGCACATCATACAAAGCATTTTATAAATGTTGGGCTTTATTAGTTTGTGTTTGTTTTTCTATCATATTTTTGTGCACGTATGAGAAAAAAGTATCTGAAGGAGCTTTCTATGGGAGTAAATTCCACTTGAAGAAATTTGTCCCAGTTCCTATGGGGAGAGAATGGTTCCAATGCTTCATACCCCTTTCTGATGATCACCCTCAGCCCACTGTGGCTGCCACAATCTTGAGCAAGAAAAGATCACAAACTCACTTAACAGCCATAATGTGTCTGGCGATAGCTCTCCACTTAGCAAAAAGTACATGTTGTTGTCAGTAGATTTGGTCATAATGATAACAGAACATGTGAAATGTCTTCATTTCCTCTGCATAAATCAATCTGTTATTTCTTTCAAATAGTGTCTGAAGTGCTTATGCACAAAATTAGCATTTCTGGGTTTTCATCTTGGAAGTGTGTGTTGATTGTGCATACCCATATGAAAACAAGCAGTCCTAGGGAAGAGAGATTTCAAAGGTTGTGGAATGCAGCGAGAAAGACGTGTTGATCCTCAGGCTTGGCTCCAACTCGCCAAGGAACCAGAGTCCCTTTCCTTCCAGAGCTGGTCTTCTAAATCTTGTTTGATTCCTCATTTCAATGTCTTTTTTCAATATAAGCCAACGTACCGGAGGATAGAAAGAAAAAAGTGAAGGTTAGCAATTAAATTAAATAAGAAATGGATTTATGGAGAGACCCATGCAATGATAAGGGCTCATAGTCTAATTATCAATGAAACTTTGCTCCAACCCTTGTTTTACAAACTTAGTGAAGAGTATAAATGGTATGAACCAACAGTGTAGAGACAGTTTAATGCGTCTGAATAATCTGTAATGTTGTGAAAGTGTCCACAGAGCTATAAGAATGTAATGAGAAATGAGGGTTCTACAAAAAGTGTATGTTCTTGGGGCCAGCCCGGTGGTGTGGCTGTTAAGTTTGTGTGCTCTGCTTCTGTGGCCTGAGGTTCATGGTTCAGATCCTGGGCACGGACCTATGCACGACTTATCAGGCCATGCTGTGGCAGATGTCCCACATATAAAGTAGAGGAAGATGGGAAAGTAGTCACGGATGTTAGCTCAGGACCAATCTTCCTCAGCAAAAAGATGATGGGCAGCGGATGTTAGCTCAGGGCTAATCTTCCTAAAAAAAAGAAAGTTCTTTGATGCCATCATCCTTTCAGATTGTGATGATCTTGAGGAAAAGTGTCAGGCTCTCTCATGCTCTGACTGAGTCACATGACATTTGCCCATGATTCCGATACTTCCTTACTTCATAGAGCACCCTTTCCAGAGACGTGCTTAAAGTGCCAGAATTAAGACCAGCCTTACTTTTATAAAACTGGATCATGGTTGTCATAAAAGTTCTGAAACTAGAAAAAGACAAACACGCAAATAATATCCAACACAATAATATTTCAGAATAAATAGTGATATAATCCTAGAAGAAAACTACTTGAATTCTTGTACATTACTGGATTATATGCATCTGAGGGCCAGGAGAGTTCATTATTTGTGTTTCTTATCCAATTGAGGCCTAGCACATGGAATGTGTTTAATAAATGTGTCATGCATGAATGAAAAGGCACTGCTAGTTGAAAGGGTATAAGACAGTTGTGATATTACCATAAAAATACAATATTTTGTCAATTTAACATCCAGGAATATAATGGCATGCTTAAAAATATGTAGCATAGAGCTCTCTGTGGTGTATATTATTCAAACAGAGCCCATGATAATAACTAGTCTTATATAATTGTTTTGTTATTAGTTAACAGGCTGAGCATGAGACAGAGATACATAAAAGACTGAAAGGAAACAGCTTGGAAGATATCCCTAACTAACCCAAAGATGGGCTAATTCACGAGAAAGATGTAAAAATGCTAAATGTCTGCACTCTTAATAACATGGCTTCAAAATATATGAAGTAAAAGATGGCAGAACATCAACACGAAATCTACGGCACTTTGTGGGAGATTAAGCACACCTCTCTAGTAGTTGACAGGGTTGTACTTGAGACATGGTTTCAGAAGAGAAGGAGGCCTGATGTTGAGGTCTAGAGGATGTGGATCTTGGGTACCAAAGACGTCGAGTGCAAGAACAAGTCTGCAAGATTGTCTGTGTGCTGCTGGCTCAAAGTGCTGGAAGAAACAGCCTGTGAAATCTACCAAGTAGTTCAAGTTTGAATAACTAAAATTTAAATAGCCATGTGTCAAGGATTGCTTGTGTTCTCAGCAAAGTGTGAAGAAGGGGCTGAAAAATTATATTTGCAGAATTCCACGGGGAAAATTTTTTACATAATAATATCTAACAAGAATTGAACACTTACTATGTATGTCAGGCATTGTTCTAAGTATTAACTCATTTAATTCTCACAACAATCCTGTGTCTGTAGGTTGAGGTTTCACTATGATTATCTAGTTTTATAGATGGGGAAACCTAGCCAAATAGAAGATTAATTTGCCTAGTGTCACAAATCGATGGAAATAGCATTTGAACTGAGGCAGCCTGACAGCAGCAGCTACTCACCTAGCTGTGCTGCCCAGGACTGCTAGGTGCCACTTAGGTATTTCTTGGTTTGATTTGATTTCTGGCAAAATTGCTCAATGACCCAGATTTTGTCCAACTTTAAAAATATGGTAGCTTACATTATTTATATTTATGCAGTATACCTTCTGTACCAATATGGGGATATAGTTCTTAAATGTCTGAGAAATGATGTCACGTTATTTGCAAAAGTGATCAGCAGTGCAACTGTTGGTTAACTTGAACTAACTGGGAAGACATTCCAAGCTTATACTCACGACTCAACCAAATAACGTGAAATGAAGGCTGATTTTATAATCTTCCTCTTTTGGTAAATTAAAAGCTAGGTAATTTTTTCAGAATTCAGGACCAGAATATTGTTTCAGAGTGCTAAGAATATGGATATATCAATAGTTAACCCACGACTGAAGCAAAATCTATAGAAAAATAATCTTCAGACATATCGAGTTTCATCCTGAAAAAAAAAATTGAGGTGTGAAAGCAACAAATGCTTGGAATTGCAGAGATGGAAATAGAGAACTAATCCTTAATCAGTTAAAATGATCATTAATAAATGAAATCTAGAAATAAAATCCCACCTCTCAGCATGATCCCAAATGCCAGCTTTTTTTTAATAATTAAAGAATTTATTCTTGAAGATGTTAACTCTTTCATCCTTTTTGAACCTCCTTCATATTTCTTAGCATAGTTTAGCTGCAATGCAAAAGATTCAGATTTGAAATTAGGTGAAAAAAGTTTTTAAAAGGAATAGAAATATGCAAAATAACTCATACTGCTTTAGGAATCATAGAGGTCTCAAAAACATGAACAAAAGGAATTATTTAAATGTCATCCCATTTAAATGGTAAATTTGCCATGACATGTTTTTCAGTTTATTGGCAGCAAGTGAACTGATCGACACGGCACCTTGTTTTCATGTCCTTTCTCTCCCCTCTCCCACTCTCAGTCGCCTTCCATGCCTTCCATATGTCTGGATCAATCTGTTGATTTCACTAATACGTTCCCATCCCCCTTCAAGACTTAGTGAATCATCTTACACTCTTCGGTATGATCAGGAATTAGAGTTCTTATTGATTGTATATTATCCTTTTATGTAAATATTTCTCTGATGCACTTCTTACTTGTTCTTTGGTTATTAAAGATAGACTAATTTCAGGACTATAAGGGCTAGGACTAATTGATCTATATCTACATAAAGGAAATGCATAGGCTTAAAAATATTGCAAGATAGCATTTTGGGGAAAATATACTTAAGTGAAATATATTGAGACCAGGACTAGATAGAGTACATCATAATCTTAAATTCAATATATGGTTTTCAATTCAGAAAGTATTCAATGGTAAAAGAAAACTCACAATGGAAAGCTTTACAATTTTTCCTTTGAAATCCTCATGCACTTTATGAAGATTGGAGAAAACACATTTCAGCAGGCTTGGCAGTCACTCAAATTTGTGTGCTCTAAGTTTAGAACCAAACTCAATCTGCCCCCTGTTCAAGTTCTGTTCTGTGCTGGCAAAACACCACTTGCTTGTTCAGAGGGAGAAGGAAGGCTTGGTAAAACTCGAAAAACTTACTGGACATTAAATAATACTTCAGCAATTATATTATTCTCAGCTTAAGTAAAATTGCATTAAACACATATGGGTGACATTTTCCTTATGACACAGGAGTATAAAATAAGTAGAAAATACTTAGCAGCATTTATTTGAGGTTTGACAAAACTTAATAATGCCCACAATTTGCATAAGTGCACTTCATTTTCCCAAGATGCTAGAGGATTTCCTAGCTCTTATTTCTACTTTTTGTCACTATTTCCTTTCATATATTGAGGATGTTTGTTTAGGTATAATTTTTTTTTGCATTTTAAATCTAAATATTGCAATATTGTGTTAAGGTGCAATAGCTGAAATGTGAAAAGATGTGCCATAATCTATTTATATTTATGTAGAATTAAGCATACATATAAATATTTTAAACATATATGTATATACACACATATATATATGCTTATAAAAAAGTTTACCTGTGTTCATTTAAATTTTCATTTTTAATTATTTTGCATACCAATTCTCTGAAATCTGATAAGTAGATCTATGTGGCTATGGGTGAAATATACCGAAAAGACTGAGAGCTTAAGATTTAGGGGATTGAAGTATGGCTCTGGGACAAAGTAGCAAGTTATTTAGCTTCTCTGAGAACTTTTCCTTAACTAAAGAAGGATGTAATTGGATTTGATAATATTTAAATTCGTTTCTTATACTAATTTTATGTGAGTCAGTGATTCCAACAAGAATCTTGAGTATTACTTGATTTTACGGTGAACAACATTAATTTTAACTGGATGTGGTTCTCTATTTGTTGCTGTATCTGTTCTTATCTCAAGTGGATGCGAGCCAAGCTGAACATTCCATATTCTCTTAAAACCTTTCAGACTATTTACTGTGTACTTTTATCAATCTTAATGTGTCAGCTAAATTTAATTATAGCAATCAAAATGTATGTTAGTAGGATATTTAAGAACTTCAGCAGTGCCATCTCTATACCCTGCTTTATTCGCGCCCCCCTCCATCTATGGCATTGTATAGTATAATAGTTATGAACATACTCTCTGAAGTTAGACTGTTTGGCTTGAAATCCTGACTCTCCCACTTTATGGCTACTTGACTTCAGGCAAGTTGTTTTTATCTCTCTGTGCCTCTATTTCTTTATATGTAAAAAGAAGATAACCTACTTCATTGGGTAGTTCTGAGGGGTTTGTGATTTTGTACTCAGAGTGCTTATAATAGTGCCTGCTACATAGTACATTTTCAACAAATGGTGGTTATTTCTTTGCTTCTTATGTGTCTACTATGTTAGCACTAAAGTCCTGTAAGAGCGGGAGACTCATCAATTTTGTTCCTCATGGTCATGGCTGGTTCATCTTCTCTTCCTCTTCCTCCTCCTCCTTTTTCTAAGGAAGTAAAATTCACGTAATATATAATTAACAATTTGTAAGTGTGCAATTCATCGACCTTTAGTACATTCACAATGTTGAGGAACATCCTCTCTATCTAGCAGCTTAAATGTCTTTTATCATGTGGAGGAAGTTTTCTTCTATTCCTAGTTTGTTGAGTGTTTTTTTCATGAAAGGATGTTGGATTTTTTTCAAATGCTTTTTCTGCGTCAATTGATGTGATCATGTGGTTTCATTCTCATGCCGTTAATGTGGTGTATTACATTGATTGATTTCCATCTGTTGACTCTTGTATTCCTGGGATAAATTTCACTTGGTCATGGAGTATAATCCTCTTAATCTGCTGCAGTTTTGGTTTGCTAGTATTTTGTTGAGGAATTTTTCACATTTATTAATAAAGAATATTGATCTAGAGTTTTCTTTTCTTGTAGTGTCTTTATCTGGCTGTGGTATGAGGGTAATGCTTGCCTCATAGAATGGGTTAGGAAGTATTCCATCTTTCTCTATTTCTCTTGAGGAGTTTGAGAAGGATTTGATGTTAATTCTTCTTCAAATGTTTGGTAGAATTCACCAGTGAAGTTGTCTGGTCCTGGCCTTTTCTTTGTTGGGAGTTTTTTCATCATGATTTCTGATTCAGTATCTTTGCTTGTTAAAGGTCTGTTCAGATGTTCTATTTCTTATTGAGTCAGTTTTGGTAGTTTGTGTGTTTCTGGGAATTTTTCCATTTCACTTAGGTAATCTAATTTGTTGGCGAACAATTGTCCAAAGCATTCTGTTATAATTCTTTTTATTTCTGTAAAGTCAGTAGCAATGTCCTCAGTTTTACTTGCGATTTTAGTAATTTGAGTCTCTGTCATTTTTTTCTTTGTCGGTCTAGCTATGGATTTGCCAATTTCATTGATTTTTTCAAAGAACCCATTTTTGGTTTTGTTGATTTTCTCTATTGTTTTTCTTCTTTATTTCATTTATTCCACTCTAATTTTTATTATTTCCTTCCTTCTTCTAACTTTGGGTTTTGCATGTTCTTGTTATTCTAGTTCCTTAAAGTGTAAAATTAGGTTATTGATTTGAGATACTTTTTCTTTTTAATGTAAGCATTTATAGCTATAAATTTCCCTCTGAGCACTGCTTTCACTGAATCCTATAGGTTTTGATGTGTTGTGTTTTCATTTTCATTCATCTCAAAGTATTTTCTACTTTCGCTTGTAGTTTCTTCTTTGGCCATTGATTGTTTGCTGTTTAGTTTCCACATATTTGTGAACTTTCCAGCTTTCCTTCTGTTCCTAATTTCAACTTTCATTCCATTGTGGTTGGAGAAGATAATTTGTATGATTTCAGTATTTTAAAATTTATTGAGACTTGTTTCGTGGCCCAACATATGGTCTATGCTAGAGAATGTTCCAAGTGCACTTGAGAAAAATGTATATTGTGCTGCTGTAAGGTCGAGTAGTCTCTCCATATTCATCTCTTAGGTCTAGTTGACTATAGTGTTGTGCAAGCCCGCCATTTCCTTATTGCTCTTCTGTCTAGTTCTAGCCATTATTGCAAGTGCAGTGTTGAAGTCTTCAACTATTATTGTAGAACTGTTTCTCCCCTTTGAGTCTGTCACTTTTTGTTTCATGTATTTTGAGGATCATTTCGTATGTGTGCATATGTTTGTAATTGTCATATCTTCTTGATAGTTTGAACTTTTCATTGATAGGTAATGTCATTTTTATCTCTTGTAACAATTTTTGTCTTCAAGTCTATTTTGTCTTATATTGGTATAGTCACCCCAGCTCTCTTTTGGTTACTGTTTGCTTGGAATATCTTTTCCATCCTTTCATTTTCAACCTATATATGTCTTTGGATCTAAAGTGAGTCTCTTATAAGTAGTATATAGGTGGGTCATTTTTTTAAATATCCATCCTGCCTAACTCTGCTTTTAATTGAGGAGTTTGATCCATTTACACTTAATTACAGACAAGAAAGAACTTACTTCTGCCATTTTGCTATTTCTTTTCTGTAAATCTTAAAACTTTTTTGTGTCTCGTGTTCTTCATTACTCCCTTCTTTTGTGTTTAATTTTTTTGAGTGTCCCATTTTGATTTCCTTCTCATTGCTTTTTTGGTATATTTTTTGTTTTTTTTCTTAGTGGATACTAAGCTTGTGTGTGGCCTTCTTAATTCCCTTGTATACATAAGAACTTTTAGAAGCCCTTATTCCCTCATATTTCTCCTCTTCGAATCTCTTCCTTCCCATGTTTTTCAGTCTGACTGTTGTTTGTCCTAACGGTTATTCCTTGCCCCCAGCTGCTGTGGCCAATATCTGTGCTTTTAAATGCTTTCAAAAAGCTGCCTGGGAAGCTACCCCAACCCTGAGGATGCTCCAGGTCAGGTGAAACAAAGGCAAGTCCTTGTGCCAGTCCTTCAGGGAGCCACTAGACAGGACGAAATGGACAACCATAATTCCTTGAGAATAATGTTCTTACTGCGCTCTCTGAAACGAGCAACCTGCACCAGCATTGTGGACTATTGTTCTCACAGCCACCACTGATCTGGGGATTGGGGAATGATAAGCAGTTTAAATGTCACAGTGCTCTCTTACTGCAAAGCAGCAGCTTCTTTTATCACCAAGCCTTCCTCGATTGTTGTAAGTTTGAGTGAATTCTAGAGTTCTATAAAAGTTGATTCTTACCATTTTTTCCAGCTCATTAGCTGTTTTTGTGGAGGGCTGGAGCTCTGGAGTTCCCTACACTGCCATTTTCAGTCTAGCTTTATATCTTCTTTTTCTTTTTTTCTAAGTAGTATTTACTGTCATCATCCATAAATGTGGATATCCCAGAGCACATGTCCTCATTCTGTTTCTGTTCCTGGAAACAGCTGCTTTTTGGCTACCCTGGGGACGAGGTTCACACAGGCTCTGGAGGCAGGTGCAGGACCATTAGGTAGAGAACTCGATGGGCCCAGTTGCCAGAGCATGGTCTAGAGGGGAGGATACTGGCTCTAAGTGGGAACATTGTTTGGCTCTATGGACTTCTTGCTGAGAAGGAGGGAAGTGGGTGGGCACAGGCAGAGAAGGACCTAGGTCTTTCCTAAACTTAAGAGTAGGCCGGGGTGTCCACATTTGTGCATGCAAGACCTCTGACAGTGTGGGAAGAGAAGGGGTGGCCCACTAGGCCTGGGTTGCTGAGTTTCCTGTAGAGCCCTGAGGAGTCTGAACATTTGTAATTTGAACATGGCCTTCTAGGTTCTTATGAAGGCATAGTTCTCAATGCAGGAGAGTGGAACATATTTTATTTAACAGTCTTTGAACTTGATTTATAACTTTCAAATATTTAGACATGTGGGGAGCCTGTGTTTGTGCTCTTGCTCCAAGCTCCACCAGCATTAGAGGTGGGCTGTGTAGGGATGTCTGTCTTGGCACCTCTAAAGTTTGACACTGTTGAGCCCTCTCTCTTCCTTGCTGTATTTCTTCGTGGGTCATCAGGGACACCAGGACATCAGGACACTCTTGAGTTTCCCCCTACCTCACTGGTAACTTTTCTTACTTTCCTTTGTTTCTTCCTGACCAAGTAACATTGGAGGGCTCCAGGATCAATCCTTGGTCCTTGTCTATTTTCTATCTACATGTATATTGTTAGATCTCCAGCTCAGACTTCTCTTATGAACTCAAACACGGTATATCCACTGCCTACTCAAGGTTTTCACTTGAATGTCTAATAGACAACTTGACTTTCTCTAATAGACAAGATACCTGTTCCACCTCAGTTAAGGATAGTCCCTTCTTCCAGTTACTCAGGCTTAAAATATTATCCTTCACTCTTCTCCTTCTGTCATATACCACATCCAGTTATTCAAGAAATTATCTTGGCCTTGCCTTCAAATTGTTGTTATCCTGAATCTGACCACTTCTCACAACCCCTTCTACTCCATTACCCTTGTCCAGGTTGCCATCTCGGCTCACCAGATTGCTGCTAGAGCCTTCCTCCGACTGGACTTCCAGATCTCACCGTCACCCACTACTGAGAGAGGGATTTTGTAAAACTGAGTCTGATCATGCCACTTCTCTTCTCAAAAGCCTCTAATGACTCCCCATTTCATGTAGATAAAAACTAGAAGCCTTTTCAGTGGTTAATGGGTGAGCCAATAACCCAATTCTGGCCAGTGAGAACCAAGTTTAGGATGTTTAGTTAAACTGTTGGAAGGATAGGTTCTCTTTTTGGTGCTGGACTTGGGCCTGGGAGAGTGAAGCCTGGATTTGGAGGAAGGCATTTACCAGGTAGAGTGGGCCTCCCTGTGAGGGAAATCCAGAGGAAAAGGGCTGAGAAATGGAGAGGTGTCTTCTGGACCCGACAGCCACAGCACAGGCCAATAAATAACCCTGTTTGGCTTAAAGCAGATGGAGTTGTATTTTCTACCTCCTGCGACCAAGAGTCTTCACTAAAGCAGGGGTGAAGGAAGAGGCCAAAATTGACATTCACTGAGCAGTCCCTTTTGGTCAGGTACTATGCTAGATGAGTTACACTAATTATCTTATTATATTCGATCCTTCCTTCTCTTATTTGTTTACAGTTTTAGTCCATTTACCTTACCTATAATTATCTTTCCATTCTTCTCTGGCAAATGCTTTAAAACACCTGATCAAAACTCTTATTTCCATCAAAATACATTCAATTAGCTTCTCATTAATATTTATGGGAATAGTTTCTCCATGTTAATTCCTAGTTGCTCATACTTTTTTTGTGTGTCTGTGAGAGTGTGTTTCTATTTAGACCAGAAACTTTCTGCCAGCAAAGGCAATACCTTCTATTTGTTCCTTATCACCTCTCAGCATCTAGTACCATTATTTATTTTCCCCAATGGACTTTTAGTGGTTTAAAAACATTTTCAATAGAGAACTACATTATTTATGGTGGCTTTGAAATAATTTGTTTGAAATAAGGCATCTAAGGAAGATTGTGCTTATTTTATACTTTTAGAAATTTAGACAAAAACATGTAAAGTGCTTAGAACAGTGCTTGGTATATTATTAAATGCTCAATAAATGCTATTATTATTATCTAAGAACTTTCCCACATTAGCACATTCTATTTGTCTTTTAGCACATAATTCTATCTTGTGATATGGTCGTTTATGTGTGCATCTCACTCTGTTTAATGTACGATAAGTCCCTTGAGACTGGATCATTTGTCCTGTGCTTGTTTGTGGGAGCACAGCATGGAATAGTGAAAAGAACATGAGCTTAGAATCAGACTAGACTCGATAAATCCTGAACCTACCATAATAGTTGTGAGATCGTAGCTTCGTATCTCATCCCGTGCCGAGCTTCAGTTTGCCATTTGTAAAGTGGCATAAAATTCACCTAACTCAGAATACTCAAGAGGGGACATGAGGTGTTTTAAATTAACATAGTGCCTGTGATGTAGTTGGCTACTGAGCAGTTAGTACTTCTTCTCCCACAGTTCTCCGTGATGTCTCCTCCCAGCTAATGCTTTGCTCTTATTAGTTCTCATTAAATGCAGACCATCAATACACTAGGTTTATTTATTCATCCCACTGGGGCATCAGCACTATGTCTCATTCACAATGCCTGGCAGATGGTAGATGCTCCCTGAATTCTTGCTGATCCAAACCTCTTATACATCTTGTATCTATCTTCACCTGGAAAATAGTTCTAGTCTTGTCTAAAGGGTTCATTCAGCTGCTGCTGTTACTTTCACCTAAAATAAAGTTATAAATATATAAAAGGGTCTGCACACATTGATTTTGGGTAGAATGAGCATTGTGGATCTTTAAAACGCTGAATACTCTCTGGGTTTCATGACCATTTTTATGCTTATTTAACGAAAAAATATACCCACTTGAAGATGATGATTTGTTTTTGTGGTCACTCTGTTGCTTGGGCTCTGAAGAAATCTTACAGCACACAACATGCAAGTAAATGTAGTGCCTGGAGCAAGCAGAGACTCATGCCCTTGCCTGAGCCGAGCGCAGTCCAGGCTGACTTTGTCTCCATTGTCTCTCCATCACATCTCTCTCCTCAAGAGTCACTCTTAGCAGACGTGGCAAACTGTGCCAAAATATATAGGTGTACAAAGAGGTTGGGGGCAGGTGCTCTGTCTGGCATACAGACCTGCCAGATTCACTACAATTTGCATTTCTGGCTCTTTCATCCATCCAGTTGTGAACTCTAGGAGCTCTGCAGGTTTGGGTTTTCCTTAAAGCCATAGGTACATTGTTTTTCTGAATTTCCATTGCAGCTACTTGCATACATTTTTTTTGGATCATTATAAAATAGGTTCTAGTGTTTAACATTTGTTTTTAGACAGTGATTGAATTACTCTTCCCAGACTGTGACTATATAACATGGAAATTATTTATTTTTTCTATACAATCTTTAGATTCTAGATTTTTAATTGACTATTCTTTGTTGTGACCCTCACAAAAAGTCATGCCATTTTTCCTTGAAATAGATAACCTAGATCAATGGAGTTCTAATTTGAAGATAAAAGAAGTTGGCCCAAAATCTTCACTCACTTCCATATACATAAATAATGTGATAAATATTTGAAGAGCACATTTGACTTTTTAAAGCCTTTTTCCCTCTCCCACTTGACGTGGTGTAAATAGCGTTAGTTCCACTTGACAGGGCAATTCAGGCATGTATTTGCTTCCAGAATTACATAGAGGATATGGAAAAAAAAGGTCAAAGATGACAATTAAAAAAGATGTTCTTATGATATGAGGGTTCTAATATATTTCAATATCACTGATTCAATAAGTATTAATTATGCTCCACTGAGGTACAAAACACATGCAGTTAGTCCTCTGTCTTCAAAGAATCTGTCAATCATAATGTGGTAGTGAGGAATAAATGGTGTGAGGGAAAAATTACTAAAATACCTGAAAGGCAAGTCAGCATACTCTAGAGATTCAGCAGAGATATCACTTTTAATTGATGTGGAAGGCTTCCTGGAGGAAATGTCACTTGAAATGAGAATTTATTGTTTTCTCATCTCTTCAGGCATTGACATATTTGAGAGTAATACTGAGTTGTTCTGAAATTGTCCATTTTATGCCAGGTTAGCTTTATACCAAATAGTGTCTCAGAAAATGAATCTATTTTGATATTTATTTAATGAACGTTTATTGAGTGTCTACTAGGAGATGCCAAGACAGACATATTTCTTGTTATTGTTATTAAGACACTAACATTTCTTGGGGGCAGCAGTCAAAAGGAAATAGATAAGAAAATCTCAGGTAATCACAGGGGTGAGTGTTATGATGAAAATTAAATAGAGGGATGTGTTTGAAGGCCCTCTATCATCGCCTCCTCCCCATCCCACCCTGTGTACCTTTGGGTCGGTTGTAATCTATCTCAAAAGTTTGAAGTGAATTTTCAAGATTAGGAAATGATTACATTTGGTTTATTGCTGTCATGTTTTCCACATGAAGGAGATTGTACCTCATTTCACATTAAAATAGTGATGGTGACAAGTGCCCTCTGATGTGTCCATGATGCCCAATTCTCTAATGGTGTGGGTCTCGCTCTCTGAATCTGACCCTGCATATTTATACCCAGGCTATCACCAGGCTGGTTTGTCTCAAGGTCAGACACATGACGAAAGTCCATTCCCCCGGTTTTTAGAAAACACTCTCTGGTGCTGTGATGCCCTGTGTTCCTTTGTCTCTAAAGGACTATAATATTTGGGGCATCAAATAAGAGTTTTAACAGAATAAGTTATTTTTCATGAGTTTACTAATTTGTTAAGTTAGAACCTCAATGGACAGATTAAAATACAAACTTCTGGTTTTCTCTCTTCAGAGAATTAGGTGGATATTGTCTCTCCACATCCATTCTCCATCCTGTTTCACCCTGCTCCCTGCCCTGCACACCTTGCTCCTTCCTCTGACTTCTGGTTGGCTTCTGTGAATAGGAGGCCCTGCAGGAGATTGAACAGTGGCAAGTGCGTGGAGTTGGTGTATTCGACCCCTGAGTGCCTCTGGGAAGAGTTGCCATGGGAGAAGTGTGCCTCTCTCAAAAGCTACAGCTCCCGTCAGGGGGTCTCCCCAGAGAGCTATGAGCCACCCCTGCCGCCTCCTTGCTCTGACATTCATCCCTTGTTGATCACCCTGCTCTGCTCACACTTTTGCCATCTCTTTCTTTAACACCCCTCAAGTCCCCCGGTTTGAGTGCCATCTGTTTCCCACGAGGACTCTGACCTTTATATGGAAGAACTAGATTAGTGAGTTGAACTACTTGTTTGTGCTAGAAATCAGAAATTTATTTCACTTTGCTCTCTACAGGTCAATTTCTGCTTAATGTTCTTCCTTTATATTTGTCCCAGAAAACAGAGTTTAATGACAACTTCATTTCAATTAAAAAGGCATTATCCTATAACATGAGATCATGACCAACTTTTAGATGGCTTGTTGGGATGGGCTCAAACTCTATGAAACGTCCTTTGAGAAAGTTAGATTTAAAAAAAAGAGTAATACATTCGCATATTTTATTGATTAGCAGTAGATTTAGCTGGGAGAGGCAAAGATCTAAAATAACAGTGATTAATCAAGATAGAAATATATTTCTGACTCACATAAAACTTAGAATACTGATAGTTTAGGATAAATATGGCAGCTTTACTCAACAAAGCCCTCAGGGACACAAGCTCTCTACCACCTCTCCGGCCAGTAGGAAGGATAAGAGGCAAAGAAGAAGGTAGAGCCATGATGCATGTCAGCTGTTTTTAACAAGGATGCCCAGAAGCTGCCCATGACACTTCTGCTTTAGTCTCTTCAACGCGAAGTCTCATGGTCTTAGTTGCAAATGAGGCTGAGAAATACAGTCTTTATTTGGGGCATCTATTACCCAGCTCTTACTGTAGAACTGGGGTTAGTGAATTGTTTTTATAAAGGGCAGATAGAAGATATTTTAGGCTTGGTGGACCATATAGAGTATCTGTTTCTCCTTCTCCTTCTTTTCTTCCCCTTTCCTCCATTCCTTCCTCCTCCTTCTCCACCTCCTCCTCTTCTTCCGTTCTCTTCTTCTTCCAAATCTATAAAAAAGTAAAAACCATTCTTAGTTCATAGGCCACCCCAAAATAAGCTTTTGTCCATATTTGACTCATGGACGGCAGTTTGCCACCCTCTGCTATAGATGGGAAGACTGGGAATAACTAGCCCTCTCTGTGTTTGTGGGCTAGTAGTCAGGGTAGGCTCAACTGATCACTCCAACATTTTATTGGTTTAACACGATAAGAGTTTAGTTCTCTGTCACATCACAGTCCAGTGTGGACTCATGGAGAATGTGTATGTGGAGGGGCTTCTCTGCCCCCCATAGTCATTTGTGGACTCTGGTTCCTTCCGTGTGCAGCTCCTCCCTCCCCTGGGTTGTGGACATCCTCTCTAATCAGCTAGCACAGGGGAGAGAGAGAGGAGGAAAAGGCCCCCTATTCTTAACTGCTGACACATGTCATATTTCATTGGCAAGAACGGTTCATGCAACCTTTCCCCCACCTCTACGTGGAAAGGGCCTGGATTCAAGACTCCTCTTGAAAAAGGAGCGAGTCCTGTTATTAACTCACGCAAAAACAAATCAAATAATAGAGAAGAGCTACTAACGAAAAGCAACATCTCCAAATCCACCCCGCCTTACTTCTCAGAGGCAACTTTCTAAAATTCTTTTTTTTTCCGTGACCACTTTCATAGTTTTAGATAATATGATTGACCTTAGGCATGTTACTTAATAATACTGCTCCTTAGTTTCCTCATCTGTAAGATAAGAAACATATTACTACCCATTTTATACGGATATCTGTATTTGAAAGATGTAAATCAATTCATATAAAGAACTTAGAATAGAGCTTGACACACTGACAGCACGCAGTGTGTGCTGTCGTAAGAGGACAATCTATGCAGGGATTAAGTGCACAGGCTCTGAAGCCAGATGAGGTGGATTTGAATCTAGCCTCTGCCATTTCTCCAGATAGATTTCTCTGGGTAGGTTCTTTAATGTCTCTGTCTTGGTTTCTCCATTTTTCTTTTATGGTTGTTATGGAAATTAAATGCGTTACTACATAAAAGTGCTTAGAATAGCGCCTGGAATATAGTGAGTAGTCATTAAGGGTTAGCTATTAGTATTGCACAGTACGGTTTTTTAAAAAATTAATTTTAGAGGGGCTGGCCCCGTGGCCGACTGGTTAAGTTCACGCGCTCCGCTGCAGGCAGCCCAGTGTTTCGTTGGTTCGAATCCTGGGCGCGGACATGGCACTGCTCATCAAACCACGCTGAGGTAGCGTCCCACATGCTACAACTAGAAGGACCCACAACGAAGAATATACAACTATGTACTGGGGGGCTTTGGGGAGAAAAAGGAAAAAAAATAAAATCTTAAAAAAAATTAATTTTAGAAAATATTTATTGACTCCTCAACAGGAAAGATGGAGTGATCACATTTATCCCATCCTTCCCTTCTCCCCCTTTTCATCCCAATGTTTGATATATGAATATTTTTAGTTTTTCTACTGGTGACCTTTGACATTTCCCATAATGTATTTGAGATGTCCTTTCTGTTCCATCACCTTTTGCCATTTTCTGTCGACTCCCTACTTTATAAGGTGAGTATAGGCACCTGTACCCTTTCCTTTCCTCTCTTCCCTGACCCATTTCCCATCAGTTTCTACTTTTAGAATGGCTGAGGTTGTACATGCCATCCTGCAATCAGCAAGTCTTTCCTGCTTTGTTTACAGACTGACTACAAAAGGTGAAAAGTAATAGACACTATATATGTCATTATAACCTTATAAATGATGTTTTATTCTAGACCCAGAGCCGTTGTGCAGGGACGAAACATCTACCTCCATGTGCCCAGTGCCCTGATCCTGGATCACTCTAAGGAGACTGTTTGCAGCATCACGGTCGAATTAACTCTCTTTTCTTACATACTCTTTTTTTTCTTAAAAATGAAACCAGAGTTAATTTTCTTTTTACTTGGACCATGGCTTTTTTCCTTGTATTTTGGCTTTCCCAGAATATCTGTTTGCCTTTTCCTACTCCAGTCATTCCATTTACTCTATCTACCTCCTTCCCCCTAGAGATCGTTCTTCCTCCCACTGCTTTTTCCTAAAATCATACCACTTACTCTGTTTAGTCTCTCTCCTTCTCTCCCCACAGGAATCCTTGCCTATCTGAAAAGGTCTTATCTTGCTCTCACTCTTTTTTTTTTTTTAAAGATTGGCACCTGGGCTAACATCTGTTGCCAATGTTCTTTCTTCGTTGTTTTTTTTTCTTCTTCTTCTTCTTCTCCCCAAAGCCTCCCCAGTCCATAGTTGTATATTCTGGTTATACGTGCCTCTGGCTCTGCTAGGTGGGATGCCGCCTCAGCATGGCCTGATGAATGGTGCCATGTCCCTGCCCAGGATCCGAACTAGTGAAACCTTGGGCCACTGAAGCAGAGCCTACAAACTTAACCACTCAGCCATGGGGCTGGCCCTGCTCTCACTCTTGAATAAAGTTTGGTTGGGGCTAAAATTCTAGGTTAAAAATTATTTTCCTCACAGCTTTTAAAGCACTATTCTAATAACTTTTATAACAGTGTGGCTAATGAGAAGTCTGGTACAGTCGTGTTTATCATTCTTTTACAATTGACTTCACTATTTTTCCCACCGGAGCTGTTGATGTTCTGAAATTTGATGATAATAAGGCTGGGTCTCAGCATTTTTCATGGATTGACGGGCCACGTTGGGCCTTTGTAGTCTGGAAATTCAACCCTTCTGTCACATGGGAAATTCCTTCCTGTTATTTCTTCCTTTCCACTTTCTGTTTGTTGTTCTAGGGCTGTTTTTAGTTGAATATTGGATCTATTGGATTGGTCTCTTCCTTTCATATTCTTGATATTTTTGTCTTTTTCTTTTACATAACAGGAAATGTCCTTTTTTTAGATTTTATTTTTTAGGCTTTCTTTTCAGATTTTTATTTTGGCAATTCTGTATTTAATTTTTAAGAATTTCTCTTGTGTTATGATTTTCAAAAATTTTACTTATGACCTATTTCCTGTTGTATGGAGGTAATATCTCACTTAATATTTTTAACTTTATTATTTAGAGTATTCACTTTTTAATTTCTATTTTCTTAACTGGATTTACTCTATTTCTTCTGGGGTCAGTTTTTTGATTTATATATTTGGTCCCTCTCTTTCATGATGATCATTTTTCTCAAATACACAATGATCCATTTATGTTTTATTGGGTGGTAGATGGTATATTTAGCATTGTTTGTATATTTAGGATTTTAAAAAACCTCTATCTTTCCTTTGAGTGGAAATTCTGACTGGAGATTCTGTGTAGAGTAGAGAATGAAAGGGTTTATAACTAGGAATCTTTGCTTTTTGGTGAGCAGACAAGAAGTGGTTAGGTTGAGGGTCCTAACAAATGCAAGAATAAGAGGGGTTTTTTTTCCTGGAAATAGAAATACACACATTAGAATTCTTGGATCTTCCTGGATACTTTATTCAGATTCCTTAGAGAAGAGCTGTTATGCTTTTGGCCGAGGTGGAAATTTTAGCTGCTTGTTCTCTGCAGACACAGTTAGAGGAGTTGGGGTGGTGATGGAGGCAGCTGGTACAACTGACCTATATTAAACACCTGTTTTCAGCCTCATGTCCTAGTCCTGCTTACACTATACCTGTCACTCTAAGACTCTAGAGTTTGTCAGAGAGACTAGCCCACTCCTCTTCTGCAGCCCCTTAATAGTAGATTCTAGAATGTAGCTTTCTCCATGCATTTCGTGTGTCAGTCCCCTCCACTCTACTTTTCATCTTCTGGAAATGTGTTGAAACCCCTCTCCAATGATCTTTGCTGTTTAGGTTTATTCCTCCTTATCAGTTTTAGCTTTCATTTCAGTGGGGTGTCAGGAAAGATAAGAGGCAAACCTGGCTGACTAATTTGTCATCTAGAACCAAAAGTCTAAGTTATCTTTTTATTTATTTATTTATATATATTTTTTTATTAATGTTATGATAGATTACAAGCTTGTGAGATTTCAGTTGTACATTTTTGTTAGTCATGTTGTGGGTACACCACTTCCCCCTTCGTACCCTCCCCCCACCCCCCCTTTTCCCTGGTAACCACCGATCAGATCTCCTTCTCAATATACTAATTTCCACCTATGAGTGGAGTCATATAGAGATCGTCTTTCTCTGACTGACTTATTTCGCTTAACATAATGCCCTCGAGGTCCATCCACGTTGTTGTGAATGGGCCAATTTCGTCTTAAGTTATCTTTTTAATTGAAAAGCAAGTGATGTTTTCTCTTGTTCCAGTTTTCTTTGGTTCGAGACTTAAAAATTACGTCATAATTATGTATGTTGAGGCAGCATAGAGTATTAGCCGAGTGGATAAACTTTTGAGTCAGAGAGACTTAAATTCAAATTCTGTAACTGCCACATGTTAGTATTTTGGGCTTCTCATTTGTAAATGGGAATAATAATAATAATATAGTAACAAATACATACATCCCTTAGAATCAAATGATAGAATAAATGTAAAGTGCTAAACATGCTTCTTGGCACATGGAAACCTTCCATAAATATTAGCTTTACTATTATTTGTTAAATCTTGTTTATTTTTAAAGTTAAATATATGTAGTAACTATGAAATATTAATACTTTCAAGTAATTCTCTATTATTCATTAAAATCCTCTTTCATAGAAGTGGCAGTTATTATATGGGATTTTAATCAAATTTAATATATTTCACCAGAGGGGTAAGACAGTCTCCAAGGGTCTTGTTTAAAATTAAATTATTTTAACATTTCTCTACATCTTAAAAAGAGTTAAGAGTCTAATACTTTGTTACACAAACTCTGTATTAGCTTTGGGGGAAAATGTTTCTTTTATGATATCTAGCTCTTTATTAATTGGCTCAACTATTTAGAATGCTTTGGGGGCAATTAAAATTATACATAAAAGGAAACTTAATAACTTTTTGATAATAACAAAAGTTCTGACTCAATTTAAATTGATTTTGTGCCTTAGTATTAATAGCTGTACAGCTATTATATAGCTATTAATGATGATACAGCTATTATAATTACAGCTATTGTAATAAATGAGGGAATTACTTTACTGGTTAAACATTACATTATCATCTGCATAAAATGGTAATTTTTTGCTCCTTGAAAATACTTTATTAGCATATCCATACTGTGTGTTTCTGTTAGCTAAGAAGAGAATACCATCTCAATAGAATATATTTCCTTTAATAAAGCAGGAAATATTAACACTTTCAAGTGAAAAGATCATTGGCTGCTTAAAATATATTTTAAAGTTTTGTAGAGATGTGGAATCAGGATTTTACAAGAAATGCTTCACAAATCTGTAATTAAATTAATCTCATTATTCTACTTAACTTCTTAGTTTGCAGAGAGGTATCCATCTATCAGAAATTGTTGATTCATAACCATAATTTTAATCCTTTGGTGATACCTTTAATTCGCTTACAAACGACTCTCTGTGTGAAAGGTCATCACTGCTCCGTACTTTATGGTCAGCAATGTTTCCACTGTGTGTGCAGGATTTGGTTTTGGGCCTTGGAGACTTTGTTCCTAGGACTAATGGAACTTTTACAAAGCCAGCGCCGTCCCTACCATTTGTTCTTAGGGGAGATTTTAGAATTGAGCTTTAATGATAGAAATGTCTATGGTTGGTACATTCAAGGACATCTTTCCCAGCTCTGTGAGTAAAAGATATGATGACCTCATATAAAGTAGGAAGGGGAGACGAGGAACATGAACCTGAACTGTGCATCTGGGAGCAGTTCAAGGCACGGTGCTTTGTAAAATATGGTAGTAAAACGTGACTCTCCTGAAGCTTTATTGTCTGGCGGGTTAGGAACAGCCTGGTTTATTTCTTCATGCAGGGCATTCGCTTCCACCTCGTGCCCCCACCTCTGCCCTGGCTAAAGAGCTTTCCTTCACTGAAAACTGGTTTTGAATCCTGCCATCCCTTGTTTGTGGTGGGAATGTTTCCATATACTGCTGACAAATGGAGCACCTGCTGGCTTAGTCAGTGTAAGGGCTCGGAGCTGATGACATTCGGAGTCGTTCTGTTTTGATGAATGTAGGTAACACATTTCCAGATTGCTACCTCATCCATATGTCTTTCCTCCACACAAAAATGAAAATATAACTTGTTCTTTAATTTTACCAGTCACTTTTTTAGGACACTTACAAAGGTCAGCATCAGAAACTAATATTGCCTTGTGTAACATATGTGTACAGTAGTGACAGGGGAAAATATCTCCTCTCAAGATTTTGTAAAATGTTCTTAGGAGAACAGTAGTGAAAGGAGGTGGATAAAACAGGCCATGGGGCCTGGGTTCTAGCTCTTTACTGTTCAAAACATGGTCCCTGGACCAGCAGCTTCAACATCTTCTCAGAGCCTGTTAGAAATGCAGGATCTCAGGTGCATCAGAATCTGCTGTGCAGCAAGGCGTGAGGTGCATGAGAACACTGAAGTTTTAGCTGTTCTGCCCTAGCCGACTGACTCACGGATGGCGGTTCTGGAAATGTCGCTTCCAATGAGAGATTTTACAACATAATATAATAAAATTCCTGTTCTCATCCTCATAGTCATCTGGACCATCATAAGCGCTCCATCAATGTTTGCTGAACGAAGTATCAAAAGACCTAAGTTGCTCTTTAACGACAGCTGTTGTTGGTCTCCTAGACTGTTTTGTACTCTCCTGGGGGTGACAGTTATATGACATCTTGTATAAGATCCTAGAGTCTGTCTCTCTCTTTCAGCTTCATTTTTGTTCTAGATTGCTCCCATGAATACCGTTTCTCTTCTGTTTCTTGTTTGGCTCTGAAGACAACTTATTTTCAAGGTGCATGCTCTTTGGAAAGCTGTTTCCTCAAATAAAAGGAGGATGGATACTCGTTAGCAGCCCGTTAGAGGATCCTGCCGCACCATGGTCCCCTACATTGTGCCAGGCAGTGGTGGAGCTAGGGGTCTGCAGGGCAGAGGCCGCCCCCAGCCAAGTAGTACAGCTCTGGGGCTGAGCTGGGACCATGGGGGCCAACCAAGAGCCCCGGGGCTTGTGGGTGGAGCTGCAGCAATGGGTGGTAGGAGCCAGGAGAATCTCATTAATCCATCAGAGTGAATCTCAGGGAACATACACCAAGTCTATGTTGTTGTTTATAGCAAAATTCTGACCACAGACTTCTTGAGAATAATGGAAAAAACCTGAACAAATGGCTGAATATTAGAAAAATTCTAAGATTGGTTCTATCAGTTGATGGGAGATTGTATGGGTCTAGACTACATTTTGTTCGTAGAATTTATCTTAGGTAGAAAACACACATTTCCTTTGCTGTAAAGAATTCTGGAGAACAGAACCATGAAATAGGAATCTTAGATTCTTGTCTGCAAAGGCACTGGTACTTTTTTTTTTTTGAGGAAGATTAGCCCTGAGCTAACTGCCGCCAATCCTCCTCCTTTTGCTGAGGAAGACTGGCCCTGAGCTAACATCCATGCCCATCTTCCTCTACTTTATATGCAGGACACCTACTACAGCATGACTTGCCAAGCAGTGCCGTGTCCGTACCTGGGATCTGAACCGGCGAACCCCGGGCCGCTGAAGCGGAATGTGCACACTTAGCCGCTGCGCCACTGGGCCAGCCGACTGGTACTTTTAACAAGTGGTGTCACTCTTCTCCAGGGCTCCTGGAGAATTCAGGTTAGGGGAGATTATACACTACAAGTATGCAGACAGCCCGTCTTAGAGAATGTAACGCAGAGTTAAGATTTTTACTTTTTGCAATCATTAATGCAACTAGTAGTTTGTATTAATCTAAGTTAATATTGTAAGCTATCCGATTCATAATGAAAGGACAAACTCTGAGTAACAATTGAGATGTGTCAATTCAGATATTGTTACTTCATACAAATTGGTTAGTAAAGATTTGTCAGGTGCTGTATTAGTTTTCTATTGCTGCCATAACAAGTTACAAATGTAGTGACTTAAATGATGAACTTAGTGACAACACAAATTTACTTCTTACAGGTGTATAGATCAGAAGGCTGATGCAGGTCCCACTGAGCCAAAATCAGGGTGTTGGCAGGGCTGCATTCGTTTCTGTGGGCTGTGGGTAGGCTCTGCTTCCCTGTCCTTTTGGCATTGAGAGGCTGCCCCACCTTCTTTGGCACCTGGCCCCTTTCTTCATCCTCAGAGCCAGCGAGGGTAGAGAGTCTCTCTACATCACATCACACGTGATTTAAGGGACCCTTCTGATTATGCTGGGCCCACCTGAGTAAGCCAGGATGCTCTTCCCTCACCTCCAGGGGAGCCGATGAGCAACCTTCACTCCACCTGCAACCTTCATTTCCCTCTGCCGTGTAGGGTGACATATTCACACGTTCTGGGGAGTAGGACACGGACATCTTTGGAAGGCTGTCATTCTATCTGCTAGGGACAGGTAAGAAGAAAAGATCTCAAAGTCTTAGTAAATTTTTAGCTATTTTCAGGTTACTTTGGTTTCTTAAAATGTCAAATCTTATCATTTGCAAACCTTTCAACTCATAGTCAACCATTTCGTCCTGGTGATTTGCCAGGTGAAAGGGCTTTGACTCATCTCTTTGTGTGTGTTAGATTTTGGGGTCTCTACAGTAAAAAACAACAAAAAAAAGAACACACTTTTTTTTGGAAATGGATTACAATTCATTTTGTGTGTAAACCTAGGATGTCCATGTAAATTACACCTTTGCTAGGCATGCTAACGGGCGAAGCTAGGCTGGGGATGGGGAGTTAGAAGAGAGCAGACTTTCATTTCATTCAGCATGACTGAGGGCAACTGCCTGTCTAGTGCACTCATATTTTTATGCTTTTGATCACAGAACTCCTGGGAATCTTATGTTTTCAGTTCTGCCTATTTTAGGTTCTGGAAAGAGATACGGAAATGCTTGGTCTTTATGTTCTTTCATGAGGAGTTTCTTAGAACTTTCCCCTTCTAATTGCTTTCATGGTTCACTCTAGGACCCTTTATTCTTTTTCTTTTCTCTCTTCCTAGTTTGGATGAGTTTGGCAGCAATGGGGGAGACACATTTTAACTTGTGCTTTGGAAAAAAGCGGAGAACAAACTTCATCCTTATTCCTGATATAGAGAGCACCAGAGTGTGTCTTAAGAAAAGTGGGCCACATTTTGCAGAAATTGTGTGGGGTGGGTGTGAAGAGGATGGATGACAAAGGAAGAAGGGCTGAGTGCTGGAGCAGTGGCTGTTATTTGCAAATCAGCATGAACAATCCATTCGGCTGTTCATAGGTAGGAATAAAATCTTGTCCACGTGATCTCAAGGTCAAAGACATTTGATGAAATAGGTGCGAGTAGACTTTCTGAAACATAAAAATGTGGCTCTTGTTTACTCTGTTGACCTGACTATAGAGCTGCATCTCGCCTCTGCTTTTCCAGTATGGGGACCATGCCCCAAGTGAGGGAGGACCAGAAGGAAGAGTGAAGATTTCCCTATTTATTCCTATGTCAGAAACAAATTGAAATTTGGAACATCTCAAAAGCACACTGATAAAATGTGCCAGGATTTGAAGAATTATGGTTCTAGTATTGATGATAATAGTTCTGTACTTTAGCTTTATGGAGAGTTAGAAAGAATTTCATTGTTGAAAAGATGTTCTAACTCCTTCTTAGACTTGGTGCTCAGAGTCTAGCAGGACAGGAATACCCTAACTGTGTGCCAAAAGATGAAATCATTTTTAAAATCAGTTTTCAAGTTTCAAAGCAAATTTGCGATATTAAATTGCCACTACCTTGAGTTAGTACCCACAAGAAGAAGTAATACGTGGGATCTAAGGAGCCCTCCAATCCTATGTGGAAACTAACCTCACTCCGTGCAACTTAACACTTTACAGCAAAATTAATGCAGGGTTAAAGGCAAAGCAATGCAACTTACAGAAAACAGCAGTGGTAAAACATTATTTGGCAAATTATTTAAAATGTTCCTAATGCCAATATCAAAGGGTGAGAAAACTTAATAGGCGTGGGAAGAGAAGAGCAATTAAAGGTGTCAAAAGATCCACAAAAATGAATAACATCCAAGCAACTAAAATAGAACTAGAAAAGAGGTGGCGGAGGAAGGGAAAGATGACAGCTCGGAGCAGTAGCCTCCATGTGGCCGTGAGCTAGTAGCTCTGGGCTGGCCTGGAGCCAAGCACAGGAGGAGGCGACTGTGATGGAGGAATGAGCCCAGCTGCACTTAGGCCTCAGAGCAGGACCCTCAGCCCAGTGCCTCCCACTGCACTGCGCTCCAGCCCAGACACCTCAGGGGGAAAGCCAATAGGTAAATCTGCAGAATTAGGAATTTCTTAATAAAATTCAAACCTTTGTGTGGAGGCATGATTTTAAAATAGCTTCCAAGTTCTGCGTCCCCTGCTGTCCACACCCTGTATAGCCCCTGGGACTGAGATGAGGATGGAGTTTACTCCTGTGATTAGGTTTTGCTGTGCAGCACAGTGGATTTTAAGAGGGGAGTTGATCCTCAGTGGCCTGACCTAGTCCCATGAACCCTTTAAATCTGCGTCCAGAGATCAGAGGAAGAGGAAGTCAGAGACTGAAAGCAAGAGAGGGATCCCATATGAAGGAGATTTTCCATTGTCGACTTTGAAGATGGAGGAAACCACACGGTAGGGACTAAGAATGGCCTCTAGGAGTTGAAAGCATCCCCAGTTGACAGCCAGCAAGAGAACAGGGACCTCAGGCCAAGAGCCACAGGAACTGAATCCTGCCACAACCTGGATGAGCCTGGAAGAAGCCTCCAAGCCCCAGAGGGCTCAGATCCTAACAGCACCTTGACTTCTGTCTTGTAAGACCCTGAGTGAAGGAACCCGTCACTCTGTGTGTGAACTTCTGACCTAAAGAAACATAAGTTAATAAACATGCATTGTTTTAAGCTGCTGAGTTTGTAGTAACTTGTTATTCAGCCACAGAGAACTAATATGCTTGCTAAACTAATTTTATAAAGAAAATGTTTCACTAGTAGAATTCATGAAACTCCTTTTCTTTCCTGAGTGTTGCTGCGCTATGACTAATTCATAAGCTATTTTAAGTACAAATTTTATATTTTAATTTTGTGTTAGGAATCACCAGAAGATATGCAATTAAAAGAGAAAGTTCCTCAGGGCCGGCCATGTGGTGTAGTGATTAAATGCACGCACTCCACTTTGGGGCCTTAGTGTTTTCAGGTTTGGATCCCGGGTGTGGACCTACACCACTCACTGAGCCACACTGTGGTGGTGTACCACATATAAAATAGAGGAAGATTGGCCCAGATGTTAGATCAGGGACAATCTTCCTCAAGCGAAAAGAGGAAGATTAGCAATAGATGTTAGCCCAGGGCCAATCTCCCTTACCAAAAAAAAAAAATCCTTAAAATTGATATAGCCATATTCCCTACATTTAAAAAAAATTCACCTTGAGACTGACATTTTCCTTTGGAGCATGCTGTCCAATTCATCCTGACATTCTTACAACTATAGATATAATCACCATATAAAAAGGAGACAAAGTATAGTTATATGTCAATTTGGCCTTAAAACTTGGGCGACAGAAGGAGAACCCGTTAGGTTGTAGCTAGTTACACTCCCTTCCATGGCTGTTGTTCAGAGACCACTGCCAGGTGAAGCAGGGTTTCTTTCTCCTAGTGTACCTGAGGCTGAGGTTCCATGTGATGCAGTTTAGTGAGGGCTTCACTCTAAATAGAGAAGCTTTGGTGTTGTTGCAAAATGCCCACTCCCTTAGTAGTAAAGCTGATGGCTTAGTCTGAACAAATTAGTTCCAAGAGAGTATATGATGTATCTTTCTGGGTTTAGCCCCATACCCCTCACACTGCTCATTGGGGGTTCTGCCCTACACATGTGGCATAGACTCAGTCATCAAGCAACTATCTAGTGAATGGCATTATTTAGATAAAAGCCCTTCTGGGCCTTTCGAGTCAATGGTGGAATTGTTTTCGTCTAAACCCATGTTCAAAGCAGATTTAGCTCATTTCTTCTTTCCACTCTTCCAGGGTAGAAAGGCAGAAAGAGTACTTGCAGTTTCCACTAGTAGACAGGCATAATAATAATCAAAGAACATGAAACTGAAGCCAAAACCTTTGCCAGACTAAAAGAAACAAATTGCACTGAAAAATCATTCCAGACTTACTGGCTGTTGCAGTGGCAGCTCTTGTTATTGTATTTCTCGGTCCCATCTTTCTGTTTTTCTTATGGCAAATGTCACATTGTTGACTTTCCATCATGTAATGTCAAAAAGAATGATCATTAAGCAACCTTTTGAAAAACAAACATCTTTACTTGATTTTGAAAGATGTGGAATAAAGGAATTTTTGAAAATGACTTCCCCATATTTCAATGGAGTGAGCACATAAAAGTATATGTTATTTTGAAAGTACTGGTTGACTTGTTATAAACTGGTTTCAGTGTCTTTGTGTCAAAATCCCATAAAATGAAGGCATTTTAAAAGCAGGAAAAGTATTTTATGCATGACTGTTATGCATGGCATAACAGAGACTACATAAGGAGCAAAGCAGGCATCACTCTGCCACTCAGGGCTCAGATCCCCACTGGAGTACATCATCCCCAAATGTCAGGAAACATCCACTGGTTATCTGCTTTCTTTCATGAGAAATTTATGTATCACTGAAAACTAGGGAAGCCAGTATTCAGTAGATCTGCTCCCACCACCTACCTGGGAACTAGAGGGAATGTATGGGAGGGCTTTCCCTAACTTTTTCTCTTCCACTTAACACTCGTGTTATTGCTTTTATCCGACTGTGTTCATCTCACCTTTCTTTCCAACTATGGAGGCAGAAAATTCAGACCTGGCTCCCAAGATGGCTCTGTGAAGTTTGTTTATTTTCACCTAAATAATCCAAAAAGCAAGGATAATATTCATGGAGAATTCCATCCACTGCATTTTTCTTTTTTAGTGACTCTTGAGACAGGAGTTAACTCACTGAAGAGGGCATGAAACAATATCCTCTGGGAAGGATGGACAGTAGGCTGGAGAGAAGAGGAACACAGAAACGAGACAGGGAGCTAGCGGGTGCCAAGCAGACTGACCTGGTGGGCCGCCTAATACTGTCTTATTTGCACAACAGTGGGAGGCCCCTGAAGGATGTAAATCTGGGGGTAAAAGAGTCAGATTTGTGCTTGCAAGATCATCTCTCGGGCTGCAGCATACAGAATGGAATAAAGGAAGGAGCAGGGAGTGCAGGATAATCAATCAGGAGGATCTTCAGAAAGCCCAGCAAGAGGTGGTATTCCCTTGGACTGAGGAGGTGCTGGAAACAGTGGCAAGGTTGTAGCACTATTTAGGGATTCATATCGACCAGACTGATGACAGATTGACTAAGGCAGATGACAGGAAGGGAGAAGTCCTGGAAGATTCCTGGATTTTGGAATGGTTATGCTATTCCCTGGAACCTCGAACCTTGGAAAAGAACTTTTTTTAGAAAAAAACTTTCTTTGTTTTGGGTAGAAGGCTTGCATTCCATTTTGGATGTAGTAAGTTTAGGGTTCATTTTAGACAACCAAGTGATGTCCAGCAGGCATCAGACAACTGATATCTCTATCCCCAGTGAAAAAAAATGAAGAAAATAAAGTAGAAATCTAGAAATAAATTCTATAGTGTTAGGGCAAAAAAAATCGGAAATTTGAGATCTCTAATTCAATTCTCAAGGTACTCTTTCTAAATATCATAATTTTGTTCTGTATCCAACAAATTGTGGCAACATTTTAATTTCTATGACCTCTGAGAGAAAAATGGTGCTAGTGATAGAGGGTGGGTGGAGCTAGCTCAGAAATAGCTCTGTGGGATGGCTGGGGAAGTGGGAGGGGCATAGATGAAGGAACTTTCCAGTTATCAGAGGTTGCCGAGGGAAATGAGTACTATAGAGCAGGTAAGCTGGTTTGATCCAAACCTTGGAACTCTAACAACCAACAGGGGGAGAATATGGAACAAGAGGTAGCTTTGGGAAACCATATTTTTTCACAGCTTTCTTTGGAAAAGTCCCATAATCCCTCATAGGCCTCAATGCTTAGGAACATATTTTAACAGATTCTTAAAACAAGGCAAGATGATTTCCCAGAAGAATGCCCTGTAGACTAGGAAAAAAGAATCCAAATTCAAATTCAGTATTTGTCTATATATTGTTGACTAAATTTAAATTCTCTAGTAGTATAATCACATGATCCAGATTTCTACCAGGGGGAGTGATGATTTTTGGAAAATTCTAGATGGTGAGTTATACATTTGGATCCTTTCCTTTTCAGTCAAAATGCAGTTTTAAGAACTTGTAAATCAGGTGAAATAATATTTTTCCTTTACATTTAGAATCATATCATCAACTGAAACAATGGAAGATTAGAAAATAGAGTTTGTCCAATGTGATTTTTTTAGTGAAAATTTATTTATTTATCTATGTATTTATTAAATCAGAGAATGAAGGAAGCAGGTAAAGTTAAATGTTAATTAAAGTCTGAAAGAAGGATTCAAATTATTTCAACTAAACTAGGCTTTCTATGACATCAAATATCTTGCAGAGTGTATAAAATAAAATTTTAAAGATAAAATAGGTGTTCGTCTTCAGGGCCATCTAAGTACATTTTCCCTGCCCTACATGAGAGAGAATGGCTCTCGTGATATCTGAGAGTTGCCGTGTAGCTGACAAAGGTTTCTCCCGGGAGTGGGAGACCCAGTCTCCAAGAATAACTCCCTGTCACAGACATGGAGGCCCTTGACTCACTCTGAGGCCTCACAGAAACTTATCTATTCTCTCCAATAAAAATTATAACTGATACAATTATCAATAATCAATAAACTGAGAAGCAAGATATTGTTTGGTGTGGCCAAGTTTCAGTAGCAAGAGAATCACATTTTCCCAGGACTGAGAGGTTTACAGGGTGTGCACAATAGTTTTTAGTGAAAGTGAGCACAATTTCAAAGTCTATAAAAACGTAAAGAAAGAACTGGAAGAGTATGTTCCTCTTCTTTTCTGGAAGTTGTCCTTGTCTTCAGCTCTCCTTTCTCTCCTCCTCCCAATTTTCTTTCTCTGACTTGACTTTGACATTATCTTTTTCTGCCCTTTGCTCTGCTCAAGAATCCCATTGTTCTCAGCATTCTTTTATTTCAAATCATCTTCTCCTGTCTCCTTTCAACTGAAACTACCGCCTCTTCATTCAGCCCAGTGGCTTCCTAGGTAAGACATGTGTCTGACTAATTGGCTAAATATAGGCGCCCCTGCTGAGCTGGTAGCCTTCTTTAAAGGATTCTCAGTGGTGTTCTCTCAGTCACTTGTCTTTCCTATTTAACCTTTTTTTTTCTAATAGAAGATGCTATGCAAGTCTTATTCTGGTAGAATGATTAGCTACACAAGAAAATGCAGAAAACTTTCCCTTGAGGAACATTTAGCATACCCTAGTAGGAGAATTTCCTCTTTGTTCTACGTCCATATCTCACTTCACAGTGCATCGTTAGCTCACAGCAAAGCTGAGTCTCTCCTCTGACACAAGCAGGTGGAAATTAGTTCCACGGATGAGAATTTGGGCTCCAGAGTCAAGCAAACCTGAGTCTGACTCCTCGTCTGTCGTTCACACGCTCTATGTTTTGGGGCAACTTACCCAACCCAGCCGAGAACCAGTTTCCTCATCTGCAAAATGGAGATAATAATAAGGTCCTCTGGGATCGTCGAATGATTAATACTGTGTTCCCAGCACATTGGCAAGGTCTTCTGAATTTTGGCTAAAAAAATAAGATACAGTGGGGACTCCTTGGTGAGATGGAAGTAGTATCTTTACCATGCCTTCTAGTCACAATGAGAATGAATGAGTTCTGGGTCCAAGTGGATTTTTCGTCATAAGAAAATTCTCTTCTTTTAAATTGAATGTGGAAAGAAACACTGAGTAAAGTTTAGGGATTTCAAGATGTTTCTTAGAGAAAATTTTGTAATCACAGTTCTTAGAAATGAAAAAAAGAAAAAGATACATCAAGACAGTACAGATTTGGAACATGCTCAAAATTAAGTCAATCAGTTAAGTATTTCTGCCCTATAAAAAATATTTCTCCAAAATATTGCATCTATTTTGATTACTGTTTAGACTGCTTAACATAATATTTAATATATATTTAATATATAACATGTAACAATGAGTGGCTGTACTTTAAAGTGGAAAACATCTCATTTTGTTATATTTGCCATATCTACGTATTTGTTTTATATATATATATACTTGTTAACATAGAATTATTTATCAAAAATCTTTCCTGGTAGTTTTGGAATGTGACAGGAGGAACCTTCCTGCTCTCCCCACCTCCCAAAATATTTACTGAGCTCTAGCTCCATACAAGCAGATTTGACTATGGCGACTGTTAGGAATAATTGAAATGACTGTATTAAGGCAACTGCTCACCCACTGCATGAAATCATGGCCCCAAAGTTACGTTTCCCAGTGGCCTTGTACTGCAAGAGGCACACTTGTCTCCTGTGAAGGAACTGTTAAACCTTTTGGTCAAAGTTGTCAGTAAATACAGCAATGTGTTCATTCATTTATTCACTCACTAAATTTACTATGTAGCTGTGATTTTTTTAAGCCAATTTGCCAGGTTTCATATATGTGGACATAAATGTCTTACCTGAAACGGTCAGACTTATGTGTTTTCTCTTTTTGTTTCTCGTTGCAGAGATAGGTTGGATGTGACAATATTCAGTTACTTGTGTACGCTTCTGTGTGCATGTAATGTGTTGGTGTGGGCAATGGTTAGGAAATGACCTCTTAATAAATCCACATTGTATTCAAATGGGCCTTAAAGTGATTTAGGAGAGGTGTGTGTGTGTGTTATATAACATAAATATTATACACAAATATAAGTAAACATGTAAATAGGATATAAATATTTATTTATATATATTTCAGAGCTTCGAGTGGATGCAGATTGATATGATGTAGTGTGGTAGTTATAAATCTACCTCTTCCAGCCAAGGTTGTGGGCTCCTCGGATGGCTTGGCAAACAAGAGGTTAATGGAGGGGGAAGAACAGACAAAGTAAATAAAGTCAGTTAATTGCAGGAAGCAGTTGCACAGCAACTGCAGCCAGGGAAACAGTTCTCGAGTAGCAGCCAATCAAGCAGGAGGATGAGTTAACCAGGAAGTGCTTGCTTCCTCTCTGTGCCACCCTCGCCCCCACCACTGCCACCGTCGTTCTTTTCTGCCCTCTCCCTCTCTGTCTGTCTCTCTTTGTCTCTTTTCTTTTTCTCTCTGCCTGTTAGCTGCTCTCTCTTAATCTCTGCCTCTTTGCTTTTTTTCTCTATGTGCAAGCTAAGACATACTACACACTATAGTTTGAAGAAGCAGACAAGGAACTCTTAACCATTCTATCTTCTCCAGTTCTTTGCCCATTGCCTGGACTCAGTGTTCATGCAAGATAAAGTCGGCTACACACTTCCCTTCCCAAGCATTACTTGCCAGGTGAGCACAGGGCCTGCCCTGAATGTGACATCATGATCCACGGAAGGTATATTGTATCAACACGAACTACAACATAGCTATCAAGGTAACTTGAGTTATGATAGAGAATAAAACGGGTGCTGTATATTGTACCAGAAGGTCACTGGCCCACCATTTATTTTTCCTTTATTCCATACAATATATTCTGTATTTGCTACTCTTTGAAAAAGGACATTTGATATCAGAGTTCTGATTAGGCTTTTAATTTTTACAGAAGAGGTGTGTTGGCCTAAAGCCTAGAAGACTTCTATTATTTTTTTTGTCTTTCAAAGCTAGGACTGGCAGGGGATTTCCCAGTATTAATTAATTAACTCCAGGCTTTTTTGGCAAGATGCCTCGAAAGGGATGGCATGTCCTGAGTGACCCTCATGTGTACTTTATGCCAGTGATCATTAAACTCACAAAATCGTCTCACCTGGTTCCTTAGGACATTAAATGAAGATAACAAGAATAATAAACTTCATATTAACATGCAGGAAATATTAATCTACTGGAGACATAAAGAAAATGATGTTAAATTCCTTCTGGATCCTAGGGCAAATGCATATTTTGAGATCATTTTTAATGTTTGCCACCCATGATTCAATAAGAATCCTGAGATGAGCGGAGCTCTATTGCACTCAATCATTTACACAACATGTAAACACACAAGACAAAGAGCCTTTGTAGCAGACTGTTACCCATCATAGCACTACACCAACAGTCACTAGAGAAACAGCCCACTGTTAGCTAGGAAAGAAAGCGGGCTGTTCATTCTTTCAGATATGGAGAAGTGGAGGTAGTGATATTTTGCAACCTCTTTAGGCCTCTGGGGAAGCATTAATAGAAATGGGGTTTGGACTTAACGCTCTCGATTTCCTTACAGAATTTAGGATTTCACAAACAAGGAACATTCCCAGAGAAGCCCCTTTTCTGTCGTGAATGCATGTATTTAGAGATGCTGAAGGCTGTGTGATGACTCCATGAGGCCCTCTCCCACAAAGAGTAAGAGCTCTGCTAACACCTTTAACTCTGAAAGGCTGAGCTTGGCCATTGCTTACCATTCCCAACGAACACAAACACACATACACACTTACACACAGAAACACAAATATGTAAACCCGTGGCATCCTTCTACAAAGATTCGCCTATTTTTTAAGTCATTGGAATGTGTTCTGTGAAAAAGAAGAAAGCTAAATGAATACCAAAGAAAAAAACAAACTGAAATAAATGAATAATTACGGCACAAAAGGTAACGTTAAAGAAGCAATGAAATGTGGGTAGGGAAAGTTCTGTTTTATGAAACAGTGATATTACAAGTTTCAGTGTGAATGACTGAGTGCCTGGGGGAAAGCCAAGACACCAGAGAGATGTGCCACACCCCTCACCCAGCAGACTGAAACTTCTGTGTATCAGCAGTCATTCTCGCACACTTACATCCATACTCAGTCCACTTGCCGAAAAAATGCAGATACTTTTTATTAGAAAAACTGAAATATAAGTTATCTTTCAAAGGCTTGCACTTTGTGATCATTTTGTTAATGGTTGTCATTGTTAGGGGGTATTTGAAGTAAGAAATATGCCTGGATAATTTCGTATACAGTGGGCTAGAGGTCTAAGTGCTAGTGAGTATGTGCTGCAAGGGACTACTTAACCCGACCTGGGTGGCAGAGAACCTGTGCTGTAATTAAAAAATCTTTAGGAGTTTTGTAAATTCTGGAAGGGTGAATACCATGTGCTGAATTGTGAATGTGAGCCATGATACATTTTATTTCTCAATAGCAGTCAATAAATGCAGGTTATGATTATTATTGCCATTATTATTAAAAGATGGAGAGAGAAGTTATCTCAGGGAGCAAATCTATGGTGAGCATCTACTCTGTCTAAGCCTCGTAACCAGGAGATGAGGATGCTTTGTCCTGTTCTTGCCATTTTACGTGTAACAGGTTATGTGGTTTGTCCAGGATCACCCTATTAATAAGTTCTCATTCTCTTCCTTCTACTCTAGGTAGCTTGTTACTGAAAAGCTCGGAAGATAGGAAAATTGTTGAGACTTAACTAGTGCAGTGTTGTCTGTCTGCACTTTATATGTGCGATTCAAACTTAATCATAAACCAAGAGTAGGGGAATACTCAGGGAGAGTTGTCCTTCCTGTGGCTATTCTCTCACTCTGCTAAGGCTATAGGATGCACTTTAGCTTTGTTTTCTTGAGTTAAGATTATTCTCACATCCTTGAAAGAAAACATTACCATTCTCATTTTCCAAATGGGATTTGGGTACACATATCCGTGTCAGTTATAAAGCCGATCACAAAAACAAGATCTCCAGGCATGAAGTAATGATCACAGCTGAGTCTCCTATTGAGTTTTCCTACAGAGGTATTTCAGGGTCCTGAATCACAGCTAAAATGGAATGCCTTTGTGTGTGCCTCTGTAAGAGGGAGGTATTGCATCGAAGCAAGTGTTGGCTCAACTTCCTAATGAGAAACCTGGATACTGATGGGGCTTAGCTTTGATTGGATTCTGGAACTTACTGCACTAATCTGGGTGTAGTCCAGCAACTGGGTGGCACTGGCAGAGGGAGCCCTGCTTCTGCCACAATTACTGGTCAATTGCAAGTGATTATAATGGCACCGTGTCTAAAACAATATGGAGAAAAATGCTGCCTGGAAAACATGAAGCAGTGGTGCTCTACAACGGAACGAGCAAGTTGCTGAGCATATCAGAGCAACAAGAGACTTTGGAAATTTGTGTTGCTACTCTGGACCACAGGAAGATGGCACTTTAAAAAAAGTCTATGTGGTTTATTTTCTTCTCCTTCAGCAGGTGGAACAAGGCCCAGTGGGTTCTACACATACCATCTCTCTTGGTGTGTGGAAATGGTTGGACAGAATTCAAGAAAGAGCAGGGTTGGCCAGTCTTGCCATATGAATTAACCCAAGAAATAGGAAGAGCTGACAGAAAGTTTGTTACTGCATCTAACTTCACCTCCACACAAGTGAGACACTCCATTGGTATGGAAGATGCAAATTCCTAGAAATGACCACATTAGGAAAACATTTCTGGAATGCTTATGAGTAAATGCTGGATAGACTTGACCAATAGATAGTTGCTCTGATATTTGCAGATCATGTAGTAGAGCTACTATTTTTGCCTTTATGCCCTTTCCTGCTTGTGGGTGATATGGCCACAAGGTTGCAATTAACTGTGGACCAGGCAACTAAAACACCGAGCCCAAATGGAGACCGGAGGGCTCCTTCTCCGGCAGCAGCTCTGGTGCGGCTGCAGTTTCCCTGGAACACTGCCTCTCTGGCTTCCCAGGAGCACTACTTGGACTTGGCCTGGGTCAGTGGACTCTTCGTTGGCTGTTGATTGACTGCTACCAGCCCCTGTGAGGGTTTCCTCACTCCTGCGAGATACTGTGACATACTCATTCTTGGCAGTCACCATCTCAGGCATTAAATCATTTTCCTCAAATTTCCCCAGTTCTGACACATATAATGGGCTTGGTGGGGGATTTGCAATAATTCTTTTTCAGTATTTATGAAATGGTGCAGCTCCCTATGGCTTTTGGGCCTTTAAGCTGCCTTTCAGATAACCCTCCCATAAATTTTCCATGATTATCTCTTCCCAGCTTGAAAATATACATCTTTATGCATTGTTATTGGGACAAAGGAGGCAACATTGACTTTGCCTTACGTTATTGAATTTGTAATATGTCTGTAACCTCACCTGGCTAAATATATAGTTAGCTAGAGGCCATTTCAATACAGAATGAGTTGCATAACTATGCATCTTTCATTATTGCAAATGTGCACCCTGTGGTTCTACCCAGTCATATAAACCTTCATACACTAAACCAAAGGTCATACCAATGAATGTTTTCTACACGGTGGCACCTAAAGTTGCCAGAAAGTCTTGCTTTTAGTATTCTCTGCCTCTGTCTGTGATAAATTCTCTCAATTTCAGTTCTTGTAAACTCCCTCCGTCTTCTCCCCTACTGCTCTGCTGAATCCAGTTGTCGTCACTGTGGAAATGGGACTAGATGGTAAGATTGAGACTTGCCAATCAAATTTTAGCCTTGATTTTGGAATTTATACTGCACTGTGAGAAACGTAACAGTTGGAAATGTGTCTATTGTAGTTTGAGAGGAATAGCGCTTTCTGAAATTTTGTCTGTGCTTTGTATTTTTATACATATGGCCCCAGGTAACTTAGGATGAGAGTCTGAAGTCAGGTTAGGATTCCAGCTAAGGTTTTATGACAAAATGGCTGGATACTCTTTACAGCTATGTCAGAAGCAATTTAATGTTGCTATCCTGATATATTGAAAAGGAACATTTGAGAGAAATTTAAGGTTTGTTGAGACTTCCAACAAACAAGTGTTATGTGGCCAGCTGCCACTTGTGCATATTTAATTTATTTGGCAAGTAGAGTGGGTTATGTGGACTTCTTCTTTTGGGACCCCCAGTTATTCCTAAATGAGGATGGGTAAGAGCAGAAAAGGGATTAGTAGTGCATAATCCTGTCTGGAAAGAGTCTAGGAAAAGATTCCTAGCTAATGGTATCTGGGAATAGGGAAACTAAAGAACTATAGAATTTAGTATTTGAACTTTAAGATAAAGATACTCAAGACCAGAAAAATCACTCTAAGCTTAAAATACAAAGGCATTATTCTCTGTCCTCTTTTTACTGTTTTCTTTTTGAAAATTACATTGATAGTAACTTGTTAGTGTGGTATAATAATAATTATAATACACAGATACCTTGTTCTAATTAAGCATTCAGGATGCATAACTATAGTACTTAAAAGGAATATATCATTCCTAGAGTAGTACCAGAAATTAACTACTCTTAGATTAGATCCAATGCAAACAAATTAATTTCTGTTCTATTTTAAGCAATATGAGATCAGGCTCTTACAGATTCTTTAGTCAGGAGTATTGAACTAATTCTCTTTCAAATGATCTCCTCAGGACTTTCCTATTTATATCAGTGGTGCCATCATTTTCTCAGTTACTCGGGATTGGAACTGCTTCAAATTAGTCATTAAATGTTACAATGATTTCTTTGTACTGTTCTTTATCATACTTTTCTCTTTTCTTTCTCTCTACACTATTTCCACCCCCACATTGAACCTCTGCTATTGTGATCATCTCCTACTTATTTCTCTGCCTCTCTCACTGTTTCTTTGCCTCACAGTTTGTTCTGAACATTGCAGGCTGGCCAATTTTCATAAAGTATCATTTGATCATGCCACTACTATCTTTAAAATTTCTATTGGTTCCCTTTTGCTTAAAAATTAAGTCGTATGTGCCTAGACTGGCATTCAAAACTTAAAAAAAATTGTGTCCACCTTAATTTTCCAAACTTATTTTCCAGTGCTTTCACAAAAGAGGTCTAGATTACTCTTTGAGATCATACATGTCTGAGCTTTAAGTCCAGTTTGATCACATATCAGTTTTATTACTCAGACAAGCTACATCATCTCTATAGTTAGTACCATAAAAAAAGAGATTATGTAGCTAGTTCTAAGTAATAAAACTGTTATGTGAAAAAATCGGACTTAAACCCAGATCGAATGGAGCATCTGTGGTTAAAGTAAGATAGGAGTCATGACCTCTGGCTTCTTGGCCTCTCCTGGCTTCATATGAATATTTTTAAAAATTCATTCTTCTAGACACATTGCTTTGGTGTCTAGAATCCAGCTCTTTCCTTCCCATCCCTAGAATTACTGCATCAAAATGATTTTGTAGAATGTGATTCTTGGCCAGGGGTTCCCTCAGGGAGCTGTTTCTCAGGAAAACTGTATGATTCACTGCTCCAGACCCCAATGCAATGCCCAGTGCATACTCAGTGCTCAATAAGTAGTTGTCAGTTGATTGGGTAGGAATAGCTACTGAATCCTTTAGTGGCAACAGATAATGCAAGATTTTTAAGATACTCAATAACACACTAAATCATTGACTATAGCTATCAGTATTGTTTTAAAGTAATTCTTGAGTATGGGTTTTTTTTTTTTGCCTGAGGATATGACTTAGCTATGATTGGTTGGTTTTTAATAAAAATGAATTCAATTACAAAGGTGATTCTTTATTCTTCAGCTATTAAGGCAATTAGTGCTTTACTTGATTTACTCTACCAAAAAGAAATGCCTTCAGTTGAAGGAGCAAGGCAGTTTTGTAATCACACTGAGCTCTGCCTCTGAACCAGCAGAACAAGTAATTAATACTTGGAGAGAAGGTAGTAGGTTGAATGGCATTTTGTGGAAAAGACAGTGTCAAGAAATAATGCCATTATGTTATCTTTATGTTAATTTATTATTTATTGTATAATTGAAGTAGTTATTTGATTAAAGTTGTTTTAATGTAAAGAAAATTAATCAGGTATCAGTGTCACAGTTTTTATAATTTTATTTTTGTTTATTATACATACAATAAATGAGAGCCAGTAAGAATATTCATTAAGGCTGTTTGTTGTGAGTTACATAAATCTAACCTCAATGAACTTAAGTGAATAAAAAGGGGGAAAGGAACTACAAGAAGAGTATTTGAATGTCTTACAAGATAGCTAAGCCACAGAAAAGAGGAGGACCATAAGAAAAACTGGAGAAAGGGACTCACATGTTGCCAAGACTTTCTGTCCCTCCTGCCACCCCTATACTGGCTTCTTGCATCTCTCTCATTACAGAATGTCTTTTTCCAAAAATTTCAGAGAAGAATCCTAATTGGCCCAACTTTGTTAGTTGCCCACTTCTGATCCCATCAACTGAGCCAAGAAAGCAGCATCGCACTGCACAAAATGGTGCTCCCACAGTAACCATATGGGTGGGAGGGGAAAGCAGGATGCTGGGAACAAAAGCAGTGTGTCTAGTTTAATAACTTTTAAAAATATGGCTTTAACCTAATTATTTAGGAGTTGATGGAGAAGTTCTGTTATTGGATGGAGACTTAGAAACAGAGAACCTCTTTATTCTATTTAATGGTAATTCTACTGATATATTTTGACTGTCGTTCCATCATTAAGAGGACCCACTTTCATTGTATAAATTTGCATAAAGAATTTTTTTAAATATTTATAAAATGTATTAAATTTTGTTGACTTAGTTATTTACATTTTTTCTTTTGCTACTGTTTCTTAGAGAAATTGTGAAACTCATAAGTGACATAGTTAGTGACTTGCATGGACATCACTTTGTGATTCTAGAAATACACAGAAATAAGCTCACTGCTTAACAGGAGACAATAAGAAGTTCTCCTTTCACAGCTGTTTGCAGCTAACTCCCACCCAGATCAGCCCAAAGCAGCACGACAAACAAAATTTTTTAAAAACTGTATCAATTATCTAGATTATTTAAATAGTGATAGATTTTATAGAGCCTTTAAAATTTTTTTCTAGTTTTCATCATCAAAATATTTCATACTGACAGAAAAGTTTAGACAAAATTAGGACTAGTATTAAATACATATACCCAGATATAAAAAATATTAACATTTTGTCAGATTTATTTAGATCTTTGTTTCCTTAAGAAATTAAATGGTCTTACACAGTTCCAGCCTCCTCTGGGCTCCTCCCTGATCCTAACTCCTGGTCCTCTCCAAAAGGTAGTCCTCACTTTGAAATGGGACTGTCTGTTTTCTGCCCAAGTTTTGATATTTTCCCCACATGTGTACATAAATAATAACAATATATGGCACTATTTTTGTGTAACTTTAGAAATTTGCCTGACTGGGAGCTTACTAAAGGGATCCTCTGCAACTTGAAAATTTTTCACTCCATATTATGTTTACTAAATATAAACATGTTGAAAGATGATGTCACAAGGAAACTTAGCCAATTGTTTCACTCTGTGCCATATTCCCTGGTGTGTCCCTGTTGATGAGCATGTCTTTATTTCCACTCATACAAATACTACAGTACAAACAGCCTTATGGATATCCTCTGTGTATCGTCTAGAGTTTCTCTAGGCCATATCTCCAGCTGCTGAATTGATGGACCTTTGGGTACGTGTCACTTTAACTGTGAGGACCTTGCCAAATTGTTTTCAAAGTTGTAATTCACAGCAATGTCTGAGCTTCTTTGTTCTGGATCCTCACCAATATTTGGTATCGTGATACTTTTTAATGTTTGCCAATCTAATAGTCTCTCGTGGTTTCGGTTAGCATTTTTCTGATCATTAGTGAAATTTAGCATCTTATTTTTCAAGTATTTAGATGTCCTCTTGAGTGACTGGCTGTTAATATCCTCCCTTACCCTTTAAAAAATTGGATTGTGTGTGTGTGTGTTTATTAATTTGTATGAGTTCTTAATAAACTCTGAAAAAATTCTTTATGTATTATATGTTTTGCATATATCTTCTTCCAGCATATAGCTTTTTATTTTTAAATTAAATTTTATTTACATGTGTTAAAAAATTCAAGAGTGCAAAGATGACAGTCTCCTTCCCATCCTTATCCTCCAGCCCTTCCGGCTTCCCCCCAAGAGGCTCCTGTAAGACTAGTTTCTTGACTAGCCCCCCTAAGATGTTCTTTTCGTGTGAATGTACACACATACACATACACACACATACGTAATTCTTTCTTTACACAAATTATGGCAAACCATACAAACTGTTTTATACATTCTATTTTCACGTAATATATCTTGAAAAAAATACTTACACAGTATGTATGTGATGTTTTAAAATTTGGCCCCCAAATTGTCTTGACATTCCTTTCGTTGAGCGGAGGGGTTCTGTGTGCCTCCTCTTGAATTTGGGAGTTTATTACTGCTTTGACCAATTAAGTGGCTGAAGCGATATGATTTGCCTTTCAAGGCTCAGTCAGAAAAGGCTGTGCAACTTCCACCTGGTCCTCTTGAACTGCTCACTCTCTGGGGAGGCCAGTTGCCGTGGGAGAAGTCTGTACTCTGAGGCTGCTGTACTGGAGGAGGCGTGTGCAGGTGCTCGGTGAGGAGCTCCTGAGGACTGCCAGCCCTGTGAGTCCAGCCCGTAGAAGAGGCCATCTCCAGTCAACATCTAACTGGCACTGCATGAGAGACCCCAACAGACAACTGCCCAGCTGAGCCCTTCCTGAATTTCTGGCCCAGAAAATTATGAACCACATACAACATTTGTTGTTTTATACTACTAAGCTTCACCATAGTTTGTTACACAGTACTAGTAATCAGAACGATTACTATAGAGCAAAATAGAATTTATGGCAAAAAAAATTTCAACACTGTAAAAGAAGATATTTCATAATAAACTGAGAAAGAGAAACATGTTTTAGGTACATATTTATGAATCAAAAACATAGGTCTTGAATATGCAAATAAGGAATGGAGAAAACTGCAAGGAGAAATCAGTGAATCCACAATTGTAATAGAAGATAACAGACACTTTTCAGATAATAACAGACGTAGTGGAGAAAAACTGATGAGGATTTGCAGGATTTGAGTGACATGCTTAACTAGTATATACATGTATACACAAAAATGCTTTGTATCAAGTAAAAGTGAATATGTATTTTTTTCAAACACACATGACACATTGACAAAAATCATATGCTGCTTAACTAAAATTTTCCACAAATAAAAAAATTAATTACATACAGGCCACTTTCACTGGCAATTAACATGAATTTAGAAATCTACAATAAAGATGTAGTCAAAATCTGCATATACCTAAGATTTCTAAATAACTTTTTTTATTATTAAATTTTTGTTTTTAAAGATTTTATTTTTTCCTTTTTTTCCCCAAAGCCCCCCGGTACATAGTTGTATGTTCTTAGTTGTGGGTCCTTCTAGTTGTGGCATGTGGGACGCTGCCTCAGCGTGGCTCGACAAGCAATGCCATGTCCGCGCCCAGGATTCAAACCAACGAAACACTGGGCCACCTGCAGTGGAGTGCGTGAACTTAACCACTCGGCCACAGGGCCGGCCCCTCTAAATAACTTTTATCATGAAAAAAATGAAATGGAATGTTAGAAACAATGAAAGCTCTATGTATTCAATCCTATAGACTATCACCAAATTAGAAGGCAGAGGAGAAATTTATAGTCTTAAATGAATCTATTAGACAAAAAAGATTGAAAAATAAACGAACTAATATTTTATTTTGAGAACTTTTATTTTAGAAATTAAACAGATAATTCCAAAGAAAGTTACAAAAATTATGACAGACAGAAAGAGTAGGATTGAGCAATGTGTTAGTTTCTAAGGGCTGATGTAACAAATTACTACAAACTGAGTGGCTTAAAACTACAGAAACGTGTCCTCTCACTGTTCTGGAGGCCAGAAGTCTGAGATCAGGGTGTCAGCAAGTTCGTGTTCCCTCCATAGAGTCCAGCACAAGACCCTTCCTTATTTTTTCCAGCTTCTGGTGGCTCCAAGTATCCCTTGACTTGTGGCAGTGTCTCTCCAAACTTTGCCCCTGTCTTCACATGGGCTTCTCTTCTGTGTCCATGTCCTCTCCTCTTATGCCTTTTGTCATTGGATTTAGGGCCCACTTGGATAATCTGGGAAGATCTTATCTGAAGGTCCTTAATTTGATTACACCTGCAAAGACTCTTTTTTCAAGTAAGTTCATATTCACAGTTTCTGGGGCCTAGGATGTGAACGTATCTTTTTGGAGGACCACCATTCAATCCATTACAAGCAATAAAATCAAAAGATGGTCTTCTAAAATACTAAGCAAATTCACTAAATTGAGAGATTAGTTGAAGTTAAAATTAAGAGAAAAATTGCAAAAAATTAATACTCACTCATGGTAAACATTCTTTGTGAGCTGGGAAGAAAATAAATCTTTCTTAACTTGATAAAGGGCATTTTCCTACATTCCTGATCAGGGTGATACTTTAGAAAATTTCCTGTTCAAGTAAAGAATGTTCACTCTTACCAGTACTTTTCCACATGATCCTGGAGATCTTGGTAATGCAGTAGGATGAGAGGAAGTTTTAAGATATAAACACATTGAACAGGAGCTGTATTATACTGCAAATGAGATGTCCACTGAACTAGAAAGCCAAATAGAACCAAGTGACCAACTCTGAAAAGAAGACATTAGCAAGGAAAAATTATTAGCTTTCCTCTACGTAGGTGATAGCAACTTAGCAAATGTAATGGAGAAAAAAGAATATGTTCAAAATAGTAACAGTAAGTAAAGAGTCTACAGTAATACGTAACCAAAATAACCATAGTCTTTTTGTAGAAAACTATAAAAAATTAATGATATCCATAAAATAAGATGTAAATGAATGTAGAGTTATATCACGTTCATGGGAAGACAGTATTATAAAACTGTCAATTCTACAGAAATTATAAAAAGTTTTGCAAAAATTATAATGTGTGCTGATATCAAGAGTAGGTGAGGATGGGCACAGAGCTGTCATGTGCTGTTGAGGGAGCCTAAGCCAGCAGAGGCCCCTGGGTGGCATTTTGGCACTAACTGTTAAAATGTAGAATATGCATATCCTATCATCTGGAAATTCTACTACCTGCTATTTACTCTCAAGAAATACTTGCACATGAACGTTAAATCTGATATTCAGACAACCTAAATGACCATCATGAAAGGAACAACTGAAAAATAAATGTTGGTATATTTACACACTGAAATTCTAATTAGCAATTCAAAGTTGACCTATGTGATCTATATGTATATACCACTTAAAACATTTAAGTTGTAGAATATGTGCAGTCTGATGCCATTCTCCTAAAAAGCACAAAATACCGCAATCCTTATTAATGGGTCCATCTATGTGTGTATAAATAGGTAAAGAAGGTTCTAGAAGGTATACACCAGACTTCTCATAGTGGTTATTTTCAGAGTCATGTCAAACTTTAGTATTATCTGTAATAATTTTTAAATGGAGAATTTATTCTTGTTTGACTTGAGTACTTAAAAAATAATAAAAGAAAGAACAAATAATGGGGATGAACATACCAAGAAAACATGGGAAAGATTTTTAAATAAAAAGATGCAAATTTAAATTTTTTTGACAGGAATAGCTAATTTGCAGTTATTTATAAAATATACTTTCTTAGCAAACATTTATTAGCAATACTGTATTCTGGGTACTGTCCTAGGTATTTAGTATCAGGGATAAAATAGGTAAAAGTTTAGAAGCTTTTGGTGCTTAATCTGTTTGTGGAAGAAAGCTGACAGTAAAAGAAGAGTAAGTTAATTAAAGAGTATATTGGAAGATGATGAGTACTGTAGACAAACTAACAGACGAAGCAGGCTAAGGTGGATGGACGGGGTGCAGTTTTCAATAGACAGGTCCAGGTAAGTCTCATTGAAGGGGCAACATGAGCAGAGGTTTGGAAAGGTGAAGGAGTCAGTCGTTTGAATGTCTGAGGTTTGGTGATGTAACTCATTTCCAAAAGTTGATGATTAAATGAAGGATTGTTACATGTGTTTAAGATGCACTGTCTTTACAATGAAGCCTCTTAATAAATTATGTCCTCTGTTTAATACCACACCAGAACAGAAGGTCACCGTGGGACTATGTCAATGCCTTATTGATTCCCTTATTGAATAGAATCTGTTTCATTTATATGTAAGGGTAAAATAGAACATAATGAAACTGAACACTACTTTGACCTTTTCAGTTTATTTTAACTCTAGATAAGCAATATAGAATCAGAACATTGGCCATATTTGAAAGAGGAAATCAGATGTCTTTTCAAAATGGAGAATACTGTCAGCATTTTGGTTTTATGAAAAGTGGTTAGAAGCCTCGCATCAGCCCTTCCACACCAATGTCAGTGGAGGCCGGAACCCACAGCTGTCTCTCCTGCTGTTCGTGTCTGCTCCACTGTCCTTCAGAAGACGAGGTCTGTACCAGTTAGTAAGACCGCACCTGTTTTAAAATCAAGGCTGCTTGGCTTTTTCAGGAGTCAGGATTCTCTCTGTGAGGTGAACATAATGGAGTGCTGATCACTGATGCTCTGGGCTCTGGAGAGATGACCCAGGCAGAGGAAAGAGAGTTTTGCAATCTGTGGGAAGGGAGGTACAAATGGGGGACAGTGGCAGGTGAATGCTGGGTCATTGGGCCTCTGGATGGCACTGGGGAGTATTCCAGGTGAAGATGGGGCCAGAGAATAATGGAGGCTGTGGCTGGCTAAGTAAAAGTTGTCGGCAAAAGAGAGAGGAGAAGCTTGATGGCAAGTTGCGATTTACACAGAATCAGGACCTGAAGCATGATTAGCTGTTAATCTCATCTGCTCTTGAGTTAGCAGTACTTAGACTGAGTTTGAGGCCAGTACCTTTGACAGCTCAAAGGAAACCAGGTACAGTACTTCATTCAGGAACTGTGAGGCAAGGAGATGGCACCTCTGATGTTACAGGCCCAGTCAGAGGGGCAGAATATTCTTTGTAGATCCAAAGGGCTGAGCACGTGGAAGGATGTCTTATTCTCTAGATCTGTATCCCTATCCACTCACCAACACTCAGTATCCATGTTCGTTTTCTGGAAGCACACACTGTGCTGGTCTTTAAGAGTAGGTGCTTAAAGAATAGGAGTGCAAGAGGTTTATTGGGAATTAAGTCCTGTGAAAGAGAAAAGGGCGAGGAAGCAGGAGAGGGCAGGGAGAGCCTCAGACTGCAGTGCAGCCCTCAGCCAGCCCAAGGGACAGCTGTGGAGCAAGGACTGCCTGCTGGCAAAGCTGAAAGCTCCAAGGTAGGCAGGTAGCCCAGTGGTGCCCTGTGGTGCTGTTAGCTGCCTCAGCCTGGAAAAGCCTGGCCTTGGCTTGAGAGCTGAGGTGAATCCTGAAGGTGGTCACAGTGGAACTGTCAGTTCTGTCAGCTCTGGATTGCACTACTTGATGCTGAAAAGGAAGCTCTTTCCTGAGGGGAGAGTTGAGCCACTCATCCTTGTGAAGTATGTCTCCACTTCTCTATCTGCAGTTGGGGAGTAGTACCTCGCGGTTCCAGCGGCCTTTTTTCTAGGTGGATACTTTGAAGAGAAAGGTTAGTGGGAGGAACCACAGCTCAGGCCACCAAAGATACCTTCTAAGTTCCTCTGAGCCTCAGCTCTCATCTCTGCCAGTCTGAGCTGCTTACCAAATGATGTGACCCAAAGTCTCCATCCAGAGGCATCTGAGCCCCTGGTAACCACATGCTTCTCAGGCCGAGGCTGCTTCACGTGTCCCTTCACAGTGTAATTGGGCAAGGGAGTGCCAAGAGGTAGACAGAATCCCACATATATTTCTCTTGCCCCAATTTATAAACAAGCTTGGGCTTTTTCCTTCCTTGGAAGTCATTCAGCTGGATACCACTCCGCTTGGCCCCATAGGTACAAGCTCGGGGAGGGGCCCTGGATAACCTGGAGATGACATGGATTTGGGCTGCCTGCTCATACAGCTTATTCATGCTCTCAGGTATCCCTCGGGGTCAATTACAGAAGTTCCAGTTTCATCTTTGGAAGGGCTGGTGCAGGGCAGTCCAACTTGATGACTTGTTGGGTCTTCAAGGACCCAGTTCATGATAGGCAGTGTGGGACACAAATACTTGGGGACCGACAGAAAGTGGGATCTCTGCCAGGGCCTAGTGGTTGCACATCAGGAGCTGTTTTTGACATGCACAAAGTTCTCTGCTGCAGACAGCATGTCCGTGCTCCAGAAACCGAAGGACTGGTCTTATGTTTCTTCCCCTGGGACTTGACATGAGCTGCACAGTGCATCTTTCTTTCACCACTGACACCTCCAAGATTGTGGAGGTCTACAGCTCATATGGCTGAAGCAGCAAGGCTGCTGGTACCAGCCCAGACCTGCGGCAGAGCTGTGTCGTTCTCCAGGCCCCACTCAGGGCTGGCTGCCTTTCATGTCACCAGGTGTATGGACTGGAGGATCATTAAGTTAATATTGTTTGTTCCATGTGAATCATATTTCTGATCCTCTTTTCTGATTGGGATAGAGAAGATTGCACTTGCTAAATCAATAGCCGTATGCCATGTATCTGAGGCCATATTGATCTGCTCTAGCAAAGACACTCCAGGATCCATCTGGTTTCAGTAGGATCCACCCTGGTGAACTGAATGGAGATATGAGAGGGAGCACCACACTGCATCCTTGGGATCTTCAGGAGTGGCAGTAGTCTCTGCATCTTCTCCTCTCCCTGGTGTATCATATTGTTTTTGATTTGCCATCATGGCTGAGTGAGAGGGTTCAGTTACAGAGATTTCCTTTGAGAAAGTGTGACATTCTGAAAGCATTAAGTGCTGCTAACTGCCCTCCTTGCAATGGAATAGTGAATTTTTTCCTAAAGGGTCATTAGTGCCATCCTACCCAGGTCTATGAGCTCTGACCTCAGGGAGTGTGTTGACTACTTGAGAACTCTAGTAGATGGAATATGATTAGAACATGGAATTGAGGGAGAAAGCGGTTAGGCCTGTTTCAGCAACTGTCTACCTGTTTGATTTGGGGAAGTTATTAAATCTCTCTCCACTATTTTCCTGAATTATAACCACAGGATGAAAACTGTAACGCATCTCATGGCTATCCCATGAGAGGTAAGTGCAAAGGAGCACATGAATGTGCTTGTGTTTAAATAGCAATGAACACGCGCACACACACACATGCACACACACACGAGGCATTATTTCTGTGAGCTTGTCTTTTACCCAGTTGCTCAATGCTGACAGCGTACAGTGTTTTCATATTTCTAGATATTATACTAAGTACATTTAATCAAGCCTTTGAAATGGGGTTATTAACCCAGTTTTTGATGAGATACTGGAACCATAGAGAGGAGAAGTCTCCTGACCAGGCGACACAGGCAGCAAGTGAGAGCCAGTATGGAAATGACTCCTCGGTCGCCAGTCTTAGGAGTGCCACGAGCGAGGATAATGTCAGGGTTAAGGTCACATCAACCTGAAAGCAGTAGAGGCTTTTAAAATTTAGAGGAGAGAAAATAACAAGAAGGACCAGGGAAGATGCCCTCAAATACTGTCCCCTCCACTGAGCCCCAAGTGACAGCTCCCCTGAAAGTCTGATTTCAAACAGAACATATCCAAACAGAATGGTGGCTACCCTCCCATTCGACTGCGTCTGCCCTGCTCTTCACTATTTGCCCATTTGCTCTGGAGAGAATCTAAAAGTTTTCTGTCTTTCCATCATCCCCATGTCTGATCCATCAAGAAGTCTTTGGTGCTAACTCCAAAATAAGTCTTGAATCTCACCACTTGTCTCTGTGTTCATCCCACCATCCCAGTCTGTGAGATTCTTTATGACCACTGCAGAGGCTTTCCTTTGGTCTACCCTGCTGCCTACACCACCAGTGCCCCACAGAGCAGCCAGGGACTTTTCAAGTGTGACTTGATCACATGAGTCCCCTGCTCATGGCTCCCCGTGACTGCCTGCTGCACCTTGATTGAAATCCAAGCTCCTTTTCATGGCCTACAGCTCCACTTGCCCATCTTTGGTTCAACTGGAGGCCGCATGAAGAGCAAGAAAGGAAAAGGAGGCCGGGAAGGTAACTGGACTCACACTGCAGTGGTCCTGGAATATGAGGATATTCATAACCATTGGAGTATAGTAGGCAAAAATTCCATTTATTTTTTCCCTCAGAATTGATTTCTTCGGCAATTTTTTCCTATCAAAACAAAGCTCAAAATATCACAATTAAACAGTCCCACTCCACTTTGCTAGCTTACAGTTTCTGTATAAGTTCAATTCGAAAACAAAATCAAAGCTATGTCACAGAAATAAGGATTTATAGTGGAAATACTGAGCAACCTTCAATTCAAAAGAACAGAGGACATACCAGTTACACAGCATCAATTATGTTTATAATGCATGTGTGTAGGTTTGGATAACTTAGCTGTGGGAACTGATGCTGTTTTATTATCACAAACAGACATGGCCCAGAATCCGTTAGTTGCTTTGTCTGTCTTCTCTCTGTTCCTAACATTGATGATATCTATAGCAACCAAGATTCATACTTGCCATGCCATCACCACTCACATTAAACTGTATGACAGGAAAAATGAGATCTCGTTCTCTCTCTCTAATCCACATTGCAAGCATTGCAGTATCATGGGCATGGAACATGTCACAAATGTAGGATTGAAAATATACATGGATTAAACACTAAGTGAAGTTTTGAATGACGAAGCAACTGGAGCGATGGTGTCTTTGAATTCAGGATGCAAAACAATCACTTCTTGATTTGTCTTTCCATGATCCCCACGTAGAATATACATTAGGAGTATGATGTAGAATGTGAGGCAGGTAGGAAATGACAAGAGTTAATGACAGCCAGGTTTTTATATTAAGCGCTTCTGTTTCTGAGTCCTGGATGGGGAAAGTAAAATAGTTTGGTTTAAGGGGTTGAGCTGCTGACAATGGAATCCATACTGCCCGGAATCTGATCAGGTAATGGTGGTCACTGCTGCAGATGTGTGCAGACAGGAGACCTGGCAGAAGGGTGCCGGAAAGCTCCTCCACCCTACACTAGGCATCTGCTCTTTGGGTACTACATTCCTCATTATTTTATATCTGTGCATCACTTTACTATTATTTTTCAGTATTTTTATTTAAATAAACTCACTGTTTAAAACAAATAAATGTTAGCCTCATACTAAGCAATAATACCCACATATCCTAGTTTTAATACACTCCTTGTATTTTTAACACCATTAAAAGGAACACATAACTGACCATTGTATCAGAGTAGCCACTACCACCCACCACCCTTCACTCCCTATTCTTTTCTCTGCTTGGTTTTTCTTCTTCAAACCTATCAGTGCTGACCCTTATCTTGGGTCTTTATTTATGCCTTTATTCTTTATTACTTACCAGAAGGAAGACAGGCTTTATTTTGTCCCCATGACTTCTCCTTGTCTACTACAGTGACTGGGATGCTGTAGGCACTTAGCTAATATTTAATGAAGTAGTGTCAAAATACAGCAGTCCTCTCTGTATATCATGTTGAGTACTTGCAGATTTACAGCATTTAGTTCAAGTCTTGGCTTTGATATTGACTAGCCCAACTACCCCAACCCTTTGAGGCTACCAAGGCATTTGGGCAGGAAATGTGGGGACCTTAGGGCCGAGGGGAAAACTGATTAGTCCCAGGTGGCTCTTACTCTTTGCCAGGACAGGTTCAGAAACGCTGGCCAAAGCCACTCACTCCCCTGGCCACCATTATCTTTTCATAAAGGGGCGTATGACTCATCTACATCAAAGAAATTCAAGGAGAATCCTGGGAAATATTTTGTATTGTTTAGAACCTCCAGTAAATCAAGCATTTTTTCTCTGAAATAGTACAATGGACAGGACTCTGGGAAGGAGTCAGGAAGCCTGTGTTCACAGCACAGCCATACTAATTTTTGACTGTGTAAGCCTTAAGAGATTCTGTAGCCTGTCTGAGCCCACATTTGTCAAATGTAAAATAATATAATTACCTGCACTGTCAAATTCACAGAGTTATTTTGGAAATTAAGTAAGAAAATTCATAGTAAAATGTTCTATGAAGTATAAAATGCAAATAATATTCTTTGTTTTGTCTTTAAAAAATGGTTAGAAATGTGTGGCTCAGTGTCAGTGTGCCTTCACTCACAGCCTGTGTGGGTTTGTCTACACACAGCCTATGTCGGCCTTGCTTTGAAGTCTATGGGGCCAGTGTTGGTACTGGAGAACAGTCTAGAGTGAACGTATGCAAAAATATGTCTAGAATTAGTGAAAGACAGTTTGACTCACACTTATTCTACCAGGTTCTTCCTGGCAGAGTTCATACATCCTTCAGCACTGTTTCAGGGTACGTCACTGGCAATCATCAAGGAGAACACAAAAGGCCCTGAAGGTTACTTTAAAAAACATTTTATGCTCCTGCTGCAAGGTGAAGAAATTCATGCTACTTGAATCTCTATTTTCTTTAGGAAATTTGATTTACCCTTTCAATGGAAAATATTAGAGAATGGTCAATTAAGTTATACATACAAAAGATAGGCAGCTATTAAATAATTCTTTTTTGTGTGATGATTTTTTAAAAATAATTCTTGAAAAGCGTTTTAGCCACAGGGAATTGCTTACGCTATTATAATAAGAGAAAAAATACAGAACCATATACAGCATATAAAAACTATGTATCTGGGTATTAGATACACACGTAGCATACATACACATGTACATGCACATTCATACATAGAAAATGGCAGGGCTAAATTGAAATCTTAACAGTGATTATTTTGGTTGACGAGATCAGAGGTAATTTTTCTTACTTTTTCAAATTTTTCATAAATTTCCATTTATTGCTTTTATAATTCAGAAAAAATACAGTTATTAATGTAAAGTTATAGAGTGGGTGAGGAAAAATCCAGCAGTGAATCAATTATGATATCTAATCGGCATGTGACTTAACTAGGTTCCCTAGTTACTGAGGATTACTTGTTAAGAAAATTTTATTATCCTATTTTACTTAATTTATTTTTTTATTGAGATATAACTGACATATAACATTATATTAGTTTCAGGTGTACAACATAATAGTTTGATTTTGTATATATTGCAAAATGTTCATCACAATAGTTCAATTAACATTCATCACCACACATGGTTACAAATTTTTTTTCTTGTCATGAGAACTTTTAAGATCTACCTTGTTAGCAACTTTCAAATATACAATACAGTATTATTAATTGTAGTCACCCTTCTGTTCCTTACGTCCCAGGACTTATTTTTTTATAACTGGACGTTTGTACCTTTTGACCCCATTCACCCATTTTGCCCACCTCCTACCCCCTGCCTCTGGCAACTGCCAATCTGTTCTTTGTATCTACGAGCTCACTTTTTTTTTAGATCTCACATATAAGTGAGATCATATAGTATCTGTCTCACTTATTTCACTTAGCATAATGCCCTCAAGGTCCATTCATGTTGTTATGAATTGCAAGATTTCTAAGGATTACTTCTTGACATAGAATTTGACAGAATATCCCAAAGTCTAATGAAGGTGACAGAACTCCTCAAATTGTTAAGAAGGCCAAATAGTGTTCACTGTTTGCCTTCCCCTCAGGATGTCCACATTTTGGACCTTAGACCTTGGGTAAATTCAAAGAAGCTTACTTAAGGAGTTACTTTATGGGCTCTGGCAACTTCATATCATTTACTGTCTTAGAATCACAAAATCGAGACCATACAATCACTCTGGCAGCACACATCTTGCATTTTACTATTGTACAGCCCAAACTTCAGTTTGAAAGGTTTGCCTGGGAAACACACAGACCCTAGTTGATATCTCAAAAAAAATCAGACTGCTGAGTATACTAACTCTGGTATCTAAATATACCTAACCATATTACAAATCTACATATAATAAGATTTATGTGTCTAACACAGTATATCTAAATCTACTAAAATATAGAATCTAAGAAGGGTTACAATATTGATCTTTCCAGTACTTTAAGCTCTCTTTTACATGTTTGGCAAATAGAAGAACTTCAAGAACTTAGCCATAATCATTTCCTTAGGTTTTTGTTTGTTCATCTGTTTTGTGTTTTACTTGTTAATTACTGCCAACCCAGGATCAATAACCTCTATTTGGTATACATTTATCTCCAAAAAAAAATGCCATTTACTTCTAAAGCTTGATTCTTTCTCTATGACCCACTCATCATAGCTCCAATATGACCTAGTTCCTGAGCCCGGAGTCACTTTTTCAACTGTCTTCTATAGATCTTGGTTTGGACTTCTCACCTGCACCTTAATGCTCTTAATCTAGAATAGTACATTGAATTCTCCATCCCAAGAGCTTTGTCACTGAATCCCTATGCATTCTTGTCATCATCATCCAGGTCACTCACCATCAAAGTCTGGGAAATATATTTGATTTATGCCTCTTTCTTGGCACCTTTATTATAATCAATAGTTAAAATCAGGTAAATCTGAAGTTCCCAGGACCTCTGGCTTCCACTTCCACCATTGCTGTCCGATTTTATGCCTTTATTTCTTCTTTCCTGGGATATTGTATTCCAGCAAGTGTCCTGACTGTTTTTCTCTCGTTGTATTTCATTCTTCAAGTTGTTACCACATTATTCTACCTAGTATATACTCAATCCCATCATATTTTTAAAATTATCTTGCATGCATTTCCGTCTCCACCCACCACATCAAATTTAGGATACACTCTCACCTTGGCACACAATGTTCTTCACATTTGTTTTTCATGTATTCATTGTTTCAACAAGATTACTGAGCATCTCCTCAATGCCAGCCCTGTTCTACACATCATTGAACACAGTAAACAAACATTCCTGCCTTTAAAGATTTTGCATTCTAGAAGAGGGGCCAAAAATTAAGCATAATGAATAAGTAAATTATTAAGCATGCCAAAATGTGATTGTTCTAAAGAGAATTCATAGTTTAGAGTGAAGAGGCACCAAATTACCATCTCAGTTACGCCAGCCATAATGGCCTTCACTGCAAAGGTGACATTTGAGCAAAGTGTTGAAGGAGAAAAGGGAATGAGCAACATGTAGTGTAGGGGAAGAGCATTGTGGGTCAAGGGGATGGTCAACCATACTGCCCTGATAGAGAGTGTCCCTGAGTGTCCCTAAGTGTCCAGGCCACTGTGGGAGGACATCAGATAGGTCATGCAGAGCCACTGGTTCAATGGCCTTGAGCCCATTGCATGGATGAGGTCTTTCACTCAGAGAGTCTTGGAGAGACTCTGAAGGATTTAAGACATGATTTATTTATCTGATGAACACTTTAATAAGAACACTCTGGTTGCAATATTAAGAAAACACAGCAAAGAGGCAATGGTGGAAGTGAGGAGTCTTGTTAGGGGACAATTGCAATGATCCTGGCAAGAGGTCATAGTACTTGCACCAAGATGGCGGGCAGGCATCATAGCAATAGTGAGAAATGATCTTACCTGAATAACAGATTTTGAAGAAAGAGACTAAAGATTTGCTGCTAGATTGGATATGAGGGGTAAGAGAAAGAGAAGGGTCAAGGATGGCTCCTAGGTTTTTGTACTGAGCAGCTAGAAGAATGGGGTGTCATTAACTGAGATGTGGAAGACTGAGGATAGAGCAGATATGGGAAAGGGAAGAGGAAACTGTCCCATCTGGATGTGTTACACTTGAGATGACTCTCTCACACCCAAGAGAGAAATGCAAGTAGACCATTCAATAGACAGGTCTGGAATTCAGAGAAGTCCAAGCTGGATCTACAATATTGAGAGTCATTACACAGGGATCGTATTTAAAACCATTAGACTCAGTGATATCAATATAGGAATGAGTGTAAATAAGAATGAAGAAATGAAGAATCTGAGGATTGAGCCCTCGTGAATAAAAGTAAGGTTGATGAGGAGCAATCAGCAAAAGAGAAGGAGAAGCAGTAGCACCCACTGAGTTAAGAGGATAACTAAGTGAGTTTTCTGGGAAGCTAAAATGAAAAACTTCTTCCAGGAGAAGGACATAATCTGCTAATGCTAAATGCATCAATCTATTTTGGTATAAATCATTTTCCAGGCATATCATTTAGATGTTACCTCATATATATTTTATTCTTGAACTAAATGGGACTAGTGATTGTTCATGAACCATGCCCTAAAATTTCCTACCTGTGCTCGAGTTTTATTTATTAAAAAAATGATCATCTCTCAACATTTCGGTATATGAAGTACTTCTTTAGTTTTTAATTACATGTATTAGCTATTTTATAATCCTTTAAGAAAAAAAAGTAAATACCAATAAAGCATGCTATAGACTGAATGTTTGCACCCCCCCCCCATTCATATGTTGAAATCTTAAACAATTAATGTGATTGTGTTAGGAGGTGGGGGCTTTGGAAGGTGATTAGGTTATGAGGATGGAGCCCTCATGAATGGATTCCATCCCCTATAAAAGAGACCATACAAGTGCTCTTTTAAAAGAAACCCCAGAGAGCTTTCTTGCCCCTTCCACTATGTGAGGACACAGCCAAAAGACTACTGTTAATGAACCAGGAAGTGGTTCCTCACCACACACTGAATCTGCTGGTACCTTGATCTTGGACTTCCCAGCCTCCGGAATTGTGAGAAATAAATTTCTGTTGTTTAAGCCACATAGTCTACGGTGTTTTGTTATAGCAGCCCGAACAGACTAACACAAAGCATTACAAAAATATTATTCTGAATCCAAAGGATTTGAAAAATTCCATTTAACTGCTTAAATTAATATAATTTTATTTTAATTCTTGGTGTTAAGTTTGTTCTTATTTTTCACTTTATAGGTATAGGTGTGTGTGTGTATGTGTGTACTCAATACTGATCTTTTAAAATTTAGTTAGTATAAAAAACTTTTGCTGGCATTTTAGTTGGAATTGCTTAAAATTTATATGATAATTTCATTTTAAATATATAGATTGTTCCCATCTAGGAACATAATACGTATCTTCATTTAGCTAAGTTTATTGTATTTTCCTTGTTTATTTTTATCTTCATTTCTTTTTTATGCTAAAGCAATTATCATTTATAAATAATTTCAGATTTAGAGAAAAGATGCATGAATAATACAATAGACATTTTTTTCCAGAACTCTTTTAGAGTAAGTTACTTACATGATGCCCCATTACCTTAAATACTTTAGTTGTTCGTACAAGTAGGGACATAATCACAACATAGTAAATTACCATCAAAGTCGGACGTTAACTTGTTAGATTTCTACCATGCAATCCATAGAACCAGTTCAAGTACTGGTAGTTGTCCCACTGATGTCTTTCATAAGAAAACAATCAAATCCAGGATGAAGTATTGCATTTAGTGTTATGTCTTTTCAGATTCCTTCAATCTGGAATAGTTCCTAAATCTTTCTTTAACTTCTATTACCTTGACACTTGTGAATATTAAAGACCATTTTCTAGAATGTCTGTCAATTTGAACGTCAGTTTCTTTGTGGTTATATTCAGTTTATGGACCTTCAGCAGAAACATCACAGAAGTGATGCTATATCCTTCTCATTGCATCCTCTCAGGTGGTGCATGATTTCTATTTGTCCCATTACTGATGTCCACATCGATCTCTTGACTAAGGTGTGTTGTAGTTTGAATTGTAATCCCCAAAAAGATATGCTGAAATCTTAACCCCTGGTGCCGGCGAGTGTGACCTTATTTGGAAATAAGGTCCTTGCTCGTGTAATCAAGTTAAGATGAAGTCATGCTGGATTAGCATGGGCCCTAAATACAATGGCTGGTGTTCTTAAAAGAAAAGAGAAATTTGAAGACACAAACACAAAGGCAAGAGGCCACAGGATGACAGAAACAGAGACTGGAGTGATGTGTCTACAAGTCAGGGGACACTGAGGATTGCCAGTAACCACCAGAAGCTGGAAGTGGCATGGAAAGATCCTCCCCTAGAGTATTCAGAGGGAGCCTGGCACTGCCAACCCCCCGACTTTAGACTTCTAGCCTCCAGAGCTGTGAGAGAATAAATTGTGTAATTTTAACCACTCAGTTTGCAGTAATCAGATACTGCAGCCCTAGGAAACTAATACAAGGTAATGTCTGCCAGATTTCTGTAAAATAAAGTTATTCTTTTTTCCTTTATAATAAATAAATTTTTTTGAGAGGGATCTTTTGAGATTAAGTAAGAAAGTCCCTTATAAAACTTTCACCCACTAGTTTTTAGCATCTATTGATGCTTCTTGACTTAGTTATTGCTATTGTGATTGCCAAATGGTGATTTTTCTAATGGCATCATTCCTTCTATGTACATTAGTTGACATTCTACTCTAAGGAAGAGACTATTTTCTCCAGTTACTTATTTATATTTTTATACCTGTATAGATTCATTAATCAAGGGCTTGTGAGTTACTATTATCATTTATGTTGATGCTCAAATTATCTCAGACATGGTCAGCAGAAGAATAGCTTCCAGCTGGCTCCTGTGCCTTTTGACATATTCCATGATTCTTTGACAAGACAAAACATTTCAGGTCCACATTGTATTTTTCTTCCCCCTGCCCCAGCCTTGGAATCAGCCATGTCTACAAGAGCCCCTGTTCCTTTTAGTGAGAATGATATTTAGAAACCAAGATGTAGATGCTAGATGTGCCCATTGCTGTGGAAGTGTTGCTGCATGTAGGCCCTCTGAGGGAACACTGTTAGGGAACACATATACATAAATAGCATACATATACCATTGAAACCTATATTTATTTCTACGTCTATTTATATACATATTGAAAACCATAATTCATATTGTGTACCTCCAATTTTAGTCCAGCACCATAGCATTTATTTTAATTAAACTTTTTAAAAAGTTTTTGGTTCCTTTCCACACTCTCTTCTTTGACAGTAGGATACATGGCTTCTAATGTCTTCCACGTATTTTCTTATTTATTTAAAAGCTTGTATTTAACCAATCTCTTTCACTGCTTCCACCCCCAAAACTCTTCCACATCTCACATGGATGCCCTCTTACAAAATCTGGACAGGCTGCTGCTCCTCCTCTGTGTAGATGCCCTCCACAGGCTTGAAGACCTTTGATGGGCCACAGCAGTATCACTGTGGGAAGCCTTCTTCAGCCCATTCCAGCTCTCTATGAATCTTGAACTGTGTGGACACCACCTTCACCTTATCTTGACTCTTGGAGCCTTTCCAGGTTGTGACCACATCCCCTCCTTGCTGGGATACCTTCTTCGACCCACTTAGGCTCTGACAACTAGTTCCCGGCTGGAAGGAAGGAGGGAAAGGAGGAAGGAAGGAAGGCAGGAAGGGAGGAAAGGAGGAAGGGATTAAGAGAGCAAGGAAGGAAGGAAAGCATTCATACTGTGTCTCATCATTTTTCAATTGATTCTCTTAGAATTTTCAATTAGATTATAATAATATATGCAAACAATGGATTTTTCTACTGACTTTGTAATATTTCATCAAATTGCACTTCTAGGAAAATTTTGAATAATATGAAGACAATATATCTTTGCTTACTTAATTGGAAATATTTCTAGTGTTTTAACTTTATGCAAATATTGGCAGTTGGTTTAAGATAGACTTTCTTATATTAGGAATAAATTTCAATTCTTGTTTTACTTAGATTTTGTCAAGAATGAATGTTGAATTTTGTCAAATGCCTTTTTGCCATATATTGAGATGATAGTTTGACTTTTTCCCCATGACGTAGTAATATAAACAAACACATTAATGAAGCTCTTAATATTAAAACATTCCAACATTTTTAGAAAAGACACTAATCGTTTAAATCACTTTGTTCTTAAACTATATGGTTATTTTAAATTTGATTATTTTTCAGAAATTTTGTACTATTTATTATCTATCTTCTTCATATTTTGGTATCAGGGTTATGCTAATTTTGGAAAATACATTGAAAAGATTTCCTTTCTAGTTTATGCTTCAAAAGAGTTAAAAAAATAGAAGTTATTTGATTTGTGGTAACCTGCCTGTAAAACTTTAGCACATATGGCCATTTTGAAGAGAAGGGGGTATATCTCTATGACAACTTTAGACATTTCCTTCATTGTTAGCAAGCTATTCAGACATTCCACCTCTTCCTAAAAACATTTTGGTAATGTGCATTTTCCTAGAAAATAATTTGTTTAATTGATATTTTCAAATTTACTTTCAAAGAGAGCTGTAACGTTTGAAATCTCTTCGGTATTTGTGTTTGTGGATTTTTTTTTAATGTGTGTTCTGTATCTCTACTTTCTCTTTCTCTTCCTCTCTTTCACATCTCTCTTTTTGGCAATTCTACCTAGAGGTTGTTTATTTCAGGGTTCAGCACGTTTCTCTGTCAAGGGCCAGGGAGTAAATATATAGGCTTTATGGGCCATACAGTCTCTGCTGCAACTATCCAACTCTGCTCTTAGAGTGTGAAAGTAGCCAGAGACAGAGACGGAACATGAATGAACAAGTGTGGCTGGGTTCCAACAGAACTTTATTGTAGACATTGAAATTTGAATTTCATATAATTTTCATGTGTCATGAAATATTATTCCTCATTTCTCCCCTATTTAAAAATATAAAAACCATTTGAACTTGAGTGTCCTACAAAAACAGGTAGCAGGCAAGATCTGGCTTGCGGGCCATGGTTTCCCAATCCCTGGTCTGTTTCACAGATTTGGGCAAAAAACAAAATAAACAAAAAAGACCACACTTAAATTTGTTTATTATATTTACATCTAATTCTTTGTTCTCTAAATTATTTAGCATTTTAAGAATTTAGTCATCCCTTTCTTCCAGTTTTATTAATACTGATATTTTTCTCTCTTCTCAAGTTTAATGCTTGGTTTTTCTCTTATTATTTTTCATGAGTGTTCAAGTATAGAAAAATTTGTATAATAATATAACAAACAACCATATCCTTATTACCACACTTCATAAGTAAGAGATTACAAATTGAGAAAAGCACTTCTAGATTTGGCAGTCTGGTAGACAAACTAACTTTCATACCCTCCCAATGGAAACCATTTAAAAATTTAAAAAGTTGAATTAATTGTGTTTTGAAATATATCACTGAGCTAGATAAACAGACGGAATCAACAGAAGGCTGAAAACAATTTAAAATCAGGGACCTCAAAGGGTTGATCAAAACATGTCAAAGCAACCCTGGCCCTAAGAGGGTTGTCTGCCAACTCTTTGTGATCCAGAGCTTCTGTTGTGATTGCTAGTAGGGCACAAGAGGGCAGAAATCTATCCTTGGCTCTCCAGAGTGAAGAGCTGGGGCCTTAGGGGCTCACCCTCAGGAAAGGGTGAAGATGAATTAAAACAGCATGACTTGAACTGGGCTCCGTGGGAGAAAATGAACTCCTATGGGTGTCTGTAACCCAGAGTTGGCTTTCATACCCACCTGGAGCCTGAGTTCATACTATGTGGTTAAAAAGCTGAAATTGAGAATTTAATTTAAAGTGGTCTCGGGTTGATAATGCTTTCAGGTGATTGGCAGAAAAGCAAGCGAAAACTTGCTCAGAAGCAAAGCGTCTTCAGGTAGGTCTGCAAAACTTTCTACTAGATGGGGCTGGCCTGGTGGTGTAGTGGCTAGGTTTGTGTGCTCCACTTTGGCAGCCTGGGGTTCACAGGTTTGGATCCTGGGCACGGACGTACACATTGCTCATCAGGCCATGCTGTGGCAGCGTCCCACATATAAAATAGAGGAAGATTTGCACAGGTGTTAGCTTATGGACAATTTTCCTCAAGAAAAAAGAGGGAGATTGGCAGCAGTTGTTAGCTCAGGGCCAATCTTCTTTACACACACACAAAAAAAAGCAAAGCAAAGAAAACGTTTCTACAAGACACATGGACTCACATTTTTAAATCTCCAAAGGATATAACAAAAATAACAAAGTAAAGCTCAGCCTGAACATTTCAGATAGTATAATTATCAGGTTTAGAATATAAAATAAGTAGGTTTAATGCGTATTAAAATAGAAAAGAGGCTTGAAAATAGGAGAATGGAGCATGATATTTAAAAAGTGACATTGAGGATTTGAAAAAGAACAAAATGAAATGACTAGAAATGAAAAGTATGATTGAAATTTTTTCAAGATTATAGTTAAAGAGCAAATTAGACAAAACTAAAGGGATAATTGAATCTCTGAATAGAAGATGACTAAAAACATTACCCAAAATGCAGCCCAGAGAGAAACAAGGAAGTAGAAAATATGAAAGAGTGGCTAAGAGATTAAATGATTAAGTTTTTATGTATAATATATATCAGTTACATGTGTGTGTATATATATATGTATGTAGGTATTAGAGTCCCAGAGGGAGAAAATACTGTGAGGATGATGCAATATTCCAAAATATAATGGCTAAGAATGGTACTGAATTGTTGAAAGATACCAAACCCCAAAGCCAGGAAACCCGAAGATTCCAAAGCCAAATAAAATACAAAAGAATCTACATACAGTAATAAAACTTCAGAACACCAAAAAGAATTACCACTTTTTAAAGAGATCACTTACATCAAGAGGTGACATTAGACTGACATCTGAGTTTCTAACAGGAACAATGGAAGCCAGAAGAGAGGAGAGTACCTTTAGTGTACTGAGAGAAAAAAAGAGCAAAACCATATTTCAAAATTGAGAGGAAATAAGACAATTACTATCTATTTCAGGTAGAAACAATATCTCAAATGGAAATATGCAAGGCAAAAAGTAATATGTGTAAAGGTAATGGTAAATATGTAGACACAATTTCATATCATTTTGTGGCTCCATGCATTTCCATTTTCCAGAATTGGATACTAGGCTCAAATCTCCATCTTTAAAGGAAAATTTCTCACTCTTTTAAAATGTTTTAAGTAAATTTAATGCATGCTTATTGCACATGGGAAAAGAAATAAAAGTGGAAAAATAAATGTATGGTATCCATAATTCATCAATTATTAATATTTTGATATATTACTTTTATCTAATTATACTTTTTACTTAATTAGATTCATGCTGGTTATATGATCTAATGGTTTTGAATCACTACTATAAAATGAGGCTTTTTCCATGACACTGAATATTCTTCAGAAATATCACTTTATACTGCCACTTGAATGTATGTACCATAAAGTAGCTGAGACCAGCTAGATGCTCACCAATCCCATTTCCTTTTTTGGGCACACCAATTATTTCCACCAGCCTTTCTGGTATTAATTTTGGGCCAATGACTATATTCTGGCCAGTGAAATATGTGCAGAACTGAAGTGTACCGTTTCCAGGCCAGGCCCTAGAATGCCTTGTAGGATCCTCCTGGAGCTGAAGGCAGGACCAGTGGAAGCTCTGGTGATGCCCTGTCATTGGCCAGGAGTCGGGTCTAAATTTCTTCCTATTGTTGTAGATTTAGAAGTAGACAACTGGGTCCAGAGGGCATGAGAGTGAGGTTACAGAAGATAAAACAACCGTCATTTGGGGAAAACAGCTAAAAAAATTTTTTTATACTGTTGTCAATTAATTTCAGAAGAAAAGGGCCACCCCGTGGCCAAGTGGTTAAGTTTGCGCATTCTGCTTCAGCCACCCAGGGCCTCGCCGGGTCGTATCCTGGGCGCGGGCCCAGCACCCTCATAAGCCATGCTGAGGTGGCGTCCCATATAGTAGAACTAAAAGGACCTACAACTAGGATATACAACTACGTACTGGGGGGCTTTGGGGAGAAGAAGAAAAAAAAAATTGACAACAGATGTTAGCTCTGGGCCAATCTTTTAAAAGAAGGAGAAGAAGAGAAATCCCAGTCTTAGATAAGTTTGGTCTATAGCTCTCATTAGCTCAGGGAGAGACCATTTATTCCCGGTTTGTAACGATCAGACCTTTTACTGGGTACGCATAGCAGGTGTTTTAGAAATGTGCCCATTGAGCTTTCTTGGTTTGTGACTTGTCGTTTTCTATCCTTTCGCATTTTATTGTTGAGTTTAGAATATATATATCCTTTAAATCTATGAGCTGTTTACATTTTACAAGTATGTTACAAATATTTCCCACTTTATTGGTAGCTTTTCCAATTTGTGCTGTTTATGGTGGAAACCCTTTAACTTTTTAAATCATATGAAGTCAAACCTATTACTTTTTGTTGTTTGTAATTCCTTCCACTGATTTTATTCTTAGAAACTTAGCTGTCCTAGGACACACATTTTTTTCTACACAGGCTTTAAGTTCTACATTAAATTTTTACTCTGTCTGAAATTCATGTTGTTATGTTTGCAGGTAGGAATTAACATTCAAAAAATAATTGTAAAAAGCAAATACATAATTGTACCATTTATCGTGTGCTTTTTGAGCAAGTGCTAACTGCTTTACATGCACTGCTTAATTTAATCCTTGCAACAATCCAGTGAGCTAATACTGTTATGAGCATCCTGTTTTAGAGATGACGAATGGGAGCTGAGGAGCTTTAAGTATCTAGTCTACGATGACAGAGTAGGAGGTGCGGAAGCCGGGACCTGAGCTCAAGCCTGCAGTCTTGGCTCCAGTGCTCTCCGGCACCGTTGTCACATAGGTGGGAGAGTGATATCTGTAGAGTTACGGTGATGCTTTTTTTATTGTACAAAAATTCTTGTGTAAATAGACATCTGTTCATGGGATATCAGTTCTGTTCCATTTATCTCTCTGACTCATGCATTATCTCATTACTAAAATATTAGTAATTCTCAGAGAAATCATATTAAATGCCATTCTACTTAAGCTTTTAGCATTTCCTCAACTAATTGCAACTTCATCTTTCTTTGAATTTCAATTATACCTTATTGATATTTTCTTTTGGAATTCATTCTCAGAAAAATTCAAATATTCATTCTATTTTATGTAATCTTTATTTGCATACTTGTCAGATCCTATCGAAATCTCTCTTAAGACATGGGATATTTATCTGCACCACCTACACTGTGAGTTTTCATGGTTATTCGATAAATCATTGTCTGATTTAATTCTTTTAAATTAGATCACATTGATTGAATTTAGTTTAACACATACTATTGTAGTGCCTACTACGTGCCAGACTTTATTATAATTCACACAACTTGGTAAGGCAGGAACTCTTATTGCCCCATTCCAGAGATGGGCGAGCTGAGGCATGGAGAGGACACACCACAAGCACATGGCAGAGTCAGAATTCGAGCCCAGGCTGGCTGGCTCTGGCCTGCATGTCCTGTGTTCACTGTACCATGGCCCTCCGATGATTGGAATGTTAAGGTAGTGGGAGATGAGTGGTATTTGAATTTCCTGCGAAGGCCATAGGGACTGCACTCGGAGGGATGGTAGAATGGAGGCAGGCTGAGAGAAGGAGTAAAGGTGTTCTCGGCAGAAGAAACAGCTTACGTAATGGGGGAAAAGCAGAAGCATGCCTTTTACGGAAATCAACCAGACTTCAGTGGCGGATATCTGTTGAGAAACTGAATAACTTTGGGGGGAAAATTTCATGAGCAAGTCATCGTTAACTTTAAATAATTTCTGATTCCTAATTCTTTATCAAATCTAAGCAATTTAAAATTCTACTCTTCTATACATTGCCATGTTTTTTTTCTACACGCACAATGTTAAAACAAAAATAATGCCAAGCTGTAGAAAAATTTACATTTCAAGTTTGCCTTGCAATTTCCAGGCAGAGGTTGTGTCAAGTTGGGGAAATTACGTTATCTCCAGTTCTTCCCAAGTAGACACCATAGTAGATTATCTGGCTGCCTCCACTCATCGCCATGCAGCTGCTCCCGTGTTCTGTGTCCTAAGCACTCTCGAACTCCGTGGAAGTCCGATGCGATGCAGAACATACCAGGAGGCAGGCTGGCTTAACACTAACAAGGAGGCCGGCTGAGCACTCAGTGAGGAGGCAGGCAGGACTGGTGGCGCAAGGCCAGCCTCTCCAAACTGTCTTCCATTTGATAGGCTGACACATTGTTGGAGCTTGTCTCCCCTAATTCAAAAGAAGAAAGCTTTTTGTTTGAGCCTCAAAATTGTCCCCCAAACCCGTTCACTTTTCAGTGTTTGACCTTACTGAAGAGGTGCCATAGCCATTCCATTTTTAAAAGGGGGGCAGTAAGAGAGATGTCAGAGACAGAGAAAATGAAATTTTGCATCAGGCAAAATTTCTGCACAGATATTTCAGGAGGATTCGTAATTCTGTGACTGTATACAAATGATCCATTCTGTTAATCTGAATTTCTAGTGTCATTAAATTTTTTTTTCTCTGCTCTGGAGTAGTTTATTAGAGAGAGAGGGGAAAAAAAAAGCCAGTTTAAAACTAGGTAAGGGAAGAAAGCTGACAAAAACATAAATTAGAGGAAGAACTTAATTTAAAAAGTGTCAAAAAGGATAGATAGTCTTAGTTCAATAATAAAGCCTGGTTCAAGAGCCTTCTATCTTTAAATAAAGCATTCAAGCACTCTATTACCTGTATACAACCAATCTTTGATTTCCAATCTAAGTCTATTTTTGCTTCTCGTGATTAGCATACAAATGTGAAAAAAAGAAAAAAGTGGTTACATGTGTGACGATTAGGACATGCCTTTGACTTTAATGTCAGTGGTTTGTCAGGCTGGAGGTGATGGAATGAATTGCTGCTTTGCAGGCTTCTTAGAGGTAAATCTTGTCCAAAAATGACTCCTATCCATCTTCTTTTATTTGCATTCCAAGTTCGTCATACAAACTGCTAGCAAATAAGCATATATTTGTTTTAAAAGAAATAAAGCACAATAGCATGTAGCAACTTGCTAATATCTGTGAGCAGGCAGTGAGCTGTGTATGGTAATTCTAGGAACTACCTTCCTCTCTGTACAGTGGCTCTGAGTCCAGAGATTTAGCCTAAAAATGATGGCTCTGCCCTGTCAAGAATCGGATGCAAGAAATATGAGGGTGAAGTATTGAGACAAATCTTATGTTGGCTACCGACTCGATGCAGAGGAAGACGTGAGGCTGAAGGAATCTTCTTTTAGTTTTATGTTCGAGGATGGTGTTAAAAGGCACAACCCGTGCACAAGTTTTATGAAAAAGGCACATTATTTGCTGTTGTATGAGCAGGGGGTAAGCCCGTGGCAGCTAAAATTTAAAACTCCCTAACAATATTGCTAGGAAGAGACATATGCCAGATGGCTGCCTTCAGATGTTTCCTCTGAGCCTCCAGAATCTTCTCTGAAGAGAAGGTCCCCAGTCTCAAGGGGCTCTGGCTTGTTTCCTGGTGCCTGGGGTGTGCTGAGACAGCAAGTTCCTTGGTGGGCTTTGGTCCCCGCGTGAGGGGCCTTGTAGAAATAGGTCCGACTGCAGCATCAGTGGCTGCTGACTGATGGCCCCATTTACATCAAAGGCAGTTATTATGCATGAAACCACTCAAGCATCATTTGTTTCACGGAGTTCAACCAGTCCATTTTTCAGTTCCTTTCTGGTTCAGGGTCGTAGCAAATGAAGGCTCTCAGGTTGGTTTCATTTTGGGCCAATGATATTTCCCACATTATTTACAGCAAATTTCTTTAAGGAGTATCAAACTTATAATATGTGAAAATGTCCTTTTTTAGTGCCTCTGTGAGACCCTAGGGAAGCCCTAACAGGGCTGGAACCCCTGTTCACATTGCATGCTAATTCATCTAAACAGATAGGCTCTGCCCGGGACTCACCCAGACACTCAGAGTCCTAAACCTGTGAGCAGTGTGCGTGAGGAGGATGGCCGCTGTGTGCAAACTGGCATGGAAAACCGGGCTGTGGGCCGCTATTCCAAACCCAAGTCAGCTTTCAGCATTGCTTGAATCTGAACTGAAAGGAAACAATCTTTCTTCACTTTGAGGTAAGGCTTCAGATTCCGTTCCAGGACAAAAAATGATTGATACAGTCTTGGAGTTCCCCTCAAAATATTACTAACATTTGTGTAGTGCATTATAATTTAAAAACAATATCTTATAAATAATGTTATTTAATTTGTATAATAACCATACAAGGAAGGCATTATTCCCACTTATTAAAGAGGAAACTGAGTCTCTAACTAGTTTAGTGAAATTTCATAGACAAAATAAAGGAAGGAAACATAGCAAAAAAAATTCTTTTCCATGTAAAGAACTCAGTAAGAATCACATTCTGGATGCAAGAAATAAGAAGGCAAAGCGTTGTGACAAATGTTATGTTGGCTACTGACCCCAGGTATGGAAACACTAGACCAAAAGCCCTCGTCTTTTGCTTTTGTCTGAGCATGGAGCAGAGGGAAGATGTGTTAACACAAGCAGATATGAAAGGACATACTTAACACTAACCATGCGCGTGCTCGAAGTTACTCGTCACAGTGGTATATGCTGTGTGTGACGTGGCTCTTGCTTTTCTCCTTTCCCTTCAGAGAGTCATCTGGCCAGCTCTGGTCATGCAGCAGGGGCAGGGAGTGTCTCTGCACACCACAGTTAGGCCCTGCAGAACACAGTGTTCAGCACTGCCTTTGACTAAATTTTCTCGCTACCACTATCCCTTGTTACCTTTTTAGTAACTCTCCAAAGAATCATGAAAGTATAATGAAGAACTAAAAGGCTTCATGTATAATGTTGCCCATCTGAGGCTTCTGCTGCTTCACACATGTAGTAGAACCACAGTGTAGGGGGATCTCTATGGATATATAAATATCTGCACACATGGAATTCAAGGTTCAGAGGGAACACATATAATCCTTAGGATCTGTCGACTTCCAACCTTCCAGAGATGTTGTTGAGGCCACCATAGGACAATATTTAATTTGATGAGTTCTGTGTGCTTATTTGTTCATAGGAAAGAGGCCAGAATAACTTCATTATACACAGATCCCATATCTGAGATTTTCCTCCTTTATTTGGAGGGAGGAGACAGAGTTGATTGACAACCTAATTTCTAAGCATTAATGTCTCAGTGTTACAAAACCAAGGCTTTGTTTTTGTTTGTTTGTGGAATGAGGTTTTGTAGATGAGCCCCATCATTTGAAAACCTCCATTGTAAATCTGAATAAAAGTAAAAACAATTAAACTCAATAGACACGCATTGGAGTTAAATGCCTTCCTCGGTATTCCCAGCGATCACTGAAGGGAATGCCGAGCCAAGACTGGTCCCTATAGGATGGTGTGTTGGTAGCTTATTCATTTTATGTTAATAACACGTTATAGTCCAGAGTGAAAGATTCTGTTTGATAGACACATACCTGAGGCTGTTTAAGGCATTAGGTGGATATACTTTTAAGAAATAATACCTTCTAGTGTCATCACATTTCCTAGCAGATATTTCATGCCCACAGAATATATTTAATCAAATATTTCTTCCATTGATACACACACATGCACAAAATGTAGCCAGTTCTATTTGTCTTAGCACTGTCAGATGATGTAGTACCATCTGGCTTCCAAAAAGCAGCACCTCTTACATCAGTGCATTTCTGTGGGTAAGTGAAGTGACACTGCTTTGTTAAAGCATATAAATAGGTAGTTCTTAAACATTGTGCAAAAATAAATCTTTTTTTCAGCATTAATGCATGGAGCACTGGAAGTGATACCACTAAGAATATTTCTAAATATTACAAGTTATTTTTCTGAGAAGAGTTAAAAATATCAATTTCAGTGATTTTCAGTAAATAAGTCAAGTTTATGTACATTTTCAGCCATTGTATGAAAACTATGTGAAAGAATGGAGAACATACCTATTAATGAAACAAAAAAGTGAGAAATAAAAAGGAGATGCAATATAAGGGTTATTCATAAACTAAATGATGAAAACATAGGAATACATTTTGAAAAAAAATGAGCAGTTGCAAATCTTTAAAGTGGATGAATTCATCCAGAGTATAATTAATTTAAAGTATTCATCAATTATATTATTAAAGTGATACTTCAAAAGAGAAAGACTCAAGATCACTTTAATATTCATTGTAACAATTTCCAACAATCTTAAACTTTTTTGATAAATGGTTAAGCTAAAGATAGTAGTAGATTAATTTTGCTTTTCCAAAGCAAAGAACAACAGTAACAGACCTTAACAATCATTTAGCATTTCAACAAACTCATTAAGCTTGATGACATGCCAGGTCTTGCCAGCCACTGTGGTCATAGAATAGTGGGACAGCTCAGGGACAGAGCATGTGTGACCTGTCTGCTGGGGGAGAAAGAAATCTGCCAAAAAGTTACAGTTTATTCAGCTGATGTTGGTGACACCTATTGGGTACTCAGCAGTGGGGACAGGATAGTGGACAAAACTGAGGGGATCTGTGTTCTTCTGGAGCTTATATTGTAATGGGAAAGCTGGCTGTAGGTTTCAGACAGTGATTGACACTCTGATGAAACCAACAGGGTTCTCTGATGTAGAGAGATGATGGGAGTGACATTGAGATGACACTCTGAAGGCTTCACTGTGGAGATGCTGTCCATGCCGGTGTTGGGCAGATACCAGTATCCAGCCACAGAAAGATCTACAGTACAATATGCCCTCAAGGTAATGGTCAGCACAAAGCCGTAGGGTTGGTACAAGGTAGTAGAGAGCACAAATAGGGTCATGATGAAGAAGTGTTTGAGAGAAAAAGGATGGGAAGTCGTGAAATCCTATATTAGGAAAACCTGACCTAGCCTGGTTGTCAAGGATTGGATGGGAATAGCGGTGGTTGGAGGGTAGTGGTGGGTTGGAGGCTGGTGAGGAAAGGCTTCCTGGAGCTGGATTCTGTGGATAAAAAGAAGACAGCTAGATGCCTGGGATACAGAAGAGTCTTCCACACCTCGTGCTTGGTCCTAAGGACACATCGAGGAACGCTGCCTTTTATACAAATTCTGTATCAGTAAATTAACATATTTGGGAAGTTCAGCAGGTTATTCTTTCTTTTTTCTAATATCAAATGGGACAATTATTTATCAACCATTTGCCACTTCTCTATTCTTGATATTTTAATAATAATTTTTAAAACATTACTTATTTATTTATAATTAAAAAACATTCCATTATCTCAAGTTCTTATTCATTAAGCCATCTTCACATCAGAGAAGAGGTCAAGTGTTGCGTTTCCCTTTGGGGTTACACTTACTGTGTTCACCAAAAGCCATCAGGAAAATGAGAGGTCTCCAAATCATGTCAAATGTCCAGCCCACTGAGGAGCTCAGGATGCTTATCCTGGAGAAAAGAATACCCAGGTGGGAGCCATTAATTCGCTGTCTGTCAGTAATAGGAATGTGGGATTGTAGAGAGGAAAGTGGATTGTAGAGAGGATTATAATCCATTACTTCACCCTGTGAACACCCTGCTTGAGGGTGTTTCCCTGAGAAAGAAGTAAATAGAACTTGACTTGGGTGACCAGAGTGGCAGGCCTTCTGCGTAGTGTGACATCCTAATGAAACTTGAACATTATGGACAAAACTTTCTACTTCCTGAAGTCTATTTTATTCATATAATCATTACTAAGATATAACAGAAAGGCCCAGGCTTACTGTAAGCCTTGTTTGTTTTTCTTTTCAGAATTAAACCTTTTTGTCATCTGTAGGGAGGTACCTTTTAAGATGTTTTCTGACCAGCAAGAGCTGGAATTCTTTGCTTCTGAGGAAAGACTATTTGCTACAGTTCAGATATGTTTCACTGCAGCATAGATGCCAACAGAAGGGTTCCCCAACAGCAGCTCTAATATCATGAAGAAAAGATTCCAGGACTTCCTGACCAGGGACATGGCTGTAGGTGACCAGAGAGGCCAGAGCTGGAGGTTGCTTCTGTAAAGGCCCCTTGGCCTGCCTGTCCTTGCGCCCCACCCTGGCTTCCTCTCCTTTGTTCTTCTCTTTGTTCTTGTTCTGTCAGAATTCAATCACAGACTCCTCAGAATCTGCCCTGGCAAATATTTTCGATGGACTTTTTGCTGTTTTGAGAGTTAATCTCTGCAATCTTTGTCCTTCTAAAATTTCTGGTGATATTAATATTCTTAACAGACAATGCTGAGTGATAATTCATGTTTCTTTTAAAGGCCTTTTCTCATCACACTTTCTCATCCTGGCCTCATCTTGTTCTCTTACTTCCTAATCTCTTCAATCTTATTTACAGATTCTCTGAATCTGTACGAGGATGCAGTGTTCCTACCTGACACATCAAAGTAAAAGTGAGTGACTTCCGCTGCTACTAAGGGTGATACCAAAGGATGAAATGGTTGTCCCTTGAAAGGGAGTTTTGATCTAGTTACAGCGGTATTGAATTAGGCACAGGTCTGAGTGGCCAAGTGGCTATTTAACTAACATCGGCTCTTCTCATAATGTATGTGGTGGATTTGTCTCAGAAGATTAGTTAGGGAAAGAAAGGTTTTTGAAGTGCTTACATAATGTCCTTTAGGTATAGTTGGAACTAATATTTCATGGCCCTTTACACGGGAAAACTTGGCAGCTCCGCATTTGCTGCCGTCCTGGCAGCGACTGGCTGGAGCTCTGTCCACACAGTCCACAGCCTGCTCTGTCTTTGGTTGACGATCCTGCTGCTTGAAGCTGTTTCATGGGTCCTAGAGTCTTCAACTTGGTCTCTGGTCCCTTGTTTGAAGCCCAGGGGACTAAGTTGACTCCTGTAAAATTAGTATGAATTAAGTTGTAATATATAGGAATTTCTGCCCACTCACTCAGATAATATAACTTTATTTTATAAAATGCCTCATAGTCTCTAGTTAAGAGCATCCATTTTGCTGGATAAGCAGAAAAACTTAACTTAAATCCTACCTGGGGTTACCGATCCTTCAGATTGATGCAATGTCAGGGGTTGGGGTAGGGATGACCTAGTTACCAGTCCACACAGTTTACTCTGCATAGCCCCTGAGGCCTCACAGCTCCTTCTCCTTCATCCTGTGCCATGATGTCTCCCTTTCTCTCTACCTCTTCTGGGGCAAATTCTATTAAGAGTTTGTTTGAGATATCTATCTATGTCTAGAAATTCCTTATAGGACTAAGTTTTTAAATTGTATCTTTATTTGTTTATTTTTTTAAATAAAGAGAAGAAAGTTAGAAAGACTTGTAAGCTCCTCCATTTCTCAGCCTCCCACACATCATCTCCAAGACCAAGAGCAGAGAGACATCACCTTCTCGAATATAATGAAATACAGGGAGAAAAAGAAGCTAGTGAATATAGCAAAACATTATCCAGACAGTCTTACTGTAGTCTTAGTATATAATAGAATTATTAAAAAAATGTTCAGCAATTCTTGCAAAATAAGTTTGATGTCTTGGATAGATTGTATGAGCATAGAAATTTGGGGAAGACCATCATTTTGAATTTCTTCTGTTTTATACAGACCTTTATATATTTTGATACTAATCTTTAAAAAGGCCTACTAGAGTTTTAGGATTTTATTTTTGAACAGTTTTCTTATAAAAATCAGTAACATGTTTCTGCCTTAAATATTGTGGATAAACATTTTTGTCCAGTCTTTTCTTTAGACCGATGGTTCTCGAGCTTGAGAACGCATCACGCATAAGCAGAGTCGGCTCAAGGGCACGTTGAAGTGCAGGTTTCCAGGCCTCATCCCCAGAATTTCTGGTTCAGAAGGTCTGGGATGGAGCTCAGGAATTTACATTTCTGACAAGTTCCCAGGTGATGCTGTTCCAGAGGCCAAACTTTGAGGACCACAGACTTGGTGATTATCTAGCAGCCAGATCAGGTTGCTGTGAGGCCATGTGGTTTAGTGGAATGAACATGAATTTTGGAGTCAGGTATACCTGGGTTTAAATGTGAGGAGAATCCCGAATGCCTGGCCATGCTTAATTGGTGCAGAACAGACGCTACCCCTCTTCCTGTGTTCATTAGCATGGCCTAGCTACTGGCCAGCTGTCGCAATTTTTTGTAATCTTCATAGCCTGTTAAATTAAAAGAACTTGCAACAAGGAAGAAATCATAATAATGATGATACAAATACTTTATATTTGTGTGGAGCTTACAGCTTAAAAAAATAACATGTACAGAGGCAGCACGGTGCAGGAAAATTGTGGAAATTGGATCCAACACCTGGGTTTGCTGTTATTTTCTGCACAACGATATGACTTTAGGCAAGGCATTTCATCTCCTGAATGCTGTTATTTCTCACATGTAAAATGGAAAAAGAATAATGCAAGCTTTGTACTATGCCCGATAATAAATGCAATGTTATTTCCTTTTAAAGCTCACATTTTTCTGTTTTTAAGTGTGGACATTTGGAAATTAATTAAAACGTCACAGAAAGGGATATTCAGTTATATATGATTCTTTACATTCTTATGGAGTAACTAAAAGAGAATTAACCTCAAAAGTGACATTTTAATTTGTCAATGAACATGTTATGTCGAAGGCATGCTTCTTGAGGGAAAGAGCCAGTGAAGACTATTAGAAAAATGTGGCAGAGATTAGATACTTTCCAAAGATCCTGAAGGCCTTGATGGCATTTTCTGGCATCAGCAGGAGGCCTATCATTTCAGGTTATGCCCCTCAGTCACTCAGGGGGCTCTGTGTTCTCCCACCCCGGGGTCTAGTCTTGTCCCCCCAACCCTCTCAGATTGAAATCTTTGTGTATTTCTTGTCATGGACAGCCACATTTACTGAGGGTTCAGAAACATGTTGTTTGCCATACAAACCTAATCCCGACCAGTCAGGTCAGAGCCAGGGAGGCTGGACACAAGTGAGAAAGATGACAAGGAAAATATAAATACAGGTATAGACATCTCTCTCAGCAACAGAAGGTTAAACTAAGGAAATGTGTTGGAAATATAGAATAAGAATTTCTATCTTCATTACATTTAAGGAATCATATTTCTAGCCTTTATTTCTAAGAGTAAAAGACTGCAGAGGAGGACATGACCAAGATCACAGCTCTCGGCTTGGACCAGAATCGAGCATCATAGTAATGAGGAACACAAGGAAAAAGGTTTATTTTTCTTGTTTAATGGAAACCAAGTCCTGAGAACTTTGGAATTGAAAGAGATCTTAGGAGCCATCTCATCCAGCTTTACTCCTTGTGGAAAATCCCCTCAGAAGCATCTCCACAGACACGCATTCAGCCTCTCCACACACATTTCTAGTGATAAGTTAGCATCTTCCTTTTTCGAGTACTTCATTTTTAGGGATGTGCTTCCTTATGGCTGGTCAACATTTTCTTCCTTGTTACCTGTATCTGTTGTCTTAATTGTGCTCCATTTCCCTACTTTGTTCATGTTTCTCCTCTTTTAGATTTGTCTCTTCAAACTTCCAACACCTCCTCCTCCACCCTCACTCTTAGATGATTAGTTTGCATATGATTGGACTCATCTGTTAATACTCTGGGAAAATTCATTGTTAAACCTTCTGGAAATGTTTGCTTGTGTTTCAGGGGAGAATTTTACATACCATTTCAATTTAATTAGTGTTATGAGACCATTAGAAATCTAGATAATCCTATATCACGCTAACCATTTATGTTTTCAGAGGAATTTGTTTTTTTAACCAGTCTTCAAATATATTGGCATAAGGTGGTTCATATTGTTTATATTCCTAAGGCTTCTATGATTACTTCCCCTCTCTCATTTCTTTTTTTTTTTTTTTTAAATAACAATTTGTGTTTTTTTTAAGATTTTATTTTTTCCTTTTTCTCCCCAAAGCCCCCCCGGTACATAGTTGTGTATTCTTCGTTGCGGGTTCTTCCAGTTGTGGCATGTGGGACGCTGCCTCAGCGTGGTCTGATGAGCAGTGCCATGTCCGTGCCCAGGATTCGAACCAACGAAACACTGGGCCGCCTGCAGCGGAGCGCGCGAACTTAACCACTCGGCCACGGGGCCAGCCCCCCCTCTCTCATTTCTAATATTGTATATTCGTACTGCTCTTCTTTCCTTTATCATTCTCACCTGAGCTTTCCCTTTTTTAATGAGTCTTTTCAAACAATTTTTGACTCTATTGAGACCCTCCATTCTATCTTTATTTTCATTTGCACTAAAACCTGCTAATTTTTACTTCCTTTCTTATCTTTTCTTTATGGTGATTCTCTTATTTATTTTTCTAACTTCTTAAACTGGCTGTTTAGCTCATTACTTTTCAGATTTTCTTCTTTTTTATGTAAAGTATACATACATTTAAGGCCTAAGTAGATAACATTTTCCATATCCCACAGGTTTTAATACTTGATACTTTTGTTATCATTCTGTAAGAGTGTTTTCAAGCTGCCATGTGCTCAATGAGTTAGTTAAAAGTATTTTAGTTTCCTAATGTCTGTTTTAAATTTAAGTTATCCTTCGTTACTGATTTCTAACTTGGTTACCTTATGCTTAAAGAACATGGTTTCTGTGATATTAATTCTTTGAAATTTATTTTCTAGTATATTATCATTTTCATAACATTCTATGTATGTTTTTAAAGACTCCTGGGTTTTCTGTCTATTAGCTCAAGTTTGTGTATTGTCTAAACCATCTACAGCCTTGCTGATCTTTATCTGCTTTATCAGTCAGTTACTGAGGAAATTAGTTTAAACTCTACATAATGATAATAATTTGTCAATTTTTATTGGAAGTCTCTTAATTTTTGCTTTACATATTTTGAGGCTATGTTATTAGATGCTTACAAGTCTAGAATTGTTCTATGTTCCTGACAAACTGAAATTTTTGTCATTATGTAATGACAAATGATAAAGAGAAAGCTTGAGATTTCTCTTTGCTCTGCTTTTTTCTTTTTTTCCTTCTTTCTTGCCTTATTTTGAGCCAATAAAATTTTTTCTTCAACTAGAAATTTCACATACATGTTTACTTAAGTTTAAAGTTAACCAATAACTTCACCATTCTCTCAGACAATACAACCACAGGCTTCTTTAAATCAAACTCACTCCTTCTGATTCCTATACCGTTTTCAAACCGTAGTTTGATAGCTCTTCCCCAAATTAGATTTTATTATTATTGCTTTTGAAGTCAATATTTGTTTAGTTTGCCCACATATTAACCTCTTCTTTATTTACTGATGCTTTTGCATGTCAGATTTTCATTTTGGATGGTTTCTTTCTTCCTGAAGTCTTTAGAAGACACCTTATGGGTGGGCCTCTTTGTAGTAAAGTCCTTCTATTTGTATTTGTTTGAAAATGGTTTTCTCTTCCCTTAGTTTTTGAAGATAGAATTGCTCACTCTACATGGTTAGCTTGGTGGTTATTTTAGCCTTTGGACATATTACTCTACAGACTCCTGTCTTCCTTTTTTTTGTAGAGAAGGCTCCCAGCAGTTTACTGCAGTTTCTTTTGAGTAATCTCTCATTGTTTTTCAAATCTTGTTTGTTAAGTATTCTGCATTTTCACTATCATGTATGCAGGTGTAGGTTTTGTTTTATTCGTTCTGAGTGGAATTCATTGTGATTTAGAAATGTGAGGAAATTTTCATCCAATTTCTCTTTGAATATTGCAGTTCCCTGATTCTTTTGCATATTTCTTTTTGAGATTGCTGTTAGATGTATGTCAGGCCTTCTCCTTCTATCTTCTATATCTTTTAATCATTTTAATATTTTAACTTCTTTATCTGTTTGTGCTACAGTATGAATAATTTCTTCAGATTTCCCAGTTCTTCAAATCCGTTGTTTAGTCCATGTATCAAGCTTCTTATTTTATTATAATTTTCATTCCTGCATATTACACTTAGTTCTTTATCAAATTTGCTCGGTCATTTTTGATAGTTTCTTGTTCACTGATCATAGATTAGATATGTTCATTTGTTGCTTTAACTATGCTAAATATATTTTATATTCTATAGCCATTATTTCTACAATTTGCAACTTTTTGGGGTCTGATACTGCTGCCTTTTTTTCTGTTTACTGTCTCTCACCCATTTGTTTTATTATTTTTTAAAATTAGCCGGTCATTTGTTGTATTATCGTCTTTTGAAAAATTGTGCGTTCCTGTGCATTGGAGTCTTATCCATGGGGATTCTCTGAGGGTTGATTGAAGGGCTGTTCCTTCAGGAAAATCTGTGTTTGTGTCCACCAGGAGGCAACCCAGACTACTTTAAACTCAATTCTTAATTTGGCTTTTTGGGGGCCATAACAGTAGGTGGATTCAGGCACCAAACCTACATGAGGGGTGAATTACTGTCACAAGTCATTATTGTTATTTGAAGGTGGAATTGCTAACAAGGCCTACCTAAGTTAGTGAATATTTTCCACCTTCACCCAGAGCCAGGTCTAAGGCAGGGAAGTTTTCTTTCAGTTACCCTTGATGAGGCACTTTTTTCTAGTTAATCTTTTCATTTGGGGCATTTATTTCCGTGAGTCCAGCTTTCCAGGTGGGCAGGGGCGATAGCTCCAAATCTCCTCCCCAAATTGAGTAGCTATAGGCTTCATCTCCATTCTCTGCACAGCTCACTAGAACCAAGGCTCCAGGGAACCAGGGAGTGGCAGATGTCTCTGAAATGTCTGTCAGCATCCTGCCTTGCTCACATGTATATAGTTTTTTTAATCACTTTGCCTATGTTTTAAAATATTCTATATTTTTATTTATTTTTCACAGGAAGGTATTTTTATTTTTTACACTATTGACTCTAAATATTGCCAACAAATGGATACTACATAATGCCTTCTTATCCTCTCTGAAAAAACAATCTTTCCCAGAACTTATGACTCTGTGGGGCAATCATTATGCTCATTTCTGGCCAAAGATCAGTTAGTAGGATAGTGTCGACATTTAGATCAAAATCCATAGCATCCAGCTCAAGATAAGCAATCCAAAATTCGTGGCTATCACAATCATTAATAGATATGGTATTTTTATTATTGTCTACAAAGTTCTGTCTATAGAGTGTATCTTCGCAAAACAATTTTATAATATTTTATGAATTTACATAATATTGTGCAAAATCTGACAATATGTCCTGTTCAATTCAATAGTGGAATCGCTCTCAGTTCTATGTGGTTGTCCTAGAATCAGAGAAAATTAAAGGTTATGAGATAAAAATGGTATCAAAAGATCATTTTTTCTTTATGTGAACATATATTCATCTCAGCAACAAATTCTAAAAACCTTAATAAGAACTCTAAAAGTAATCCTGGAGTTCAAGGATGATCTAGATTGCTAAATTATAGATCTAAATGATCTATAATATTGCTTATGGTGAGATTAGTAATTTACTAGGTTTGTTTCTATGTAAAGTTCCAATTTGCTAGTATTAACTTCAATGAATAAATACACTATTTTCTATGTTTAGCGTGTTTTAAAAAGCATATTTTTTTATTACTTCAAATTCTCTTTGGGAGAAGGAACAGCATATATAATCAAAACTACAAATATAGATAAAATTATATTTAATAAATTTCTTCTGAAGTCTAAGAACATCATGAGATGAGAAATCTTTTCCTTGGTTTGAAATCTCAACATCGCAATATAGGAAAGGGCCGGAAGTACTATATTCTGCTCTTCCAGATATGATTTTATTTGATGATAAATAAAAGACCTACGATTTCCATAATTCCAGGGACTTTAAGCAAGAGAGGACTTGCTCTGGCTTGTGACCTTGCCAAGAAATAGGGCTCAGGATGAGCAGGGACAAAATTGAATGAGTGCTTTCTACTCGTCTCCCTTTTTCATACCTAGAAACTTTTAGGCTGCTGTTCGGGGCATTGCTCATCACCAGACTACCCTCTACCCTCATCTATCCGTCAGACAATCTCTGATCTAAAAGGTCTCAAATACAGCTGAAATGTAAGAGATTTTATAGCTTTGAACATAATTTGGACAAATAATTATTCGTTTTCTACTCTCACAATAGATAATCTAATTTTCTGTGGAGTTAGAAGTTGTGGAATTGGTTTTGTTAACAGTGACTGAGCTGATCAGTTGTGGTGGGGTTGTGGATGCAGATTCTGAGGGAACCTGGCAGAGGAGCCAAGAAAAGGAACCGATTACTCCCCTGGGGCAAGATGTTTGCTTCCTGACACGAAAAATAGGATTCTGGAATGTCAATCATAATTCATCTAAAAGAATTGGGAAAATAACTTTCTTTTTTCATTTCCTGGAGGACACCCTGTTCTGCTGGGGTGAACATGTGTGTGTGTCGGGGGGGTGTGTGTTCATTTTTTCTTGAAAGCACGGATCCCTAGAGAAGCTCTTCTCACATTTGTTTCTTGCTACATTGGCGTGCTCTGACCTTCTAAATTTTAGAGGCTTCCAGCATTTTTATTTCTTCTCACTTCTGTGGCCTCAGGATGAGGAACACTGTGCTACAGTGCTATGAAAAATCTCATGTTTATAACTGTATGCGATTTGCTCAGGAATAGGGTCCACAGCTCTTATCAGCTTCACAAAATGGTTTGTGATACCCTTCCTCTAAAAAAATATTAAATGATTTATAATAATAGTCTATCTTACCAACAAGTCTACTTAGTTTATAGAAATCGTAGCATATTTTCTATAATTCCTCCAACTTTTTAGTTAGCAGGATAATAATTTCCCACAGATAAGCATTTACTTGGATTTCAGTAATGAAGAAATTATTATTGTGTGGACCTTCCGCTATGATGGATTGAATTTGGCAAAGCCTGATGATATGACACACCAAATGCGCTGAGACGAAATTGCTTCAAAGTTGATAAACTGAAACAAATGAATTTAAACTTGAAGTGAACTTTAACAAAAGTCATCCATCTCATTTTAGTTATAATTTACTTTTTAAAAGGATGTAATAGACAACATTATAATCTAGATAGTAGAAGACAGTATGCAATTTCTATTCACAAGGTCAAAAAGCTTTTATTTACTTATGTAGTTTCCATATTTCCAGGCTCAATAGTCAAGGTATATTTTTAATTTTTACTTGTAGTTAGACTATATATCATACAGAAACCAAACCTGCCAATAATGGCAAGTTTTCCCTCTGGAAGAATAAGTAAGATTTTTAGTAAGAGAACATTTTTAGAAAAGAATTAAAATATTATAAATCTCTGTATATGGTTTGGCTTAAGATAAAAAACCCCACAATTTTCTGTGCACTTCACATATTTAGACAAATAAATATGTAAAATTTAAACAAAATTTCATTCCTTCATAGATAAATAAATAGCTTTCTATGAATTTTAAAAGTTGGGAAAAGAGAAAATAATACACCAATTATTAAGCTATAAAATTAACTGGACTTTTTTACAGACTTCAAAGTAGGACTGTAGATCTGGACAAGTTTTAAAAATTGAGTTGTTATTTGTTAATTGGATGGTTTTTTGAAAATTAATTTATTACGTATCAAAACTATTTGCAACTAGAATGTAATACACTGCTGCCATGAGACAGGCCATTACTGTTTTCATTTTTTGTATTTATAGTTAAGGTGTTTAACAAGATGGGGTAAGTCGGATCCACCCCTCACTTCCTTCCTCCTACTTATTATATGTTATTGGAACTCATCCATTTTTTGACAGAACAAAAAATGTTGTGTCACTGAAATACCATATATACATACAACTCTTCTTGCCTTCTATTTCTGTTATGCTCATTAATGGAATTTGGCTTGAGAAATGCTGATTTCTGGAAACTAATTTTGCAGATAAAGGACATGTATATTTCACATACATACATTTCTATGTATTTAACATACATGTATATATATATGTTTTACTACATATGTAGTTTACGTTAATCTTTTCTGATGTATTTTCTTGTAAAGGAAATCTCTACGGCACATGAATGTTGATCATTCACTTCAAGAGTAAAAACGTAGAGTGGGATACTGCTTAGTGATTATTGCGTTTGATACATTTCCATCTTTTAATTTTAATTATTTTTAATATTTCTACTAGCAGTTCATTTATTCTTCTGTAGCTGCTCTAAGAAAAGTTGTCAAGTTATCTGGTTTAAGGTGAGAAGCATTATTTCTAAGGAGGCCGTCAGTGTAGAAAGAATACATAGACGCGTCATGATTTAGAAGAAATTCACTTAAGAGAGTAGAGTCAATGGGTTATCGAACTACTGAGCTCATCTGAAGCATTGTGGAATAAAATGTATGAGAAATATAGTATTCGTAATGAAGATTTTTAATGAATTGCCTTGTTAATCCATACACTGTATGCATGTTGCAACATTTAACATTTTCTAGGCTTAATTAGTGTACTTGCTGATTATGTTTATTTTCTGATGTACACACTGATTAAGCATTGTCCATACGCTGGAGCCTGAAACAAGACCAGTCTGTAAAGTAGCACCTAGTTGTCTAACTGGGGACTCAAAATGCAAATAGATCAACTTACGTAAAATTAAATTAGTTCTAATAGAACCCATTTTGCCTGAGCAGCTGGTGTCACATTATAAACAGCGTTCTCTTGTTGAAAGAAAGAAAGGGCTTCTGTTTAAAGATCCTTATATCCTTTTAAGCTTAAAAAATTGAATGCTATGACGTTAGAGTTGAACTGCAACTTAGACACAAGGAATCATGGAGTATTTTCGGTTAACTTGTTCTATTGTATTCTATTGTGCTCTAGAAATACAACTCATTACGCCGTTATGGCATCTGGGGGAGAGAGTGCCAGGTTCCAAAATGCTTTTCATCACGACCTCCTGTTTTTAGTCACTAACAACTTCTGTGAATTTTCTGTTTTATTGAAATTCTCCATATAGTCTTAGGTCATATACGCAAAACAATCACATGTTCAAAAATTTATCAAATACTTCTCTTTAATTTGCAAATACTTCAGGCATGTTATCTTTTTTCCCCTCCATTTGATGGCTAAGTTTATAAAGTCAACTTTAGCATTTAAGAAGTTAATAGACCAAAAGTTTATTTTAAAGTTACTTGCAACACCATTAAGAAAGCATTCATTCATTTCTATATTCCACAAACATTTGTTGAGTGGCTCTTGCTCGATATCATACACTGTACTAAGCACTGGATTTGTGTAAAAGATAGTTCCTGTTTTCGGGGAGATGATGACTTAGTGGAGAATATACTAGGAAGGAAGATAAATGACAAAATAGTAGACTGAATGTCATTCAGAGGTATTCATAGTGCATTGGTGGAGAACAGAGAACCTAAATGGAAAATTATTGTTATAAATTACATGGATATTCAGTCACATGACTTTTGTAAGACATTTCCTGCCAAACCTTAGATGTCACGAATCCATGAGCTTTGCGGGAAAAGGGATTGGGGGAAAGATATCAAGTGGTGGTATTGAGTATCCATTGATAAACTACTAGGTACTAAGCATTTTAGGGAACAGTGCCTTAGTGAGATTCAAGAAATGTTCAACAGCACTACTGACTCACGATTGGAAGGATAAAATGATAAAGACTCTCTTGCATTAATTGTGGCAGTATACATTCGTATTACCATAGTGGAAAGCAGTCTGGAAGAAGGTATTAAATGCTTTAAACATATTCATACACTTTGGTAAAGTATCTTTATTTTTGAGAATCTTTTATGAATAAAAATTCTGAATAGGGAAAAATACTTCCAAAGAAGGATATTCACCACAGCGTTGTTTAGAATGGAGAAACACTAAAACCCCTGCCAGGCAGCAGGGGAAGATTGAGCAGACCGTGGAACAAACATTTGATGCAACGAAGTTTGTTGACTCCATCCACTAAAATGATTTTTACAAAGACTTCAGAAGATTTAGAAAATGCTGATGCTGTGATGTTAAGTGAAATTAGCTGTAGACAAAATTGTGTATGCAATACATTCAAACAATGTAAAACAAGAAACATTTTTTTCCCCTGGGAAAAATTCTGGAGGAAAATAAAACAAATTATTATTGTTCTTTTACATTTTTATTTCCCAAATTTTCTCTCAGTACACATTATATTTGTTGGGGGAGGAACAATATTGAAAATTATTAAAAATATAGATCAGCTACAAAAGGTAAAAATATGATTTTGCCATGATTATCAAAATGAAGTTTTTAAGAGCCTTCACAGACTCACTCATCAGAGTCTCTGTTCATGACCTTGTAAGAGAGAATGTTCCAGAGGAGAGGGCCAGTATCAAAGAACATTAAATTCTGGACCAGAGATTCAATAAATAATCCAGTAAACTTGGCCAAAACCAACTTCTGGCAATCTCTTCATCTGTGAAGTGAAGGGTTTGTGCTAAATGACTTCTGAGGACCCTTAAACATCTCCCATTTTGATTCCACGATCCCACCATGAAATTTGCCGTGCAGAGAAAAAGGTCATTCTCTTCTGATACAGAAGATACTGACACACAAACTCCAGATGGAGAGTCACTCTGAGGAGCATCCAAGCAGCTCCACAGTGCACTCTAATCTGCCCAAAGACAGTTTCAGAACTTGATTTCTAATCGCATCAAACCACACCTGTTCACACGGAACTCCTACCAGCTGAGCTGCCCTGTGGCCTAAAGGGCAGCCAGCATTTTCTCAGAAATGTCTGTAGCAATGATACAAATTACGCCTTCACGTAGTTTTAATATACTATTAAGTAACATCCTATTAAAGTCTTTCAGATGCTTGGTATCGCAGGCTATGCTAGTCTTATGCCTTAGAATTGGGCATTAGGTTATACCTGTCTTCACCATTTTCCTGGAGAAAATCATCAGTCATGCTATGTGAGAATGCATTCACCTATTTATCTGTGCATTATAATTCATCTTAAAGGAGTAAATCCCCAGTTCACCTCCAAATAAAGGTGATGAGTCATCTTTTCAGGTGTATAGCCCTGGTTATGGTCTTGGATTTTCTCAGAGATGGGTCTGTGTTTAACTGACAGCATTACAGTGCTGCACTCCGTGAGGGAGTAGCATTGAAGCTGTCACCACCTGGCATTGGTCTAAATCTTAACTCATAGAAATAATATTTAATGATGGTTGCCTGAAGGACATTCTAGCTATTCTAACATTTATTCCTAGATTGAGTTACAGCAGGAAAACTCCATCCAATTTGGACTCCATGCATCATAGCTTGATGTCATCAGCCTATACTGACGGACAGCATAAGAAGTCATTGTGTGTCCTGTGAGGATATTGCTGAGTGCACTGTCCATCATGTTATGTAGGGTCTTCCTTATGAGGCAAAAGTGCAACTGGTCTCAGTGCCAGGGGTAGCTGCTCTTCTCCTGAGCAATGGGTCTGTTGTGCTCTCATAGGTACTATGAGCTGCATGACTGGTGCCTCTTACGCACTGCTGCTAGGAAGCTTACAGCAGTGTTGCAGGGTACCCACAGTAAGGGGATAGGGCTTTCCGCTCTGCATTCTTCAGCCACATCCCTTCCCAATTTTATATCCCTCAACTTGGGTTTTCCTTCCTTTACTCCTCCTCTAGATTTATTATACAGTCTTGAATTTTATGAATTCTTATAAGCTGCTTTAAGTTCTTTCTGGAACAAACAATACATCAGTAAATAAGTAAATAAATAAATCGTCTTCTCTGCTTCAGCATCATCACCCAGTGATCCGGAAGTTTGAGAAAATGCCAGGCCTCCTGAATGTTGGGCAAGATCTCCCCCCTCATGCATGTTCTTGGTCTGCTCCAGATTTTGAGAACTGTCGAGATCTCGAAAAGGAACTGCTCTATATCTTAGTCAATACTTAGTACAGTAAGTGAAACACAGGAAAATGTTGAACATGAGGAGACTCAGGAAGGCTGCTTGTGGTTTCTGTCTAAATTAGCACTGAATTTTGTAAATGAGGGAGGATGGGGATTCATTTTTACGTGTACAAACACGTTCATGCTGGGCCAAAATGCTCTCTGCTATTTCTCAGTATTTGAATTTTGTCAAATCAGCAAATATATCGTGAGAGATCCTTAGTGCACTCTTTTCTGCCCAAAGGGAGCTTGCTGATGAGGGTGAAGAAATAACCATAAATCACCAAGTTTATATTTAGGGATGATCTGTGAGCTTACTTTCATGCCCTGCTTCCTTTTAATCTCACTCTGATCTCAGATGTCTATGCCTAGATGAATTCGATGCAGAGATAAAAGGAGGGAATGAGACAGCAGTTGAGGGAATCCCAGAGAATGCATCCAAGATAAGCTCAGGGCCCGGCAGCCAGAGGCTGTTTCTACTCTTTGCTACTGAGCCTGACAGGCTTGCCTTACCTCCGATTCCCAGGTGAAGTGTGTTGACATGAATACTCTGCTTAACGTTGTATGCAGCAAAGAGAATGTATAACGCTTGTCTTAAATACAGGCTGTATAGTAATTATTCTCCCATGTTTTTTGATTAATAATAGATATAGATCTTTCCACTAGATTTTAAAGCTTTTGAGAACATGGAACTTCTAGCATTCCATCTTCTGAGGACACCATCATCCCTGAATCTTTCCCAAGAGGGGGCTGGGGTTTTTTTCCTCTTACCGCTAAGTTTGAGGGAGGGTTGGTGGCCTTGCTCCCCATTGCTACTTCCAATTTATTTTTTTTCAAATTTGGAAAATTCTAGTTTATGTGGAGTTTCTGCTATCTTAACCACTCCTACTGCTCCTTTTTGCTGTCCCTACGTGGTCATAAATGATTCCAGTTCCCACTCACTGCTCTTCACCACACTCCTAATACCACGTACTTTGGGCAACATAGTCACCCACCTCATATACTAGCTCTCATTTCCTTGACCTCTCCACCTTCAGTGACCTTTCCTTCCAATCCCTCTCAGGGTTCATTCTCATGTTATAGCCATGACTTTGTTGTCACCAATAACTGAAATGTCTCAGAAGCCTACCTTTAAGCACCCGCTCCTTCCTGATTACTTTTTCCTCTGTTGTAAGGGTAGATGCCACAGTTCGTCATCACACACAATTAAAACCACCTCCAGGGGCCGGCTCCGAGGCCGAGTGGTTAAGTTCGCACGCCCTGCTGCGGCGGCCCAGGGTTCGGATCCTGGGCACGGACATGGCACCGCTTGTCAGGCCACGTTGAGGCGGTATCCCACATCCCACAAGTAGGAGGACCTGCAACTAAGATATAAAGATTGGCAACATTTGTTAGCCCAGGTGCCAATCCTTAAAAAAAAAACAAGGACGATTGGCAACAGTTGTTAGCCCAGGTGCCAATCTTAAAAAAAATAAATAAACAAAAATAAAACCACCTTGGGGCTGGCCCCGTGGCCAAGTGGTTAAGTTCACGCGCTCCGCTGCAGGCGGCCCAGTGTTTCGTTGGTTCGGATCCTGGGTGCGGACATGGCACTGCTCATCAAGCCACGCTGAGGCGGCGTCCCGCATGCCACAACTAGAGGGACCCACAACGAAGAATACACAACTATGTACCAGGGGGCTTTGGGAAGAAAAAGGAAAAAAATAAAATCTTTAAAAAAAAAAAATAAAAAATAAAATAAAACCACCTCCAGCCCTCTTACCCCACCTTCCCTCTATTGTACCCACCTGTTTACAATTTAATCTTCCTCATAGCGAATGCCGCTTCAACACTGCACCTGCACTGAAGCCGATAAACAGCATTAGAGGAGACCGTGTCTGCAGTGTCTTATCCTCTTCTCAAGCTACCAACATTCCTCTACTTTCCTAGATAATAGTGGCAGATAGAAATGCCCTATCCTGTGAAAATGTTGCCATTCTGAATCTATACATTCCCTTCACTTGTGCAATGGATTTCACACCCTTCCACTTAAACATCTGCTCCTGTTACAATACCCTATCTCACTTTTGTCATCAGTTTATCCTCTGCTGTATAATTCCGATGAAAACAAAATGATATGTCATTTGTAAACAAACTTTTCCTTGACTTCCGTCTCCAGCTACACTTATACTCCTATCACTCTGCTCATTGTCACAGTAACCTGTCCTCAAAGAGCCATCTATTGCCCACGTCTCTGCTTCTGTGTATCCCGTTTTTTCTCCTCAGTCCATTTGTTTTACCCTTACCATTACTAAAACTGCTCTTGCATGGTCACAGTTGACCTCAAATTCCCAATTCAATGATCACTTGTCTTCCTCAGCTTATTTAACTACTTGCCAGTATTTGATACAGTTGACAGTTCTTAATAAACTTTGCTCTTGACATCTGTGATATCGCCTGCTTAGTCTCCCCTACTGGCTTCTCCTCTTGTGCTTGTCCCTAAGTATTGTCTCCTTCCATAGTGTGGGAATTTGGATTTCTACTCCTCCCTATGGCCATACTCTCCCTATGTAGTCTTATCTCACCCCTTTGGTTTTAAATATTATCTTCATGGCTATGACACCCAAATTTATATCTTCTAAACTGGACTTTCCATGGAAATCCAGAATTATTCCCATATGTATCTTAATTTTAACATGGCCAAAATATAACTCTTTATTCCCCCACCCCTACTAAGCTTGTCCTTTCCAGTTTCCCTTTGTCACTAAATGAACTACCTTGCATGCACTTGCTCAGGCCCCAAATAAGAATAATTCTTATCTCACTTCCAACAAATTCTATGGATGCTATCTCCAAAATATTTCATGAATCTGACCATCATCTCCACTGTTCCCCTTCTAGAACATGAACTGCCTTATAGCTGCCTGGATTATTTCAATAGCATTTAACTTGTCTTCTTGTTTGCCCTCTGTCTCCTTCAATTTATTCTCCAAGTAGTAGCTAGAATGATCTAAAAAGATGAGTCAGTTTGTGTCTTTCCTCTAGTTGGAGCCCTCCAGTAACTTCCCATTGCACTTAGGATAAATTAAAACACCTTGCTACAGCTTAAGCCCTGAATCATCTGACCTTATTTCCTGTTCTCCTCCTAGTTCCCTGTGCTCCACCACAGGACCTTCCTATTTTCTTTCAAACATACCAGGATCATTGTCTCCTCAGGGCTTTTGCACTTGCCTCTTCCTCTGCTTAGGATTCTCTGCCCTCAAACCTTCTATCAGCTGATTCTTCGTAGTCATTCAGATCTAAACTTAAATCTTGTTTTCAGTGATGCCTTCCATTATAATCTCCCCCCCACCCCGACACACACACACACACATTCTCTATCCCATTGCCCTGCTTTATTTCATTCACAGCTGTCATCTTATTCTCATTTGTTTTTCTGTTTATTCTGGAATTCAAGCTCCTTGGTGACAGGGACCTTGTCTCATTCTCCATTGCATCTCCAGGGCATAGAGTGGTCAAGGTGCAGAGTAGGAACTTGATAAATATTTGTCAAATACATGCACCCATAGAGTTAAAAATAGATATCTCAATATAAACTCAATAAACCAGATACTTAAAGAATTGACTTGCAGCCAGTTTAGTTGTGTGGTGACTAAGAATTGACAGTTTATATTTTATAACATTTGATGAAAATATTTATAAGATGTATAAGTAATCTTTCTTTGCTTAATGAGTACCTTATTGTAGACATTTTCTTCGCACAAATATCCAATACTGAGTTGTTTTTATTGTTTTTACTTTGTTTCACTTTGTTTATTTTTGGATGTTTGTTTTTTAAAAATGAGGCCTGGTGAGTTTAACACAAAGTGCCCTTTTAATATTTGTATATTACAATGTCATGTATTTATAGTGAGATGTCAGTGACATTTAGATAAAGTACATAGTCAAATTTTAACCCAAAAAGTTTTTTTTTTAATTCAGTGAGTATTTCCCACTAGAATAATAAATAATGTCAAAGTTATCTACGTGAAGTTAAAATGAATTGGGTAACGAACTCATGCAAAAATGTTTGCTCTTTATTTCCCAACAAATACTCATCACCTGGACAATTAAAAAAAACTATTAAGATTTTCATTATGTTAACATTTGTTTCTTTTTCTGCATTTTCTTTAGCAAACTCTGTGCATTTGCAATGTTATGAGTAATACAGGCGATTAGAGACGAGTGTTTGGTACTGGGTGGAGGGAGTATTTTCTGGAAAACAAATGATTACAGGAGATAATTTGCACACATTACTGGTGTTTGAAAGCACCTCCCCCCATTGCCATTCAGTCAGTACCTCTCCTCCAAGCTATAGCTTAACTCTTTGAGCATCTTTAGAATCAAGTGCCCTGGATAGTCTAGATTTATCCTTAGTAAACTTAATTTGTTTTCTCACTTTTAAAACCCATTTTTGAATATTGCTCTACTTCTTGCACTTGAAGTACATGCTGTGTATTCATGTTCGAAGGGATCTTGTTCACAAGGGACATAATTCTAACTCAAACTAGAAGGGAAAAAAGTAGGGTCTTGTGGGAAGGGCAGGAATGTAGTTGGGTTTCAGGAACAATTAAAAGCAGGCACTTTATTCCTTAAGCCTCTTAGTTTTGCATCTCCTTTTTTATGAGCTTCATTTTTTCTTGCTGCAGACCATCTCTTCTGTATCACTGGATACATGGTGTCAATAGTTGTAGATTTATATCTGACCTTTCCAAGAAGGACTAAGTCTTGGTTTCTTTGAACTAAAATCCAAAAATCTTACAACAATGCTCTAATTGGCCAAATGTGGCTAATTTCTCAACCCCACATGTGTAAAATACTATGATTTGCAATAATCTCCATCCTAGACCCATCAGTAAGGAGAAAGCACCTCTATGGTTTAAGAGGAAAATTCCCCTCTTGATGTTGATCATTCCTTGCAGATAACACGGTACATGTTTTAATATGTGCAACAGTGGTAAGACTTCTTCTGCCATCTCTGGCTGGGGAGCATTGCTCCAGCTCCCTGCATGCTAGGCCAGAGGTGGTGACCATGAGGCTGCATGTGTGGGAGGCATCTCCAGCTGCTAATGCCTTAATAGACATGATGTTTCATGCTTTTAGTAATTCATATCTTGTTCTACTATTTTTCTTAAAGTTCTTTTCAATAATAAATGTGTGACAAAGAAGTGAGAAAATTGACTGAATCTGGCTTTTTTTTCTTATATCCTAGAAATTACTTTAACCATCCTTGGAACACTTCGTTTGCTTTGTCTCATCAGCATCTTACACTTTCTATTTGTTTGCTTCTACCTTTCTCAATTATAGAATAAAAAACTAAGACACAAGGCCTGATCTAATTTCATATATTGATTTACTGCCAGAGCTAGGATCCAATTCTTTTTGACTCAACATAGTGGTCAAGAGATTAATCTATTCAGCCAAATATTTCCTTATGCAATCTAAGCCTCAGGTTTTTGTCTGTGTTATGTAGGTTATAACACATACTTCTCAGTGTTTTCATGAGAATTAAGTGATGTTAGGAAAATAAAGTGATTAGTACAGTGCCTGGGTCACTAAATGTTTAATAGACATTAGCTATTATTAATAGTAATATGGCTATTAGCCCAGAAGAAATTCATAATGTTTACTTCTAATATAATTTATTGGGGTATTATATAGTAACAATAGATCTGTACTATTATTTTGATGACAATCTGGTAGAACATGAAATGAAACATAATAAACTTGGCTAGATATATCCACATATTTAAGTCTCTGTTGCCTTAAAGATGGAAATTGCTGTAACTTAGATATTTAGCAATTAAAAAATTAAAAGTATCCAGAACACTGACAAAACCAAGTGCTGGCAAGGAAGTGGAGCAACAGGAACTCCCATTCATTGCTGGTGGGAATGCAAAATGGTACAGCCACTTTGAAAGACAATTTGGTAGTTTCTTACAAATCTAAACATACTCTTACCATATGCCCCAGCAATTGCATTTCTTGGTTTTTACCAAAAGGAGTTGAAAATACCTCCACACAAAAGTCTGCACATGGATGTTTATAGCAGCTTTATTCATAATTGCCATAACTTGAAAGCAACCAAGATGTTCTTTAGAAGATGAATGGGTAAACAAACTGTGGTATATTCGTACAATGGAGTATTACTTAGTGATAAAAAGAAATGAGCTATCAAGCCATGAAAAGACATGGAGGAAACTTAAATGCATATTACAAAGTAAAAGAAGGCAATCTGAAAAGGCTATATACTGTATGATTCCAGCTATATGACATTCTATAAAAGGTAAAACTATGGAGATAGTAAAAAGATCAGCGGTTGCCAAGGGTTGGTGAGGAGGGAGAGACGAATATAGGCAGAGCACAGAGGATTTTTAAGGCAGTGAAAATACTCTGTATGATACATTTGTCCAAACCCATAGATTGTGCACCACCAAGGATGAACTCTAATGTAAACTATGGACATTGGGTGATAGTGATGTGTCAGTGTAGGTTCATCAGTTGTAACAAAGGTACCACTCTGGGTGGGGATGTTAATAATGGAGGAGGCTGTGGGTGTGTATGGGGGAGCAGGGAGTATACAGAAAATCTTTGTACCTTCCTCTTAATTTTGTTGTGAACCTAAAACAGCTTTAAAAAATAAAGTCTAATAAAATTTTTTTTAATTTAAAAATGATTTTCCCATTGGAAGTTCAACAAGTATTATCATTTTATTTGTTCATTTTGAATCAGTGGCTTTTGAAATTTTGAACTTTGTTATCAACCTGATTGGAGCAATCACCTTAATGAATATTTCCTTCTTAGTTTATGAGGACGTTGTGGTGACCTATTGTTTATAAACTCCACTTGGCTATCAATTTTCTTAATATTTTCTTTCTGTCTTTCTTTCTTTGAGGAAGATTAGCCCTGAGCTGACATCTGCTGCCAAGCCTCCTCTTTTTGCTGAGGAAGACTGGCCTTGAGGTAACATCTGTGCCCATCTTCCTTTACTTTATATGTGGGATGCCTACCACAGCATGGCTTGCCAAGCGGTGCATAGGTCTGTAGCCAGGATCCGAACTGGCGAACCCCAGGGCGCCGAAGCAGAACATGCAAACTTAACCACTGTGCCACTGGGCCGGCCCCAATATTTTATTTCTTAATGTTTAAGAAATAGGATATTCCCACCCCCAAAACACTTAGACATAAATGCAATTGGGAAATGGCACTATTTTAGAGAGTGTAAAATAACTAAAGGGAACGCTGATGGATTTCACTTATAAAAATCTATACCAGAACTTAGAAGGATTAAATATACACAGCAAAATGTTAACACCAAATTTACTATAATAAGAGTGAAATACGAGGAACAACATTTGGCACTCAGAGCTCTGCAAAGATAGAGTTGATTCCCTCGATAGTCACTTGAGTGCATCCTTGTCAGAGGTGTTTTGTGAAACTCACGTCTGGGTAAGTACTTGCCTTAGGTAACCGCAATATCTTCTAATGTCAATGGTTTATGAATCCGTCTTAACATTTTTAGAATATTTAACTTTTTTTCTCTGCAAAGCGCAAAGTAGTTTAGAGCTATCTATGTATCTACCTGGGAGATACAACTGTTAGTTGTGACACTCCAAAGTGGAGCATCTCAAGGCCGAGAATGCAGAAGAAGCCTTTCACAGAAGCACTGGAGTCTCAAACAATTTGGCTCATATATTTGGGTTTCTGGGGATAAACCACAACTGGTACAATAGCCTAAGCAGAGCAGTAAGAAAAGTTTTGGCCCCTTTTTTTTTTTTTTTAAAGATTTTATTTTTTCCTTTTTCTCCCCAAAGCCCCCCAGTACATAGTTGTATATTCTTCGTTGTGGGTCCTTCTAGTTGTAGCATGTGGGACGCTGCCTCAGCGTGGTCTGATGAGCAGTGCCATGTCCGTGCCCAGGATTCGAACCAACGAAACACTGGGCCGCCTGCAGCGGAGCGCACAGACTTAACCACTCGGCCACGGGGCCAGCCCCAAGTTTTGGCCCCTTTTGAGAGTAGTTTTCTGGGAGACAGAGTCCCATTTAATGCCTCTTTTTTAAATTGAAATATATTTAACATATAACATTGTAAATTTAAGGTATACAATATGTCAATTTGACACATTTATAAATTGTAACATGATTGTATTTAACATATAACATTGTAAATTTAAGGTATACAATATGTCAATTTGACACATTTATAAATTGTAACATGATTGTAATTGCCTCTTTTAAGTGATGTCTAGAGATTGAATAAAGTTATTCCTGGGCGAGAATGAGCATGACACCTTCAGTAACTGATGAGGAGCTAGCTATACAGTCTGTACGTAAAGAGTAGCAGGTAAAGCAGAAGAGGTAGGCTGAGATAAAATTGAGACAGTCCAAGTAGTATTAAGAAATTTGGACTTAATCCTACAGATAGAAGAGACTTTTAAGCAGGGGATGTATTTGTTAGGCTAACACTAGCTGTATGAGAAATCTAGAGAGAAATGAGCAATGACACTAACACAAGAGCAGTTTAACTTTTGATCATGTAAATAGTCTTAAAAGTTCTCTTTTTGTGAGGAGAGTTGGGGGCTTTGGTCCATGCAGTCATTCAGGACTCAGATTGCCTGGGTCTCTGCCATCTTCAACATACGGCTTTCAAGGTCGTCTCTGTGCAGTTGGCAGAAGAGAGCAAAGCTTGGAGACTGAGCCTGGGATAGTTTTACAGGCTGGACTGGAAGTGGCGAACACATCTTGCTGCTGCGCTGCCTTGGCAGGAACATACCTAACTGCAAAGGAAGGTCGGAGGCATAGACTGGTTGTTTGTCCAGGAAGAAAAGGAAAGTCATGAGGATGGACATAACTAGATTTTCTTTATAGGTGAAGAATGCTGGAGGCAGGCAAAAGGATGTCGTGGAAAGAGGCACGTTTCCTTGGGACTGTCAGAGAGATTGGGTGCTACAATATGTCAGGAGCTCAGATAATGAAAGATGAGAGCTTGGAGTAAGGCATTGAAAATAGGGTTGGAAAAGTACAATTAAAGGAGTTTTTAAATGGCTGTGAGTAGCTGTGGAAATGGTAGAGACCCTGTTGGAGCCTGGGGGTCCTGAATGTGTGTTGAGTATGTTGTATAGAGCAAATTGGAAGAATGGAAACTAGTCAGCAAGATGGACCAATAGGACTAGAACTTTAAAATCTGAACTTCCTGTTAAGACTTGAGAAAGTGTATGTTTGGGAGTTAACCCAACACAGAACAAACAATGAGAATGAAAAAGTGCCTTGAATCCTAGACCAGTGAAATTGCTGAGTATGCTCATCAACCAAACTGCATTTCCACATTGTTGAGAGCCCTTACCCGTGCTGCAGACCAGAGTTGAATTCCAAAAGAGAAGAGACCCACCAAATATGATACAGCCCCCAAGTCACACCGTATTTGTCATCTTTGCCTCATTTCATAGGATTAGGTCCAGAATAATCTGTGGTCATGATGTCTCTTCAGCAAAGTGTGATCTGAAAACATGTCCAACATTTTAAAAGTCTTTGCCAGTGATTTATTTAGATGTGTTTTCTCTATTTCTCACCTCTTTAAAAATCAGTGGCAGCAGCTGAGCATCCAGAGCACCATGTTGGCCTCACCTCCAATCCCAGGAGATTCAGAGTGTTGGCCAACAGGCTCGTTTGCTTTGCTTTAGCTGTTCTGAAACCATCCTTCCTCTTTTGCTCTGTCTTTTCTTTTTGTTGTTTTAAATGCTAACAGTTCAGTCATGAAGACACTTATTTCAAACACATTCGCAGAACTAAAGGTAGAAACCACAGAGAATCCTTTGTTTGAGACATGGTGGTCTACTGTGTCAAATCACAAATAGAAGGAAACCTGGGAGTCAAATTACCTGTGTAAAAAATGTGGATTTTCTCCTAAGTGGAATCATAATAGGCCTGATATGCTTTTCTGTGAAGAGGGGAATAAGCTAGTTATAACTGAATGTTTGTGTTCTTCCCCAAATTGGTATGTTGAAGCCGTATCCCCAATGTGTTGGTATTTGGAGGTGGGGCCTTTGGGAGGTAATTCAATTCAGATGAGGTCATGAAGCTGGGGCCCCCATGATGGCATTAGTGTCCTTATAAGGTAAGGAAGAGACCAGAGCTCTCTCCTTCTACCATGTGAGGACATGGTGAGAAAACAGCCATCTGCAAGCCAGGAAGAAAGTCCTCACTAGGAACCAAAACACCTTGACCTTTGACTTCCAAGCCTTCAGAACTGTGAGAAATAAACGTCTGCTGCTTAAGCCACCCAGTTTGTGGTATTTTGTTATAGCAGCCTGAGCTGACTAAGACGCTGGTTTAAGCACAAATCTATCTAAATAGAATAATTGCTGTGTGTGTGTCTGTGTGGAGGAGGAAGGAGCATGCAGAGAAATGAGAAATTAAGGACCTGCACAATTTGAATGACTTTGCATACGTCCAGTGTATGCACAGTGCTGGCCTTTCAGCTGTGGGAATGTGATCTGGAACAAACAAGAGTGCTGGGAGATGAAGCAGATGAGCACATTGCCATGGCGACTCTTTTCAGGTCACCTAAGTCCATGATCCAAAGCCATCATTTCACCACACATGTAAAGTATGTAAATGGATCTTAACACAGAATTTTTGCAACTGGATGATGCTGCACGTCCCTTGTTGAATGAAAACAAGGCGGTTAGAGTGTGCTAGCTAGCCACCAAGTGCAAGGACCGTATGCAATTCAGCTGCTTGGTGATGAAGCAAAACTTTATCTAGCGGATGTCAAGGCCATATTGCAAATATATAGATATGGACATAATAGACATAGAGACAAATATAGATACAGGTATAGGCATAGGTATAGATAAAGATAAACATACAAGTACAGAAATAAGCATATATACGCAATGCTTGTCAGCAAATATTTTACCCCTCGCTATATTTTAAACTATATTTTAATGTTCTTGTGGTTCCTAAGGAAGAGAGTCACCTGACAAAGGAAAGATCTTTAAAATTTCTTAATGATTCCATCAATTTTACATGGAAAAATCTTCATTTTCCTAAATGATGACAGCTTTTTGAAAGTTTAGAGGATACAACACTAATTTCTTGTAAAAATGACAAAGGATAAGAGCAATAAAATTCATTGAGAGTTTCCTCATCAGATCCGTGGTAGTTTTCACTGATCAGATATGACGTGTAGGTATCAGTGGAATGGCGGTACTGTGTAGTGGTTAAGAGTGTGAGCCTGCAGGCAGACCACCTGAATTTTAGTCCTAGTTCAGCAACTTTATTAGCAGTATGTACTTGAGAAGTCTAATGAGATTCTAGTGCCCCAGCTTCCAGATTAATCCATGAAAAGCACTTAGTGCCTGCTGTAAGATAAACACTAAGATAAGTGTTAGCTACCATTACTGTTGATAATATCATCATCATACTAGGAATCATTTGAGCTAGTATGTAGCTGCCTTGGGGGCATCTCATCTCTCATTTGTTATCAAAATGTCACTTGATTCTATAATTTTCCTAAGATCTGATTCTATTTTGCTACATTTTATTGGCTATAAATATATCTACTTTTGCGAATAGTTATAGGAAATACCCAGAGTCCATATGTAGAGATTAAAAATGGAAAATGTGAACTGGGTGGAAATATCGTTATGACTGAGGCTGCTTGGTTTATTCCCAGGCAGCAGGCAGACTTTAGGTGTGCTGCCTACACCTGATCCTGACAGAGCATGTTCACAAATGTTGGCATGAAAGATGGAAGACCTAGAAGTCAAACCTATCATTCGGCCTCTGTGGCGTTACCGAACTTGAGATCCAGCTGATATTTGCTACCAGAACCTGAAACACTTCAAAGGAAACCTTGCCTCTTAACTCTGTCCAGCTGTTACTGACTTCCTTGGGGATGCTTTGAGCCACCAAGGCAGCCCAAACTGGAGAAAATGAATTCCCTGTCAGGCCACTCTAGCCATACCTCAGCAGATTTTAGGAGGGCAGCTACGAAGTAAGTATGAACAGCACCACGACAGATTCCGCAGCAGGTACTTGTAAAATTTTAGAGATGGAGGATTTCTTTTTGCTTTCTCTAGAGGTTACACCAATGTAGGGCCATTTTCTGTGCCAGGTAGCAATTAGCTTTTAAGGTTAAAATGCTTTTAAACTGAGTTTTCAAAATTCCAAAATTAGCTAGCATCATGCTTAGTGGTGAGAGACTGAATTATTTCCCTCTAAGATCAGGAACAAAACAATGATATCTACTCTTGCCCTTCTTTTCTATACTGGAGATTCTAGCCAAGGCAACTAGGCAATAAAATGAAATAAAAGTCATCCAAATTGAAAGGAAGTAGTAAAACTATCTCCATTTGTAGATGACATGGTATTGTATGTAGATTTGTATATAGAAAATACTAAGGAATCCACTAAAAAACTATTAGAGTTAATAAACAGTATCAGTAAGGTTTTGGGTTACAAAAATAAACATACAAAAATCAATTGTATTTCTAGACAATAGCAATGAACAAACAAAACATGAAAGTAAGAAAACAATTTTACTTACAATAGCATCAAAAAGAATAAAATGCTTATGAATGAATTTAGCAGGAGAAGCGTAAAACTTTGAACACTATAACACACTGTTGAAAGAAATTAAAGAAGGCCTAAATAAATGGAAAGACAAGTTCATGGGTTACAGATTTCACTACTGTTAAGATGGCAATACTAATCAAAATGATCTTCAGATTCAACACATTGCTATCAAAATCCCAGCTGACTTCTTTGCATAAATTGACAAATTGATCCTAAATTTCATATGGAAATTCAAGGGACCCATAATTGACAAAACAATCTTGAAAAAGAACAAAGTTGGAGGACTCATACATCCCAATTTCAAAACTTACTCCAAAGCTACAGTAATCAAGATAGTGTGTCACTGACATAAAGATAGACATATAGATCAATGGGATAGAATCGAGAGTCCAAAAATAAATCCCCACCTGTATGGTGAATTGATTTTTGACAAGGACGCCAAGACCATTCAGTGGGGAAAGAATATTCTTTTCAACAAAGATACTTAGACAACTGGATATTCACATGCAAAAGAGTGTAGTTGGACCCCTACTTCACACCACATGCAAAAATTGATTCAAAGTGGATTAAAGACTTACCTGTAGGGGCTAAAAATATAAAACTTTTAGAAGAAAACATAGAAGTAATCTTTGTGCCCTTGAATCTGGCAATAGTTTCTTACATATGATATCCAACCACAAGCAATCAAAGAAACACGTAGATAAATTGGACTTTATCAAAATTAAAAACGTTTGTGTTTTAAAGGACAATGTCAAGAAAGCAAAAAGACCATGCATACAATGGGAAAAAAGTTTTGCAAATTATATGTCTGATAAGGGACTTGTATCTAGAATACATATATAAAGAATTCCTACAACTCAATAATAAAAAGATAAGCAACTCAGTTTCAAAATAAGCAAAAGACCTGAATAGACAGTTCTCCAAAAAAGATATGCAAATAACCAATAAGCACCTGAAAAGATGCTCAGTATCATTAGTCACTAGGGAAATGCAAATCAAAACCTCTTCACATGCCCTAGGATGGCCATAATTGTAAAAAGATGGACAATAGCAAGTGTTGGTGAAGATGCGGAAAAATTAGAACCTTCATACACTGCTGATGGGAATGTAAAATGATGCAGCTGCTTTGGAAAACAATCTGGACAGTCCTCAAACAGTTAAACATGGGATTACCAAATGACCCAGCAATTCTACTCCTAGGTGTATACCCAGGAGAAATAAAAACATATTCCTGCACAAATGTGTGTATATGAATGTTTATAGCAGCATTATTCATAGATGTCCATCAGCTGGTGAATGGATAAATGAAATGTGGTATATCCAAAAAATGAAATATCATTTGGTATTAAAGAGAAATGTACTGATACATGCTACAGCATAGATGAACCTTGAAAATATTATGCTAAGTGAAAGATGTCTGTAACAAAGGACAAGATATTGTATGATTATTATGAAATGTCCAAAATAAGCAAATTCGTAGAGTCAGAAAGTAGGTTAGTGGCTTCCTGGGCCTGAAGGAGGGGTTGACTGGCTCAGGGGCAGAGGTGGTAGTGTGGATGGAGAAGACTGCTGATGGTCATGGCATTTCTTTTCGGAGTGATGAAAATGTTCTAAAATTGTGGTAATGGTCACGCAACTATGAATATACTAAAAATCATTAAATTGTATACTTTAAATAGGTAAATAATGTGGTATACCATTTATATTTCAATAAAGCTGTTATTTTTAAAATTTCTAATATGAGATGATTGCTTATTTCAGTGTTAATAATATCCATTAAAGTCCCTGAAATTGATAGGTGACTGGTCTGTCAGTTAGAAATCCGTGTTGTCACTACACTGTACCTGTGGCAGCAGCATTTGCATCTTGTATGGGTATGGTTGATAGCTCAGTAAAGAGATTCATTTTAAAGAGCGGCATTTAAGTCCTCTACACTCCCAGTGTGGAGACTTCTAGATGGCACATTCGCTGCTCCTGATTTGTTCTTGCATTGGAATATTATCCTTAAATAGCACAATGAAAGTTTGCACTAGGTGATTATATTATTTACAATGATAAATGTATTGCAAAACGTTGATGAAGTGATGGCTCACATGTTAGGAAGGAAAGTGAATCTACACATGCCCCTCACATGAGAAATGGGGCTATTTTTAAAGTCAGGTTGAAAAGCTTTAAATATTGTACCCAATTTAAGCAAGTAGTAGACTGCTTTCTTTAGACTTTCTGTAGACTTGCTTTCTGTAGACTTGGAGGACATCAGTATAACAGGCTAGAGGAATCCTATCCCTGTGCAGTGCTGTGAGTTCCTTGGCGTGAATGCGCTGCGAAGGAAGGGTGGGGCAGCCAGAAAAGGCAAGAGGTGGGGCCTGTGGGAGGGTGGGGTGCCTCTTATAAACCAAAACACTGTGAAAAAACAATGAGGGGAAAGGATCTCAAACAATTTATTTAGGTCCTTCAGGAATAGAAGACTAAGATCTTTTATCTTGCATTCCTCATTCTGTACAGACGGCCTAGCACGGTGTCTTTGAGGTTTGTTGAATGTTGAAAGGATGTGAGAAGGTTTTAATTCTTGAAAATTTTTTGTCAGCTATCCTCTTCTAAGGCAATAAGTTCTTACAAATTTCTTTTTTTCTTTTCTGTTATAGACAAAGAGTCTAGTTTTCTCTTATACAATGATACTGCCATGATGGTTTTTCTTAAAAGTAACGAAAAATAAGTAGACTCAAACTTTTAAAAGTGTCGATATGTGGTTCACCTCTACAAACAAACAAAAAGTGAATCTTCGTTTTTTTATTGGTTAGTATGAAAATATTGCAAAGGATGTTTTAGAAACAGTTTCCAGGAAAATATTTGGAGACAAGGTTTTTCACTCAAGCTTTCATCCTTACATGTTTCCTAGAAGCTCCCACTTGTTTGGCAGTTTGGTAGTCATTCCTTTGAAGTGGAAAAGGGCTTGTTGAAAATTTTGAAGGATTGATTGTTTTTCCATTATTTCATTCATTCAATACTATTAGGAGTGAGAAGCATATCGAATATCCACTTGGATGAAAGTAGTCACATGAAAAAATTCCCTGGGGAGAGCGGCAGAACCTGCAGAGAGATGTGGGAGTTGTGTCCAGTGTGACAGCTAGTGATGGAAAGAGCGCTTGGTGCTCAGAACTGAGAGACCATTCTGTGTGCGCCTCACATGGAGTCTAGTGCAGAATAAAGCTTTCCTAAGCTCCACCCAGAAGTGTGGTTGCCTTTGTCATTTTAATTGGTCTGTGTTTGTGAAGTGGGGCCTCTATTTACTTATAGCTTGGGGCTTGTGTTTACCAAGCCTGGTGGAGGCCAAGTGACAGGGCTCCTGCAAGCTCTCCCGCTGTATCTTGAGGCACTTTTCTTTTCAGTATCTGTGCCTGTCTAATTCGTGAGCTTCTGTGAAGCAAGCACAGGAGGGTACAAGGCCTACAGGGAGGAATTACACCTAATTACTCAAATAATTGCTAGGCTGTTGCCTTCTTAGTCACTGAAAATAATTTCCAGGTCCCTGGCTTTTATAGATAGTCTTCTAGAGGCAGGAGGACACAGCCCCCTTTTTAACTCAGCCCATTCACTCACAAAATCAGAACACTCGAGCCTGCAAAATTAATAAGCACCACTTCCATTACATATATTTTAGGTTGTTGTTGCCGTGGCGATAAAGTCAGGGACATTGAATCTCCTCTGTTGAGCCATTGTTATCATCCCTGGCCATCTGCTGCAGAGGAGTGATATTCCATCTCATTTGCATGATGACTGATATATGGGAGGTTTGGAAGGACATATGCCACAGCAATCATGTGATGAAAATTAAAGTGAAAGTTTTGGGCCCAGAGCCGAAAAAAAATCTGTGTATGCGCATGAGGCTGTTGATGTGCAAATGTGAATCATATTGAGAAGGTCTGAATAGGGAGGTGTGACGTAAAGAGGGGACACAAACGCAGGTGCTTATCTCTAAGCAGTCAAAGGCACGGGATGTCATATCATGGGAACTACCTTTCAAAGAAACAGCTTTAGTGTTTCCGTTCAGCACACAAGGGAGGAGAGAAATATAAGTTTTGGAAACAAACAAAAAAGTAAGTTTAAAACTTTTGAACTGCGTACTGCTCACACTGATGGTTAAGTCACTCAGAATTTTAGTAAGTTTTCATGTCTCAAGTCATAACATTTAGTTTTTTTTTCTAGGAAAAAAAAGATAGTACTAAAGGTTGACGTTTAGAAGTATGTCAATGGTTTTTCTGATGTTTATTTTGAACTTTTATTTTGGTTTCTGCTGTGATGTATAATTGGTCATTATTTTAAATGCTATTTCTGTCTCTTTTCTTGTTTTTTTTTCTTTTTTTTACAAGAAAGGTTATTGTATCTGCTTTGAGAAGGATTTTAGAATAAAATGTCATGGTGCAATTGCATTTATACTGCATGCGTGTAATGCCTTTGTTCATATACATTTTTGAAATGTACAAATTTGCAACAGAGAATATTTGGTATGAAATGATAGTTGGTACACTTTTTTCTCTGAGTAAAGTGGAAATAATTTCTGAAATAGCAATAATTATGAGTGAGATCCTAAATCTGACATCTCAATAGAATAGAGATTTTTTGCGGGGGGAGGGAGGTGGGAGGTTGTCAGCACAACAATATTGGTTATTTGTACAGAAAGATGTTTCATATATCCTTTTTGAGAAGTCAAAATTCTGGTAGTGGCTATACATAAGGGAAGGAGTTTGTGTAAAGATCCAAAGAAATTAAATTGATGTGTGGTATTTGTAGTCTTGTCTTTAAATATTTAGAGAATTGAATAAGAGCAGTCTTCTTAAATATGAGACAGTTCTGTTTTTGATAAATGCAGGTGTTGGAAGACTCTTTAGAAAGTTAAAGAGTAATATTAGAAAAGTCTTAAGAATGCAGAAGACGATGCTAACTTCGAACAAAATTTCCAGAAGGGTGAATTCAGTGAAATATTACTTAAGGATAGAGAAAAATCTCAAACACCTTGATAAACACTACTTCGCCTCGTATTCCTTTCGTTTTAACAAGGCATTTGTTAAACATGCTTTGATACATGTGGAAATAATAGAAGTCTCCTAAAGGGGTGTAGTGAGCTTTTCTCAATTTCAAAGAACAAAGCACCTAATAAACAAAATATGTAAAATAGCTTCTCCAATATTGATTTTTAAAAAATAAAGTGGCTATTTTCAGAAAAAGTTATACCAACTCTCATCTTATGCCATAACTAGCACTGCAAAATCTAATAAACTAAAAAGAAAAAAATTGAGGAAATCTTATAACTGTGTACATTATCTTTATTTTAGGGAAAAATAATGTGTTCCAGGGAATAATCGTGTTCACAGTCTAAAATAAGACTAAAATTAGACTTTCCCTAACTTTGTTTTTTATTTTTCCTTGCAAATATCATCTGCATATTATCCTGCTTTTGTGTGTGTAACTTAAGATTATCAGTGATTTCTTTTTCCTTCTTCTAAATATTCAATTACTCAGTGGTGACTATTACGTGGCCTTCTTGGCTTACTCTAATATTAGATTAATATAGATTTCTTGTGCCAAATTAGCGGAAATCACTGTTGCACATAAGAATGATTCACTCTTTTTTAGTTGTATTTATGTTATAGAAGCAGCATCATTTTAAGCTTAAAAGCTTTAATATTTTAAATTTGGATATACTGTACCTTGGAGAGCATAAGGTAGTTCTATTTAAAACATTTCAAAGTGCATTGGAACTTTTATGAGATTCTAATTTAGTTATGTTTAAAGGAGTCCCTTTTTTTTTTAAGTGGCCATTATATTCTGTTATAAGGTGAACCAGTAAGATTTAAGGTTGCCTATTCTTAAATTAGACATTTGTATGTGCAAGTTAACTAGAAAAGAATACAAATGTTAGGAGCTGTCCATGGTAGCATTTTCTTTAAAAAGTTAACTGTTATAAAATGCATATCTACCTGCTCTAATTGGCTTTATTACCATTTCCAAAGGTCAGAATTAAATTCTTACTAGTTAAATTAACCTGGTGTATACAGTAGTTATTTGAAGATAATATAACAATCTTACTCTTATAATTAAATTGCAAAACTTTAAACTTCCAAAATGCTAATGAATGTTCCTGGTTGTAGCTTTAAAGTATTTATGAATAAACAAATGAAAATCACAAGCTATTTAATACATAATTCTCTAGGTTGATGTTAGGCTCAGTGCAAATAGTTTCCATGGTAGTAGGGCAATGTGAACAAACATCAAAAAATGTAACTTGCAAGACTTTATTGCTCTTGAAATTAATTTTTGTCCTTATGTGACCTGCTATGTCTGCTATAGAAATCCAAAAGATCATAATTGTTTGATATGAAATGCGAAAAGAATAGTTAAATTGAAAGTTTAACATCATGAAATTCAAAATCCCAAGCGGTATATAAACATTAAAAGAAACTTTGGACTGCTAATCCTAGGAAATGAGTTTTATGGATTGAATTCAACAAGGCTTCAGAAATGGTTCCATCTGCTGCCTAGCAGCTGGTGAAAGGATAAATTTAATTCATTAATTCATTTGGAAAAAAGGATCCAAGTAGTAAAGACTTCATTGCTCATAATGCATATAGGTGAAAACACAAACTGAAATCTGGTCCAATTGATCATCCCAGATAATGAGTTCCATTTTGTCTTCCCTTTTTTGGTAAAAGTCTTAGTGATTGAGTCAATACGGTATTGATTTTTATGACAATAACCAATCATTTCCGATCATTTCAATGATAAAAAAACTCAGGGAAATTTAAAGTAAATCACAGTTTTTAATCTAGGGAACTACAGGCATTAGGAATTACGCACTTTCTCATTTTGTGTATGTACATATGGGTAGCGGTGTGTGTATCTATGCTTGTAATATGTACATATATGTATTCTGAATTATATATATTCGGAATCAATACATGCTCTAAATCACTTCAATGAACTACTTATATTAAGAAGCATCCTCCCATTGGTTGAAATATTCAAAATTATTTAGTATTTGAGATTAAGTAAAGTATATTTGAGGTTCAAAATTCATGTTTGCTTGAAAGTCACAAGGTTCAAAGTAACACTTGTTTTGTTTTCTTTCTATACTTTGTCTTCTTTCTATACTTCAAACTAGTTGCTCCAGTCTCTGTTTTCACTCACGACCTGCAGAGTACTTGAAAAAATAAAAAGTTGTACATGAAATAGTCTTTTCCCAACTCCTCTGCCGTGTTAATCACTTTGACATAAGAGATCGAAAAAAAGATTTTGTGAGCTGGATTGCACAGGACGTTTCAGTATCTCTATATAAAAATAATGAAGGTTTGATGCTCAGGTTCTTGAATTGTTTAAATTTAATCAACGTGATGAGATATTGGAAAAGTTGTTGAATTCCATTTAACTTATAATCATATTGGTGGATTTTTTTTTTTATCTGCTAGCATTTTAATGAGAGTGAGGTTTTCCTTAGAAATGTATAGCTCACCTTTTTGGGCAAGGTAAATGTTTCCTGGCTGCCAGTCAATTGATCCATGATAGAGATAAGAACATCCTGAAAGCAAGGCTGCTTCAGCAGCCAGCACACATTTTAGCAATGCTTTAGGATAGCGATTTCATGAATGGTTTTTGACTTTTCTTTCTCTGTGTCCCATAGCTCACTGTGTTTGGTTTGTTGGATTTACTCTAAAGGTTCCGTTTGCACCCTGTGGGTTGGGTTAAGAATCAGGGTTTATGCATTTACTTGTACTGTTGCATTGTTTATACAGCTTTGGTTTAGTTTTGATCTTTTTTTTTTTTTGCCTTTGAGGCTCTTCCACAGTGTCAGCTGCTGACTGATAGTAGGAAAACGGCCTCGTGGTGTGAATGAAAGGGACCTAGCGGTTGGTAAACAGAGATAAGGAATAAATAGAGCACAGGCAAAAGGAGATAGTTGTGTGGGGGCCCAGATTGCTGCCAGTCTGTTCAAGGGAGATGCAGAGCCTGTCCTTTTCCCAGATTAAATTAGTGTGCGAAATCTCCAGTGACCTCCTCCCCTTCTCCCCATACTCTTTAGCCAAGCTGAACAGCCTCTGCTGTAAAGTATTCATTTTATCCAGGGACAAGCTGGACAATAGAACGCTCTCTGATACTTATGGACAGCTGTCGTCATTCATAGTGCTCTCAGCATTTCATTTTTCATAGGAGTTAAAAGCGTTTTTACCTTGTAACTGAAAGAGGGCATGCATGCAACTTCGCCAGTTCAGAGGCTGCCTGGGCAGGGTAGGACTGAGGTGGGGGTGTCTTCAGAGTAAGCAAAAGCTGCAAAAGAAAGCAATTCTTTTTTGTTTTGCTAATATGATTAAGACAAATTAAATTTCAAATTGGGGTTCCTTGTGAAGAGAAAGTATCTTGGATTCTGAAAGTTTCCTAAGATTAAGGTCACCAGTGCAAACTAGATAATTCATCTTCCCTTGTTCTACCCTTGTTTTGGCTAACTATGCATGCATTTTATTACCTGCAAATAACCACCCATCAATAGTAAGCCCGTAAGATACCTCGGTAGTCCCATATATTTTTTTCTTTTTTTAGTGATTTACTGCAAATATATTCAGCATTTGACTGATTAAATAGACCTTCGGCAACCTTGAGGGTCACTGTGTGGAGTATGTACATAGAAAATGCATCAGCCCATTGTACCCTGGCAGCTAATGAGATTGGTCGTTAAGTAAATGACACAAAGCCTACAAAAAAAGCTTAGCAGCTCACTAGAGTATCACAGAGTGTCCCTGCACACCACACAACGACACAAACAGTGGACTAACCTAGCCCACCCCTGCTTTATTCTACATCACTGCTTCCCTGATGTCAGCGTGAGAGGCAGAACAAAGGCTAGGAGGCACCGGTAAGTCAGTCTGGCAATTAAGCCCTAGGGAGAAAGTAGAAAAAATCTTTGCCTAACCGTGGGGCTGAAAGTCCGTTTCTCGACAAGTAGGTCAGAACGAAGGGATTTTGCTATCACTTCTGGAAATATTGCTTCTGTGATCAATGCTCTTATGTTGTTGCTATTGTTGTTTTGTTTTGCCTTTTCATAAAAGTTTTTAAATTTCAAAAGTAAAGTGTACCCCAAAATGCAAGTGAACTTGGATTTGAGATGTGGGCTATTTGTTGGAGAATGTTGCTTTCACAAATAACTACCATTCAGGTGTGTGTTCAGATTTAAAAACTTTCAGATGTATGAGGCAACTTTGATTTTAGTTAGTCCTACTGTTTTTAAAAGAAACCTGGGGGATAACTGTTAGCAGTCAAGTTCATTCTTGTCAATATAAAATTGTCCCATCTGCTAATATGTATTTGATAACATGTATGAGATAACCATTTCCTTGATCAATATCTTAAAAATCAATCAATCAAACACAACAAAACGAGAAAATAAAAGCTCCTCTTTTCTTCGTGTATTCCGTTTCTCTTGAATCTGCAAATAAAATCATTGCTGTGAATCTGTAATATTGAATAGGATTAGTGGTTATTTCCTTGCTGTACTTGGGAAAAAAGTCAAAGCTATCTGACACTGAGCAGCATTGGTTTACTGTGTCCCTGGGAAAAATGCATTTGCAGTATTGAAGTATAACATTGCAAGATTCTTTTAGAGAAATATGGCAACAGGAAGTTGCCAGAAAGTCTTATTTGCCTTGCTGAAATGTCTGTCTGCCTTAGACTTGTGTGCTCAGAGGATGTTTTAGTTCAAGAGAGGATGATACTGTTACAAGACATTCAGGTAAATTAAATATTTTATTCCAAAAACTGTCAGCTCAGTGGATTGTCAACGGTTTAATAAACTCTGACAATCTCACTGAAAACATTTTAAAAACTATTGTTAACATAAGTGTGGTGTTTTAAAATAGATGGATTCATAATATCAGTGTCTGGATTCAATTTTTAAAGACACTGTCATTTAATGTTAGAATGGCACGTCATAATCATCTGTTCATGAATTAAAACTCTCCATATCATATGGAGATCAGTTTGCTAACTTGCATTACCTGCACTGAAACAGTTTTATTTATATAAGAATATAGAAATATTATGACAAAATAAATCACTTATTATTAGTATTCCTGAGAGATTAGTAACAGAGGCTCATAATATGGTCTGGGTGATCGGAGGTCACATACTTTTTTTTGTCTTGAATTACTTTTCTTCTTCCAAATGTGTTCCCAAGATTCATTTTTTAATATATAATTTGTCTATATGTGTATAGTATATAACACATCCTATGTATACAAACCCTAAGTGTTATTTTTATAGTAACCAGAATTTAGAAGGAAATAGATTTTGTGAAGAAAGTAGTATAAGAATGTCATTAATTTCAAGCAAAAATGTATAGGAAAGATATACTTTGATTTAACTAAAGTCAGATTTTTCTAATGTGTAATCTCATCATCATGCCTTTAATTTGGTAGAAATCATGGAAAAAGCAAGCTATCTGAAAATGGCTACAATTGCTACCTAACAATTTTAGTTTAAGACAACTAGTTACTCTTTCAGGCATTACGGAAATATTAGGTTACCTTTCTGTCTGAACATTTAAAATTTGAATCTCATGTATTATAACTTATTTTTCTATAGTTGCTAATGTTTATTATGTTAATACAGGAGTGAATTCAGAAACACGCAATCCTTTTGGATGCTATAAATATTTTACCCCTGTCCTCACCAGTACAGCAAAGGGTGAGCAAACTTTACTGAAGTCCGTTAGTTGCGTCACTGTGGATAAAACCGAGTGGAATTACCTTCACAGAGATGTAATTGTCATTCTTCAAAACAAAATAGAGCTGTGCTGTAATTAAGATAAGAGGGCATAGATCATTACATTTGGTTTATGTGAACCTGTTTCCACCAATATTGATCTTGAATTTGAGAGATTTTCAAAAATTTAACTATGAAAATGGTTTTATCTGATGTGTAACTTTTTTCTTTAAAGAAATTTGAGGAACTTAATTTCTGTTGACAGAAGGAAACTTTGTATTACTGAACTTTTATTCAGATTTGCTTATTTGACAAATAAGTATTATTAAAACTACTTGGTTAAAAGGATTGTACTAGGTGCTATGGGTAATATGGGGACCTCGCTCCCCCAACTAAAAATCCTCGATCTAAGAGGAGCTACAGAACGTTTCCTGGAGAATAAAGCAGTCATTTTAAGTGCCATATGAGTGACACGAAGTGACGAGAATCTGCGACACTCCCTTCTCAAGTTCATATGTTTGAAAGCTGGTTCTTCCATTTACTAAATCAGTGCTCCTGGATAAGTTATTTAACTTTTCTGGGCGATTTCCTGGTCTGTTAGGTGGAAGCCAGAGTAGATGAATCTTGCCTTATGACTTGTGTCAAAATTAAATAAGATAATGTACTTAAAGCCCCTGATATGCTGTACGTGTTGAGGGAGAGTTTGTGTTTTGAACTTTCCCTTGGAGTTTGAGGCAGTGAGCGGACATGCCAATATCACGTAATATGCTTCCTGCACATTTGCTTCCACCATGCAGAACTCTTTCTCATGTTTTCACTTTCAGAACCCTAAATTTTGTGAGATCCCTTGAAGGATTGTGAAAATTCCATTTTATGTGGCTGAGTGCTCATATCAAGTCTAAGGTAACAAGTTAAAAATGCTAAGTGCATATTAAGTATATATGATTAAGTTGGCTTGTTATGCATAGTTCTATTTAATAGCAATCAGAATTGTACATTAAAATTTCATTATATTTCAACTTAAACTTTCTATAAGGAGAAATACTTAATTTCATTTAATTTTAAAAAGGAATATCTATGAGTTAAGTATTTAATTATAGCAAAGGTTCTCTCCACTAAGGTGATTAGGTTTACCCCTCATTTCTTTTTTTATAATTAGTATCTTTATTTTTTGCTCCTTTTGGATTTATTTCATAATGTTTTTCTTTTAATTGATACTTTCGATTTGGTTAAAAAAAATTCCCTCTTCAAGGACACTATTATTGGAAAATATTTTATTTCATCACCTATATAAAGAAACCTGACCCTAGTTATTGCTGAATATTTTAAAATTCCATTCTGATGACACTTTAATTTCTTCACTAATATTTAGATATTGTTTTGTCAAATGTTGCATCAAATTTATAAACTTTCAGGCAAGAAGTTATTGCTTTTTTGGTTTAACTGTTCAGAATTTGATTGCTGTTCTGATTATTGCAACTTTCTGAGAATTTTGTTACTAAGAAGAATTTCTGATCTCATAAATCTTATATCCACAGGTAAATTGTGTTGACCCACAGAAATGTCCATGCCTTTAAAGTCTTATTAGTAACTTATTTATACTATTAAATAGTATTAGCTACAACAATATAATAGCTTTTAAATCAGAATATTTTAATTTATTTGATTTATATACTGTAAATATGAAAGTGCTAGAGATACCTGCACAAAATATATGTTCTCTGAATATTCCTAAATATTATGTTTGTAGGTTTGTTGGATTAAAATAAATATTAATTGATATACTATTATAATGAAGAGTTATACTTGGTAATTCCATGAAAAACATTTACATTACAATTTCATTAAGAAAAAGTATGCAAATTTTTGTAGTACATTTTCTCCACCTTCCCCAAAACTTAAAAGTAACATACCTAGATTAATTTAATTTCTTAAATTTTGAGTTTTTCCTCATGAAAGAAACATGGCTAAAGGCCAGTGTCAAAACCTCATCTCATCCTTTTTTTCAGACGTATCACATACGTATCCAGTTTCTATATGAGTGAATTCACGCTTGGTGTGAAACAAAACTTAGTTATCTTTACTTATAATGTTATGCAGAACCAGACTGAAATGAATAGTCTATTATTTAAATAGAATAAACAGTATTTTCATTCCTGTATTGTAGATTAAAGAGAATAAGACAACAAAAAATGAAAAATTTTGTTATTGAAAACCTAATTGGTAAAAGAATACCATCAGCTAGAAGGATGCATCCACTGTTTGCTCTTTTGTTTCCATAGTATATTTGGTATCAATTAGAATGAAGGTATTTACCTCTTTTAAATTTTCGTCTTTCAAATATCAAACAATGGTAGGGAATTAGTCTTAACATTTTCATTCTGAAGGGTGAAAATGGGGTGAAGATGAAATATGCTCAAGAAGAAAATGAAATCAAGAAAAGATTGAGGCTGACAATATGACTACTCTAGAAAGGGGGCAAAAATTATAGTATACAACCTATTGTGTGCAGAGCCCTTGATCTTTTTTTGTGTGAAAGATACCAGCGTCTACCAAAAGGGTTAAAGAAAATGCATTCTGTTGCATCTGCTTACTAAATCCCTTACTTTAGTAGAAATTCAAATTTTGTAAAGATTATTCGTTTTATTGATGCATATAATTATAATCACAAGCCATCTGCTGATTTGGCAGGCATGGTTAAAATTCTCTAACTCTCATAACCTTTCAAGTACAGTGCCCTTGGGACTCTATTTCACTTTTATATTTTGGAAAACATGTAGGGACAAATAAGGGCGGTCATCTGCAGAATGTCAGACCTGAGGAAATGAAAGAATGGAGATTGGTGTTGCTGTTGTGGTTATTTCTAATGGTAGAGGAAGTTATTTTTTCCTTTCTTTTTTCTTTTTTTGCTTCTGACTTCATGAAGGATTATCCTAGTTTCTGTGATGTTTTTGGGAATTTTTTTCCTAAGGATTAAAGCTCTATCCTTTTACTCCTGAAAAGCAGGTTCCAAGTCTAAACAAAACAAGCAAATAAAAAAAAATACTCTTCCAAATATTGCTTACATTGGTTTTCACAGGTAGATTACTATATTTCATCTAGACTTTGTGAAGTAATAGAATATTCCACTGGCTTTATTTTTCTGAAATATTCACATTCAGTTGAATAAACTTCCAGCCATAGATTTCAGATTGTAGAACAGTTCGTACATTTTGATATAGCCCTGTCAGTTTAAAGGTCAAATTTCCAAGTGTTTTTTATATGGAATCACATACTGACAGTATTGCCTATGGCTGGTTCCTCCTTGTGGCCCTTCTTTGCTACCATCAGCCTTAGAAGTTTGGTGACATTCCATACCTGATTCACTTACTTCCTTGGAAATGTTTCTTCCATCATCAAACCTTATAAAGAAGGGGATTCCAGGAGTCATGGTTTGCAGATTAGTGTGGGTATATAGGCTATATCACAGCAGACCGCAAGTAAGCTGAGGGGAATTTGAAGAACCCATAGGATCCCAGGACTTAGCATTGTCAAATAATGGAAATGTTCACATCTCTGCCTCCATCTCTTTCTCTCCCTCACACACACGCACACACACACACACACACACACGCATACACAGATCCCCCTGTTACATCATTGATCCAGTATTTCTCAGGGTTTGGCAAATAAGAAAAAGAACTTCAGATCCAAACATTGTGCATATGAATTTTTTCATAACAATGATGATGTATGTGACAATAATAATAATTCTTAACATTTACTGAATGCTTCTCCTGTGCCAAGCACTGTGGTCTTTACATGCATTATATAATTTAATACTTATAATATTTCCATTTGTACACCTGTTTTGCAGATGAAGCAACAGACTGAGTGACATTCAGATGTCTTTCCTTGGGTCATCAGCAGGATAGAGACGGGAGCCCAAATCTAACTGTTCCTCAAACCCGTGCTCTTAATCTCTCCCTATGCTACCTGGTCTCTGGGAACAAAGTATAGGAAAAAAAACAGTGTCAGCAACATAGTGTCAAATGACACTGGGTCCCAAGTACATCTGGGTTCCAGTCATAGTTAAATATCATTAAGTAGTTGAATGATCCTGATGAAGTGACTTGACAAGTTGCTTTATTTTCCTTATAGATAACATCTGCCACATTAAGGGTTACACTAGTGATCCCTGGGATCTTTTTCATTCCCGAAATTCTATAATTCTATGAGCTTTTTGTGATTAAAACATCCCATGAATTTGAAAAATAATTCTGAGACAGCATAAGCCGTCATTATTCCTCTCTAAGACATACATATTTAGCATGCTAATTAACCTTGATATCAGAAGTAGCCTGTTCTAAGAACCGTATGAACATTAGCTCCCATGCTAAACATAAGATCAAAAGTTAATTTGGCCAAACAGCCAGAAATCTTAGCTCTGTAAGCATAAACATAGATACTTAGAAACATCTGATAATTGAATTCTTCTTCTGAGTATTTTGATGTCAAGCAGAAGATATTATTTCTTTCTATTTTAATAATGCTATAGCACTGACACACTGCCAACCACTCTTGTAAGTACTTTACATCTATAAACTCTTTTAATTCTCACAGCCATCACAACCAGAGCAACAGCCTATAGGGTGAGGTCTGCTATTGTCCCTTTTTATGGATGAGAAGACTGCCCCATGGAAGGGCACTGCAACCTGTGCATGACCCTGTGGCTGCTGTGTCAGAGCCCCGACTGGACCTTGGCTCCACAGCCGTGGGTGGTGTGCACTAACCACTACACGTTGGCCTCTGTGGGCTTGTTACGATTTCACTTGCTTAAAAAAATGTTTGGAAACGTAGAGTATAGGTTATGAATATGTTTAGACACATTGTGGTATTTATTTTTGTATTTTAGATCTTAATTAGGCAGTTACTATTATAATACTCATATAGTTTCCTTAAATTATTATAGAAGATTAACCTGAAAGCTTTTTTTAATCTTTTGCAAATACTGTGTTGAAAATATAATACTAAGTAAAAAGAGTTGGGCTAATGACGTTTGACAAAAATCCTTTAGAAGAGAAACTGTATTTAATATCATTTTACTCTTCTCAGCGTCTAGCAGAGAAACTTTGAACATAGTGAGAATGCATAAGTGTTTGTTAGAAGAAAGAACGAACAGAAGAATGAAGAGTTTCAATCACAGAAGAACTCTTCCTAGGCGAATGCCACATCAAGTTCACAAGAAACTAAAATATTGTATTCTGGCGGGATATGATTTCAGATCTTGTTTGTATTTTGCATGTACTAAAGTATCCAGGAGAGTGAGGTAAAAAAATATAAATACCAGCACTAGAAAATTGTGAAAAGGTTATTTAGGCTCTGTATGATCAGTTGACTAAGAAACGTTTATGTGGCAAGAGGGTACGAGAGTATAGAGAATGAATGTAAGACATGGCATCTGTCCCCAAGGACTTTATGAATCAGAGTAGACGACGGCAGTGTAGGCGAAGCTCCCAACCTCACTTGGGTCATTGTTCACATGATGAGAGAGGCTTGTGTACCACTGTGGCCTGTGCAAAGAAAAATAGGCTCTGGCCACGTTCGGCTCCACTCTGCCACTCAGCCTTAATGTATGTGGGGCCAGAGCATTGGAGCAGGCATAGTCAATTCTATGTTTCCTCTAAAGATAAAGTTATGGCCTAAAGAATAGAAAAACCACCTTTGCTTAAAGGTGGCATCAGGGAAGACTTTATAGAAGAGCCATTGAAAGACTCTTGAATCCATCCATTCAATAAACTGTTGAGAATCTGCTATGTCCTAGCAACTGTATCAAGCGGTGAGATACGGACCTAAGTCCTGTATCATACCACAGCAGACGACACAAGCAAACTGGCATTCACAATACAGTGGGACTGTGCTACAAAGAGGCAAGCTGAGGAAACAGACTTGAAAACTGGTCAAGAGTCATAAATGACAGCCATTTGGCTTGGATTACAGAGTGGGTGGTTAACCAAGAAAAGAGATTCAGAAGAGGTTATTTAGAGGAAAAGATGATGTACATATTGAATGTGAAACAATCAGGTGGTGAGGTTGAATATACAGTTGATCAATGAATCTGAAATTCAAGAGCGAGATCTGGGGTAGAAAGATGGACGCTTGGATATAGTTTCCAAGGAAAATATATAGAGGGGCCAGCCTGGTGGCATAGCAGTTAAGTTTGTGCACTCCGCTTCGGCGGCCTGGGGTTGGCCGGTTTGGAACCCGGGTGCAGACCTACGCACCGTTCATCAAGTCATAGTGTGGCAGGCATCCCACATATAAAGTAGAGAAAGACAGGCACGGATGTCAACTCAGTGCCAGTCTTCCTCAGCAAAAAGAGGAGAATTGGCAGTTGATGTTAGCTCAGGGCTGATCTTCCTCAAAAAGAAAAAGAGAGAGAGAAAAGGACCAAAATGAGGAACCATGGGGAATACCAATATTTAATTGGAAAGCCAACAAAGAAGGAATTTAGAGAAGGCTGAAGAAAGCCGGGGTGACAGAGAAAACAAAGACATAAACTGTTTCTCAAGGAAAAACTGAGCAATAGTGTTAATTGCTCAGCAAATAGAGACTGAAAATCTTCCATTAGAGATACCAAATAGGAGGTCACTTCCGGTCTTAGCCAGAGAAACTGCAGTAGAATCGGGAGTTGGAAGCCAGATGACTATGAGTTGTGTAGGGAATGGAAGGTGAGAAAAAAGCATCTCTGGGGATCTTAAGAAGTTTGACTCTGGAGAGCAGAGATAGCAACATGAGGAGAAATATGTTTGTATACTGAAGAGAAGGAGTCAGATGAGATAAGATACCTCCAAAATTTGGAGATATGGAAGAAAAGCAAACTAGATGAAGTAAGAAGCACCCACCATAGAACCCAGTGGAGAGCTATCTCAGAAAGAAGGGCATCTCTTCCTCTAAAACCAGAGCAAGGGAGACAGGAGTGGATGCAGGGAGAAATATGTTTGCAAGTGTAAAGATGGTATGTTAAGACTATTCAGAGCCGATAGCCTCAAAACTTTTTGTAAAATTAGGCAGCAAAATTCTCAACTCTGTGTGAAATGGTTTTAAACTGCAAGTGCCTTAAACATAACCATTTTTATTCATTATTATGTTTACCTCGTATTATTAAAAAGAAAAGGTTCTACCTAATTCCTAAATGTTATTTATAATGGATATTAGTGTAGAAACTCAGAAGACTAAGGAGAACCAGAGAGCTAGGGTTTTTCATCTCAGATTTGAGCTGTCTTAAAAGATGCACACAATTCGGAAGAGTAGAGGGGAAGTGGAGAGCATCCTTCCATCTGGAGCCATAGGGAGCAAGGAGTACGAAGAGTGGGAGAGGGAAGAGATTGGCTTCTCTCCATAGATGACACGTGTTGGACAATTGGGAGTAATGAGTTTGGATCATAGCAGGCAGCAGATACATTTCTGCTCTTATTATCTCTTCTTTCTGTGTTTTTCCTTGTTCTATACTAAGGATAGAACTTCAACTATTAGCTTGCTCCCTACCTTTACTACCTCTATCCCAGATGAGGCCCACCTTCTCACACCCAGTGACCATCATGGCCTAGAAACTGATTTCCCGGCTTTCACTCCTCTGCTCAAAGCTGTCCAAGAGTGTCCTATCACACTCAAAAGGCAAACTCCTGACGATGGCCTCTATGGCTCTACTGCTTTTTTAAACAGCTTTATTGAGATGCAATTCACATGCCATACAATTTACCCATTTAAAGTGTACAGTTCAATGGTCTTTAGTATATTCAGAGTTATGCATCCGTCACTACAATCAATTTTAGAACATTTTCTTCCGAAAAAAGAAACTCTGCACCTGTTAGCCATCACCCTCCAATCCTTTCTCTGCCCCAAGCTCTAGGCAGCTACTAACCTACTTTATGTTTCTGTGGATATGCATATTATAGAAATTTCATATAAAAAGAATCACACAATAGATGGTCTTCTGTGACTGGCTTCTTTCACTTGGCATAATGTTTTCAAGGCTCATCCATGTTTTAGCATTTATCACTGCTTGATTCCTTTTTATCATAAAATAATATTCCATTGATTGGCTACACCATATTTCACTTATCAATTCATTAGTTTATGGACATTTGGGTTGTTTATGCTTTTCCACTATTATGAATAATGCTGCTATGAACATTGTGTACAATTTTTTTGTGGACGTATGTTTTAATTTCTTTGGGTGTGTAGCTAGAAGTTGAATTGCTAGATTATATAGTAACTCCATGTTTACCAATTTGAGGAGCTGCCAGCCTGTTTTCCAAGTGGCTGCACAATTTTTCATTCCCACCAACAGTGTATGAGGGTCTGATTTCTTTACATCTTCACCAATACTTGTTCTTTTTTTTTTAATTATATCTATCCTAGAGGGTGTAAAGTAGTATCTCATTGTGGTTTTGATTTGCATTTCCCTAATGACTAATGATATTGAGCATCTTTTCATATTCTTATTGACCATTCGTATATCTTCTTTGGGGAAATATCTATTTAAGCCCTCCGCCCATTTTTAATTGGATAATTTGTCTTTCTATTATTGAGTTGCAATCATAATTTATATATTCTAGATACAAGGGCTTTAACTGTTTTCGCCCTAGGCATGTCGTTCTTATACTCCTTCTCAAATGATCAAAGATTACTTCTACCTCAGTTCAAAATACCCCCCATGTTTAGCCTGCATTATTTTCCATAGCACTTATCACTGCTTTAAATTGCATTGTATACTGATTGTTTCCTTGGCTTTTGGTTTGGCTCCCACACTGGAATATAATTTCTGTGTTGTCCCTCCTTGCTTCTTCATCACCTATCTCACTGATGATGAGAGACTGCTGTGATTAAACGTATGGACCTTGAGACTGGAGTCCAATTCCTTGTGCTGTTCCTCACTAGCTGTGTGATGCTGGGAAAGTTCTTAACTTCTCTGTGTTTTAATCTCCTCATCTGAAGGATGGAAATAATTAATAACCCTGATCCATATAGTTCTTGTGCAGATTGAGCTAATGTATAATATATATAAAACATTTATAACAGTAGCTTGTACAGAGAAAGAATTTAAAAAGTCAACAAATATTTTTGAATGGATACTTAATGAATTTTCCTACTAAGTACATGTTCTGTTGAAGAAAATGCACTGTTTAATTTCCAAAGCTTTAATCAATCTCGTCAACATATGTCCTCACCACGATGACACAGGGTACTGCCTACCTGTAGGCTTTGCATAAGAACAAATCTGTTTTTGGATCATGGAATTTTACGGAATTTCTACTGTATAGCATACATTTTATGTGTGACATCTCGTGTAATCCTCACAGCTGTAGAGGGAGGTTCTGTTATTGTACCTTTTTATCAGATGAGGAACTTGAAGACTGGGGAAGTTACATACAGTTCTGAGATCACAACACAAGCAAATGTCAGAGTTAGGATTCAAATCCACATTAGCGTTAGTTCAGACAAAGCACGTCACTACTCTAAATCTGCTGCATTGGGCCCGTGCGCAGGGTCATTTACCACTGGCTTCCCCCTGTATCTGTTTTGTGATTTTTACCATATTTCAGTGTCTCCGTTATCTTAGCACTTATTACCGATTTTCTAAACCCTCTATCCAGTCTGTATCCAGTCTAAACGCAACACAAAAGTTCACATTCCTCGAGCTCCCACTCTATCGTTATGGGTCTTTCTAAGGTTTGATCAAAGAAAGACATGCAGTTTTCTAGCTTCACATGGCCATTTTAGCCAGTGCTACATAACAGGAAAAACATCGGCATCAGACATGACTGAATACTAGCTCTTACTAACAGTGTGAGCTACATTTGCTCAACTTCAATTGGGACTAATAACATCAACCTCCTTAGGTTGTTGCGAAGTTTAAATAAGATAATATAACCATAAAATGCCTAGTCCGGGGTGTGAGTCAGAGTCAGTGCACAGTCAATGGCAGCTATTGCTGAAAGCCTCATCTGATTTCGTTTTTACCTTCTGCCTCCTTCAGATCACTCAGGGCATCATCTACTAGCTGCTTCCTCACCACCACCACCATCTAATGTGAGATCAGTATGTCTCTTAGCACATTCATTTATATTTTCATGATAAATCATGTTTCTTCCATCTTTTTATTTTATTTCATGGTATTTTAAGAATTCCCAATTTAGTTTCTTTAGGCATTTGTAACACGCTGGTTGCTCTTTTGATTTTAACATGTGATTGAACTGGCAATGAGAGTCCTTAAGTTTTGATACCCCTCCCTTTGAGTTAAAGTCAATAGTTATATGTGTTAAGGATATAGTAGTGTTACATATGCTTTTTGTCCATTTTTTTAATTTGTAAAATTAATCTCAATTTACAAGTAAATTCTTCATAAGATTTTTTTCTGCTTCATTAGTTTCCAAGTGTAACATCAATAAAAGAATAATCTATAACCATTACATTTATGAATCTTATAAGGTAATCTAAACTGTATGTTTTCACCAGCATAACTTTTTGCTACATGCTATGGATATTTCCATGTTACAGTTCTAAATATTTGATCCATTGTTTTCCAAAAACTCATATCACAGTGACAATGGCCTCATCATAGTTCCTTATTTTCTTAATAACTAGTACTCAAAGAGTCAACACTCTCACTGAGTACCTTGACTGTGAAGGGAAGCAGAGAGGAGATTGTCCTTATCTTGCAGGAGCTTTCAATCTAGAGCAGATGATGAACATGTCAACAGTGGTTCATTATGGTGGGCCAGGTGCTGTAATAGACATAGGTGTAGCTTCCTATGGAAACACAGAATCCAGACTTGGGGCAGGAGGAGGGAAAAGATGAAAGAGAACCTATCTATATTATTCTAGTCAAAGTCTTCATTTCATGAACATGCTTGTTATTCACTTGGAAAACACATTGTATAAATTAGGTCTCTAAAAGCAGGGTTCCATATTTTTCCAAGGCATTTTCTTCTTGCATACACTTTTTTGGAAAGATTTGATGTAGCCGAAAAATATGTAGTCTGTTACCTCTGACAGAAAACTAAGGTCAGATTTCTTCAGTAATCTGCAACAGCTAATGAAACACTGTGATATAGAGAGAAACCAATTGGCCAATGAAAACTAGTAAAAATTATAGACTGGAATTGGATAAGCATAGGACAAAATGCCTGATGTGAACTGTACTGATCTCTGATTAATCACATGAAACAACTATAAAACCAGATGTTCAAATGAACAAAGGCAATTGTTTAGTCTGATTCATTGTGAGTCTTAAAAACCATCCAAGGAGAGAGATCAGTTAGGATCCTGACATTCACATGTAGTCTCAGCCCATGACAACAATGTGTATTTCCATTCTAAATTTGTGTGATTATGAGTTCTTCTTCACTCAGACTGTAAGCCCTGACATTTGTACTTCTGGAGGAGAGTTCTTATCAAACCCATCAGACTTTTCTCCCAAGTTACCAAGAAATAAATTTGCTGCCCACATCCCCTCCAAGATTTTCATTTCATTGCCTCTTCGATTTGTACAACAGAAATATCTGTGCTCCTGGTGTGTAGCGCACATAATGCAGCCCTCTCCACTCACTAGGACTCCACCTGTTTATATAAACAGTTTCTCCTCTTCTCCAGAAGAATAGGTGCTTAATGGAGATTTGAGTACATAAGTTAATGAGTTCATTAAATAATACTGTTCTATACCAAGAGGGTTGGTTACACTAATATTAATCAAATTCCTTATTTGTGACATTATCATCTTCTTGTATTAAATGAAATTGATATTTTTAAAATAGCTTTTAAATAAATATCAGTAGGATAGCAAAACCAAATAAGTGGCAGCAAGAATTCAGAAGCAGCACTGATTCATTTAAAATTGTTCTCATTTGCTTACTGATATTTCTCACATTGAATCATACTCTCCCAGCCTTACTGGAGTACTGTTTAATAAGTTCATGTTTCAGAACACTAAGCAGTTTTTCCTGGCCTGAATGGATCAATGCTAACATACTAACTTCTGCTTGGTGAGTAACTTGCTGTTTGGAGAATCACCCTTCATGTCTTTAGTAAATCACACTCAACAATGCTTCATTTTATAATTTATCTTATTACCTACTGGTTGTGCTCTCCTCTTTCTAAAATATGTATTCCTATGAACAATGTGCACAATGCCCTTGTAAGAGTTTTATCACTGAGATATTTAAATGAACAGAAATGCAAATATATTTTTAGTATTAGACTAAAAGATTTTTCATCCATCACAAAGTTTTTTAGGATAATGTGTTCAAAATAGCAGTGATCAAAAAAGAACACTTCACACAATGTACAAGAGAAACTTGTTATACCATTTAGAAAATAAGTCAGAATGTACTGGGGTTGATAAAACATAGAACATCTCAAGGAAATTTGCATCATTGCTTGACATTGAAATTTGTTTTTATGATATAATTTTTAATTCATTCTTAAATTTTATTTGCTTTTGGCAAGTTTAAATATTGTGCAGTCCTAGATTTGTAATTTGTGAGCTTACATTGATAATGGCACCTGTAATGAAGAAGTACGTAATTGCTGTTTCTTTCTTGAAATGAATGGCTTCATCTGAAGGGAAGGATCAAGTTCAATAAGCTATAAAGTGGTTCTCAGAATGTACTTCAATGATGGGCCAGAACATTCGCTTTTTATCTGTTCCTTTCTAACATAAAGTATTAAAAACAGAGCAAGTAAATAGCTCTAGAATAAAGTGGAAGTGCTTCTGTTCCATGCGGATGTGGAGTGTTTAGCCTTTGGGGATTGAGATTCTTCAATGCATTTATTAGTGAATATCTAAAGGCAGCAGTTCTCAAAGTGTGGTCCCCCAACCATCAGTACCTACATCATCTGGGAACTTGTTAGAAATGTACATTCCCACACCCCATTCCAGACTGCTGAATCAGTAATCTGTGCTTTAACAACCCTCCAGGGGATTCTGATGCTGACTAAAGTTTGAGAACCACTGCTCTGACACTTTGCTATTCCAAGTGTGGTCCACAGAATGAAGGAGTACCTGGGCCCTTACCAGACATGCTGAACCTCAGGGTATCGGAATCAGGACCCACATCGTAACAAGATAATCAGGTGATCCTGATGCATATTAAAATCTGAGAGCCAGTGATCTAAGGTTTAGAGCAGGAAAGTTACCAGCAAGAGAGGATCCTCTATTGAGAGGCATTTTGGAGGTTGTCAAGTGGAACTCAATGGATAATTTACTATTTGTATATCCCCCTTAGTTCCTTCTGGAATACAAAGAAAAGGGAAGAGATGTGTAAACCTCTTGTCTGCAATGTTCAAAAACACATAAAGGCACACTGTGTCTACACTATGAAATGGAGAGCAGAGCCAGTATTTGGGTAATAACTCACATGGGTGTATGTGTGATATGTAGATATCCCACAATGATCTAGACATATTACTTGAAGGCATAGTTTTCAAGTCTAAATTTTTTTGAAAATTCAATTTTCTGATTTACTTTTCATGCACAAATAAATCTAAGATATGTTGTGTCTTTTTATCTTATTTTCTACCTTTGAATTTAATTTTCTGTAGCGAATCTTCTCAGAAAGTCTTTTTACCAGTGAAGGAAGTTGCAAACTTTCAAAGCTCTGTGTCATCCAAGTAGGGTAACTGTTATGATGCTAAGGCATAAGTAAGACAAAGCTTTCTGTGGAGGGGATGAAGTTCTCCTCTTTCCAGGTATTTGGCATTTTATATCTGCTGAGGGGGGCGGGTAAAGTGTGGTGAATCCAGTGGCCTAGGAGGATGACAATAGTTGACCAAGTAAAATCTTATTTGTAAAAATATTTTTAGCATGGAGACACATGAAAATTAAAGGATTAAAAAAAATCTTTTTGAAATCTTTGCACAACAAACACCCCCGTATGTAAATAGGACTGTCACTCGGTGTTTGTCCACAGCTAGAGCTCCAGATGAACCAGTGTAGTGTGCGATGACAGGAACAGCTGACTCATTAGCAGAGAGCAGTGAAAGGTAATTAACCCTGGGAAAAGTACAGCTGCCGTGCGGGCTGTTCCTTTCTGTAGGATCTGATTAGAAATTAGTGTTAAACCACTGATTCTTTTTTTTAAAAAAAAAGACTGTCATTGATAATTCACTTTCACTCTCAGGTGTGTCCCTAGAAAAGGTTCTCAAATGTACTTATATACAAAAGGGCTCAAATCTAAACAGCATTTTGTGGTAACAGTAGACACCTGTTTTTTTTGTTGAGGGAACGTTCTTTCAAACGAATATTAGGTTTGACTATTGAAGATTGGTGGCACCCCAACTCATACTCTAATAGTCAGTCTGTAAATTACTTGAAAAGATTGTTTTATATAGTTAATAAGCTGAAGATAATTACTATTTAATTAAGTTTTCTCTTGTTTTCTTTTCAATTTTTCCTCTGACGATGCTTCTCATTGGTAGCAATGGAAATTCTCCAGTTCAAATCCAATAGATATTAAGGAAGGTAAGTGAAGACTATTTAAAAATAAACTTTTCCCAAAAAAATGAGTAATTCCTAACTTTTCAAGGGCTTTCAAAAACTTGAGAAGTTAAGGAACTTAGGGGACAACGAAAGATTTGTGATTTTATTAATGTTGGTATTGTCATGATAATTTGGATTATGTTCATATGTTTCTTTGAGGAGTGCATACACATGTTCATCTTAATTTGTGACTTTACTTGTCTCGTGTGAAGAGCATTAACACAGTCAGATTTCACGCATGTAGCTAAAGAAAGTGGTAGACAGAAAAATGGCCCCTAAACTTATCTATGTCCTAATTCCTGAAACCTGTGAATATGTTCATTATATAGCAAAAGGAGTATGATTAAATTAAGAGCCTTGAGATGGGTGGGCCCAATTGATCACATGGTTCTTAAGAGAAAGGCAGAAGAATGAATCAGGGAGATACAACATGAGAAGGACTCAACTCAACCCACTATTGCTGGCTTTGAAGATGGAGGAAGGGAGCCATGAGCCAAGAAATGCAGCAGCCTCTAGAAGCTAAGAACAGCTCTCAGTTCACAGCCAGCAAGAAAACAGGTACCTCAGTCCTATAATAGCAAGGAATTGGAGCCTACTAACAGCCCAAATAAGTAAGGAAATGAATTCTCCCTTGGAGTCTCCAGAAGGGTATATGGCTGACTTGATTTTAGCCTGGTGAGACTTTACCAGACATTGAACCTCTAGAGGTATAAGATAAAATATTTGTGTTGTTTTAAGCCACCGAGCTTCTGAAAATTTGTTACAGCAGCAATACAAAACTAATACAGAAGATAAGCTAACCAATAGATGGGATATATTTTACAGCTGGCAATATAAATCCTATGGAGAATTTCCAGTGTTTGAATGAAGAGGAGAAAAATTTCTTGACAGGCCAAGACTGATAATAGTCTTTAGGAACTGGCATATTCATTTTGTGGTTCCTAATAATGGTTATCACCAACTCTAAGATTTCTATCATCTGCTGTGTAACACCCCTCCCTACACCAAAAAAATTCTGCATGTGACATTTTTGTAAACACAGTGTCTGTATCATCCAAGGTGTAAATGAATAGATGCTTTATTGGGAATGTTCGTAAGTCTCTGTTTATTTGAGCCTGGGTAAGAGGAATGGAATGTCAGTGGATGGCAAGCGAGATCTCTGTTGTAGAGAGAAAACTGATCTGACTATTTCAAAGTCTGCTGAGCCTAGGGCATAAAAGCAGATAGTTGTCATGCAGTACCTGGTTCTACCTCTTGCTACCTGTGTGAACTCTGGGTAAGGCAATGAGCTCTCTTTGTTCCCTTTCTTCACTGTAAAATTGCTGATAACTCCCATAGGCATGTCGTGATGACCAAGGAAGAGAGCACATGTAAGTACTTACCAGAATTTCTGTCATTTGATAAGAGTTCAGCAAAGTTGAGCTATATTTATTTAGAAAACAATGTGTTATTTTTCTATTTTGATAAAAATAATAGATTACTTTTGTCTTTCCTCCTGGTTAGTACCATTTTATCTCCAATACAAAAGTCATCAGTTTGAAATATATAGATATACGTGATTTAAAATAAAATGTAAGTGCATAATAGTCAGGATATTCTGATACAGTATGAGTAAGAAAAGTGAGGTATGAAAACCGAGAACCAGGGGCCAGCCTCATGGACCAATGGTTAAAGTTCTGTGTGCTCCAGCGGCCCTGGCGCCGCAGTTTAGATCCTGGGCACGGACCTACACCATTCATCAGCCATGCTTTGGCAGTGTCCCACACACAAAATAGAGGAAGATTGGCACAGATGTTAGCTCAGTGACAACCTTCCTCAAGCAAAAAAAGAAGATTGGCAATGGATTTGGCCCAGGGAGAATGTTCCTCAGCAAAAAAAAAACAAAAACAAAATAGAGAACCAAGTATAGTTGAAATAAGTTGGAGATCTTCCTAGATTATTTTCATGCCAAATTTGGAAAAATAAATATTTCTATTTTACCTTTGGCTTTTATTCTCTCATAAGGACCAATTTAAATCATAAAGTGTAATTTTTCATATAAATTAGATAAAAGTAGACATTGGGGAGAATCTGACCATAAAATCTGTTACACTTCATGGTTGCTCTTCTTTGCATTTTGGAGGCTGACATTTTCAACATAAGGGAACACAAAATTGTAAATTCTCCTTAGCTGGCACAGCAAACAGATAAAATTGATAGAGTCCCAGATGCTGTGTGTATGGTATGTTTTGTATTGAAATACATTTAGGGGCTGGCCCAGTGGTGTAGTGGTTGAGTTTGTGTGCTTCAATTTGGCAGCCCAGAGTTCACTGGTTCAGATCCCAGGCGCAGACCTACACACCACTCATCAAGCCATGCTCTGGTGGCATCCCACATGCAAGATGGAGGAAGATTGGCACAGATGTTAGCTCAGGGTCAATCTTTCTCACCAAAAAACCCCCAAAAGAAATACAATTAATAAAATAATATCTCAAGCATCTAAAGAGTATTGTTTTTGGCTTATTTCAACTCAATTCAATAACAACATACTGAGTACCTACTCTGGCCACAAGATTATGTTGCAGTGAAAGGACAACAGGACACTGCCCCTCACTTCCATGAGCTTAAACTGGTACAAGAAAGATAAAATGGACACGAGTGAGTATACTATCAGGCAGAGAACAGTGATCAAGATGAAAGTGCCATCAAAACACTGTTGGGACACAGAATGCTGTGAGATGCTGCCTCTTCAACCACAACATGAATGACAAATCGCATTTCAGCAGACAGATTTTGCAGGTCCGACACCAAAGAGAAAAGTTCCTTTGAAAGTTACAAGTGAAACCAACAAGTTATAAACATTTAATTTTAGCTATTTAATTTTGACCATGTAATCTCCTTTGACCCTTGTGTAACTACATAAAAATATGGCTTTAATACATTGTTTTACCAACCCTAGTATACTTTCAATTATTTGTACTTTTCATTTGGTCTTTGGGGACATATATCTATTTTAGTCAAAGTTCTCTGAATCCCTCTAGGAATGAATTTTTCAGGATTTATCATTTTATGGAAGCTTTTCCAGTTTGGTCTAGGCCTGTGCTTCCATTGCTCCTTCTGCCTCTCTCCATTACTATTCTTTCCATGTCACATTGGAATCCTCCATGTGCTGGTTTCTACTCGTGAGGACAAGAATTGCGCTTTACATACCTTTTAATGCTCCCTGTCCAGCCTGGAGCAATCCATCGTACATAATTGCGTATTGAGCCAATAATAATAAATAAATTTTTTAGGATAAAAGTACTTAAAATAATCCATATTAAATTAAACACTGTAGTGAGAATAAAATCCAAGGATCATTCTGCAAAAATCCAGTGCCCCATTGGCCTCAATAATTGAGAGTCATGTCATTTTCTTTGTAAATTTCAGTAGATTCTCCCATTCCATATTTCATAGTCAGGTAAAGAAGACAAGTTATTCTATTCTTCTATATTAATACAAATTTACAAAATATAGTGAAGATTTTAATGAAAAACAGTTACTGTTGGGCAAAAACAGCAGACTTGTTGAAAAAAATTCTAAAAGACCTCTTCAAGATGGAAAAGGGAAATAGAAAATCTCTAAGGATATCAAGCATTTGTAGCAATCTATATAATAAAATAGCTTAAATAGAGAAAATTCCCTTTACATAATAAAAAGCCTCATTTTTGAATCAACAAGTGCTCTTTGAACTTTATTAAAAATGTTTTGACATTAAAAGGTTGTTTAGTATAGATTTACTCAAAATAGCACATTTAGTTGCAACACAAGCCTTGAAGTTAAGTGGTTAGTTTAATAAAACAGAGTTTCCATAGTTACCACAGGAGAACAGAGGATAACTTTTATTTCTTTGGAAGCCAGGAAGGGGCTTTAGAGAAAAGATTAAGCAAGCAGACCCAAGCAGGTTCATTATGTGGGGCTTCGCACCTCCTTGGCTTTATAAAAGAGGAAACTCTTGGTATTACAGGAAATTAAAGTTTTTTCCACTAAAATCTATAGCAGCACATTAAGAAATCTTAGCCTTCCTTTTCTCTGGGCATTTCAAACTAGATTCTGAGTCAGAGGAAAGCTAGTTTAATAAGATATCTCCCTGAGATGCATTCTTGCTCATAGTTTTTTGCAAATAAACCATGTCATAAACAAATGGTTAAAAATGCCACACTAAAGACAGCAATGCCTTGCTCTAGGTGACAGACCATGCAATCTTAGGTCTAACTTTATGAATCGCGATCAACATTTTGTTGAAAGGACTGATGGAAGAGAAATGGAAATCCATGCAGTTGAAGATGTCTCCTTGAGCCAGCTTCATTGCTTTCTCAGTCTAGTGTTGAGATGTGCTCTCTGGGTGTTAACAGAGGTCACTTTTGGTCTTGTCCTTTGCTGTATCTAACCCAAGGAGTTCTTCACAGTTGACTGTTGAGAAACAAAATGATGTGGTTTTGAGTATCTCACCTTCAGCTTGTGAGCCTTTAAAGCAGCAGTGATTAACAGGACTTTTGCAAAGTTTCTATGTAGTTACAAGGACAGTTTCAATCTTCTGTCATTTTTTTGCATTAGCTATGATTATGCTTTTACCACAAAAATGCATTTGTTTTAAAGGTAACAATACAGATGAGGAGAATAGCTTATGTTTCATCTATATTTATCAGCACTCACTGTACATTTGTGTCTTCATTACCAGGAAATATTAAGGGACATTGTGCCATCTATTCCTGTTTACAGTTTATTATGCAGAGATAGGAAACACTTAGCATGTAAAATGAATGTAGAAATTATTCCTGGATAGAAACACGGACATTTCCCACTCGTTGGCTCTTTCTCCTCCATCACCGGATCAGAGTGTAATTGTCAGTAATCAGGCCTGCTTGCTGCTGATAAAACCACTCTGAATGCTAGCAGCCTTCTTTGTGTGATGACTCAATTATTCCAGAAGTGCCTCATCAAATCTGCCCCATCAGCTGGGCTAATAAATAAGGAGAAGAAACTGGCCCCCCAAAGCAAATTATAAATCCATTTGCATTAACCATTTCGCTGGTCCATGATCTAGGCAGAAATAAGCATGGCAGATTGTGTTAAGCTTATTTGAATATGTTTATAATGTTTACAGCATGCAACTTTTTTCCCACAAGGTGTTGGACTTATCAGTCATGAATGGCATCTAAATGCAGTTATGTTAATTGCGGCAAGGCTTTAAGCATCTTTGAGGACCATTTTGTTACTTAAATCAGGTGAAAGATCATCTTGTGGGGAGAAATATGGGTCTCACACAAGATACTGGCATTGCTTGAGAGTTTAGGGAGAAGAGGCCTGTGTTTTATCTTTGCGGGTATTGGAAGGACAAAACAAATCCTCTAATGCCTCCTAGTACAAGTACAGTCACTTCTTACCTGTCACAGTGGAAACCAGAAGTTATTTTGATGCTCTGTATGACTTCAGCAATTTGCAAAACAAAAATTGCCTTTTCTGGGAGGACATCAGAGTTACCATAGCACTCCTTGTACTTAAAAATACCTTGAGAGATTCTGTAGGGCAGAGATTTGAAAAAGCCAGACAAATCAGTAAAAATCAATTAAATTCATCAATGGAAATTTTGTACATTGACAAACCTTATTTTTATTCTTCTTTAAAATAAACTATACTGAATAACAAGAAGTTTTGTTTATATTTGAACTTCAGTGATCACTTGGGAAAGCAAAAAATGTTCAGAATGGATCATGAAAAGCAATTTGATTACTAATATCAAAGAATTAGTCTTGTTGAATATGTAATGACTTAAAATCCAAAACATCCTCCCTTAAGAGTAAGCAACACCACTGCCCTGCTTTGCATTGGGAGCTGGTTTTGCTGAAGAGTCGTTCCAGTTTTGACGATTTTCTTTTTTCTACTTCTGCTGTGATCAGGAGCCTAATCAAGAGCTGATGGTAAAAGTAAAGCTTGTGGCCAATAAATACTATCTTTCTTTGCCTAAAACAACTTAATGAAACCCACTACTTCTCTTTAAGCATATCCCTTAATAGCCACCTGGAGAGCTAAGCAGAAGAAACTCATCTCTGACAGCATAAAGATGAAGTTGCAATAGGATAACCAGATTTCTATGCATCAATTTATAAGTATATAATCTCTTGCTTTGATGGAAAACCCAATTCTATAGCTTATTGATTAGAAACTTCAAAATAAGGGGCTTAAATTTTCATTAGAAATTTAATGGAGCAACATGGCAAATGGAAAACTGAAGAATTTGATTGTTCAGGCAAAGATAGCATTAAGGTTTATATGAAATTTGACTCAAACTTAAATTATCATACTGATTAATATAAGAATATATCTGGAAACTTAGAACTGTAAAGGACTTGCTTTATCATTCAAAAAATAAACTGAGTGAGGGTAACCCCCATTTTCATCATTTCAATTAATGAATAAATGATGAAGATATTAAAATTGGAAGAGTGATTAAGAGATTAAAACTGTTAGAAATTGTGGAGACAGTGCCTCAAGGGATAGCAATGCTAAGGTAAATATGCTGGCATTCCTCTGTTTTTATTTCACTCGTTAAGAAACTCAACGTGATCTTTGGAGCTTGTATTAACATTCCAAATTTCTGAGAGGACCCTGCCGTGCATTTCCATTCTGATTGAAATAGAACAGTCTGGTTCCATTGGTAAGCAAATTCCAAAAAGAAATTGGTGGTCCTGGTGAGCTCATGTTAGTTGTATTACAGGGCTACAAGTGCTACACATATTTCATATTAAATTTATTTGCCCTATCATCAAATTTTCACTTTGAGTTTAGTTTGGAGGATTTTTTGAACCAGAAGTAAATCTGTGGTTCTCTGCTTTAAGGATACAATTGACATATGCATCATATCATTTTAGGTCATTACCCCCACACCACCCCAATCAATAAAATGTAATCTGATATACTCTTTTTTAAATAACACAATGGATTCATTACCTTGTATCACAGGTCTAAAGAACTGTCTTTTTCCGAAGAAGGTACTCACCCATGAAGCAGCTGTAAAGAACTAAGAGTCCATAATTATTGGCTTGAAGTAAAGCAGATAAGTGGAGTACTCTGTGATGACTCCATTGAACAAGTCAAGCTATGTCTTAACTAGAAAGCACACTTAAGGACTATGTAGCCCATTAGTTTACTAACACCTTGGTTGTCATATAGTTTTATCTTTTAAGATTGCTGTTTCATAAAAGTATGAGCTTCTATGGAAAAGTGTTCATCCTAGTAGGTGGGGGTAGAGCTGACGCTGCTGCAAGTGTGGGAGCTGGTCAAGATCCCAGGTCTCGGAGAGACGAGTACTGTGGGTAACACTTACACGTGGAATCTAAAAAAGTCAAACCTGTAAAAAACAGACAGAGAGTAAAAGGGTGATTACCAAAGGATGGGGGGTAGAGGGATAAGATTGATGGTGTTTAAAGGTGCAAACTTATAAGAAGCACCAAATAAGCCATCGAGATCTAATGCATAGTATATTGAATACAGATAATAATATTGTACTAAAAAAAACCGATTCCAAGTCTCAGGGTAATTGTCTTCCAAAATGCGTATTTTCTATGGCTATTTTAGTTAAGTCCTTAAGTTTTATAAAAATGGTTTAAGATCAGCAAAAGAGATGAAAGTATAACAATTAATAAAAATGGATTTTTAAAGTTATCTCCTTGACATAATAATGGGGCACATGCAGGGGATGGAGGGAACTGAATTCAGTGGAAGATTCCTTTTGGTATCAGCCAAGGATATGTTTCCAAAAAGCAGGTGGGTGGAGTTATTAATGATAGAGGAATGGAATAGGGAGCCTCTGAAGGGCTCATATTTCCCATTTGTATTTTGGTGTACTTGGACTTCACCAGCCCTTTTGTGAAAATCACATTTCTAAACTTATCTTTCGTTGGCGCCCTCTGTGCACTTCTCCAAGTCGATCTCAGCTGTGCTGCCTTAACTCTCCTCCCCAGGGAGGGGAGAGACGGCAGATGGGGTTAGGGCAGAGGGCTGATGCATCTGACAGCAAACGGCCGGGTTGTTGAGTGGAAGCTGCGAGCGTCAGGAAGCTACTTTTCCCCTGAGAACCAACTAACCACTGAAGAAAGTTGAAAATGAGCCCTTTGAGAAACGCTATTAAAAGTAGTAAAAAATTGCAATTGTGCAGATGATGTGCTGCTGTGTGCTTATTCGGATGCTAATGAGTTTGACATTAGGGAACTCAGAGGGTTTACAGCTACTCCCTTATGTGATTCAGTTCTTTATTGGCAATCTTTGAGAAAATAAATGGAAAATGTATTGCTAATAAATACATAACACGATAGGGTATTAGACAAAAAGCCATTACTTTCAGGATTTAGAAAGAGCTTTGCTCACCAGTGTGACTGTTTTCCAGAATCTTTTGTTTTACGTTTGAGTATGGCAAACAAAGGGGATAGGCAGGTGGAAAGCTTCAGAACTCTTTTTGAACTGAGGATGAAGTAGAATAAGCCAAACACATTTGTAGAGAGAGCGCTTTTTTTTTTTTCAGTTGCAATCAAACACAAACTAAGAATTCTCAAGGCCCTGTGCTACCTTTCAATTCTTGCATCCTGTACAGTAACCTACCCTATCACTCAGTTTTATCCGTTTTTCCCCAGGAACTACGGTTGCTGACTTGAGTTGAAGAAGCATCTGCTTAATGTCCGGTCAAAGCTTACAAGCAGTAATACAGAAACCTATGGTTAAAAAGCCGGCACTTCAGTCTCCTGCAAAGGGTGAAACACAGGACGAGAAGAATCTGCAGGGAGGTTGGTGGCTTGTGTTTGAAAATATCAGAACCCCTATACATACAGATTGTAAATGTGCTTTGATATATGTGGTGTTTGTATCAACAGCCCCTCTCTAGTATGCTGAGTGTACTACACTGAATTTTCAAGTTTTCTCTCAAGGGCCAAATGGCCTGAAGACAGATTCTGTACCCATCCCTGGGACCAAGTATAGGTGATGCAGCTCTGTGTATTATGTCTGAATGCAAAGTAAACCAAGAGCCAACTGTTTCCATGGAAAGCAGGCTAAAACATTGGCAAAAAGCACGAGTAGCATTTTATGACAGTCTCATTAAAGAGAGCCCTAAATAACAAAGGGATGAATTCTGAATCTGTTTTTTGTGACTTCTTGAGTATAGCACATTCCAAATCTTATCTGAACTGTTTCTTTTGATGATTAAAAGTAAGAATAACAGTGATAATAACTGAGAGCCCTTTTATCCAATTTCACTATGAAATTGAAGACATAATATATTTAGTTTGGTGATAAAGACAAACATGAACTTGGCTTACCTTAAAAAATGTAAAAATCTTATTCCCATTGATGTGTAATATAAAATTTTTTGTTCTTTTTAGAGTTAAATCAAATTATAGGTAAAAGTGTCAATGCATTGTCTATTGTTCACATCAGTGTTTATTAACGCTCTTCGATTTATTTGTCCTACCTGGTATGCTTTCCTTCTTTTATTTTTTACCTTAATAGAATGAATTTCAGGATTTCTCATTGAAGTGGACAAAGACATTTAGTCACTCCGACGGAGCGGGACAAACTGAGTTGGCACACAAGTCACCTGCAGAAAGAGAGAGGTAGGGCAACATTTTTATTAAAAAGTATAATAGGGGCCACCTAGTGGCATAGTGGTTAGGTCTGTGCTGTTCGGCTTTGGCAGCCAGGGGTTTGTGGGTTTGGATCTCGGGCATGGACCAAACGCTGCTCATCAAACCACACTGTGGTGGCCACATCCCACATACAAAATAGAGGAAGATTGGCACAGATGTTAGCTCAGGGACAATCTTCCTCACCAAAAAAAAAAGTTGAATATATTGAAAGGAAATGAATCCAATCAAAGCATTTATGTAAAGGCTCTCCTCCACAACAGTGCTTTATCTCTGCATTTGCTTTGAAAGAAATTTATTGTTAGTGCTGAATTTAGAATTGTGATTTTTGTCAGAAGCATTGTCACTTTAATATTTAAAAATATTAAACAAGTGAAGTCCTCTGAGCCTACAAACCCTTTTGCATATTGATTGGCACGTGTTATTTGTTCACACACATTTGCCCTTAAAGAAAGGTTCAGCATTAAAATAGTTTTAAAAATCCAATTTGAATTCATTTGTATTAGAAATCAGTTTACTTAAGGATTAAGAGTAAATTAGTGAGATGTTTTAAAAGCATGTTTTTTAAAGCACTGTAGATGACTTCTAGAGTTAATTCCTACAAATACTGAAAAGTAAGGAATTAGATTGTCCTTGGGAAAAATCTACTTAAATAATTTATCCCTACATGAATGAGCTTGTTTTCTAACATTAACATATTTTGCAACACATGCATCTCAAAATACCAGCAAGCAAAAATTTTTACGGCCCTTTTAGGGTGTTCCTTACATGAATTATCCTTAAACAGGTCGTATTAAAAGAAATTTTTCAAAAAGTTTCCTAAAACATGAAGCTGATGATTGCCCCCTTGTCTCCCAAAGCTGTGACTCAGAGGCCATGGTCTGGCGACTAATAGAAATCCTTGGCACATGTTGGCTACCTAAGGGAATAATAGAACTATTTGCTGGAATCGTTTGGCAAAAGGACACAAACATGTGGCTTTGGTTTGTATTCAGCATTACCAGTTGTGCAAAGTTACAGGATGAAGTCTACACCAGCAGTGACAACTCAGAAATAAGCAGCGAGAATCCAAACAGATCAGTGTCCTTCCAAAGCTCCCCAAGCTTGCCTCAGGTCTAAGATTTCTTTTATTGCGGTGCATTTCCAAGTGACTCTAGAAAATTCCCTTTGAAAATCACTTCATCTATGGGGGATGTGCATGCAGTTGGACCTCAGGAAGACCTTTTTCTAAAGAACTGTGCTTAATCTGAAAGCAGACCGGATCTGCTTCTTCCTTTGGTTGTGGTGTTTCTTGGGAGTGGGAGCCATTAGAGGAGACAAGGAGAGTTATCCTAAATTTAAAGGGGAGACATCATTGAATTCTCCAGCTTTCTATACTGAATCAAAGACAGTACAATAAAAGACAGATAGCAACAGAGAGTTGAAATCAGGGATAGTGTGCCCTAAATAAAGGATTCTGAAAATGTTTATTTTATTTTGGATAAAGGATTCAGAAAAAGTTAAGAAAATTATTAGTATGTCCTCACAGGTGACTTAAAAACCTCTGTTTAAAAAAACCTTTGTTTTTTTAAAGTTTATTTTCTGAATCACTCTTCCTGAGTAATTGATAAATGTATGAAAAGAAAACAAGAAAAACAAAAAGAAGGTAAGAACAGAGAAAAAACATACTTGAACATTCTGTCTTAGTATTCTTCTCAAGAAGTCAACTATTCTTTTAATGTCACAGCTTATTTTCCCCATCTTTTCCCTGTGTAACAGGGAAACATCTTTTGCTGCTATTTTGGGCTGATCCAAAGCTATGTTTAAAACAAAATGATGCCAGAATCATCAACAGAAAGGGCACTCAGTGCAGGGTTCTTTGTTCTTCAATCTGGCTAAATTTCCTCCAGAGGTACTGGCATCATCTAGTTGTTTCATTTTCTGGGTTTAGCCTTTTCCAACTTCCTGAGTTTCCCTTTGTCATTTTTTTAAATTGACTTTTGGAAAGGAAACATCCATGGAGGATAAAGGCTCCTCATAGAGAGGACCCCAGGACCTCTTCTCAGCAGCCACAGGGCTTCCTCTCACCATGGCCATGAGTCCCTAGGATTGAAATGACATTGTGCAAGAGTAATGTGACACAACTTTCAAACCTGAGTTGCCAGTTCAAAAATCTCAGGAGAGGAACACAATGAAATCTCGCTAAAAGTGGAAATTCTTGTTGAATGTATACGAAGGACTTCTCAAATTAAAGGAGCTACCTGCATGAGATTATATATAACTAGATAGTGTTAAGATTAATTGTGTAAGGATTTTGAGAAAGTGTCTACAAAACCTATGGTCACCAAGGCTTTTTCTATTAACTCAAGACTATTTATAAACATATATTGAGGATGTCAGTGTCTAGAGTTCTCATGAAAGGAGAAATCAAACAAACATTACTAAGAGATTTGTTTTATCAAATTCTTAAGAAGCGGCTAAATATTGACTTGGAGGGTTTTTGTTTTGTTTTGGCTTTGTTTTTGTTTTTACCACTAGGTTAAAATAGAATTTTGAGTGAAAAATAAAATCAAAGGGAATGAAATCTCACATACCAGTAATTGGCTTGCATGAATGAAAGCAAAATTGAGTTTATGAATCCTGTGTCCTGCTCCTTGAACTTCTCCCTCCAACAAACTAGCAATTCCAGGACTCCCTCTTGAGCCCAAAGGCAGGCACCAGACCTGTGCATCAGGGTGATGTGGCTGAGAGATATGCTGAGCGCTCCTGATGGAAGCGCCAGTGAGAAAAGATGGGCAAGTACAAGTTACTAGGAAATCACTGTGTGTACCTGTGCATGGGTGTGTAAGTACATAAAGATGTTAAATGAGAGCTGCCCAAGTTCAACTAAGTAGTTAAATTTATTTTATGGTCATTTTTCTTCTTCATTGCCTATCTTCTTATTTCCATTGTTTGTTCTTACATGTCCTTCCTCCAAGTTTTGCTTCCTTGCCTTCTTAATTTTATAAATGTCTTTTCCTCTTGCCATTTCTCCTTATATTGACTCCTGTCCCCAGAGAACTGGAGAATGAAGTCTTCTTAAAGTTTTCTTCATGGCTTTATTATGAATTAGATACCAAGTAAGAACCATTTTTCCCCCTTTCTATATGAATGCCATACATAATATGTCCATACTCATAGGTTAAATGAACTTTTCTTGAAGTAGTTTTAGATCATGAAAAATAAGAGTGGCAAAGCCTACTTTTAATATTCCTATCTCTATGAGAAGTAGATTGTCAAAGCCAGGAGGAACTCCTTATAGGAATCTCTGAAAGTATCTTCTCTTGTTCCTTTCCATAACAACAGAATGAAGCAGATAAAGGCCCTGAGAAACTGGGAGAAGGACAGCTTTTTAAAAATTCAAATCTCTGTTTTGAGAAAAGAAATGACACATTAAGTTTTACAAGATTAATTGCAAATTTTTCAATAGTGTTTGGGACTTAGGCAATAAAGATGATCAAGTCTCCTTTTCTGATAGAGAAAACCAATGTTCCCAGCGAGAAGCATGGTTTTCAAGATTGCAGCACAAGTTATTTAGGTCAGTGTCCTGAATCAAACCCTAATCTCTCCTATAACTCTGGGAGGATGTGAAAGGATGATAATCCCACTCTCCCCTCCCAGGTCTCCCACGCACTGGGGTAGAAATCTCTTTCCGCCTTTAATCAACCATTCACTGAACGAGGTGCCCACTGAATATGAGGTTTGATTTTACAAAAATTGTCTACCCATTGGCAATTTATTAAAGTCTGTGAGAATAATCCAAATGAAGAATACTTGGAAATTTCTACTCCCATATACAAGGTTTTAAAGAACAAAACTTATTTTCAAATTAAGATCTATGAGGAGGGTAAATGTTAAAACCTTCCACCCCTAACAAGAAAAGCATATGTGCTTCAGGTTTCTGGTGTTCTTATTTCCCAAGAAGCTATCAGACGTGAGTAGATAGTGAACTTAGTAACTTTTAGTGTTCTTCAGGTGTGCAGGAGGGAAAGAAGGTGAAATAATGGGTTTTATATTATGGCCTTGGTCCATTTCAGTCCTACACTTTGGCCCACAAGTTAAATTTGAAAACCTAGTTTTATGAATGAATTACTAGTTTTTAAAATGTTTATAGAGGACATAGATGCTACACCAACAAGAGGACAATAGCCCCACAAAATGCAATTAGGAAGCCAATATTCTAAGCACAATCTAGCAGAGGTCCGTGAATATTCATGCATTCCTTCCAATGACTGTAATGGGGAGGTGGCTGCATGGTGTGGTGACAGAACAGTCAGGTCCGAGGATAGCTGAACTGCAAAGTAGAATTAGTCTTAAAGCTGCTATAAAGGAGGTTAGCTTTAAGTAGCTTTCTGAAACTTTTGTAAGTGCCTGCTGGCACTGTTTGCAGTCTGAGTTACAGTTTAGTAAAGAAACTCATGGAGTTCAACCTGCACTTGCTTTTTGGGGGAATTGTTCGGAGTGGTCGGGGAGAGCTAATAACACCTGTTTGGCAGGCTACGTTAAACTCGTGTGGAGTCGATGCTCACCCACAGGAGTAGCTTCCTCAGAAATAGTTGCTGGTTTTCATCACTTTAACCCTCATGCTACTGATCTCTCTTAATCAAGTGATTCATTTAGCACATGGAGGGGAGTTTGCATGAGTTAGGCCACTTTATATGCAACAGAGGTGCTCATGGAGGAGGAGGATTTCACAATGCAGTGCTCACCATCCTGAGTAAACCAAGCCATTTTAATCCTAGGCAGTGTCACATCCATCATAAATTCATGTGGTTTTAAAAGAAGGAAAATCTACAGGAAAAAAATGATCACCTCTGTTTTACTGTTGTTTTCTCTTATTATGTAGTTTTAAAATATTCATAACAATGGGCCATTTTATTCAGATAAAGCAACTGCTGCTCAGTAAAAGCAGTGAACACTTTTTGTTTGCTAATTTAAAAAGCAGTTCAATGATTGGTGTGGTGTTTATTATGAAATGATGACAAAAGAGTACTGGTGGTTTTAATAGTTTTAGCTTACGAGGGCTGTCGTTAATTTTGTCCATAGTGTTGCAGGTGAAAAAATGCACAATGGATAAATAGTCTATATTGGTTTAACTGAACATAATATATAGTGTGTTCTGGAGTTGTTTGTCTCAATAGACTATAGTAATCAAAAGTAATGAACCTATTATGTGCAGGACCTTGGAGAGCGTCGAATGGCAGTAAAAGTGTGGCACATAAAAGGTTTATTAAAGGAAATTAAAGTCCATCATTGCCACACCTGCTCCCCTATTATAAGTCTATGGCAGGTCAGTGCCTTCAATCACAACTCAGCCTCGGAGAGCAGAGATGCGTCTCCCATTACCATTGCAGTCACACCACAACCACGCGAGTGTCAGGATTTAAGGATGGCAGCCACGGAGAGCACCTTCTGCCTGCTTCTGATTTTCAACTAGCAAAACAACTTCTCTCTATTTAAGAATTCCTTCTGATAATGTGAAAAAGTGGATTAACGTAAGAGATGATTAGAGGATTCTAGTGAAATGGATGAGTGTAGTCAGGTCAGACTCTATCTCCATGTGGACAAAAACAAGCTTTTAAAGACTTTGCATAGCTTTGATAATTTATTTGATTATGTTTAAAATAGTCAGTATTGGCATTTTAGGGAATTTGCTACTGACACATACAACACTCAAATTTCACCTTCCTTATAGATTTGGATGATTATAACCAATATTTATTATGGAACTCTGGGAGTAAATGTATGTCATTGTTGGTGATCAGCATTTCCAATGGGACTTTGAAGTGGTGGCATCTCAGAGGTTTGCCTTCATGTTGCTTTTTTATATACAGGGAATTATCTTTTCTGACTTAGAAAAAGTCTAGAAATGCAAAGGAATAAGGCTTTAGTAAATTAGTCTGAAACCTTTTGGTTTGGTGTTTGAGGTTTTGTCTCCTTCACAATGGCTGTTAACCAGACAATCCTTTTTTCTATCTTTGTAATGCCAGAAGTATTTGGATCACTAGGAAACACTTATGGACTAGGACATCTGCCCTCTTGTCACTGTTCCCTCTGGTTCCAGCATCTATAGAAGTATTTCTAAAACTTGGGGAATGTGAGGGCAGTCCCAGCTCTCTCCCTGTAGACTCAGAATGTTGTACAAGAGCATCAAGGCTACTGTCTTTTTCATAATGACCTTCAGAACTTTTAAAGATATGTTTTCATATTTTGGTCAATGTCAAAGGAATGACCTCAGGACTTTGTGTTCATGTTACAGATGGATGCAGACGCTGAAGATAAAACGCTGTGTACCCGCTCTAAAGGAACCAAAGGTGAGTTAGCAAGCAGATTCCACGACACCGTGCCCACCACACCATGAAATATGGGAGCTCCAATGCTTAGTCCCTAATGTGTAGTAGGAATGATTACAACTTCCTCAGGGCTTCATTTTTAAATCACGCTAGGACACTGGATCATGGCATTGAAAGGCAAAATATTATGAACCAGAAGTTAAAGGACTCAGAAAAATCTGAATGATACATGATGCTAATTTTTACAAAATGCAGTCATGAGTGGATTTGAACATCATGCAAGACAACATAAGGGTCAGCAAGGGAAGAATGCTTCATGGAGACCTTCAGATTATTGAAGTGACCTTTAATGGCCAAGGGAAAAGACTGAATTGTTAGTGTATTGCCAAAGCAGGTTTTGGTTTTTATGTTATCTGGTTTAGTGGCTCCCAGTCTAAACTTAGTTCAAGTAAAATGATGATGTTTGTTTTTTGACTGTCCCTGCTGGGAATTTCCAGCAGCTCTGCAAAGTAATGTTTGAAAGGTTTAACTTGCCGGTTATCCCTCTCTTTTTGTAACCAACAGATGGTAATGTAATATTGAAATATAAACAGGCCCTTGATGATCTAAACATCTGGAAAACAGGATTGACTGGCAATAATACCCCTTAAGGAAAATAACTTTTATTATAATTAGCTATATTTTTGTGACCCTTAATTCTAAATGGAAAACTGTAGGTTCACCATGGCCTCTGAAAACACTCTGGGTAGCTGTTCCCTACCCAATTCTTCTCACAGTTGGGCAGCCATCATGCAATCTTTTGGAAGAGTTTTGAGATTTACACTTGAAAGAGGCTAATCAAATGGAATTCTCTCGTTAGCTATGTTTATATATGTAGTCAAGGTAAATAATTCCTGTTTGAGTAAAGTCCAGAATCCTCAGATTTTTAATAGATTCCAAGATGATTTTTTCAGTTAAAATGTAACCATAGTTATCATTAGCCATGACAACCAAAATGCAGAATAATGTGGTATAAGATATGGAACGTTTTTCTACCCAAACAGAAGTTTTACACTCGATAGTTTTCCAGTTTTAGTTTAAGGTACTTTTAAAGTATTCACATCATATATCCTAATATTTAGAATGAAGTATTTCTAAATATTAGATTTTTATGCCCCAAACTTCTCAATAGAATACAAGTTTAAGAAAAACAATTTATGTCATAATTTAGGATAAGCTCACATCTGCCATAAATATCAGCATTTGAAAGACTCTATTTGGGTTGTTTGAATCTCCTGTTTTGACTTCTAAAAGCACACTACTCTATCATACTTTTGAAATGTGGGTCCTTTAATTTGCAATTCTTTTTGGACTTCGAATTCTTTTGGCACATACATATACATCCTTAAATAGATCCAAAATGTTCTTCGAGAAATGAAACAACTGTTTCTCGTGTAGCATGAGTAATCTTAAAACCACCTGTTGTTTCTCTCAAGATGCTGCTTATCCTCATGTAGGCAGGTATTTATAAACATGAACTTCTTTAGTTCCCATCATTTCAGTCAGAAAAATCAAAGCATTTTTTTCTATAAGTTTCTTGTTTTTAAAAAGATGTTGATATTAACATGACTGCAGCTTATCCTCCTCTTTCTAGACATAGGAAATTTATGGAACAAAATCTTGGGACATATTCATTAGTAAAACATTGCCAGTTTTACTTAAACACTTGTTTAATGTCAATGAAAATGTAAACAGGACTTTTTTGAAAACATTCCTATAAGCAATAAAATTGATTTAAAAAATAACTCAAGTCCTTGGTGCTCCTGTAATTTTTCAATGAATCCCTGAGGGCGGGTATTTGGAAAGTCCACTCCATGACTGCAAGGTCCCAGGGTCGCCAAAGACACTAAACCCAGAATCATCTGTTCTGGGCAATATTCATCTTTCCTCTTGTCTCCAAAGAACCAGAACCAGACAAGATCAATCCACCCAGTGGGAAATAAGGCAGGGTCTGTGCTCACCTTTATTGGTCATTATCTCTAGGTGAGTGAAAAGTTTCTGTTATACAGCTTTCAAAATTATAAACTGATTTTCCTTTTGTTTCTTTTTGTCAACAGTGCCAATGGATTCTCTAATTCAGGAGCTCAGGTAAGATTTTCCCGACATTACTTTTTCTAATATTGATTGGCATTAATTATTAGAATGTTTTGTACTTTTGAAGACTCAGAATCCCTGTTTTAGCACAAGGAATAAGCCAAAAGGCTTATTTCACATAGCCTCTGTCTATTCACCAAAGAAGCAGAGAAAGGGAAAAACTACTGAGAATTGATTGAAAACAATTCAAGCTACTATTTTGATAACAAAACACAACAAACTTTTGCCATAATGTGAGTAATTTCCCGCTTTTCTCTGCAGAGTGTGTGCTGCCTCTGTGTACACACCTTGCATGTGGTTTGCTTTTACATTGATGATAAGTGAAGAACTGAGTCTTCATCTGTGAACCTGATCAAGAGATAATCCAAGTCCTAAATTCTCCACTTTTTTTTAATTGTTAGATAATTCTATCTGGTAAGCACATGATTTTTTTTTTTTTTTTTGAGGAAGATTAGCCCTGAGCTAACTGCTGCCAATCTTCCTCTTTTTGCTGAGGAAGACCGGCCCTGAGCTAACATCTGTGCCCATCTTCCTCTACTTTACATGTGGGCCGCCTACCACAGCATGGTGTGCCAAGCGGTGCCATGTCTGCACCCAGGGTCCGAACCGGTGAGCCCCGGGCCACTGAGAAGGGGAACATGCGCACTTAACTGCTGCGCCACCAGCCAGCCCTGCACATGATTATTTTTAATGTAAACATTTGAAGATAATGTGACTGACAGGTTTTTGGGTGTATCTACGCATTTTCACTTTAGACACTGTGTGTGCACCTCAGGCAATATTTTGAAAATTCCACCTTAATAGGTTTTACAGAATAAACCTTAATTAGATTTTCTTTCAGAGTCTTTGTGAGGTGTAGTTAAAAAGAAAGGTACATATTTAAAAAGAAACACATGCTGAAGACATATTTTCTGTACTGGTGATATTTTTTAGCAAAATTGTGTCAGGAACAAGATGAGTCCCTTGTCTTTCCTCTAGGTTTGCTCTTACACACCCAGAAAGTCCCAAACCCACTATACCCCAGCTTTCTGAAAACAATGGTCTGATATGTGTTCCTCAGGGAAATGGTTGAAAACTAGAGGTTATATAACTGCATGTGGTACACCTGAAAATTTGTAATGTATGCATTAACAATTTACGTAGCTACTTTTCCAGGCAACTGTGCTCTGCGATTTCTTGAAGCAAGAGCTATCTTAGATACTTCTGCGTTGCTTAGGATTCCTTCTGTCAGTTTGGGTTCATCTCTTTAGTGGAACACCTATCTATCCAAACTGAGTACAAGCTTTCATGCTGATGCTCTTCTCTGTGGAAACTTGTTGGTAGGGAATCCATGGCCCTGATTTCATCACTGGCAATTTTACATTTTAAACTACTTTCCTAAGAGCAGAACAAATAGTGCACCCATACATTGGGACAGGAGTAGATGACTGAATTGTCTGGGTCACTTAAATTCTTGCTTTTTAAATCTGCTCTCATTTAAACTTCCCATCTGTTTAGAGACTTTATGTCTCCTGTAGAATGATCAAAAGAAGTTTAAAATGAGCGAAGGCTCCGAGTGCGTGAGCTGTTTGCCACACCAGGGGGAGGTTTCCTAGTGGTCCACTGCAGAAACAGAAACAGGCGCCTGCAAACTTGTGGTCGCCTCACCTGCTGAAGTGACTTTTCAATCAGAGTCGTTTTTGGAAGTCGAACTATGCATGGGGGAAAAAGGCCTTTGAGTGATGTGTCTTGAAAAATAACTTAAAAAGAAAAGAGAATTTTAGTGTGTGCTTTGGCCTAAGGAGAGATGTATAATTCATAGAGAAAGAGGAAGGAAGTAGCAAAGAGAAGTGACTTTTTGAGGAAAAAATGTCTAATATAACCTTTCTGAAGAAATAGAAATTACCATTTAAACACTTGATTAGCATTAATAATGATAATAAAACTAATATTTATTGAGGTCTTATTGTGTGCTAGACACTCTTGAGCGTTCTCTTTACCCTGTCTCATTTGATCTTCACAAGAACCTTATAAGGTAGAAACTATGATATTTCCAATTTTCAGATAAAGAAAGTGAAAATAGTTTATGTGAATAGCCCAAGATAACACAACTAGTAAGTAATGCAGACTTCTGACTTAGAGGGCAACTTCTCAAATGCCAGGCTGTGCTTTCTCTCCTACACAATGAATATTAACTGTCCAGAATAGAAATCAAACAGAAATGACTTGTGTTCAAGTCCTCAGCAGCTGGATTTTTAAAATTCTATAATTTAACCTTTATGGTTTGTTTTTCAAAGTCTAATTTTCTGAAATTCACACAAAGAATATATTTTAATTAAAAATAATAATGTTTCCTATTCTACTAACTGTCTAAAAATTATTTTTTGTCAGATATTCAGTTTTACCTCATTTGTCATTAGATCAACTCAGAAAGCTGGTGATAACTGCTCAGAAAATTCATAAACAAAACTAATTCATCCATTTTCTTTAGTAAAAACCAGTTTGTAAAAATTACTGATTATTGTTAACGTTATAATTACTTGTTTTCAACAGAACAATCAAGCTGAGGCTGAATAGGTCCCAAGTTGTTTCTTAAATGGTTTAAGTTGACCCAGCTATAGACCCTAACTATCGTTCTATATCAATCTTGAAAAAAAGTTCTGATTTATATGGGATGTTATATTTTTAGTGTCTTTTTAATTTTTACAGCTTTATCCATTTTCTGCAATTGCTCCCCCAGTTTATTCCAGAGACTTGTTGTGCTCCAGAATCCAGAATTTGTTGCATGCCTGAACTCTCAGTATCTTAGGAAAAGTATCATGTTTTCCCTGGTGTAAAAGTTATGGCTATTTTGTAGAGAACATTGGCAACTTTATTTAGCTCTTCTTTTTAGAATGCAATGGACATGTTATTGCTTCTAAAGCTACTACTTACAAAAATAGTAATACAAATGAAGCTAATTTAAATATATTGTATATTGTTCATGACACTAATAAAAATTGATACTGACATTCTCATCTTCTTATTGTACTCTATGTCAGCTACTATCATCACCATTAAAAAAGCAATTTATAACCACAGGCTCACCTTTAATCTTATACCTTATTAGCATTTCCAGTCTTTCCTCCAACACAATTCAGGTTACAGGTGGTGTTGAGAAGGCTCTCTTGCATCTTTCTAAATCATGACCATTGTATTTTCTCTGCTGTTTTCTTTTATTACTGTTATCCTTAATCCGATCTTCATACAATTGCATCTACTAATATTGGTAATTGTCTCATGCATTGGTGAAGTGTTTTACATCAGTCCATCCCCCTTTTTCATGTTTTAAGTATTTAATAACATCTTCTATATCCATGTTAGCAATATGTCTTTCTAAATATTATAGTCAAACCTATAAATTAGAATCCAAAAATTTGACAACTTAAAACCCATTTTCCTATAAGCTACTTTGAGGGGGAAGTGAGACTGATAACTAAAGAAGGTGATGATAAGGATTTAATTTAGAAGAGAAAGGTCCATCTAGGGACGCCCGAGGCATCACTGTCCGTTTGCCCACTCTCCTCCGTCTTTCTCACCCACACCTCTGTGTACTAGGTAGGCTGGTGTTGAACATGCAACTTTGAGCCATGAGGCAACTTAATCATCCCAGAGAGATTATTTTGTTTACTGTTCTGTACTTACTAGGGTAAGAAAGTGTCTTCAAATATATTAGGGATGCTTCCAACAAGAATAAAAATTTAAAAAGGATTTATTGTTTAACAAGAAAATTCTGTTAACTATAATGCTATCATATATGTATGTGCTTACATAGCACTTTATAGCATTTAGCATTGAACCTGCTATTGAGTGGGCCTTCAGTAGGTGTCTATTGAGTGAATTGTTGAAATAAAACATAGTGTCTAATTGGATCCATACAAGAAGCCTATAAGGTAGTCAAGACAAATGACGTTTTCCACACTTAACTCATGAGCCAAGTTCAAGGAAGTTAAGTGCTTTATATCTGGTCTTTGACTAATAAGTGACTGAACCAGAGGTAGCACTTAGGTCCCGTCTGTGGTCCAGTGCAGACCCCATGCCTCCCCATACTCATGGTAGTCACTGTGTTGTCTTCCATAAATGCAGGCCCCAGCATTCCTTTTTTTTCTTTAAATAGACTTTACTTTTTAGAGCAGTTTTAGGTTCACAGCAAAACTGAGCAGAAGGTACAAAGATTTTCCATATACCCACCGCCCCCTACACACACAGCTCCCCCATTAGCAACATCCCCACACCGGAGTGGTTCGTTTGTTACAATTGAACCTACATTGACATAACAGCATTCCATTTTGTCATCCACATTTTGGGAAAACATTAATTTAAACTTTATTTATAAACTAATAAATCAAGTTGAAATATATCGGAGCTACAAATTAACCTCACCACATTTTCTTTATTCACTGCACTGCCAATTATAAAGAGGCCACTGTCCATTCCTTCTAGATTTTTTTCTTAGAATTGATTATGAGATTTTAAGTCTATATTGAACTATCTGGAGATGACATAAATATCTGTTTATTCTATTTGTTTTCCCTTTCAAAATGCTACCTCCCAGGTGGTGAGCTATCACGAGCCTTGTCTGGCAGAGACTGATTTTACAGTGTGGGAGGTGTGTGTCACTTCACATCCACCTGAGGCCAGTGACAGGCATTTAGAAACGGGCCAACAATGGGCTCCTGTCCCTTCATAGCACATTGAACTTAGAGACCAAATAGCTATGTGTTTTCCAGTTTGCTCAAACACACAGACACACTATGTATATGTATATATGTGTATGTATATATACACAAAATTATGATTACACGGGACAAGGCCCTGCCCAACTTAATTGTATATGTTTTATTTTAAATTATAATACCTCGATTTCAGAAAAATACTATGGTACTTATAAGCAAATATCCAGAGTGGAGTTTTTCAGAAAAAAATAAGAACAGGAAAAAGTGCTTTGTTCACCTTACCTTTTTTTCTGTGTTCAAATATTATCACAAGGATGTTGGTGGCCTATGTCAACCAATGGGTGATGGGAGTCTAAGGCACTAACATCTCCAGAAATCAGACTTTGCTAAAACTGTGACAAAATGCCACCACCGTGGGCTGCAGGTGAAGATGTGCTTCACTGTGGCTTTTGGATTTGCAGAGCTCACCCACAGAGATAACTTTTTCATCCATTTAGCTTTTTTTTCTTGTAACATAAATTTTTTTACACAGCAGAATGTGCCACTCTTGATTGAGGAATGAATATTTCCTTTGCTATTTGTTCGTTCAACGCTTGTTCTGCACCAGTATAGTACTGGGTAATGTGGTGGAGACAAAATAAATGGCATGAATATAATAAACTCAGGAATTATGTAATAGCATCACTGTGGGTGACATAAGAAAGTGCTACAGGCATTCAGAGGCAGAGATCACGTCCAACTCGAGAATCAAATATAACCTTGGAGCCTGGCTGCTCAGAGTGTCAGCATAGCAACATCCCCTGGGAGCTTATTAGAAATGCAGACGCTCAAGCCCACCCCAACCTACTCAACCTGCATTTTAGCAAGATCTCTAAGCTATTAATGTGCACATTAAAGTTTGAGAAAAACTAACTTGGACTTTTCTACTTACTTGAAAAAACTCTTCTCTTCCTTGATAATTTTTAGTGGTTAGTTGGGTTGGCAGAAGAGTCAAGTGTCTGGGTTTCTTTGGAATTTTCTTGGTCTGAGAATTGTTGAGTTAAAGTTAATGACTGTATTTCTATTTGATGCAGACCAGCAGAATACTGAACAAACAATGTTGACAGTTGTATAGCATAACGCACAAGACTTGGTCTCCTGCAAGTTTTTGTTTTTACCTCTTAGAAGGGTTTGAAATCAACCAAATCTTCCATAAATATTTCTCACAGATCATTAGAAGCAGAATTTATGTAAGGATGCTTTTTTTTACTTTTGCTAAGGAAGATTCGCCCTGAGCTAACAATCTGTGCCAATCTTCCTCTATTTTGTATGTGGGTCGCCACCACAGCATGGCCACCTATGAGTAGCGTCTGCACCCAGGAACAGAACCCAGGCTGCTGAAGCAGAGCCTGCTGAACTTAACCACTAGGCCACGGGGCTGTCTCTAAGGATGCTGTTTAAACACCATTTTGTATGGTTCCATAGCTGACTCTATAGTCATCTAGAGTGTTTTCTCACAGTATTAATTTATTACATCTCAAACAAAATCCAAAATCTCTGTCAACATCCATATGTCACAGGACTGTTTTGCCACTTTGATACATTGGTAACTAATATGCTAAGGCTTCTTTCAACTTGCTCAGGCTCTTCACAGTTTATTTGTTCCTTTCGGTCAGTATCTTGTTATCCTAATGTGCCCTTGAACATCTCTTAACACAACACTCAGTTATTTAACACTATTTTTTGTTTCTCCTCAGTCCTCCTTGAAGGACTGTATTAACTTTAATCCTCAAGTGGAGCACCTCATTTTTTTTTGCTTTTATCTTTTAAGTAAACTATACACATGTGAAGTCCCATTTCAATTAATTATATGTTTGCAAACATAATGTTTCTGACATCTTGCAATCTTTTTCATCTTAAAGTGTGAACTGAAATAAATGTGTTCCACAATGTTGACAAATCACTCCCTAAAACTAAAACATGGTGTGCTTTAGTTTTCAATATTTCCTCATAGTGGGTGACTTCTCATAACTAATGCAAACCTTCTCTTTGAATTTGACTGGTAGTGGAAAGAAAAATGGGTTAATAGCAGCACCCTGGGTTCTGCAGGCTGTGTCACTTTGAAGAAGTGATCAAATATCAAGTCTGGCTGCCTTCTTGACTAATGAAACTTTTTTCTATGTAACACTTTCAGTCCTGGCCTCTGGATTCCCCTCTCTCCCTCCCCCCATCTCAAAGCATACTTAAATTTCACTTCTTGCTTTAGTCAGACATATCTTCTGAGTTCATCTTTGTCTTTGAGCTTCTTCTTTGCCACCTTTTCCTTCCAAGATCTTTCTCCTTGTTTATGTTCTCCTCCTTGAAGGAGAATACTCTTTTTTCTAATCACTCCCATCTCCAAATTTTGTTCTTCCGATCTCATCACCATTCTACTTTCTAAAGGAAATCCCATGCCTAAAGCAATTTTTTATTTTTCTTTTTATAAAATGCTCTTTCCATCTCAATTCTGTTACAGGCTATTCCTGGAAAAATTCTTTCCTTCATCTTTCCCATATGGGATTTGTACTCATCCTTTAAGGCTAATGACTAATGTCATCTCCTCCATGAACTGTCCCCATGACCTTTTAGCTGACTAATACTTTTTTCCATTGTGTACCCAAAGCACTTCTTTTCTTGTCTGTTGTAAAGCACTTATTACTTTGAATCATAGCTATTTTATTATTCATTCATCCATCTGTCCACCTATTCAAAAGAAAGCAGATCCCCTGCCTTGAAGTTTACAGTTTGGTTGGGGAGCCAATAAAAGGGAACAAACTATAAAAAAACTTTAATTGCTCATATATAATTTTTCTCTTTTGATACACTGTCAACTTTTTAAGGACAGTAAATTTATTTTTTTCACTGTTGTATCCCTAGCACATGGAGTTGCTTATGAAATATTTTATTTTGCATTGTCTACCAGTGTTTGTTTTGAGAATAAATAATATAGTCAGTAATTTATTGTAAAGGAATTTCTATTTCATTTATTGATTCTCTATAAACTATCTTTAAAATGCCTACAACTTCTTTGCTTCCAAATTCTTAGATTCTTTCCCAATTCCTGTCCCTTTAAAGTCAAGATCGTTTAGCTAGCAAAGCTTCCGCTGGCCCCTTAACCACAAACCAGCCTACTTTAGCTGTAATCATTTCTAATTCATTTTCCTACTGTCAATAAGTGTCTTCCTCTACAAACACATTTTATGAAAGTTTCAAATATAAAAGTGAGATTCTCTTAACTCTGTTAACTTCTGCCTTCGTCTCAATTTGGTCATTTTCAGTCACAAGAGAAAACAAAACTGGAATAGAAACACATATTGCCCATTTCTGAGTTGCTTGTATGAAGCGATCAGCCAAGTGAGTCTGTAGACAGGAGTGGCCACATGCCACAAGGTCAGAAAGTAAAACCACTGCTGGACGTGTGAATACTTAGAAGAAATCGAGGGCTGGGGCAGCCAGGTACAGAGCAGGGTAGATGAGGAAGAATAGCTTTTGAGCATGGATTTTCTTTAAAGATCCTCACAGTGGTTCTCAGCCTGAGGCATGGGAACTTACTCCCATCTGTGGGGGAGACACACACGGGGATGATTCCCAAAGTGGGGGTGGGGGATGTATCTCTATGACTCATTTCAAAATCAGGGCCAGGGAAGTGAAACTTGTGCAGAGAAATGATTGCAATATGCCCCTGGAGGCATCCTTCCTGCCTTGTGGGAATCACAGAGTAGACTGTTCTTCCAGGCTGCCCTTGTTAGAATAGAGAGAATTTAGACTTCTAGACTCCTCAAAGTGTCGATGGTAATTGCTCCAGAGCCTCTAAGGACCCTGTGTCCTTGTAGTGGAAGCTGACACAAAGCCTACAGTCTGTCCTGTAGGTTCACTAAGTGCTGGGTTCCTTGAAGGAAGGGCTGGCAGGCTCACTCTTCATGGTCATTTTCAAAGAAGCTTGACTTCCCGACAGGACATGCCCTCCGACTTCCTCCTGTCTCACTGACTGTATCTTTAGTTCTCACGACTAGTTCTCTCTCAACACCACTATCTGTAAACAGTAGAGCCCCCAGGGTGCATCCTTGAGCCTTTTTGCTGGTATTACCTTGGTGATCTCATTCAGGCTTTCAATATATCTCTCTTCCCTGAACCTCAAAATCATATCTCCAATTCTGGAGTCAATATGTTCATGTGGATCCCTCATGGGTATCTCCAAAATTGGAATCACCATCTTCTATAAATTGGGCACACCCCCAGCTTTCCTCATGTCAGTAAACAGAAGTACAAAAGCTTTGGAGCCATCCTTGATTTCTCTCTTCATACCCCATTTACAATCTCTCTGAACATTTTTATGGCTCAAATTTCAAGATAAATCCTCAATCTGACCATTTGTATTGCAATTACTCTACTGCCCACTGCTATCACGAGGCTCCCAAACCATTATTGCTCACCTGAATTACTGCAGTGACCTCCTCACTGATTTTCTGCCTCTGTCTTTTGCCCCTTACAGTTCACTCCACAAGGCAGCCAGATGATCTTGTTAAAGTGAAAGTCGGATCATGTCAGCCCTCTTCTCAAAACCCTCCAATGGGTTTCCCTTTTCTCGAAGGAAAAGGCAAAATGCCTACTCTGGCCTGGTCTCTCCAACTTCTCCATTGTTCCCTGTACACCTAGGCCCCTCTCTGGATCAGACCTACTGATACCTCAGTCCTTTACACGCTCTGCTCTCTGCCTGGAACGCTATTCCCTGCATAGCTGCATGTCTCTCTCCCTCACTTGTTTCGGGTCTTTCTCAAACTCCTCAGGTCAGCAAGGCCTTCCCTGACCTTAGCCTTTAAAATACCAAGCTTTCATTCCTCTGCTTTTTCCATTCCCCTTCCCTGTTTTATTTTCAGTGAAAGAAAATTGATCACCTTTTAACATGCAGTACAACTACTTATTACCTTGTTTCTAATCTGTCTCCTCTCTGACAATGTAAGTTTTCTGAGAGCAGGGATTGTTATCTTTTATTTCATTGATAATATTCCCAATATCTAGAATAGTGCCTGATGCACGTGAGGTGCTAATGAAAAAATAGGCATACATGTGCTCTGGAGTAAGAAAGGAACTCGCAATTTTTTAAAGGTAACAGCCTAAATGTGAAAACACGGTGTGATAATTCCTCTAAAATAGATTTATGGAAGGGAGCACAACGGAATGAGTGGCTAATTCTGGTTGGGGATTTGACCTGATTTGGAAGGATGGGAATGTATCCACCCAGGGAACTCCTACAGGCAGAAAGCAGGGAGTCTGCAAAGATGAGTTAAATTACATTGAGTGACAGACTTTTCCTGGTGCTGTGGGTTTGGGTGGCTGGGCGGGGGGGGGGGGGGGGGGGGGGGGACTCAAAAGAGAAGGGACAGATAAGAACAGAGACTGTCCCTTGAGTGTATATGAGAGCCAATTCCCTCCATTACTTCAAACCCTCTTCCATTTGCCCATCCTTAACAAGACTTCCATATTTTAAAAGCAATGAAAAATCATGTTATTAAAAGAAAGCTTATACTCTAAGATTCAAGTGTCTTCAATTTTTATGATTTTATGCTTTAATGAATTAAGCTCTGATGTTCAGTTTATTTCTATATCTAAAACAGAGTAGGATGATTTTTTGACAATCTCATAGACCAGGTCTGCAAATGGGTTTTTAACCTATGATCCCTATTAACCATGGAAACATCCTTATAAGTAATGAATTACAAGATAACTCCCAGAAGTTCATCCAACCACTATGTGGATCAAATGGGAAAATGAGTATCCTGAGCCCGTTCATGCCTGAAGCACAGCCTGTGTCTCAGGAACTGTGCAAGCAACTTTCCATATCCTGTTTCATAGGATGGGGACAGGTGGCTACTGTCCACATTGTCTAGACGAGTGAACTCTTAGAAGTGGGATCCAAGTTGCTTTGGTATTCTCAGGGAAGCCCAGTTATATAATATTCTAAATGAAAATATAAATTAAAATAAAATTACTTGATGGAATATTAAACTAGGATGCAGGCACTGGCAAAATAGTCACTCACTCCTACCCCTACTGGTGAATGGAAATACAGGGGCATCCCGTGAGGGGCCCTACTGGGTTGGAAGATGGCAGAACCCGTGTTGGGGCCAAGCCTGTCTGACTTAGTAGGGGCTGGGACAGAGGTAGGCCAGGAGGGCTGGGTCGTTGGAAGCTCTGGTGGTGGATAGGAAAGCAGCGGCAAGCACAGAAGGGATTGGATTACAGGAAGAGAAATGTGGAACCTGTAGGCTTCATTTTTAGTTGAGAGCGTCTGAATCAGGGACAGCCTTTAAAAGCAAGTTACTTCTGATTCAATAGGATACTTGGTTGCTAAAACATTCCACAGACTTGTGTATGTACATATATATATTTACACATACTCACACATAAATAGTGAGATATTACACATACATTTATATATACCTAATTGTAATACCATATCAAAGAAAGTGAGCCCTACTAATTCAGTACTCACTTGACTATTTTAACACTTGATCCTCCTTTTAAATGTTACTCCAGCATGGCAGCAAGTTCTGTGAAATGATTCATTATATGTTTCAGTAAAGTTGAGACGGATAAATGGAAGCATTCCAAATATTAGAAAATGCTTTTTCACAGGAAAGACCTTGTATATAGCTCTAGGTTTCTAGATTTTTAGTTTAGGGAGCCCAAAAAAGAACCTAGATTTATGGACCAAATCTCTGCATTCAAGTAAATGTCAAGAAATAAAATTGACATTTATGATAGTAGTCGTAAAACAGCCACATGCTCTCAAAAAGTCTTTTGCCATAGTAATTTTAAAAGCCCAAAATTACCATAGTACTCATTTTACTTGAAGCTCTGTCTTTGCGTTTGTGGATATGCCTGTTTTGTTTCGTTTTCTCTCAGTGGGTGTCCCTTTACCTCATATTGGTGTGTCTGTGTCTCCTGGTCTTTCCCTCTCTAAGTTGTCCTGGGTGTCTTCATTTCTGCTAGCCTTTGACTGTCTAATTGTGCTCCCCCCAACTCCCCACCCCATGCACACATTCTTAGTTTTCTTCCTCTTTCCGGCCTCCCTGAATTCCTCCATTCTACCCCTTCCATCTCATACACTCTCTCCCTCTCTCTCTCACTTTTCCTTCCTTTCATATTATTTTTCGTCTTCTGCAAGTTTCTACTCTGAATGTTCATACTAGACCCACACTACCTGAAAATGAGAAAACCATTCTTTTGAACATTGAGAAATAGCTATAGTAGAAACCACAACAGGAATTGCCAGAAAAAGAAATCAGTGAATAATGAAAAGGCCACCATTGATAAACTCTGTTCTGGATGACAAAAATAATGCGACTATCCTTCTTACTACAAAATAATACAAATATAAATAATATATGATAAAACTGCTCATATATAGATTTCATCTAGAAGTAAGGAATTAATTGTATTTCAAAAAGAAAAAAACTACTATATTAGTTTCTAATATGCAAGAGATGGTTATAATTATCCATTGCATGTAAAAACACTTTATACTTACCTCAAATTTTTAAACTTATATGAAGCTTCATTCTCTGTCATTTTCAATAGCCATTCAGAGCCTGCTCCTTAGAAAGAGTTGGTGTATGTACATCTTGGGAAAAAGAAAAGAAGAGGTTCGTACTGGAGAACAGAAGGACACCTATAGTTCACTCATTACAGTACTAATTAGATCTTTGTGTTTCCTGATCTTCCTTTAAAGCCCTACCAAATTAACTCAGTTTTACTTATGTCGCCCTGGTTTGAGTGGTTGTGGGAGTGACTGACCACAGTAACAAATAAGCTCCAAACCCCGTCATTAATGATTTTTACTTTGTGAATTAATGGGATCATTTTCACTAATAAGGATGTGTCTGCATCCCAAACATAAATGGGAACTTGGTGTTTGATAGATCTGGACATGGTGCATAACAAAGATAATTTCTTTCTAAGTTGTCCACAATAAACTTTAGTTCCATGTTGTCTGGCTAATTCACATGATTTTGAGTTCATTCACATAATCATGAATGAAATATTAATTACCTTTGTTATTTTTGTTCAAGAGTAACTTTAGAGCAGATTTTTTTTGATGTGTATTTTACAATCACTGTCACTTATTCCGTTCTGATGATCCCCTTCAAAAATGAATGCTCAAATGGGATTTTTGAACTGGATTTTGCCAGTGCCTGGATACTGATTTTCATTCTATTCAACAAGCTCCATTAAAACTTAAAGTTCTCATTCTGATTACTAAATAACTGCAATTCATTTTGAATTATAACTATTACGATGAAGTTAACTGTTTCTTCTTTCCTTAGAAGTGTGCATGAAAGGGTTCTGTTTCTCCTCCAACTGCAGAAAGTGCTCCCACAGTGTAGATGATCATAACAAGCATCAGTCACATCTAGGAAGTCCCAGGCACCATGCTGTACACACATATATAAAGTATAAATAAGTATAAATAACATACAAATAAAGTGTAAAGTCATGGAGAAGACATACAGCATGTCAGTCCTCACAAGACTAACACAGACATTCGTGGAACAAAATAAAATAAGATATTGATTAAATGGCAGGAAGAATGAAGCTTTTCTGCATCATTCATGGGGGTGATTTGAAAATACTATGAAGATACTTGTATTTAAGATTTCTTTTTCTTTCAAGTTTGAGGTTTGGAGCTCAGAACCCTTCCCCCTAGGGAGAAGCTGAGCCAGCACATCTGGTTCCCCCACAGAAAGCAGGAGGAACCCTGGCAGACGTCAATCTAGTCGACCCCGCCCAGGAAGTGGGGAGGGAGGGCGCCTCCCAGCCCCCTACCTAAGCAACGCCGAAGTCTTTTGCTTTTTTAGTTTCTCCGTTTTTGTTTTTTTTTTTTAAAGATTTTATTTTTTCCTTTTTTCTCCCCAAAGCCCCCCGGTACATAGTTGTGTATTCTTCGTTGTGGGTTCTTCTAGTTGTGGCATGTGGGACGCTGCCTCAGCGTGGTCTGATGAGCAGTGCCATGTCCGCGCCCAGTATTCGAACCAACGAAACACTGGGCCGCCTGCAGCGGAGCGCGCAAACTTAACCACTCGGCCACGGGGCCAGCCCCAAGTTTCTCCGTTTTTGAAAGATGTTCTGCTAACAAAATTTCTGCTGGTAGCGCTACTGCTATGTAAAATTATATAAAATATTGCGCTAGGGAAATTAAAGGAAGGCACACTTTATTTTCTTCTAAAACTAGGTATTTGTGATTAGACAAAAAAATGAATATGTATGGTCTTATCTTATACTAACCAAATGCACAAAAATGCAGTATTTTTATCCTCATTATCATGGAAATTCACAGCTCTTATTTTATTTTATTTTTTATTAGGAATATAAACTGCAAGTAAAAAAGAAAGAATTCAGATTATTGACTAAAGTAAAAAGAGTTACTTTCAACTCAATCCTACAAATGCATTTAACTTGAATTGTCAAGAGGCTATTATTACTCAACCATATTTAATTATTTTAGCAGATACAACTTATATTAAAATGCTTATCATAGATCAACTAAGATGATGTAGTAATCTTCTTTTAAAGTTTTTTTTTTAAGAAAGGCTTATTTGAAATATCTTCTCCTTGATATATAATAATTATTTTGGTAAGGCAAACATTCGTGAACCATGTGAATTCATTTTTGTATTTCTTCATAATCAAAATAAGATCATTTATATTTAACTTTTCTGAATATTTTTAGTTTTATACTGCTATTTGACAAAAAATATAAAACAACATATATTTTGTTTTATATACTTAAGAGAAAGTATTTGGAAGTATTACTCAAATTAAAATAATGAACAGTCTGGTTTAATGAAGCCAAATTTACCAGCAAGCAACAACAAATCTCCCCTTATATTTAAAATATTCATGAATTCTTTGTCTCCACATAATAATCATTTCTTGCTGTCTTTAACTTTCTAATTTTATCTTCATATATCCCACTTCTGTTCTCTTGGGAAATCCTTATGATCCATCATATTATGTTTCTGAAGAGGCCTGTGAACTGTTTATATATTGCATGGCTGAGCTATGGCTATACATTAACTGAATTGCTTAGTCAATCTATAGGCAATTCAAAAGAGTGTGGTTGTACCCACATTATTGAACTGAGATACATCATTTGTCTTTGGGTATAAATTGGAGGAAATTTATATTTTATGTTAGACTGTATTCCAAATTTTGATATATTATTTTGTGTTTTAGTTAATGATTGGTTCTTTCTTTAAAAAATTTGGTTCTTGTGAGGACTGAATTATCTTGAAACTACATGATTGTGCTGTATTCTGGGAGAGCAGAGTTTTGGACTGATCAATTCATAATGTCATGGTCATTTGGTCAATCTTCATGTGGATCAACTAGGATTTCTTGACTTACCTGCTACTGTTAGCTTACCTTCTGTCTCTTTTTTGACTGTCTTACAAAAGCACACCCTCAGTGGTGAGGGGAACTAGGAACAGAAGCTTGCATGGATCAGTGAACTTTGGTTCCAAGGAAGGTGGGCCAGCCACCTCATCTGTCCATTCAGTGGGTTGCTTTTTGATGCACCTCCTGGAGAAAGGCAGGGCCCTAGGTTCATGTTTGCACTGAAGTCATTTTTATATGCTTACATCTGGGTGGAGTTCAACTTTAATAAACATCTACTGAGCATGTTACTGACAAGACACAGGCCTTATGTTATGCACCAGAGATGTAAACATGAACAAGAAACAGTCTATGTTCTCTTGTAGATGTTTCCAGGGTACTGGGAGAGATGATTACAATTTGGAGGGTTAAGTTTTTTTCATGTTACTTGCATTTATATATATACTTAGATTTAATAAATATTTAATAAGCACCTCTTTTGAAAGATGAAAAGCCATCAAGTGGAAACTACTTCACTTCCCACCTCCGACTTGCACTTGTACCTCTCTCCTGTTCTCTGCTGTTGCAGAGAAGGAAGAAGAGGCCCTCGTATTAAAGGCTGGGCCCTCCACCTGTGCTTTGGAGCTCTGGCCTTCTTTGGGGCCCTTTGCACTAGTATCATCTCTTTCCTGTTTCCAACCACTTCAGAGAGTTAAGTTTTATAATCGTGGTAAATACCAAACACGATGGTGGCATAGAATCAATATGTTTTGACAACGTTACTGGAATGACATCTCAAAGGGGGCTGTATTTATCCAGAATGGCAGGGCCACAGGAGGTTTGTGGGAGGTCTTCTTAACTCCACTTATTACCTCAGGATTCAGAGCAAGTTATTTTTAATTATTATTATTATTATTATTATTGCAATGTGGCTTTTAATGGCTTGACTATTTTATGAAAAAACTGTTGTGAATGTTATGCAATTAATTTATCATTCATAAAACTTAATCCCAATTAAATGAGGAAAACCCAACTATTAGCTTTGGCCTTAGAGGACAAAAATGCTCCTCTCTTATAAACCTGATATTATCAAGTAACCTTGCCAATGGAATCAGTGTTCCATGACAGCAAACCAACCATCGATAAATAGCAACAACTTAGATGCTGAATTTATGACATGAGTAATAGGAGAAGCTTAAATTATAGGTTTACTTCTGGGCAAATGATAACTTGACATAGCTCTGTAAACATGAGCATGGTCACAAGTTTCTAAGACATAGCTGAGAGCTGGCTCATGAATTTCAGGGACTGTCCTCACAGAATGAATGTTATCTCTATAATCCTCACTGTGTAAATTTGTCATTTACGGTAGCTTTTAACTCTCTTTGGAATCATGAGGCCCATTTCAAATGAATATGGGACTTTAACTTTTCCACAGAGTCCTGCCTCCTGATGTCCTAAGTGTGGTCAAGTAACCATTGCAGTTTGTCTGGGTATCCACAGCACAGAGTGCTGGGCCAGAGGATTTCAAGAAGGGAAGTGACCACCTCCTCCTCGCCTGCTTCCCCCCGCAAAAAAGAGTGCAGCGGGAATATAGCATTGCATCAAATGTGACATCCTGTTGGGGGGGGAATGACTACATGTTTGCCTAAATTCTTACCAGAAATGATTTAGACATTTAGGATAATCTGTTCATTTTGTGTAAAGTACAGTGGGAAAATATTGAACACTCAACTCCCTAAGGCATAATATCAAGATGACATTTTCTTTTTTGAAAAATGAGGTTTAGATTTCAGTAGGTGGTATTTTAGATTGTTAAAAGGAGGCTTATCTGTTAAAACACAGGGAGAAGAGTACCCTTCCTGTCTATTTCCTCTTTGAGTGCTCTCTCACATATTGCTTGAGTCACTCATTTCAAACTTAACTTCATATTCTCTCGTCAGTTATTGTTGTCTCATGGGTTTACTTTCTCTCCTAGTTAGATTATGAGCTCTTAACAAATAGAGACCGTGTCTCATACTTTTATATTTTTTATTATACTGAGCTCATAGCAAGCTCCTTGAAAAAGTCACTGAAATACGTCAATTTTTTCAGATTTTAAAATTGAATATATAATGATAAAGACTCACCAAGAATGGATATCCCAATGAAGAAATTTGGAAACCATATGTCAAAACAGTACACTGTATTGTCAAATAAACTAACATATTTCTCCACCATTGGTCTTTTAAGTCAAAAGCATGGATAGCTTTTGGTTTTTTAAACAGATAATAATTAATTCTGTCTTCACATTCTTGCTTCAAATGAAGTCGAGAGCAACCCCACACACCCTATATTCTCTAGGCAATCAGAGCAAAGACTTCAAGAGGGACTATCTCCAACTTCTGTAGATCAAGAGAAAGCTTCACACCTACCAGCACTTGTAGTCTAGTTGCCAGTACCTGCCCTCGGCCCCCAAGGCTAACCCCTCATGCCTTTGCCCCCGGTTAGGTTTTCTAAGAAATAGACTGAGACAGGAATTTGTAATACAATGTTTTACGGAGGCATGCTCATGGAAATAATACCTCTTAGAGGAAAGGGAAACAGAATGAGGTAGAGGGAGAAGTCGAATTGCAATGCAGCTGCAACGGAAGCCTCAGCCATTCCTCCTGAGAGCTCTGGTGCTGGGGTTGCTCTTCAGAGTTATCTTGCCTTAAAGTAGGGGAGAAGACGGGCTGCCCCCATGGGGATGTGATTTTGGGTCAGATGGTTCTCTGACTGAGCGAAATTCCCTGAAATGGATTCAGCTGAGATCCATTAGCTTCCAACACTCTCATTGGGTGGGGGACATGAATACCTTAGTCCTGATGTGGGGAGAGGGTAGTGATAGACCAGAGTATCCACTACAGTCTGCCCCTTCAGAGTTCAAATCCACTTGCTTTGTATACTAAGTTCATTGTCTACTTACTCTTCTATCCATTCCCTTCATCTTTGCCAAGAACCTCTGCTGATCTAGATGGCTTACTTGGTGGCATGACTCAGAGCTTCATCCCTAAGTGATCTGAGCCCCTGGTCACCATGACCTTCAGATTCTCTGGCTGCTGCACATGTTGATTTGCTGTCAAGTTTGGGCTGAGAAGAACCAGGGGATAACTCAGTACATCTCTTGGATACTAAATGTATTCTCCTGTTTCTCCAAAATGTAATCGCAGCCTTACTACTGCTGATGATCAGAGTCTATTACTCCTGCCAGGATGGTGACTCTTCCACATCTTAGTTCTTGGACCCATATATTCAAACTATCAAGGATGTAGCATTATATAATGATCAGTAAGAGTGCGTATTACCTCCCATGAAGGCACTCATCTTGGCAGGGTATCACCTCCAAACTAGCATCTCAGCTAGGCCTTCAAGAGGTCATTGTATCACTCCATCAGGCCAGCAATTTCTGAGATGTGTGGTAAGTGATAATAAGTGTGCCCAATTATTTTGTTCCCATGGTCATCTTCCTAACTGGGTCCCTTTGTCCAATGAGATGTATGAGAATTTCTTGTTGGTAGAACATTCTATAAGCCCTCAGATAGTAGTCCTGTCTGAGGCTATCATGGCAAGTAAGGCAATTCCATACCCAGAATACGTGTCAATTCCAGTCAGGTTGAATTGCTGCCCTTCCCAGAGTGAGAAGCGTCCAGTGGCTGGTTGGTCTTCTCAAGGAATGGTGTTATACTGGGGGTATGGATTTATCTCTCTTGTTGGCAGATTGGACATTGGGCTGAGAAAGTAGCTAAATCAGTCTTAGTGGAAGCCCGTGCTGTTGGGCCTATTCAATGCCTCAATTCCCACCACTAAGTCTACACCATTAATGACTCCAATGTGCCAGCATGTGAAAGCTGAAGACAGAGGCTGACTGGCTGGCTTCTCCTGACCAGGCCATTCTCTCTGGTTGATGGCTTTATGCTTATGCCTTGGTATATGCTATCTGATGGGTGTCATTATGCAAGACAAAGGCTTTCACATTGCATCCTAACTCTCATAAGTCCACCCACCCATATGCCTCTTTCTCGTACCTCCTTGTCCCTCATCTTCCAGCTAAGCCATTCATCTCCTTGTCGCTGCCTGACTTGCTAAGCTGTTCACTTTGCCTGTGGGTCCGTATATTTTTTTACCTTGGCAACTTTTCTCTCCATGCAAAATGGAAGACCAGTTGCACCCCTACCTTCCCTGTAGCTCTTCCATTTGGGAAGATTTCTTCTCTCTGTTCCTTTCAGAGCCACCCTTAAGTGGTGACCTGTAACCTATTTTCAGGTTGCACTCAGATGCTGAGCCAACCCACTTATAAATACTTTTTCTTCCTTTATATCTGATATTCGGGAGCCCTACATATGCCCCATCTATGGCAGTTGAGGGTGAGGTACTGCTACCATAGTGGTGGGTGTCATGGGAATCTGCTCATATAGCTTGCTTATTTCCTCTAGGCTTGCTTCACCCTAATCTTGGACCCTTCATCCTATGATTGATTACTTCTAAGCCTATTTGACATCATGACAGATCTAACAGAAACCAGTTCGTGATGGTCAGTTCTGACCTCATGGTTGGGGATCCTGTCTCTATTTGGGCTGTTTTTCAAGTAGTGTATAATTCTTTGCTGCAAATGACATGAATTGCTCCAGAAACCTGTGGGTCTGTGTTGTGTTTCTTCCATTAGATCTTGCCATAAACTCCACTAGCATCTTTTCCTTTTACTACAGATACCTCAAAACATACCATAGGCTCTACCAGGTTTTATGTCCAACTAGTGAAGCTGTCCTCAGTGCAGCCTGGACCTGTTCCTCAGACCTTTCAAAGCTGACCGCTTCCCTTGTCACTCAAAGCATGGGTCAGGGCAGTATTCCAAAGCATGGAATATGGTGTCCCCAGAATCTAACAAGGCCAATCTAGCCTTGTGCTTCCTTCTCAGCAGTGGAAAGCATGAGATGCAATAATTTGTCCCTTATTATAAATGGGGAAATCTGGAATGACCTAGGTGACTTAGTCCCTGAAAACTTCACTGATACGTTGTGCTCCTGAATCTATGTTGGTTTATGTCCCACCCAAACCTTCTAAAATACTTGCTACTTCTTGCTTATTTGTTCTCATTAACATGATGAGAACATGATCATTGAAATGTTAACTTCTCCCAGTTCTGCTCTCTGATAGAGATGGGAAAGAAGGTATTTGCTATGTCAGTGACTGCAAAACATGTATTTGAGTCTGCGTTAATCTGCTAAAGCAAAGATCCCGTATTGTGGTTTAGCAGCTGCAGTAGAACTATTATTGGTTTGAATTTGTGGTAGTCCACTGTTAATCACCAGGCTCAGTCATATTAGAGTCCGCAGTGGTGAATTTAATGGAAAAATTACAAGGACCACCAACTATGCATCCTTTAAGTTTCAAGGGTGGCTCTAATCTTTGCCATTCCGTCTAGAATATGATGTTTTAGATTTACTATTTTGGTGATGAGAAGGAAGAAGTTTTAGAGGATTCCACTTACGGTTCCCACTTTATTAGCCAAGAAGCCAATATATGTTTTTGCATTTCCCTGGAAATGACAGAGCCTGAGTACCTTTTCATTTATGCATCAGTTCTTTCGTGATGTGCAAGGCCTTCTGCCTATTTTTTAAATTGATTATCATTTTCTTATTTCCTTGGAAGAATTCTTTATATATTCTGTATATAACTTTTTATGCATACACACACACACACACACACACACACATATATATATATATATACACATATATATGAATTGCAAATACCTTCTCCCACTCTACGGGTTACTTTTAAACTCTTACTGGTCTTTTAAAAACTGTTTTGAAGAGTATAATATATATCTAGAAGCACGTACATATCATAAGAGTAAAGCTCAATGAATCTTCAGAACCTGAACTTGCTGTGTAAACAGATAAAGAAACAGAATATTGATAAGAAGCCTCCCTTGCTGGTTGGTATCTTTTGATGAATAAAAGTTTTTAATTTAATGTGTTCTAATTTATCAGTCTTTCCCTATAAATTAGTGCTTTTTGTAAACTGCTTAAAAAGTCTTTACCAAGGTCACAAAGATGTTGTCCCACATTTTTTTCTAGAAGCTTTATTGTTTGTAATGCATATTTTAAATCCATAATTCTTCTGGAATTGTATGCTACATGGTAGAAGTCAAGACTTTTTTTTTAGAGAGATATCCAATTGACTCAGTGCCGTTCATTGAGGAAACAACTCTTTCCCCAATGACACTTTTGTCATAAATTGGCCATGTAGGTGTGAGTCTATTTCTGAACCCAAAAGATGAAACGTCCGTTTTGTTCCATTGGTCTCTTTGTTTATGCTTATACCAGTAACACCCTATCTCACGTCCTGTAGATCCATGAAAAACATAATACTGTAGATCTATGACATCCAAGCCTGTAAGTCTTCCAACTTTGTTGTTCTTCTTCAAGGTGGTCTTTGCTGCTCCTGGTTCTTTTCATTCCCACACAAATTTTAGAATTAACTTGTTAATTTCTAAAAAAAAAAAAAAATTTCTTCCTGGGATTTTGTTTGGGATTGCATTGAATCTAATAGATAAATTTGGGGAGAATTGAAGTCTTGCAATACTGAGCCTTTTACTCCCTGAACATTTTATATTTCTCCATTTATTTAGGTATTCTTTAATTTTCTGAAAATGTTATTTGTTTTGTATAGGTTTTACACACCTTTGTTAGATTTATTCCTAAGTATTTCATATTTCTATGCATTATAAAAGATTTTATTTTAAAATTTTTCTCCTAATCTTTCATTGTTGGTTTATAGAAGTTTAAATAATTTTTAATAGTGATCTCATTAAATTTACTTCCTTATTTTAATATTTTATCTGTAGATTCTTTTGGAGTTTCTTCAAATACAATCATGTCTCTGAAAATAATAGTTTAATTTTTTTCTTTTTCAATCATCATGCCCTTGTTTTTTCCTGCTAATCTTCTTAATTCAAATTCATATTTTTTTCCATGAGTCTGTGGTATTTTGCCTGATTAGAGGAAATCAGTGGAATACCCACTATGAATTTTCCACAGAAATGTGGGCCATGTAAATAGTTTCCTTGGACTCAGGGATTCAAAACTTCCATTTATTTTTCTATTTTATTCTTTTGGGGGGATGTGCTCAAAATATATCAATTACTGCACTTACATTTTTTGATTTGTTCCATATCTTCTAGTAATTTGCACTGAGAGTTCATTACTGTGGAAAATGGCTCTGGATCTGGTGCTGATCGGACAGATTTGGGGCATTCCGAGTCCCCTAATCCATCGTATTCTTTTCTGAAACCTGAAAGGTCAATGAACCCCAGAACTGCATCTATCATTAATGTTATCTAAGTGTTGTTTTCCTCAATCACTCTTTCAATAAAATTTCAGCCATATGTTGTCATCACAGGGAATACTATTTTAAATTAGAATTCGAGTTTCTAAATGGAAGTCTCTCTCAGATTTGTAACCAAAAATTTCTCTCAGGCAAAAATACAGATCTTTTAGAGATATTTTACTAAAACCAAAAGCACAGATATGAAATATGATGTTGAAAGGTATTTGGCACGTTGATAAAGTTCCCTGGAGGACTCTGGATGTTTAAAGCAACAGTTTGATTGAATAGAACAATAAATACTGAGCTGAGTGTATTTTTTCTCTTTCATTTTCATCTACTAGAAAAATATAGATAATAGAGCTCATTTATTTCCTTAACATTTCAGAGCTCCGCAGATGGGAAAACACAACCCAGTGGAAATTATTTCTGGCAACCTTGAGAAGATATGTTAGCATTTTGTGGCATTTCTTTCAGTGACATGTAAAGCATGGCTTTCCCTCATTGCAGTGTCACAGTGAAGTGTCACAATAAAGCCAAAATAGTGTGCCCTCAGGGAAAACTAGGGAAAGGGACCATTTTCCATGCACACACAAAGGGTAATATTTATTATAAAGCCTTTCATTTTAGCTCCAAATGCTGCCTGGGCCATGGCTACTTTGCAACAGAGAAATGCACAGAATGTGAGATTTAAAGCAAATGTTATGTATAAATCTAAGGTAATTTATGTAAATATACATAACATGTAAAAAAGTAGAATGCGTTTATGGACATACAAGCATGCACAAATCCGTGCCGTGTGCCAGGGAGAGAGTTTGTGATGTTGCATAGAGGCAGCGGCAGCCTGATGTTGATGGGGTCCAAAGAGCACTGAGCAGGGAGTCAGGACATCTCTATCTTGACCTATTTTTGTCACTGTCAGCACAGATGTTATCTTCTTTACCCACAACATGTGATAGAGAAATTATTATCCCTGTTTGATAGATGAGGAATTTGGTGTTCCAAAAGATTCAATTGTTTGTTGCAGAATACGCAGCTAATATCACTTAAAGCACTTCATACACAGTATCAAATACATTAATTTATTTTAAGCTATTTTAAGGTTTTGATAAAAACCTTACATATCCCCTTCATCCTTGCACAGTTATTACTGGGACTCAAATACTGAACTTGATTTTTATTACCATTAAACATCATCTTATTAGGTTCATTCTACTGTTCTAGACTATGGACATTTTGAGGTCTTAATTACATTTTGCAACATGTTTTTCATTGCTGCAACTCAGTATAATCTCCAGTATAAAAACTTAGTGAGTATCCTATATATCTGCACCTGAGTCACTGAGCAAAGCCCTTTTGTGAGCAGCTTCTTTCTTGTTGGAGAGGAGGCTAGTTTATCCAGGTACTACTTCACCCAATTGTCAAATGCATACAGACATTATCTAAATTCATTTTTCTGATTTGGCAACATGTAGGAGAGAGCATGCACTTTGGGGCCCGATAGACTAGAATTAAAATACCAGCCCCACTAATGACCAGTAATGTGATTTTGAGAATGTTACTTGTCTTTATAAGTAAATATGGATAATAATATTAACAAGATAAAGTATGTAAGGATCTTATGGGTAATAGATGTTTAGCTTCATTCATCACCCCAACCATCAAAGAAAGAAATGACATTTTTCTGACTGATCAGTTCTTTGCTACCCGCACTGACCACCCCGGGTCTCTTCAATCAATGTTTCCTGGAGCTGAAAAATTTTAATTTTAATAAACTTTCTTAATCCTATACAAGTACCAATGGTATGCTTAAGCTGCTATGGGTTTTAGAGTCCAGTTTCTTTTTCTGCTGAATGACATTTGCCAGAAGCCCCTCTCATTTTCTGTAAATCTTCTTGGTTCAAGAAAATGGTTTAGCGGTCTTACTTGTATGTCTTCTGAACATCTTCAATGGAAATTTACTTGGTTTAAGAGACTTTAACTATTTTAGGGAACTTCTTGAATGCTCTTTACATACCTAGGAACTTTATCCCCATTTGGTATGTTTCTCCTGCCCCTCCACTTTCAAAAAGATCCGTCTCCTTGACAAAGAAGGCAGCCGCACAGGCAGTTCTTCTCTGTGCTGGCTCTCATTACATCGTAACCACATGCTGTAGACTGTTTTCCTTGACAAACCAGCAGGTTCAGGCCATGTACGTCTTCACTTTCTGCAGTTTTCTTATAAAGGCATGTTTTTATCTTCATGGTCATCTGATTATATTCTCTTTTGCTCCACCTTTCGTACATGGTCACTTTAAATTAGGACACGTCAGAGAAATTTTGCAAAAGCATATTAGTTTATTTAGGAACTTCACCATTCTCTTCCTCAGGATAACTTTCAATTCTCCAATTTTTAATTTTTTTGTGAGAGATTTCTAACCCTCTTGAATTATCTCTCCTTCAGAATCGTTCTTCTCCCTAGAAGGAATAGCACTTTTTTCCTCTGAAGTTTTTGAATCTACTCTTCTAAATTCAAGAATTTCCATATGACTATAATCAAATAATTTTCATGAATGGGCTACCATGTTTGCATTGATGTTTCTAAGAGAACAATTTAAGGCTTTTTTTCTCTTTAGTAGTTTTACTGACTATTCAGTCGTCTTTTAGAGATGGAGTAAATAATGTCTTATTACTCCGAGTATAGGATTCTCTCTGGATCTTTTCATCTAAAGCTCTTGCATTTTTCTTCAAAGAGCATTTAGTAAATATCTCTCACATGGTCACGATTGGCTAAACCCTCTGGTCTTCCTGGATCTTGCCAAGAGAACATTGGTTTTAACTTCAACACATAGAGTGACCTGCGTTAATTCTGAGTGAGCTATATGTAGAAAATCTACTTTGAAAGGGTCACCCTCAGGAGCATTTCCAACAAAACCATACGAGAACAGGAGTAAGGATAAACTGTTGTCCATTCTTGTGAAATCCAATCATATTTCTCCTCTTTTTATTTCTTTGTTCCATGTGCCAAATGGGCGAGAATCAAAAGGCAGAATGTAGCATCTTTTCACTTTTTTTTAATGGTCACTGGAGATGGGTTGATTGAATGTTCATAGTTTGTCCCCTCCATTTATGCTCCTTTCTTTCAAGTCAAAGCCTAGAATGTGGCATCTCAAGTTTGATGTGCAACTGTGGCAGAGATAAGCAGCTTGGGTAGCAAACAACTATTTGAAAAACCTTGTGATTTATTCATACTGGACACGTTTTTTTGTATCTGGTGGTATATTTTTCACATTAGCTGTTTCTTAGGATTAGCAAGCCAGTGCAAATCTTGTTTCATCCCTGCCTGGGTATTCATTGTAGTGCCAAGCAAAGCACAGATTAACATACGCTTACTCAGGATTAAGGATGATTTTTTTTTTTAACTCTTCTGATAGGCAGTAAAATAGAATCCACACAGTTCAATGGACTCAGTAGATGGGTTGTTTTTGTTAGTGCCAACAACTAACCCTAAACCTTTCATTCCAAATTTCCACAGGCTTTGGATTATACTTCATGAAAGTCAAATGGTAGACAGTAGTAAACTATTTTATTATGTTCTTAATTTGCCTCAATACTACAGTGCTGCATATGATTGCTCCATGACGAAGAAGAGGAGAGCTGAAGAGCAGGCTTTGGGTGTCCCAGTCAACAAGAGAAAATCCCTGCTAATGAAGCCCCGACACTACAGCCCCAACATAGACTGCAAAGAAGAATATGACCACAAGACAGAGGCCGAGGAGGATGATGGCCTCTTGGAAACCAACGATCACCCTACCACAGGTAGCAAGAAGGAGTGGCCCAAAATTTATCTACTCCCTAGCACCAAAACCAGTCTTAACTTCTGTAGAACATACAGTCTGTTTGGTTGTAAAATCTTATCCAGTTTGCAAGCAAAACCAATCATTTATTTCACTCAGCATCCATTTATTGAGGGGTAATTTTTTACCAGTAACTGTAGAGAGTCTAAAGATAAGAAACAGTGTCCTTGCTTTGAGTCCATTTTCAAAGGCACTGGGTTGGACTCTGCCTCTTTTTGAAGAAAAGAAAAGATACTAAGCCTTAAAGTTGAAGAATACCTTGACTCCCTAATAGGGTGGATGTCTAATATCTGAAAAAAAACCTTGAAAATAAAAGGACATGTTTAAGCTTTAAGATATTTAAGATATGACATATATAAGTAAAACATTTATTTTTTGTTTTATAAACATATTTAGCACCCCAAAATATAATTGGTAATAACAACATGGACCAGTCCAGGTGGACAGTGACCTTAATATTTTCAACATTTTTTAAATAAGTATTGATAACAATGGACTGCAGAAGGGTCTTCAAGTTGGCAACCTAGATTCTCCTTCAGGAGGAAAATGATGTGTTGTAGAAAATTTATCACTGTGCTCATTATTTCCAAGATAAATAATTTTAATTTACCTTTAGGCACATGTGATATTTCATGAATTCAATTCCTTACTCACTCATCAAATGCTGTTTGCATGCTAAGTAATATGTAGTTACTATCTGAAATTTTAGAATGTGTTTCTCACCAGTTCACAGTTGCTCCCATTAGTCCCTGGTGGTCAGGGTGCCTCCAGGGGTTGGGCTATCACTAACCATTTTGTGCATGAGGCTGAAATTGGAGGGCATGCAAAATATCTCAAAAATTTATGGAAAAAATAATAAATGGAACTCTAAAGTTTGACTTATTAGAAAATAAAATTAAGTGTATGAATGTTCTCTTAAACACATGTTTTTTTGGAATGTGACTTTTTAAGGAATCAAAATATACTAAATAAGTTATTGAAAAGATGGATATATTATACAAACCAACAGCAACAAGATTCTTAGATCATAAATACCTATTGCATATAGAATTATAGTAATAGTAATAGGTGTTAATGGAAAAGATTTTACAGCATATTAAGTGAGCACATAGATCAGAATCATTAGATCTCCAGTAATCTTAGCTTGCAAGTAGTTTGAGATTCTGTAGTTAAAACAGAGTTGTATTCGGATTTGACAGTATCTAAGTAAATGTTCTGGCTTTTCTGTATTTAGCATATGGCTTAAAACCTCATGGTGAGGGCCCGGCCCGTGGCGAAGTGGTTAAATTCATGCGCTCAGCTTCCTCGGCCCAGGGATTTGCTGGTTCGGATCCTGGGCATGGACTTAGCACCTCTCATCAGGCCATGTTGAGGCAGCATCCCACATAGCACAACCAGAAGGACCTACAACTACCATATACAACTATGTACTGGGGGGCTTTGGCGAGAAGAAGAAGAAGAAGAAAAAAAAGAAGATTGGCAACAGATGTTAGCCCAGGTGCCAATCTTTAAAAAAAAACCTCATGGCTCATCTGTAAATTATAATCATCCGTGTTTCCTTGAGCTGGTCAGTTTTTTTGTTGATTCATGAAAACTGAAGGTTGAATCTAGTATTAGGGAAAGTCTTTGAATCAGAGTGATTAGACTTGAAGTATATTTATCTGGCTGACATTAATTTGCCAAATGCTTAAGGAAATGGGCCTCTTTTACACCAACATATCCCTGGAAGTGCTGCAAGGACAAGGACTTGTATCTATCCGCTGACTTCCCACCTTCTATTGTAGTTGTGTGGTCATTATAGATGCTTAATATTAACCAGGAAAATATGTCGTCAAAATGCACTCAGTTAAACATTCATTTATAAATATTGATGGACATCAATTTGCAGGTTCACAAATGTTAACTATTTTTATATTTAGTCCTAGAACCACTACTAATAATAATGAATATGCTGAAATTACAGCAGTAGTGGCCATTATTTTTTAATTCTTAATATATTCCAGGCACATAAATTATATCACTTAATCTACCCAACAATGATATGAGGTACATATGATTATGGTCACAATTTTACAGATGAGATCACTGAAGACCAAAGAAATTTAATGCTTAAAGTAATGCAGCTTGTAGGTTTTGGAAAGAAGATAATTAGGAAACAATTGAAGGGCAAACAAAATCATCATTTCCCAGCTTACCGTGCTTCACAGTCTAATTCTCCCCATGCTCTGGCTACCTTTAGAAAGCAGCCTGAGCAATGTCTCTACAACGTCAAATCACAAAGTCACATTTCCAGAAACGACAAGTCACAGATGCTCCTATCCCTGGTCAAAAGAGCAAAATTCTAAGTTGTCTTCAGTCCTTCAAGCAAGTTAGCTCCCATCCTGCAGAAGGAAAGAGAGTTGAGTTAGTGCCCAAGCCCAGTGCAAGGGCTTTTCATCATCTATCATCTTATTTATTCTGGGTATCCCCAGGTCTTTACGTGGTCAGGTGTGTGCCCAATTGTGTCTTCAGCGGACAGTTCAGAAAATGAAGAGAGTGCTCCCAAAGGCTGAGGTCATGAGCTTGAATCCATTTAACGGCAAAGCTACACCCCATACCCTCAACTGGCTGTCTTTCAAAGAGCTTCAGGTGGGCATTAAGGGCTATAGGAGAGAATGTGGACAAAATCATGTAAATACACCCTCTTTACCGGGGCAAACAGAAGACAAGCTTTTGTAGTACTACCAGGAGGTAGGACAAGCACATGCTTTCCTAATGCAGACAAGGAAAAGAAAAGTTACCTTGAAGTGAGATTAACCAAGTGTGTGGAGTCTCCAGTTTATAACCATATACTCATGATTTGGGAAAATTAGGAGTTCCAGGGGCTGGGATGATACTTTTAACATGTATTATCGCTCAACAAATAGCAAATGAAGGATAAGCCACTCCAATATTAGAACTTTCAAGGACAAATTCATTTTTCTAGGGCTTTTATTCCCAGCAAAATTTATATATTCAAGAGGCCTGGAAAACTAACTTACCTATAAAAGTAACTTAAATAGTTACAAAAACAGAGCTAAAGTCCAACTATTATAAAATCCAATTATACTAAAGGAGTCAAACTCTCAAAACATAACTTTTATCACACTTCGGTGGCCCAGGGTTTCCCTAGCTCGGATCCTGGGCGCAGACATGGCACTGCTCATTAGGCCATGTTGAGGCGATGTCCCACATGCCACAACTAGAAGGACCCACAACTAAAATATACAACTATGTACTGGGGGGATTTGGGGGAAAGAAAGCAATTAAAAACAACCGTAACTTTTATAGGATTTCTTTTGTTTAAGCTGTTTGATGGAGAACAGCTGACATATATGCAAGAATCCATTAGCATACACATTCTAGGATTACCAGACACTTTAGAGTTGAGATTTTGGTTTAAATAAAATAAACAAATGTGAACTTTCACATATCAGGTAAAAACATTTATTTTTTTCATTCTTCAAAGAAAGTGTCGTCCCAGCTCCAGCTCCTCCCCCCTCCCCCATACTTTGAAGTGCCCTCATGACAGAGAAAGGGCTGTGCTTGGTAGCTATCCACCTCTCTGACTGCCCCCAAGAATGCACCCTAGGAATTCTCTGACCTGTACTGTCACAGTATGGAGAAAGTTGAGGTCGGGTTATCTATTAGTTTTTATTTTGTTGTATTTGTTTTTACATATTTTTATTTATAATTTAGGGATCTTTTTTTTTTTTTTACTGACAAATGTATTCTAGTATCTTCCTACTAGATTCACTCTTGAAAATATCCAAACTTGGGAAAATAATAGGCTATTAGTATTCTGAATGGTTTCTCCTAAGAGTTGCTGCATTTTGTAAACGTCAGCCATGACATAGGACATTCCTAGGCTGTGAGGACTGGGGGTAGCTTGTTTCAGAGGGATGAGCATAGAGTTGGGAGGCACATGGCCCTGGGTCTGGATCTCAGCCGTCCTACTGACTAACTGTGTGATCTTGAGTAAGCCCTTAGCTCCTTGGAACCATAGTGTACCTTCTATAAAATGGAGTAGAAAGTACCTTTCTTGCAGTTATTGTGAAGATTAAATGAAATAAATAACTGAATACCATGCCAGGAATACATCAATTTATTGTCCTAAGATGTCACTGGATCATCCAGTCATTGGATCATCATCAGTTTAAAGATGAAGACCCAGGACTCAGGAGACATCAACCTGCCTAAGGTCACACAGGCAGGTGGTGCTGGGTCGATCACACGACCCCAGTCTCTAGACTTCAAACCCACAGAGGTTTTCCCTCCATGTTGTGCATTGTGCACTGACCCTCCAGTTTCCCACAGCAGCTGATGAGCCGTGCCATAACATGGGTGGCACAGGTGGTCACCTGGGCTGGCCCTTTCCACACTATGGACTATGCCCGTTCGCAGGGGTCAATTTCACTACTTACTCTAAATGAAAAACAGGTCCCAGCTTATTCATGTGGAGGGGGTCATGTATCCTCTGCAGTTATTATCTTCTAAAATAGTATCTTGGGAAGGGAGAAGAGAGCCATCACATACTGAATACCTGTTGTGTGTCACCTGCTTTCCATGTGCTCCCATGTAACCTCCACAGTGTGCCTCATTGTGCGAGTGAGGAGACCGGGCTCAGAAAAGTTAAGGAACCCGGTGAAGTTCGCACAGAGACAAGCACCAGGCCCAGAATCAAACCTAGGTCCCTCTAACTCTAAAGGCATGGTTCTTTTAGCTATTTCAGACAAAGGCACAAGATAAATCACCAGGCCACCAGGGAAAATAAAAACACACTGGCATAAAAAATGTAGGAAGCCCATTACAAAGCTGAGAGAAACTAGCACCTCGTCACAGATCTGTCAGGTTCAAACGCTAACTCAACTTTTTTTTCTTATAATTACAGTGAAAACCAGAGAGAGGTGGGTACACAGAAAGTTGGTTTGCACGTTTGCAGAACATCCCTGGAAACCATCACGTGCGATGCACACAGGCACCTCTATCGGCAGGACTCCTCTTTTTCTGAAGAATAATTAATAAATATTTTCTTTTAGCATATAACAAACAGTTGAACCAAACAATTATGTAAACTGGAAATGACCCAAAATGCTAGCAGTTGGCAGCGGCACAGGGAAATGCATTGTCGTGCACATGTGCATTTTTGTCACTCCCGCCTCTCTGGTGATCTGCACTTAATAGGAATATTTTAAACTATGTAGCTAAGCAACAGAGGTAATTGTTGCTTTCGAGAGCTTTTGTTAGCACTCTAACACAGCCCAAATATGCATAATTAGGTATAATGTCTATAAATCATTATTGTACACATGTGGGTAGTTAAGTGGAGTGAGAGAATAGTTCAATGAATTGAGCATATTCACTGAAAATGCTTTTTATTTGTTTTCTGTAGTTCATAATACTTTAAAATTATCATAACCCTTTACACTTCTCTTAATAGCCAACCGTGATATTGAGAAAAACTTCATTTGCATTTTAGACTATGTTTAATATATTATTTAAACCTGGAGTTTCTCCGATATGAATTCAGGAGAGGATAGACCATCCTATCAAATATTATGTGCTTGTTTATCCAGCCTCTTTTCTAGGAAGTAAAATGTTAAATTTTTCAGTTTATGTTGAATAGATCCCAACAAAAGACTGCACCCTATAATCAGCATTATTTAAAGGGGCTAGTGTTGTGACTAAATTCTTCCCTTCATCCAAAAATGCTTTTAGTTACTATGGCAATATTTACTTGATCCTGGCAGTCCAGTGTTGATTTAGGGAGATAATTACCAGAAAGGAAGATGATGGAGATGTATTTTTGAGTGTCCTTGTCAGAGACAATGTTTATAAAAAATCAAATGAAACACAGAAAGGCACATTGTCTTCTGCACAGACACCCTCTCCCACAGCCCTCACACGGGATGGCTGTGCTTTTCTTCTCTCCAAAGATGTTTATTAACATAGAATGCACTTCATTTGGTGTCTTTAACAGTCTTTAACGTGGCTTATTATTTTGTGTTTCCCATCCCCCACCCTGCCTTTTGAGACAGAAATGGTCCTGCTTATTTTTTTTTTGTCTTAGTGAATATCAAGGGATCATTGCTGGGTTGTCTGGCGCAATTCACAGCCTGGTGTGTGCTGGGCATCATGCTCCCCAAACCACCCTTCATGCTGGGCCAGGTCTAGGTCACCAGAGAATCTGTACCCTCAATTGGTGTGTTTGCGCTGGGACAGGCTTGGGTAGGCTGACCATATGTATATATATAGTCAGTTGCATTGTACATACATGTATCTATACAATGTATGTATTACACATACATACATAAATGTATGCAATTTGTCACCCCAGCTGGGCCATTACTGATAGTGAAAGGAGGTGACACTACAACTGCACTGAAACAACAGAGACCCAGCGCACTGTCCAAGACAGACTGGCGCTTGGGGACTTGTTCTCAGTCACAAGGCTTCTTGACTGTCAAGACTCTAATTGGCCCTGAACTGAGAACAACCAGTTAAGGTTCAACATCCTCCAGCCATCCCTACCTCTTGCCTCATTTCCTTTTACACAAATGCACTCAAGTTCCAGGCCAGAAAATGTGTAACTATTTATGATATTATTTGATCGTGCTAATTTTCCCATTTACTTATATTTTCCTTGGCATAGAATTTTCGTGTGACAATTATGAAAGTACTTAGGAAGTCTTGAAAGCTTCATTTCAATTCTTTTAGTTATCATCTCTATGTAGATGTATTTTATATTTTAGCTCACATTCCATAAAATCTGAAAGCATGTTTGAGAAACTTTGGAGCTAGAGAACATAAACCAAATAAGCTTTGAAAATGCATTGCCATGTAACAGAGAAATCTGGTGACTATTTCTTTTAAAATGTACAGTGTTATGTATATTTGATTTCCTTCTGGTTGGCTAAGATTTGCAAATATAAGAGGTACAGTAACAATAATTTCACATTCAGCACTGTTATTAAGTATTTATTTCAGCACTCTAGAAGCACTTAGCTCTTAATATGCTGAAAATTTGAATAGCTCATTTCTTTAAAGGTAATTCTCAGAATATTAAGGTCTAAGTTTTACTTTGTTTTGTTTTTCCTTTTTTTTTCTTTGAGGAAGATTAGCCCTGAGCTAACTGCTGCCAATCCCCCTCTTTTTCTGAGGAAGACTGGTGCTGAGCTAACATCCATGCCCATCTTCCACTTCTTTATACGTGGGACGCCTACCACAGCATGACGTTTGCCAAGCGGTGCCATGTCCGCACCCGGGATCCGAACCGGCGACCCTGGGCTGCCGAGAAGCGGGACATGCGAACTTAACTGCTGCACCACCGGGCCAGCCCCTACTTTGTTTTCTGTTAAGAGGATGTATATTTTTCTCCCCAATGTTTATAAAATTGATAGAGCCCATATATTCACATATTTCACATATTATATATGCATATGTGTTTGTGTATATGTATATGAGCAACTTCCTTAAAATACTTTTTTGCTCTTTTTCAAATATTGGTTTTCTTTTCCCATAGAAGAAATCATGATAGAACCTATGGATGACAACCTTCATTCAACTGCACAAGAAAACTCCAGTGGGAAGGAAGACAGATATGGCTGTTGTCAAGAGCTCATGGTCAAATCTTTAATGCACTTGGGGAAATTTGAAAAAAATACATCTGTCCAGACCATAAATGAAAACTTAAATGACAGCGGCATCCAGTCTCTAAAAGCAGAGAGTGATGAAGTAGATGAGTGCTTTATGATTCATTCCGATGATGGAAAAGACAAAATCAAGGATTCCCAGCTACGGTTCTGCTCCTCTGATGACAATGAAAGTAACTCTGAGAGTGCGGAAAATGGTTGGGACAGTGGCTCCAACTTCTCAGAAGAAACCAAACCACATAGAGTCCCAAAGTATATTTTAGTGGATAATAGGAAAGACCTACTGGAAGTTCCCGAAATAAAAACTGAAGGAGACAAATATATCTCTTGTGAAAACATGTGTGATTCTGAAACAGAAAGGAGAGACTCCCAGAGTGCTCACATGGAACCACTGGATGGCAAAGCCCAGCCCTCGTTCCCTGGGACTGAGGATGATGATAATGAGTGCCTGGCAGCGATGACAGAAGAGTCTGTTGACCTGGAGAAAGCAAAGGGAAACTTAAGTTTGCTGGAGCAGGCAATTGCTCTGCAGGCTGAGCAAGGTTGTGTTTTCCATAACACCTACAAAGACTTGGACAGGTTTCTGCTGGAGCATCTAGCAGGGGAAAGGAGGCAAACCAAAGTTATTGACATTGGTGGAAGACAAATCTTTAACAATAAACGTAAGACATATTTTTGCATTTATTTTAGGGATAAAATTGTTTAGGGTTGAAAAAAATTAGTAAGATCTGATTGCTTCTTCCAGACAGCTTTTTGAAGACGTGATTTAAAAACTAATTTATATTATAAAGTAAACTTTTTTTTTCCTATTCTCTAGATTTTCTCAGATCAGCTTGGTCACTTTTGCAGTGTTTTCATACACAAAAAAGGGATCATTGCCTCTATTTCTTTTCATTTAACTGTTTTTAAAAAATATATAGTACTTTTTTAAAAGTACTTTATTGGACATGTTAAAAGTATGTTAATACTTATGGGATTTTAAATCATTTTATTAATCAGATCAATTTAGAAATTTAATTTTTCTTTGCTATCTTCTTTCTGGGATCGTCTGACTCCTTTTGAGCTTCAAAATAATTTCAAGCTGCTTGCAAGCCAGGCAGGATGCTCTGATCCTTTTTAGGATAAAACTGGATGTTAATGCTTTTATAAGCCTATGCTTTTACATGCTCTCTAACTCAGGGTCCAAAAATATCTGGGCCAAACCTGAATGAGAGAGTAAATGTGCTTGGAGACCTAAAAATTGTTCCTCAGACTTTAGGGAATTTGTGTCCCCTGGGCCCATAAAGATACTCCCCCACAACCTCACCCCAAGTCGTGCACCAGATGAGCCTGGTGATGATTCCTACAGATATGCGAAGTTTTGCAGATGATGGTCCGTAAGTGCCTAGAGGGCTTGTTTAAGATGATTATCTCCAGGATCCCATCAGACTCACTGCTCCAGAACTTGCATTTTTTTCAGGCAATTCCTCAGCTGATTCTTGGGCACCCTAAAGTTTGAGGACCACAGAATTAGACGAGGAGTATCTTAGAGAAAATTAAGATCGTGGACCCAAAGAGCTTACAAGAATAATGCGTTAGCATGGCTTAGATGTTCTGATTGATGAGATTTATCCAGAAATGAATTGTATGTTTTGTCATTTTAAGTCCATTTAGTGCGCACCTGCAATCTTGTCACATAATATCTTGCAGCTCAGAGATGAAAAAACAGAAAAGAATAAAATAATGTCATGTGGTAAGGAGCAAGATAATAATGCTTTGCAAACATACTGCAAGGTTGGGATGGGGACACAATATAAACGACTAGTGTGTGATTTGGGACAGGACACTTGTATTTAGCTCTGTGCACTCCCATAATATGCAACTTGTTGAACTTACCTGTGTGGTTTTTTTAATGAACTAGAAAATCAGAAAAAAGATGAAATTTACTTCAAATCCCCAAACCCCATAATTTCCAATATACTATATTTTATTCATTCTAAGATACATAATTTTCCTGTTTTTAACATTTCTGAAATCAGGAGGGTCTAGCATAATTTAATTTTTGATAGTTTTTTCTTTCTTACTAGCACAGAAAATGTTTATCTTACAATTGATGATATCTTCCAGCCAAAGAAATCCAGTATTTGGAGAAACTTTATTTGTGCCATAGTTTAAAATACTTGACAATCCTTTGGTCATTTTTATACAACTTTTAAAACTTTTTTGTTTACAAAAATTAACAAAGCAATGGAATCTGAATCTGTGTTTGTAAATATGGCTCATGTTGGAAACTTAGAGAATTACTAATGGGCTGGATGAGTCAAGAGGATATCCAATTGTGTGGGGCGGGTCCTGCCTTGGAATATAAAAGCCTATGCAAGGAGATGCAGACCAGACTAGTATGAAACAGAAGCAAAGAAAAGTGAAGCCTATGTTGCAGGGGACCACAGGCTTCATCCAAAGGATGCCTGTAGAGTCCAAATTAAGTATTTGCTTTCTTATTGCTTGTTCCAGATGTGGGAGCAAGCGGCATAAGAGGCACTTTTTTCTCTGACGTGCCTTCTATGTTTCTAAGTCAACACTCATCCCAAATGATAACCATTCTTTCCAAAATACCATGCTCATTGCCATACTCCTTGGGCATATGATTCCTCTATTAAGGAGAGAACACTAGGATTTTAAAATATCATTCTACCTAAGTCTTCAGATGAGTAGGCAATTATAAAATAGAAAAGTTTGGCTATACTGTTGCTGTTAAGCAGTTAGTGAGACATTAGGTCACAATATAAGTAGAGTCACCAAATAATTTATTGTACAGCCTACCACACTTTTAGAGTAAAGGGGAGTGATATGAACAACCACATGACTATATCAGGTGTGAATAGGACAGTCCCAGGCAAACCAGGATATAAGGTCGGTCACCAAGTATAGGATTACCCTCATTATGCAGCATTTGGTGAAGAAAATAAAAGAAGAAGAGGAGCCAGGCCTGAGAGACCCAAGAGCTCAAGCTCTGGCTTCTTATCGTGCACACAGGTTCTGCCCTATAGAGCATTTCATCAGCATCTTTGTTCACCCTGCAGAGAAGAGGCTAGCAGACAAAGGTGCCTGACGGACTGTCAGTGGACCACACCTGGGCAGGTGCCAGCCCTGCCTTATCTCTCACACCCTCTCTGGCTTCCTGTAGACAAATAATGTGGCAAAGAGGGGAAATGCTCAATGCCAAAGCTTTCAATGTGGTCTCACTTGGAGGAGATCCAAGGGAAGAAGGGCATCAAAATACACATTGCATTTCCTTTTTTCTAATTCACTCATATGGTATCAACCGTCCTAATTTCACTTAATCAAACTTCAAGGATTTTTGACTAGCTGTCTATAGATATTATACGCCAAACTCAACTTGAAATTTGGCATCATTTTTGGATTAATAAAATATATGTCCACAAAATCATAGAACATGTCAAAATTCTTAATATGCCCCTTTGTCTCTTACAGAAAACACAGGATCGTCTCGATATCATGGCATTTAAATCCTGTCTCTCGTTAAACGTAAATGCCTGCTACTCAGGGCATCCTTACTTTCAGCTGTTCATTTCTCATTTACAACTTACAGTTTTCTCTCTGCTGACCCTCCCCTCCCTGGCAGTGTGTGTGATAACCTGAAGGATCCTTGGCTCCTCCCACTTTGCTCATATCATGCCCTCAAATAATTGCATTACATACAGCCTACTGTGCCCATCTGCCCAGGACCATTTATAATCCAACAACTGGGGTGGCATAGTATCACGGAGGCAAGTCTGCTCACCGCAATATTCCACCCTGGAGACGTCTGTCACATCCCGCGACATTGTGCTGTTCTCGGTGCCGTGTTCGGAGCAGTAGCATATGGGTCCTCTGCATCCTCGGGCAGCAGGACTCTTCCAGGCACTCCATCCCAGCGGCTTGCTTGTGGCAGGATCGTATAGATTATTTATTTTCACTCTCAGCATCAAGTGTATTCATTATTCCTGATACTTCGTGTTCTGAGAAGCCTGCAGCCTACCTCCGTTCCACACTGGCCCTTTCTCTGAGGCTCCCATGCTGGTTCTAATTCTGGTTCCTCGAAGTGCGTGGAATGCTGAGTGCCAGGCTTGCCCCCATGATTGGTATTATCATTCCATGCTCAAGTCAGGGCAGTGATTCTGGCTGTGAGAATGCATTTCTATTTTATCTACCATCTCAATCACAAATATGAAAATTTCTATGTGTTAGCTCTAACCTCATCAGTATTCATGTTAGTCCTCATTTATTTTATATATTTATATAACCCTTTAACATTCAGCAATGTGTGTGCCAGGAAATTAAAACCCCGAGCTTATCTGCAGCACTTTAGGCTGCCGTACCGTGGCAGCCTGACTAATTGTGTTACAAGGTGTCCCTTTTCTCCACCTGGCTGGCCCTGTGACCCCCCACCGTTACCCTATGTTCTTGGCAGCACTCTCTAGACCACTCAAGGCGGCCTCCATTCTCTGGACTTCCGTTCTCTGTAAGACTCCCAGAAGAACATTTCTTTGCCAAGCCTTCTTCCTGTTGCCTCAGTTTTCAGTTTCTGCATTCAGAGTAAAATCAACAGTTTCTTTTCTGTGGCTACTGCATATTGATCCAAAGTGGCAATCCATTGGGGTTTTGGAATCTCGGGCCTCTGCAGCACTGCCAGTTGGTTGGGCATGGCACAAGATGGCATCCTTGACTCCTTGTCCTAACTTTTCTTGGAGCAGGCCCCACACATGGCTAGTAGCAGCCACTTGGACCAGAAACCCTAGGGCCACGTGCTGCCGGGGACACACAGGGACAAGGCCTGACAGGGCCTTCTCAGATATGGTAGCTTACTTGCTTTGTCATTGTGAATCTGACTTTTCCAAGACTCCAAGTTTTGGTTTAAATAAGTTCTTTCTTCTTTCTCACTTTTTTTTAGGAGCCTGTGCATCCTCTGGTGTAGGGTTGATTTTTCATAATGAGGCTCTAACTACAATATGTGACATGACAACTTAGAACCATCTCTGTATTTTAACACTCCCTCGCCCTGTGTCAACCTTTGCTTAGAAAGCTAAGAAAATTGAAAACATTTTTTGCTTCCACAGGTCTTAGTTGAGGGTCTTATTCAAGGCAGTGTGAGAAGAATGTTTATGATGATAAAACTGAATAAAGTCAAAATGTCACCCTGCAAGGCCACTCTATTGAATGGGAAGGGAAGAATAACCACATGAATCTCTTGATTGAATTTCTCTATAGATTCACCGAGGCCTGAAAAGAGAGAGACCAAGTGCCCCATCCCCGGGTGTGATGGCACAGGACACGTGACAGGCCTCTACCCTCACCACCGCAGCCTTTCGGGGTGCCCCCACAAAGTACGGGTTCCCCTGGAAAGTGAGTACTGTTTATCCCTAAAAGAAGTAGGTGCCTCTTATACGTGCCACAGCATCACAATGTTATCGCCTTTCTCCTCCAATTTGGAAATAGGAATGGAAATATAGTTTTCTCTCTGTGTCAAGACAATTTCCATCTAACTAGGTGTTTAAAATATGGTGTATGACTAGAAAACCTGGTGTACAGTACAGCCAATAGATCAGCAGACAACTGACCTTGAGAAGATAACTTGTTACTCACAATTCCCAAGAGAAGAGCGCACGCCACACCAGGCAGGGCCACATGGGGAAGCGCCAGGATCAGTCGGGGAGTAGAAGGAGGGGGAATTGTGGACAAGAGCCTTTGTTGTGTCTTCTGTGGGAAGGAGCAGGGTAAGCAGGCTTTGGATTGGCTAGTTTGAATTCTTTCAGTGGGTTCTGGGGCTTAGGGACTGTCTGTAGTTGTCTGGTACTGGCCCTGGGGGATAGGCAGGTGGAGAGTGTCCTGAAATGTGAGAGCCTGATAAAGGTGGCAGTTGGATGTGGTCTTGGAATAAGTTGGTTTCATTTGAAAAGTGTTTACTATTTCTAGGTATTAGCTAGCTCTGGGAGGGGCAGTCTCTCCAGGGTTAGCAAGGCCCCAGATGTCAAAGTGTCAGAATATAGAAATTAAAAGACACGGTTAACATACTGTGGACCCCACAGTCCTTTCTCACCAGGCGGCATGGCTTCCACGAACCCACGAGCAGTCTCAGCCTCAGTGCATCAGCCAAATATGGGAAGTGCCTCACATCCTGGCCTCCCCTGGGCACGTAAGGACATGTGATGTCTGTGATGTCACCCCAGGACATCCCACAGCATCTGAGGGCCCTGAGAGAGAGCAAATCTTAGTTGATCTCTCCACCCACAGCCCCTCTATGAGCTAGGAAATGAAGAAAAGAAAAAGGCTACCTCTTTCTAAGTTTTGAAGTATCCATATGTTACATCTTCTACTTTTTGAACCTACTTATTGAATCACCTCTTGATCATACAAACTGCAGTGTTGGGAAGGCCTCAGCATCGACCGCTTCCACAGCACAGTTTTGCAAATCACTCAATCTACTTAGCTCAGCACCGTCCCACCAGACTAGCAGTTCTCAGACTGATTACCCACGTGTTCACTCAACCATACTCTTTCACCAGTAACCAAATGGCAGTGGAGGTGAGGGGCAATGGACAAAGAGTCGAAATAATATCTCTTAGGAAATGAAGAAGGCTATGTTCAGAACTTCACATTGTGGGAAAAAGATAGAAGCAACTATCTGACAAATAATGTTCTCTATCCACTCTCCTAAGGAAAAGCACATTAATGTAAAAGGAAGGTTATGAGCTTTTCAGTTTAAGTTAAATACAAGCAGAATAGTCTCCTTTAAGCCTAGAGCTAACCGTGACATGAAGTTTAGAGAAGCTAAAACTTGAACAAGCTTGCTGAATTTCATTTTTGAAGTTCTTAAGTGTTTGTTTATTTCAATCCAATTATCTATTGGGAGGGAGCATGGTGGAGTATGAAACTAAACTCATTTAAATGCAATGTTGAGAAATCAATTTGTTAGTGTATGTATTTATGGTATTTTATTCTTTTCTTTTATGTGATATTTTGTGCTTAGTTCTTGCCATGCATGAAAATGTGCTCAAGTGTCCCACCCCAGGATGCACAGGAAGAGGGCATGTGAACAGCAACCGCAACACCCACAGGAGGTAACTGTGATGAGATGCCAATCTTTTACATTACAGAAAGAAGTGAGAGAAACTTTGCACCAAGAAAACAAGGAACAATGTATTATCAAAATCCTGGATCACTACCAAATATGTTACCCCTTGAAACAGATAAGGAATAGTCTCCGTGCATGCAGAGTAAAAAAAAAAAAAGTTACTTCATTATTTACTTTCCTAGAAATTTTCATTTGGTAGGCAATTATACTAACAAGAAACGTTATATTTGAAGAGTGGGTTATGTATTCATATAGTCACACAAATAGGACATGTTCTCTTTAGCTCTGGAACCTCACCATAGCTGTGGTTTTGGCCGTAAACCAGGATGAAGGTAAACATCATTTTACTTCATTGAGGTTCATTTCCTTGAGACCGCAACTAACTTAAAACACATAGGTGCATTTAGATACAAATGTATTATGTATATGTAAATATTTTTTGGTGAAAATGCTTATTGTTTTATGTGCATTTTATATTATATATAGATTATGTGGTCATGAGATGCTATTTGACCCGTAGGCATATTGTGAGAAAACTTCATATTCTATACTTTCAATTTAAACTAAGACATAAAATTAAGTCCCTAATATTTTGCTAAAAATCCTAAGATAAATCATGGAATTGTCATGCTAACATCTATATCTGGACACATTGCAATTGGAGTGAGCACATTCTACTTAGAATATTAGGAAGTTGCAGAATAATTTAGTTATTTCTCCCTTACATAATATTTTGACTTTAAAAATGAGTTTGTTTTCTTTCCCCTCTGAGATGGGGTTAGGGGACAGATGTTGACACTATAGTTTGCAAAACCCTTTGGGATCTTTTAGCATGAGAATGGTGCTAAGTGAACTATTAATATGACGTAACATTTAGTGTGTGCCAAGTATGCTGTGAAGCACGTGCCAAAGCAAATCACATTATCATTTTAACTCAAATTCTCCCTCTTTTCCTTTAAACAGTCTTTCCGGCTGTCCAATTGCTGCAGCTGAAAAATTGGCAATGTCCCAGGACAAAAATCAGCTTGATTCTCCTAAAACTGGGCAGTGTGCTGACCAGGTTCACAGGTATGACCATCCCGTGACATTCCTGATACTCTCTTCATGCCATGCTCCCGTGTGACAGGGCCCTTCACCCATGTGCCAATTCACTATGGCCTGACCTTCATGTCCGGCTGCCAGTATCCATTTGAAAGGCTGGTCCGGTTACTCATACTATCTCTTAAAGTGACTGCCAGACTCTCCATAAGTTTAACTTGAAATTAATCTGTCTGCAAAGGTAAGATATTGTGGATGACTCTAGAAGAAATAAAGTATTTGATAACGTATATGTATTCATCAAAATACTATGTCGCTAAATGCAGCCCATGCCACTAGTCAGGTAAGCTCTCCCTTAAGATTGACTTAACCTCTCTGCTTGAAGAAAATGCTATCATTAATCATTCAGACCCACTCAAAATATGGGGTGTTGTATATTCATCTTGCTCCATATCTACATATAGTTTCTTTAAAACAAAAGTTTGTTCCATGAATTGATAACTGTTAATAAAATATCTCCTATTGATCCTAGATGCTTCACAATCTCTAGTAGTTTGGAAGAACTCACTTACACGGAAATAATAAACTATACATGATGACACAAGGTGAAGTTATACATTTATTAATACAAAAATCATGTATGTTAGGAAAAGTGATTTCAGGATTAAAATAGATGACCTGATCTTCATTGTTGTTAAAGAGATGCTGAAATGCAAAATAGTTATTAGGAACATTTTCAAAATATGGCTTCTATATTTTCTTCTATAGATTTAATATCCTAGAGTCAAAATTGTCATTCAAATCACATAAGTGAAGAACATATGTCAGGAAAAGATCATGAATGACTGAATAAATAGCAGTTAAAAATCTTATAGCAAGATTCTTGGTTGGTATTACTGTATTCTCTAGTCTCTCTCTAAGTAGGTCATTTATCAAATATAGAAATAACATTACATTTTGTTTTGCTCATTTCTTTCTTTTTTTTTTTTAAGATTGGCACCTGGGCTAACAACTGTTGCCAATCTTTTTTTCTTTTTTCTGCTTTATCTTCCCAAACCCGCCCTGTACACAGTTGTATATCTTAGTTGTATGTCCTTCTAGTTGTGTGATGTGGGATGCCGCCTCAACGTGGCCTGACGAGCATTGCCATGTTCGCACCCAGGATTCGAACCCTGGGCCACCGCAGTGGAGCGCGCGAACTTAGCCACTCATCCACGGAGCCGGTCCCTGCTCATTTCTTCAAAGATAAATATTATTTTAGACTAGAACAGTTGTGCAGCTTTAGGAGTATAAGCCAACAACTAGATCAACTAATCACTCAAATATTTTTATGTAGTAGCTAAAAAGTTTTTTATCTAATCCAAGAAATATCATCAAAACTGACATTCTGATGAGTCAGGCATGTTTTGGTAGAAAACAAAAGAAAAATAAACATTTTTGATACTGCTAAATTCTGAAAGGTGTATGTGTTTATGTTCTTTACCATTAGACCACAGCACAAGGACATTTGTGTTTTCCTTGACTGGAGTTGGTGCTACACAAATATGAGACCCTTTGTTTAATCCAAGTAATTCTAAAGGAATATACAATTCACAATTAGCTTGGATTGGGATACTGCTACTGAAAAATGTGATAGCCATTATAACACAGTAATTTTGATTCATATTGAAATGGTGGCAATTTAATAGATAAAATATTGAAATACTATTTAAATCAGCAGAAACATTCAAACTGAAAGTGGAAAAAAGATGAAGAGCCAAGAAGAAACTCAGAATTCAAGAATCAAGTTTCTGGTGCCTGCACTGCCCTGATGGGCACCGGGCTCCTGCCAGCTCTGCTGAACGGAGCAGAGCTCAGCTTCACTTCTTCGGACAGAATATAATGACATTCTCTCACTAGTTACGATCATGACTTCTCGCTGCTAATCTGATTAACAGTCCTAACAAGCAGAATGTGCACACCTTGTCAGTGCCCTAATGACAGTTACACGGCACTTTTCTCTATGGAGCTCAAAGTGCTAACAGATGTCAAATACTTACTCTTCTTGGCATCTGCATGAGAAGAATGGAGGATTGCACGTTCCACTTTTACTGAGGGGAGACTCGGACACACAATATGCAGCCTCACTATAGTCACCTAGAGCCCAAAGTGCCTCCCATCTTTCACTCCAGGTGCAGAGCACCCTGCTGTTTCATGCTGCATGCAGCCAGAGCTCTTGTCTTAGGTGCAGTGTCTCTGTGGGTACCTACAGGAATGACACATCCAATCTACTTTAAATTCTGATGCTAATATGTCCGCCAATAGTTTCATGCTATTTCTTTTGAACTCTTCCCCTCTCTCTTCAGGACTAGTTTGGTGAAGCAAATTGAATTCAATTTCCGATCACAGGCCATCACCTCTCCCAGAGCCACGGTGTCAAAAGAACAGGAGAAGTTTGGGAAAGTACCATTTGATTATGCCAGTTTCGATGCCCAGGTTTTTGGTAAACGCTCTATCATACAGACAGGTCAAGGACGAAAAACACCACCATTTCCAGAATGTAAGCTTTAAATTCTAATACTTTTTCCAAAAAAAATGCATCTTGTGTATGTGTGTGTTGGGGGAGGGGGCGTACTCAAATTTACAATACGCTTACTGCTGGGAGGAGAAAAAATATACTGTACAGTGAAATAAAATAAAGGAAAACAATAATAAGTTGATCAATGTTACTGATTTTACATAAAGTTACACTGAATATGGTGAATAGTTAATGGATTAATTATTCTATAAATATGGTGCCATTGTTTAAATATAGTAATTCTAACGAAATATTTAATTCACATTTGACTGGGATTGGGACTAATATTGAAAACTGTAATAATTATTATAAAACAGTAATTTTGACTCATATTGAAATTATGGAAATTTAATAGTTAAAATGTTGAAATATTACTTAAAATATTATTTAAATTAGCAAAAGTGATCAGACTGAAGATGGGAGAAAAAATGAAAAGTCTGAGGAGAAACCCGCAATTCAGGAATCAAGATTTTACTAGGAAAAAAATGTGTATGGCTATGGAGATGTTTATCGCAAATTTAAGAATTAATATAGAAACACTAAAAATGTGTTAATGCTGTAGTACTAACACATCCATAAAGTCGTAACTCAACAATGCTATACCATAGGAAACTTGAGGTTTACTCACACATTTCTTAAGTTGTTTAGAATCCTTGAATATTCTAATGAAAAGGTAAGAACGTGAATGTTGGGAATAAACCTAGGAATAATTTCTGCATTATGATAACTTAATCATAAGGGAAGAAGTGAAATAATTCCCCAATTTGAGACCTCTATAGACTATGAATTTTTTATAAGGTTCTACAAATCCAGGGAATCCCATTGGTCTCACACCTACTTACCTAGACTGAGTATTCCTAGGAACACAGAATATTGGCTTCATTCTGTAATGTTAATCACCTCTTTCAAAGAACTAGAATGCTGTGTAAAACTCAGCAGTGGATAAACAGAATTGAAAGGAGTTTTCCCATCAACAAGAAGCGCATGATACTCCAAAAGATATTTTGCCTATTCTTACCAAAAATAGGGCCCAGCCAAATAACCTGACAACCTATTAGATTCAGGAAAAAAATTTATGCACACACACAATTTGTCCGTACAAATATATATATATGCATACAGTTTTATTATATATACACAAAATATACACACATACATAATCATATACATATTTGTTTAATTCAGATGAAACTAATTAATAAGAGCAATCTATATACTCATCTGATATGGATATTGATTTAAAAATGTGAAACATTCAGTGATATTTTCATATATTATAATTATAGGAATAACATTTGGTAATGTCAAATTATTTTTGAAAAATACTGATCAAATATTTAAAATAAACCATTTTTACAGCAAAATAAATAACTAAATACGTTTTTATTATTCCACATGAAATCTTGGGTGTTTCTCTGTAACCTTGAGTGATGTTTGTGAACACCCAGAGTGAAGAGAACTATGGTTAATTCTATCAGTAATGCCTTGGTACCCACAACAGAAACTTAGAGCAGAAACTCAGCCTTGATCACTAAACTGGCTTTCTGTTCACATGGAGAACATTTTCTCTGTCCTTTGCTCATCATGGTTTACCTGAATATGCAAAATGCCAGCTCATTAAAGATTCCACCATGTATTTAGCTCCATCTAGTTAAATGAAGAACAGCTTCTACTGTTTTAAGCACAAAACAAGCCTGCATGTCAAATAATAAAAATGCAATTCCATATCTAAGTATAGACTGTGTTATTGTGAAAATAGATATTGAAAGGATACATTTTTTTCTCTACTGGAATTACTTGTCCTCACACATACAGTTTGTAGATGCACTGGCCTTAACCTCTGTAGTCCTTGATGGGTTTTGCTAGTGTGGCTTTTAATCCACAATTTTTACCACAAATGCTGCCAGTGCACCTGCCCCATAACATTAATTATGGAGGTTTTGTTGTAAGAAGCGTAAATACAAAAAATATTAAGAGAATAGACATTCTTTCCCAACAATCACATCATTTGATCTGTGAACTTCTGTGAAAACCAATCAGAATAACCTTCATTTAACATACCAATGGATAATGGATCATGTTTTAATTTATTCTTCACATTTTTTAATGCAAGAAGTTATACCTTTAAAACAAATCTATTTAATGAATAAAACCACGTACATGAAATTGCTAATCAAATCTCTCTTCAACAGCAAAGCATTTTTCAAATCCAGGGAAATTTCCTAATCGACTGCCTAGTGCAGGCGCCCACACACAGAGCCCTTGCCGCGCCAGCTCTTATAGCTACGGTCAATGTAGTGAAGACACCCACATAGCAGCAGCTGCTGCCATCCTGAACCTTTCCACCCGCTGCAGGGAAGCTGCAGACATCCTCTCCAACAAACCACAGAGTCTGCATGCCAAGGTAGGCCAGTCCAAGAGCCCGGAGGGTGGGCCAGCGACTGAACCGTGAGAATAAACTGCCTTTCATGTTGCTAACCACATTCACTACCACACCACTCCCCACCTCTAAAGCACATCCCCTCCTTGTCTTAGGGAGACACTCAGAGGAACACTGACAGTGATGAGCTTGATGGGTTCAAGGAGGAGTGAAAGAGTGGGTGTTCTTGCAGGTAGTGCATCAAAGTTTGGGAGGAAGTGAGTTATGGAGACTGGTTGAGGAGATTTATAGATTTCAAATCTATTTTTGTGTTGGAGATTTTGGCACATAAGAAGAGTGGGTTGCCATTAAAATCAGTCTGAACAATAGAAGCTTTTTGATGTCTGCAAATCAAAGATGGTAGGAAGTGTTTGATTAAACAGTGACTCGTAAAACATTTGCAAAATTGACTCATGAAATTTTATTATTGCACATGTTACTATTGTAAAACATAAGATAGTGTAAGTTGCTGTAGTATTCTCAAAGGACACATAGTAAAACCTAGATACATTAAATCAGCAAGAGATGGTTTGGGGGACTTGAAAATGCAGGGCATTCAGATCCAAAATCAAATTCTGTGAAGTTTGTGAAAATACCACATTTCCGAAGCCCGTGAAATTAACCACATTTCTCTAATAACCTCTCATTTTTGACTAACAACGAGAAGTAGATATCCATGTTTATGATACCTTGATGAAAACAGAAAGCAGAGATCTTCCACTTCTTGCCTTTTGAGGAGGAGGGATGTATCAGCTACAGAGTGACAGCGATCCCCGGAGGAAGTATAGGAGCTGCTCGGCCTTCAGCTGGAGCCAGCAACTCCCATCCACACAGAGGGCTCAGTTAAAAGGAATTATTGTCCTACCTAGATGGCTGATGCCAGCTGAAATCAAGTGCTCAGGCTTATTTGGAGAAGAGATTTTTATGCCTGTTTTAAGTGGAAGATTCCCTGGTTCAACACTCCCCCTGAAACTCAGCCGATAAAGGATACGGCTCTCCTTTTCCCTTTAAGCAAACCCCATCCCTGGTGTGGTCAGCTGCTCACCTGTGCCGTGCCAGGCCTTCAGGAGAGCAGGGAACGCGGTGCCATCGAGCATTTGACAGAAGAATCAGAATTAGCTTCTGGACAAATCTGAGCCAAGTAAACCCCAGGAAGAGTTGATGGCCAAAAAGCACTCAAAAACAATTTTTAAACAAATGAGGTTCTTAAACAAAGAAAAGCACATCCTCTAAAAAATATTAAAAAAATACCAAGCTATCCAAATTCAAAGGAATCCAAGTTAGAAATTATTTATATAGATGAATGATTTCAAGTACTTCAAAATGCACCTTTAGTTATTTTTAAATTTATTTTTAAAAACCTGAATAAATTTCTTCTTTTTGAAAAGGATATTCTGATATGCACCTAGTTGGAGAAATACTAAAATATCTTCCTTTTCAGTGCTTTATTACTTGTTTGTTTAGGCTGTCCTATGAGAATAAAAGTACCAAGATTATAATGATTAATGTTACCTAAATTACTTGAGTAAACGGTTGTAGAATGAATGTTTTCCGTCTGCATGTGTAGATATTTTTTTGTTCCTCAGAATTCTGCCTTTAACCTTTGCATTCTCCCTGTTCTATTAAATGTTGAAGCCAAACAATGAATCAAACAAAGGTGACTAAAATGTGAGAGTACTTTTCCTTATCAATATATATTCTTCTCTTTTTAAACATCTTTCTGGTCAGAAAAGTGACTGTTAAATCAGCACATTTCAAAAATTCCAATAATCGACTTCCTGTGCATGTTGTTGCGCTCCTATTGGGAGCTCTGTGTGCACCAGGGGTGCTCTGTGGAGCAGATGCGCCTGCGCAGGTGACAGCAGCTCCACGGCATGCCTCAGCCTCACAACTGCCGGCCACATCTCAGCTGCAGAGGCCAGACCATTGATGTGATGCTGAGGATGGAAGAGACAGAAAGGGCACCCAATGACTTTTAGAAGGAGTTTGTTATGCTGACAGTTTTGAAAACCATTTTCCAAGGAAAATTGTCTCATTTGACATAGTGGTTGTTAAAATAGGATAAATATGGCACCCTCCAATGTCACTTTGTGCAGAATCCTTCTTCCAGGTGTGCATTCACACACAACTGTAACAATTTGCAGAATTCTGTCCTACTTGGATCCTATTTTCTGAATATGAGAGAACCTCATAAATTCCTGAAACCACAAAAAAAAATAATTATTTTAGCAAAAAATGAGAAAAGGCCAAAGTAATTAACCCTGAAAAATGGTCTGTGATCAAACAATACTCAATGTGGGCTATTTCCATTGTCAATGTTGCACTTTACTCTGTGTCCTTTACATAATGTAGGATTAACTATAAATAATCTTGCCCTCCACATCGAATATGAGCTTGATTCTCTATCCACTATGGTTTGGTTTTTCCTCCATGGCAGGCTGTTGGTATGTTTACTTCTGCTAGCCAAAATCCATAGATCTCTTGAGTTCCTTATTTAGAAAGAAGCATGTGATGATGTACAGCTTTTCCTTCCTCTTGACTTCTGTAGCTGAGCATAGAAGCATTTTTGAGGTACTAGAGAGAGCTTCTGGCAGATGCACTCTTAGTTGTACAACTAAAAGGTCTGTAAGTGCTGGACTGTTTAAGTCACACGTGAGATTCCATCACAGACCCTACCTTCGAGGAGTTTTTGGACAAAGCAAGACAAAAGAAATGGTTGTTCCAGGCAGAGAGCTAGATTTTAGAGATGATGTTCCTAATATCCAGGGAAGGCACAGATGGCTTTGAAGGAAATTTGATCAGAACTTGGGTGAGGGCTGATTTCTTGTTTTCCTTCTGCCTCCATCCAGTCCTTTCTTTTACATAATGAGCTTCTCTGAAGTTGCTTAAAGAACCCAATAGGAGAACAAATTACAGATCGTGCTGTCACACATGGGCACGACCTTTTCAAAATCAAGCCAGAGAACACTAACCTTGAAATTGCCTGCATACCCGCTTGTCAGGGCTAATCCAGATTTTTCATGCTATGTGCATGGGAGATCTGAATGCGTGATTTGCAAAATCTCTAATCTTATGGAAGATAATGAGAGCAGAGGCTATCTTCAGAGAGGCAAGAGAACTTTGAGTTCCTACCCACTCTGAAAACAATGGAGAATGATATGGATATTCCAAATTGTTCTTCTCCTTCTGAAATTTCTCAGCACCGAGCAGCTGTTTACCCAACACTGAAGCACTTCCTTCAAATGCCCTTTTCCAGCACTGTGCTAATGACGTTAGTGCTAACGTTGCCCATCACTGCCCAAGCTCAAGTCCATTATATACTGAAAATAGGTCTTAAGAGGAATTTTTTATTTCTTAAACTATAATCTGTCATGTACACAACACATCAACACCACCAAAATCACTGGTATGTGTTTTAATTCCTTTTTGAGGAATCAAGTCAAGAGAAAAAATTGGTATTATTAGCACGTAGTGGCTATCGTAATGGGTAAGGGTAATTTTGCCTGAAGAATGAGCCCTCTCTTAATACCAATACTTTCATTGGTTCTAAGATTTGTATAATGTCCTTCATTTTAATTTGGAATTAATTATGAGTTTGTAAAACATCCATGGACCACAGCTTCAAACACTCCCGTTTTAGTCTGGAGACTGTTGCTACTGATATGAGCACAGCATTCAGCAGAAACGAGGCAGCAGGCACAGAGCGAGCATCCTGGGTTTGCTGAGTTTGCTGATGCTTTCCTCAGGCCCCATGAGAACACGCGCCAGCACGTGTCAGAGAGAGTCCCCACTTTTCCTTCTTCCTCCCACCCTCATCAGCAGAGGTAGGAACATGCTTCACAGTCTATCTTTATCCTAATCACTGCTGCTTGCCAAGCATTCTGTTGTTTGTTTTGGTGTTTTCCCCACCTGTTTAGACAAAGTGACATATGCACAGTGTGCCTTAAAAGAAAACAAAAAATTGACACTTGCTTGAAATGTTTAAAGTTCAAAGTCTGTTTTGTGCTTGAACAAAACCTAGAAACAACATGATATCACATCGCCATTCTTGCTGCCTGATATCAGAAATAGCCTGGGGCTTCTCAGGATGGTTAGAATCCAAAAGTAGCCTTTTTCAGTAACTTTAGCATTGGGACTGGTTATACCATATATTGTGATTGGAATGTTATGAGGGACTTAGGTCAAAGATCACAAGGAACCAACTGACACATGTGGAGGGAGACTAGATATTGAACAGCTGTCTCTTTACCTCTGTGTACAGTAGCATAGGGACGTATCTCTTTTGGTATTCAAAATCCCGATCAAATCATGCTTATCTTTAGTTGTCATTTATTGAAGACCTACTATGTAGCAGGCACTGTAAATAAGCTCTTTGCCCGCATTAATCCTTTTTAATCTTTCTAGAAACTCTGTAAAGCAGATATTATTATCCCATTTTACAGATGAAGAAACAGCAGTACAGAGATATTAAATAATTTTCTCCTAGTGGCACAGCTATACCTATGGGAACTGAAATTTGAATTCACTCCTGTGCAACTTCTTCTCTTCTTAAAGCGTGTATCATTACATGCTATATAGACCGCTGGCCCACCCAAGAACGTTCACTGACTATGATTCCCAGTCACAGACAAAGATTTTTGGGAAATGGGTATAAATTTAATTTTAATTTTATGCTGTATATCAGTCACTTATTTCTCCTCTGAATTCCATCATTCTATTTATATTGAGTACATTCAAATTTCAACTCCTAAATTCCTAGTTTTAATACTCAATTACTGTTTAGTAAGAATAAAGTCTTTTCCTTTTATTCATTTACTGTTAATACCCTGCCTACTTTGAAAACATATTTCAGATAGCTTTCAATACAGAAAAGATACTCTTCAAACAAAACACCCTGGTGGGAGAATTAAAGAATAGGAGTCAGGAGATGAAAACCAGAGCACTCACAGCAGATACCCAGGCTGAGGGACACTGAATTTTGTGTCTCCTCTTAGCCAAGTCAAAAAGGCAGAGGTGGTGCATGACGTATTTTGTATTAGTAGAAAGCTTGCCAAATAAGGCAAACAATGCTGTCTTACTCTATTAATCAACAGAGGATTAAATTTAAATTTAAGGACATTAATAATTTTCACAATCATAATATTTAAGGTAAAATTATAATTTTGCTTTGACTTCGTCACTATCTTTGAATGTATGACAATTTTCAGTTGTTAAAACAATATAATATTATTATTTGCCTGTAGAATATTGGAGGAAAACAGCCATAAGCCTATCCTCTAAATGAAATACAATAGTCTCTGTGCCTGCCCTTGTTCTTCAGAAAACAAACTTCTCTTGTTTCTCCCTAGCTGTCAGCGTAATAGGCGAGCCAGGCTGTTTCCTGCTTTCAGTAATATGTCTTTCCCTAGGTGCAACACAGTCTTCATAATTATCATTTTATCAATTATCATTTTACTGGCCACTAATGTGCCATTAAATAGATGCAACATAATTTCATTAATCATCTCTCTGTTGGGGGACATCTGAGTTGCTTCTTATTTTATAGTACAGATAAGGATTATAATGAATAATTATCTCAACTTTCAGTTGAATAATAATTTATAATATATTTATTAAGTTACCTTTCATTAACAATCTCCTATATGCATAAAATAAGCTCCTTGAAGACAAGAACAATATATTTTTCAATTTTTCTTTCCTGAAAATATAGTGGATTGAAAATGTTAAGTGCTTTCTCAATAATCTAATGAATAAATAAATCCTAGGTAGCATCGGTAACTCAAAAGTGGTTGGTCTAGATGGTCTTTGATGTCGCTCCTAAGTTGCAAAATACATGAGTACTAGACCTATGCCTACCCTCAAAAAAATTTAAATTTAGATGACTAAAATAAGAATCCAAAATAGCACCTTGAGAAATCAGAATATTTGAAGTCTGGGGCAGGGAGTCGTGTCAGCTGTCCTGCTATTGCCTCCTCCTCGTGTGGCCTCTCCCAACAGCCCCTCCTTTTTGTCCTGCCAGTCCGAGTTTCAAGCACAGAAAAGTGATGTCTATTGATACTGCTCTGAATAAAAATCCATGCAGTAAACGCATGATCCACCCATCTCTGGGCAGAAAGGGCCCCCTCTCTGGTACTGTCTGTAATTGTCGAGTGCATCTGTGAGCTCACTTAAAGCCCATCTGTACCCTGCTACCCAAACGTGCTGCCGCACTCTCTCCCAGTCGAGTCAGGTGCCCTGAGCAGCCGGCTGCGGCGCGGGATGTAGAAAAGCGCCTCTTTTAAACATTAGCAGTGAGATTTTTTTCAATCAGCACAAGAGTACTCAAGATGTGTAATCATAACAACTCAAAGAATCTCTAATTTTTTAATTTACTATTTGGATTTTTTTCTGTAAAAACTAAAATATATATGTGTTGTCTTGGAATAGTTGATATTTTTTCAGCGAGATCAGATCTGCACTATTTATGGGTTTTGCACTATAAAACTCTGCAGCCCAGTCACATGGCTTCTTTTTCCTAAGCCATCTGTCACGGAGGTCTGGAATTTTATGTGAATGTTGGTTGTGCAGTCTTAACCCAAGTTTTTTATTTTTTATGAAAAATGTCAGCAACTACAATATTTAGCATTTTACTTTACATTCGCCATTAAACTTGATTACCATAGCTCTGTTTCATCGCTATAGTTACATATCAGCTATGATGCCAAAAATTGTTTTGATGTGCTCATGGCAGAATACATTGTTATATCATGGAGAGAGCATGTGGCACTGATACGGTTAATATCTTGGATTTTTGTAACTAAGGTTTATTAATGCTGGTATAAAAATGTATTTGATATTATACAGATGGCATAAGATGTTGTGGTTACTAAGTTATTATCCCGGATAAGCTGTACTGTCAAATTCAGGGCTTAAAACTATCACAGGAGATTAAACTATTTACTAAAAAGGACAGAAAGATATGGCCAAAGCATCTTAGCACAAACATATTAGAAGTGTATTTACCTCCCACAAATATAGTAAAGCATGTCTATCTCGTAGGCTTAGAGAATGAAAATAGGAACTTTGCAGGTAAAACAAGCATACAGAAGTGGTGTTTTTACTTTCTAAATCAGGCTCAAGCAGTGGGCCTTTGGAGTCCAGCTACGGCGGCCACACCTCTGTGGCCACTGCTGGGGCTTGGGGAGGCCAGAGTGTAAATGGGCAGTTCGAATAAATCCCCTGGGAAGTAACTGGCTACCGTGAGCATTCGGGATCCTGCTAACATATTCAAAGATTCCTGCTTTACCAGCCAAAAGGAAGAAGAGTGAAGACACGGTCCAGAAGTTAATTGTGAATTGATGGATGATAGTAAAAATACCAGAAAGGTATTCATCTGACCTACTTAGGAAAATTACAAGCTTATTCTTCCCAAATTCTGAGAGTTATTGTGGGGCAATGTTCACAATTCATGGCACCACAGAAGGCTTTCTATCACCTGTATCTGGTGAACAATCCAGAGCACAGCGGCAGGTTGTTGGGACTCGAAACTTAAAAAAAAAAAAAGAGCTTAGCCAAAGATATCCCAAGGAGAAATGTGGTAAGGTATAATTTGTCTCATATTAACTATCTGGAAAATAATCATCTTTATTCTGAAGTTTTCACTGTAGAACTTGAACTCCAAGTAGTCCAGCAGGCAGCTGCTGCCCAAAGCCCCGGAGTGAAGCGTGGTTTTCACTGTCTACCTCCCCCAACCTGCCCCCACGTTTAACAAACCTTTTCTGGTTCACGTAACACAGGGTAAAATGTCACTTTCATGTTAATCTAATATTCCAGTAAAAATTCTCTTCCAGCTGGTCGTTTTTGCAAATTTCTCATGTTAGATTAATATTGTGATTTGGAGGGTGGGAGGGTAGTTGGGAAGTAGTGTTGTGCCTTTTGATAAAATCGAGTGTTAACGCTTTAAATGATGTATTGGAAGCAATAATTCTGCGAACTAGGAAAGAACATTTAAAGCTACACTTTGTATATATATATAATATATTTATATTATTATATATAATGTACATATTATATATATGTATGTATACATAAAACAGGTTTAGCCAATACATTTAGGATTTGGAACATCTTGTTTATATTAGGCTTACTTTGTTTAAACCCAGAAACACAAATCTCACTGATGGGGCTGCTCTTAAAAGTCTACCTAAGAAATGAACATTAACCAAAGCAAATCGGAAAGCTAGATTTAAAATCAGATATACTTACATAAAAGCTTGCATTTAAAATTATCCCTTAAAAGCCCCACATGGCTAGGCTGTAACTGCAAACTGCTTAAATGTTTTTCTGTTTCCTATTATATACCAGGGAGCCGAGATAGAAGTGGATGAAAATGGCACATTGGACTTAAGCATGAAAAAAAACCGAATACTGGACAGAGCTGCACCCCTAACATCCTCTAACACTTCTGTTCCAACTCCTTCCTCTTCCCCATTCAAAACAAGCAGCATTCTGGTCAATGCAGCCTTCTGTCAGGCTCTCTGTGATCGCGAGGGCTGGGATACCCCTATCAACTATAGCAAAACTCATGGGAAGACAGAGGAGGAGAAAGAGGTATTGTTGCGATATGTTAATCGATATGTTTAAGACACAGCATGATTGGAGAATATTATTAGCTTTTCCCCCTAAATTATTTTTCACATTCCTGTTTAGATGATACATAATTCTGTACCTTGTTTTAGATTTTAGTAAAGTGATGGTTTTAAATTTCGGAAGAAATTTATAAATCAATCCAACTTTTCCTGTCACTTGCCTAAAATGGTACGTCATTATGGTGAGTTTTATCCCTATTATGGCTGCAATTGTGTGCACCGCACGAGAGATTATCCCTTCAGATGCAGCAGCCTGTAAGGGGCAATGTATCACTCAACAGTGAAATGCCACTTACTAATTCTGAACCAGAAGGTAGAAGATGAAATCAAATCAAGGACAAGGAAGAATCATATCAAATTTGTTTTCTTAGTTTTGTGAAGGAACTGTGTTGGCATACCTGTGTATATGGTCATTGTCTGAGGTATTGGGTCATGAATGTTGGCTGTCTGAGTTGTATCAATCCCAAAGTCAAGGAGGTACATTTACATATTTGGTTACCTTGGAGGTGGTTTCACCCTGAAAGCCAGATGATGTGACTGTGTAGGAATTCATCCACCCTTCCTCTCCACAGTTTGAGCCACTTGGCTTGGCTAGATTAGCCATGATTTAGTGTCATTCAAAAGAATCCATGGCCAGAACCCTCCTTTGTTTAGACTCTATGTAATTGCACGTGAGACCCTAATTATTACAGTTAGTGATTCTTACTGTTTTGCTGGTTGTCAGGAAAGTTGTTAGTAGTTGTTCAACTTGTTCGACAAGTTGTTCAACTTGTCAGTTGAAATGTTAAAGATCTGAAATAGCTATTCTCTTGGGAAATGTGCACCACCTTTTTCAGCTTTTTGAAGTTCAGAGATTTTGGGGGAAGACTAATTTGATTTTCGTACATGGTTTAACATCTCAGAACATAAATTGATATAAACAGTAGTGATCACAAGATTGGATTGTTTCCAATTCCCCTTCTTCATTCCCTTCTTCCCTTCCTTCTCCTTTCTTTCTTTCTTTCTTTCCTCCATCCCTTCCTTCCTGCTTTCCTTTCTTCCTTCCTTCCCTCTTTTCTTCAGTACACTTTTACTGGCATTTCCATGTCCAGAAAATAATATAGGTCCTGTGGATGCAGCACCAAATAGGACACACTTCTGCCACATGTGAGCTCAGTCTGGGAGGAGGACTGACACGTACGTAGCCAAATACGCTGATAATCGCAGCAGCAAGAGCAGGAACAAAATATATAGAGGAATGAATAGCCAACTGTACTTGGGGAGTCAGGGACAGATCCCTGCAAGAGCCCCCTAGGACCTAAAGCAAGCTCTGTGTTCACCGCCCACACCATCACGGAGAAGGGTGAGGGAATTCACACAACAGCAGTTTCTGATTAGATTCTGCCATAGCGTTCTTGGTCATTTTATTCTTCCTTGCTTTTTAAAATTGACCTAAAGTATTTAAGGATGATCTTATTTAGTCTATCATAATACTATTTTAAAAGAATCACTTCTTAAAATAATATATGTTTGACTCTAATAAAGATAAAACTGAACCTGCAAAGTGTAAGAAGCTGTTTTACCTTATGCGATGACCACAAACTGGCAAACATGTATCCCTTCCCTCCACCACATTTCCCCCTGCCACTTCAGTCTGGTGCAAAAGAACAAAATTTACACCCAATTTCTGTCTATTTATATAATTGAGAAATCTGTTGCTATTCACATTAACTGATCATTCCACATGACCGGTCCGAAATGGGCAGAAGGAGGCAGTGGTAGGTTGTTGGGAAGTACAGTCATGATGAGATCAAGATTGCTGATTCAGTCCCACTCCATGCAAGTCAGCCTCCAATTCACAAGACTACTTCATCTTCAGCCAGCCGATGACATATCCCACTGCACACCACTAAAGGAAAGCCTAATCCTAATCACAAGGTCTGTTGATGGGAGTTCAGTAAAAGTCGTATGTTACATGAAGGACAGTGCTTTACAAAGTAAGCATAACTGTGCCCCTATTCTTGGATGAATCCTGCCAGGATAAAACCCACTGTGTTAGGGCATATCTCAATACCATTTACAGGTGGGACTTAGGCTTTCTGTCCTCATCCTTGTGGGTGTGCTGTAAATGGGGCATGGTCAACATTCTCCAGAGATCTTTCTGTTTGTACACAGTGTTGGACATACGGATCCTATCCTGAATAGTAATGAAGCAAATTTGCGTCAAGTGGGTTCTCATTTCCATTTAGGGTCTTATATTGTTTGATGTGGGTTATAATTTTGTGCCTTCAGCAACAATGTCAACATTGCACCCCTTATATTCTGAGAGATTCGTCCTGTTTAGGGGTCCAGTTAGTACCTCAGGGACCTCTTGGCTATATTTCATATCACTCAGCCAGAAAATGAGCTCTCATCACAAATATTTTAATCTTTATTTCCAATCTAATTTTTTGAATAATTCTAAAAAAATCTGCATTCACCTTGGCAGCTTTATGGATTCAACAGGAGTATGTTCTTATCTAATGTTTACATATGTGTGACAGTGTTTTATTTCTCAGCAAATTCATGGGAAAAATGGATTTGTTTAGATTACATTTCTGCTCTTTCGGAATGGCTTACTTACTTCAGATCTGACAACAGACTTTTACTGCCACAATTTCCATTCTAAGTATTCTGAAATCTGCAATTGAGAAGCTATGTGAAAATTCAACGTCACTAAGAATGACAAAGAGACCTGTGGAGATGCTGAGCTCTTGGAGTCAAAGTGCTTGCCCTGGGTTTGAGTTGACAAAATATTTTTTATGCTTATTGTCACAGTTATCTGAACATGGGTGATTCATTGCTTGCGGACACTACAGCTGACAGAGACACACACAAAAGTGCTTCTGAATCACTGTAATTCCCTAGTACAGTTTCTCAGCCCTTGTTCTTTGTTCCTTCGTCCATGCCAAGGTCATCCACTAGGAGAGAGTATTTTTCACATCTTGCTCTGAATCTTGAAAGTGAGAAATATGATATAGTTATTAGTTTGAAAAAGTAGATTGTATTCAATGTCCTTGTTGCAAAGGTAGCAGAGGGATACCACGTTCAGCAAGAAAAAGAGAAGGGATTGGAATACCCAGAGTCCCATTATCCTAACAATCCTGAAAAGCAGGATTATTATCAAAAATTTTAGAGGAGAAAATTGAGGCTCAAGGAGGGACAGCTGTTGGTCCTTGATCGTATAGAAATTAAGTCATGGGCCTGGACTTCCCTAAAATGAAGAATATGGAGAAGGGGGAAAATGGAGAGAAAGAAAAGGGAAAAAAAACACTAAAACATGGAGATGACTGGAGAATAATGAGAAAAATTAGAAAGGAAAGAAAAAAGAGAATAATGAAGAAACCGTATGTAGCAGGTATGGTGGAGGCAACAATGGTCTATGGTGCTTCTCGGGACAGAGGACCCAGATCTACAGGATGTGACCACACAAACCAGTTACAGGGACTGTTCCGGTGCTTGTCACGTCCAACGAACTTTACCAGGATGGCTGCACATGGCCCAGGCAATATACTGAAGACGAGAATTTGGTCTGCTCCTGCTCCCACACTCTCAGCCTTCCCATTGCCACCTCCACCACCTCTCCACACCCCACCCAACATGACACTCACACACGTACACCAGAAATTGAGTGATTATTTCTAATTCATTGTTATCTAGTTCATATGCACAACAGTTGCTTAATTTTGGTGGTAATTTTCAGAAAATATTGTCTGTCTCTCTCAGTGAAATAGCCTGTCCAGATGCCCTCTAAAAAAAATCCTAAATCTGGAAAAAACTCAAAATATCTCGAAAGGAAAGTGCTGAGAAATAACTAGAGCTGTCAGTTTCATTCAACTGTCAGTTCTCCAAAGATTTCAGGGCTTAAAATGTTAAACGTGCCAGATGCTATTATCTGTTATTCATGTTACCATTATGTTCCGGTCTTTACTGAAATCAATATAAACTTCCATCTGTACATTAAAGGAATTTCATTTCACCCATATAATCTCCAAATACACACATATATGCTACATTCTCTCTTACATAGCCACAGGGTAAAATTATTATTTTCAAATTGATACATTAAATTTTGAAAAAATTCTTACAAATGATTATTGTAAGATATTGACTTATTTTTTACTGGTTGCTGTTTAGGAATTTATCCAATATAAAATGTTTTTTAACAAAATTAAGAATTCTTTTAGTGATGGTTCTTGTACTTTAACATATATGCTTTCTACAAGTTTCCAGGGATGGTATGCTGAGCAAAGAAAAGGGAAAAAGACAACCATTGCATAATGCAATTGCATACATAAGAGTCCATAGTTTTAAAAGGAAGTTACAAAATATTTAAAAGGACACATTTAATAAAATTATCCTATTAAAACATTACCACATATTACTATACTAGATTAAATACCATATATTTTGAAACATTATTTTTGTATGCATTTTAGTCAAATAATAACTTAAACTTTCATAATTGATAATTTCTTTCAAAATCTATTTCCTTGCCTTCCATAATGTATAGATTCAGCAGTCAGACAACGGTAGATAACCTTTATATGTTCATCTATAAATGTACATGCCTTCTGAAAGATACTTTGTTCTTAACTTTATCATAAAGAAAATAATAAAATGGCTCTTTTTTTACTCTATGCCATTTTTGTGAAAAAATCAGCATCTAAACAGAAAAACAAAGGCTGTTCCACATTGAGACAACATTGGATTTAGCATTTGTATCTACTTGCAAAAAGCCAAGACATTTATAAATTGTAGTGGAAAATACTACCCGGGCCAAATCCGGAAAACACCAAATGAAATGGATGGTGGTATATCGGGTTTAAGGTGTTGTGATTAGGAATTGCTTCCCTTTAGGTATTTACACTGTAAAACTTGAAAAGGGTAAGATTCATTCATTTACTTTGTTGTTGATTCCGTGGAAGCAGCATTGAAATAGCATTTCTCTTTGTATATTAGTAGGTGATTGTTACCAAGCATCCATTTCTCTTTAGTTTTTTATTTTTATTTTTTTGAGGAAGATTAGCCCTGAGCTAACATCCATGGCCAATCTTCTTTTCACTGGAGAAGACTGGCCCTGCACTAAGATCTCTGCCCATCTTCATCTATTTTATATGTGGGATGCCGCCACACCATGGCTTGATAAGTGGTGGATAGGCCCGTGCTGGGGATCTTAACCCTAGGCCACCCAAGTGGAGTGTGTGAACTTTACTGCTACACCACCAGACCAGCTCCCATTTCTCTTTATTTTCAAATGGTCCATTATTATCTGATACTATTATCAAACATTTATCAATAAAGTAAAATGGAATATATACCACTATAAAGAATATGAATAAAGAAATTGTACCAAACCGGGTTTTATTACTTTGGTGAAGACATGTTGCTTGAGACAGTTTACCAATGTGTTTACCACTGTACGGTCTTGTGTAAAATAATTGATTGAACTGTTAGCCAAGTAATTAATGAAGGAAATTACATTTGCCTTTATGACTGAGATTGAAGTTTAGAATTTTTCTTTGCTGGGGAAAATCCAGGGATTTTGTTTTTTCATTGGTTTTGAGTGTAGACTCAGAATTATTAAAATTCTATTTTGATATCACATTTTTTATATCCATTTGCTTTAAATGAGATTTACCTTGAATAATTCCACATAGTTGTCTCACTTTAAGTAGACCAGCAGTTTGGAGAATTCGAATACGGTCTTCTATATTAGTTAATCATATTTTAATATTAAACCCAGAAAGTATTGTTTTTACAGGACACAAGCTTAATGACGAAAGTAAGCTAATTATGTGGTGGAGGAAAGCCATCGTGAGTTTTCTGTAAGATAATATATCAGATGGTAAATAAGTGATTTGAAAGAATTAATGAGTCCTCCTTATGAAATCAAGTTTAATATTAAGCTTAAAAGAAGGCCGTGAAACTTAGTAATAATCCAGCAAGAAATTTCATTCAATAAGTAAAAGCATTATACAAGATACCAACTTAGCAAGAGGTAACTTAAGAAAAACAGGAAGCGTTATGAAAATAAAAGTAATTATCCAGAAAAATCAAACTAAATGCTCAAATATTGTGGACTCAGTTATTATATATTTTATTAAATAATTTAAATCTTAATTATTTGTATATTAGAAAGGACATTCTGTTAACCTAAGTTTACTTCTTCCTTTTATGTTTAAAAATTTGTGTGATTCATTTTTGCAACATTTCTTTTGTTTTGCCAGTGACTGCTGTGTGCATAACAACTATTCCTGTGTTCTTTAATAAATATTCATTATACAATAAAACTTGAAACACATTAAAATATTAATTACATAGCTGAAGAAATGCCTCTATAGTTATATTTGCCAAAATGTGAACTTTTTAAAAGTGTCCATGATTTATAATTTCTCCTTCTTCATTGTCCATGACAATTGGGATATAACCTTATACTCATTATTTTATTTTGTGTACAAATCCTATGAGGAATTTCAGCCAAGTCTTTGAGCCAAAACTCAGATTTGACCCTGATGACTTCAAATACAGTTGTCTTTACAAGGTTCCCTAATGCCTTCTGTGCTTCTGTATTGCTTTTTCCAGAAAGATCCAGTGAACTCTCTGGAAAATTTAGAGGAAAAAAAGTTTCCTGGAGAGGCCGCCATACCAAGCCCTAAACCCAAGCTCCATGCGAGAGATCTCAAAAAAGAATTAATCACGTAAGTGATCTCCAATGGCTCATTCTGTGAGACTCTGGGATTAAGAGACTCAAGTTCATAATTTGAAGTAATAATATCTTGGCTTACATAGTTGACTTTAGGAATGTTTTAGGGGAATTTCAAGCAGTCAATAGTTAAATGTTCTACGTATACCTAAACCTATGCTCAAAACTAAAGGATTATGAAAAAAAAAGTGTACGTGACACAATCTCATGCTAAAAGAATTGAAAGCCTGATTGAAAAATAAAACAATAGAAAGCAATTAGAAGTGTTAATGTTTCGATCAGAAGTTCTTAATCTGAGATCCACTGACCCAAGAGGATCCTAGTCAAGGCTTCAGGAAGTCTGCAAACTTTATAACACTTCATGCAAACTGTTATATGAGTCAGAGAGTTAATAGTTTTTATGACATTCGCAAAGAGTTCTGTGACTCAGGAGAAGTTAAACACCAGGGCACCCGATGGCAATAAGTACTGGTAAAACCTCCAGCAGAGTCCTGAGACAAGAGTTCAGGATGCACAGAGCAGGACAAAGCTTTGTGGAGCGGAAGGCCTGAGCGGAGCCCTGAGGAGCAGCGGGACCTCGAGAGAGAGTGCAGGCACAAAATGGAGCAGACGAGGGCCTTGAGAAGAGTGGCCCGGCCCGGTGGCACGTTTCAAATGAACCAGCCACAGGGTGTTGGAGCAGAAAAGTGAACTAATTATATAGCGTTTTAGGAAGAGCAGTGTGCAGAATTATTCCGAGGCGGGGTGCGCTGGAGGACGGTCTGGAATCCAGGAAGATCATCTAATATGTTGATGTAGAGATTCCGACGATGCACAGAGAGAGGAGGTATGAATAGAAAAGGACAAAGTGCTCAACACAGAATTGGAGGACGCACATCCTGCTGGGACCTGAGAAAGAAAAAAGAAGCTCACAAAGAATATAGACGTGAGGTCTTTTAGAGACGGAGGAGGGGAACTACGGAAAATGATTGTCATGGGAGCTGAAAGCTGAGAAAATTCCAAAACTGGCCACTGGAAGTCTAAGAGGTTAAATCAAAAAGGGCCGGGCAAATCTTTGGAAAATAGGTCTTAACTGGAGGGCAGCCAGCAGGTGGACTGTGAAGGCAGGGAAGGGAGCAGGAGCTGGGGAGATTCACAGAGAAGCGTGTGTCCAGGTACAGAGCCAGAGTCACAACCAAATTACTGCAGAGATAGCAACTAGGATTGTGGACTTAGCCCACTGCACACATCCTTATATTGTTTTAACCCTGAAGATTTCTGACTGTGGGTTGTTAGAATTTAGGGTGTGATTCACACAACTTCCTTACGGATATGAATTAGTTTGGGTCATCGCCAGGACAGAAGGTGGGCCTGAGCTCCTTCTCCACCTCAGCTTCCAGGTATCCTGCAGTGGGATGGAGAGATCCCGGCAGATGCTCCCTGAGACAGGAGGAGGGGGTGAGAAAGGCTTTTCAGGCAAAGATAAGGAGGAACCACTCTGGCTTTTTTGCATTTGTATCCTCAGCAGGTAGTATAGTGCTGGCTGGGTTGTGTTTAACATGAATGAGTGAATGAGTGAACAAAATGCAGGAAAATATTTTCCATATGTAAATGATTACATATTAAAGCATATTCATACGCAAGTTTATTTAAAGCTGCCAATTAATGAGTTTCTATCAAACAGTAACCCTTCCACTTAGGCACAAGTGTCTGTACCCTCTCTTCTGAATCCCTCAGCATAAAAATATGTTTAAATGTTTCTAATAAAAAGAGAATTTAAAACCGCCTCCTGACCAGGCTTCCACCTCGACCCTGTCTCTCTTTCCTTTTACAGCTAAACTCCTCAAGGAAATTGTTTCTACTATGTGACTCAGTTTCCCTCCCAAATCTTTCCCAGACAGGCTTTCACTCATCATTCCACCAAAACCGTTCTTAAATTCTCCAAGGAACCCCATCTGGGTGTTGGTTCTTGGTCCTCTGGACCCCAGGGCCACAGGATGTGACAGAGCTGATCCCTCCCTCCTCCTCCTTCAATTCCCAACACTTGGCTTCTAGCACACCATACCTGCGGATGTTCTCCACCTCACATGTTACCCCTTCTCGGACTCCTGTGCAGCCTCTTAAGATGGGAATGCCTCAGAGTTAGGCCCTGGAACCTTTTCTCGTCTGTCTACACTCACTCCTCCCGCTGCCCAGTGTTAGAACCACCTCCACGAGGAGGACCCCCAGGCTGGCGTCACCTGCCACCCATTTCCAAAAGTCCACACAGCAATGATCTCTCCCCTTTTTCTCCATGCTTTTCCTTGAGGCCTTAAGGCCTCACAGTGGCTGTTCCCTCTGCCCAGAATGCTCTCCCCACAAACTGCTCCTTTCTCAACTGTCACTTACCTCAGAGGTCTTCCTGGCTACTGCAAGGCCACCCCCCACACACCTCCAGCCCCAATACTCCCATTCCCCTTTTCCAGATCTTTTTTCCTTCATCATTTATCACCATCTAACGCACTTATACATTTTGCTTCACCTGTATTCACTACTGTCTGCCTCCCCACCCAAAGAGAGAGGCCCCAGGAGGGCAGGGTGTGCTTTTTTCATTGATTTTGTTCTCTTTTTCTCTTCTATGTCCACACCACTGGTACACAATATTTACCGTGCTGCCTCTTATTTCCCCAACTATAAGGCGAGTGACTCGAGAGCAGGGAACACATCTCAAATGCTGTTACAGGGCCTTGCATAGAGAAGGCATTCCATAAAACTGTTCCTAATCCAGCATCAGTTTGTTGTATTGACATGTGAGTGATTTTTAAATAATCGTAGACTTTGCATTCTTTAAGGATTTCATAGGCAAACATAACTGGCTTAAATATCATGTATTATGAGTTTAATATTCACCTGGAGCATGGTGGCTGAAGCAACATGACAGACGATGCCAAACATACTGGAACCTCAATTTCACTGAACACTGTTTCTTCCCAAGAGGTGACGCGGGGTCAGCCGTATACTTACTCCCTCAGGGAGCTGCAGTTCAAGTTCTTAAAATCTTTTTATGGATTTTGTTTCTGCAAAGTATTTTGAATATCTTCAAAAATGACAAATTTTTTATCCTTTGAAGACAGATTTTTGAAAATTGTCAGTGTCTTTCCAAACAAAATGTAGTGTAAAAGGCTGATAATTAATCTGAATTACCATTTTGGACAGAAAGATGAAGTGTGACCATTTTGTAATGGGCACTTCTCATTAGTGCAAAGGTAAATACAAGAGAAGAAGGGTCCAAAAAGATTTTGAATAACTTTTGGAATATAATCATGAATTCCTAGAAAATTAACTTTCTGGCGACCGTATGTTCTCACCTCGCTTTACAGATAGGTGAGCACTTCAGTGGATTCCACTGGGTTTTGTATTTGTATGGATCTGTGTGAGTACACTGGTTGTGTAAGTCTCACTACTTTACAATTTCACCCTGTCCTTATTATATTTTGTGTTTTGTTTCTAACAGATAAATGTACCTTAATTGCTTAACAAAAACTGTTTGGCTGGAATAGAATTTTTTTGATGTCATTGATTAGCACAAATTTGCTTAGAGTTTGAGTGCCACTTATGGAGGGAACTAGCTAGTTTTCTTTCTCTAAATTTTGATGCTTTCATTTGCAAAACTTCCCAGAATATATCACCCAACTGGTATTGGCACATGTTATTGTCTAAGGTTTTTGTTGAAATTCGTAATGTAAGACAGCGATCAGAATCCCAAACAGAAGCTTTTCCCACTACAGCGCCGCCCCCAATCCTGTCTTTATTCCTTCACCTCTTTATACCACTGAACTTAAAAACATTAATTAGCTGATAATTAAATGCACACCTTATTATTATATTTTCTAAGTAATTTATAGTTGACTGATTTAAAAATCATTGGCATTTCTTTGCCTCTCCTGGCAGTATTAATAGGAGTAATTTTTTTTTAAATAGAAATATAATAAATGCACTGCTATTTGGCACACTAGATGACGATGTATTTCCAAAGTGGGAATTCCCAGGCAGTTAAAACACATCTCTCACGCACTGATTATTCCACTCGTATGATATTCAGAAAAGATTGTTTCTCCATTTAGTAGGTGAATGGCACGTGCAAGATAACTCAGCTCAACTGTGAATCATGGTTCATTTTTGCCTTTACTTTTTAATGTATATTTATAGCTTCCATGCTTTCCTTTCTGATATCCCACCTAGGAAAAGGGGTGGGGGAAGAGTCAGATGATTCAGCTTGGATCGAGCCCTGAAAATCAGACATCTTTCTGAGAGATGGGAATGTTCTAGCTCTTATAGTTTCTTTAGATTACCTGAAAATGATTGGAAAGTAGCTCACAGGAAAAAAAAATTACTTAGAAGGTGGTATTTCAGAAAATCTTGGATGTTGTCAATCTGTCCCTAAGTGTCTTTTCAAATGGGTAAATTCTGCATTCCACATATATGGATAAGCCTTCACTTTAGGCAAGATGTCAGAGGAAACCAGAAGCATGGGTGACGTAACTGATTTTCTCTCTGATTATTAATATGGCCACAAATAGCGCTGAGTCGCCTGGGGTCACTCTGCTTACTCCAAATGAGCAACTTTGAGCATCATCAGAGGAAAATAAGTGACTGAGAAACCAAGGACTCTGTTAACTATGGAAGCAAAACTGCTCAGGACAACTACCCTCTCACATTATTTTTAAACATATACAAAAATAAGATGCACAGAATTTACCAGCTTCCGAGATATAATGAAGTGCACCAGCACAGACCCTGTCCTCTGCAGACCACTTGGAGAGCCTGCTGCTTAGGTTAATTGTTAATTAGCAATTGTTTTTGATGGGTTCAAGCTTTGGATGAAACTGATCGCCATCTCTACTAGACTTCTTATCTATTTCTGTACTGTCAGCAACTTTCCCATGTAAAATGTCAGTTTACATTTGAGTAGTATGTACTATTTTCACAGATTTTCTTCTTTTTCAGTTTCCAAAATGTTATGAAGTTATTATGTTCCCTTTCTCTTAAAAGCTCACAAAAATGCCTTTCTGAAATCTGTTATATAATTGGTGCCAGTATTCCTAAGAGCCACTATCATTATAAAGCGTGGGTTTATAGTATTTATTTTTATAAAGCAAATTTTCAAAGAAATAAAACACCACTGATTGTTGACTCACAACATCGCTAGGACATATATTTTAGCATTACTTTCCTACATCATTTGAATCAGAGAATTGGATGTGATACTGAAAACTAATAACTGAAGATCATGCCAGTTTTCTTTTAGCTAATCTACTGGTTCTTACTTTGTTCAGTATCTTCTGCATGTCCTATACTGTGTTAACTTATCTTGAGAAGAGAAGCTACCTGATAGCCAATCAGACAGAGCAAATGAATTCATGTAATGCACTTGATTCTAATTATACATTTTTTATTGACCAGCTGTCCAACGCCAGGATGTGATGGAAGTGGCCATGTCACAGGAAACTATGCCTCCCATCGCAGGTAACTCATTACCTCAGGCACGTCAGGTTTTCATGATCTTGTTCTAATTTAAATACTTACTCCCACCTAATCTAGGAAAATATTATCTGGTTCACGAAGTGGAGAGTGAGTTAGGTGAGTTTTTGGTTTGCTTCGTTTTTCAGAAATAAAGCTAAGTTGAAGCTTCAGTCATTTCACTTATGTGCTATATAAATAATGATTTTTGGTCAAAAACGGTTTTCTAATCCTTAGTCTAGGTTACAAATCAAAAGTTAGAGTTTATGTCAGGGCTTTGGTTCTCTCTAGCTTTGGGACTCAAGTGAAACTAAGGTAAGTCAGCAGAGTGACTCAGGTTAACCATTCAATCTGTAGGATGCAGCATCCTCAGTCCTGTGCAAAAAATAAGTCAAGGTGTCAGAGAGATTAAACAGCACAAAAAGCCGGTGTTTAATCTTCCACTTACCTTCTTCACTGCTGTGATTGCTTTCCCTTTGGGCACTGGTTTAAACCTTTAAGCCATAATCCTTTGGTGATACAATTGGAATGGACTCTGTGTCAGTAATCATTGTATCGCTGAATTCTAGAGTTGGGAAGTCTCATTGGATTAAAGACGTTTGTTTGATAAATAGCGAACCTTAGTCTATGAGAAATAATTGAGGTGCCCACAAACCCAGCCTGGTTAGAGCTGCAAAGCCAGATTCAAACCTAGTTGTTCTTTTCCGCAATTCCCAGTCCCCGGTACATTTAAAGTATGTTCACAAATTCAGGATGCCCTTTGAGTTGAATTCGTATATGTCAGCGTTGTGTGTTTTTGTTTTTCTCATCTCTCTTTAGTGTTTCTGGATGTCCTTTAGCAGATAAGACTCTTAAATCCCTCATGGCTGCTAACTCTCAGGAGCTTAAGTAAGTATTGCAAATATGACCGCCTTGCCCTTTGTCCCCTGTGGTAGGACTCTCTTCGTTCAGGACCAGTGTGGTCGTTAACAAGTAGTAAATCATGCCTCACTAAATTATAACCAACGCGCTCTTTTCGCCAAGAAGTTCAAATGACTAAAACCAAATCACTGTAACTTAATTTAGTTAATTTGCTTGCTTTGGTAAAATCATATTTTACAAAAGTTTTTAAAGCATTAATGTAATAGTTAAACATGATAATTTTTTTCTGTTAATTACTAAATTTATATGCTAAATCAGACCTATGAAGGTGTGGCAAAGCATTTTCATCATCTAATAAGGAAACTGCATAATACTTTACCTTATGGGCATTTTGAATTGTACAACTGCCTTTCACTTTTGGGTGCTACACACAATTTTGGTTCATTTCTACTTAGTCTAAAGGATCTCAAAGTCACCTGCATATTAACTTTTACTTATTGACTTTATTTTCTTCTATTCTTTTCTTTTATTCCATATTTCTCACTTTATTTTAATATTTTGTTATATTACATATGAAATAAAAAGTTATAATCCACCTTATTCCATTAAAACTATGATAGGGCATAAATTTAGAAAAGAAGGAATAACAGTGAACAAAATTAATGAAATTTATTTGCAAATAATAATATTTTAGGAAACATGAGTGTTACTAGGTCTAGTAATAAAACAATATCTGTATAAATAGTAGAATCGACATTTGGTATCTAAATCACAGGTGAAATTTCAGATGTTAAGCCTTCTTAATACTTTGTTAGTATTCTCATTTTCTAACTTGTTTAAAATTTTTATTTAAAAATAACAAAAAATAACTTTATGGGAGCCGGTCCAGTGGCGCAGCAGTTAAGATTGCACCAATCTTACTCAGTTGCTCTAAACTTCAGCATTGCCCTATCTTAATAATAGCTATCACTTTTGTTACGTATTTTCTCTAAATATTTTTTCTAGGAAAAAAAGGTTGATAATACATTGAAAACATGTAGATTGAGAGCTGCTATAGCAATATTCAGTATTTACATGTTTTATACAGCCATCTAATAAGTAATATCTTTGGTTTTTCTCCATACAAAGAAGAAAGAGATATTTCTTTGACCACTTGTTTAGATACGCGGGGGGAATTTCAAAACAAGGTTATTTGGCACAGATTTTTCCATAACTGTAATATGCTGAGAAACCACTATTTTACTAAAAATGTTAGTAGAAAAAGACTAGCATTCAAGCCTTTCCTACAGTACAGAATAACTACATATTATATCTTTACGTGGTGATTGAAGACTCAATGCAGCATTCTCTGCTTAGCTTGAAGAGATGTATGCTGATTTTATATTTCCTTTGATAAAAGCATTTACTCCCTATTTTCCATCTCAGGATTAGATATAAAAGCATTTCCATGAAAGTTCAGTGGGAAAGAGTTTAAGAAAAGGGATAGTATTCAATTTTCCTTTGGATTATTATTTTTCTCAAACTCTTGTTTGGGTAGAAATCTGAACCGGGATGAGTATACAAGTAAATCTTTAATAACAAAGATAATGTCTACAAAAACCTTCCGAAAAGCAAACATTTTATGACAGCCTTTGTGTTTTCATTAGTATTGGGCATTTTTTTTAAAGATTTTATCTTTCCTTTTTTTCCCAAAGCCCCCGAGTGCATAGCTGCATATTTTTAGTTGTGGGTCCTTCTAGTTGTGCCATGTGGGATGCCGCCTCAGCGTGGCCTGATGAGTGGTGTGATGTCCACGCCCAGGATTCCAACTGGCGAAACCCTGGGCCGCCAAAGCAGAGCGCATGAACTTAACCACTGGGCCACGGAGCCGGCCCCAGTATTGGGCATTTTCTTTTAAAAAGGCAACAAAAGGATGAGAATTTGTAGACATTTTTGTATTCGAGTGTATTTGGAAGCCTATTCCTAATCGGCATTCCAAGTAGAATTGGATTCCTCTTCCTCTTTCACCTTTGCCATTCCAAATTTAATGGTTGATTGTCGATAACAGTTATTGGTAGATTTTCCAAAAAGCCATTTAAACTGAGCCATGAGGCAGAACAGACCAGGTGCAAGGAACTTAGATTCTCTGGCAACTAGATGAACTTGCCAAGTCTCTGGAGCTCACATGTACCACTGTTGTTTGTCCGAATTTCATGGATTATCGTGGTAGTGGAGCTTATCAGAGGAAATAAATTATGCACAAAAACAGTTTGGAAAACTTTTTTCTTAGAGCCACAAATAAGAACTTTACATGATAGACAGAAGCCCAGAAGCAAGTTGTGGGCAGAATTTTTGGTTCCTTCCAAAATAAGATTGAAAAAAAAGAATATAGGATAACGACTAATACATTGTCTATCAACCATCTCCCAATGGTTACATACCTTAACATTTTCTTTAAAAATGGATTCTCAGGTGCCAGCCCAGTGGCCTAGTGTTAAGTTCGGTGTGCTCCATTTCAGCTGCCTGGATTCAGGTCCTGGGCGCAGACCTACACCACTTGTCAGCCCTGCTATGGCAGCAACCCACATATAAAGTGGAGGGAGATTGGCACAGATGTTAGCTCAGGGCTAATCTTCCTCGACAACAACAAAAAAGAATTTTTAGCCAAAAACTAATTATATTTAACCAAAAAGAGTCCCACAGACAGCTCCTTCTGCTTAGTTCTATCTGAATATGTCATGACCCCCTCCCCCGACTATAGCCCACCACTGTGCTCTATTCTGTGTTTTCAGGTGTCCAACCCCAGGTTGTGATGGTTCAGGGCACGTGACTGGAAACTATGCTTCCCACAGAAGGTAGGATGGATCTCATTTCTGAGAGATGGAAATCTGAGTGTCAGCAGCAGTGGCCAATGAGATCACATGGTTTTGTTCTGTTCTCTGTTGGGTACGTATTTTAGCTTGTCCGGCTGCCCTCGTGCCAGAAAAGGTGGTGTCAAAATGACTCCTACAAAGGAAGAAAAAGAAGACCCTGAACTCAAGTAAGTGCGACAACTGAGGCCGCAGCATTAGGGCCAGCTGTAGCTTATAGTCAATTGGGTGGCCCCTTGGTTAGGACGCAACTGAGCATGGGCTGAGTTTCAGGGACGGTGCACCCTAGTAAATCCAAGTACCCTTGAAGCAGTGGGCAGAGCGTTTGGAAACTCGAGAAAGAGTTCCCATTCCTAGCATGTTTCCAGGGTTCTTTCACAACGAAAAGGAAAAAGAAGGAAGTTCATACTTTTTTCAATTGTTTTAAAGGAAAGTAGCATTGTGGAAGTGCTAGAGAGTAACAAATGTGGCAGCATTTCCTCCTGAAACTTTAACTTTGCTTAAGATGACATTTTATCTGAATTGAATTCACACCTCTGAGAAATATGCTGTCTAGTCTCAGATGATATATGCAGCTATGGATGTAGATATTTAAACAGTTCCTTCTACAACATTTCTAAACACAATATTTAGACATTTGGACCCCATAATTCCAGTTCTGTGAGCGATGTGCCATGTAACATGGGGCAAGGCAGTTAACATTTTATCCCTTTGGTCTTTGTTAGGAGGCAACATAACGCAGTACTTATGTGATTGGCTAGAGCTAAAAAGTGTGGGCGTGACCTTGACTCCACTTCTTGTAGAGGGGGTGGCAAGTCACCTAAGCTCTATAAGCCTCATTTTCCCCACCAAAAAATGGGATAGCCCTCTCTGCCCAGTAGATTTGCGGTGAAGATTACATGAGCTAGTGCATGAAAATTGCCTAGCTTGGAGCCTGTGGATTATTATTACTGCTAGTACAATGCTGTTTTGCTAGTTATAGTGGCATCTTTTAAAACTCTATAATCTCACCGTTTGCCTTCTGGATAGTATAGAACCACCACTGCCTTCTTATTCACTCAGTCACAGCTCTTCATGTCTCTTCCAGCTGTAATGTCTCTGCTGTGTCTCTCTAGGTGTCCTGTGATAGGGTGTGACGGCCAAGGTCACATATCAGGTAAATACACATCCCACCGCACAGCTTCTGGCTGTCCCCTGGCTGCCAAGAGACAGAAGGAGAATCCTCTCAGTGGGGCCCCCCTCTCCTGGAAACTGAGCAAACAAGAACTGCCACACTGTCCTTTGCCAGGCTGCAATGGGCTGGGCCATGTAAATAATGTTTTTGTCACCCACAGAAGGTAACATTTGCTCTCTGTCTTTTTGTTGTGTTGTTGTTGTGATTGTCACCTAGGTTGCTTTGCGGAGGTGAAAACCCCTCCTCAAGGCCATGTATCATAGCACTTTAGATGTTATAACAATGAGTCTAGCTAGATAGATATGTGACTAGTTTGAAGAATGAAAAACATTATTTTCTCTATTTCTGAAAGTTCACTACACAATTTTCAAGTGCTGTAGAAACTGTGCATTTGTTTTTTGCATTCCAAAATATTGCTTATGTTATTTTTTTAATGACTCAGTCTTTTAATGGTTCACTTCAGTTCCAAGTGGTGATATCCACTCTATTATGTTGTGCATTTGTAAACTTTCACTTTACATATTTATATCACTCCCTTCCTCTGGTGAGCTGACTCAGTTTCAGGCCAAATCGTAGTTATTTTGCTGCTGAGAAGATGTGACTCATCCCCGACGGCCAGAAAGAAAATGATACAATGACTGCTAAGTGTACGACAGGAGAAGAGATTCAGAAAACCTTTTACACTCTCACAACGACTTAATTCCTTTATCACTAAGTGCTGTGTATTTCAACCCAGCCGTTTGTTGGGAACGGTGATCTTAGCCCAGCTCTTTGGTTCACATTCTACCTAAAGGAAGGAGCTAGAATGTTCACTACACAGTTCTCCAGTCAATGGAAGCCCTGCGCATGATGCAGATTAAAATCCAATGAAGCTATAGTGAGCCCTGGTGCTTTGCTTACGAGCAGTAAGCAGGTATGAGCAAAGCTGGGGCATTTTGACATACTGTTCAGATTTAAAGATACATATTGATGGCATCAGAAAATGAAGCCTTTCAGGAAAGGCTGATTTAAGTGGATATGCAGTAACACCTGCTTAGGTAGAAAACTTGAACTTTTTAAGCAGTTTATTTTTGGATGGTTTTCAAAGGCATAGTCACATCCACAATAGCACACCCTGTTTTATTCTGAGTTTGAATCATCATGCCATATTCAGGAATGACAGTCACAAATCAAGTGTGCCTAATGGCACATTTACTGCACAGTAGCTTTACTTTCTTATCATGGACTCGGTAATCTCCATGTTAGCATTGATAATGAAATATTAATGTTGTACTATGGTGAGCACATCCCTCAGTTAACAACTACAGAATTATCTTTAAAAATCATGAAGAAGTTTTAAATGGTGACGCCAAATCTTGATGAGGGTGCGGAGCAACGGGGACTCTCACACACTGCAGGTGGAAGAGTAATTGGCAGAGCCGCTGTAGGAAGCAAATTGCCTTTAAGGAGTCGGTTGAAAATGAGCAAGTGAATGTGCTCTGCCACCCAGCCACTGAGCTGTTAGGCTTACGCCCCAGAGAATCTCCTGCACAGTGGAGCCCAGACACACGTCTGAGAATGTCTGTGGTAGCATTGCTCTGCTAACTCGAAACTGGAAACAGCCCACGTGCCCACTAACAGTCAAGCTCATAAATAGTATCCACATACGGGGGCTGCCATAGGGCAGTGAAGATGAAAGCCCAGGATGGGTGAATTTCAGAACACAGTGCTGAGTGGCAAAAATTGCTGACGAATGTGGCTGCTTAGAACAACAAAATCGTCTGATCACGTACTATGGAAAACAAGTTTTGTTCAATGTCATTATAGTTTTGCTGCAACTTAAATGAAACAGATGACATTAAAGGCAGGACGCCTGCTGAGCCCCCGCAGGACACGCACTGCCTGGGCATCTGAATACACTTACAGCGCTTCCTTTCCTCCTCTCAGGGCACAGACTATTTTAATAAAAAATAATGGTTTAAAAGTTAAAGAATAAATTAGAAACTTTCCCATATCCAACTGCATTTGCCATGGGAGGGGGTTATCATTTGGGGCTTGTATTAATTTGAGTCATTCTGTAAAAATCAGACTACAGTATGTATAAAGCAGGGAAGAACTAGATTCAGCTTTATTATTCATGGAATTTTGACTAATTTGGAACAATTCGTTTGCATAATATTTATGTAGAATTTTAGGTTTACAGAAAATAAAGTAACAAATACTAAAAAAAGGCAGTTATACGAATGCAGAATAGTAACATTTTAACAAAACTAATTCAACAATAATAGCAGCAGTAGCTATTTATATTTTGACTTCAGAAAAAAAACATGAAACATTTCTACATTATTTCCGTGCCTTTTGCTTTTGTTTTAATAGACATTTACTTGTTACTTTCTACAAAAAGACTGCAGGTTATAATGTAATTAGTAGACAGGCAAAGGCTTAAATAGTAAGTAGTGAATAGAAACTTAATTTTTATGAGAAATAATACATGTTTCACACATCTGTATAATTTCTATTTTCACAGCTTATCTGGATGTCCTCTAAATGCACAAGCCATCAAAAAGGGCAAGGTCTCAGAAGAGCTAATGACCATCAAGCTCAAAGCAACTGGAGGTAATAAGAGCGTGTGGCTGGAGGTGACCGTCCCCACTGAGGTCTAGATGGGAGCTCCCCAGAGGGTTCTGCATGCCAAATTATACTCTATATGGAAAGTGCAACTTCAATATGCAAGAAGGAAGCTTTCCTCAGATTTGAACTAGCAGTATCGTTTTATCTAAAAAGCAATTTCTTGGTTGTTTTCCTTACTTTTTCATAAGGATCTCCAGCAGGGAAGAGCAAGCAATGAGAGTTGATGGATTGAGATACACTGGCCGCACTTTTGTCCGTCAGTCTTCACAATGAGAGACTGTGCATGAGCACGCGTGTGTGCGTGTGTGTGTGTGTTCCTGGTGTAAGCCCTCTATCAGATTTCAAGAAACACAGTTTCTGGCATCTATATTTGAATCCTTAAATTTTGTTGTATACTTGAAATGATATTTTATGGTGAATCTGGATGGTTTAAATTTAGCATCTACATCTGTATTTCCCTACATATTTCCTTAGCGTCGATTCCTTATCAAAGTTAATATAGGGGGCCAGCCTGGTGGCACAGTGGTTAAGTTCGCACATTCCACTTTGGCGGCCCAGGATTCACCGGTTCGGATGCCGGGTGCAGACCTATGCAGCGCTTGTCAAGCCATGCTGTGGCAGTCATCCAACATATAAAGTAGAGGAAGATGGGCACAGATGTTAGCTCAGGGCCAGTCTTCCTCAGCACAAAGTGGAGGATTGGCAGCAGATGTTAGCTCAGGGTTAATCTTCCTCCAAAAATAAAAGTTAATATATTTCTAAACTCTGTATTTGGATCCTTCCATTTTCCTTTGATTCTTGAGCACTTTTCTTAACATTTCTCATCACCTTTGTCTCAGCCACGTCTCGTTTGCATTGAAGATCATTCTACAGCATCTGAGAAACATGGCAAAGCAATTCTTTTGCTTTGGAGATTTTATTTGATGGGGTCCTTGGCACATGACTAGAATTGAGCTGGGGACTCAACTGCTGTTGGTTTATTTCTCTGAAAGCATTGCTCAGTCTTTTTAATTTATGTGTGAGTTTTTAGAAAGAACATGTACAATATCTGAAGGAGGAGGAAAGCACTCTTGAGCTTCCTACTGATGTCCTTTGAGGCCTTGTCTGCTTTGAGGACAGTCCCTTAGGGCCTGCTCCCCACCTGAGTGCTCACTGCTGAGATCTGAGGGAGGTCATCACCTGTGTGGAGCAGCCATAGCCCTGGCTTTTAGGGACAGGGCTGCACTCCACATTCTTTCCCACGTTGAGAGACTCTGTAATAGTTCTTTCTCCAGATGCTTTCCTTGTTCCTTGGAAATACTCCCCATTCCTCAAATGCCTCTTAGCACATTTTCCGTGAAATTGGCACAATATTTATTTATGTACACATCACCTTACTTCAAGCAATATTTAAAGGGTGGGAAGCGCAAAGCTACTTAAAAAAAAAGGAAAGCTACTTAAAAATTCATTCGAAAAATGAGACAAAAGAAAATAAAAGATAAGAAAGCAAGATGGGGCAAGCCTGAGGATAGCAGAAGAATGTGTGGAGCCAGCCCTTTCCGTAGGTAAAAAAAGATCTCAAGTTTAACTTTCAGCTTTTTAGAAGCCAAAGCAAAAGTAGAATATAATGACTATGAGACTCACACCGTCAGTAAGTACATTCAAAGCAAAACTCTCTTTGGAACTGAATGTGTGAAGGAAACACTTCCTGTGAGTCTTCATTGTAAGAACACCAACACCTATGTAGTAAATGTAACATAGATCACAGCTGTTCCTAATAAAGACAGAACAAGATAATAAACTGTTGCATTACAGCAAATTACAATGAAGCTTTACAGAGCGCCTGTGCCACGTGAGCTGGCACACACCTCTGCCAGTCTGTCGGAACCACTGGTAGACTGTTACAGTTCCTGGGAGCAGCTGGACTGAACGCACGCTTCAAAGGGTCCCGTACAAATCCAGCATCTTCAGCTGAGCTTTCAAAGGACGTGGAGCAGCAGTGAAATGGGTGACACACATTCACAAGTGTCTGAAGTGAAGCCATGCTAGATGAGCCAGGAAACTGGAAAATTACGTGTTTTTATAAGGAGCTAGAGGCTGATGCTCATATGAAGCTTGAGAACTTACAATAACTTGTGCATGAAGAAAAATCCACCTGAGTTCAGGTCAGTGGTCAGTTGAGGGTCAAGGAAGACCTCAAGTGATACAAGGTCTGCTCTACAGCTCTTCATGCCCTAGCCCCTGCCTTACAGCTTGGCCACAATAATTGTTCCCTGGATGATTTATAAAGCAGGTGTAACCTAATTCTCCTTCAGTCCTAAAACAACAACAACAAATTACAATAAAATACAAAGTACATGTGACTTTAAACTTCCTGGTGTACTTTGTTAATTTAAACTAGGTACAAATCATTCAGCAATTGTTGAATTAGGTAACATGTTAGGAGAATCATACCTACAAACCAGTTAAAAGCTGGGAGGTCTATACTAAAAATATTTACATTAATTTTAGAAGAATTGATCTTCAATTCTCCATCCTTGCTATAATTTAATTCCACACTAACGTTTTTAAGACTATTACTAGTCCTTGATAATAAAATTAGATCATCTGTACATGAACAACTGCTTGCCTTTCTATTTTTTGTGGGGACCAGTAAAAGTTATGATAGTTGACCTACCTGTACATTCTTACATTTAGTAGATCCTTCTAGTTCTTCCCCTGTGGCAATGTAGCATGTTCTAAATTAGTGATACACCCTTCCTTTCTGGATATTAACTCTCCTTTCCCTTTTATTAACTAAAATAGTCAAATTTACATTAACTTACTTTCCCCTAAGTAAAAAAAGAAGTAAAATTTTACTCTGTAAACATGATAAAAAAACAAAGATTCACTCAAGAAATATAATCAAATTTGTTCAAAATGTGATAGAATTGTTTCATTTGTATAATATGGAAAAAATAACTACTTAAAACCCCTTATAAGTTAAACACACTTGCTATAAACAGATATATATATCACTTATAAATTCATAAAGAAAATATTATTATAAATTATATAACCCCTAATTATGTAAATTAGGCCTAGATTTGTACGAAGAAAAGATTAGAATTGTTGAATGCAAAGACAGCAAATTCTCTTGCTTTTCAATAGGTAGATTCTATAAAGAAGCAAGGCTATTGAATAGTTCAGTAAAATATTAGTGGAAAGCTTATATGGTTTCCTTGATCAGCAATACCTAGCTAGTGTAACCCAACACTCTACACTCTACGCTACATTCTCTCATAAATGTACCCATGAAGGAACATCAGTGCATACATTTTATTGATACTTTCAAAACAGATTAAGTATCTGTGAGTATATATAGCATTATAATGGCTAAGAGAACATATTCAGGAACCAGAGAGTGTGTGTCTTGAATCCCAGCTCATCATGCTTTGGTTTTCCTATCCATAAAATGAGGAAATAAGTGTATCTACCTCCTGGGATCCTGAAGAGAATCAAATGAGTTAATATTTGCAAGTGCAATGTGAAATTCACAGTCTATGGCATCCTCGTAGCTCCACTTAGCTACACATAAAGACTATGTATGGAGACGAGGTTGGCAGATGAGTGTGTCAGTGGAAATAGATAAGGTAATGTAGTCATGGAAAAACATTTCAAAGAAATTGACTGAATTTGCTCCTGTGGCTAAAATATCTCCCCAAATCCCAGAAATCATAATGAAAACATTAATTCACTCATTTATTAATTACATGAGAATTTATTGAGTGCCTGTTATGTATTAGATTCTATCATAATATTTCTTTTTTGAGGTCCCATCTCATGATCACATCTCCCCCATAGACTTCCAGGCATCTTTTGTTATTGTCTTCCAAATGATCCCACCTTGATTAAGAGACTTGAGCATCTTCGCTAATCCTAACGAAACATAATCCTAACTAGATCTCAGCACCAAGAACCCAGGCTCTCACTTAACGACTCTTCTCACAATCATCCGTAACTTGTCAAAATTGAACTCTTCATTTTCCTGCTGCAAGCTGCTGCTCCTCAAGTCTTCTTTATTCCAGAAACACCACTAGTTTCCCAGATGCTCGAGCAGAAACAGGTAGTCATCCTTGATTCCTCCATTCTCTCATCCCCTTCCTCCAATCTTTCAAGTGTTGCAAATTTTACCTACAAGTTTTATCTTGAGTTCACTTCGATTACTCCTACTACCACTGCCATGGGGCAAGGGGTCATCAGATCCAGCCAGGACCCCTGCAATAGTCTCCTGACAGTTTTCTGCCCTGTCTCCCCTTAAATCCATTCTCTGCTCAAAAACCTGAGTTTTGCTTTTGAAAAGTCAGCCAGATCACATCACTTCCTGCTTAAAATCCCTCACTAAGTCCTGTTGCACCGAGCATAAACCCAAGTTCCTTGTGAGATCATCCATGACCAGCTCCCTTCACTCAGTGTGCATCCAGCCAGGAAGACTTTCTTACGGAACTGGAGCAGAGCTTCCCATTTCCTTCCCACCCCAGGCTTTGTGCTTTCTGCTTCCTCTCTGTTTTCACACGCCACCTCTTTCGTATCAGTAAAGTCTCAGATTAAATGAGTCTTCTCCAGTGAGGGCTCTCATGGTACCCCGCTTGTTCCCTTCATAGCTCTTCATGTTTGATGAGTGTTTCCTGGCTTATTGTCTACTTCATCAGATATTATGTAAGAAAATACCATTCCCTGAGGTGGAATTTTATTCCAAAGATCAGAAAGGAAAGAGAATGTGTCAAAGAAATATACCAATAGAAGTTTTCATTTGCTCAAATCAGAAAAATTTCAAGTGCTGATGTCACTCAAAATACCTATTTAATTGAGAATCTATGCTCCCTGAAGTTGTTGAAAACAAATATTTCAATCCCAGTTTTCCAAGAGAAGACCCTGTGCCAGCATACCCACTGATAAAATATGGTGCTCAGAATGCAACCCAATTCTCCAGAGAGAGCTGGCCAGTGAAGAGGAAATCCTGTTTTCCAGAGACCTTAGTTCCCTTAGTGTGGTCCTGGGTAATTGTTGATTGTTTTCTTAGTAGCCGTCACACTGTTGACTCATATTCAAGTTGATCTAGGTACTAAAATACCTACATCTTAGTTGTTTGTCTGCTTTTATTTTCTATTGAATCTCAGAGCCCCGTGTTAGATCAGTCTTATGACATATTCTTTTCAGAGGTCCACTTTTATTTAGGTAGTTAATTTCTTTACATAAAGCAATAAGTACCTACAAAACAGCCACCTGTTTTACCATGCTATATGTAAACTTTCAGGGCTTACCTTTTTCTCTTAACATTATACTGGTAAGAGTCATCCACATTGTTTTCAGGGGGCATGTGGCTTCTTTCCATGTTGTGCTTTTGTGAACAGTATGCCTCATATATCTTGCGCATGCCTCCTAATGTACATGTGCAACCATTGTCTTGAGTGTGCACCTAGGAATGGAATTGCTAGAGCATGTGAAGTGCATCTTCAGTAGATAGTGAGCGATTTTAATTTAAGTATTAGTAACCCCAGGAAAGTGTAAGAGCCTAGATCTCTTTCAAATTGTCAACTCTCCCCATCTTCCTCTCATGAAATCAATCTTGTTAAATCTAAATGCAAAAGTTTACATTTATCCCTCTTAATTGTCATCTTTTTGGTTTAGATTCATCATTCCAGACTGTTGAGATTGCCTAAATCTTGCTTCTGGCATCCATACTATTGGCTACCATTCCTAGCTTTTAAAAATATTTAAAATGTATTCATATTCCTTCTATAAAATAGTGATGGGAAAATAACTCCTGTTCATTGAGAGCCTACTCTGTGTTCAGCACTTTATATTTTATTGCATTAATCCTCACAACATAGATTTTCTGCCTATTTTACACACAAGGAAACTGAAACACAAAGAAGTAAGTTGCCCAAGTTCAAGAACAAAAGTCAAGGCCAATATCCAAACTCCAAAGCCCATGTTCCTTCTCCAGATTGCATTTGCTCCTTATCCAAATCCATGCGGAGAACTCAAATGGTTTGTCCTGGGCTCTAACCCACCTCCCAGCACCCCAGCTCTGCCTCTAATAATCGTCCATAAGGTCCCACCCAGTTGACAAATATATAATTGATCAGCCTAATTCATGTCTTACGAGTCCCTGCAGCACTGTGTACGAGAGAATGCTTGGGCTTTGGAATTCAGTCCCAGCTCTGCCTCTTACTTTGGACCCAGGCAGGTTATAGAGCCTGTGTCGGTGGTTAGTGAGGCCTTTAGCCTTTCTAAGGCTCAGCGCCTTCATATGTGAAAAGGATATAATGGAACATGCCCCACAGGGTGCAGCAAAGTTTAAATGGGAAAATATTTACGAGCACGAACATGTGTAGCAGCGTACCTGGAACATAAGGAAGCTACATTAAATGGTGGTACTTTTATCCTCTCTTTTTTCTTATAAAGGAATTAGATCCTGCAACTCCTTTTACTCACCTTTTTAGAATCTTGGTTATGGATTTGGGTAATAATTCAATATTTCAAATTAAACTCTAATTTTCACTTCACAAACCACAAATTAAATGTAAAATGACTCAGATTTGTCACAGTCTTATATTTTCATTTTGAACTAAGATAGTCTTATTCTTTATAGGTATAGAGAGTGATGAAGAAATTAGGCATTTGGATGAAGAAATAAAGGAATTGAATGAATCCAACCTTAAAATTGAAGCAGATATGATGAAACTTCAGACGCAGGTAAATACACAGAAAGTTATCTTTATGTTCATCATAATCTTTAGTGAAGGCAAAACACTGAACTGTTACACCTCGTGGTAAAAATATAACGATATCTTGCAATCAATATACTGAGCACATCTCAAATACAGAATTACTGTAAAAACTCGAATAGGTGGGTCACCCTGGGCCATCATTAATTTGGTAGCTATGGGCAAAGCTACTCATGTTTTTGCCTTGGGCGCATCAAAGGCTTGATAAGCAAATAAAGCAGATCATTCCATAATTAGAGTTCTTAGAGCATGCAGTGCTTTAGAAAAACTGTCATGAGAAGATATGAGACTACTTAGTTTTATTCAAAATTCAAGTAAAGCAGAGCAACTTTTCAAATTTAATTTTTCTAGAACACCTCTAAATGTGTCAGTATTTGTTAGAAACAGAGCTTTTTGGAGATTTTACTGAATAGATTCTTTACCGAAAAATGCAAGCAATTTCTCAATTCTGCATTCTCCTATGTAATGTCTGCCCCATCCCTGATTAAATGTACCCAAATGGAAATCAAAAGTCTAGTCCAGGACTTTTTTAAACACCAATAATGACTCTATTGCAACAAGTCAGAAGGAAAAAAATAATGAAACAAAGTATAGACTGAAGTATCTTTCTCCTTTCTGTCCACTCCTCAAACGTAGGATTCCTAGACCACCGTGGTACTGACTCTCAGAAATCCTCATTCACAGCAGCTTAAGATAAAAGGTTTTAGTCCACCTGAAACACAGGTTTGGTTCCCTTACCCAGTGTGACTAGTGTCATAATCTCCTATTCATAACCATCAGGTGTACAAAATCAACTTGATGCATCGGTTTACAAGTCATGTGAAGTCCTCTTGTGAACCATTAGTGAAGAAAGCAAAGCCATCTGTCCTCAGGGAGCTTAAAGGATAGAATAGGGAGGCAGAAAATAACAAAAAAAAAAATCAAAAATGATAAATTATGTTGTATGAGAGAAGGGGGCGGGGAGAAGCAGCCAGATTTCAATATAAAATAGGATAACCAAGGTAGGCTTCAGGAGGAAGGAAAGATTTTGGCAAAGACTTGAGGAGTTGAGGGAGTTAGCCCAATAGGTATGGGGAAAGAGTATTTCAAACAGTAAAAACAGCAAGTGCAAAACCCTAAACCTTGAAAAAGCCCAGAGTTTTGAGAAATAGCAGGATGAGTATGGCTCCAGGTGAGTAATCTGGGGGAATCAGAGGAGATGAGTCCCCGAGGTAGTACGTGGAGTGTGCTAAGCCATTTTAGAGACCTTGGTTTTTATTCTGAATGAATGCAGAACGATTATGGGGTTTTAAGTCAATGGTTAACGTGATCATTTTTGACCTACATTCTGGCTTACATTTTAAGAGACTAAATTTGGTAGCTGTGTTGAAGATAGGCCAAGAAGAGATTCCATGGGGCAAAGCCAGACACAAGGCCACCCATGAGAAGGCCGTCACAGTCACTCTGGTGGCTGGGCCCAGCGGGCAGCAGCGCAGGTGGGTGCAGTCATTCCATCCTGGATTGTCTGAAGGAGGAACTCAGTGTATTTGAAGTGTGAGAGAAGGAGAGCCAACAGGGATACCTCGAAGGCCTGCGCGATGTTCAAGTTGCTATGAACTGGAAAGGAAAGGACTGTGTATGGAGCAGGTTTGTGGGAAATAGCAAAGATTTACTCTCGAACATACTGAGCTTGAGATAGCCATCAAATAACCATATGGAGATGTGGAAACTGCAATTCATGGGAGAAGTCTGGGCTAAAGAAATAAATTTGGTGATGTCATTCCAAAACTTAGAGCAATATGATGGGGTTGCAGTTATGTGAAGAGAAGTTACAGTGTCTACATTCCTTGGCATTTAGGTTCAGTTGATATTTTCTTTCAGAGAGAAAACTTTCGGACTCCTTCCAAACTCTACTTCTCATATTCCCAAGTTATTTCCATTTCAGATCACATCTATGGAGAGCAACTTAAAGACGATAGAGGAGGAGAACAAACTTATAGAACAGAACAATGAAAGCCTGCTGAAGGAGCTGGCGGGTCTGAGCCAAGCTCTCATTTCAAGCCTTGCGGACATCCAGCTCCCACAGATGGTAAGTCCAGGGCTGGAACGTGGCTGCTCCATTGCAAGTGTTTGCAATGTCAGTGTGCGATCACAGGTACCAGGCCTCCTCATGGATGACTTGCAATAACCTCCCTCCTGGGAACATGATAGATACATACATTTAGATTACAATAAGGCCAAGGGTTTTTATAGTGTAGGAGTCTCTTAAAGATGAGGGTTTATTTGAAACTTGTTTTATAATGTAATATGAAAATTGGAGGCTAATGCTCCCTTGTGAAAAATTTGTTTCCAGGTATAAAGCTTACATTGCTTACAAAAGCTGAGACTCAGCCCTTTGCGTCATCTGTCCAACTCAAGAACTGAAATAAAAGTCTTTTTTAACTTGGTGCTTTCTTTATACTAGATACAAAGAACATACCTCACTTCTCCTTATATAGAATAAAAAGTACCAAAGTGAGCAAGGCATCCTTATTTCCAAAATCCAAACACGTATTTGAGCTATGGCAACTATTTAAAATTCATAAAAAATTAGTTTCCTTTACATTTTCACAAACATTAAGCATGTGGAAGAGGCGCTGCATTGTTGAACACTTTTAACTTCCTCAGTGTGGGCATGTTTAGAACAAGGTTTCTAGACATACAAATTTTACGTATAGAATGGTTTAGAGAAGCAGCAATTTAATGAAGAAATATGATTGATTTTCCTGAAAGCAATAAATCCTTCAACTTACCCAACTTCCCAGCATGGAGCCCTCGTCATAACCAATCCCAAGTGTGTCTCTTGACATTAAAAAAAAATCAATAATTAAAAATATCAATAGTGGAATAATAAAGAATACAAAGGAAAATAAAGTATTACTTTATGGAAACTATTAAGGTAATTATTAGAAATTATTTTGATATTATTTATTAATGTTTGTCTAATTCATACTTCAAATTTGTTTTCCTTAATATTTTTTCCTTTGCCAGTGTCCCCAAAATAATCACTACCATACAAGATAAATTGTGAGTTTTATAGCTACCCTACGAGACACTCTAGTGGTGATTTCTGAGGCTGATCTCACCGGATGTTCACAAAAGTACCCAAGACTGAGCATTGGTGTGCCCGTTCTACAGCTGAGGCTCAGAGAGTTTACATGATTTGATCAAGGTCCCAAATCTGGCACCAGTCGGGCGGGCCTGGGTCTATCACGTGGCCTTTATCCACTCTGCCACCTGGGTCTTATCCAGTTACATGAGTCTCCAAGAGACGTGTGACAAAGGAAAGGCAGACGCTAAAAGGGAACAGAAAACCAGTTAGACAACACTAATAATTTAGATCAGAACCTTGCTGAGCACAACAAAATAATCTTCAAATTTAGAAAACCTACCTTCTAAATAGAACAATAACAATAATACCCTTAATATCTATAGTATTTAGGCCTTTTACAAGTCCTTCCTTTCAAGTATCTTGTGAAGTAAGGCACATGTCATGTTTTCAAAAAGATGGGAAAATGGAGGGACCAAAAAATGATGCGTAGCATTCCCTTTGTGTCGTTCATTTCCTTTCACTCATGCATGCAATTTCCACATATTGAGTGTCTATTCTCTTTGAAGTACCACGTTAGGCAAAGGAGATACCAAAACACAAAAAGAATAAGTGATGAGCAGACCCTGACTTTGTGAATCTCATATTCTACCTAGAAACACAGAGCAGTAAAAAATGGGTTACAATGATGCTGCAAGGGAAAAATGGACAAAGAGGATGAAAAAGGATAATTTTTCACCAGACAACTGGTTAGTGAGCAGCTTGCTCAAATCTTAAATTCCTTAAATTCCAGCCTAGTGCTGTTAAAGGAACCATCTGGTACAAGCAAAGCCTTCCTCCCCAGCCTCAAGGACATTCACCTTCTGCAAACAGGAGGTCTGTTTTGCGCTGAGCACGTGCCATTGAAGCCAAGGCAGCCTCTCAAGAGTAGCGCAGCTTTGAGGCAGCCAGACATCTACCTTACGTGGCTCCAAACTGACCACAAAATACTGTACCATCAATCACATTAATTGAGTAAAGAGTGAGCAGATGAAGCCCACACCCACTCAGTCTCTTTCCATCTCCCCAAACTCAAGCAGCAATGCGGGTCCTTACCTTCCGCCCCAGACTCTGGGGTCACTGAGACTCTGCCGCGTTACTTGGTCCTCCTTCTGCCTGAGCCTGAATCACAGTGATTATTTCAATGTGTTTTGTCTCCATTTAGGGGCCTATCAGTGAGCAGAATTTTGAAGCATATGTAAATACGCTCACAGACATGTACAGCAATCTGGAACGGGACTATTCCCCGGAATGCAAAGCTCTGCTGGAAAGTATCAAACAGGCAGTGAAGGGCATCCACGTGTAGGACCGCAGCACTGCCGGGCAACCGTAATCAGGAACAGCAGTGACACAGGTGGATCTGACAGAGGCTCCTGTGCTGCTAAGGCGTGTAGGTTGCCGTACGAATTTACAGTTGCAACATTGCACTAATTTTTCCCCCAGCTGACATAAAAAGAAAGAAAAACTATGATAGACTTTTTGGATTAAAAGCAATGCAGTCAAATATTAGATCTTATTTATTTTCATATGTTTTTCTTTATTTCTTCATTGCACTCTTTTTTTTTGTAAAGTAATGTAAAATAAATGTGACGTTTTTATATTTTATTTATTTCTAATCAAAGAATTTTTTATCTTTTAACTGCATTTTGAAGTCTGCCATATTTTTACAAGTGTGTTTATTAATTTATTTTCCAATAGAATTTAAATAGAAATGCTATTCTCAAATCACATATCTTGCTGGGTTTAAATGAGAAAACAAAAAAGTATGAAGGAAATCCTTGTTTAAGGAGTGCACTATGCTCCAGTTTGATTTTTATTGCACACTTCTTTCCCCCCTTCTCTGGCTTTGTATTTGTAAGTGGGTGTGCGGTGAGATGCACGGAAGGCATAAGAAGATAAATGGCGCCCACTAGTGGCAAATGCGCTCTCACAGAAGCACAGTACACTGGAAATCGGCCTGTCCAGAATTTGTTAGCAATAATAAAATATAACAATCAGCAAAGTATTCGACTTAGCTGTACGGTTTTAGTCAATATGAATTATTTATTTGAAATGTTTTAAGAAAACATAAGCTTTTTTAGTGATGCAAATTGTCTGTTTTTCAAGTCATATCAGATAGTTCGCAACTCATATCCCAAGGTAAGAACTAAGACTTGATGTGACCAGCTAGGCTTTCCCGCCATATGTTGGTACAATATACAAGTAACAATATTGATGTAGATTTGTACTGAGCAAATACAAACACAGACAAATGGAAAATTTTGTAGACACTGTATCCCCTGAAATAGCATTTATCTTACTGGGTTGACTGGAAGGGAATGGAAAATAGAGTAACAAGTGAAAAATGTTACTCCAATCTGAGTAATTACTTTGAACACTGGTGACATTATTCACCCTCCTTAGGCGACAAGACGACTCTCAATTTGATCAAAATCTTTCTGTAGAACTACAAGTGCTGCAAAGTATACAGACTCACACGCTGGCACACACACATATACACACTCACAGACACTCACACACGTAAAATTGAGCCGCAATCTTGAATTTCTGGATGGATCAGAGTTTAGTAGTTGCTGTAGTAAAGGCAATGTCTATTTCAGGGATTGTAAAGTAGTTAAGCATTGTTTCAAAGTTTTTTTATATTTATTTTTTTTAAGAAAAAGGTATAGACAACCAGCTAAACTGCCTTTTTGGTGTGCACACACACCTCGCGTGCAATGTGCCTCCATGTAAATGGACACTTGAACTTAGTGTGGGCTTAATTGTCTGTGCTATAACAAAAGTGTTTATTTTTTATTAGCCTCATGGACATGTAGATTGAATGTGATGGCACTCACAGGCTTGATATATTCCACTGTTATTACTGTTATCTGCACAAATTAAAAGTACTACAGACAATAATTCCACTTCCATGACTCTGTGGTCATTGTTATGTATTAAGTGGGGCTGATCTTTGGTTTGGGGTTCATTTGAACCCTTGAATCTTAGTTTAGTGAAAATGAGATGTCTGTTCTTAGGTAGGAACGGTGTTTATTTAAAAATCCATTTAAAAAGAAGAAGAGCTACCATATGTGCTGTCTATTATAAATGGGACACCAAACAAAATTTTCTATTAAGGGTATGTACTTGCAAACATTTTGCTATACAGTACTTGATAGATGCATACAAATGAGTTCACTTATTACAAAGACAGAAGTTTAATTTGCTAAATATTTTAACAAGTTTGTTATATATTTTATTTAATTTAAAAGAAATCTCTTACCAACCTATGTATTTATTACTATAATTTACTATGACTTCGGGTTAATTTATTTGTGTTTGCATAGTTTGAGCAGGATGTTTTGTGAAGTATGTTTGTATTTATTTGCCTTCTTTGTATTTGATGTGTTTTGTAATGTGCACTGAATTTTTTTTCCTTTCAACTATGTTAATGATCGATACTGTAAATTGGGTCTTTTGTAAACAACAAAAAAGCAATGATGTATGCAGTTTTTTAATTTGGAGTAGTTTGTTTGTATACTGTTTCTTCAAACAATTAATATTTCTTACATCAAAGCAACAAAATTGTGTTCAGTGCTGTACATTTGGTGTATGGTAGGAAATAAAAATTGATAATGAGCTTTGCCGTGATCTTTCTCAGGCTACTCTGTGGAGCCGTTATTGCCCGCCCATGAACAACTCTGTCCTGGAGGAGCTCTGCCCCGGCGGAGTACGCTGGAGCTCTCCGCTAGTTCTGGCGAATTCCACTTCTCTCAACCAATGTGCTTGGCTTATTTTTTCACCCCAAATGGACATAATCTTTTGACATTTGATAAACTGTCACAGCCTTTGGTTCAGTACACAGCTACAGAGCAGTGGATGAATTTGATATGAAGAAAAGCCTTTGCTAGCACCAGGAAATTTACCTGGATCTAGTGAGCATAAGATACAGGCCCTGCCCTCCTGATTCCAGAATTGCTGAGGGTATAACTGTATATTCATACAAGTCAGTTTGAATTTCTTTCAAATTAAAGAAAAATAATAATTAATTCTTGACAGCACCTCTTTTGCTTGTGTGTTTTTCCCATCTAATGTCAAACAGTTAGCTTAGTTTAATTTTCCAGTTTCTGCCCAGATTTATGCATCTCTAGGACTGGTTGCCATTCACACTCAATGTGGTAAAACCCATGTAATCCATGTACTGAAGCAAAATTGACTAAAGGGAAGTCTCGGTCCCCAGAGGAAGCCAGGATACTTGGGGAGACCTTCCTATAACAGAGGTTGGCATGCTGCAGTTGATGCACAATAGAGCTTGCTGTTAGTCACCTAATTTATTTGTACAAGATGCACATATGATACATCCTGTGAAAATGGATCACAAGATGAAAATCTGCTCAGCCAGGTTCTTGGCTTACCCTTTGCAGAATATGCGTATCTTGCCCTGATTGGGATTTTACATCAATGAGTAGTGTCTGCATCCCTGTCACCCAACATGTCAGAAGAGGAGTAGAAGTTCCACTGAAAATGAAAAGAGAATGATGACTGAGATCCATACGTTTCTACAACAGATGTTTAATTAGAAAATGTTTGTACTAGGCCCACTTCCTGACTTCCATGTGAGTTCAGCCCAGTGGGGGATGAAATGAGTGATAGGGGTTGTGATGAGGTACCCACAGGCTCCTGTGGAAACAGTGTGAGGGTTGCCTGACTAACTCCGATTTCCTGGGAAAATTGCTGGCTACAGATGAGCTGGGCAAGTTGGCCATGCAGGCATGGTGATGAGACAAATTGTCAACCCAGCAGCTTCAGCTGATTCAAATATTAAAAACTTGGTGAGAAGTGAGAAGATAAGAGACAAAATGCCCAGGTAGGTAGGAGAGGGAGTCATATTATAAAAGGCCATTCTAAGGAGTTCAAATTTCCACAAGTAGACTTCAGAAGCCAAAGAAAGATTTGAAACCAGAGAATGACAGGAATCAGATTTCCATTAGAGACAATTTATTCTAGCAATTCAAACAATATCTCTTATCTCAAGTCATCAAAACTGTTCTCTGTGCTGTACCTCTGCTGTTTGGTAGGAAATTAAATTGATAATGAGCTTTGCTGTCATCATTTGCAGGCTGCTCTACAGAGACCTTAGAACTGATACGCTGCTACTTGAACCCATGTTCTGAATGAAAAGAAGGGGTGAATACTTGCCTCATTAGAAAAAGTTTTAAAACATAATTTGTTGCAGTACATAAATATTTTGTTAACATTCAAAAAACAAGTATTTTCTCTGTCTTTTTCTGCACATTGTGCCCATTCTAGAGTGGTCTGGGAATAGTACCCTGCTATTTCCTCTTTTTATACGGCAGATAATTATAAAGGAAGCCGATTTAATTGGCTAACACTGTCTACACTGTCAGACACAATCAATGGTGCCTTGTCTACTTCATCTCATGAAATCCTCAAACAAATTTATGAAGTAAATGTCATCATGTCTAATTAAACTGGTGATGGAAGTGGTGCTCAGAATAGTTAGTAACTTGCTTAAGACCATAAAGCTAGGAAAAGATACAGCCAAGATTCAACCTCTTTCCACAATTTTTAACATCTAACCCATGGGGATCTGTCTAGTCCCCTGTCAGATGCCATCTAACCTGGAAGAAAGAACACAGGAATTACTTAAGATTAAGATATATGCTAGGGCCAAGGCATATCCAATATTCTTAAATCTTGCCACAATAATAATGTCTGTCTACTACCACTGAGTGACTCACAGTGCCCTGGGCCCCTGAATTTGCTCTCATAGGCTTGATGGCCACACTGCAATGGCAGTATTACGATCAGCATTATAGTGATAGAAACTTGAGTCTTAGAATAAAGAGCTTATCTGATGCCCGGGAACCCGGTTCTGACCTGGAGAAGAGCTCCTGTCCCTTCTGCAGGCCACCGTTACTGCCTTGAGCCAACCCCTAACTCTTTGGCCATCATCCTAACCTGCCTCAAGCCACAGTCATTGAGCAAGAGGCACTCGCTTTAATCACCACTCTGGAAGCATCCTTTTCGATATTTAAACCACACTATTATGATGTATTTTTCCTGTAAAGGCATATCATAAAAATGTGACACCTTAATAATTTATTTGATGAATTGGGATTGAAAACCTTAATATGAGTTGTAATAACAGCCAAAAACTAAGGAAAATGTAAATTACTCTTTTGTTTTGTTTTGTTTTTAGAACAAAACAACATAGTTATTATATTCTGTCTCTAGCTGCTTTGTGCAAGCTTGACAGCTTTGGATTGGCCTCTGGCAAATAAAAGGACATTTTGTACTGACCTTTACCAGCTATTAAATATTTTAAAAGACAAAGAGAATGTAAAGTTTCCTGCACTTAAGAAATAGCTGTTGTTTTAGAATTTTCCACTCAAATATGTATTGTCTTATATAAATGCAATCATTTTCCTTCTGTGACCAATTACCTTACTCAGTTTGAAATGAATCCAGGGTTGGATGTTTGGACTAGATACTTTGATGTTAGAATGACACTTTGGGGATATGACACTCCAATAATACTTTTAAAGGCTCAGACTTTTAACCATTAGAAATCTTCATAAATATTTATCCCTAAGACCAGTGTACTTGAGAGAACTTCCAAATTTTGTGCCTCATCAAAGCCCCAAGGACCAGAAGCATTCACACCCCCACCCCTGGCTGTGCGCCTGGGCCATGGTTTGCTGTCTTCTTTGACACAGATAGCTGCCTTAACTACTGGGTTGTCTCCCTTAACGTCAGTCCACTATTCCAGGAAATTCTTGCCCAGGAAGAAAAATTGAAAATGTCTTCATTATCTGTTCCAGGAACATCTTAATAGTACATTTATTTGAACAAGAACTACTCAACATGCTCTCGGAGTAAATACCCCTTCTCAGGACAACAGACTCTAAAATGATATTTTCTCTTTGAGACGCACTTTGAAACCTCAGCTACGCTGTGTGCCTCTCTTCCAATCTGCTGTGTCGTGAACTTGCCTAACTCTAATTACACTTTCACATTCAAGACTCTCCTTAAACCAGACCCCTCAAACCACATGAACATCCACCCTTGCCTGACCCTCTTCTCAGAAGCTAAGACCCTGTCAAGGTAAACTAAGTTTTGTGTTATTGACAGATTATTTTGGTTGTACTCGGTGGGAGCAGCATTCAACAGAGCCAAGTAATTCCTACACAAAGCCATGAATATACATCTATATCCTCAGTGTTTCAGTAAGCAGGTACACAAATGGCTCAATTTTGAATCATCAAAAACCTAAAAGCTTAACTCTAAACATTTTCAACAAACTCTTGAATACTTCTGCAAATATAAAGAAAACCTGAATTTTTTTACTCTCTCCCACAAGCCTTTCCATCTTCAGAGAATCATCTAGATCAATAGTAAAAATATAAATAATCAACAGAACCAGGGGAGGAAGAAGGAAAAGAATAAAGGGAGGAGGGAGAGGAAGGAAAAGAGAAGAAACAAGAATAAGAAAAATCATCGTTCCCTAGGAACATATGGTTTTGTAAAAGTAGATAAAAAGTAAATGCAGATTTCCTTATAGGCCACAGCGGAAGTTAGCTCATGGGCCTGGACAAGCACAGAGTCTGCCCCATTCCCACAGGTACTGCAAAGCGCCCTGATGTTTTTTAAAAAGGAGGGTGTGTGTGTGTGTGTGTTTTAACATTTATTCAATGCTTAATGTTCACCAGAAATTTCCCAAGCACTTTACATTTATTCTTTAATTCTCACAGTTCTGTGAATTATGAATTATTATCATCACACATTTTGAAAGGGATTCACAAAGTGGTTAAGTAACTTGTGCACAGCTGAGGACGGCTTCATACCTTCACCCCTTCTCAGGTCTCCCCCTGAGGAGGTGCCTGTCTGCATCCGTCCTTCCCACCCTCCCCTCAGCCTCCGGCCCGGCCTCTTCCCTGTAGCAGCCGTCCCATCCAGAACAGTGGCTGCTGAGCAACCGAACTACGGCTGTGCCACAGGGTGAAATAAAAATATGTGGAAGTATTGGTTTGAATAACATACAGTTTTAAAATTAATTTTCCTTTTCTTTTTACTTATTTTCCAATGTAACTGCTAGAAAATGTGAAGTTACATGTGTGACTCTCAACCAATTTCTACTGAACACTGCTGTCTACCCATTCTTTATGCAAGAGGCCAAAAGAGTGTTCAAAAAGAAAAACTGAGAAAATAGTCTACTTTTGCCTTTTCTACAGTTTAGAAATCACAATGCTTTTCTTCTCCTTTTTTGTTTTTTGTTTTTTGAGGGAGAAATCACCAAACTATGAAAACATCTGAGAACTATTATAATTTTCATGTGTTCAGACAAAGAAACAAAGTGTCTAATCATACCATAAAACCTATAAATATGTCAAATACGCTTGCACAACCTGAAAATCTACTCATTTTAGCTTTTTTTTTTCTTTTTACAGTTACCTATCTACAGAACCAAATTCTGTTTTAAAACTCACAGTAACAGAATGATTTTTTGGTCCATTACTGCATATAATGCTGAATTAGAAGCTTAAAGAAGCTATTACAAATTAGAGAACCAAAGAAATGTCAAGTGGATTTCTTTTCCTTTAAGCAATAACTATCTCTTGTTGATTAGGAAACCTGAGTTTATTGTTGTCACGGAAGAAGACCATCATTTCTTGAATGGGAAATGCAAACATGGGTCTTTTATAGCTCGGGGCTCTGGTTTAAGACAGCTCTTTCAATGGCAGGGCCTCATCAGCACTGGGTAAGGTGCATGACACAGCTTACAATCAGTGGTCATGGGTTAGGAGGTGAGAGTTTTAGAGGGAGTCTTGGAGAGTAAACAGTTGTTTGGTGCTATTTATTGAAAGTTGGCTGGTCTGATGTTCATGTAAATGGATTTTGGGGAAGTTCCTGAAATGAATCTTATAGTTATTTGTAGCTTTATCTTTCTGGGCAGAACTTCCCAGAATAGTAAAGTCATATGGATAGAGACACTGCGACAGTAAAGTTGTGTTCATTTATATAATAAGCTGTGTGGGGTAGTTTCTGCTCTCCGCAGTAAATCTGCAGGGATCTTACTGCAGACTTAAGGAATCCTGGAGCCTTGGAGCTGACAAAGATGGCCTCAGGAAAGGAGTGGCGACCAGATAGCCAGAGTCAGCAGGAGTTCCTGGGCATGGGGACTTTACACATTCTCGAAACATGGCAGGAGTAAGCCCATTATCTAATGTCAACAGCATCAGTCTGGACATGGTGATCCAGCACTCCTTTATTGTGTGGATCTTGGAAGGGGCTCATTAGAAAGTGTGCACACTGCCCTTGCCCTTAGCAGACAGACACATAAGCCCTTAGTACAGAGAAACCGATGAGCAGAGCATGGGGAAGAACCCAAAGAATAGATGTCTAATGTAAACCAAACGCCACCAAGTGCTGAGCATGTGTGATCTTAGAAAGTCTCTCACCACGAGGCAGATATTTGTATTTTTATTTACTTAAGGCTCAGAAAAGTTAAGTAACTTGTCCAAGCTCACCTAGCTGGCAAATGGAATAGCTAGAATTTAAACCCAGTTCTGTCTGACTCCAAATACCATGGTTCTCCCACCACATTATACTGAGCCTGATCCTTGCTTGAGAAAAATACTGGACCTGGGTAGGGGGTGAAGTAGATGGTGGAGACGAAGCGGGAAGATCAGCTAGGAGGCTATTGCAAAGGCTGAAGAGATGCCGAGGGCCTGAATGAAGGGGTTGCATTGAAATTTGGAGGAACGCTAAGTTCAAGGACACATTTCAAAAAACAGAATTATTACACCTTTTAGATTAGCTAAGAAAGTAACACCTATGTTTCATTCATACGCTTAATACTCGTGAGTTTTTTTACTGCAGGTGAGCAAGAACTGTGAAGCTTAGCTGGGGCTTCTTAAGTGTGGCGAGTAGGCCACTGTGAAGCCGGGTGTCTGCCTTGTCATCTATAAGAGCTGTGACAGTTTCAGAGGAACAAGGAAGGAAACAAATATGTCAAATGCATTTTAAAAATTTGAAATATAATCTAAGTTACTATTTTTACAGAAATCCCACTTATCATTAGGCTCTTAAAAATGGCAAATGAGCTATAGGATGGCCTGGGCTAGTTGATACAGGCTAACATTCTGTTAATGGGGTGTAGTTCATCTCTGCAAATTATTTTCATATCAGGTATGCCTTATATTTAAGTTGATTAAATTTTCATTGTCTTGGTGATACATAAATGAATCAAGGGCTCAAAATTGATTCATTGAAGTGCAAATGAAAAGGTGGTGATTCCAACACAAATATTTCAGCTTAGAAAACCATTCTCCCAGGAGGCATCTACCAACATTCTCCCCAGTAATATATGGGGAAACTGAGGCACATAGCGATTTCTTAGAGTAGGATGGCAAAGCTCCCAAGTAGCAGAGCTTGGATTTGAACTCTGCCATTGTGGGTCTGCAGCTCACAGTTGTAAGCACCGTGATACTGTCACGCAGTTAATGAGGGAGACTTGTTCCGTTATCATCCGAAACCTGTGAGGTTTTTTTTTTTAATTAATGATGATTTTTAAGCCATTATTTATACTTGGTATCAGGACTAATGGAGCACCTGCTAAGTGTGAAAAAAGGAAGGGTGTTTGTACTGGAATAAAACTGGTTCAACCTGAATGCCAACCCACAGACTCCATTCCCAGAAAGCAGCTGGCATTGCAATATGCCTCTTGATCTTAACGCTGTGTTGAAGGAATAGTGGAAATCGAAAAACTAACTTTGGACACTGAATGTACCTAGTCTTAGTATTCTTTGTGAAGAACTCCGAAGCTAGTTTGCTTTTTCACCCTGAAGCGTGCTCTCTAAGAAAGGGAGGGTGAAGGTGCTATTCAAGATTCTTTTTTTAATGTAGAAGGAAATAAAGACATTTCTTCATTATCCTGATAATGCTAATTAAAACCGTATCTAAGGGGGCCGGCCCGTGGCCTTGCGGTTGAGTTCCCGCGCTCCACTGCGGGTGGCCCAGTGTTTTGTCGGTTCGGATCCTGGGTGTGGACATGGCACTGCTCATCGAGCCACGCTGAGGTGGCGTCCCACATGCCTCAACTAGAAGGACCCACAACTAAGAATATACAACTATGTACTGGGGGCTTTGGGGAGAAAAAGGAAAAAAATAAAATCTTTAAAAAAAGAAAACCATCTCTAAGATTTCATGCAGCTTTGTCAATTTTGAATTTCAAATATATTCAGTGTCTTAAATACACTGAACCTATAACTTTAAAGCCAAAAAATCATAATTATTAATGTTGAAGATAAGATAGCAGAGTTTCCTGAATAAAACAAACTATAGGTGAAACAGTTCAATTCTCTCAAGTTAATACTGTCACAACACTTGATTATTTTTTCACTCAGTGGAGAAGGAAATTAATGGCTCATTATTGGATATGTTTATAAACTATACTAAAATCAAATACATTCTGAAATGCTTTCAGAGACATACAACCAAGGAATGGATTAGGAATTCATGGGCAGCTATTGTCCATATTAACATTTCACCTTTCAGCGTTTGTGGGAGGTATTTGTCACCTTAGTACCTTTGAAGCACCGAAATTACTAAGGAGTGAGAAATCTCACCATTATTTCTGCATCCATGTTCAATTCAAATATCCAGAACTTCCTGCCAGAGCCACCAAACAATTGCTATCATCTTAATAACTTATAAATATGTTAGGATTTTCTAATTTAATAGAAATAAAGAGTAATAAACTTAGTTGTGTTAGATAGATTTAGTTCATCTGAACATAACGGTAAAACCCCACTAAGAGTAGCTTTAAAAAAATAGACACTTATTTCTCTCTCTCTCTTTCTCCAAGAAGTTCAATAGCTGGCAATCTAACGTGGCTCTAGTTTCATCTGTGTTTCAAATTTATCATCCTATCACTAAGTTGCATCCTCGAGGTTATCACATGAGCCAAGATGGCTGCTAGATGTCCAGCCATCTCACCTGCATCCTAGACTAAGAGAAGTATGGCAGAAAAGGCAAAAGAGCAAAAAGGAACCCACAGAGCTTAGCCAGGTCCCTTTAACCTGCCATCCCATACACCACATGTAACACTTGTACTTACTTACATTGGCCAGAATTAGTCACATGGATTTACCTGACCCTAGAGGAAGTCTTTTATTTTGGATAACAATGCACGTAGCTAAGAACTGGAGTTCAGAGTTCTGGTACTCAGTAGGAAGAGAATGGATGTTGAGTAGGCATCTCGAGTTCTCTGCTACTGAGCTAACTTGATGTGAGACACCACCTGTGGCTCATTTATTCAGGGTAGAATTGGGTGAAAGTTCTTCAAATAATAGCATTCCATTCACTGCAATTTTAAAAACTCCTATTTTTCATTTCTCTTTGCGTTTATTATTTTTTTAAATTCTGACAAATCTTCTTTTCTTCCTGAAAAATAGAAGTTTGCAATTATTGGACACTCATTAAATGGATTGCATATGCCCAAAGTTTGATATGCACTTATTGATATGACTCAATTTGAGGGGGCTAAAAAACCATCCCACAGGGTTCAATTCTCTACTGATCCTAAAATTCCCACCATTGGGATCAGCATGAGTTTTCCAGTACCAGACACACCAAGCACTTCATTATTCACGTCTGTTAACCTGGCTGAAATGTGCGCTACAAGGGGCCAGACCTACACTGTGGTCATTGTTGTTTCCCAGGGCCAGGGACAGTCCCAGGTACAGAGTCTGAATAGCTGAATGAATGAATGAATGAAGCAATTGAGTAAGCGTGTTTCATCTAAAATGTGACTAGATCTTTGCTATGTCTATTTTCCCAGAGGTAAAATAATATGACCCAGTTCTCTTCAAGGTTCTTAGGTGATAACAGATGTGAGAATATGTGGCAAATTTAAAAAGTAGAGTTATATAGTACTTTATATTATATTATATTAAACTATACTATATATCAATTGTGTTTACCAGTAATCTTCAATACAGTAACGCTTTTTAATTTTAGAAATGCTTGAGGTGTTCTGAAAAACTTTATCTAATATATTATGTGATATAACCATAAGTTCTTGGTTTTCTTTCCATTTCAACTATCCTTTTTTTTTTATTGAGGTAACATTGGTTTATAACATTATATAAATTTCAAGTGTACATCGCTATATTTTGATTTCTGTGTAGACTTCAACATATTCACCACCCAAAGACTAATTGCCATCCACGGTACACATGTGCCCTTTTACTCCTTTTCCCCTCTCACCCCCCCTTCCCCTCTGTAAACCACCAATCTAATCTCAGTACCCAAGTGTTTGTTTGTTGTTGTTGTTGTTATCTTCCACATATGAGTGAGATCATACAGTATTTGTCTTTCTCTGTCTGATTTATTTTGCTTAGCATAATACCCTTGAGGTCCATCCATGTTGTCACAAATGGCAAGATTTCATCTTTTTTATGGCTGAGTAGTATCCTATTGTGTATATACACCACAACTTCTTTATCCATTCATCCATCAATGGGCGCTTAGGTTGTTTCCAAATCTTGGCTATTGTGAATAACGTTGCAATGAACATAGGGATGCAAATATATTTCACATTAGTGTTTCCATATTCTTTGGATAAATACTCAGAAGTGGAAAAGCTAAATCATATGGTAGTTTTATTTTTAACTTTTTGATAAAACTCCACACTGTTTTCCATAGTGGCTGCACGAGTTCGCACTCCTGCCAGCAGTGTATGAGGGTTCCCTTTTCTCCTCCTCCTCTCCAACACTTGTCATTTCTTGTCTTTTTAATAACAGCCACTCTGACAGATGTGAGGTCGTCTCATTGTTGTTTAGATTTGATTGTCATTTCCCTAATAGTGATGTTGAACATCATTTCATGTGTCTGTTGGCCATCTTAAATCTTCTTTGGAAAATGTCCGTTCAGGTCTTAATTTGAGGATATGAGAGGGACCAGGCACCACAGGCAGCGCAATTAAAAGATTGTTACACTCTACACTTCACCTTGATTGTCACACTCTACACTCCACCTTGCAAAATTCTAAACAGGTAAATCATTGCATTTTCTTTCACCAAAAACGTGTAAAATTGTGACTTATATTAGCAAAAACTGTAAGGTACTTATGTAAGATATTTGGTATTGAACTAAAAACATCTGCCTCTCTATGAATAGTTTTTACTTTCCATCTAAAGGTTTTGGCACTAAGTAGGCAGAGCCTGAAAAATGTTACAGCCTGACTCATATTAGCTAATGTTATATAGATTTAGAAAAACAAATTGGCCAAGACACAGTTTTCAAAACTGCTATGCAATAATCTAATGCTAATTCCTCCACTGCAATTACATTTGGATCTGCACTAAACAATGAGTAAATCAACTTTTCAATAGCCTTTTTTAGCTTATTCCTATGACTGAATTATACACATTTCCCGTGATGCTCTTAATTTCAAACCTCATTTCCTATCATAGTGCATATCATTTTTCTGAATGTTCCCTTATGACTCTGAGGCTGTTTCTATATTTGATTCCTCAAACACCTGATTTAGTTAGGGCACACAGTATGAGGAAAGCTTATGTCATGTATAGGTAAATGATTTACTCTTTACTAAAAGAGTTGCTTTACATGATCTTTGTAGAGGAACTCATTAAAATGAGAAGATGGGATTTACATGTATTTCATTGACCACTACAACTGAGTTTCATCATCTTTCAACAACTCATTTTAATTTGTTGTTCTTCCATCTCTTTTGCTCTAATAATTCTTTTCCAGTCAAGCCTACACAATATTCTATTTGAAAATTAGTCCAATTTATTCTCTGATTTAATTTGGTCAAAAGCTCTGGTTAGTAGATTTACAATCAATTGATACCCACTCTCTATTTTGTAGACGTGGAACAATTTCTCTTAATGTCCTTTAGTAGTCCCTAAAATGTCTCAAGGCTTTTCCTAAAAATATCTATAATAAAGTTTACTTTTATTAGCTTTGGGAAATCCAAAGAAGTGATCAGACAAAAGTAACATACAGCCATGGTGTGACACGTCCCATTTCTCCCAAGGGACACCAACAGACATCACCTCACTTGCAGTTTCCCTGGAGGATAATCCCCTGCAGCCATCCTCTCAAGCCGGAAGGAAAGGCCATCTCTCCCTTACACTCTCCCACCTAGAATTGTGGGGAGAATTCATCCAGTACAGCTGGCCCACAAAGCTGCCAAGCAGATGTAATCTCCTCCCCTCAGAGGACTCAAGACAGTGCCCTGTCAGAGGGAAGACAGAGATAGTGAGTTCCATGAAACTACTAGTTCAGCATTTGCCTAATACTAAATCCACTCAGGATGTGTTCCAGCCATGTTACCCTGCCTGGCTTTGGCAGGTCCATCAGGAATTCTAAACACGGCTTTGGGTTATAGCTCTGGAGATAGAAACCTAGACTCTATTAGGCTGGCTCTCTATTTCCCCCAGTGTCTCATGGCTCCTCATGCTATCACAGCATACAGGGCAGGGACGCCTGAGCCTGTAAGTGATGCCTGAGATGCTCAAGCCCCAGCTTCAAAAGAAATTCTCCGAACTGCAGCGAGAGACTACCCAAAAAGAGGGTTCAGATTCCAGAGAGAAGTCTGTGGAACTGTTAAAGGGAAAGTGAGGACCAGAAGAAGCCCAGCAGCCACTTTAACAAAGAATGTTTGAATTTTGGCTCAATGGCAAAGTAGGGCTTCAGACATGAAGTCCAAGGTGGAGCTAAAATTAATTTTCTTTCGCATTTTAAAAATGTTTTTCTATAATGATCCCGTTGGAATCAAGACTTTCACAGACTTGAAGTCACAAGCTTTTTATGAGATGGTGGGAAGTTGTCTTGATGAGAAGACTGGCTTACAGCTCTAGCTCTGTTACTTACTAGATGTATAATCTTGGCTGAGTTTCTTAACCTGTCTTGGCCTCGGTTTCTCCTACTATGTAAGGTAAGGATTTAATTTAATTCAGTATTTGTTGCATTTCCACCCAAGAACTAAAGGCCTTGTCTCCTATGTAAATCCTTTAAACAGCTCAAAGCTAATCTGTCATGAAAACAAGACCTAGGTTAGATTCCTTTTTGATGTTGAGCTTTGATAGAGGGCAGAGCTAAGAACCTTTGCTCTGTTTATGTCAACAAACATATTCTCAGTACCTGCACTGCAAAGACACATGCCAAGAGCTGCCAACAACATCCAATAAGGACGAAGTGAGATCCCAGGAAAGAGACACTGAGGTGAAAATTTGCATGGAGGAAATTTAGTGGGGAGTGCTCTTACAATAAGCCCTGTGGGGGCAGGATGGGGCAGACCGAGGAGTTGAACTGCAATACAGTCACTGCAAAGACCTCAGCTGAGCCCAAGGGGAACTCGGAGCTGGGCTGGCCCTGCAGAGCTGTGCCACTTTGAGGCAAGGGGGATGGGGCTTTAAAGCCCACCCATCCCCAACAGATGAGACCTTAGACCCTGGTAGCCCTGTGGAGGATCGTGGCCTGGCAAAGTCAGCTCTCTTCAGGAGCTGTGAGCTGTGGGCCACTCACTCCCAGAAGTGAGGGGAAAGGGTGTGGGTGCTTCGGCCTGGTAGTCAGAGACAGGGCGGTGCACCCAGCACCTGCCTCACCTACACTCTACGCAACTGGAAGCCTTCTCTCTAAATCACAACAATGCAAAGCAGAATGTATTAAGTGCTGTGGTAGGGGAATAAAACAACCAAACAGTATGCTCTGAGAACAGATAAAAAGATTAACTGTCAAAAAATATCTCTTGGAAGCAGTAATATCTGAGCTGGGATTTGAAGAGTGGATAGAATTTTGGAAAAAAGGGATGGAAGATGGGCACTCTAAGTGAAGGAAACAGTGAAAAAAGGGTAAAATATGCAAAGTGCAGGATGAGGTTTGGGGGGCAAATATTGATTGGTCCAATTTAGTGCAAAAGGGAATAGAGAGAAAGTAACTGGAAAAAAGGTACATAAACAAGAATGGGACAAATGAGAGAAGGACGGAAGAAGGAAGGAAGAAGGAAGGGGAAGTATCTGGTGTCTAGAATAAGCAATCAGAACATATCAATAATGCTCATTTGGGAAATGAGGTTGAGTGAGCTAATAAGATTGAATTTTAACCTACAAGGTCTGTCTTTCTAAAATGACTTTCACAGGATAAAATAATAGCTCTGGGCAGCATTACTTATGAGTAGTATAAACGCCCACAAGTTCTAGCTTCTGAACCATTTGGATATTAAAGGAAATTGTAATTTAACTCAAGTCTCGACTCTGGCGTTCCAGCACCTTCTCCAAATCGTATTGGGATTCTCAGAGGGACCATGTTCTTCTGGTGGCCTCTCAGTCTAAATTCCTGTTTCCAAGAATTCTGATCCCCACTCACAGTAATCGCAGCTGCTGGTCTTGTTTCATGTGACTTTCTCCACTTGTGAACACTAGAGAAGTTAATGAGTTAGTCTGAGTTCGCACAGCTACTGTAATCAAAGCCAGATCTTCCTGGGGGCGGGGGAGACCTCCTGGAACCATGTAGAGATTTTACTGAGGTTTAAAGTTTAACATATCTATTAAAGAAGATAATATAATGTATAATATATATTGATTACTATGGTGTGTGTCAGTCTAGTTATAAAAGAATTTTGAACAAATTCTTTGATTCACATTGTATGTCTTTTTAAAAATGTATGAAACTTCATCTATCTTTATAAGAGTCATGTTAGCAACAATTGAGTAAACAATATAGCATTACAAATGCTTACAATTTTGTCACTAATTCATAAACTATTCATTCTGTTTAAAAAGTGGGAGTAATAAGCGGATACAATTTTGACTATATAATTTCCAGTAGCAGATTCACTCTCTTGTGGCGCTACAGAAAAGCCGAGAGAAATGCAAGGCCTGCGACTATGTCTGTTATATACTGGAAATAGCTCTGCTTTATTATCTTTCATGAGGGACACAGGAAAAAAGTCACTGCCATGTTTATTTTGTCTGACCTCTAGTGGAAATAACATGGGTGATGTTTGTTGTTATTATTTAATATTTGGTTGTATTTTTTTCTCGCAAATTATTCCTCATTGGCATACAAATACATTATCATGTAAATATAAAAAAATTGCACTGAAGAATACAAAGAAATATTAAAAAGAGATTTTATGAAATGTTAATCTTTAAAAGTACACATTTTTCATCAGCAGCCATTTCCTATAGTAGCAAATTTCTTCCCTTCATCTCCCCCCAATATATCCCAAATAATTTCCTTAACACTTACATATTTTTGTAAAAATTTTATCACTGGAGAGATGAATGGAAAAATCTTATGAGTTAAAACCTTTCTGATAAGCTACTCTGAAGAAAAAAAATCTGTAATTTTTATCCAGAAAACATCACCAGGTACTTTTTGCAAATACTCTTCTCAGAAAACATGGCAGTTGGACATGAGTCTTGTTTTTAATTATAGACACCAACATTTGTCAGACTAGAATGAAGGAGTGGTGAGTTAAAGCAGGAAAGTAGCTAAACATTTTTACCCTCCCTCAGTCTTTTAATTTGCGTTTCCCAAAACAATGAGAACCGGCAAGGAGCAAGGAAAGATCACAAGCATGACAAAAAGTGCCCAGTGAGAGGAAGGCACTGTACAGCTGTGAGGCTTGTATCCTGGCTTAATGGTCCTGTACGTGATGAACAAGGGTGTAATCTAATCCTTAGGAACCTTCTGCCCTGGCCCCGGCTGTACCATGTGAGGAAATGGCTGCCTTTTCCTAATTCATCCACTTACAGGGCCTACTGTGCTTGTAATTCACTCAAAGGAAGCCTAAGTCCCGGGAATGGGCTTAAAGCAAGAGTTTACAGAAAGAGAAGAGCAGGGAGACGTGTGAGGGTTAAAGAGTGGGTGGGAGAGGTCCGCAAAACAGACCAAGAGCTAACAGTTAGAAATGTAGGTGAAGCCCCGGGCGAAAAACAGAATCATAGAGTCCAGGAAAGTGGAAATGTTTAAGTAGGAAGAATGTGATGAACCATATCAAATGTAGCAAAGAAGTCCAATAAGATGATAATCGCTATCTGTGATAAGCGCTATCAAAGATAATCGCTATCTTTGAATAAGGCGATCTGCAGGTCATCTAGGACCTTCCCAGAGCATTAGCACTGTTTGTGTTAGGGCAGAAGAGAGCAGGAAAGGAGATAGACCAGCAGCTGGAAGGGCAGACAAGGTCAAAGGAGTGCTTTGCTTGTTTCTCATGGAAAAGGTTTGACTATGATTACAAGCTGATGGGAAGGAACTGATAAGAGACACACACACTACCCATAAAGAAATGTGCTTGAATAACAGTTTTGAGGTCTTTTTAACCTCTTTAATCTTCTTTCAACAATCTGTATTTTATATCCCCTACCATCAACCATATCATATTACTTTCCTGTATCAATTAAGCTTCTGATCTATTAATTCGTGTTTATTACAATCATTAGTATAATTTCTTATTAATGGCATATCATTATGATAATTTCATGCTATTGAAAAATATTATTTGAAACTTATAGATGTTACAGGCAACATTAATTCTCCCTCTTTTTTTTATAAAATCCATAACTTTAAAAGCCAAATACATTTTTTAAATTCATTATTCTTTCTGAAAGTATTGTTAAGGTCATCCTGTTAACCTAGGAAAATCGCTATAGAAAGTTCCTACCTAAAATCATTGCTTTGGTCATACAGTGAAGGGTCAGTTTCAAGAAATTCTAGCAAGGGAGAATTAGTACAGAGCTAAAGATTTACGTGTGCTTCGTGCCAGCCTCTCACTCCTAGGTATTGACCCAAAAGAAATGAAAGCATATTTTTATAATATTTGTACACAAATGTTCATAATACTTTTATTTGTAATCATCACAAACTGAAAACAACCCAAATGTCCACCAGCAAGCAGAGTGGAAAAACAAACTGTGGTACATTCATGCAATAGAATACTCCTCGGTGATAAAAGGTGGTGAACTGCTGATACACACAACAACATTTTGGTGAGTGAAGGAAGCCGAACCAAAGAAGAAAGAGTACGTTCTGTATGATTCCACTTATAGAAAATTCTAGAAAATAAAAGCTAGTCTTCCTATCATGCCAGAACATAGATCAGTGATGTCAAGGATAAAATGCACTAGACAATTAAAGATATGATCTTATTCAGCCTGTTTCAACAGGGAGAATGTTTATTTGAGTTGCTTTCTATACGAATACAATTTTTTGAGAACATTGAAAAGACTGGAAGTTAAATTTCCAGGAATTTTAGAAATACTCAATTTATATATGTGCCTATTTATCTCTAAGCCAATCAGAGTATAGTTCCTTTAATTTAAGAGATTTTATAATCCAATTTATTAATACCATCTGGAGGTAGAAAAATACTACACACTCACACAGTGAGAGAGAAAGATCTTTCCAAGTAATAGCCATATAAACATACGACACAGAGAGACAAAGCTTAGCTTCAATTCAAACTTTCAGTCATGGGCCACGGGTAAACATAGAATTACAAATTCACTGGCTCCAAAAAGGGCATGAATCCTTAATAGATCTGAGCTCAAAATAGATTAAACAGACAAACAGAACAGACTAATAAATCAGATTCTTCATTGTTTTTCACCCAACAGACATAAGATCTCTATAAACTGTGAATTCACTTAGAGAGATCACCAAATGGGTAGACCTTAAAACCAAAAGAAGCCAGCACCAGAAATCATCAAGTACACAAAAGGAATCAAAAGCAAATCCTTACAATGCTACCAGTGAAGGGTTCTGACAAGAGTCAGAGCACAGGACCGGAAGTAGGTCAGCTGTTGGGTCCCCAGATGGCCAGTCAGGATCAGAGCCCTTTGAAGGCCTTGTCATGGGGTGGAGTAAACCACGATTCCAAGGCGAGATCCAATCTTATGGAGTCATGGCACCACGCTGTCAAACACAAAATGCACCAGACAATTAAGGAGATGATTTTATTTACGCTATTGCAATAGAAAGAATGATCATTAATGAGACAGATCTCAGAGAAAAGGAAAGGGGCCTGGAGTCTTAAAGAGGCAGGTAGACAAGAGATCTTTCCAGAGTCTGATGGGAGTCATGAGGAAAGATATAGATGGTTCTTATCTCAGAAATGTGGTGTGAAGGAAATTGCCTTCAGGTTAACCACTAGTTTCTGTCTTATATTACTGAAGGGAGGTTAAGATATACAAGCAGAGACTAATAGTTGGATCTGTAACTCAGGTTTGGTACGGAGTTCGAGGTATTCATGGATCATCCTGTGGAGCACGCACAGTTATCTGTTTCATAAAGGAGCTGTGCAGCTCAGCAGAGAACTCTGTCAGGCCAATAGAACTGAAAAACTGAACAAAGGAAACTACTCTTACATACTTCAAGGGGAAAAATGTTTGCAGTGTTGAATTATCTGAGAAACTACTAAAGTCATCTATTACCTTGTATAAGTTCGTAATCAGTGAAAAATATCCAGATGACTTTAGCAGTATTCTTTTTTCATAAAATCTAAGTTCATCTATATCTAACAAATTGGGACCTGAGATTGCCCACAAATTGTAATTTTGCCTCTGGCCTTCTGTATTCAAATTACTTATAACAGAAACACATTATCCTTGTTACGGGTTGAGTGGCGTCCACTCACAACATTCATATGTTGAAGTTCTAACCTCCAGTACCTCAAGATGTTACCTTATCAGGAGATAGAATTTTTAAAGATAATTAAGCTAAAATGAGATCATTCGGGGAGGGCATAATCCAATGTGACTGGTGCCCTTAGAAGAGGAGATCAGGACACAGACACCTATACAGGGAGAAGTCCATGTGAACATGAAGACGGCCCTCTTCAAGCCCAGGAGAAAAGCCTAGGTCAGATCCTTCCCTCACAGCCCCTCATAACGAACCAAGCCTGCCCACACCTTGACCTCAGACTTCTAGCCTCCACAACTGTGAGACAATAAATTTATGTTGTTTAAGCTACCCAGTTTTTACTACTTTGGTATGGCAGCCCAAGCAGCCTAATACAATCTCCCATACACTTTTAGAATGCATAACTTACTCTGTTTATAACATGTTGAATTTTTTTAAAAATTTAACATTTAGGCCAGTCCTAAAGTTGACTGTCATGTAAAGTCCACCTTGACTGAGATAGAAGCAGCAAGCTGATACACTAATTATTATGTTACTTCTCCTATTTCTTTTTAAATGTTTCAGGGGAACATCTGTGCACTACTCATGTGTAGTTGCTGTTTCACCCACGAGCAGCTGTGGGATACCCCTATGAACACCCCCACATGTAGATAATTGGAGTGTGCATTACAGCCACAAAAGCAGGCAATCAGCATGTGCTTTTAATTTCCACTGCACCAGTGCTGGTGTGCCAGTTCTGAAACTAAACTAACATACAAAAAGAAGCTTGTCTCAGCCCAAGTAAAAGAGAATTTAATCAGTTCTGAATAAGTTTGAGAAACTTGACTGATATAAAAGAGACATTCTTTGGTACAAAAAAAAATCTGTTTGATAAACTTGTTAAAAATCAATGGGAGAAATGTCAGCCTTCAAAAGTTCATCCTAGCATTAAAAATTACTAGATTAGCTAAAAATGTGAAATAGTGAAGGTTCTGTCATTTTGTGATTTGTCATATTCTCACTCAGGTCTTATCAATGTGATAAATTTCAATAAATACTCAAGTACTCACTAAAGACCTAAAGTTTTATGATTTTTCCAAATTTCATTTTCCTGGAGGCTGGTTACTGGTGGGAGGGGAACACATTTTATAAGTATGAAAATTGATAACACTGCCTGGAGAATTTGGAAGTAAATTTTCAAATGATTAAAATAATAACAAATACAGGAGATCACCCTCTTTGCTATTAAAAGTATAAAACTCTTCATGTTAAGCAGATTTTCAATTAAGTAAATAACTAAGAGATGCCACATGTAAGCGTTCTTTAAAGCGATTTGAACGTCACTAGTAATTCGAGGAGTAACGATTTCCCCCTCAGTCTTTGGTGAATACAATACTCCTACAGCTTAGAGTGTAGTGTTACACATTTTACAAAACTCCACCATACACTTTATAATGATTTCTATTAAATAGATGCTCTTAACTCTTTCTTCCCTTTTACAAATACAGGTTCTCCAACTCCATCTTTTTCTCCCTCTCTCTCTCAATATAACTCTCTCATCTCATCCTCTCTCCCTACCTCCATCTTTCATTTCTATAGTTAAATAATCTCACTTATTTGCTTTGTAATGCAGTATCAAGTTTTATCATTTAGGTTGAATTAAGGAGATTGTTGTACCCTAGCTACACCTATATTAAACAATAAGAACATATGCTATGTTTCATATAACACTATGTCTAGAGATGTGCAAGCTTCAAGGTTGGTTGGTTTATTACCTCAGTTAGTTCAACCAGAAGCCAGCTTCCTCCCATCTCTCTGCTTTCTCTCCTAAGTATCATCTTCATTCTCAACAGTTCTAGGCCTGATGTCATTCACAGGATGAAGATAGTCCATTTCTTCTATGACACTCCCTTAGGAGCAATGATGGTTTTCCTGGAATGCCTGTTACAGACTTCTCCATGAACCGGTTGTTAAGAGAACAAGAGATTAATAAGTCTTAATCTTCTGTCTGCCCTTCTTTTCTTGCCATGGACTTAGGATATGGAGCAAACTGTCATTACCCTCCTGATACTCCCAGGGCCCAAGCTTCTTGGTGTTTGGTTTCTCTGCATTCTTTGTGTGGGCATCCACCAGTCTGGATCTATCACACTGGACTGATGTCAATCTTCCCCTTGTGTCCACAAATCCCTCAACTCCGAGATCTTCCCAGCATCTTCTGCCCTCCAGTTTCCATCACTAAGCTGCAGGCTAGTTGACTGCCTAGCCTGTCACTGTAGGATTAATTACTGAGGGACATTCAGCAGAGCCCAAGATCTCACCCAAACCTAGAACTTGGCGGATTATAGCAGCCACAGGTCCGAGGAGATGCAAATTTGGTGGTAAATAGAGGAGAAGGGAAATCTCAGAGTGTGTTTTTTCTGGAACCCTCTCCCCCATCATTAATTTTCATCCTTATTTGAGCTCGAGTTGAGATTCTCTCATTTCAATCAAAAGAATCCTGTCTAATCAACTGCCCACTAGCTGAATCTCTCCAAGTCTTGGGTCCTTGCTGGAATTTACATCCTGTCAAGAGGAATTGCACAGAACTGACCTGCCCAGTTCTTCACATACCAAATTGAGCAACTTGTAAGGTAGTAGCAAAATCCTTAAGAACCTTCAAAGCAAGTCAGGAAGATCCAGTGCTAAGTCCAAAGTGGTGAGACTCGGCTATAAAAGGAAAGCAGAGACAAGAACAAGGGAAGATGAGATCAAAAGAGGGAGAAGTTGAAGGAACAAGCAAGAGAGCTCATCAGTGGGTACCTGAGTGTGATAGCCTGGCTTAAAGGTCCAGACCCAGGGTAAATGGCCTTCTTCTTAAAACAGAACAAAATAGTGTTTACCTCTGAAAGGTGGTGTGAGGTAACGTGTAAAGTGCTGAGTACATGGTCTAGGCAAATAGTAGATTTTTTTTCCTCCTCAATTTTTGTCGAATGAGATAATGCATAAGTGAATTGTTCAGGAATGACATATTCTATCTTCCTGAGTTAATCAATGCTCCTCATTCCTTCTGCCCTTGTACAACATGGAAACTGATGTTCTCCTGCATTTCCAGTGATTGGAATCTTCCCAGCTAGCCAGACTTCCTCCATCAATCTCTCCTCACCTTTGTACATATTTTGGCTAGGAGTCAGAATTTCAGAAGTAACATAGGTTTGAACTCATAGAAGCAGAGTGTAGATTGTCAGTTGCCAGGGCCTGGGGGGTAGAGGAAACAGGGAGATGTTGGTCGAGGGTACAAACTTCCAGTTTTAGATGAGTAAGTTTTGGGGATCTAATGTACAGCATGGTGACTACAGCTAACAATACCTTGTTAAATACTTGAAAGTGGCTAAGATAGTAGATCTTAAATGTTTTCACCTCAAAAAAAAAGGTAATTATTTTAGATGTTAGAGGAGTTAAGGAACCTTATTGTGCTAATCATTTCACAATATATACATATATCAAACCATCATGTTGTACATCTTCAGCTTAAGCAATGTTATATGTCAATTGTAGCTCAATAAAGCTGGGGGGGAAAAGAAGTAACATAGGCTCTATTGTTCCTAGTTTAATTGATTATATGATTAAAACAGTGCTTGGAATATTGGCTATTAATATTTTATTATTATTATTGTCATTAGGAAATAGATCTGAGAAGTAAATTCTTTATCTACGACATCTAAAGTATAAATATACTAATAAGCTTTTGCCTAGATCAGAAAGAAATGTACATATGGGCCAAAAAGAGATTTATTAATCTATAATTAGCTTAATAAATCCTAATATTTTTGTGTGTCTCATTTCTGAAGCATTTTTCCCATGGGTAGTTTATTTGACCAGCCTTGCCACCACACCTCATTTCTTTGGCAGGTTAGATGATTTTGCAACAAAATATTAAATTAATAGAAAATTAGGGGCTTGCCCAGTGGTGTAGTGGCTAAGTTCACATGCTTCACTTCAGCAGCCCAGGGTTCACTGGTTTGGATCCCAGACACAGACCTACACACTGCTCATCAAGCCATGCTGTGGAGGCATCCCACATACAAAATAGAGGAGAGTGACACAGATGTTAGCTCAGCAACAATATTCCTCAAGCAAAAGTGGAAGTTTGGCAACAGATGTCAGCCCAGGGCCAGTCTTCCTCATACACACAAAAAAATAATTATGACTTATATAGGTGATAAAATATGTTAATGTAAGTGATATATAATTTAAATCCTAAATTCAGAATACTTAATTTAATTCTTTAGTAAGCCATGTTTATATTATTTCAAATTCTTAGTTTATTTCAAGGCTCTAGGTCACATGGCCTATGGGAAACTGTTCTAAACTTTATTCCAAATTTAAATACTTTTAGAGGACAAGATTATACACACGTGTACAAACCCACCCACCCACCCACCAATACACATATACATACATAAGAGATGCATTATTACATAGATATAGATATAGATGTAGATAGATTATAGATAGATAGATAGATGAAAGATAGTTGAAATTGTATCAATCAAGGTGTAAAGAACACTGAATTAAACTCAACCGACAAATATTCTGGACTTGGATCTGCAACAACATTGGATAAGCCACTTTCTTTCTCTGACTTAACTTCCTACAGCAATAAAATAAGAGGTTGGATTAGATGATCTCTTGGATATCTTTTTCTACTGAGGACATATTATTAAAATTCTCTTAGTGAAACAATTTCTACCCTGCAGTCTTCTGTTGCCACTCTATCATTCTTGCATCTCTCCCTAAACCACCCCTCTTCAACACCAGCACTGATAATAGAAAGTAATACTCTTATAACAGAAGTCATCTGGTCAAGGCTACAGCATATAATGGATAAATCAGATCAAAGTGAAATTAAGGTTACAGTTTGCTTTAAAAAACATACTGGAACAAAAAAAGAAACTCTATGTCGATCAAGAACACTTTTCCTAGGGCTGACTTAATGGCCAAGTGGGTTAAGTTCACACACTCTGTTTTGGTGGCCCAGGGTTCACAGGTTCAGATCCTGGGCGTGGACCCACACACTGCTCATCAGGCCATGCTGTGGTGGCATCCCAAATAGAACTAGAAAGACCTACGACTAGGATATACAACCACGTACTGGGGCTTCGGAGAGGAAAAAAAAAAGAGAGGAAGATGGTAACAGAAGTTAGCCCAGGGCCAATCCTCCTCATCGAAAGCATAAAAAAAAGAAATAAAATTTTTCCAAAACTATTAAACTCATTTAATCTAATAATTCCACATTAATATCATTTTCTATTTGGGGCTGAAGCACATGAAAGCTTATTTATGCAGGAACAGATCAAATCAACATCTTCATTCTAGATTTTAAGCTACTTCTGTAAGATGACCTGAGGGAAGTCATTCTAGTAATGATAAATTATACTAGAATCTATCAATAGAATATCAAATTCACAATAAAAAACTTGCCATATGTGTTGAAATTCCTAAACAATTGGCATTTTCTAATGTTAGAATGGATAAACTCTAACAAATGCTAAGTTTCTTCTGATTTACACCTTGAGTAAGAAATTTGGTTTTGTGACATTATTACCATGGAGATAAAAAGTAATATTTGCATTTTAATTCAACTACCACAAGTTTGGCTTTTAAAGTTCTCTGGCTAGATGCGTGTTGGTCATGTTAATAGTGTCTCCATTCTCTCAGACAAACTAAATATTGATTCTTTGAGAAAAAACAAGGAGATGGGCATTCTGTGACAATGAGAGACTAAGGACAGTTCAAAGTTTTCTGTTACTCATTTATCTTTTACCCAAAATACTGTTAAATATTTGAATATTATTGACATTAGTTTCAGCCTTCTGAGGGAGACATTTAAGCCATCTGCTAGAGCTATCTCTTGCTTTGTATTTTTTTAAGTCCAAACTGTTGCTGAACCCTACTCGCTTTTGGAGAACAAATACAGAAGGTTTAACAAGCAACTACATGAGTTTAGGTGCTCTGAGCATCCCTCTGTTACCTCTCCTGGAACAGAAATGATGAGCCATTCTACAACTGGTCATTCTGTATTTGATCAGTGTTCAATAGGCAAATCCCTCTCTCTGATCTAATAACAACATTTAAAAGGCCACGAGAATTACGAAACTTGCTTTTACAATATGCACAGCGAATATTTCAGAAAAAGGTGTTACAGACCTTGATGTGATTAATTTAAGGACGATAGATAGCAGTCAGGGTTTCCCAGCCCCACAGGATTGTCTCCCATGAGAAAGAGAAAATAATCTCACCTATAAAGGTCTCTATGAATACTTGGTAACAGACATTTTACCTGTGTTGTTGGTGGATTGAAGCAATGAAGGGGAATCTGGAGGGATAAGAGAAGCTATATTTATCCTTGGCCAGGGTTTTCTTGTGTTTCCCCACTTCCAAACCTGTGAACAACTATAGTTGCCTCTTTGTGGATGTTGTTTGTTAGTTGGGTTGGCAGTAAGAAGTCTCCCCAAAAGGAATTTGTGTTTTTCCCTCTAGAATGGAGGCTGGCTTTAGAGTAGTGGGAGGCCCCACTGTCTCACCTTGGACTAAGCTCCTCCCTGTGCAGGCTCTAGACTGCCTGGTGTGGATACAGTAGGTGTTCACTTAACTCCAGTATCTATGTCCTTTGGAGCTTTGAGGAAAACACATTGTTCTTCATCCTCATTAGTCATCTTTTGGTTTTCCTACCTTAGAAGGGACAGCCACCTTATCTAAGCTGCATTTTATGTAAACTGAAACCTGTATTAATGGCAATGTAAAGATGCTTATATAATGGCATTTTTAAAATAAGCAAAGAATAACAAGCTATCAGTTAGTCTTTCCTGCACAGATCTCAGTGGTTGTGATCTATGAAGAAGGTTGGAAGACCATGGTTAGAACTATGAAATGATCAATGCAATAGACTCCAGTTCATTTTTCTCTTTTAACTTCTGAGAGTTGTTACCATAGCATCATAATTTGCCTCCTATAATAATTTCCTATCGTTTTGCTGTCCCTGTGTTTCTGCCTCTACTCACTTTTATTCTCTTCCACAGGCATATTCTGATAGTTCACACTAAGATTTGCCAAAGATTCGCTTATTCTCACAAATTCCTTGTTAAACTGGCCCAATGTCGATAATGACCAAGGCTAGGGGTCCCTTCACTGCCTCTACTCAACCTTGATGAGCCTAATCCATAGCAGTTCTCACCTCGTATCTGGTGTGAAATCAAAAAAAGCTTTCCTTCAAGTCATTAATTAAATCCATGCCTGCTCAGTTCAAAGTGTGTGTTTAATTTCCCCTGTTTTGTGCTTATCTGCATAAAATGAAAAAGAAAAATCGGAAGATTATACCTTAAAATAAAACATACTAGTATTCAAATATTTTAAATTAAAAATGATTTGTACTTATCAAATTGCTAAAGATAAAAAAAGAAATACAACTAGTCTTGACACGAGTTTTAGGGAATAAACTTTCTATTACACTGCATCAGAAACATAAATTGCTACATTTCTAGAAGAAAATTTGGCAAGATGTGTCAAAAACCTTAAGAATGTTAGTATCTTGAACCCAGCAATTTTATTTCTAAAATGAGACCTAATAAAATAAAGACGTATGCAAAGATGTTAATTGCAGCATTGTTTATAAGGAAAATGTAGAAGTATCTTCACTGCCAAATAAAAGGATAGTTTAGTCATTTATGGCATATTTATATGATAGAATGCTATAACCATTAAAAGGTAACTTAGAATTATATGCACTAATCTAGAAAAAACTTTTCTGACATACTCTTAAGAAAAAAATTATAAGCTTAAAAACAATATAATAATATAACAAAATATTACTAATGGTTACCTCTGGTTAATGAAGTTCCCATTGAAATAAATTTATCTATATTTTTAACATGAACTTTTAAATTTTACTGCCATAAACATATTTATATATTTTGCAAGGTTAATTTTTAAAAGTTTCAAGTTGATTCCATTTTTTAAAAGACATCAGAACTGGTGCTGGCCCCGTGGCCGAGTGGTTAAGTTTGTACGCTCCACTGCAGGAGGCCCAGTGTTTCGTTGGTTCGAATCCTGGGCACGGACATGGCACTGCTCATCAAACCACGCTGAGGCAGCATCCCACATGCCACAACTAGAAGGACCCACAACGAAGAATATACAACTATGTACCGGGGGGCTTTGGGGAGAAAAAGGAAAAACTAAAATCTTTAAAAAAAAAAAAGAAGACATCAGGACTGTTAATGTACCTACTCCATAATAATATTAAGACAAGTTATTAGAAAGGTAGATAGCTTTCTTCAGAAACAAAAAGAGAAGCCAAAAACGACATGAATAATTGAAATAGACAGATAGTTTGAAACTTATTTTCATATCTTCTCTTTTTAAACAAAACTGCAAATAAGAAAATCAGTTACCCAGTTTAGGTTCAGCGATTTCCCATGTTCCCTGATATGATTGGAGAATTATGATGAGTGAACTAGAACAAGAACCATATATAACCCCAAGATAACCTAGGAATTATGCATTTATTGACCTGTTGAGTTGGTCGAGGCTGGCTATAAGCCCTTAATAATCAACATTCATATTAATCAAAAGAGATGGAGAGGCCCAGGAATTTTGCTAGGCTAAGTTACTGGACTAAGTTGTTAGGGAGTGAAGACCCCCGTAGTATTTCTTGTCACAGTATCTTCCACACTGCATTTTACCTTCATAATTATTATCTCGTATTTAATGGCAAACTCTTAAGAGAAAGGACACATCTGTATCTTCGTTACCGAACCTGAAGTGAGTTCACTCACCGCTGCACAGCAAGCCAATCTCTGACACCGGGTGTGGTGGAAGAAAGTAGGAATTTTATTTTTGCACAGCACTGAGCAAGGAGAGAGGGCAGCTAATGCTCAAATCTCAAACTCCCCGAAAAGCTGAAAGGAAGGGTTCTTATTTGGGGTTTTAGGTAGGGGAGGGGGAGCATATGGCCTTGCTGGTCGGAGCTTTCCCACCAGCCTGTCTTTGGCCTTGAGACACTTGCAGAGAGGAGGCAGCTCATGACCCTGCTGGTCAGCAGCTTTCCCACCAGCCCGTATCTCTTTGCGGGAGGAGATAGTCCAGGTGCTTGTCCTTGATGGTGTCTCTCTCCATGGAGGATAGTGGATTCTGGAGCCAGGAAGCCAGAGAGTAAGCAGGGAATGAGTGTTTTGGTTTTAACCCCATATATGCTGGGTTTAATGTGGGGAAACTGATATCAGGGTCGGTATCAACTCCCCCCTATTTTATGTCCATCCGTCAATCTTTAGGGATTTGGGGTGGCGACCCATCTAGCTACTTCCTGCTGAAATGGGGCGTAGGTTGTTTTATCTCATTGAACCAGTCTTTTAATAAGGCAGTGATGCTGGTGGGCTCCTGAAGGTAGGCCTGTATCATGTAAGTAAGTAACAAGGTATTTAATAAGAAGATTTTCTAGAGAAACTTAAAGAGAAAAACAAGGTTAATGATTGGAGCAAATTATAAACAAGTTTCTGAGCCCAGGGGGCAGCCAATCAAGATTCCTAGAAGTCAGAGTCAAAGCATCTTTTGCAGTTTGAAATGTCTCTGATGGTGTCATGCAGCAATCAGGTGGCTTTTTGAGTGGCTTACACAGCAGTAGACGTGAATCTCTCTTAAGTTTATATTGGGTCTTCCAGCTTCAGTTTGTAAGGCTTTAGGAAAAAGGGCAGATTTAGTTTTCAATGACTCTAAATGAAAATAATGGGGAAAAAAAGACCCTGAAAATGTTAGCTTGGAGGTTTTTGGCCAGGTAGTTCAGGAGATGAAGAATTTAAGATCCAGTCTAGTTAACAGAAGTAAAACAAAAATTTCAAAAGGACAATTGAAAAAACTAAAATCTAATATCTATAAACATGAATTATAGTTTCTATTGAAACATAATCTTCCTCCCTAAAATCACCCTCAATTTCACTAGACATAGCAAAATTAAGACTAACTGGTTTGCACAATGTCTAGTTTTAATAAATTTGGAATAATTATTTACATAAGTACAGCAAGAATAGTAGTTGATCATATAGGCTCTTTTTAATCTGCTTTGCTGGAACCTTATAAGAAATCTCAGGTTGATCTTTAAAGGCCTCTCAAGGAAAGCCAAGCAAAGGACCTGTTATCACATTCTGCCTGCAGTACCTGCAGATTTGGGTGAATCCCTCTCTTCATGAGGTTCCCCGAAATATTGAGGTTCCTTGTACCTGCCAAAAGGAGCGACATTCTTTACTCAACCTTACCAGGTTACAGAACCCATAAGCACAGTACCAGGCCAATATTTCCAAGTGGCTTTATTCCAGAATGTCAACCTTCATTCTTCAAAAGCTGTCTTGTTATATTTAAGCCCATATGTTTTTTCAAATATGATGTTCCAGTCAAAGCCTTGGTAATATAACCAGTGTTTCCAATTGTGTCCTGTTAAAAGAAGAAGAGATTCCTATTGCACTTATGCAAACAACTATATTGCCATAAGAATAAGAATACTTATCAGAAGTTTTTGCATTTTGGGGGACTCAGATAGGGAGGAAAAGACAAATGTTTCAATTTTGTTTATAAATTGCTGCAAGTCATAGTTCTTTAAGAGAATAGAGAAAAAGGTTTCTTAACTCTGAAAAAAAGCAAAACATTAAAAATAATAATATCTCAATTAAAAAGTCATAAAAGTTATAATCATCCCTATCAGTTTATTCTGTCCTGTGTAATTGGTTCTTGATCTTAATTTTCTGTCAGCAGTTTGTGAGGTCATCAGTTTCTCTGTTGGAGTTCTGTAATTTTCACCCAGTTTAGTTTTACAATCTGAATGTTTATTAGAAACCTGTATTCTAGAATGTCAGAGTCCTTTCCATGAATTTCTCTGAAGATGAAACTTATTTGCAAAAACATCAAAGTAAAACAGTCACTGTTTATAAATAACAAAAGATTAAAAAATGGTAGTTGACAAAGGCGTTTGACCATGTCTGTGATATATAACATTTTGAGACAATAACCAGGATTATAGCTGACAATCAGAACAGATCAGATAATTTGGAAAATACTTATATCAATAACACTCATTTACACAATATCATTTAAGAAAGTTTATCATTACTTATTTGACAATGCTTCTCATGTAATTTAACATACAAAATAAGCCTTATTAGTTTAGCATTCTTTTCTTATAGGAAGAGAGCAAACTTCTCCGAGAAGTCCCAGGGACCCCCTGAAAATCCGCAGAGAAAACTTCCCTCCTCTTCCAGGTCAAAAGAAAGCTTTTATTCAAGACTTGAATATTTGTGTGTGAGGAGAAGCTTGTCACAAATATTAAAGGCTTTAAAACATTTGTTCAGATAGGAAACAAAGTTCACTGTAAAACCATGTTCGGGTATCTATTCAAAGTGACAACAGAAACAGTCAAGGGGAAACAGAGTTAAAATAGGAAAAAATAGCCTTTTTATAATCTTTTTATCAAAAGCAGATTTAAAATTTAGGAAAATTAACCTTTTAAGAAAGAGGAAACCAAGTTTTAATTTTGTACCAGTTTACATTTGACATACTAGTCGATTTACTTAATTGGATTTACTTTAATCCTGGACAACTTGACCATACATAAATCCCTTTAGGGCTTTACTTTTACAAACCTTTGGTTACTTTTTTACATTCAGAATTTGTCTCAGCACTTTAAGACAAATTTATCTTTCTCAACTCAAGAAACAAAAATATTTCCATTCTTTATATATTTTTACTGAAACCATATATTTTACTTTCCTTGTATACAGACCTTTTAGAAATATATGTTTTCTCACAGAAAATTTCTCAGCATACATATAACATGTTTATCAATAAACCTAAGCACTTTTTAGTCTCTTTGATATAAGAAACCAAAGGCAGACAAATAAATGCTTAGCAGTTAACCTTTAATATTTTATCTTATGTGGAAATGACCTAGATACCCAATAAACTGTTATTATTTAATTTAGCTTAGTAAAACTATAAAATTTAAGTTTCCAAAAAGATTTTGGAAGCTGTTTTTTAAGTATTCAGACTATAAAACATAATTATTGTACTTAAAACTCTTACCCAGTTTTAACAATTACTCTTAAAAACTTCATGTGACATTACAGCAGTTAAGTATTATCCTCAGTTGTTTTAAGTACATATATCATAGTATAATTATTATACATATAATTATATATATATATTTAGTTTACCTGTTCTTAACAATTATATTTATATCGTCTACAAAAACTCCATGAGGGGCTGGCCCCGTGGCCGAGTGGTTAAGTTCGTGCGCTCCGCTGCAGGAGGCCCAGTGTTTCGTTGGTTCGAATCCTGGGCATGGACATGGCACTGCTCATCAGACCACGCTGAGGCAGCGTCCCACATGCCACAACTAGAAGGACCCACAACGAAGAATATACAACTATGTACCGGGGGGCTTTGGGGAGAAAAAGGAAAAAGAATAAAAAAATCTTAAAAAAAAAAAACTCCATGAGACATTAAACAAAATTAGCTATTATACTGAGTTATGAGTTTTGCTGATAAATTTTGGAGCAGAAATGACATGAGCTCATTTGACCAGTAAACCCAGGCTGTGTGTCTGCATTATAGCCAATGCTGATAACTTTGAGGACATGTTCACTTTAAATGAAACCAGCAAACTTAAACAGGCTTTCATTCATCAAAGATCATTTTATATCATGTTAAATAACTTTGTCTCTTAGAAGTTTTTGCATATTCATTAAAGACTGCTTTCCATTATGAAAGATTTTGAATCCTGTTCTGAAACAGGTTTTCAGAATGGTCATTACACTCCAAATTATCTCAAAAGTTTACTTACTTTTACTTCTTCAATTTTAGATCAGGAATTTTGGGGGAATGAATTTGAGGTGAAGTTCAGTTTGCTGGGAAGCTCAGCAAGAGAGGAGACAAAAGCAGCAGATTTGGGTTCGGCTGCTGGCATGTTTAATTATTTAATTATTTTCTCTTTAAGAGGCAGTAAAATATTTCTAATTTTATTTAGAAGCCTCAAAAGATTAAAACAGGCTCCCCGTTGTTGCAGCTGGCTTTTCCAATTGCATGCACCAGTTTGCGTGAAGTGAAATTGGCCTGTTTAAGTATATCAATTTTTACGAAACTTTATCTTAGTTTTACTAACACTTATACTTTTAATTGTAACTTACATTAGCATTCTATTAACAAGTTTTGGTATTACAATATTGTTCAGTGAAAGCATTCCCAGTTAGACATAACATTTATTCCCAAAGAAAACACCCAGGCAAAGTTGACATAACCTCTTCATATAATATTAGCTTAAACATTTTAATCTGTATAGTCTTATTAATCTTAGTAGCCTAAATGTTGCCCCAAATAATTGTTGGTCTGGTTTCTCACTCTGATTTTTGCCTCCTGACCTTTTAAATTTTTCAAACTGGGGTAAATAGAACAGATGTGTCTGATGTCCTTTAATGTTGGGGAGCCAATAGGGGGGGTCCCTTTAGCCCATCCAACCTTAGGCAGCGTTTTATTAAAACCTTTGTTTTAACTTCATTTAATATCTGTTCTGTTTATCCCATTGGGACCAGTCCTGTGACTCTTCCCTTTCTGATTTCTCTTTGTTAACTTAACATTTTCATTAGCATCTGTAAGTCTACGAGAAGCTGAGACCCCAAGTTTGATTAAGTTCTTTTTTTTTTTTTTTTTTAAAAGATTTTATTTTTTCCTTTTTCTCCCCAAAGCCCCCCGGTGCATAGTTGTGTATTCTTCGTTGTGGGTTCTTCTAGTTGTGTCATGTGGGACGCTGCCTCAGCGTGGTCTGATGAGCAGTGCCATGTCCGCGCCCAGGATTCAAACTAACGAAACACTGGGCCGCCTGCAGCGGAGCGCGCCAACTTAACCACTCGGCCACGGGGCCAGCCCCTGATTAAGTTCTTAAGACTAGTCATTATAGTTTCCTCTTAATTTGTTCTTTTCATAGGTACCAATAAAACAGTTGTTTATCATAAGAGCTCTCTAAAAAGTTTCCCAACTTAAGGATCCATCATTTGGCCATTTTTTTTTCTCTCCAGAGTCTAAAGAATATTGTGGCCACGTGGTGTTACAAAAGAAAATCATCCCTCTTTAGACATTGGCTTATAGCTATAGGTCGACCATCAGCCAAAGTTTTTCCCAAGGGGCTCTTAGGTGGACTAAATGCAGCACCTCCCATGTTAACACTTTTAAAAGGACAGACAAACAGACAACAACAAATACCAAACAAGCAAGCATTCCCAAAAACCCTTGGCCACAAACAGAAGCCAAAACAAAGACCAAAACCAAAAACCAAAGTGCTTCCAGTCCCAGCTTAGTCCGTGTCCTGCACTCGGTGGGCTCCCAACAATGAAGATGCGCCATGCAGATCTTCCCAGATGAGCAAGGACAAGGGACCTCGGTTGTGCACACCTGGGGGACTTACCAAAATTTGGCCGGGGCGTTGGGCGACTTCAAAACAAATGGAGCCCAGAGGGCTGCCAAGGTACCCATTATTTCCGGCAGGTTCTGTTGGAAAAGGTTAACACAAAGACAAAAACAAAAACTACCAGCTACTTACAAGAGACGTCTTCCTGAGTCCTAAACCTAGTTTCTTCCACCACCAAAGCAAAAGCATCGTGGGCCAACATCGTCTGGTTAGCAGCCAGTCGCTTGGGGCTGTCCCTGAGACAAGGGGCTCAGGCAGCTGCAGGACAGCTTCCAAGAGAGGCCTTTAGCCAGAGGCCGGTGTGCCCCAGGCGAGACGTCCACCTGGGACATTGTCCCATCTGGGTCACCAAATTGTTACCAAAACTGAAGTGAGTTCGCTCACTCGTTGCACAGCAAGCCAATCTATGACTCTGGGTGTGGTGGAAGAAAGTAGGAATTTTATTTTTGCACAGCGCTGAGCAAGGAGAGAGGGTAGCTAATGCTCAAATCCCAAACTCCCCAAAAACCTAAAAGGAAGGGTTTTTATTTGGGGTTTTAGGTAGGGGAGGGGGAGCATATGGCCTTGCTGGTTGGAGCTTTCCCACCAGCCTGTCTTTGGCCTTGAGACACTTGCAGAGAGGAGGGAGCCTGTGACCTTGCTGGTCAGCAGCTTTCCCACCAGCCTGTATCTCTTTGCGGGAGGAGATAGTCCAGGTGCTCGTCCTTGATGGTGTCTGTCTCCATGGAGGATAGTGGATTCTGGAGCCAGGAAGCCAGAGAGTAAGCAGGGAATGAGTGTTTTGGTTTTAACCCCATATATGCTGGGTTTAATGTGGGGAAACTGATATCAGGGTCAGTATCATCCTCTGACTATTATATTTCTGTTTCCCTCCATATGCCTAGTATGGCTACATTGGCAGTATACTGTATTTGTTAAATGAATGAATCAATGAATAGCAAATGCCTTGTTGATGTTCTTCCACCTGTTAAAACATATCTCAAAACTTCAGTTTCTGCTGCATCTGATCCTGTACTCCCTCCAGCCAGGTTGGGGGGGAATCCCACCCTCACACATTGGGGGAGACCATGGCAACTTCCCTTCATACTTTCAATTCCTTTCCCTCAGCCCCTATGTTCTCATCCAATAAAAATGACTCTATCTCTCTGGGGAACTGCTGCCAGATAAAGTAGGCTACCAGCTCCCTGAGGACAGGAATTGTCTCTTAACTCCCCTTGAATCCCTATTGACTGACTAGGACCCTGGAGCCCCTGGCCTTTGTAAATGTCACTTCCTTTTCTCCCGTCCCCTCCAGCTCCAAGATTCAACCAGAACGTTAGATTAAACTTATTTGTAACAGAGAAGAGAAAACAAGTTGCTTTACCAGTCTTTTAATTCAATTCCACACATTTCTTAGTCCCAGAATGTCTCAAATGGAAGAATTGGTCTGAAAGTCTTCTTTCAGCAATTCTCCAAATTGCCATTTGGCGCCTGAGTAATTATTAACACCAATCTAATAATAGGAGGACAATCTGTTTGTAGATATTTTCCTGGCAGTGGTTGTGATGGTTTTAGTCGACTTTGTATCATTTAAAAACAAATGCTTCATCCTTTTATGTTATTATCAAGCTGCTAATTTTTTATAGTTAAAGAAAAATCCAATTTCATAATGGCAAAGACTTTGGGACATTTTCCTTCATTAATTATCATAAGTGAATCCAAATTTTTCTTTAATAATAAAAAAATTACATACTTTACATAGAATTTTATATATGCTTTGGCTCCCTTAAATTTTATGTTTTTTCCCCCCAACGTTTTGAACTATTCTTTGTAGTTAAGCAGAATAAAAATGAATCTTTTTTCTGGTTTAAGCATTGATATATGCATTTTTATATGTTCTGAAATTTTGTTTTATGAAATGAATAACATTCATAAAATTATATACTAGCAATAGATTATAAGCAAAATAAGTAATTTTAAAACCAGGAATTATGGTTCATCCTCGTGATTAAACACAGCATTCCTGACATTGCTTTTCCAGCTTTATGCTGTGATACCTTCCCGATGATGTCAACTGTGAGCAAAGTGTGTAAGTTCATAAAGCAACTGTTTCTACCGCTGGTAATTGTGATAACTGCACTCCCACTTGTTTTCCCCCCTACCTCGTATTGTTATGGCATCACAGTCACCCACCACATAATTATAGTTATCAAACACCTGTTATGTTTTATTCAGAATCCAAAGGCACTAAATACCACCTTTTGTTGATGACTTTCAAATTTATGCCTCTGGTCCTGATGTAACCCTAAGCTTCAGCATCAAATTCAATTGCATATCTGATATCTATACTTGAATATTTAATGGACATTTCAAACTCAACAATCCCAAACACAGTTCTTACATGTAAGCCCCAAAACATATTATTCTCCAAGATTTTCCCACCTTAGTACCTGGCAGCACCTTCCACTCAATTACTGAACCCAAAAACCAAGGGATACCATACACTCCCCCTGTCATACATCCCCACATCCAATCTAGACGAGCCTCAAGTTAACCCACTTTTCTTCTTGGCTGGACTACTAATGAACTTCCATTTTTGACCTCTTCATTTTATTCTGCTCTCAGTAACCAAAATGATCATTACAGAACATAGATCATTTCACTCCCAAACCCCAACTTAAAATCCTTCAAAACCTTCCCATTAAAGTTTGAAAAAAAAAATACTAAGTCATTAATGTTGGTTTTTCATGGACTGACTAAATAATGACTTTCTGTCCTATTAGACACAGGAGATAGGTGTAGAGTGAGCAAAGCACAGTCTTTACTTCTGATAATACTGTTTGGAGAATGCAGATCTGAGAGTGGGCCAAGTGGGGCTGCTAACACTGCAGCCCTGGATTGGACAGTGGTGCTGCTAGACAGCCATGGGCTTCACGACAGGAGCAGGCAGAGCTCATCACATGGCAGAGCACAGACATGACACAGCCTTCTGCAGGCAGGTGGATTACCCCAACGAAGAGAGGGCTCAGAAGGGGCATGCTCTGCTGCTTCTCCCAGTCTCACCATGCAGTGAACTCACTGCTCCCCTTGGAACGGAAAGAAGCCCAGAGAATTCCCCTCCAAGGGGGGCTCCCTTTGTGGGGACACAGGACTCCCATAACCCTCAGCATGGCTACAAGACCCTCCCCAACCTGGTTCCTGCCCTACTCCACCCAGAGGACGCTCACCACTCTGCAGCCACAGTGCCCCCTCTCAGGTCCTCAAACAATTCTATGTCAAGTTATTTCCTGCCTGTCTTGGTATTTGTTCTCTCTGCCTGCAAAGGGCCTATGCTGAGCCTGATACTTTTCATCTTTAAGGTCTCAGATCAAATGGCATGTCCTTAGAGATGATAAAGAGAACACAATATAACGCCTTAGAAATATGTCCAAATCTATCCGTAATGGTTACTACTTGAAAGAGATTTTTTTTTAAATCCAGCAATATGATGCTTTATGTAAGACAAATGTAAAGCAGAGAGACAGAAATGTTGAAAATAAAGAAATGGAAAAAGACATGCCAGGCAAACCAAAAGATAGTATAGAGATATTAATACCAGACAAAAGAGATTTTGAGGATAAACCATTAGGGCAGATGATACGAGATGGTATATCGTAATAAAAAGGACCAATTAAGCTAGTAGATATAATGAAATCATGAACTTGCATGTAAAAATGGCTCTGTGTATGTGAGAGAGAGAGGAGAGATATCTCAAAATGTGATGGAATCTTAAGGAAAATTGCTAAAACTACCATCATGGTAGGAGACTTTAACACATCTTCATCAGAAACTGATAGATCAAGCAGCAAAAAGTAAGCCTGCCACACTGGCTTCAAGGCCAGGCAGTGAGACAAGGCTGGAGATGCCTCAGGAGACCGTGAGGTCTGAAAGGTCAATGAGGAACTGGGGAGCTGATTTATTTTCTGTCAGATCAATAAGCAAAACTGTAACTTTCAGTAAATGGATATCAAGAAGGATTCCTAATGAAATTACGCATGTGGCTAAGGAGATTTCCATCACAGAATGTTGAAAGTGCAATTGGCTTTCTTTAGCTGACTGTGATAAAATATGGGAGAAATAACCTGAGCCAAAGAAGGAACTGTTTTATTTTCAACCAGAATTTAGAGTGAATATAAACGAACCAGGACTTGCTTGGTTCCAAAATAAAACTGTTTCTCATCCTCAGGCTCTTTGTAGTGAAAAATCTCAATGTTATAAATTTCCTCAGAGCAAAGATAAAATTTAGAGTGCTGCCAGTAAAAGATTGACCTCAGGAACAAAACTCTATAAGACACTTTGTTAGACTTCAGAAAAGGTTAAGGCAAAACCTTATAGACTCTCTCAAGTGCACAAAATGCTTGGGTTTCTAAGTATCTTAAGAGTACCCCTCATAGACTGTCTCAGATAGACAGTTGGGCTTCTAAGAATTTTAATTTATCCCACACCACCCTGACTTTCAGCCCAAAGTAGAGACAGATCTGTCTAGAAGAGATTTATGACTATGGCTTTTATCTAATGGAGGAGATTTATAATTTGATACATAGAAAATCTATTAACTTTTTAATGGACTTACACCATATTTGGACTAAAAAGGTCAGAGTCAGTTCAAAATGAAAAGAGGCTTTTAGTCTTCCAGCTTTCTGTGGAAGAAAGGCTGTGCAGGAAAGGGTTAACTTAGCAGACCTGCGTTACTTAAACTCTTCGTATTCCCAAGAAAGGCCTGGCTTCACAATTGGACCCCGGCTGGCTCCTGAGAGATGAGCTCTGAGCCTTTGAAATATTCTGCCTGATAAGAGTAGTTCTGTACACCTAATGCCTTGGAACGTGTACCAGTTTGATTGGTTAGTTCATAGTAATAATATGATTTATAATGAATGCTTATTTTTGCTTTGGACGGAGGAGTCTGAGGAGCTGAAGTGCCTACATGACTGATCTCAATAAAATCACAGATGTCAAGGCTCAGGTGAGCTCCCTTGGTAGTCAGCATTCATATTTGCTGTTACTTACCAGTGCTGGGAGAAGTAAGTTCTGTCTATATGACTCCTGGGAAAGGACACCTAGAAGTTTTCATCAGGTTTCTCCTGGTCAGCACCCCTTTACTGGCTTTAATCTGTATCATTTTACCTTTATAAACCATAACATTAGTATAATAGCTTCTGAGTTTTGTAAGTCTTTCTTGTGAATCATTGAAACTGAGGGTGGTCTTGGGGACCTCTGATACAGTGGACATTAGTAGCAGGATTTGCTAGAATGACCCTGACTCACTGAAACATGGGGAAGGCATTGTTTGGGGAAAGGCAGGATGATAAGCTGGAGGATGACAAACCTTTGATGCCTGGATAGCTGCCAAGTCACCTGTAGGATGAGACAGCTGCTGTGTGATCAGTTACTGGAGGTAAAAATTAGGAATAGAATTCAGGAATGATAGACCCACCTCCTGAGGAATTGGCTCATTGGATACATAAAGAAATGCAAAATAATGAAAAATAAATGAAATATACAATTTCTTGGTTGTTTTAATCTGCAATAGCCAAAATGAAAGTAAAGGGGTGTGCTGGAGCTGATCTTGGCACTGTGCCAAGTTCAGATTTTTAACTGGTTTGAGCCACAGTTTCCAGTTTCAGGGTGACTACTGAAGGGCAAATTTATGCTGAAACAACAAATAGCACCTCTAGGACTTCTGATCACCAAGAAGGTAGTCTAGGTGGTGAGGGGAGGCAAAACTAAGAAACTACTGATATTATCAGCTTTCTGAAGAACTTTTACTAAAATGGACTATGAGAGACTAACTTAGGGACACTCTGGTTTTGAATGCTGCAGAATGGAATAGCATGTTTGGGTTGATACTTCTCTGGAAGACCTGGGGAAGAGGGTCGGGGGAGGGTGCTTGCACAGCTATACAGTTCTTCCCCACATCATCTCAACTGCTCCAAGACCAGAGCTACAACTGCAGTGCTGGAAGTAAGAATGATCTCTAAGCAAGAACTTTACCTTTAAACATTTATGTTAGAATTTCTAAGGGCCTCATGGGTAGATTGTATTTTCACCCCATCTGGCAAAATTAGGGTTGACAGTGAATGCAGCTATATCACCTAGTGGTTGAAATAGTCCACTAGTCCTGTACCTATGTAAACTGACCCCATAGCAATGGGAGTGAACTCAGGCGGGAGGTGCTTGATAGGCAAGTATTGCTGCTGGCAATATGGACCAGCACAGTGATGGAACATAATGTTTCTTCCAAAGCTGGAAAAGTTTGGGTAAAAATCAATGACAAATGGAGAAAAGGAAAGCTAATAGCTGAGAGTAAAGGAATGCATAAATGAGCTATGAAACAAGGGAAATCCAATATTACATTGCTGCCTCAAGAGAGACTCGGAGCAAGGGATGATATTGAGTCTTGGTTAAATCATACCAGATGCCAGAAAAGGTGAAGCCATATGTTGCCAAAACCATACCTGCTTTTGAATCTGACAAGGCTGAACAGAAGCCTGCAAACCTGACTGACATCTCTCTAGGAGACATTTCGATCATACAATACGATGATGAACTAGACCAATTTTTAATGATGAATCAGACTCTAGCAACGTGTCAATATTTTTTACTCTTATTTTTCAGGTTACATCTATTACAAAAGATATCATTTGGGAGGGAATTTCTGGGAACTACTCTGCCTAAAGCCATTGGACCATGCAGTATACAGCTCCTGGCAGACTGATCTGCGTAACTATAAACCTTGACCATCAAATGCTTAGAAAGTTCCCTCGTTATAATGGATAAAACATAACAGCTGCATGCCCAGCATGCTACAGTGTGCTATGCACAAATACATACCAGCCTTTTTTTATGGATGAAAAGCTATGAACCAGTAGAAAAGGACGATAGGAATTAAGTAGTTGGCATCGCATCTGGGTCCAAAATTCCCCGGGAAATGGCCCCATCCTGAGACAAGAAAGGCTGTAGGTGGCCTTATGGCATACTCAGACTAAATTACATCTAGGTGTGACTACCACTCACCGACCCTAGTATGGGGGACTCAACATTTTTGGGTAAAGAGCAAGTGTCTAACTGTACTCAGGCGATTAGTATACGATGGCACCAACATGCCTTGTTGGATTTGTGGGTTAAACAAGATGATGGATTAAACAGCACTAACCCACAAGATAGAAAAGGGCTTTAACGGTGCTGGTCTAGATATCCCAGGACAAGTTGAATTTGCTTTTAATGAGGAGCAGCATTCAGAGGCAAAAGATTTATTAGCTAGAATAAGCAGAGTAGAGGAAATTTTCTTCCAGGAAGAAGGCAAGGGATAGAAGTCGGCCCAGAAACATAATGAAGATTTAATGAAATGGGTCAGTTAAACTTAAAAATAATGCTGCGTAAAGCTAGGACCCGGTCTTAAGAAAGACTGTCCTTGATCCAACAGGGCCTCTTGTCTATTTAATGCAGATGGAGGTTGAAGTAGCTATGGGATAATGGCCCTCTATCCTGGCTGAAGAGGTCTAAGGGGCATGCCTGTGAAAAACATATAGGCCTCCAAACCTACGGAAATTCTCTGAGGGCACTTATAATTTACGTAGATGCATTACAACTGCCTTTGCCCTAAGAATAGATTAAAATAAGACGTATTCTATAGCACAGTTAGCAGGGGTAGGAAATGTTCTGAATACCACCTATGTCCTTCCTGCAGAAGGGAGGTAGGCCTCACTGTATAACAACATAAGATGTAAACCAGTCTCGGTACAAGCTTATTAACTAAGGCAGGATGACTGACTTTGCCCCCAACTAACTTGAAATCCAGAAATAACCAAATCATGGCCAATTGTAATCTGGCATATGGGCAAGGGATGATCCTGTTGGGAAGGCATAGCAAATGCCTCTGTAATTTTTACCTATCTGTTCTGTAATGAAATTGAATTGCACCATGACTGTACCACAATATGGTGTAACACTGGCATCATTGATAAAATTCAGCTACCTGTGTAAAACAATGATATGATAATACTGATACTAATGATCAAATGTGTAGGGAAATTGAGTTAAAGCCTCCTCAGGATGTAATACCAATGGAAAATTACTGACCTGAGGAAGTACTGGATTTAACAAACCATCAGCTGATTTCTGTGTTAAATAGTTCTGCACAAGTTTATCACAAGTTATAAAAGTAGATCAAATGGAAAAGTAAAAAATCAAATTAGTACAAAAATATGAAAATATATATAATGGCTTTAAAGGATGGGTTAGCTGGTCCTTTAGGTCTATCCTTAGCCCACACTGGCCTCTCCAAATGTTGGTTGTATTCATGCTTATACTATTACTGTGTCTGTCATATAAATGGTCTACTAGTGAATATGCTCATGAAAATATGATTTTTTTGCTGAAAGAGAGCGGAGGGCAAGGACCATGGGGTTGGTCCATGCAGGAAAAATTTAACTCAGCAGATCTAGGTTGCTCATACCCTGCACATTCCCAAGAAAGATCTCATTTGGAACTTGACCTTGGCTGGCTTCTGGCTTATAAGCTCTGAGTCCCAGGAATACTCTGTCTGGTAAGAGTGTTTCTGTGTATTTGAGGCCTTGGGCTATGCTGTACTAGTCTGATCAGAGAGTTCATGCTAACAAAGTGATTCATGGAGAGTGTCTGTTTTTGCTCTGAAGAGCTGGAGTCTTAGTAGCTGAGGTGCTGTGTGCCTACCTGACTGACTGCAATAAAAACACTGGACACCAAGCCTCAGGTGCACTTCTCTGGTTAGCAACATCTTATACATGTCGTCACACATTGTTGCTGGGAGAATTTAATGCATTGTGTGAGTTCACAAGGAGAAGACACCTGGAAGCTTGTGCCTGGTCTCCCCTGGATATTACCTCATGCACCTTTTCCCTTTGCTGATTTTAATCTGTATCCTTTCACTATAATAAACCATAGCCATAGTTTCCTTGGAAGAGCGTTTGTTAAAGTACATCTGTTGCTACAAAACAACCTACCCCCAAACTTTGCAGCTCAAAATCACAAAAATTTTATGTACTCATGCTTCTGTGGTTAGGAATTCGGACAAGGCTCAGTAGGGTGGCTCATCCTCCTCCATGTGATGTTTTCCGGGACAAACGCCCTTCCAAGGTCCCATGCACTTTCATTTACCAACTAGTTCTTCCTTTTCATTCAGAATTAAAGTCAAATGTTATCCATCCATTTGATTGGTAGACACAGTATGGGCTATTAGTCTAAGGACCTGAGTCAGAGTCCAGTTCTACCACCCTAGCTCTGTGACCCAGTCCCTTAGCTTTAAGTTGCATATTCTCATGTAGGAAATAGGATAATTTAGCCTCACCACCTTGTGATGAGAATTAAGTAAAATAATAACAGTGAAATGTCTTTGAAACAACTAAGCTTATTCTTCAGTCTTCTTCCCATAACTGAAATTATTAATTTCTAGATGTAGGGGCTTCCTCTCCCCCATGTGCCTGCTGTAGGAAAGTAGACACAGTGATTGCATAGGCCGTGTACAATAAGTGTCTGTCTGCCAGTTACTGTAAGATGTCTGTTATCCCAGCCATAGAATGAGAAACCACAGCCTTCCAAAGGATACATTTTAGATATACGTATATTTTAAAGTGATTATTTTGACTATCATTGAGATGATGGGGCCTTCAAGCAACTACTTTTTCATTGGGCATGAGCACAAACTTTGGAATTAGGCAAACATGGACTGAAATCCTGGCTTTTTTGGTTACTCTACATGCAATTTCGGATGTTACTTGACTTCTCTGTAATCTACTTCCTTTTTCTGTAAAGTGGGATTAATAATACATATATCACTATTGATAGTATATTTTTTGTTGGCTAAATTTGATATTGTGATATTTGTCAGGCTTCTATTCAATTTTTCTTTAGTTTTGTCCACAACTTCCACGAAAGCAAAATATTTCTAGCAAAAGTAATTGTACTTAACCATAGCATTAAAATTTATATTCATCTATTTATCATAGAGACTTTTTGTGAAAAATTTACAAAATCCTACAAAGAATGCATGTATTATCTATTCCATGAATAGAAAGATTTTTTGTGGTGGTTGTTTTTAAACTAATGTTAAAAAAATTCTTATTGCATGTATTAGCCAATAGATGGAAAGACTTCAGAGAAAACTGAAGTTCTGCTTCCCCTCTGCAAAATAATATGCATAATCCGAAAGATAATTAACAAAAGATACAATAGCTCCAATTCAGAATTTTAAATTCAAGCTCTGCTTATTTATACTTTCAATGTTATGCTATCTTCTTTCAGTCTAATAATAATTTGCCTTTTTGTATAATTTGAATACTAAAACATCCCGTTAAACATGAAAATATGATGACATGATATAATACTAAGGAAAAAATGCTATTCAAAATACTAGGGAAGATACATAATTCATCTCAGAATAGATTTAGATAGATGGCTCTTAGTTTAGAAAAATGTGTTTTTTAGGGAAAAGATAAGATCCCCAGGGTATAATTTGGAAGGAGACGAAGAACAAAGTAAGCTGATTTTTGCAGCCTAATAAAATGATAGACTAGGAGAGAGAAATTGAGTAACATAGGGACCAAGAGAAGAGGCGAGGATGTGAGGACTCCTTGAGAAAGAGCTATGTAGGCAGCATGCCTCCCCTTTTTCCTATGCCATTTCTGAGCTCTCCTGCAAAAGCTGCAGCCTCCTGAACCATCTAGTCCTTTTGAATATTATATAATGCCTCCCCTGGGCCCTCGGGTGCTTTAACCTGTGTAGGCCTGGGGCTTCATTCTGATATATATTAGCAAACTTCTGCAAATGTTTTGCTCCTTTTGCAAATCTACCATCAAGTTTAAATCTATAAATAGCAGCTTGAGTTAGGTTTTGTAAACTAAAATAATGTTCAGGCACACTGGGACATTCATACCCTATATTATTCTAGTACTCTCAGCAAGAGCTCATAAGTAATTGTACACTACATTAATATTAAACAAGACCTTTTAAAGTTTTCCTGAAGGGGGTGATGCAATTTCAGTAGTTTTTCCCTCCCCTAGACACTTATAAATATCAAACTGGTTTAGTAAAAGAGGCACTATTAGGAGGCTTCATCACAAACTGCACCTCTTAAAATAATCTTTCAATATACCATGTAGAAATCTCCAAAGCAGTGGAGTTGAAATAGATGGCATGATTGTGCAATTTAGCATCAATGCCACCCTTAGACTGTTAAATCCAATTATGAAATTTAAGTCATAGAGGGGTAGATTATGCCCCTGGTGCTGGTTGGAAGTGTGCTTCCATAGGGTCACATGTTTCTTGACGTTCTGTTATACAGTAGGAGAGAGGCATCTTAGGATACCTACACCAGACCACTGCCGGACACACAGAAGCTTAGTTTTAGGACATGCTTGGTTTGCGTCAGATCGAATCAAAGCCCTTTAGGAGAGGTCTCAAGAAGTAGGTTGACAGAACCCTAAATTTGCACCATCTTTCTTTGATTTAAGAGGCTCCTCTGCAGCAAGCGAGCAGAATGAAGTAGTGAAATAATGGCAGAACGAAGCTGGAAGGCAACATCTTGCTTTCTGAGGCTGAACAAAATAAACAACTAAGCTTCAAGGCAGTTAAAACTATGCAGGTGCCATTTCACAAAGGGAGGGGCACAGCTTCAGGCTATTTATTATCTTTGAGGCGAGAATATTAAAAAAGACAGACAGAAGATACTAAGACCTTTTGAGAAGCTCACACTTCTCAAAACCCACAGAAATAGTGTGTGTGTTGGGGGAGAGGGGAGCAGGTGAGTTAACAAACCCTCAAAACCTTAATAATACCACCCAATTTGCAGAAAAGTGACCTAACAGGGTTTGGTTCTCTTGGGGCTTAGCCCAGGAAGATCATCTGAAAGTAGAAAAGCCTCTCCCCATCTTAGTAGCTCACCACTTCCACCACAGACCAGGGAAAGAATGCCAGAATTTGTCTCATTTGGCTTTGGATATTTTTAGTGGTAACAAGAGGGGATGAGAAGGTGTTGCCCCAGGCTTCTTAGAGAAAAATATTAATGCAAAAAGACAAAATCATCACAGTTATTGTATGAGTCGGCTAGGGCTGCTGTAACAAACCACCACCGACTGGGTGGCTTAAACATGGAAACTTCTCTTCTCCCAGTTCTGGAGCCTGGAGTCCAGATCAAGGTGTCAGCAGGTCTCGCTTTTCCTGAGGCCTCTCTCCTTGGCTTGTAGATCACTGCCTTTTCGCTACGCCTTACACGGCCTTCCCCCGGTTCATGCACATCCCTGGTCTCTCTTCTTCTTCTTTTAATGACATCAGTCACATTGGGTTAGAGCCGAACCCACATGACCTCATTTTAACTTAATTACCTCTTTAAAGCCCTTATCCCCAAATACAGTCACTTTTTGAGATACTATAGGTTAAAATCTCGGCATATGAATTTTGGGTGGAACACAACCAGGTTCATAACAGTTGTCTAAGGGGAATTATAATCTACAAATAGAGATTTAGTGAAGATTGAAGACAGAGTAAAGTGAATAGAAGTCCCACTTTTGGCATACAAAAGTGAGAACCTCCATGGACCCACTTCACAGTGGAACTGGTGAAGATTATGAAGACAAGCACTGAAAGTTTCTGGAAATAGTCTAAGGGTAAACAGTAAATGAAGAAGCATTTATTTAAGAAAGCCTGCTAAAACTCAGTAAGAACAGCAAGAGTTTACGGCACTTCAGCCATGACCCATTCTTCTCTCCCCTCTTTCCTCCCACTGTGATGGAAATTCCACTCTCATACATGTAATCAAGAAAACAGGGCTCCCTCTTTCCCCAGCAACCAGGTAGAGGGCTAAGATATTTTCCTGGAAGGGGCAGGATTTCAACATTTCTCACCTTGCCCCTAGCAACCCATGATAGAAGCTAAGTTCCAGAAGGGTGCAGCCAAGATACGGGGGCTCTCTTCTTCCACCCAATCTCCACTTGTGGGATGGAAACTTTACCTTGAGTAGAGACACTGAAAATACTGGGACCCAGATCACCCTCAGCCACACTTGGAGAGATGAACTGAGAAGACCAGAGGTGACTTCATCAAACATCAAGAGAAAAATAAACTGTTACTTAGAAGGGAGCCCTAATAAGATTATAGCTGACTTCTTATCAGAATCATCAGAAAGAAATGGGATAACATTTTCAAAGTGCTCAAAGAAAAACAACTGTCAACAAAAAATCCTATATCCAGCAATGTTATCTTATAGAAATGAAGACAAAATACAGACTGTCTCATATAAACAAACACTGAGAGAATTTGTTGATAGCAGACTTAGCTTACAAGAAATATTTAAGAAAGATCATCAGGTTGAAAGCAAGTGACAGTAATTCAAATCCACATGAAAAACGAGGGCTCTGGTAAAGGTAATCACATATTTATAAAAGACAGCATAAATGCATATTTTTTTCTCCTTTTTCTCTTAACTGATTTAAAAAGCAATTATATAAAATAATATGTATAAAATTGTATTGTTGGCCTATAACATATAAATATGTAATATATTTACCAATAACAGCACAAAGGAGAAGGGCTATGGAAATGACTCCAGATGGTAACTCAAAACCATAGGAACAAATGAAGAGAATCAGCAATGATAAAAAATAAGGTTCGGGCCAGCCCAGTGGTGCAGTGGTTACGTTTGCACGTTCCACTTTGGTGGCCCGGGGTTCGCCGGTTCGGATCCTGGGTGCAGACATGGTACCTCTTGGTGAGACATGCTGTGGCAGGCATCCCACATATAAAGTAGAGGAAGATGGGCATGGATGTTAGCTCAGGGCCAGTCTTCCTCAGCAAAAAGAGGAGGACTGGCAGCAGATGTTAGCTCAGGGCTAATCTTCCTCAAAATAAATAAATAAATAAAATAAGGTTAACATAACAAAAACTATAAATATATACTTACTCTCCTTTCCCATCTCAGCTTCATTAAAAATATAAAATTGCATAAGTAATCATTTATAATGATGTACTGTTGAGTTTTGTAACCTTTATAGACGTAATATGTACAACAATTATACCACAGAAAGCAGAAAAAAAGAATAGAGCTCCTCTGGAGTAACCACTTCTATATCTCATGGAATTAATTTAGTATAAATCTGAGGCTGATTCATATAAATTAAAATGTACATTGTAAGCTCTAGAGCAACTACTAAGGAAACAGTAAAAAAAATCATTTAAAAAATCAAAATGTTACATTAGAAAATATTCACTTAAAGCAAAAGAAAGTAGCTAAGAAGTGATGGAGGAACAGAAAAGACATGAGACATTTAAAAAAAAAGGTAAAATGGCACAATGAATCCAACTATATCAATAGTTTCGTTAAATGTGAATGGATTAAATAATATAACCAAAAGGCAGAGATTGTCAGACTAGATTTAAAAAATGATTCTACTATATACTGCCTATAGGAGATACACTGTTGATTCAAAAGCACAAAAATATCAAGTCAGAAATGAAAGAAAGGACACTACTTCTACCCTTACAAAAGTAAAGAGGGTAATTAAGGAATAGTATGAACAATTTATCAATAAATTAGATAACAGATAAAGTGAACAAATTCCTAGAAAGACAAAAACTACTGAAACCAGCTCAAGAAGAAATAGAATATCTGAATATGTGCATAACAAATAAGGAGATTAAATTAGCAATCAAAAAAACTACCCTCAAGGAAACATCCAGGCCCAGATAACTTCACTAGTGAATTCTACCAAATGTTTAAAGAATTAGTACAAATTCTTCATAAACTATCCCCCTTAAAAAGAAGGGAAGGGAACACTTTCCAACTCATTCTGAGGCCAGTTATTACCCTGACATCAAAACAAGACAAAGACATCATAAGGTATTTAAGAAACTATCAACATCACAAGAAAACTGTAAACAAATGTATCTTACACATATTGATGCAAAAGTCCTCAACAAAATATTAGCAAACTGAATCCAGAAACATAAAAAGCATTATATACCATGACCAAGTGGGTTTTATCCCAGTAATGCAGGGTTTATTTACCACTTCTATTCAACATTGTACTGGAGGATCTAGCCAGGACAATTAGGCAGGAAACAGAAATAAAAGGCTGGATAGATTGGAAAGGAAGAATTAAAACAATCTCTATTTGCAGATGATACGGTCTCATGTATATATATTTTTAAAAACCCAAGGTGATCTACTTTAAAACTGTTAGAATGAGTTCAGCAAGGTTGTAAGACATAAGATCAATATACAAAAATCAATGGTATTTCTATTCATTAGCAATGAACAATCTGAAAATAAATTTCAGAAAACAATTTCATTTACAATAACCTCAAAAAGAATAAAATACTTAGCAATAAATTTGACAAAAGAAGTGCAAAACTTATGCTCTAAAAATTACAACTCTTTGTTAAAAGAAATTAAACAATATCTAAATAAACAGAAAGATACCCATATTCATGCACAAGAAGACCCAATATTGTTAATATGGCAATACTCCCCAAACTTATCAAAAGATTCAATGTAACAATCACAATCAGAGAATATCAGCTAGATTTTTTTGTGTAAATTGACAAGGTGATCCTAAAATGTATATGGAAATTCAACAGACCCAGAAGAGCCAAAACAATCTTGAAACAGAAGAACAAAGCTGAAAAGCTCACAATTCCCACTTTCAAAACATACTACAAGGCATTAATAGTCAAGATAGTGTAGTAACAGCCTAAGGACAGACATATAAATCAATGTAATAGAATTCAGAGTCCAGAAATAAACCCAAGTATCTCTGGTCAACTGATTTTCTACAAGGGTTCCAAGACCATTCAATGGGGAAATAATAATTTATTCAACAAATGGCACTGAGACAACTGTACATATATATACAAAATAATGCATTTGAACCCTTACCTCACACCATGTACAAAACTTAAATCAAAATGGGTCAAAGAACCTAAATTGAGACCCAAAACTATAAAACTCTTAGGAGAAAATATAGGGATAAATCTTCATGACCTTGAATGTGGCAATGTCTTCTTAGATATACCAAGAGCATAAGCAATGAAAAAAAATGGATAAATTGGGCTTCATCAAAATGTAAAATTTCTGTACATCAAATGGCACTATCCCGAAAGTGGAAAGACAGCCCACAAATGGAAAAATATTTGTAAATTATATATCTGATAGGAGACTCATATCTAAAATGTATAAAGAACTCTTATAACTCAACAATAAACAGACAAATGGCCCATTAAGATATAGGCAAAAGATCTAAATAGATATTTCTCTAAAGAAGATATACAAACGTCCAATGATTACCTGCAAAGATATTCAACATCATTATTAATCAGATAAATGCGAGTCAAAACCACAATGAAATATACTTCACACTCACTGGGATGGCTATAATTTTTATAAATGGAAAATAACACGTTAGTGAGCACATCGAGAAACTGGAACACTTTTACATTGCTGGTGAGAATATAAAATCATTCAACCACTGTGGAAAACGGCTTGATAGTTCCTCAAAAAGTTAAACATATTACCATATTAGTCAGTAATTCCACCACTAGATATATACCCAAATAATTGAAAACAGATATTTAGATAAATACTTGTACAGGAATATTAATAATAGCACTATTCACAATAGCCAAAATGTGGAATCAACCCAAATGTCTATCAACAAATGAATGGATAAACAAATTGTAGAAACACACACAATGGAAGATTATTTAGCCATGAAAAAGAATGGACTACTGATATATACTACAACACGGATGAATCTTGAAAACATTATGTTAAGTGAAAGAAGCCAGTCACAAAAGGCCACATATCGTATGATTCTATCTGTATAAAATGTCCAGAATCAGCAAAAAGTAGATTGGTGGTCTCAGACTTTGAGCTATTGCCCACAGGCTGACTGAACGTTTCCAGCTATGCTGTGTGCAGTACACAGCCCTTGCCTAAATCCAAAGTGAAGACATGCAGGTGTCAGAGAAGGGAGGGATTAATAATTCATTCACACTATGTAAAGTAATGAGAGGGTAGCAAGAGTTGCCTGTGTTAAACATGAATGAGCAAGAGAAAAGCAAATAGAATATAAAAAATCCAGGAGAATGCAGTATGCAAAATACATAAGGAATCTATACCGTTATTTATTCTAATAACTATTTATGATTGGCAATACTGGGCTAAATGATGTGGAATGAACATGGGCTTTGGAGATCCACTTTTTATCTCCAGGGATCCTCTTCATTATTCTATGATCTTGAGCAAGTCACTTAATATCTCTGGGCTCTGGTTGTTCATCTGCACAAAGAGTTTAATGTCATGTACTTTGCAGGAATTGTCATGAGGTTTAAAAGAGGTCATTTATTGAAAGGATCTGCAAGCACTCAATCAATGATAGCTATCCTTCCGGGTTCCAGAGCAGGAATTAACGAAACATGGAGATGAAATGTGAAGGTTAGGTTGATTTGTTGTGAGGACAGAGGTAACATGGAAACTGGACAGCAGGGACCTATGCATGGATAAGCCTCATGGCAGATGGCTCCTGGCATTGTTGTGCACAATCAGAATAATAGCCACCATTTCTAAGATCTTACAAATGCTATACTACGCGAGTTGCATTTAATATCTCATTTAATCCCCCCAGCCCTATGAAGTAGACAATATTATTACTTTCGTACTATAGAAGACAAAGCTTAAAGAGGTTAAATAACTTACACAGAGTCTTGCAACCCGGAGTAATAATATTAGCCAACTCTGATTAAGCACTTTCTATGAGCTGTTTTAAGTTACTTATACTAATTCAGTCTTCACAACGATCCTGTGAAGTAGGTGCTAATATAACCCTCGTCTTACAGAGGAGGATGAGGCCATTGAGGAACAGAGGTGAGTGAGCAGCCCAGAGTCACACACCAATCTGAGGCAGTGGCCAGTCTCAGCTCTTCACCACTATGCCAATCCACTTCTCAAGCAATTTGAGAACAATTTGTCCCTATATGTTTTAACATTCATTTCATTTGGTCATTGGCCTTTATTTCACTTATGTGACTAGAAGTCTGAAAACACGCCTGGGCAAGAATTAGAATCCAAAGTTCAGGTCACATCCTTTGGCTGAAATGTAGACACACGTTCTTCCTTTTTCTTTTGCGCCTCAGACCAACCGAAATATTTTCATCGTAATTGCTATCAGCCGCCATGGGTTTTTGTGTTTACTTGTCCAAAAGCAGGGAATCAAAAAATGGAGGAAAAATCCCTGCAAAATCTGTCTATACAAAACCTTTAAAAATTTGCTGACATCTGCAGGTGAATGTAGTTAAAGGAAGCTTTCACAGCATCACCGTTAATTACCTTCTAAAAAGATGTTAGGCTTCTTTGGTCATTCATTAGCTATTCAGACAATTAATAATTACAACATCTGGTGATTTTTATGAAAGCACGTAACAGTACAATATAAATGTGGGAAATAGTCGCTGCTTGTTTGGGGCCGTTTTTAGGCTTTTTGAATCAAGAGACACCCTGGACACGGCCACCTTCAGCTGGCAGAGAAAGAGAGCATTGTTATTTTATGATCCAGGCACTTCCCAGCATTCTAACAGAAAGAATGAGTTTTAAAGTATAGCCAATTCTGATTGTAATTCAGTCTGGAAGCTGAAATAATTATGTAAGTGTATATTTAAAACTCTTGTAAAATCATCCTCATCAGAAGCAATTGCAGAAGTTTGAGCAAAGTGAATTTACATTCCAAGTTATGAATACGGTTGGTTTTATCTTGTAAAATATTTCACGGAGATTCTTAAAATGCTTTCTCTGTTGAAGAGTGTTTTGCTTCAATGCGTTGGAAATTGTCCTTCCAACTATGAAATTGTTTCATATTCTAATTTAGTGAAATATACATATTTTATTTTTTGAAGAATTAAGAATGAATCATAGTAAGGTTTCTTTTAAACCTTGGAATTGACCTAGAATTGTGATTTATTCATTGCTATTCTCACAAAATGTAACTCTTAGGAGGAAAGAATTTGGAGGCAGATCTAACACATTTCCTCCTTGGTTTCCTAGAAAAAGGAAGAATGTGAAGTTATTACGGTAAGTGATTCATTACCTGTTTTTCACTCAGAACAAAAGTGAGAAATCAAATGTATGTGCTGCTATCAGTCTGCTCGGGCTGCCATAACAATCCCACGGACAGCGTGACTGAAACAGTAGACATTTATTTCCCACAGTTCTAGAGGCGGGAAGTCTGAGATAAAGGTGTCAGCGGTGTTGGTTCCTTCAGAAGCCTTTCTTAGAGATGGCTGTCTTCTTCTCCCTGTGTCCTGGCATGGTCTTCCCTCTGTGTGTACACGTGTCTGATGTCTCTCTCTGTCTGTGTCCTAATTCCTCTTCTTATAAGGACATCAGTCGTCTTGCATAGGGCCCATCCTAATGACCTCATTTTAGCTTAATTACCTCTTTAAAGACTGTATCTCCAAATACAGTCACACTCTCAGGTACTGGGGGTTAGGGCTTCAATGTATGAATTTGAGGAGACACAATTCAGACCATGACAGCTACATAACACTTCTGCAAAGCCTGTGCCCTCACTTGTGGGTGGAGGCAGGGCACTCACAAGGTGCCAGTTTCTGAAAGAAGCCCTTTTGTTTTAATTCAAGGGGGTGATCGTTTTCCTTCATTTTAAACTCTGACAAAATGTTAACTGGTATAGCTGAATCAAAGAATCTGCTAAATATTTATAGAAAGAGAAAGAAATTATTGGATATTCAGCTGAAAACAAAACATTCACCTTAATTTTCTAAGACTGCCAAGTTTAGGCCCCAGCGTGTCTTCTGGCATTTCTGAAGTGGCTGTGGCAATTGTTAATAAGGAAAACTCTGCTCTGCCAGCAGCAAACAGCCCCAATGACCCCATCAGTGGGCTAACAGCACTTCAAAGCTGCAAGGTGAGACCCCAGGCACACGGGACCCTAACGTCCAGGTTGTATTTCCATCTCCAAGAACCAGCTGAGTCCCACTTCAGGAGGGTTAAGAGATGTCAGATGCCTACTCCTTACATTGACGCTGTTTTCTTCAGAATGGCTCAAATTTAAATGGGATGATTCTAATCCTTCTTATACATATAAAAAATAGATTGTTATTTTAATTTTCATGAGTGTATAAAAGGGAATTTTACATAAAGTATTTAAGAAAATCGTTTTATATCCTGACCATCTAATTAACATTCCTAATCTATATGGCTTGGGGAGTTAGTACCATAAAACCTCCATGGCTTAAGAATTTCTTGGATAATCCATGCTCTAGCAACCACTGGAGCTCAGTGGCCAATTCTAGGCCCAGTGTAGGAGAGGAGAAGCCCCACGACAGAACAGTCCTGGGAGCAATGTCACAGAAGCCACCAGAGCCACTTGGCCTCTGGGAGAAAGGAGAAAGCACTCTGGGCTGAGAATGTCCGCACAGGCTCACGGCAGATTCTTCCATCTCATCTGGTCACTTCATCCTCACAGGCCTGGGAGATCTATGGTACCTCCATACCATAGGAAACTGAGGCTCAGAGAAGTTACCTTCCTATTGGCAAATAACTCATAAGCAGAAATGCCAAAATTCCATCCTCAGTCATCTTTCTCTAAAATCTATGTTCTTTAGGTGGCATAAACCTTCCCACTTAAATGCAGGGGAAAAATTCGTGGCTCAGATTGACCATCAATGTGTGGCAACCTGATATGCAGCATTTTTTGTGGAATGTTCTCTCAACAGCTCCTTAGAGAAAGTATGAAAGAAGTTATATGGGTTTTCAAGTTTTTGAGACTCTAACTTGAAATAAGTATGTATATGAGTTATTTTTATAAGAGTAAACTAGGTTCAGAAGTCTAGTTTATGTCGATGAGTTTTCTGAGTGCTTAGTAAATATGTGTTGGGTGACAGAATAGAGATACCTCAGGAAGTGGATAACTGAGGATCGGCGTGCTACCCTTGGTGATGAGCATGACTGCCACAGGCAGACTGCCTCAGTCCAAACCTCGTCTGCCGCCCACTCAGTGCGTGCTGTTGGGTAAGTTGATAGTCCTCTGTGCCTCAGCTTTCCCATCTGTAAAATGAGTATAAAACTAGTAGGTGAAGGGATAAATAAACTGTGCTACATCCAGACAATGGAATATTATTCCACACTAAAAAGAAATGAGCTATCAAGCCATGAAAAGACAGGAAGAAAACACATATGCGTATAACTACGTGAAAGAAGCTAATTTGAAAAGGCCACATAGTGTATGATTCAAACTATATGACATTCTGAGAAAGACCATAACTATGGAGACAGTAAAAATATCAGTGGTTGCCAGGGGTTGGGGAGGGGGAGAGATAAAAAGACGTGAGCATAAAACGAGTACCTATCTCAGTGAGCCCATCATGAAGACTCATGGGTCACTCTATGGCAACCACTAGAACTGGCTGGGCGCGGGCAGCACTCGAGGCTCTTACTACTACAATCACTTCTGCTGCGCTAGCAATCCGGAGAAGGTGAGCTGCCACTTCTATTAACCCTGCAGACTACTTCAATATGGCCGGGGCAAGGAAAAAGGCCTTCCTCCTAAGCTGCTGTGGATGAGTTAGCCAGAGCCGGAATATTGTTTAAGGCAGTGGTTGACACACTTGAGTGCTATGGACTGAATGTTTATGTCCCTCACATTTAAACGTCAAAGCCCTAACCCGCACTGTGATGGGATTTAGGGGTGGGGCCTTTGGGAGATAATTAGGTCATGAGGTAGAGCCCTGATAAATGGGATTAGTGCCCTTACAAGAAGAGACACAAGAGAGATGATCCTTCTCTCCTCCATGAGACGACCCAGCAAGAAGGTGGCCATTGGCAAACCAGGATGGGGGCTCTAACCAGGAACCGAATGGGCCGGCACCTTGGTCTTGGACTTCCTAGCTCCAGACTGTGAGAAATAAATTTCTGTTGCTTAAGTGATGCAGTCTCTGGCACTTTGTTATAGCAGCCTGAAATGACCAAGACATTGAGTGAGCATCAGCAGCATCTGGAGGGCTTGTTTAAATACAGGTGCTGGCATGACCTCTCAGAGTTTCTGATTCAGCAGGTATGGAGTACAGCCCAAGAATTTACATTTCTAACAAGTTCTCAGGTGATGTTGATGTTGCTGGTCTGGGAACCATACTCTAAGAATCACTGGTTTACTGAAAAGCCTGGTCTGGGTTGGAGTCAGGTATAATGACAAATGCAGGTGAGATTATCAGCACAGGTTGGAGGCAAGATATGCTCCTAGCAGATCCAGAATTACTTGACGTCACATCTTTTTCTATGATATAAAATCTAGGAACATTTGTAGGTCTAAAAACAATGAAAAAGATAAAAGAAATGAAATGCTCAATTCTAGCAAAATGCCCGAGCTTTATATATAACAGAGAAGAGAGGGGACCAATTTTTAAAAACTAAGTTAAACTGCTAAAGTTTCAACAAAATTTTCCATAAAAGGTCAAGGGAACAACAAAGAAAATAGAATATTAGAAGCATATACCACTACTTTAGAAAGTTAGATGGCAGAAAAATGTATTTATACTGTTACTAAAGAATCATGGGATATTCAATGCCTGGAAAATTCAAAAGATGAGCAAAGAGAACATTCTGAGGAAGAGCCCACGACAAGGAACAGTCCCCTATGGGAACCTCAGGGCTCAACATTGGCCCAGTTCCTTTACCCACCAAGAGCGATCTCCAAGGGAAGAGATGTGCAGAGGCGGGAACCCCTGTCCAAGGAGACAGGCAGTACAGTCCCAATGACTCCACAGCAAGAGGCAGTGGTAGTGGCACAGGAGGAGTGGAGGCTGTGTCATTTGTCAGACTCTCGTCCTCAGCTCAACCCAAGGAGGTCAGGGCCACCTGGCAAAAAAGTGCACTGGAAATAGAGCTTCGATTATTCTGGATGAGAAAGTAACACGCCTCAGTAAAATCTTGAGTTTGCAGCTGCAGCTAGTTCAAATTTCTAATTTTTGCAAGAAAATTTGCAAAATGCTGAGAGGAAACTATGCATAGATGAGCTTTCCCCAGCTTGATGGCTGAATTCCCCCAATTAAACCTAAATCCATACAATGGTGGAGACTGACTGACATCATTGGGAGGTTGAAACAAAGATTGTCTAGATTCCCCTTCTTCTGTCAGACATCACCTCATCTTTGTCTTGGTCTCAAGTTGGTGCCAATAGTGTGGTTCTATATTGTATTAATTGCTGGGTTCTGTGGACATCATTTTGTTCAAGTTAACTGTGATACCAACAGTGATTTTTTTATGCATGTGAATATTATGCATGTATGCAGGTGTGCGTGTATATATGTATATATATTTGTGTGTATATAGATGTGCCTGTGTGTGCATGTATGTATGTGTTCATGCTTGTGTGTGTAGATATGTGTGTGCATATGTGAGTATGTATGCATGCATGTGCGTATATATGCATTTGATGGAAGTAAAGTGGATGGCATGGTATGTGTCCTATTAGCTCTCCTTATTCTTCAGAAAGTGAAGCAATGAGAGATTTGCATTATCTTGAGTTGGTTGGACTTCTAAAGTCCTGAAGAAAGTATGGTTGGCAGAGATAGTCTGAGGTATAGCTGCTACCAGGAATCACCATGAAGACTTTCTGGCTGAGGCTGAGAGGAATAAAAACTAGGGGGGGTGGTGATCATTTTTGGTTTCTACTTTCTCCCTGGAAATCTGATAATGTACAGGACTTCACAATGGTCAAATGTGGAGCATTTTTACTTTTCTGGCATTGTATAATGGGAGTATTTTTAGTTGGATATTGTATAGTCTCTGGAGATCTGCACAGCTGAGCAGGACCACAGGTGGAGAATAGAACAAGAAGGAAATCACCAGCCTCAGAACAACACTCTTCTGGAGCAAAAAGGAGTGCAGTGAATAACCATGCTGGTCTAACTGAAGTATATCTGGAGTGATGCAGGCAACCTGGATGTCAGAGCACTCATCTCACGAAAGCTGGAGCAAGGCTGATGGAGAAAACATCAAACTGCTGATCCCTCCATTCTACAACATCCGAGCCTGTTGTAGAAAATAAAACTCCCCGAAATATTCTTCATGCCTTGGATATTAACATGGGGCACTTCAACTAGAAGAGCACCCCTGGCCTCTGGCCCCAGCCACATACCCACTATCCCCAAAGGAGGTGTGTCTTTGATTGGTGAATCCAAGAGAGGACTGAGCTTGTCTGTGTCACTCATCCCTTTCCTCTACTAGAGGTAGCTGCCTATCTCATGGCATGCAGCCTGTGCACCTTCATTCAGTCAACCCTTCAGCCTGCAGCCGGAGACCTGCTGTTTGGGAGATGGAGTCAATTCAGGCAGATGAAGTGAAGGTGGGAAAGAGAGGACAGAGGGTATCTGATCAGATCTCATCTGCATTTTCCACCTTAGGCTCATCAGTAGTACAGATAATATAATTTTGATCATCTGTCTGATTTCTGCATCTACTTCTCCCCTGGTTCCAAACTTTTAGAAGGGAACTGAAATATGCATAATTATTACCACTCAAACCACAACCGTGGTAACAAAAAACTTTAATGGATATGGCTAGATTGGTTGTGACTTATGAAGAGTGGTGGCTACAGCTTTGTTGTTTCTGTTTGAAGCTTTGCCACCCCAGCTCTCCCGCCACTATAATGTCTGGGACACAGGCATCAGGGGGGTCATGATGTCTTTTTTTTCACAGAGTTTATCACTGAAACTCAACTAACAATTGTGCCTGGCTGGGGGAGGTGAAGAAAAGTAAAATCTACACCAAAGCTTCATCCTAATCTATAGCTCCAACTTCCTCCTTCATAATCCTCTTAACTGCTACTAACCAAAACAAAATCCAAAAGAACTATGCAATACAAATCCTACTTTCTTCATGGATGTTTCCCTTCTTACCCTAGTCATGAGCATTTTTCTCCCTTCTGTGAACTCCTAGAGTTTTTAATGCTTCTATAATGACATTCACCTTATTCTAACACACTGTAGTATTCACGGCTTATCTGCTACTCAACTGTAAGCTATTTGAGGGCAAGAACATCATCCTATTTATCCCATGTCCTTAGGATAGTGATTTGCAAATAGCACTTAATGCAAGTTTGTTCAATGAAAGGAGTTTTGCCTCCTGTCAAAAGTATTTAAAGAGCTCAGCGTTACAGCCTTGTACATTCATCCTGTGGGGAATTATTCTTTACCACCCAGAAATTGTGAATTGCATTTTAGATGAAAGCTTTTGATTAAAACAGGCCTTGCTGGCAAAAGCACCTCGTGTCACTAGCTGCAAGTGGTGCCAGGATGCAAAAATGAGCCAGGTCCCATTCGGCTTTCAGATTTCAATAAACCTCAATACTCATATGTTTAAAACGGAAACAAAATCCTTCAAAAGATCTTAAACTGTGTGGAAGTGAGGATGAAATATACTGCTGATCCGAGAGTTGGCATGGCGAACAGAATCCCTCAGCTCTTTGATCAAAACAGCAGTGGGCTGAGAGTCTTAGAATGGAAGATAACTATATAGGTTATGCAGTCAAGATCCCTCCTTTTATCAGTGAGGAAACTGAGGCTCCAGGAGGGTCTATGATGTGATCGATGACTTCACAGCTGGTCTGTGGTTGAGATGGGTCAGAGCATACATCCCTTGGCTCCCACTGAGACTGGGCTGGGAGGGGACATGAATATCACTGCAGAGATTCAAAGTTCATCCACATCTGGCTGCTGAGAGAGCCATTAGTGATCTTTGAGCACAAGACACCATGCCCCAAGTTGTAGGAAGAATGGTCTGGAGGTCATGCTCAAGGCTCGGCAGAGGCAGAAAAGCACGGGATAAGGAGGCCACTAGGGAGGACTTGGGCCAGGAGGAGATACAATGAGGGAGTGGCAATGGAGTGTGTGTTTTAGGGGACATATTGGGTAGACCAGCTAAGAGAGCATTTTGTAGAAATAATTTGTTGGATAAACTGCTTTCTAAACCAAATAAGGATTATTAACCCTTGTTATGCTTTGTTATACTTATTTTCCAGTGTCTCCTACCAGATTTTCCCTCCAAGTAAGACATAAGAAAACAGTGACATGAGAGTTTTTATCCACAACAAGTAAGATGTGTCCCCTTTCATCCACCTGAGAGGAGAAAACAAAAAGACCTGACTACACAAAATAGAATGCATTCACACTTTAGAATATTATGCAGCTATGAAAAGCCTAACGTAGCACTTCTTTAGTGATATGGCATCACTCCAAGAACACATATGTTGTTCTGTGAATAATACAAGTCAGAGAAGAGCATTATTATACCAGCCTACTTCTTTAGAAAACAAATAGGACAGCATGAGTCTGTGCACACCCTTGGGTTAGTGAATACAAAGACAACTACCTGGAGTCACCTCTAGAGGAAAAGGGAGCAGGCCCTTGGTAATCTACATCCATCTACACTGGTTTCGGCCAACAAAAATATATTTCTATGATATTTTTTCTTACAAAATAAATTTAAAAGCATGGTTAATATACCAATTATTTTTATGTTGCAGACAAAAAGGAAATCTCTACCAAATTTTATTAGCTTGTAGACATAAGCAAAAGCTAAAGGGAGAAAGTTTTAAGAAGATGTGGCTTTTAAAATGTCAAGACGAGCAGGTCCAGAAGCCTGTAGCTGGGTGGGCCCTGGTGTGGCAAACCACACACCTGTCAAAGAGCCTTCAGCTGCTGTCAGCACAGCAAGCAGCACGTCCCCGCCAGCTGGCTTCAGAAGGTCCACGGATACACCTGATATTGCCCTGTAGGGTCTTAGCCAGCGATTCTAAGGTGTAGGTTATAAGAATTTATTGCACAGTCTACTGTACAGTTTAATCAACGGTGTCTATGTTTCTGTTTCTCTTCTTGATTTTCTATAATAAAAATCCTTCCTTTTCATTAAGTTTGCCCTAGATCAAATAAGGCAACCTTTCCATGGTAGCAGGCTTTTGGAGCTCAAGGAGAAGCCAAAATCATATTAAAAATTTCACCTCACTCTCCCCTCTCTTCATTCCTTCTCTTTCTTCACATATCAAAATGATTTGAGGTTTTATTGGACTATTTTATTTTTGTTTTGAAAATTATTTGGACTAAAAAAAAAAGTGATCCAGTAATTAAATAATTGATTATTTTTAAGATTAATTAATGATCCCCAGGTGACTGTAATTTTATTATGGATATACTATCCATAAACTACAGAAAAATCATGAACTAACTTGAAGCTGTGGGAATATTGTTAACCTAGATCCTAATAAATGCTGAATGTGCCCTCTTTTAAAGTGAGAAAATAACCTTCAGCTCCTTTAAAATGTAGAGTTTGGCATTTTACTAAATTTCATAGGGAGAAAATGTAATGAGTCAATAAACCCAATTTGGAGGCTGGTTATTGTCACATAAATTAATTTGCCTGCTAAATGATCAGATTCACATCCACCTTTTTCCCCACCATCTGCCTCACAACAAAGTTGGCATTGTACTCCTTTGAGGATGGACTGTAAAAATATCATTACTTAAAGGCTTATTATCCACCAAGTCATGTTAAACTCCAATTTCCCTGTGCTTGCTGGCTGACCAAGTAAAGAACAGAGTTTGGAGGTATTTTTCAAAAAATTATCTACAGCACTGGTATACCTCAAGGCATTTCTTTTTATTGGGCTGTTGTCCAAAGGAGCGATGCTGCCGTGTGACCTTGGACTCCTGCTTGGCAGGCCACCCCCATTTAGTGGGAAGATGGCAGGCCACATTTCCATGGCGCAGTTTTGACTTGTCTCTCCAAACACTTGTGATCTGTGAAATCTCTCCTGACTGTCACACTGAGTGATCCCATCCCATTTCTCTGTGCAATCAGGCACCTGGCAGGCTTTGCCAAACAGAATGCTGGTCAGGGAGGGGTGTGCGGGAGCCAGAGTTTTGCTCTAGCCAAGTTCTAAATATGACCCTAATGGAATCCAAAGGCCAAGATAATCCTGACCAGGATCTTCATACAATCCTAGTTTGATGGGAAAAGGAGAAATATGCTCAGTAGAAAAAATATGGTAGCTCCCAAAAAGCTGTTTAATATCCAAAAGATTTTAAAGTCAGAAACTAAATCCAAAATCACAAGTAAGGGCCTTTTTTTCTGTAATAGCTAAGCTATAATGCCCAGTGGTAGGTAATGTTTTTTATGTTTTGATTTTTGGCTTTTCATTTGTGTTCTTCTCTAGCAGTCATTTTCACACCAGCCATTCTGTGCTGTATGACTCCTACTGTTTAAGGTTCACTACAGTGATATGACGTGGTTTCTTATTAGATAACTCAAATTTTTTTGGAAATATGTGATGTGATAATGGCAGTTACTCAAAAAATGGTTAATAATTCCATAACTTGGGGAAAGGATAGTGGGGAATATATTTTGACCTCAGAGTTTCACAAATATAGGATTAATCCACTAAAAATTTTGAGGATTTACTATATGTTAAATATACAAAACCAAATGCAATATAAAGGGAGATGGGCCGTGCTTATAGGGCTCATGGTCTTGAGTCTAGCAGGAAATTCAGACAAGTGAAAAATCTACTACAGTATGTGATATAGCAAAATATTCTATTAGGTACACTAGAGGAACAGAGTAAGGATGTCAAGGAAGGCCTCTCAGTGACCAGGTGAGGGATCCCCAAGTAGGAGGATCCATATGAGTCAAGGACACAACATTGAAGCTTGCAGCAAGCCCCTCCAGGAGCTGCCAGTTCTAGGGTGGAATATGACCGGTGAGTTTGCTGAGATATAGGGAGAAATTCAGTTCTCAAAAGTGTCAAAGACCATGCAAAGGATTTTAGACTTTGTCTAGTTGGGAGCCATTGAAGAATTGTAGGCAGAAGAATAACATGATCAGATATGAGTTTTAGAAAGTTCGTTTACTCCACCAGCATTGTAACAAATATATTGGGATGGGGTGAAATTTGAGGTGTGGAAACCAGACTGGGGGCTATCATGGATTAATCCAGGCAGGAGATAATGAGAGTCAGAACTATACAGTAACAGCAGGAACAGAAAGATGGGTGGATTTAAGATAATGAATAGGGACAATCCATAGCAATTGGTGAAAAAATATAAGTAGTGAGGAAAGGAAGATGACTCTCAGATGACTGTAAACGACACCTTACTACCACAATGCGGAATGAATTTCCATGTCCAATAAAGATGCAACAATGGAAAGCACTGAGAGACATTGATTATACAATTTACCTGAAGGGCAGACAGTTAACTGCGGTTGAGAAGCAATGAGATTATGCTATTCCAACAGCATGAAGATGAAGCAGAAGAAAAATAACAGAAATCTAATCATCAAATGTTATTTATCACTCAACCATCTGGAAAAGCATTTTGGGAAAATAGAACCAAAAAATGCTAAAGGGTGAGGAGGACACAGGGAAAGTGGGTTCAAGCTTTAATTTTTACATTTAGGCTAGAAAGCAGTGAAAAGGCAGATAAACATTTAAACATGCTAATCATGTCTGCTGATAGTGGCAGTAGTAGGAGGGATCCAGAGGTCAGTTAGGGAAAGTAGATCTCTCAAGGGTGCACAGCACTGGCCCCTCCTCTCGAGGCCCAAGTTGTTTTTCTGAGCTTGCCCTGTGCAGTGTCAGTCCTGAGTCAGCTAGGAATTCTTGTCTCTGTAAAAGATCTGCGACTCAGTGAGTCTTCTCTCTAAGATTCTGAAACATCTGGCTGCTGTGAGTGTTGGGGCGGCTTAAGGGGAGCTGAAAACATTTTAAACAATGAAACACTGCCAAGTCAAGTTCCAAGTGTTGAGGGCTCTCGGCTGACATGAAATTTGTCAGGTTAATTTAAATTGTGGAAACTAACGAAGTCATAGTCCAAATATTTACCTTGAGACTTGTATTATCTGAATGTGCTATCTTTATGAACTCCAAATTGGATAATTTCAAGATAGCCTTTTCACTTAATACTGCATAGACTGAGCTTGAGGGATTCATTTCTAGAAGAAATTTAAAAATTCAATCATGGCTTCAGTGGAGTAGAGTTAAAGAGAATCTTTCCCAAGGTTAACACCGAGGAAGGCCCAAAGCTCATTCTACATCATGGCATCACAGAAATAATCCCAACCCTTCAACATAGCTTGAGTAGAGGAGAGTGCTATTAGAAACCAAAAGCTTTATAGAAAACAGAGGATTTACATTTACAAATTGTTGTTTGTGCTGTGGAAAATATAACATCTATCAGAAAGATACCCTGTGAATTGTTTGTGTGATTTGAGTCCACTTCTCTATGTGAATGATTCTAGTACTAAGTCTGGCACCACATAGTAGTTCTGAAACTTTTTATCCTGTACTTTGTAAAAACATTTTGGTCATATTCACATCAAGATTGTTAGTGACAGTGGCAAAAATCCATCTGAATTAGCTGCCATCTGATTTTTATTTTATTCATATATACTCCGTAATTTTGAAGAAAAAGTAAAAAATATTTGAGATGAGGCTGCCAGTTCAATAACATTATCAACTTTTCCAAAACTTGGTTCTGAGTTATAAATTGAAATCACTTAAAATTTGATTCTGGAGATGGTGTCAAGATGGCAGTGTAGGTGGACTCTGAACTCACCTCCTCCCCCAGGAAAAACAAATTTTCAACTACTCTTGGAACAATTACCCCTTAGAGGGAGAACTGAAAACTGGATAAAAAGAATCCCTGAAACAAGAGACAGTGCTGTGGAAGAGGTAAAAATTCCTTCCTGGAGAGAAAAAAGCCATCTTCAAGTGGCAGCACTTCACAGCCAACCAGGAGCAATCTTAAGGTATGAAGACATCCCTGGAGGAGTAGGAGATCTGAGCAGGGAGGCATTACCACAATAAGCAGCTTTTGGACTCAGCACAACTGAGACAAGTGTCATAGTATCTGACTTTGCTTGTTATTAACTACAAGATGGAATACACCCAGAAAAGCTATCAGACATAAGATGGGAAAAAGCTTGCTCTTAAAGGGCCCACACACAAATTCACCCATTTTGGAAAGCAACCTAAAATCACCAGAAAGAAATGTACACAGTCCTTTGATGAAAAGAGATGCACTTGATAGGCTCTGGGTGCACCTTGATGAGGAGTGAGACCTCCCCAGGGACTGAGACATTGGCAGCAGCCGTTATTGTGATCAAATACAGGCATGCTGACACACACCCTGGCAGACATCATTGGAGTTCTTCCCCTGGCCTGTTAGCCCAGAGATGTGTCCCATGCACTAGAGCACCAATTTAATCCAGCTCTGCCAGGGCAAGCAGCCTGGCCTAGGGACTGGCCCCACCCAGCAGCAAGCCCTTGAGCAACTTGTGGGCCCTCAGAGCTGGGGTGCCTGGAACCTCTGTAACCAGGTGAGTAGATCCAACCCTTTGGGGTAGGGCATGCATGAGGGGTGGACCTACATTGGTAGAGTGTGTGGGCCTCTGCAGTGGGACTAATGGGTCCACTTTAGTGGGTGGGAGCACACGCACAGGGGAGGACTGTATTGACAGGATGTGTGGTCCTGCAGGCAGTAGGGGTGGTCAGCTGCAACAGACTTGTGCTTCTCAAACAGCCACATAGGGGATCGGCCTGACCTTCTAAAGCCTGAAACAGTTGGATGCTCCCATGCCTGGTGCCAGCCCCACTCAGCTGCAATCCTGAGAGTTCTGACAACAGCCTTGCAGGCTGGAAGCCTATAGCAATTGTAAGCCCCTGAACCTAGCAACCAGCCATGCTGGGGGCCTACTCACTTAATAGGAGAATTGCAACAGGAATGTGCTGTTAGACTTTGTAGCCAACTGTGCTGGTGCTCCCCACTCTTGACAAAGTGACTGAAGGATTCATAGAAGCCACACAGATCTGAGAATTACAACCAGCCAGCCAGGGGGATAGCCTAGCCTCCCCAGGAACCTGCAGCAAGAGCACGTCTGCCATAACAGAAGGATACACATAGCCCACACAGGGGACACTCCTGGAACATTTAGAACTGGTGATGAGAAGGAAGCACACTCCTTGGCCTCGTAAGGCATTGCTTACATAAGGCCATCTCTCCAAGATTGGGATACATAGCCTACTTATGTAATACATAGATATGAACACAGACAAAGAGGCAAAATGTGGAGACAAAGGAATACATTCCAAGTAAGGGAGCAGGACAAAACCACAGAAAAAGAACTAAATGAAACAAAGTTGAACAATCTACCTGACAAAGAGTAAAAACTAATAATCATAAGAATGCTCACTGATCTTGGGAGAAGAATGAATGAACTCAGTGAGAACCTCAACAAAGTATTGAAAAATATAAAAAAGAACCAATTGGAAATGAATAATGCAATACTGGAAATGAAAGATTCACTGCTCAATAGCAGAGTAGATGATACAGAAGAACAGATCAGCAATCTAGATGAAAGACTAGAGGAAATCACCCAAGCTGAACAGATAAAAGAGAAAAGAATTAAAAAGAATGAGGACAGAGGCTGGCCCAGTGGCGTAGTGGTTAAGTTCATGTGCTCCACGTCAGTGGCCCAGGGTTTGCAGGTTTGGATCTCTGGCACAGACCTATTACTGCTTGTCAAGCCATGCTATAGTGGCATCCTACATGATGTTAGCTCAGCAACAATCTTCCCCAAGCAAAAACAGAAAGATTGGCAACAGATGTTATCTCAGGGCCAATCTTCCTCACAAACAAAACAAAAAATGTGGACAGTCTAAGGTACCTCTGGGACAACATCAAGCACACTAACATCTGTATAATAGGTGTCCCAGAAGGAGAAGAGAGAGATAAAGGGTCAGAGAATCTATTTGAATAAATAACAGCTGAAAACTTCCTAACCTAAGGAAGGAATCAGACATCCAGGTAAAAGAATCACAGAGAGTACCAAACAAGATAAACCAAAGAGGCCCACACAAAGACACACTATAATTAAAATGTCAAGAATTAAAGATAAAAAGAGAATCCTAAAACCTGCAAGATAAAGGCAACAAGTCACATACAAAGGAAATCCCATGCGGCCATCAGCTGACTTCTCAGCAGAAATCTTACAAGCTAGAAGGAAGTGGCATGATATATGTAAAGTGCTGAAAGGGAAAAATCCACAGCCAAGAATACTCTACCTGGAAAGGTTATCATTCAGAATGGAAGGAGAGATAAATAGCTTCCCAGAAAAACAATAACAAAAGGAGTTTATCACCAAGAAACTAGCCTTACAAGAAATATAAAGGGACTTATATAAGTGGAAAAGAGAAGATAACAAATAGGAATAACAAAATTATGAAAAAATAAATAAATAGAATCACTGGTAAAGACAAATACAAAGTAAAGGTAGGAGATCAACCAACTATGAAGTTAATATGAAAGTCAAAAGACAAAAGTACTAAAATTATCTATTTCCATGATGAGGGTAACAGATACACATGCACAAAAAAGAGGTTAGATATGATATCAAAAACATAAGATGTGGGAGGAGGGGAGTAAATGAATAGTTCCTTTATTAGCAAGATGTCAAACTAAAGAGACTATCATCCTAATATAGATTGCTATATATATATATAGGTTATTATATATGAACCTCATAGTAATAACAAACCAGAAACCTATAATAAATAAACAAAAATTAAGAGAAAGGAACCCAAATATAATACTAAAGAAAGCCATCAAACCACAAGGGAAGAGAGAAAGAGAAAGAAGAAAGGAACAGAGAATGCCTACTAAAACTTCCAGAAAAAAAGTAACAAAATGGGAATAAGTACATTCTTATCAATAGCGACTTTAAATGTCAATGGACTAAATGCTCCAATCAAAAAGCATAGGGTAGCCAACTGGACAAAAAAACAAGACCCATACATATGTTACATACAAGAGACACAATTCAGACCTAAAGACACTCACAAACTGAAAGTGAAGGGATACAAAAAGATACTCCATGAAAATGGCAATGAAAAGAAAGCAGGGGTAGCAATATTTATATCAGACAAAATAGATTTTAAAACAAAAACTGTAATGAGAGACAAGGAAGGGCACTATATAATGATAAAGGAAACAATCCAAGAGGTACAACACTTCTAAATATCTATGCACCCAACATAGGAGCAGTAAATATATGAAGCAATTGTTAACAGACATAAAAGGAGAAATAGACAGCAACACAATAATAGGATGAGACTTTAATGATCCATTTACACCAGCAGTTAGATCATCCAAACAGAAAATCAATAAGGAAGCACTGGCCTTAAATGACACATTAGACCAGATGGACTTAGTAGATATATACAGAACATTCCATCCAAAAACTGCAGAACACACATTCTTTTCAAATGCACATGGAACATTTTCAAGAATTGATCCACAAAACAAGTCTCAATAAATTGAAATGATACCAAGCATCTTTTCTGACCATAATGGTATGAAACTAGAAATCAACTACAGGAAGAAAATCAGAAAAGCCTCAAATATGTAGAGATTAAACAAAATGATACTGAACAACAATTGAGTCAATGAGGAAATCAAAGGAGAAATTAAAAAATACTTGAAGACAAACAAAAATTAAAATATAACATGCCAAAATTTATGGGATACAGCAAAAGTAGTTCTAAGATGGAAGTTTATAGCATTGCAGGACTACCTCAAGAAACAAAAGAAATTTTAAGTAAAAAATCTAACACTGCATCTAAAGGAACTGGAATAATAAGAAGCAACAAAGCCCAAAATCAGTAGAAAGAAGGAAATAATAAAAATTAGAGCAGAAATAAATGAAATAAAGACTAAAAAAACCACCCAGAAAAAAATCAATGAAACTAAGAGCTAGTTCTTTGAAAGATAAACAAAAGTGACAAACAATTAGCTAGACTCACCAAGAAGAAAAGAGAGAGGGCTCAAATAAATAAAATCAGAAATGAAAGAGGAGAAATTACAATGTACAGAAATACAGAAGATTATAAGAGAATACTACAAAAAGCTATATGCCAACAAATTAGATAATCTACAAGAAATAGATAAATTCTTAGAACCATATAACCTTCCAAAACTGAGTCAAGAAGAAGTGGACAATTTGAATAGACCGATCACCAGTAAGGAGATTGAAACAGCAATCAAAAACCTTCCAAAAAATAAAAGTCCAGGACTAGAGGGCTTCCCTGTGAATTCTACCAAATATTCGAAGACTTGATACCTATGCTTCTCAAACTGTTCCAAAAAATTGAAGAGGAGGGGAAGCTTCCTAACTCACTCTATGAAGCAAACATTATCCTGATACCAAAACCAGACATGGACAGCACAGAAAAAGAAAATTACAGGCTAATATCACTGATAAACATCAAAGCAAAATCCTCAACAAAAATAATATCAAATCAAATACAATACATTAAAAAGATCATACACCAGGATCAAGTGGGATTTATTCCAGGAATGTAGGGATGGCTCAACATCTGCAAGTCAATCAACATGATACACCACATTAACAAAATGAAGATTAAAACTCACGTGATCATTTCAATAGATACAGAGAAAGCATTTAACAAGATACAGCATCCATTTATGAGAGAAACTCTGAATAAAATGCATATAGAAGGAAAGCACCTCAAAATAATAAAGACCATATATGACAAACACACAGCTAATATCATTCTCAATGGAGAAAAACTGAAAGCTATTTCTCTAAGAGCAGGAACCAGACAAGGATGCCCTCTTTCACCACTCTTATTTAACATAGTATTGGAAGTCCTACCAAGAGCAACCAGGCAAGAAAAAGAAATAAAAGGGAAATTGCAGAGGGAGAAGTGAAATTGTCACTATTTTCAGATGACAGGATTTTACATATAGAAACCCTAAAGAATCCACCAAAAAACTTTTAGAAATAATAAATGAATACAGTAGTGTTGTAAGATACAAAATTGACATATAAAAATCAGTTGTGTTTCTACATATGAAGCAGAAGAAAGAGAAATTAAGAATACAATCCCATTCACAAGTGTGACAAAAAGAATAAAATATTTAGGAATAAACTTAACCAAGGAGGTGAAAGATCTGTGTGCTGAAAACTATAAAACATTATTGAAAGAACGAGAAGGCACAAAGAAGTGGAAAGATATTCCATGTTCTTGGATTGAAAGAATTAACATAGTTAAAATGTCCATATTTCCTAAAGCAATCTACAGATTCAGTGCAGTCCCTCTCAAAGTTCCAATGACATTTTTCACAGAAATAGACCAAAGAATCCTAAAGTTTATATGGAACAACAAAAGACCCCAAGCAGCCAAAGGAATCCTGAGAAAAAAGAACTAAGCTGGAGGTATCACATTGTCTGATTTCAAAATATACTACAAAGCTGTAGTAATCAAAACAGCTTGGTATTAGCACAAAAACAGACACACAGATCAGTGGAACAGAATTGAGAGCCCAGAAATAAACCCACACATCTATTGACAGCTAATTTTAGACTAGGGGGCCAAGAACATATATCAGAGAAAGGAAAAATCTCTTCAATAAATAGTGTTAGGAAAACTGGACAGCCACATGCAAAAGAATGAAAGTAGACCATTATCTTACACAATACACAAAAATTAATTCAAAATGGACTAAAGACGTGAACGAAGGACATGAAACTTGTAGAAGAAAACATAGGCAACATGCTCTTCAACATCAGTCTTAGCAGCATATTTTCAAGTACTTTGTCTGACCAGGCAAGAGAAACAATAGGAAAAAATAAACAGATGGGGCTACATCAAACTAAAATGCATCTGCACAGCCTAGGAAACCATCAACAAAATGAAAAGACAACCTTGAGACAATAAGTCTTTTGGAAGAGAATATAGGCAGTACACTCTTTGACATCAGTTTCAAAAGAATCTTTTTGGACACTATAACTCCTCAGTTGAGGGAAACAATAGAAAGAATAAACAAATGGGACTTCATCAGACTAAAGAGCTTCTTCAAGGCAAGGGAAAACAGGATTGAAACAAAAAAACAGCTCACAAATTGGGAAAAAATATTTACAAGCCACTTATCCAACAAAGGGTTAATCTCCATAATATACAAAGAACTCACACTGCTTAACAACAAAAAAACAAACAACCCGATCAAAAAATGGGCAGAGGACATGAACAGACATTTCTCAAAAGAAGATATGAATATGGCCAATAGACACATGAAAAGATGTTCATCATCGCTAATCATCAGGGAAATGCAAATCAAAACTACACTAAGATATCACCTTACACCTGTTAGATTGGCAAAAACATCCAAAACCAAGAGCAACAAATGTTGGAGAGGTTGTGGAGAAAAAGGAACCCTCATACACTGTTGGTGGGAATGCAAACTGGTACAGCCACTATGGAAAACAGTATGGAGATTTCTCAAAAAGTTAAAAATAGAAATACCCTATGACCCAGCCATCCCATTACTGGGTATCTATCCTAAGAACCTGATATCAGAAATCTCAAGAGTCCATTGCACCCCTATGTTCATCGCAGCATTATTTACAATAGCCAAGACGTGGAACCAGCCTACATGCCCAGAAACTGATGATTGGATAAAGAAGATGTGGTATATATCCACAATGGAATACTACTCAGCCATAAAAAAAGACAAAATTGGCCCATTCACAACAGCGTGGATGGACCTTGAGGGTATTATGTTAAGTGAAATAAGCCAGTCAGAGAAAGACGAACTCTCTATGACTCCACTCATAGGTGGAAGTTAGTATATTGATAAGGAGATCAGATCGGTGGTTACCAGGGAAAAAGGGGGGTGGGGGGAGGGCACAGAGGGGGAAGGGGTGTACCCACAACATGACTAACAAAAATGTACAACTGAAATCTCACAAGGTTGTAATCTATCATAACATTAATTAAAAAAAAAATGAAAAGACAACCTAACAATTGAGAGAACAAATTTGCAAACCATAGAGCTGATAAGGGGTTAATATCCAAAATATATAAAGAACTCATACTTCTCAACAACAAAAAAACTAACAACCCAATTAAAAAATTGGAAAAAAAGACCTGAACAGACATTTCTCCAAAGAAGATATACAGATGGCCTACAGGCACATGAAAAGATGTTCAACATTACTAATTGTCAAGGGAAATACAAATCAAAACTACAGTGAGATATCACCTCATTTTTATGAGAATGGCTATAATTAACAAGACAGGAAACAACAAGTGCTGGAGAGGATGTGGAGAAAAGGGAACTCTCATACACTACTGGTGGGAGTGTAAACTGATGCAGCCATTGTGGAAAATGGTATGGTGATCCCTCAAAAAAATTAAGAATAGAACTACCATACAATCCAGCTATTCCACTGCAGGGTATTTATTCAAAGAACATGAAAACATGAATGTGTAAGGATACATGCACCTCTATGTTCATCGCAGCCTTATTTGCAATAGCTAAGACTTGGAAGCAACCTAGGTGCCTATAAAAGGACAAATGGATAAAGATGTGGTATATATACACAATGGAATACTACTCAGCCATAAAAAATGACAAAATTTGGCCATTTGTGAAAACATGGATTGTAGCCACCCCTGACGCAGGAAGGGTTAATAATCACTGGAAAAGGCTTGCCAACAAACTGTGACCCAGAGGTGAGAAGGCTGGTCAGCCAATGACGGGTAAGACCTCCAGGGGGAGGCAACCTAAGACAGGCGCGGTTGCCTAGGGGCACAGATGGAGACACGATATCGATATTGATATCGGGAGCAGGAGGGGCCGTTGCCTGGGAGAACTTGCCTGATCCAAGATAAAAATATAGGAGCACAGCAATAACATGATAATATCAAAACAAAGGCCGAGGGAGGGCTCCTTCAGAAATCACTAGGAAATCTTGGCAATAGCTCATTACTTCATCCAGAACACCTGTGTATGTTTAACAGATGTAAGCTATGTATATATTGAAACGCTGGTTATAATAACCTCAGAGTGACTATCAGCCCTCTCTGCATCTATCCTGATGTTTACGTTGGACTGAGACACTGACAATGGATGGACATTGAGGGTATTATGCTGAGCAAAATAAGTCAGAGGGAGCAAAATAAGTCATATGACCTCACTCATAAACAGAAGATGAAAATAACAACAAACAAACAGAGAGAGACAGAGATTGGACTGATGGTTACCAGAGGGGAAGGGAGGAGCCAGGAGGGCAAAAGGGGTGTTTAGGCACATATGTATGCTGATGGATTTTAATTAGTCTTTGGGTGGTGAACATGATGCAGTCTAAACAGAAATCGAAATAATGATGTACACTCAAAAATAAATAAATATATAAAACGTAGTTGTTATTAGTGATAAAATTAAATAATTATAATAAAAAATAAAATTTGATTCTAAGTGTTTTGAAAATTAGGCATATCTATTTCCTCTAGAAAATGTCAAACCATCTTTTAGTAGTGTTGACCCATTTTTAATTTTGGAACAATGTTAATTATGACTATCTTAGCATAACATAGAAAATAAACTACATTGTTCAGGTTTTTTACCAGATAAAATCTTTTGCTTCTCTGTAAGTTGCATTTCTGATTGTGATTTGTGAATTTCTAAAATTAATTCATTTTCCCCTTTTTCATAGACTAATTATTATTATTCCATTTCATTTTGGCTTACTAAGTTTCATTCTCTCCCATTTTTTTCTGTAGGTCAAAAACTGCATGTTTAACATGCCTTTAAATATTATACTATTATTCCATAATAATAATGTAAATGTTTACTACAAAGACGATGGTATCAAATCAATACCCAAACCTGTGAACTCCTATATTTTGATTTTCTTCTTGAAAATTATGATAAATTTAAATACTAGTCAACTAAGAGAAGGTTGCTATTGGAATAAGATTTGCATTCTTTCAACAGAAATGAAAAAGTAAAAGCTAGTCAGATGTCAGTGATATATTTAACACTGAATGAAGGCACATGCACACACACACACACACACACACACACACACACACGAGTCATCAGTTTACCAAAAGTACATTAGAAAGTTTAAAACCCACAGCTATTTGTCTTACATCCAGAGATGCCAAAAGATCTACACTACACATTCATTATTCAGATCTGTGCTAGCAATTCTGATCTGGTACTATTTAAATTGAATTCTGTTAACTCACTTTGATAATAGGATTACATAGTTGAATACTGTTGGCTCGCCCCAGAAACAGACACAATTCACCATTCAGCTCTTCTAACTTGAAAAATACATAGTGTTTCTAGGACCCAATGACCCTGATTATATATTTCTTAAAGACTGAGGAAACATCTATTCTACCATTCAAAATAAATGAGACACATTTTAAGACACAATGTGAAAAGAATATCTAATAAAAAACAACTGTTTGATTTTAAGAGAGCTGGAGCTCAGTTTGAAAAGCCCAGAAAGTCATAACTGATGACCGTGCCAGTGTGGTATTTTTGTCTCCATTTTCTTATCACCACTTGTGATAAACATAAATGCTTTTAAGGAAAAATCGTCTTACTTGTTCCTCATAAAATTAATATGGACCACTGTGTAACAATCCCAATGGATCTTTAAGAGGGCCAAAATAAACAGGTTGGGAGAAGCATAGTCTATTCCCTGAGTCTGATTTAAGAAGACCTTTCAAATAATTTATTAGTGTCTTGGTAGTTGGAAGATCGTCATCCTTTACTCCAGGGTGATTGTGCATGCATAATCCTGAAGCACTTTTTAAGAATGTGACAATAAGCTCCAAGAGGATGGGGCATCTCTATCTTTATAGCCACTCTCCCCAGCCTTACGGTAGCTGGCACATAGTTGATGCTCAACACATATTTGCTGAATGACTGGTTGAAAAGCTTCTAATGCTAAGGTAAGTTGAGAACTCAAAGACAAGAAAAGTCCCAGACAATTAGAAGCCATGAACATTTTGTATGCATCTCAGATTCTCTTTATACTGAATTCTACTTGATAATTATGGGTAAGGCTAAATATGTATAGTAAACACATTCCCCAACATAATCATAGACTATTCACTGCCCCAACTACTGCCCCAGTCAACGGGCAAATGCATACACATCATCACAGAAGCCTGGGAATGGTGAAGATAATTGCTCAAAGTGTGAGTCTAGTGGATAAAAAGCTGGCAATGTCCTGCTTGTACAGCTGAAGACATATTACTGAGCTAGCCCATATAACTGAGCTAGCCCACTCATTAAGGCATAACCCACAGAGTTAAATATAGAACTTTGGAATGCACAGGACAATTGGGTGCCAATGGGAGCCTGCAAGTGGGCAGTTGATATTTTTTAATCAGAAAATTATACTTGGGCCTCCTGCCAGGTGGACCCCGCAAAGAAACTTTTTTTTCTGAATCCTCTAAAAATTGTGCTTGCTTCCTTCCTTTCTGCACATTGCCTTTCTCAGGGAACACTCTAGCCCTCTTCTCTAAAGATTGACCCTGGGATTGTTCTTATTTCTCCACTTCCCTTTCTGCTTGCTGTCTCAGAAAACAGAAACATACTGTGTTATTTTGGCTTTTACTACTATTTTACCAAAAGGCAACAAGGAATTTGCCAAGTAGCAAGCATGGGGAAGTTTCAAAGGCTCAGGAACCCCCCAGAAACAACTGGCCTGCGTTCTTCTGTGTGCCTAGCACTCTCCATGGATTAGCACATCTACTCCTCACAGAACTGAAGCAGATAGGGACTATCACGATTGGTCCTGTTTTTCAAGTGAGGAAAGCAACGTTTGCATAGCAGTTATCCCCTTACCTGTATTGTAATGTAAAATAATCAGGCCTTACTTCTCACAGCATTTTCTTTGAGTCCCTTGTAAAAGATCTGAAGGTTTCTCTACCATGAAACTATTTCTTCTTTGATTCCTGAAGTTCAAGTCTCCTCTCACTGCCCCATTAAGCATTCTCTTAATATCTTCTACCTTCTCTGTGTGAGACAAAGAGGAAATAGCACTTACTGAGCATTGTGCTAGTTGCTTTACATAAATTTTCTTATTTAATCCTCATAAACTGAGGACGTATTTCCCCCCAGTTCATGGAAGAAGAAAGTGACACTCTGAGACATTAAACAGTTTCCCTGAGTCCTGAGGGAGCCAGCGCAGAGCAGTGAGGATTGTGTCCCACACTTTTGCATCTTTCCACGCTGCCTACCTTTCAGGAAAGTAGTTCATGATAAATGATGCAGCCCACAAGACAAGATCAGTAGAGGAAAAGAAGGCAAACAGCCCCCGTAAATTCAGAAAATGAGGCCAGTTGCACAGGGACCAAACTCTAGAGGCCTGGACTGAGCAGGAAGAGAAATAAGGTCCAGGTATGAATACAGATGTCATGGCCCTGATTCTCATGGCACTTGCAGGGCCAAGCTGGGGGACTGTTGCACCTGAATGCACTGCACAGTTCGTGCTGGAGCTGAGTGCATCAGTTGGTAGTCATTTTTTTTCCATTCCTGTCTTGCAGGTCACTTCAATGTACCCTTCAGATGCACTTTCCACCCCTCTCCACCCTCCCATCAGCGCTGCACTACTTCCAGGAGCTGTTGAGTCCCAGCAGGAGATGAGACAAGCAGAAAGAAGTTGAGCTTTTATTCCTGGGCCCCTCCCCAGCCTGCCAGTGGGGTCTCCCCACTTAGGTTCCAGCTCCCTTTCACACAACTGGCTGTGTACACTTTCCCTTCAAGGCTGGGTGCAGCCCTGCTGGTTGCTGCTACCCAGCCCACTCCTTTGTAAGCAGCCCTTTATTCAACCTTCCCAAAAGGATCCTCACTGGAGCATGTCATCTGATACCTACTGATTCCCTGACTGACACACACACACTACTGAAAAACCAGTTTGAGGAATATTTCTACTGCAGATTCCTAATTTAAGAAATTATAGAAAATATACAAAAATTCTTTTTAAAAATATAATAAATTATTTATTGTTGCTGTTACTGTCCTCAAGTTGATTCTGACTCTAAGCAACCCAGTGTCCAAGACAGCAGAACCCTGCCCGGTCTTTTTGCTCCATCCTCTCACCTTCCAGCACTACGGCGGACGATGCTCCACTGTTATTCATAGGGTTTTCATGGCCAGGGTTTTTGGAAGTGGGTGGCCAGGTCCTTCTTCCTAGTCTGTCTTAGTCTGGAAGCTCCACTGAAACCTGTCCACCATGGGTGACCCTGCTGGTATCTGAAATACCAGTGGCATAGCTTACAGCATCACAGCAACACTCAGCCACAACAGTATGAAGACTGACAGACTTAGTGTGGTTCCCTGACCACCCGGTAATGAACCTGAGCTACTGTGGTGAGAGTGCCGAATCTTAACCACTAGATCATTCTGAACTGAGTGGGTCAGCTGGTAGTCATTTTTTTCCATTCCTGTCTCACAGGTCACTTCACAGGGCTAGCATAAGAAATTATACTTTTACAGAAAACCATATCCATTTAAAATTAATTTTTGAACGATCAAAGTGATGTATTTACATAACATTAAAAAGCCCAACTGTTTGCCCCTGCCCATCCCCGCTTCCCCACTCCTCGGCATCCTTCTCAAAAGCTACCACATTCAATTCAGTTAGCTGCTCCCTCAACATTTACCTCCATATTTCTAGTTTTAGAGATTGTCTAAAATGTCTGTTTTATTTGTTTAGATAAGGTCTACTGACAGCTGGATGTGAAGGGCCGTGATTTAGTCGCTTTCTTGGCTCCTCCTATTTTCCTCCCACTTTCTTCCCAGTATCAGCACGTCACAATGCTTCGTTATTAATGCTATATGTAAATACTATTGACCTCCTGTAAGTATTTTTTCACTGTGGAGTCAATCAGTGTACTATAAATACATTTTTTTCTGTACAATTATATTAGTTGACAATTTTTTTCATTAGCTTGATTTTTCTATGTCCCTACCACTAAGTCTTCTTAAACTTCCCAACAGTATCATTTAAACACTCTGAGCACGATTTTCCACATACTCCAACACATCCAGTGGTTTATCAGTACCAGTTGTATTTTCCCCTGGAGGCCCCCATTCTTAGGCTCTGATAGAAAATGGGTACAGAACTCTGCCACACAAGTGTCTCTCTGGGACTTCCATTTCCCTCTTCTCTGCGTCACATCACCTGTTCTCCAGAACCTGCGTCTGACTCTATATTGATTTATACCTTTGCATTGGGAGAATACACCTTCTTTTCTGTGGAAGTGTATTTGAGTGGTAAACTTTCTGAGAACTCTAAGGGGTCTGCTCTACCCTGATGGGGTGGATTGATTTTTCTTTGTAACTTAAGAGGTCTATCTCTGTTGTCTTTCTCAATTCCAGTGAGACCGAGCAGTATCAGAGCATTCTGATCTTTTGCCTTTGCTTTAAGCATTTATTTTAACCTCGTTGTCTTGGAAAGTCAGGTTAGTGGGAGGAGAGGCATTTAACCCAGAAACAGTTTTTTGAAAAACAACTGCACTTAAAAAAGTCTTTTCTCTCTTCCACTTTTTCTCTTTTAATGAAATTCTTTAAAAGACATTAGAACTCATGGACTATTTTTCTTATCTTTCCTCACTCATCTTTCATTTTGTTATGATTTTATTTCATTTCTTCTGTTAGGTTTTCTCCATTCTATCTTCCAAATCTTCAACTGAGTTTTTTAGTTTCAGTTCTCATATATTTTATTATCCAGAATTCTTTCTTGTTCCCTCTTTGTGCCTTCTGACATTTTTTCTTGAATAAAATGTCGTGTCTTATTTCTCTGAGGGTATTAAGTATAGTTTCATTGTTTTATTCTAATATCTTTATTATCATTTTCCCACTGAGTTTCTTTATTTTTTTCAATTTTGTTTCTTCCCTTTTTTTAATCATTGACTTTATAACTTTATTACTGGCGAATGTTGGCTGTTAATTCATAATTAAGAATGAGACATTTAAAAACCTAATGGAACCTCTTCGTGCTGGGCAGGACTTGTAAATGATGGCCTTCCTTGAAGATGAATCGGCTGGGGAGCTGGTGGCCTCCCAGGTCCCTTTTCTGGGATGTTTTCTCTGAGGCTGTTTCGTTTCTCCAGAGAAGAGTCACCCACTGTCCTATCTGCAAGGCACTACCAGGAGCCAGTAGGGGGAGGAGTATGAACATCAAACCTTTCACCTGTAGAATTTCTCTCAGTTCTGATTTCTTCAAATCATCTCCAGTCACCCTTTGCTGAGCCTGGTGAGTTTGGGTCCAATGTGGTTCATTTTTACCAGAGAATAAACCTCTTGTGTCCTTGTGGGAAAGGGTGCCTGTGGAGCAGAGCAGAGGAGCAGCAGAGTCCAGGGTCCAGCTGTTACATCCACTCCAGATGCTCCTCTTGCTTGAATCTCCAGCCTTCCTCCTCCCTGGGGACCTCCTCCTCACCAGGAATCTCCTCCTTTGAGGCAGGGCGGACCTGTGCTCAGCAGCGGCCTCTCCACGGGCACTGCTGGTTCTGTGTCTGCTCTGCGAGCTCCGATTCAGCTCCCTCTGCTCTCTGTGATACACAAATGTTTTCACCACTCATCACTCATTCTCCTGAGGAAGAATAGACTAAAAGCATCCTTCATTAACTCTGACTTGGTGGACTTACGCCTTTCTGTTTTTTCCTTCATTCTGGTGTGGAAGAAACCAAAGTGCACCTTCACCTGATAGCGGCTAATGATGATTATTGTCCGAAAGCTTTGTCTTCCATTTCAAACTTTTTCTTTTATTTCTGGGTAAAGAGAAGGAATCTATGAATCTTGTCTTCAATTCAAGTGAAAATATTAGAATTTAATGTGATTCACATGGATATTTTTGTTGCATGGTCTTCTTTATTATTCTCAGGGGTTAGATAATTACTTTTCCTTTTTTGTTTCATAGCACACCTTTGCATTGAGCCATTCTTCAAGATAGTGGGGGGGCAGGGGGGAACATCCAGAGAGGAAGCCGTGCTTAGCCAAAGGCCAGTACTCAATATTTTGACTGAACACATAGGAGAGACTGTAGGGCTGTCACAAAGGAGAGCCAAAAGCTGGCGGGCACAGTAAATGAAACTTTTGTACTTATGTCTGATTATGAATAGCACTGCCATTTCCTTGGCTAAGGACTTCCCTGGACCCTAAGCTGTTAGATATTTGTGGAAATCTATTCACCAGGATGCGTGTGGCTTTACTGACACAATTCCATATTAACCCGCTTTAATGACAGCTCAACGTCCCTAAAAGACACTGAAAATTTTCCAAGAAATTATTCATCTCCAGCTTGAAGCCAGCTGGAGAATGCCCTAAAACAAAACCAACCAAAGAATGACAACAACAAAAATCTTGTCTCTTAACTACTCAACATTTATTCATGTTCTCATCATTCACAAAACACATGAACATCTTGTGAAAAAAGATATTCATATAATGAACAAGACATATAACTGGAGTTTAGACAGGGCAGGGATCATACCTTATCTTTGGCCATATTTTAGCTGAGTGAGGTACCCCACCCTTGAGCCTCAATTTCCTCTGCAAAACAGAATAGTAAGCTAAGAGACCAAAGCATTGAGAAGATAGAATGAAAACAGCCTAGAAGCACAAAGCCCAGCTATAATATCTTTGATGATGTGATGCCTAATTTTATGAATCAACTTGGCTGGGCCATAGGCTGCCCAAATATTTGTTCAAACATTATTCTGGGTGTGTCTGTGAGGGTGTTTTGGGATGAAATTAACATTTAAATGAGTAGACTGAATAAAGCAGACAGCCCTCCCCAGTGTGGTTGGGCTTCATCCAATCAGCAGAAGGCCTGACTAGAACAAAAGGCTGACCCTCCCCAAAGTAAGAAAGAATTCTCATGCCATTTGCAACAACATGGAGGGACCTTGAGGGTATTATGCTAAGAGAAATAAGCCAGACAAAGACAAACCCCATATGATTTCATTCATATGTGAGAGATAAAAAAAATACACAGATAAGGAGAACAGATTAGTGGTTACCAGAGGAGAAGGGGGTGGGGGGAGATGAAAGGGGTAAACGGGCACATATGTATGGTGATAGGTAAAAACTAGACTATTGGGGGTGAACACAATGCAGTCTTTACAGAAACATATGTAATAATGTACATCTGACATTTACACAATGCTATAAGCCAATACGACCTCAATAAAATAATTTAAGGGAAAAAAAGAATTCTCCTGCCTCTCGGTCTTCACACTGGAACGTTAGTTCTTCCTGGTTCCAAAGCAGCTTCCAGCCTTCAGACTTGAATTGGGACATCAGCTACCAGCTCTGCATATTTCAGACTTGCCAGCCTCCATAATCCTGTGAGCCAATTCCTTATGATAAATTTCTTTCTCTCTATTTATATACATCCTATTGGTTCTGTTTCTCTGGAGAACCCTGACCAATACACATGGTTATTAGTATTAACCACTCCCCTCCCTTGTGTCTTGACCACTGTCACTGAGTGCTCCACCACATGGGCAGTGTGAGTAAGTGACCACAACCGAGGGCGTTGACCACAGCTACACATTGGAATCCCCAGGGCAGCTTCACAAAGTACGCATATCGTGGTCTCTCAGAATCTCCAGGGGTGGGCCTGAGCATTGGAGGTGGATAGCCCTTGTTATAGAACACCACCTGAAAAATTTCACAGGATAACATGACCTAGGAAGTCTTGGATATCATTAACTCAGCAAACATTGCAGGCCCTACTCTTTCCATGGTACCTGACACATAGTAAGTATTCTTTCATTTAACAAAAATGCGTTGATCGCCTTGTGTGTGGCAGTCCCTGTCATAGCTTCTGGGAAACATCTGCCTAAAGACAGAGGCCCTTCTCTCATGGGGCTCATGCTGTGGTGGGAGATGGAGGGAGCAAGCATGTCAGATGGCCAACAGTGAGTGGAATGGAGGGGGCTGATTAGGGAGGGTGTTAGGGAAGGGGTTGCTGGTAAGGTAGCATTTCATCAGAGTCTAAAAGGAATAAGAGAACTAGTCAGCGGAAGATGAGAAGAAAAGCAGAGGAACTCGCAAGTACCAAGGCCTTGATGTGGGAACATGGTTGGGCGGTTCAAGGAACAAGGAGGAGGCCAAGAGGCATGGGACATGAGACTGGTGGAGAGCCATCGACAGCCAAGGGCCAACTCAGGGGGAATGCGCAGGTCATGGTAAGAGCTTAGGATTTTACTCCAAGTGAGAACAGGAAGCGTCTGGAGGGTTTGAGCAGAAGCGGGATATTGTCTTATTTGGGTCACTCAGTCCCTTGATGAATATTAACCTAAAGGAAGAGAAGGCAAAAATAGTTATTATAATCATTATTATATTGTCATCATTATTATAAATATTGCCATTAACATTATAGTCATTACTGCTAAAATAAAGAACTACATTTGGCATACAGAAGAGTAACTGGACCACAAAAAAATAAAAAATAAAAAATAAATTGTAACTATGTAGAGTGATGGATGTGTTAACTGACCTAATAACCTTATTGTGTTAATCATTTCACAATATATGCATACATCAAATCATTAAGTGGTACACCTTAAACTTATACAATGTTATATGTCAATTACATCTCAATAAAGCTAGAAAATAAAAGAAAAGAAAATAAAGGTTTGAAAAATTACATAAATAAATAAACGATTTAAGAAGAGTACCTGGAATGGGAAGGTCTGAGCCAGCGCTTCTCCACTTGAGTAGAGAGCAGAATCTCCTGGAGGCCCTGTTCAAACACAGATCCTGGGCCCCAGTCCCAGAGCTCTGACCCAGTCCACGTGGAGCGGGGGCAGGAATGTGGATTCTAACCAGCTCCCAGGGGCTGCTGCTGCTGGCCCCTCCACAAAGGGGAGCCTCATAGCAATAACACTCATCTACAGGTTGCCTCACTGCTTTTGCTGTACCTCACCTCCTGCTAGAGTTCATACACTTGTATTGATGGCAATTTTGGTTGCATTCTCTGTCAATGACTATATTTAATCTCTGCTTACATGTTGTAACTCATTCATTCAATAAATATTTGAGAGTTTACTACATACTAGGCTCTGTGATAGGTGCTAGGAATGAAATTATAATTTCTTAAGATCAATCATAGAATCACAGAACGTCCTAGAAAAAAACACAAGAAAGCCTGTTTAGCTGAAGGTAATCATAAGGTGGTTGAAATATGAGTACTATCAAGTAAATACTTGATTGTAAGCAAACAATGATTGCTGATGGATAAAGATTACCTTATATTTTATAGTGCTTAGCACTTCAGAAAAAATCCACAATCTTATTTGATTCCTACAGTGTAGGAGAGATTAAGTTTATTTGTCAGATGAGGAAAAGGTGTAGAGAAGTAAACCAATTTCCTAAAGACACAAAGAAAAGCTGGAGGAGTCTGAACTGGGACCCAGGTGCCCTGGTCGACAATCAAGTATTATTTTCCCCTGTACATCGCTGCTCCTCTAGAACGACAGGAATGAGGACCAAGATTACATTTTAACGTAGAAAATGAAAGGCCAACTGAAATTGCAGATCAATACTATCAGTTACAGTTCCATTTTTTCCCTACAATTCCATTATATTCTCCCTCAAAAATCTCCCTTAAAATATCTCTTAAATATATATCCCTTACTATGTATACCCATTAAGACAAAGTAACGGGAACATTGGAGATTATTGCCAACCAAATAAAGTGAGGAGCCATTGTGTCTGTATAGGACATTGTCAACATTCAGATACATAGATTTCACACTTTAGGAAACAGTTGACTCTCTCTTTGAAATACACACTACGAACACTAAAATATTCTCATGGTGAGATTTTTTTTGTAGGCAAGGTTGGTTTGTAGGAAATATTTGTTAAAAGAATAAATGGGAGGTAAATAAACACCTTATATAGAATGCTTTGTTATCTGAAAAACAGTTTCAGTTCCTTTTTTTAAAAAAGTTGCTAGCAGGGGCTGACCCTGTGGCCTAGTGGTTAAGTTTGGTGTGCTCCACTTCTACAGCCTGGGGTCAGTTCCTGGGTGCAGAGCTACACCACGTGTCAGCAGCCATGTTGTGGTGGCGACCTCACATACAAAATAGAGGAAGATTGGCACAGATGTTAGCTCAGGGCAAATCTTCCTCAGGAAAAAAAATTAATTAAAAATTTTAAAGAATTGCTGTCACAGAAAGACTATAAAAAACTATATTTAGTAGTTTTATCATTGTGGTTTCACAGATGAGAAAGTCAAGGCTCAGGAGGGCTGGAAGACCATTCCCAGTCATGTGGGATCCATCTACTGTTAGACATTCATTGTTGTATGGTGGGTTGAGTGTAACTACTTGACCTTGACTAAAATCATGCTGAGATTAAAATATTTTCCCTTTAATGCAACCTTTCTTAAATGTGTTAGCTGGGATTCTCTCATTATAAGTAACAAGAATCCACTCTGCATAACAAGTAAAAAGGGATTTATTGCAAGGCCCTCAGGTGGTTCCTAGAGTGGAAGGGAAACTGCAGAACTAGGCTTTGGGCTGAGTGGAACCAAGGGCCGCTCTGGAGACCTGGGGAGCAGGGATGAGTGGACACCTGGATATCTGGGGACAGAGGCTGGGATGGATAGAGAGGGACTCCTTGACCTAGTAGGTCACCAATGATTGCGCAGAACTTCAAGGGGAAATCCCTAGATTTACAGTCCTAGTAAGACTGAGACAGCGTGGAGGAGTTAAATCCCCAATGCGAAATGTGGGTGCTGTAACCTAAGGGGGAACAGACACTGGGCAGGCAAAGTGACATCTGTCTATGCTTCCTGGTTCACAACTCTGGCTTGTTCTTGCTGATGCTGAATGCAAAGTCGTCCAAGCTAATCTGTGCAATTTCCCAATGCATCTCATTCCTAACAAGTGGGAAAATATGGTTTAATAAATGTAGAGTTGGGTAAAATCCCAAAGAAGTTGGAATTTCCAAGCCAACAGGAATAATTCTTTTATAATTGTCGCAGTTTTCTCCAAGAGAATACAGCTATCAGAGCTGAATAGAACATTAGGAGCTCTGTAATTAATGGTCTGAATTAGGTTTGATTTTGCATTTAACCAAATTTCGAACGATTGAGGACCTCTGAGTTATAAATTCTGAGTTTAAAGGATAGAAGCCAGTCGTTTCATAGTGGAAATTATTTTGTACAAGTAAATCAAGGAAGTAGAATTTGGGTTTCTGGTTTGTCTCCCTAATCAGAAGTAAAATTGAAAATATGTTATTACAAAATGACAAGATGAGATTTTTCTCACCGTTTACTTGTACCTCATGTCCTGCTAGGGTTTATATACTTGATATTAATAGAGTATATCATAAATATTTTAGTTGTATTCTCTGTCAATTCCTATACTTAATCTCTGCTTACATGTTCCGTCATGCATTCAATAAATACTTGAGAGTTTACTAGATGCAAGGCTCTACGCTCGGTGCTGGGATACAAAGGCATAGAGACAAGTAGAACCTTGAAGAGGTCATAATCTGGCCAGTATGAGTGGAGAAGAACAATGCGTCTATGGATTGCCTCTTAGATAACAACGGTGCCCCAAGGTAAACGTGATTATTCCCATTGCAGAGAAGAGTTGTACCCAGAGATGACAGAGCTGAACGTGGCTATGCTAGAATTCAAACCTTGTGCTCCAAATCATGTGCTATTTTAATAAGACAATGCTTCCTCAGAGGAGCTAGAAATGTACATGGTGCACCGGATCTGATAAACACTCTAAGAGGTTGTACACTCAGCTATGGGACCACAGAAGAGTGCACGATTCATTCTACCTGGAGACATAGTGATATTTTGACTTGTTCCTTGCAGGATATGTAACATTGTGCCAAGTAAAGAAGGGAAGAAAAGATATTTCATAAAGAAAAAAAATACATCAAAAAGAACAGAGACTTAAAATGCACAGATTTTTCATGAAATGATAAATACCCACATGGTAGGCTTTATGCTGAAAGCTGAGCCTGAAGATGATGCTGAAAAGCCCAGCCAGAGCCAGTCACGAAGGTCACAAAAACCAACAAAATTAGTTTTGTGTTCCTTGCTTGCTAGCTTGTTTTTTAAGCAGAAATGTGATCAGAGCTGTGCTTTATAAAAATGCTATCCCCGGCCCTGTGGAGAACAGACAGAAAGAAAAGAAGCTGGAGTGAAGAGGAGCAGAGTGAGGAGAGACTGAATGTCGGAGGCACTGAGGGGGAAAGCAGGAAACCCATCAGAGCCACGGCAGAGGCAGAGCACCTCAGGGCTCCGCCCGGGGCCTGAGGAAGGTGGGTGGGTGGTAAAGCCACGCATTCCTGGACTACCAGGAATACTGCATAAGGGAAAAGCAAGTTCTCATTCAAGTTATGCTTGCTCAATATACTCAGTATCCTCAAAATACTGATGACTGGCTGAATGTGGCCAATTTGACAGGAACCATAAACTGATGTTTCCATTTTCCCAATGTGGAAGATATAGAAATATAGGCCTGGGAGGTCTATATATATAGTTAGATATTAGTTATAATTAATTATCTTAATTCAGAATACAAAGTGAGTACATTCTTAATATTGACAGTGAAAAATATCAATCAAGTACAAACTTCCATGTATTAATGATACAATTATCACAACAGATGCAAAAATAGTGCACCGAATTTTATAATTTTCTTTCTTTTAATTCTAATTTTTAGATGTAACCTTATAGTTTTTAGGAAAAAAAATATATATATATATATTACAGAGTGGTATGTATATATATATTTTTTCCGAATCATATTTAATTCAATGAAAATATAAGGCAACCTACTATCTTACCCAAAATCTTAGAATAGACTTAACAGAGAAAAGGAATGCTAAAGGAAGATGGCGTTGCTCAGAGCTGAGCCCTTCCAGGGCCACTGGAGAACAGAGAAAGCAGAAGCCAAGAAACAAAGGAGAGGATGACAACATGAAAAAGATGCATTTTAGGAATACATATTTAGGTATCTGCCCTTTCAGAAATATTTTCACCAAATATATTTTTCACCAAATATGTTTTTCACATGTAAACTATCTTTCCTAAGATTGGTCATATGCTAGATATCCCAAATCCTGAGTCCTGAGTAGAATATTACAATGTATGGTCAGTAACAGAAACTCAAAATCACATTGATGTGGTGAAAACATGATAGAAATATTTAACTATCATTAACAGTGCTTAAATTAGATTGACACATTCCATTCATTTGCCATCAGACAGAATCTTTCTCTTCCCACTTCCTGTCAACAAAATCACAACTCTAAATCCATTACTCTCTAGGAAAATATCTGAGGGTATTTTTCCTTACGGAAGTATGTTGACATCTGTTAAATATGGTGGTAAGTTCCTAATATGTTTTTTTACTGTTTTTTGAATATTTTAAATATGCAATAATTACTTTTTAAATGACGAATATTAAAAAGGAACATTTGGTGCAGAATGATATAAAAATTTTGGAGAAAGAAGTTGTCAGAAGATCTTCACTTTGGTCCTTTTAGTGTCCTGCCCCTAGACTGGCACAACAGGCAGAGACGTTCTGTGACAGTGCAGCCTGGCACAAACCCGGTTTCTCTAAACGCTCCTGCAATTCCAGAAAGGAGGACAAGCCTTATTAAGACTTGATGCGTCTGACTTGTGAGATACTCTTCTATTTGTTTGCTTGAACGGACAGCACAGGGTATCCTGGGCGAGGGGCTTTACCTTTTACTGAACTAAAGTGATGACGAGGCAAAACACAATCTTTTGTCTTACTTCTACAGTGTAAAGTCGAATGCCTTATTAGAGTCCTTTCCTCTTTTTCTTTTTTTTACTGTTCAAGCGAATATGATCAAGTGCATTGAAGATGTCAGAGGGACTCAAGAAAACCTATTAAAGGGGAATACGTTTTATTTTCAAAACTTTGGTTGAATTTTTTCTAGAAATAAACATTAAATAAACCATATACAAAAATCTGGGTTGTTATTTTTCAGTCTGTATTCTGTAATATTCATTAAGATGTAATGCAAGATGCCTTGACAATCTGATCAGCAGAAAGAAGCAGTATTTGAAGCCATTTAATGAAAGATCAGTGCATAGCTTTAAGTTCATCTTAAAGATATAAAAGTACTCTACTGTAAAATAAATTATCCACCAAGCATCCCACGTGGTCTTTTTTAAATAAAAGACAGATCATGGTACTCCTCTGTTCAAACCCTGGAATGGCTTCCTAGCCCCTCAGAGTAATTGCCAAAGTCCTTAGAAACACACCCCTGACATCTGGAAGCTGGTCCCACACTCACAGATAAGCCTGAGTGTTCTCCTGTTGAACACAAACCATTTCACAGAACACCAACATCAGACAGGGCCATTGTGTGACCAGGATCCATCAAGACGACAGCAAGACCACTCTGTCATCATGTCCAAGCACAATCAAACAGCAACATGTTCAAACCACAAAATGACCAAACATCCCCCTCTCCTGGCTAGGATAGCTAACTGCGGCTTCTTTATAAATCACAGCTTTAGGCTCTCCTCTCATCCTATAAATAAGACAAGATTTATGAAGATATCCAATCATAGAGATGCCCCGGCTTCCTGACAGTATCAATCCTTAGCAAAACCCCCACTTATCTGAACTCTTCCCCAAAATCACCTAACACAAGCCTAAATCCTACAGTGGTTTCTTTCCAACACCCTCTTACTGGGGCATGCACGTGGGTGTGCCTTCTTCCAGGCTGCAGGGAGCAATGAATCCAACTTCTTCAACCACAGGTGTGCTCCTGGTGGGCTTTGGTATTTTGCCAACAGGATGTGGCTTTTTGCCTTATGCTATTAAATACAAAAATTCAAAAAATAGCTTCTAATAATTTTGTAACGTAATTTAATGAAATTTTGTAAAGTATTAAATTGAATATTTTTGGAAATAAGACCACAGACATCACATTGAAAACCTACAGTGTCATCCACTGAGACCTGCTTTGCAAGATGAAAGAGATTCCCCCACCTCAGGAAGTTGGGTGGTCACAACCCTGGTTCTTTAATGCACCAAACGATGGGTGATCTTACAACTAAGACCAGCTCCCAGAAATGCAGGGCACAGGGCCTGGAGCCTCAGGAGGGAGGAGAGGGCGCCCTTGTGATCACAGCCTGGCAAACTTCAAAAAGCCTATTTAGAAAGAAGCACAATATCTAGACAAATAATATCTAGACAAATATTATATTTGTCTAGAAAACATAACATTGAAGATTATCATTTATTTTGCTGGGATTTTAACTTTCTTTTTCTAACAGTCAACGTGTAGCACTGAGTGATCATGAAGGAGCTTACATCTTTATTAACATATCTACAAAGATGTAGAGATTGGTCTTCGTGTTCTGGACAGCTATTTTGTAAATATTTGGCTCTCTGTGATGCCTCTACACTATTATTAGCGTCTCTTTCAAGACATTAGGCTGAGGCTATGAGGATATTAGGCCATGTTTATAAATGTAATATTATTTTCATATTTTTCAAATTTTTCTTATTGATAATCTCAATTTTTGTTTGATTTGTTGTCAGATCTAATTAGGTTTTTGTTGTTTTCCTGTTTCATTGTTTTTTCTTTTGTTCTGTAACGTAGCTGATGGAGGGCTTGTTTGGGTAGTTGTCTCTACCTATTCCATGTCTACGTAGCTCTTTCCTTCTGTCAGCTTATTAACAGGACAAAAAAACTTTTCTATAGAAATGGAAGGTTTACCTTAGTAATTTCAAGGATTTGTACCCTTAAAATTCTGCTTGCTGTAAGAAACTACATTTTAAGCACATTGGTTGTAGAAAATTGTTTTTGTTTAAAGTTGTAAACGACCTTTTTCACAGGACATTGATTTTAGCAGCTAGCTTCTCCTAATGAACTACAAAGGCCCCAAAGATTTTAAGTAGGCCATTAATTATATATGGAAGAGAGTGTTTTCTTATGAGTCAGAAACATCTAAAAGTTTTCATTTCTCCTTGAAAAAGTTACTATTCAATAAGATATGTAAGTACTTTAAGAAATTAATACACAATGAAAAAAATCTAAGTCTTTCACAAACTAATAGAGAACAAAAGGTAAAGAAGTATATAATCTCAGTAATCTAAATTTAAATTCATTCAACCTACTTTTCCTTCCCAAAAAGTGTGTTAAAATGCACTGCAGGAGGCTCTGGCTTCATCAGTTGTTTAGGAAATGAACACGGGAGAGCTGAGTCCTGACCAGGCCCTGTCACCCAGTGTTGTTGCATCTCAGTGCTGCTGGGGACAGAGTTTGAACAGGAGGTGGCTGAGCCCACAGAAGGGACCAGCAGGTGATGCCGCCTGGGGGGAGGAAATCTAGTTACTGCGAGGAGATTGGGTCAGGCCTGGAGCTGCCCCCTTCCAGGGTTGATGCTTGTTAGAAGAGCAGAGGACAGAATGTCACTACAACAGTAGAACTGAGTCAATTACAGCTAACACATCTTGAATCATTCCAGGGAACAGTTTGCAGGAATTAGAAGTGAAGTTGCTAAATGAGAACCTTCTGTTGTTAGTGCCCTCAAGTGGATTTTGACTCCTAGTGACCCTGTGTACAGCAGAGAGGAACCCTCCCTGGTCTTTTTCTCCATCCTCTCACCTTCCAGTGCTGTATCAGACAATACTCCTCTGCTATGCACAGGGTTTCCATGGTTAATTTTTTCAGAAGCGGTGGCTAGTTCCTTCTTCCTAGTCTGTCTTCGTCTAGAAGCTTCGCTGAAACCTGTCCACCATGGGTGACTCTGCTGGTATCTGAAATACCACTGATATAGCTTTCAGCGTCACGTAACCACCACCACAGGGTGACGACTGACAGATGGGTGGTGTGGTTCCCGGAATGGGAAATAAACACAGGCTGCAGTGGTGACAGCACTGAATCTTAACCACTAGACCACTAAGGCAGGCTAAATGAGAGCCAAGTACTTATAAATTTATTTATGAAGGAGACTCAAATGAAACACAGTCCATTCTTAGACCCAGGCAGGAGGGACCCAGGGCCTGCTCTCCTTGGGTGTCCCCTCCCCAGGCTCCAGGAATGAAGGACTCAGAACTCCTTTCCCAAGGTGCCTGTACCTGTTTACAGGGCCTTGCACTTCTCTTCCATGGGTCTATTTTCCAGAGGGTGGACCCGGATGCCATCTGTGTCCTCAGACCTGAGGGGTGGCCAAGCAGTGGATTTTGCCAGGGTCATGGACTCCAGGGGACAAGGGGAAATGCCCTCCCCCACCCCCATCACATTCCAGTGAGGCACTAGGAGGAGTGGCAGACCTGCAACTTCACACCTGACCCTACCCATCACTATAGGAAAAGATTTGGGGATAGGAGACACATCACTTAGTTTTTAGCTTGATTTATAACTTCTAATTCTTTATATATTTGTACTAATGCCCCTAGCCCCACAAAAGTAATGGGAATCATGATAGAATTTGTTTAGTATACTGGGTGTAATAATGAAAGCATGAAAGGAACACAGATAAGTGAAATGCAAACAGTGAAAATGTGTCAGTAGGTCAGACCGATCCAGGATGGAGGACGTTTGAGCCTACTGGCCCTAAATCTAGAGAGAAATCCAGGAATAGATCTGAGCAATTCAGCATCTACCCCAGTGTATTAGTTTGCTAGGGCTGTGGTAACAAAGTACCACATACTGAGTGGCTCACACAACAGAAATTTATTGCCACATGGTTCTAGAGGCTACAAGTCTGAGACCACCGCAGGTTTGGTTTCTCCTGAGGCATCTCACCTTGGCCTTGTAGAAGATAGCCTTCCCTCTGTGTCCTCACAGGGTCCTCCCTTGGTGTGTTCTGTGTCCTAACCTCATTTTTTTATAGGGACATCAGTCATATTGGTTTCCAGCCCACCCATATGACCTCATTTTATCTAAATTACCTCTTTTAAAGACCCTGCCTTTAAATAGGTCACATTCTGAGGTACCGGGCTTAGGACTTCAACATACGCATTTGATGGAACACAATTCAGCCCATACACTTAGCTTAGGGAAATTTTACCCTGGGCTGTGTGAAACCTTCCGTTTTGATCCCGCATTCACCATGGGACTCTGTGAGCTGGACTTTTGTCTTCTGGTGTAAGTTCCTGGGGAGGAAAGAGCACCACGTGCAAATGACAGTTATCCTGCTAGGAAACCTCCCATCATAAAATAAAAGACTGCTATTTGGGTACCTTTCAAATAGCCTCTGAATTTTAATAGCATTCCTAGACCTGAAAGTCCCTGAATAAACTGAGAAAATCCATTTCCTGAAACTGAAGCTGAAAAGGGTACCCTAATCCCACGCCACGTAGTTGTGCCCCAAGCCGCTGAAGCGGGCGCCATCACTCGAATCCTTCTGCGAACCTCCGCCCCGCACCTGCAGGGGTTCAGGGCTGCCGCATGTCTGCCCTGTTGGTTGTCTGCAGGGGGTCCCCTGATCTTTTCCCTTCCCTACGCTCTCTGTAACCCCGTCAGTGATCCTGGGGCTTCAACTGCCCTCCGTCGCGGAATAAATTGCAGTGGAGAGGAGAGACGGAGAAAGAAGACAAAGGGAGGAAGAGACATCTCTGCCACAGCGGGCTTAGGGAGCACCTGGGCCCACGGATCAAGTTCAGGGGCCACCTGCATCCCTGAGGTTGAAGGACAAAGCTGCCTCTGGAGAGAAGAGTGAAGGGACACCGACATTGGAGTCTTCAGACCTGGGTGTAAAACCCACTCTGTCACTTACTACCTGTCCAGCCTCCGACTTGTCAGTGCGCATCTCTAACACAGGTTTACCATCTACAGCTGCGCTGTCCAGTACAGAGGCCACTAGCCACGGGTGGTTATTGAGCACTTGAAACGTGGCTGGTCCAAAGAGAAAGAAACTACAACTCTAGATACACAGCAGATTTCAAACACAGTACAAAACAGAATGTGAAATATCTCACTAACAATTTTGTGATGATTACTTTTGAAACTATAAGGTTTTGGAGATATTAGTTAAAAGTATATTATTAAAATTAATCTCACCTGTTTCTATTATTTTTCTTAATGTCACTACTAGCAAACTTAAAATTACCTCTCTGACTTGTGTCACATTTCTGTTGGACTTTGCGGATCTATAACCCAAGTTTGATGGCCATCTGTCCCGGTGCCCCCAGAACAGTCTTAAATTACATCTAGTGTCCTTATGGAATCATCCAGTTTGGCACTTTTCCCAGATCTTTTTTTAAATTTTAAACAAAGTGGTATTAATAGTCGCATTAAAATACGGGGGGGTATATGCCAGCTTCTGCCATGCTTTCACTTAGGGGAATGGGAGACACACGTGCAGTGGACAGAGGCTGACCTGGGCAATTCTGCCATAGCCTGTCTTTTTCTGGCCCTTTCCAGAGGCTGTTTTACTTACACCTCCCTTTCAAGGACACACACAGGCATGCATGGGTTAAATGAAATGAACTCAGAAACATGCATGTTTACAAATGTGCATTTTGACAGCTGCAGCTTCTCTTTAGATTGGAGCAACATTGCAGCTGGTGTAGACACATGGTGAATTACGTCTGCACCACCACCAAATCCAAGTGCTTCTCTGCTCCACAGTTTCCTTTTTCTTTTTTTTTTTTTGCTGAGGAAGATTCACCCTGAACTAACATCTGTTGCTAATCTTCCTCTTTTGGTATGTGAATCTTTGCCACAGCGTGGCCACTGACAGATGAGTGGTGTAGGTCCTTGCCCAGGAACCAAACCTGAGCTACATTAGCAGAGGACGCCAAACTTGACCACTAGGCTACCAGGGCTGGCCCCAAGGTTTTCTTAACTTAGTAAGATCACCATTTTTACCATGCTTCTGCACTCCACCCAAAACATTTTGTATCATCATTTCAAATATCTTCCACTTGGGAGAATTTACTCTGTGATTAAGTGCTTCAACACCTGTAGAGAATTTTCTCAGTTAAAAGAATTATGGTCCATAGAGAGAAGTCAGTGGAAAGTACCAATAATTTCAACTTTATTCACTCTAAATGCAACTTTGAAAAAGAATACAGGCAATTTTATTTTGAGAAACTAAAAATAATAACAAAATTGAAAAATATATTTTCAGAAAAATTCCAGTACCATGGTATTTTAAAAAAGCAGTCTAAAAATTGGTTAAAGTATTTGAATATATACCAAGAATAATGATCCTGCTTATGTTATTTGAATGATCAGATGATCAATATAAAGTAGCTTAAATGTTTTTCTTTAATATACACAGATATATGCTATTTTTATTTTTTAGAAAGAATTTATTTTGAAAATCATTTTTGAATGGAATTATTTTGTGGGCCTACCGCTATAGCAAAACCAATGTGTTGGTCAGTAAATTGATATTTCAGTGTTTTAAATTTAGAGTCTCCTTTCCATACTCAAAAGTGTCGCAGGCTAGATGGTCTACCATTTGGTCTCCTAGGCCAAGAGGCAGTCATTACCGCCTGCCTGTGGGGTGTGGAGATGTGATGCTAGAGGCATGTCCCACGTCTGCTGGCTGCGTGTGGGGCATTTGGCACATCCGTCCTTCGGGCTGCAGCAGTCCTTCCTGCGGCTGCCCAGCCTGCCCAGCTCCCGTGATGTTCCTCTTGCCCTCATGTCCATTTGCACCATTGTCAAATGCCTTAACAATCAGTCTCAGTGTAATGACACCTTATTACTGTGTTAAAGTAGCCTATAACTAAGAACTAAACCACTAGCATATAAAATTTCTCACCCAATTTGCCTTTTCTGAACAGCTCTCCTTTTAGGGAGTTTATAATATCATATGGGACCAGAAAAAGTGTCCTTTTCTTTGACTAAATGATCTCACTTTAGAATTTTTATTTCGTACCTTTCAAGTTAAGAGAACACTAATTAAATCAAGGCCCTTGCAGTATGATGTTTAATCATTACCTAACTCACCAATATATGTTTATGTGTTAAACAAAATACAAAGTCTAATTTATTATGTTATAATTATGTTAGTTATACTAATTTACCATATTAATTATTAAGACATCATTAAATACCTAAAATGGCTTAAAAGTGAGCATGTAAATGAAAAAGATGACAATGTATCCAGGAAGGTTGATATCAAATTTCTTTTATCATTTTGGGTTAGATTTACATTTCCTAATGTGGTCTTTCCAGATTATTTATTTAGACTCTATTATTTAAATATAAAATAAAGGCTAATAAGTCATTAAAAATCTATCCTGCCTAAGCACTGTTTACAATAGCCATGACGTGGAAGCAACCTAAGTGCCCATCAAAAGACGAATGGATAAAGAAGATGTGGTACATATATACAATGGAATACTACTCAGCTGTAAAACAGAACAAAATCATTCCATTTGCAATAACATGGATGGACCTTGAGAGAATTATGTTAAGTGAAATAAGCCAGCAAGAGAAAGATAATCTGTGTATGACTCCACTCATATGAGGAATTTAAAACTATGAACCAAGAACAGTTTAGTGGATACCAGGGGAAAGGTGGGGTGGGGGGTGGGGGGTGGGCACAAAGGGTGAAGTGGTGCACCTACAACATGACTGACAAACATTAATGTACAATTGAAATTTCACAAGATTGTAACCTATCAATAACTCAATAAAAAAAATCATTAAAAAAAAAAAAAAGAACGGAGCAAAACAAAACAAAACAAAATCTATCCTGCCTAAAACTCTAAAGGTCACGGGGATCGGGTGAATTCAGAGAAAGCCTGACCAAGCTCTCTCCATCTTGTTCTACGTTCCCTTCCAAGCCTGCACTGTGAAGCCCCAGCACTCCTGCACAGCAGCTTCCCATGGGGGAGCCCGGCACCGAGGTCCCCGTCAGCATCATCCTGGCCAAGCCATCACAGAGCTCCCCGTCAGCTCCACACTGGACCAGCAGCAACATCTGTAATCTCTGAACTTTGTAGAGCTGTATCCCTCCATGAACCACGATCTTCAAAAGCTTGTTACAGATGAAGGTCACTGCTGAGTTTAAAGCTTCTATTTTCAAAATCCCAACTTCTTGTTCCACTGGCCCTAGGGAAAGTCACTGCTTCCTGAAGTCACTACCTCTGTGATATCTGGGTGTCCCTTTTTGAGTTTTCAGTCTTTCAATACCTAGTTAATTTCTTATATGACATGCCCTGCTAAAATAACTTGTGTCATTCTGTCTTCTGAATAGACTGTGAAAAAAATACAGAAGTTTGTGCTATGAGTGCTCCCAGTAAGTTTACCTCAGAAATGGATCATTTTGCTTGTGCCCTTAGGCCTGGGTGCAGTTCTGAGCTTCTTGCCAAGAGGAGCTAGTCATTCCAGGCATGTAGGAGCATCAAAATTAATCATCAGTAATCACCTGTGCTTGAGAGTAATTAAATGACTACAGAATCAAGAGGCTGCTGCCATTGGCCATTATGCAGCAATGGGATTCTGCAGAGACGTGGTATGGAATAGCTTCTGCTAAGTTCCCTGTGGTGCTTGCAGAAAGAAAATGACCAGCTTAGGTGTTTAAACTCAGCTCCAGTCACAGTCACAGAACCAGAAAGCTTCTGTAGGAGCCATAAGGACTTTCATATTTCTTGTAGCTACATGGATATATGCTGAAAATTGTACACAAATCTTAAGCATGAAGATTGCAGAATTACAGCCTGAGTTGAAATCACAGCCTCGTCAAGACTCTTGAATGAAGCTTATAGCATTGGTTGAGCAGGAATGGGATCCTAGGCTTTTTAAAGGGACATTGAAATGGCCTCAGAAAAAAATGAAAATCTTTAAATCTCAAGTTTCTCTAATCTTTCCTTTTCCCCTGATCTTTACCAATTCTACTAGTCAGTGTTCTCCAGAGAAACCTATCAACAGGATATAGAAAGATGGTAGATAAATAGATTGATAGGTAGAGATTTATCGTGAGGAATTGTCGCACATGATTATGGAGGCTGAGAAGTTCCACAATCACCCATGTGCAAGCTGGAGACCCAGGAAAGCCGGCAGTGTAGTTTGAAGGCCTGGGAATCGGAGAACCAATGGTGTAAATTCCAGTCTAAGGCCTGGGAACCAGGAGCACCTGGACAGGAGAAGATTGACATCATGGCCCAAGTAGTCAGGCAGAGTTAATTCAACCTTCCTCTACCTTCTGTCACAGGCCCTCAATGGATTGGATGAGGCCTCCTCACAAAGATGAGGGCAACCTGCCTTACCAAGTTCACCAATTCAAATGCTAATCTCTTCCAGTAACACTCTCACAGAAACACCCTGAAATAAGTTTGAACAGATATCTGGACATCCCATTGCCCAGTCAGATTGATACATAAAATTAACCATCATACCAGTGGAGGAAGCCTGTCCTAAAGGAGACAAGTCTTCCTTTATTTGAAGACATGTAATAAGCTCACATAGGGTAGTTTCCATCTGAGAGGAGGCCTCTTTCCTTTAGATCCAGCACAGCCACCTCCTGTTTTCATCAGACCCAAAGCTGATATCACACATCAGCATCTCCAGAGGGACAAGAACAAAGTCTGACTCAGGAAGATATAGTTTGTACACAAAATAGTTGCAACATTTTGCTAATTTATTTTAGCAGAAAGCTGAAGACTCTAAATGAGAATGGATTCTTATGATATTAGATCAAGGAGAATATATTAAAACACTGTATGGAGCCAAATTTATTGAAATACGTGCATCTACCAGAGATTCTGGTCTTAACGTGTTAGCTCATGCTGTTGTAATAGTTCTGACAGTTTATTTCATTGGTTGATTGAACCCTGGACTCAGTGGTGGCTTAGAGAAATAAATATATTAAAGTGAATGTATCACTCTGTTGCTTGTGTACCCACTTACCCACTACAATTCCTGAGAGGAGCCAGAGAACCCTCCCTCCGTTAACGCTTCTCAGTAGAAATACATTAGTGAAGGGAGCATGAGCATCCTTGCAAAGTTCTGTGGGACTGTCTGTACACCAAATATCTTGGAAGGAAATGCCACCATTGAGGTGGACTACCTGATTTCAAAGGGTGTAACAAGATTCCAGAGCATCAGAGTTCAACCGGCAGTGCATAACTTCCAAAGACAAAGGGGGTACACCAACTATAATGAGAAAGAGATAAAGTGGTCATTGAAATGTTTTGACCCACAGGGATCTTTGGCAGTGGCTAATTGATCATAGGGTTCCTACAATGAAAGAGATGTATAGCCTACTAAAATGTTACTTAATCTCTACAATGGGCAACCCTCCAGGTCTGTGGCCAGAATCTTGACTTAAGACACCACAATGGAGAGTCATGGCTTTTTCTAGGTTCCATACCTAAGCCATTCACCCAGAGTGCCTTGACTGAAGTGTAGGCAGGTCCTGTTGAAGAAGGACTCTGCAACACTAATGCATGTGTATAAATGACTCCTTTTCTGTACTTCCCCAAAGGGATCTGTGGCCATTTAAAGAAGTTACTACACCTTGGGAAAAATGGAAATACCTAGACCTGTAGGGGTTTAGTAGGCATTGGCTCTAAATTGACCCTATTTCCCGAAGACGGAAAATACCATTGTGGTATTCCAGTAAAAGTAGGGGCTCATAGTGGTAAGATGATAAATGAAGTCTGGGCCCAAGTTTGAATCATAGTGGATCAATGGTTCATGAACTAAACTTATGGTTATTTTCCTACTTTTGCTGAATGGATGATTAGAATAGACATACTCAGCAATGGAAAGAATCCCCACATTGACGTTCTGATCCTTGAAGCAAGACCCATTATGATAGGAAAGATCAAGTGAAAGCCTCTAAAATTTTGTCTCCCTAACAGGATACAAATGAATGGCAATACTTGTGAGAAAAATTACAGAGATTTGTGCCGTCATCAAAGACTTGAAAGATGTAGGGTTGGTAATACCTATAACATCTCTATTTAATTTTCCTATTTGGCCTATGCAGAAGATGAATGGATGTTGGAGAATGACTGTGGATTATCATAAACATAATCATATGATGACTCTAAATGTAGCTGCTATTCCTCATGTGCTGTCTTTACTGGGCCAAATAGCACAGCCCCTGATATCCAGGTATTGATTTTCTAAATGCTCCTGTCTCTATATTAATTAATAAGGTCCAGCAGCAACTTGCTTTTACCTGGAAGGACCAACAATACATCTTCACAGTCTTACCTCAGGGGCTCATCAACTCTTTTGCTGTCTCCCACAATATGGCTCACAGGAATACTGATCATCTCGATATTCCACAAAATATCATGGTCCACTGCATTGATGATCTTTTGATAGTTTACCCAATGAACAGACATAAGAAGTACTTTGGATACCTCAGTAAGATACATGCAAAGCAGAATGTGGGAAATAAACTTCATGAAAATTTAGGACCCTACCATTGCAGTGATGTTTCTGGCACCCAGTGATCTAGAGCATGTCAATTTTATAAAAGGAGAATGACAAGTGACTGCAACTTTGAGATGGCTACCGCTGAAATAGAAGCACAATGCCTGGTGGGCCTTTGATTTTGGATTTTGGTGGGTCGTTTGGGACCACATTTGAGTGGGCTATTCTGACTCACTTATCAAGTGACCCAGTACCTGTAAGTTTTAAGTGGTGATCAGAGTAAGAGAAGGCTCTGCAGCAAGTTCAGACTACAGTGCAAGATGCTCTTCTACTTGGGCCTATGACCAAGCAGATACAATGATACTTATAGTGTCCACAGTTGTACGGAGCCTCTGGAAAACACCAAAAGGGAAATCACAGCTCAGATGGCTAATATTTAATAGTAAATTCAAGTCTCCTACAGATATCTATTTTCTTTTGGAGAAACAGCTTCTAGTTTGATCCTAGGCCCTGATAAAAGCTGAATGTTAACAATGCTTCATCAAGTGACCATGAGAACTAAGCTGCCTGACATAAATAAGAGATATCTGACCCACCAAACCATGAGGTTAGAGATATGTAGCCACAAGTTATTATCAAGGGGAAAAGGGTTTAAGGTCTTGCTTGAGCAAGTCGCAGAGCAAGAAGTTATAGGGCCAGATAGATAAGACAACTTTCATCTACTCCCGCATTGCCTCCTTCCTTTCAAACCTTACCTCTAGCCTCATGGAGAGTTCCTTAGATGTGACGAATCAGAGGGAAAAAACTTGGGCCTGGTTTGCAGATATTTTTACCAAAGATGCTGGCATGAACTGGAAATGAACCTTTATACAATTATGGGCCCACTCAGGAGTGGACCTGCAGGAGAGCAGTAAAGGGAAGTCTTTCCGGTGAAAAATGGGCTTATGTCCCTGGAACTGACTAAGCTTCCCACATATGCCATCATCTAGAATCAGTTAGATTAACATAAGAAGAAAAAAGCCTACTGAAACTCAGTTATAGTTGAGTTTCCATATACAGTATACACTATAGTATAGTTTCTCAGTTGGGAGAAAACAACCCTGAAAGGATGGGCTTCTAGCTTCCAGGATATAGTAACTGCTTTGAATCCTTGACCAACAAATGATATTGTTTCTCCCATAAAATATATACTGGTTCAAGAATCAAGGAGGTGAAAGTGGGAATGGCATATCTCACTTTTAAACATAGTAACCCACTCACAGAATTTTCATTTCCCATTCCTGAAATTTTGCGCTTTGCTAGTTTGGAGGTCTTGGTTCACAGCAGAATTCTTTCACCAGAGCATGAGCATGACTCCATTGAATGGGAAGCAGTGGCTACCATTTGGCCTTTCAGAATCCTTGTGCCACTGAACCAGCAGGAAAAGAAAGGAGTTTCTCTCCTGGTTATTTGATCTTAATTACCAAGGGGAAGTTGGATTTCTCCTACACAGTGTGAGCAAGGTGGCTTATGTCTGGAAAACAGGGGATTCACTGAGTACCTCTTTGTACTTTCATGTCCAGTAAGAAAAATTTACACAAAAACTCCAGCAACAACAACAAAAGTGCAGAACCAACAATAATTTTGGCAATGAAGTTTTGGGTCATCCTACTAGGTAAAATATCCCAACCAGCTCAATTCCTATAAGAGGGCAATGGAAACATACACTGACTGGTAGAAGAAGGAAGTTATAGGATTGTAGCAGCTGTGGATACCATCTTTCTTGCTTGTGTGTACATATTAACTAATTTCTTCTTCTCTCTTCTCCTTCCCCTAGTTTTTGTACAGGATCTGTTGGTGATGGTTAGTGTTACAATTCTGTGTGTAGATAAAAGAACATTCAGATAGATCTGTGACTGAATTTGAAGAGTAATTAACAGCAACTGAAAATACATAGTGTAACTGTTGGGACTTTATGTGTCTTTGTTTTGAGGAAAGAGTGAGAAGCTCTTTGTACAAAGGATAACTGCAGTTCATTAGGAGGTTGTATGGAGCTGTTTTGGATGTTATGTGGAAGTTCGAAAATGTGTGGATCGTGTATATGAATTGACTGTGCCGATTATTAATGTATTCTCTCAGTTTCAAATCTATCCTTCTAAACTCTGTTGAGACTCTGCAGACCACATTTGTATTTTGCCCACTGGCTCCACATTCTGCTCTGCCAATCAGGGTGCAAGAAAGTGACCAGAGATGGGAAGAAGAAGAAGGGACACACTACTTCCTGTTTCCTGCTTATTCTGACTTCTACTTCCTGTCAGTGTCACTCAAGCAATGTTCCCTCCCTCTGGTCGTGACAGTTTGTTCCAACGGCTGCAGCTGATTCACAGACCCAGGCTCATCACGTCCCTTCAGAGACATCAGTGTCAGTTGGCGCCTCTCCTTTGAAGGTCTATGTCTAGCCCCCAGGAGCCTTGCATGAGCTCAGAGACACCAGCATGGCCACATAGCCTCCCTTCCTCAGAGGACTACTTCAGCTCTGTAGGGTCCCTTCTCCAAGTGTGCAGGTTCTAATAATTCCACCTACTTTTGTTTGTTCCCCTGGCCTGAGAGGTAGTAGCTGCCTTCTAATGTTGCTGCCTCTGTGAAAAAGAAGTGTCCACATTTCTGAGTTTTCACTTCTTCAACACTAGTTAACAGTTGTTACACAGATTCTCCCTGTTAAAATAAAATAAGGTATGATTCCTATTTTCTCACTGGCCCCTGACTGATCCAGTGGGAAAAAAAAGCTTTGAATTTGGGGGATGTGAGCACAAAACCTCAGTGTACAACTTACTAGCTGTATAACTTTGGGCAAATTCATCAATCTAAGACTGGAAACATGAGATAAAATATTGCCAATACTGTGAAGATTAAGTGACAAAATTCAGTTGGAACAGGTTTATTCATGGAAACCATAGCTCATATGTAAAGAAATAAAACTGTATTTTTCTATTATAGCGGTTAACTTAGCTCTGAAACAAACGTTTCAGTTGATGGTGGAAACACTTTAACCTTGCCGGCTATCCTGATTGCTTCTGATTTAATCCCATCACTCTCAGGTTAACTCTAGTTATCTTCCCTTTTCAGAATTTCCTTCCCTCCGTCTTCTTGCTTCCTCTGCTTGGCTCCTGGACTCACAAGAAGCTTAGGTAAAAGCATGGCCCCAGGCCAACGCATCACATCCTGTCCTCAAGGGCTTCCAGAGGCCTTTCAGCTGCCCTGTCTCCAGGTGTATGATTCTGTCCTTGGTCCCTCCTGTGGCGTTCTGGCTGATTCAATCCATCTGGATGACTTTCAGCCAGTTGTGCCACCTTCTTCGCCCTGCCACCCCCTGTGCATACGCACCACCCAGCACCCCAATTCAGGACCCTCTCTCAGTCTCAGTTCTGCTCCCCAGGGCCATCTGCACTGGCTAGGCCCTCCGTAACCTTGGTCTGGGGGTGAGAGGCCAGAGGGCTTGAGCCCATTGCTTCCTCAACACCCAACGTCCCAGGGGCGTCTGTTCCTCCTTCCCTCGGCCCTCCTCCTGGAAGGACCTCAAGACGCTGTGGCTTTGTAGAAAGAGAATGCGTTGGGAACTAATAGAAAGGATTTATTTTCACTACAAACCACTCTGTATTGTTTGAATTTTCTATCACAGGTGTCGTATTTTTATTTTATTTTAAAAATGGCACAGAGATTATCCGGGCAGTAGATTGTCAGTCAATTCTGCTTTCTTGTAAGATTTTCTACTAAAAATGAGTAAATCCTTGACTAATGGGGAAAAAGACATATTAAAAACTTTAGCAGTGTCTGCAAAACCTAACGGGTCTGGTGAAATGTCGTGTGTCCCGTTCTGTAAGGACTCGTCCCAGTGCTGGCCCACATGAAGCCGGGCAGCCTCAGCACCAGGAAGGAGGGGTACACAGTTTGGAAGAACTGGGCAATTCTTTGCTTCAGTAATTGTAGCTTTCAGTCACCCAAGGAATAATGCAGGTTTCTGCTAGATGAGGCTTGCTTCCAATTTACTATACATTATTCTATGAAGCATTATTCATTATTTACATTTGTGTGAAAGATAACGTCTCTAGTAGGCAAGAAGCAGAATGTAGCTAGGGAGTTTACCAAAAAGAATTGATTCAAAACCATGCTTACTGATTAGGATCCTTATTGAAGCAGGGACAGAAAAAAAACTGGTTACGTATTAGCAAAAATCAAATTTGATTTAAAGACAGTAATTTAGTTAACCAAATGTATGCATGTGATTAAAATGCAATATTGCTGTCATTATAATGCAATCAGCAAATTATTAAACTGCAATCAAAATGTAAACAAGTCCTATGTGTCTGCCAGAAGTCTCCTCATCGCAATATTTTCACTCAATTTGTAAACTAGTTTTTAGTAAATAGACCCTTTCATATTTCTCAGCTGTCACATTTCATCTTTTTCCCTTTTAATTTGTTAACTGAAAGAAAATATCAGAGGGACATTTTTAGGGAATATAGTGTATCTTTCCAAATACAATTTTTAAAAGTATACAAATCAGGGTTTATCAGTATTATTCTGCAAAAGTTGATCTGCTAAAAGAAAAAAAAATTGAATTTAAACATTCTGTTCACTTGTTTCTAACACAAAGATTAAGCAACATGTTAATGGATGATAAGCTTAACACTATTTTCATGATTGGTAAATTTAGAAATTAATTTTTAAAAGATAATAGCATATGAATATGCTCAACACTAGCATTGGATACGATTACACGTTTAAAATATGTTAAAGTAAGTGATTATTAGATGTCAAAATTATAAAATCTTAAACATGTAACTATCAAAACTGTGCATTTTATTTAAATCATACATGTTAACCACATCCCTAGCTTTCTTTGCTCTGCCCATGTTTTCAAAGATATCTTACTACTTTTCTGATCCTAAATCATACAAGAAAGAAAGAAATACTCTCTAAATATTTCACCTATCTTATCCCAATGCTTGCTTCTAAATGAAAACTTAAGATATTTTCACCAACAATATCCTAATTTCTACTTTAATAAAGCCTATTGTTTAATCTGAGCCATCTTCTGCAGACTTCTTTGGATTCCTATAACCTAAACCTCAGTAAACTTTTGTTGTTTGTTGGAAAACTTGCTAGAAACTCTGCCTGCAGCTCTGGTGTCGTAATATAGGTGGGGTGGGCTGCCTTCAAAGGCTGAGACACAAAGAGCTATTTCATTTAAGCAAAGAGAGTGTCTCAGAATTGTTTCCTTAGACTAGGGTGGATCCTAGTCGCAATTATGGTGTTTGAGGCTTTGCTTGCAGACAGCCTTTCTGAGAGCAAGCATTGTCTGTCTCCTGGCCGGGAAGAGCTTAGAGGCATCTTAAAACTGCCCTGGTTGTTAAAGGAATTGTGATGTTTCCTTCCCAGACTTCTCCTTGAAATTAACAATCTACCAGGTGAAAACAAAAAAGATAATATGTAATCTTTTCTGATTCTCATCTTTAAACACTCATACGCTATATATAAAATCAGTCTACAAACATTGTAAGTATTCTATTTTTTCTTGGCATTTTTTTCATACAAAAATTTTCATGAATCTACTTTTGCTACATGTTTGTCTTTTAATTTACAATAAAATATTCTGTGGTTTACTTATTCATTGTATAATTATTAAACATTTGAGTTGTTTCTAGTTGATAATAATATATTATGCAACTATCTTTATGCAAATAATATTTTTCCTACCTTTGGAATAAGTAAATAAAATGAATTGTTGGTTCAATCCATAAAACCAAAAGTTAAAAAAATAATAATAATATTAGAGAGAGAACTCATTGAATTTTAAGAACATATTATATAAAATAATAATAATATGTTCAGGGCATTGTTCTAGGTGACTTACATGTATTAACTGTTAATCCTTAGAGCAATCTCATAGAAGTGGGCACTATTTTTATCCCATTTTACAGATAAGGAACCCCAGCACGGAAGAGTAAAGCGCTTGCCCAAGGTCACACAGGTAATGTATGAAAGAGCTGATATTCCAACTCAGGCTATCTGGCATCAGAGACACACTCTCAGCCATTATCTTGCCCTGCCTCTTTAATGACTGTAAAGATAGAGGGTCCAATAAGTAAGAAAGATTGGATTAAGATATTGGACTGAAAACACAATGACACAAAACATGGGGAAAAGGAAGGAGAGAGGAAGAGAGAAAGGCAAGGAAGGAGGAAAGGAGGGAGGGGGAAAAAGGAAGGAAGAACAGAAACGAGAAATCTGTAACAGCACTGGGAAACAGGAAATAGGCATCAATGGAAGAGAACATTGAGGAATCGCTGGACGCTGAGGCCGCCATAGTGAATCTCATCCCGTGGAGCAGGCGGACTATTGAGAGCTCCCCCATCACACACACACACACACACACACACACACGCATGCACATGCACATACATGCGCACAGACCATAGTTGCAGCCCCAGTTGGCCTACACCAGAGCTTTGAACCTGAAACACGCCCTGTGAAGAGAGTGAACTAACAGTCTCAGGAAGAGGAAAGTGTATCTCAAGAACCTCTGCACCATCATGACAAGCATAAAAGAGAATGAAATTTTAAAAAGGAGCTTTACCCAGAATGGGAATACCACACAGCCAAGTTAAGATGGTTTCACTTGGTCCTTTGGGCTCCTTGGCCTCCCTGGCTGTGTCATGCCTGAGACCCAAAAGTGAAGCCTGCCATCCACACGCCTTGCCCACCTTACCGACCTGCCTCAAGTCAGTTCTGTCATTCAAGAGAGAAGCTGTTGGGAAAATGGACCTACGTGTTGCAGAGAAATCCACGCCAGCAACCTGCAGCGGGAGGAGGGAGACTCAGCAGATGGAACAATTGATCCTGAAAAGTCTAAAGTGATTCAAGAAGCAGAAAACAATCTAGAAAAAGTTCATTTAAAAGTTATCAAATAAAAGGAGGAAGTGGTGTACCCACAACATGACTAACAATAATGTACAACTGAAATCTCACAAGGTTGTAGTCTATCATAACATTAATGAAAAAAAAAGTTATCAAATAGATTTAAGAGAATGATGCATTAAAAAGAACAGTTTTCTATGGAAAAAAGAACAGGAACAATAATTTAAAATGTGACCATCACTTGGGGTAATGGAAGTTTTCATATCGTAACTGAGGTGAAGGTGACATGACTGTGCTTTAGTCAAAATTCATAGAACTGTACATTAAGAGGGGCGAATATTACTCTATGCAAATTATGCTCAGTAAACATGACCTTAAAATGGTCTTAAAAGTGATTGCAAAAAGTTTTTTTTTTTGAGGAAGATTATCCCTGAGCTAACATCTGCTGCCATTCCTCCTCGTTTTGCTTAGGAAGACTGGTCTTGAGCTAACACCCATGCCCATCTTTGTCTACTTTATATGTGGGGCACCTACCACAGCATGGCTTGCCAAGCAGTGCCATGTCTGCACTCAGGATCCAAACCTGCGAACCCCAGGCAGCCGAAGTGGAAAGTGCACGTGTAACCACTGAACCACCTGGCCGGCTCCACAGAAAGTTTTTAAAATTAGAACAGCCAAGTGAAAAAAATGGCACAAGTAAAGTAAGTTAGTAATCTGAAAGACCAAGTAATGAAGGACAAAGTCAGAACTTCTCCAAGAACATAAAATAAAAGGCAAAAAGGACAATATGAGAAAACATTTTACAAGGCAAGGAGAATAATCCACAGTCCAATATGCTTTTAGTAGGGGCATTGCAGAACAATTAAAAAAATGGAGAGAAGGGAAAAAAATCAGATAAGAATAGTATTTCCCCAGCTAAAGAGAGGCACAAGTCCTGACATTCAAATGGCTAGTCAAATACCAAATGGGATAAGTGGTCAAAGACCATCACCTATCCACGTGAAATAGACACCTACACGCAATGAGAGAAAAGAACTCAAAAGACAAATAAAACTCCTAATAGCTTTCAGACAGAAGATGGGGGAACAAGGATCAGACTGCCGTCAGAATTCTTATTGGCAATAGGTTGCTATTAAATAATGAACATTATCTTCATAGTCCTGAGGGAAAATGCCAGCTTTCTCTCCTGGAAAGGTACAATGTTTCCCTTTCCATACTCCATTTGTTAGAAGCCAGTCATTACAGCCAGACCTCCTAGAGGGAGAAGTATCAAAGAGTATATGGAAGTATGTTAAAAATATCACAGTAAACAATAAATATTTTGGAGGAGATATCTTGAGGCTATGCAATTCCTCTGTTTCTCCTGAAAGCTTCAGGCTAGGCCGTCAGCTCTTCCTCAAGTACATCCAGAATGTTCCTGCTTCCTGGTACTGGCTCCATATGCTCTTCCCCAAGGACAGCGGCACACCATCTCCTCTCTTCTTCACACCTCTGCTCAGAGGCCTTCTTCACAGCCCTGTCTAAACCAGCACACCAGCCCCAATCCTCTTAGCACCTTCACTTTTCTTATTAGTATTACTGACCTCGCATTACATTATCACCCATTGTAGATTATTTGCTCCCCCACCGGAACTTAAGCTCCATATGAAAGGGATTTTGTATGTGTCTTTCACTGCTCTATAGAGCACCTACATAGAACCTGAAAAATGTTTGCTCAATGAAAAAAATGACAATTAGTACTATTTGGAACTGAAGGATTATAAGATTGTAATTTATAGTTATGTTAACTAGTGTTTCTTATCTTTTTAAAACTTTAGCCTATTATTTAGCCAACATTTAATTTGAATACCTACTATATGCAGGAGTTACAAGGAGGGAGAAGGAAAAAAATCAGGATAAATAAAGCATAACTTTTACTCTTGCTTATTCTTGTTTATAAATACACAGGTCTTCACAGTGTTACTCGTGGTAAAGGTCATAATGGACAAACTTCTGAATGCTATTGGAACAAAGGAAAACAACTGGTGTCTGGCCACCTAAGTCAAGAATGATCTCGTGGGTGGAGTCACCATTTTAGTTTGTTCCTAAAGAATGAATTAGCCACTTAGAGAAGAGAGCAATGGGTATTCTAAATGGAAGAGGAAAACTATAAACAGTCCAAAGCAAGCATGGAGTCTTGAAAGAAGTCGGTGAATACTCAGTATGATGGGAGCCAGAGTTGGCTTTGCAGGCAAGTGACATGTGCAGTTGTACATTGCTCTGTTCTCAGAAGGGTTCCATGCTTGGTTTAATTTTCTGCTGTCAGTGGTTTGAAATTCTTCAGATTTTATCTTCGAACTTATGTTTTATAAAGTGAAATGCAATGGGATGATGGAACATACGTGTGAGCAGAGGGGATCTGGGCTATTCCATGACCCATCGGCAGATAGCGTTCACAATGCCCCATGAACACAGAATTTCCAGTGGAACCATCACAAGTGAGAGTTCAGCGAAACTCAAAGTGAGGACAAGGTAAGCACAGTAAGTGTACCACTCAGTAAGCAGGGCCGCTGACTTCCCAGAGAGGCTACACCTTCCATTTGAACCAGAACTTGCTGAGAACAGAGAAAGAAGGCATGCTGTGAAACACAAACTTACCAAAATTAGGTTCCCACTCTCCCACAAAGACTGAGAGACTAGCGCCCTATCTGCAGGTGTTGCCTGGAACAAACAGCAAATTCTTTTGTCAGCCTTGAGCTTTCCCACATAGGAACTTAAGGGGGCTGGAGTGGTCATCCTGAAGCTGTGAGCTTGAGCTGTTAGAAACTGTGCTGGTGTTTGTTAAGGTCTCCTAGTTGGGGGCAGGGAGACCGGAACGAAATCATTTGTGCTGACAGTCTGCAGTCTTCATAGGCCAAGGTTGAGGCCTTGTCAAGAAGAGGGCACAGAGGAGCCTGACTAGAGTTTGGTCACAGAGAGAATCTTTGTCAGCCATGAAAATTATGTGGGTCCTGGTGGGCGCCTACTATTTGTGAGAGAAATGACTGGGGTGGTGATAGGAAAGAAAAGCTTAGGTCATACTGTGATAGATTCACATTCCAAAATGGATTTCTAATTCTAGATAAACATTATTTTGTAAGACATATTTTTTCCTGAGGAACAGGAGCATATATTTAGTAAATTCTCATTAAAAGTTATCCATAAATTTTATAGACTCCTCTCCTCATAGTGCTTGAACGGACTTTAGAAATCATCCCCAACTTTTATTTTAGGACCCTGAGAGGTTGGTTAATGGGAATTAGTGGGAAAAATGTGTATCTGTCAACTCTTAATCAAAAAAATATAATAAAATGTGTGTTTACTTTGTTTCTCTTCTTCCTTCTCCTTGCTACCTAAAATGGCTATTTCGTTGTTCATTTAATCTCATTCCATAAGGTGGAAAGGGCAAAAACAAACGTAAGAGTAAAGAGAACCGTTTATCCCTGTATGAGGCTTTGCTAATGACATAGCCCTTTCACAACAGTGTTGCACTTGGTCCTCACGATGGCGCAGCAGACGGTACAACTTCTCTGTAACAGCCGGAGACTTTCAGGCTGAGAACGGTGAGAAGACCAGCAACACTCACATAGGCTGGACAGCCAGGGACAGGGCTGTTCTCGAGCCTCCTCTCAGTCGCCCCTGAGCCTCCTCTGATGGTATCCTCTTGGAAATCTGCCTCCCTCAGCTTGAGCTGCTACACCAAAAATACCATAGACTGGGTGGCTTAAATGAGTCATTTATTTCTAATTTTGAAGACTAGGAAGTCTAAGGTCAAGGTGCTGTCCAGTTTGGTTCCTGGCAAGATTTCTCTTCCTGGCTTTCAGACTGCTGCCTTCTCGCTGCATGCTCACATGGCAGAAGGAGAGAGATCATTTCTCTAGTGTCACTTCTTTAAAGGCACTAATTCCATTCATGAGAGCTCCACCCTCCTGAGCTAATTACCTGCAAAGGCCTCACCATCACGTTGAGAGCAAGGGCTTCAACACATGAATTTAAGAGACACAAACACTCAGTTCATAGCAAAATCCTAGCGCCACGTGCACATTAGTGTAAAAGAGGAAATATTACATCCCCAACTCCTCATTAGCACACAGCGATAGGGGAAGGACAAACATGGGTTTGCATTGATGCTGTCAAATTATAATGCTTTTAAACTATGCTTATGACATGAAAAGTAGCAACCATTTTTGGCTGAACTTTTTTTACTGTCTTAAAACTGATTCCTGGCAAATTAAAAATAATTAGCACTCATTCCTTTTAGCTTCTGTATTTTGATTCTTTAAAATATCAACTTGACTATTGTGTCATTCCATGGAGCAGAAAATAAGCTCCTTTAAATATATACTTATATATTTAAGACAACACATAGTATGTAATGTCTGAGTCTGAATTAAGAGGGTTTTTTTCTAAATCCAGTGGTGAAGAAAATTAGCTTCATAAAGATGATTGAGGACTTGATGGAAATGTTTTGATTCCATGTTTCAAGAAAGAAAAGTAATGAGTCTCTGGGATCATTAAACTCTAAATAAAAAGCTCCTCTGCTGAAGGAAAAAAACATTATTTTTTTAATAATGAAAACATCTTTAAAGTCAATAACATGCTATGTAGGTTTGGAAAAAATGACTCATTTGGGGAGTGTGAATGTGACTAAAATATTTAGTGAGCTTCATTCACTACCTAATATGGACCAGTTCGTGCAGAGCAGTATGTTTGCTGAATTAGATCAGTAGTAGGGAATCTAACTGTAGCATTTTAGACATCTACATTACCATGTGGCTCCTATGAGATACCTTTCATTCATTCATACATTTATTCACTTCACAAAAACCTGTTGAGAGTTGGATCAGTAAGAGAAGGCTTCTGCCTGCAAGTTTGGTGAGAAGGACCAGTAACATTAAGGGCCCCACAGGTCAGTCCTGGAGTGGGTGGTAACAGCCAGAACATGGTCCATGTAATCCAGAGTAATTTCAAAATAAGTCAAGTGCTTTCTTAACTTAAGTTTTCCCAGAACCCAACTCTGAAATGAGGGAGTGTATGTGATTTGGGTGTTGAGTCCAGAAACACCGCCAGTAGGGTGTTAGATAGGAAGTAGATAGAAAGGGAGGGAAGCCAATAATGAGTGTGTTATATTGTTGTGTCTCCCCTGGGGCCCCAGGAGGTGAGTCCTGTGGGGATGCTGGGTGTGGTGCTGGAGTGGGGAGTCAGGCTGACTTGACCATGGTGACATCAGTTGGCTAAGGTCCCAGTAGTGCTATCCATGGACAGAGTTTCTCAAACTCTGTAAGTGAACATGAGACCCTCCTAATACTTCTTATGTCTCTCAGTCTCCCGAGAAAAAAACTTCTTTCCACTCCTAGCCTCTTCAGTTTTCAGTCCTATCCCTTCCATCCCTGGTTGGAAGAAGATGAGAGGCTGGAAACGATCTTAAAATACCTGTTTTTGCCTCAAATTTTACTTAACCCAATGACTGCTATGCCAGAGTCCTGAGATGGTGTCATGGGAGCACAGAGAGGGGAATGGGGATCTCCGCTTGAGATAGTTGTGGTATCGACCCTGATATCAGTTTCCCTACATTAAACCCAGCATATATGGGGTTAAAACCAAAACACTCATTCCCTGCTTATTCTCTGGCTTCCTGGCTCCAGAATGCACTATCCACCATGGAGACAGACACCGTCAAGGGCAAGCACCTGGACTATCTCCCCCAACAAAGAGATACAGACTGGTGGGAAAGCTGCTGACCAGCAAGGTCACAGGCTTCCTCCTCTCTGCAAGTAGTCTCAAGGCCAAAGATAGGCTGGTGAAAACGCTCTGACCAGCAAGGCCATATGCTCCCCCTCCCCTACCTAAAACCCCAAATAAAAACCCTTCCTTTTAGCTTTTCGAGGAGTTTGGGATTTCAGTGTTAGCTACCCTCTCTCCTTGCTCAGCGCTGTGCAAAAATAAAATTCCTACTTTCTTCCACCACCCCTGGTGTCAAAAATTGGCTTGCTGCACAACGGGTGAGCAGACTCACTTCAGGTTTGGTAACAGTTGGAAAAGAAATCTTAAGAGGTAAGGCTTAAAGGGGATGAGGATTTTACAATGTGGGGAGGGGAGCAAGGCCATCCCCAGGAGAGGAAATGACCAGCGCAAGGCTCCAGGGTGCCCTGGAAAGGAGAAAATGTACTTGGTGCCTGGTGTGTAGAGTGCACAGATTTGAGAAAAGAGACCTTCAGTAGATAGGGCCAGGTTGCACATTCAAGGATTCAGAAGGGTGGCTGCTAATAACACGAAAGATTTACTAACCCAAAGTCCAGTATAAAGACAGAATAGAAAGGAAGACAGAGAGAAGGAGCGTTGAGAGTGGGTATCATAGCCAAATCTTCATTTTTTCATATTGGAAAAAGTAAGTACTAAGTCATGATAGAAATAATGAATAGTAAGGAAGAATAAAAATGGCAACAAAATATGTTATGTACAAGTGAGACCATTAGACATTGCTAAATAAGCTAAAAATGATTGTATCTAAGAGTAGGACTTGGAATGGGGAGGGCTGTAAATTGATGAAGGATAATTTGACTCTTAAAACTATGAGTATGAACGTGTATTTCTTTGATACAAGTAAGGATAATTTTATTACAGTCTCACAGTTCAATACCTAAATGAATGAAGTATATCAAGAAATACTATTTGTACAGTACTCTGTAAGATGTGTACTGTCATCATCCATAGCTCCCCCTAAGACAGCCATTGAACATTCTGACTTGAGAGCTCTGAAAAGTCTTCTTGCTTCCCTTAGATTTGTTATGGTCAATAAAGGTTCATAGCTGTTTAGTGTGTTAAAAGTTTGATCCATTATCTGTTCAAATAATTTCCCATAAATACAGACACTTTGAAGACCAAAAGGCTGCTTTAGGAGAATGAAATGGATAGCTCACTATTCTCTGCCTAGAATTCAGCAATCCCTCTGAGGCCGTATTGAACTTTTAATCTAATTCAAATTTGCAAGATTGAGTGCTGAAACCTTGAGGGAGAGAGGCCACTAGAAGTATATTCTTGTTTTTCGGTTTTTACACTGGAAAGGACTAAACATTAAAGTGTTGTCTTCTAAACAATCATCAGCCAATAACCGGTTTGTAAAATTAATTTCCTAATTGCATAATTTTATTACCCATGGATGAATGTTGCTAACTCTTTACCTAAGATACCTGATCAACAGAACCCTTGATTGCCCAGTGACAGTCTACAAAGCCGGACAGGCTTAACAGAAAGACAGGAGGTGCTTTGACAGTCTGCTTCAGAGTTTTGTCAAAAGTGTGTTTATGTGCTTGTGTGGGTTTTTGCACAGGCATGCAAGGCTATTCTATAATGACGGGGAAATAATGGGTGGTTTAAAGTCCTTGTAAAATGTCAAATGCAAATAAAATGGATATCTTTTTTTCTAAATGTTTTCATCCACGGCATTACATCTGTCACTTTACCTAGACGTTAGTGATTTGAGATGCAAAGGTATCTGTACATCTTGTACTGTCATGGATAATAAATAACTCATCAACATATTGTTGTGTAGTGTTTATTACAATGCTAGCCAGTTACCAAGGAGGATAGTTGCCTGAAGCTCTTTTTTCTGTGGTGTTGGTGGATTTCCACCATGTCATCGCCTCCCTCACCTAGTCCCCTTGATAACCTTTGGCGCATATTTCTATTATGGCTGGCCACAGTAGATTAAAGTCACATACAGTGGCCATGAGATAATGCAAAGTTAAGTTACCCATATATGTAGAAACTAATTAAGTTTCATATTGTGGCATTGGCTTCATTTGCTATTAACTAAATGCATGAGTTACCCTCACTTTATAAAGCTAAGTAAAAAAACACAGATCATGTTACAAACTCTGGTAGATAAGAACCCTAAGCAACACAATCTCCAGCTATTCTTGAATGCCTAATAAAACTAATTAAAACAGTAAAACTATTTAACAACTTAGTCAAGGAAGAGATTTACCAACAATTTCACATAACTAAAATTTGCATTATAAGAGTTAAGTTTGTCTTGGTCAGTACTTTGAAATCCACTCCAAAAATATTGTGCACTGGTAATTTTATGATAGGTACGAGTTATTCTTAACTTAATTTTTTTTAGCATCAGTTCCCCCCCTGAAAAACAGACAACTTCTTTTGCCAGTGTGATTTAATAATATAACATCTATCATGGTTTATAAAATTAACACTCAGATCACCTTATTTCTTTAGAGCACTATCCCCGATATTTGCAACCTTGCCACAAGGTGGCAGGAGGTCTCCTGCTTCAAGTAATCGTCATTTCTTGAGATCCAAATTTCAACCAAGAATTTTGTACAAATTCTGTATGTAAATCCAGTGTATACATCCACTAAAGCTACAGAATGTAACAGACATAAAGGGGACATAAGTCATCTTACGGGCATGTGCCGCCAGCAGATTTGTGTCTATCCCTTCTCAGCTGTACCCAGACCCAAGGGTGGTCTGACACTAAGTAACCGCTCAACACACATTTGTGGAGTGGACAAAGGCAAGAAGATTTTCTAAAGTGAGCATAATTTGATATTCTTCTCAATAATCATAACTTTATCATTCTTAGAATAAATTACTATATTCTGCTCATCCTGCGGCCTTCAGCTGACCTGCATTCCAGCGGCCCTCTGGGGAAATTTAATCAGTCATGTTTGGCATGTTTCCTCCTTCAAGGATCTCAAAGTAAATTAAAGGAAAAATGTTCATTCGTATTTCTAGCAATCTTCAATACATCAAGGAGGGGAGCAGAAAGGATAGGATAGGAATGGCTATGTGGTCACAATAATATAATTGTTATTTTTCAATAGGAAGCGGAAGCAAGCAGTTTCTGACTATCTTCTTGTGTGCTAAGTGTCCTACTGTGTGTGTCGGTGTTACCCTGTGGGGTAAGTTTCAGCTTCCTTACCACTAAAATGAGGACGCTGTTACCTGCCTCCTAGGGTAGGCACCTCATTACATCAGTGGGCTGGTATATGTGAATTGCTTAGCACAGTACTTGGCATAGCAACACTCAACCAACTTTAACCAATATTCTAGACTTGCGAACTAGTGACAGACTCCAGGAGGCTGACTAACTTCATTTGTCATAATTGTAGTAAATGATGGAACTGGACTTTGAACCCAAGCCCACTTATTTCAAAGCCCATGCCTTTGATTTCCTTGCAATACTGTCTCTGTTCTGTATTGAGAAAATCCTTTGTGACTTGTTTTCTCCATCAAAATGCTACTTTGTTCTTATGTTTATGGTTTCATCTGTTGAGGTTTTTTTGTGAATTTTCTCTAATTGAGTCATTCTTAACTTTTTTGAGATCACATAGCATTGGAACATCTGATCTAAGTTCTGCACTATTTCCACTTCCAAAACAAATGCCAGGACAATCTTGCACATAATTTTAAGAAGGATACATGTCCCCGAAGTTCTTGCATGGAACCTAAATTAAGAAAGTCCATTCCAAATCCTGTTTTACTAAACATTTTCTTTTTGTAATCATCTTCCAATGTTGAATTGGTGCCTGTTATACTGAACATTTGTGTCCTCACTCAAATTCATATAATGGAGCCCAAACTCCCAGTGTGGCTGCATTTGTGGATGGAGACTCTAAGGAAGGAATTAAGGTTAAATGAGGTCATAAGGGTGGGGCCCTGATGTGACACGATTAATGTCCTTATTAGAAGAGACGTCAGAGAGCACTCTCTCCTTCTCCCTGCATGCACGCACTGAGGAAAGGCCACGTGAGGACGTAGAAGCCTCACCAGAAGCCAAATTGGCTAGAACTTTGATATTAAACTTCTAGACTCAAACTGTGAGAAAATAAATTTCTGTTATTTAAGCCCTCCAGTCTGTGGATTTTGGTTATGGCAGCCCGAGCTCACTAAGACAGTGCCCCAATAAGAAATGCATCAAACCCACAACTATTCACAAACTAACTCTTTATAGAAATTAATCTTTATGTTTTATGTTTTAAATTTAAATTTTTAATAAATGCATGCTTATAGAAATTGAAATATACAGAAAAATAAAACTATATTAGCAATTTACTTCTTTTTTACAGATTAAAGGCAACTACCACAAAAATTTTAGTATGCCTTCTAAAATATAGTTTTGATCATGTCACACATATAATTTTATATACTTTTTCAATTAACAGTATATAAAAACATTTCTCAATTTGATGGGTTAAAATAGCTGCATTAAATTTCTTCAGACCTAAACATTTCTTAATTTAGGTTATTTTCAATTTTTTTACATGAGTTTTTTTAGTATATTTGGTGATGGTTTTTTTTTTTTTTTTGAGGAAGATTAGCCTTGAGCTAACATCTGCTGCCAATCCTCCTCTTTTTTTGCTGAGGAATACTGGCCCTCAGCTAACATCTGTGCCCATCTTCCTCTACTTTATATGTGGGACACCTGCCACAGCATGGCTTGGCAAGCAGTGGGGAAGTTCGCACCCAGGATCTGAAACGGCGAATCTGGGGCCGCCAAAGCAGAACGTGTGCACTTAACTGCTGCACCACAAGGCCAGCCCCAAATTTTTTAATATATTTGATGTTACTCTTTGAATGAGTTGCAGTACAAGATCATTATATCTAATTTATGCTTTTTTAAAGGCTTTTTGATACCTTCTGACAAGTCACTTTTCTAAATAAGAAAACAGGTTTTTTATTTTTTATAAGCAATTCACGCACGTGAGATATATATATGCACTGATTGCTCTGCATAGTTCCAATATCCATGAATTTCAGTTGTCACGATTTAGTTAAATAACACCAGTTCAACACAGAATTTCAGTTACAATGGTTACATAGTAAAGAATTTGACCTTGCCCAAAGAAAGGCCTGTCCTCAGCTCCTGGGTAACCTCTAAACCACTGGGATTTCTAAAGCAATAGGAGTGTCTTTGCTATTCGTGGTGGACCCTTCAAACAATACTGACAGTTTATGCTACAAAATGACTAATAGTGGGCACATTGGGCCACTTTATATCAATCCAACATCTGTGAAGGAGTGTGGGGTTGGAGATTGAGTTTGACCATGGAGCAATCAGTCAACCATGCCTATGTAATGAAGTCCCAATAAAAACTCTGGACACTGAATCTCTGGCAAGCTTCCCTGATTGTAAATACCCCATGTGTCACATGTTGATGCCAAGAGGGTCATGCATCCTGAGGTCAATGGAAGCTTTGCATTTGGAACCTTTCCAGAAATATCTGATAAATGATAATATATCATAATTATCCAGTCCTTTGCATATGGACATATGCACATATATGGTTCTCAGAACAGGTTTAAACACAATGAAACTATGCATTTGTATGTGTTTTCAGTTTTCAAAATGCTTTTACATTCACTGTTCTACTTTTCCTTCATGGCATTCCTGAGGGTTATCTGCTTCTGATGGCAAATCATTGTGATAAGTGACTCAGAAAATTCTAAATAGATAGATAGACAGAAAGACAAATGAACAAACAGAGTAGTCACAAAATTATGGAGTCTTCCTGCTGGAAAGGACCCTAGAGATCTTGACATTAATGTAGTTCACTTTAAGATCTGAAAGATAAAAAGAATTGTCCCACATCACATAGTCAGCTACGTTCTCAAGGTCTCCTGATGCTTAAATCTTCTTCCACAACACCAGCTGCCATTCATAAAACTGTAGAATAGATTTTTAAAGCAAAATGGCCCTCAATAAAAGACTAGTTCACTCTTGACACTCATTATAAAAATAAAAACCCATTCTCATGGATAATTATCTTCACCACTAAACGATAGTGAGAAGAGAGCTAAAAGGGTTCCTAGGGATTATGATAAAGACCATCAGTTCTATACCATATGTAGCTCTACAAACAGTAGAGTTCCATAAGTAAAATTATGGGTTTTCAGAACAGCTGGACCCAAGTTTACCTCTTGGCTCATCCACTTACCATCTGGTTCCTTAGATAGTTATCTAACAACTCTAAGACCCATTTTTCTTATCTACATCATAGGTAAAAGACCCATTTTTCTTATCTACATAATATTGTAAAAGTAGCATTTATCTTAAGAGGATGTTGGGAGGACTAAAATTAAATAATCTGCATAAAGAATTTGACACAGTACCAAGTAGCTAGCAAGTGCTCAGTAAATGTTAATCATATATGTTTACATCAGTGAGAAACATTTTCCAAACCTCAGGATCTCTCTGAAACCTTTCATCCCCACCTGAAATCATTTGTGAAAATCACAATTTCCACAAAACCCATTTTATGTTCTTACTCCTTCTGGAGCTTTTTCCTCTTTCTTTGAGTACTCACAAATTTGGTCAAATCAATCAGTGCCAGATTTAAAACTGTGGAGTTCTCAATTCTTACTGAGCATAAGTATAAGCTAAGGAACTTAAAAATATTAATACAGATACTTAGGGTTCCACTCACAGAGATTCCAATTCAATTTGCCTGAGGCACAGCCTCGACATCAGTATTTTTAAAAAGATCCTTAGGTGATTCTAATGTATAGTCAGGAGTGAGAGCCAATACTCTAACATATTATGAACTCTATAATTTAAATTTGAGGATTTATAATTAAAATTTGCCCTTTTCCTGGGGGCCAGCCCCATAGCCGAGTGGGTAAGTTTGCGTGCTTCACTCGGCAGCCCAGGGTTTTGCTGATTTGGATCCTGGGTGTGGACATGGCACTGCGCTCATCAAGCCATGGTGAGGTAGCATCCCATATGCCACAACTAGAAGGACTCACAACTAAAAATACACAACTATGTACTGGGGGCCTTCGGAGAGAAAAAGGAAAAATAAAATCTTTAAAATTTGCCCTTTGCCTAGAAAAAAATGCAGTGAGTGTAAATCATCTCTAAGGAAGCTCTGGTGTTGGACTTACTACTAAAAGACTTTGAAACAGGTACTACAGATATGTCAAAGAACTAGAAGATAAATTTTCTGAAGAAATAATGTATGACAATCTTGCCTTAGGAAATGGAGAATATCAATAGAGAGAAATTGTAATAAAGGACAAAATAGAAATTCTGGAGTTGAGAATTATAACTGAAATGAAAAAATCATTAGAGGGGCTTAACAGTAGATCTGAATGGCAGAAGAAAGACTGAGAAAACTTGAAGTTAATCAAAAGAGATTATCCAATCTAAGGAAGAAAAAGAAAAAGAATGAAGAGAGTTTCTGAGAACTGTGGACATCAGGAAGCAGGCCTACATATACACAATGGAGTTCCTGAAGGAGAGGAGAAAGTGAAAGAAGCAAAAAGAATATGTGAAGAAATAATGGTCTGAAAACTTCCCAAATTCATAAAAACATTAATCATCTAAGAAGCTCAACCAACTGCAAATAGGGTAAACTCAAACGTATTTACATCTCAATATTTCATAGCCACACTGTTGAAAGACAAAGACAAAAAGAGAATCTCGAGACTAGCAAGAGGAAAAAAATTCATCCTGTGCAAGGGAGCCTCAATAAGATTTATGACTGACTTCTGATCAGAAACTATGGAAGCCAGTAGGCAGTGGATGACATATTCACAGTGCTGAGAGAAAACAGTCTATAAGAATTCTAGGAATCTTGTTGAGATTGTGGCATAACCCTAGGGACTGGCCCCATCCAACAGCAAGCCCTCAGGGTACTTGTTGGCCTGCATTGACTCAGTGCCTTGATCCTCTACAGGCAGGTGAGTGTGTCCACCTCTGTGGGGCAGGGCCTGTGTGAAGACCCAGTGAACTGTAGGGGGCATTGGTGGAGAGGTGGCAGCCTCTCAGTGGGGCATCAGGGTATGCTCCAGGGGTTTGGGAAGTGTGCATGGACCAGGACTGTGTCAACAGTGTGTGGTCCTGTGGGGGTGGAGGCTTATCAGAAGACCTGTGCTTCAAAAATAGCCATTAAAAGGACCAGCCCCACCTTCCAAAATCTGAAACAATTGAGTGCTTCCCTGCCTAAGGCCAGCCTCATTCAGGTGCACTCCTAAGAAAACTGAGACTAGCATTGCAGGCCTGAGGCCTATACAAACTGTAAGCCCCTGACTCTATCAACCAGGTACACTGGGTACTCACCCAATTAAAGGGAAAACTGCAACAGAAGTGTGTTGTTAGACCTTGTAGCCAAAGGTGCCGAGGCTCCCCAAATCAGATTTACAAACAGCTGGCCAGGGAAGGAAAGACTAGACTCCCTGGGTATCTGCATTGACAGCAACCCTGCCACAGCAGAAGGTCACAAGTAGCCCACACAGGGGTCACTCTTGGATTATTTGGACTGGTGATGAGAGGGAGGCACACTGCTAGGCCTCAAAAGGCATCTCTTACATAAGGCCACTTCTCCAAGATCAGGAGACATAGCCCACTCACCTAGTACACAGATATAAGCACAGAGAAAGAGGCATAATGAGGAGACAAAGGAATACTTTCCAAGCATGGGAACAGGACAAAACCCCAGAAAAAGGACTAAATGAAACAAAAATAAGCTACCTACTTGACAAAGAGTTCAAACAAAAACTCATAAGGATGCTCACAGATATTGGGAGAAGACTGGATGAACACACTGAACTCATCAACAAAGAAGTGGAAAATATAAAAAGAAATCAATCAGAAATGAAGAATACAAAACTGGAAATGAAAAATTCACTAGAGGGACTCAATAACAGAGTAGATGATAAAGAAGAATGGATCAGTGAGATAGATGAAAGACTAGAGGAAATCACCCAAGCTGAACAGGTAAAAGAAAAAAGATTTAGACAGAATGAGAACAGTCTAAGGGAACTCTGGGACAATATCAAGCACACTAACATTCATATTATAGGTGTCCCAGAAGGAGAAGAGAGAGACAAAGGGGCAGAAAATTTATTTGAAGAAATAATAGCTGAAAATTTTCCTAACCTAAGGAAGGAAACAGACTTCCAAGTACAGGAAGCACAGAGAGCGCCAAACAAGCTAAGCCCAAAGAGGCCCACACCAAGACACATTATAATTAAAATGTCCAAAATTAAAGATAAAGAGAGAATGCTAAAAGCAGCAAGTGAAAGGCAACAAGTGACATACAAAGGAAAGGCCATAAGGCTATCAGTAGACTTCTCAGCCAAAAACCTACAGGCTAAAAGAGAATCACATGACATACTTAAAGTGCTAAAAGGAAAAACCTACCGCAAAGAATTCTCTATCCATCGAGGTTGTCATTCAGAATGGAAGGAGAGACAAACAGCTTCCCAGACAACGAAAAGTTAAAGAAGTTTATCATCAAGAAATGAGTTCTACAAGAAATACTGAAGGGACTTATTTAAGTGGGAAAGTGATGACCACAAATAGGGATAAAAAAAATTATCAAACATCCCCCCCAAAAAAACCAGGCAATAAAATCACTGGTAAAGGTAAAAATATAGTAAAGGTAGCAGATCAACCACCTGTGAAGACAACATGAAGGTTAAAAGACAAAAGCACTAAAATTACCTAGTTCAATAAGAGGGTAATGGATAGACACACACAAAACATTAGATATGATTTCAAAAACGTAAAATGTGGGAGGTGGGGAGTGAAAAAGTGGAGCTTTTAGCTAGAAGTCAAGCTAAAGAGTCTATCAACTCAATATAGGCTTTTATATACGTAGAATATTATATAGGATCCTCATGGTAATCACAAATCAGCAACATATAATAAGTAAGCAAATAAGTAAGACAAAAGAAATCAAACATATTACTAAAGAAAGCCATCAAACCACAAGGGAAGAGAGCAAGAGAAAAAGAAAGGAACAGAGAAGAACTACTAAAACACCCAGAAAAAAAGTAACAAAATGGCAATAAATACATATTTATCAATAGCTACTTTAAATGTCAATGGACTAAATGCTCCAATGAAAAGGCATAGGGTAGCCAATGAGATAAAAAAAAAAAAAAAGAAGACCCATATATATGCTGCATACAAGAGACACACGTCAGACCTAAAGACATTCACAAACTGAAAGTGAAAGGATGGAAAAAGATATGCCACGCAATAGGTAAAGAAAAGAAAGTGGGGGTAGCAATACTTATTTCAGACGAAATAGACTTTAAAACAAAAACTGCAACAAGAGACAAGAGCACTACATAATGATAAGGGGAACAATCAAACAAGAAAGCATAACACTTGTAAATATCTATGCACCCAACATAGGAGCACCTAAATATATAAAGCAATTATTAACAAACATAAAAGGAAAAATAGTAACACAATACTAGTAGGGGACTTTAACACTCCACTTACACCAATGGATAGATCATCCAAACAGAAGATCAATAAGAAAACACTCGCCTTAAATGACACATTTGACCAGATGGACTTAGTGCATATATATAGAACATCCCATCCAAAACCACAGAATACATATTCTTTTCAAATGCATATGGAACATTCTCCAGTATTGATCACATATAGGCCACAAAACAAGAAGTCTCAATAAATTTAAGAAGATCAAAATAATACCATGCAGGGGCTGGCCCCGTGGCCGAGTGGTTAAGTTCGCGCGCTCCGCTGCAGGCGGCCCAGTGTTTCGTTGGTTCGAATCCTGGGCGCGGACATGGCACTGCTCATCAGACCACGCTGAGGCGGCGTCCCACATGCCACAACTAGAAGAACCCACAACAAAGAATATACAGCTGTGTACCGGGGGGCTTTGGGGAGAAAAAGGAAATAATAAAATCTTTAAAAAAAAAAAAAAAAAACAGACATGATGGAAATTTAAAAAAAAACAAAAACAAAAACAAAATAATACCATGCATTTTTTCTGACCAAAAGGTATGAAACTAGACATCAACTACAGGAATGAAACCAAAAAAGCCACAAAAATGTGGAGATTAAACAAAATGCCACAGAACAATGATTGGGTCAATGCTGAAATCAAAGGAGAAATCAAAAAAATTCCTGGAGATAAATGAAAATGAAAATACAACATGCCAAAATCTATGGGATACAGCAAAAGTCATTCTAAGAGGGCAGTTTATAGCAATTCAGGCCTACCTCAACAAAGAAGAAAAATCTCAAATAAACAATCCAGCAGCACATCTAAAGGTACTGGAAAAATAACAAACAAAGCCCAAAATCAGCAGAAAGAAGGACAGAATAAAAATCAGAGCAGAAATATATGAAATAGAGACTTAAAAAACAATAGAAAAAATTAATGAAACCAAGAGCTGGTTCTTTGAAAAGATAAACAAAATTGACAAACCCTTAGCTAGACTCACCAAGAAAAAAAGAGAGAAGGCTCAAATATATAAAATCAGAAATTAAAGATGAGAAATTACAATGGATGCCACAGAAATAAAGTAGTTAATAAGAGAATCCTATGAAAAGCTATGCGCCAACAAATTGGAAAATCTATAAGAAATGGATAAATTCTTAGAAACACAACCTGCCAAAACTGGACCAAGAAGAAGTAGAGAATTTGAATAGACCAATCACCAGTAAGGAGATGTAAACAGTAACCAAAAACTTCCCCAAAAATAAAAGTCAGGACTAGATGGCTTCCCTGGTGAATTCTACCAAACATTCAAAGACTTAATACCTATCCTTCTCAAACTGTTCCAAAAAATTGAAGAGGAGGGGAGGCTTCCTAACTCATTCTATAAAGTCAACATTATCCTGATACCAAAACCAGACAAGGACAACACAAACAAAGAAAATTATAGGCCAATATCACTGATGAACACCAATGCAAAAATCCTCAACAAAATACTAGCAAATCAAATACAACAACACATGAAAAAGATCATACATCATGAGCAAGTGGGTTTTATTCCAGGGATGCAGGGATGGGCCAACATCTGCAAATCTATCAACATGATACACCACATTAACAAAATGAAGAATAAAAATCACATGATCATCTCAATAGATGCAGAGAAAGCATTTGACAAGATACAGCATCCATTTATGATAAAAACGCCAAATAAAATGGGTATGGAAAGAAAGCACCTCAACATAATGAAGGCCATATATGGCAAACCCACAGCTAATATCATTCTCAATGGAGAAAAACTGAAAGCTATCCCTCTAAGAACAGGAACCAGACAAGGATGCCCTCTTTCACCACTCTTATTTAACATAGTATTGGAAGTCCTAGCCAGAGCAATCAGGCAAGAAAAAGAAATAAAAGGGATCCAAATTGGAAAAGAAGAAGCGAAACTGTCACTCTTTGCAGATGACATGATTCTATATATAGAAAACCCTAAAGAATCTGCTAAAACACTTTTAGAAATAAATGAATATGGTCAAGTCGCAGGATACAAAATCAACATACAAAAATCAGTTGCATTTCTATACGCTAACAATGAAGTAGCAGAAAGAGAAATTAAGAATACAATCCCATTTACAATTGCAACAAAAGGAATAAAAATACCTAGGAATAAACTTAACCAAAGAGGTGAAAGACCTGTACACCGAAAACTATAAAACATTGTTGAAAGAAATTGAAGAAGACACAAAGAAATGGACAGATATTCCATGCTCTTGATTGGAAGAATTAACATTGTTAAAATGTCCATACTTCCTAAAGCAATCTATAGATTCAATGTAATCCGTATCAAAGTACCAACAACATTTTTCACGGAAATAAAACAAATAATCCTAAAATTTATATGAAACAACAAAAGACCCCAATAGCCAAAGGATTCCTGAGAAAAAAGAACTAAGCTGGAGGTATCACACTCCCTGATTTCAAAATATACTACAAAGCCATAGTAACCAAAACAGTGGGGTACTGGCACAAAAACAGACACACAGATCAGTGGAAGAGAATCAAGAGTCCAGAAATAAACCCACACATTTATGGACAGCTAATATTCGACAAGGGAGCCAAGAGCATATAATGAAGAAAGGAGAGTCTCTTCAATACGGTGTTGGGAAAACTGGACAGCCACATGCAAAAGAATGAAAGTAGACCATTATCTTACACCATGCACAAAAGTCAACTCAAAATGGATTAAAGATTTGAATGTAAGACCCGAAACCATGAAACTTCTGGTAGAAAACATAGGCAGTATGCTCTTTCACATCGATCTTAGCAGCATATTTTCAAGTACCATGTCTGACAGGGCAAGGGAAACAAAAGAAAAAGTGAACAAATGGGACTACAGCAAACTAAAAATCTTCTACACAGCAAAGGAAACCATCAACAAAACGAAAAGACAACCTAAAAATTGGGAGAAGATATTTGCAAACCATATATCAAGTAAGAGGTTAATATCCAAATTTACAAAGAACTCATACACCTCAACAACAAAAAAAAACCAACAACCCAACTGAAAAATGGGCAAAAGATCTGAGCAGAGATTTCTCCAAAGAAGATATACGGATGGCCAACAGGCACATGAAAAGTTGCTCAACATCATTAGCTATCAGAGAAATCCAAATCAAAACTACAGTGAGATATTACCTCACCCCGGTCAGAATGGCTATAATTAACAAGACAGGGAACAAGTGTTGGAGAGGATCTGGAGAGAAGGGAACCCTCATACACTGCTGGTGGGAGTGCAAACTGGTGCAGCCACTATGGAAAGCAGTATGGAGTATCCTCAGAAAATTAAGAACAGATCTACCATATGATCCAGCTATCCCACTGCTGGGTGTTTATCCAAAGTACTTGAAAACACAAATGCATAAAGATACATGCATCCCTCTGTTCATTGCAGCATTATTCATAATAGCCAAGACTTGGAAGCAACCTAGGTGCCCATCAAGGGACGAATGGATAAAGAAGATGTGTTACATATACACAATGGAATACTACTCAGCCATAAGAAATGATGAAATCTGGCCATTTGTGACAACATGGATGGACCTTGAGGGTATTATGCTCAGTGAAATAAGTCAGAGGGAGAAAGTCAAACACCATATGATCTCACTCATAAGTAGAAGATAAAAATGACAAACAAACACAGCAATGGAGATTGGATTGGTGATTACCATAGGAGAAGTAGGGAGGGGAGAGGGCAAAAGGGGTGATTAGGCTCACATGTGAGGTGGTGGACTATAATGAGTTTTTGGGTAGTGAACATGATGTAATCTACACAGAATTTGAAATATATTACGATGTACATCTGAAAGCTATATAATGCTATAATCCAATGTTACTGCAATAAAACACAAATAAATAAATAAAAAGAATTTTATATTCTACAAGACAATTCTTCAAAATGTAGGAAAAATTAAGATATTCCCAGGTAAACAAAAACAGAACTTATCACTAGCAGCTTGCCTTACGAGCAATATGAAAGAATCTTTCGGATTGAACTAAAAGACGTCAGACAGTAACTCAAACCCACACAAAGAGCACTGGCACAGGTAGCCACGTAGGTAAACAGAAAAATCAGCATAAATGTGCTTTTGGCGTACATCTTTTCTACTTCTGCTGATTTAAAAGAAAATTGCATAAAGCAAAAATTTTTTAAATGTATTAATGGGCTTATAATGCATAAAGTTTTGATTTTAATCACAATGATAGTACAGAGGAGGGGGAGGAAAGAGCATATTTGCTTCATATCGGGGCAAATTTTTTGTATACTATTAAAATTAACATTTAAAATTTAAGATGCTAATTGTAATCTCTAGGGCAACCCGTAACAAAATAACTCCAAAAAATACAGTAAAAGAAACAAGAAGTGATTCAAAATAGTGCAATAGGAAATACCTATTTAACATAAAAGAAGGTACTAATGGAGAAATAAAGGGAAGAAGGGATGTAAGATGTAAAGAAAACACTAGAAAATGGCAGAAATAAATCTTACATTTCAGCAATTACGTTGACTAAAAATGGATTGAACATTCCAATCAAAAGTTAGAGATTGGTAGGGGCCTGCCCGGTGGTGCAGTAGTTAAGTTCACAAGTTCTGCTTTGGCAGCCCAGGGTTCTTCAGTTCAGATCCTGGGTGCAGAACTACATACCACCTGTCAAGCCATGCTGTGGCAGGCGTCCCACATATAAAGTAGAAGAAGATGCCCACGGATGCCAGCTCAGGGCCAGTCTTCCTCAGCAAAAAAAGAGGAGGATTGGCAGCAGATGTTAGCTCAGGTCTAATCGTACTAAAAAAAAAAAGGGGGGGGGGAAGTCAGAGATTGATAAAATGGATTAAAAAATTATGATCCAACTACATACTGTCCACAGGAGACAAAATTTAGGTTCAAAAACACAAACTGTTTGAAAATTAAAATCGTGGCAAAAGCTACAGTATGAGAACAGTAATCAAAAGAAAAATGGAGTGTCTATACTATTAGACAAAATAGACTTTAGATAAGAATTGTTACCAGAGATAAAGGACTTTGCATAATAATAAAAGAATTAATCAGTCAGGAAGACACTTAATTACAGACAGGAAAATAAAATAATAATGAATAGACAAATTCATACAGACAGAAAAGTTACCAGAGCTGGGAGGAGGTAATGGATATGATATCTCTTGAGGGTTATAAAATACGTAAAATTAGAATATACTATAGTTGTGAATATACTAACAACTACTGAATTGTATGCTATAAAAGGGTGACTTTTGTGGTATATGAATTATATTGCAATAAAGTTGTTCTAAAAACAAAGTCAAGTCTTCTAAGATGTTGCCATAGTCCCACTATTATCTGCTAGGTAAATCAGGGAGCCTGGCATCGCATAAGCATAATGCCAGCTTTGTCCACAATTATTCTGTTTTTAAACATGTTTGAAGATAATGTTGACTTCACTCATGTTTGCTAAATGATAGCTAATAGCCTAAACAGTTACCACGTTTCAACTGTTGACCAGGAATGGGAGAGCAAGACATGGAATACTTGTACCTTCTGTAGAGAAAAACATTCTGAACCAGTGACTGAAAGACCAACTGTTTGCACAATATTACCTTACAGTCTCTCTGTCACCTCTGACTTAGCAGTTGATGTGCTGATCAATCTGACTGAGCAGTTGATCTAGTTCCCAGTCATTTACTGGGAAGAAAGTGATGCCGGCCCTGATATCAGTTCCCCTACATTAAACCCAGCATATATGGGGTTAAAACTAAATCACTCTTTTCCTGCTTATTCCCTGGCTCCCTGGCTCCAGAGACCACTATCTTCCATGGAGACAGACAGCCAAGTATAACCACCTAGATTCCTTATCACCTCTTCCTCCTCTCTGCAAACAGCCTCCCAAGGCCAAACACAGACTGGTGGGAAAGCTCCGACCAGCAAGGACACTGACTGCCCACCCCTGCCCCCCATCTACAAGCAGCCAAATTCCTCACGAACCTTTTTAACCCCTGGCCTCCCCTCTTTTGGGGAGATGAGATGAAACGAGACAAATTTGAGGGCTCACTCTCATCTCCCAGCTGATATCACCCAAAATAAAAACCCTTTCCTTGCCATAAGCCTGGCATTCCAGTTATTATTTGGCCCCTCTTGTGTGGAGGGTAAAGAACCGAGGTTTGTAGGCACTAACAGTGGGAGACTGAGGCTCCACTGTGATTCTTAGATGCTGCTAGAACTGAACATTTCTAGCGGGCATTGTTCACAGCAGAAATTGAATCAACAGAATATTTTCAACTATGTGGCAAAGAATCAGAAGTAAAATACTAGCCTGTAACAGGCATCACCTAAATGAGGTAGCATACTTGGGACTTACTTATCTTAAGGAAAACTACCCTCTTATGTATTTCTAAATTTGTTGAGATAGGTGGCAGTGTAGAACTCTTGGACGTGGATACAAATATCTATATATACGCCATATGTAGGGGAGGCTTCCTTCTAAACTGTGATCTTGTTTCCCTCCCTAAATCCCTCCATTGCTTTTAATACAAAAGTTGTTTAGCTATCATGTCATGGTGCCTTGGCAGAGAGGCGAATTTATATTTGAGAAAAGCTCATGTGATAATAGTGTGATATGGAAATATCTTCTAAGTTATACTGAGTTAACTACATACTAAAAGCCATTTAGCAGTTGTAACACTGTAGGAAGAACTATTTTAGTGTTGATCAGTTGTCCATAAAAACTGAGTCTGCGTGGCTTCAAGGTTTCTATTAACTTTCCCAATGAGTTAGTTTTGTTTAGTAACTAAACAGTCACTAAAATATCAAATAATAGAGGATCCAACTGATACAGTGGAAACCATAGCTGTGTATTCACTAATAATGTGATAACAGGACTTTTTCTACATTGTTGCAATGTTTACAATAAACCAATGGTTAATCAAACTTTGTATACTAAGCACTGGGTGTTAGAAAGCAGAATCCCCATGAGGCAGATTTATCATCACTGAGTCTTCAATTCAGCAAACAATGATTATAAAGAGCAGAGCTCTGGGCTCTGTAGGGCTGCGGAGCGCTCTTCCCTGATCACTTTCATCACGTTCTGCCCAAACGCACACCCTCATGAGTTCACGCAATCACCCTATCTAAACCCTCCACCTCTCTAACTCTTTACTATGCTTTATTTTTCTTCATAGTGTTATCTCTACCTAAAATTATATTAAAATTTTGCTTGCTGACATGTTCCTTTCCTTCTCCCCTATTAGGCTCCATACCCAGAAATTTTCTTGTTCACACCCTCCAGCATGAGAACCGCACCTGCACCTAGTGAGCATATGTACATATGCAAATATGTACATATTTGCTGAATGAATAAAAGTTATTTTTAGGATCTGAATGCAGAATGTTGTAATCTTTCCCTGCTCCCTAGTTATATCTAAATATAAAAGTCAATGAATCTTGAGTCCTTCACCAGTTAGGAGCTTTGGCTTGGTCTTCTGGCTCTCTGGCCCACTTCTGCCCTCCCTCAGGAAAGCCCTTGACTCTAGCCTACAGAGTCAGACTTGTCAGGCTCAGCTATTCTGAAGCCTGGAGAAGTGACACAGACTGTAGAAAGTCAGGTTCTAAGAAAAGATTTAATGTGAGTTGATTTACCCAAGTTCAGAAAGAACCAGAAAAACAGAAAGGTGTAATTGGTAGCAGTTAACACTTGGTGAAGAGAGTGATAGATTATATCTAAGTGTTTGTGTTTTTTTAAATGGTTCTCATAATTACATGTTATTTTAATTCCTCCTGGTGAGTGACACTTGCCTGGTGAAATCCCATCTGCTGTCGCCTGCCTTCCGGAGCAGCTGCACATTGCTAGAGGAAATAACAAACCCAGCTGAACGGTTTCACTCTAAATTCAGGACCACAAAACTGAAATGGGCCCTTATCTCAGCCCGGGACTCCTACTACGTTTCTTTAGTAAGATAATATTTCCACTTCCTCAGGCAACTGCTTCAAATTTTTTCTCCTTTCTAGTCTCCTATCCACACTTGTTTCACTGAGACAGCAGAAGCCATGAATTGGGCACCCCTCATCTTTCTGCCACCAGCTTCCTACACCCACCTGTATCTGCCCCACCTTTTCCCTTCTGTTACAGGAGAAAAAAATATTTTTCCTTGTTATGGGCTGAACTATGTCTGCCTCCAAAATTCATATGTTGAAGTCCCAACCCCCAGTGTCTCAGAACGTGACTGCTATTGACTAAATGTTTGTGCTCCCAGCCCAAATTCTTGTTGAAACCTAATCCCCACTGTGACGGTGTTTGGAGGTGGGGCCTCTTGGAGGTGGCGAAGTCTTGAGTCAGAACCCTTGTGAATCGGATTATAAAAGAGGCCCCAGAGAGCTCCCTTGCCCCACGAACCACAGAGCAGGCTCTCAGCAGACACCAAATCTGCCAGAGCCTTGAGCTTGGACTGGCCAGCCTCCAGAACTCTGAGAAATAAATGTTTAAGCTGCCCAGTCTAGGGTATTTTCTTTTTTCACATGTCCAGGTTTTATTTCCATGGAGATTATGCCTTGTATTTGATTATAGACCCTACAGTATCTGGACCATTCATACTCAGTGTATGCCTGCTGTTTTGAATTTTGAATGTGGGGTGAAAAATTCTGGTGGAACTCCAATTATTTTTATTTCTCTTATATTAAATGGGTAAAACATTCCATTTGTAGGAAGTATGACCTTTACTTTCTAGTTAAGGAAAGTCACAGGTTTTGAACTTCTCCAAGTCAAATTTAATGTTTTTCTGAATCCCCATCCCACTCGGCTGGAAGCAAGTTCAACCACAAGCCTTAAAGGAATTCTTTCCCATCCCCTTTGGGCTGAATGGAGGTCCTTGGCTTCCTATTCCCTCCAGAACGCTGGTCACTGTTAATATTTTCACTGTCTAAGTCCAGAAGATTGGGAGCTCAAATAGTTCTGAGCTGAATTTGAAGAAAGGGTCCCAGACTTTAAGTCTCCCAGGGACACCACACAGTCGTTTCCCTCTGAGATTCCCTCAGTTTCCTAGAGTTTTGCATGGAAACCTCCTCAGACCATGCTCCTCCGGGATCCCCTGTTAGTCACATCTGCTTTAGTTCTCCTCCTACTTTTGGTAGATCTGGGATGAATCTACTGAACTCCCTTCTAGGAGCCTATTTTGAAAATAAAGATAACCTCTGGTTTGGCCATGTTTTTTAAAAAAAGATTTGAGAGAAGACAAAGTTCTAGGTATAGTTGAAAACAGTTGAAAACTGTCTACAATTTTATTTATTTAATCCAGGAGAAATCAAGTGCCTACTCTTTGCCAAGTACAATTGTAGATATCAGTTGCAGCAACAAACTAAACAATATTTGTTCAGCATGGAGCTTCTATTTTACAGAAAAGACAATATATAAGAAATTCATTTATTTATTCATTTATTCAATTAATGATAGGTGCTTTGAAGAAAAGTAATGGAAAATAAAGAAAGAAAGAGCAAGGGAAGTAAAATGTAGATTGTAATATCAGTGAAAGTCTGAAGAGGTTGCATTGCATGGAGACCTGAATAAAATTGTGGGGGAAGACATGTAAATATACAAAAGAAAAAATCATTCCAGGCCAATGGAAAAAGCAAGTGTCAAGGTCATGAGCTTGGCATGCCTAAGGATCAGCAAGGAAGCCACTATGATTGAAGAGAGAGTGTGAGAGGCAAGAAGATTGGAGAGTTAATTAGGGCCTCATCATGAGGAGACTTGCAAATCAGAGATAAAACTTTGAATGTATTCTAAAATATTACAGGAAAACTTGGAGAGTGTTAAGTTAATTGTTGCTTTGGTTGTTTGTATGCAGATATGACTAAAGAAACCAAGAATAGAAAGGCTTGCTAGACTATTGCAGTATCTTAGTCATTGTATGATGTAACTTGGACCAAGATGGGGAACCAAGGATGTGATGTTCTTCGTATAGTCTGGATCTATTTCCATTTATTTTGCTGGACACTTAGTAAACCCTTCAAACCAAGACGCAAATATTTTTCCTGACATAAAAATTTCTTGAAATATCCTACTAAAAATTTCCTCCCCCATTTTTCTAGTCTTTATGTTTTTGGTTGTGGTACATCTGAAACTTGTATTATTTTGATGTTGGACCTCCCATAATTATCTTCTGATTTTCCCTCTTATTGTGCTTCTCTTTATTTATTGAGTATTACTGACGTAGAACATTGAACTCACTTTGTGTACAACATAATGATTTGATATATGCATATATTGTGAAATGATCACCACAATAATTCTGGTTAACACCACACATAGTGATAAATTTTTTTTCTCGAGATGAGAAATTTTAAGATCCACTCTCCTAGCAACTTTCAAATATACAATACAGTATTGTCAACTATAGTCACCATGCTGTATATTACATCCCCTGGACTTATTTATCTTATAACTGGAAGTTTGTGCCTTTTGACTACCTTCATCCATTTTGCCCACCCCCTTACCCCCCCACCAATGGCAGCCATCAATCTGTTCTCTGTATCTATGAGCTCAGTGTTTTGTTTGTTTGCTTGTTTTAGGTTCCACATATAAATTTGACCTACTGTACTTTTATAGCAGCCCAAATGGACTAAGACAGTGACTATATTTGGAGACAAGGAATTTCCAGGGATAATTAAGTTAAAATGAGTTCATTAGGGTGAGCCCTAATATAATGTGACTGGTATCCCTATAAGACGAGAAACTTTGAACACAGACACGCATGCACAGAGAGAAGACTGTGTGACGACACAGGAGAAAATGCCTTCCGTAGGGCAAGGAGACAGGTTCTTCCCTTACAGCCCTCAGAAGGAACAAACCCTGCTGAGACCCTGATCTCCACTACCAGCCTCCAGAACTGTGAGAAAATGAATTTCTGTTGTTCAAAACACCTAGTCTGTGGTATCTTGCTACAGCAGCCCTAGGACACGAATACAATCCTTACACCAGAGGACAGTCTCTTCCACTGTGGTTTGGTGCCCATCTCTTTCTGTCTTCTCCAATCATTACTTTCTGTTATCTACTGTCTCTTGAATCACCAATCTCTTCCTTTCTCCTGGATTATTCTTTATCAGGGTATAAACCATCGCTTGATCCTTTGTCCAGCCACTACTCAATGTTTTATATCTACACATACATCTTCTTGGCTCTTCAATTCACCTTTACTCTGAGCAAATCTAGTCTATCTCTACCCTTGATCACGCCACTCAGTCCTATCAAGGTCACTGGCTTCCCTGTTACTCTAGGCAATGGAAACTTCTCTGTCTTTATTTTACACAACCTCTCAGCAGTTTTCAACACAGTTGCTCTTCTCCTTCCAGGAACACTCTCTTCCCTTAGCTCCCAAGGCTCCACCATCTCCTGTTTTTCTCTTCCTACCTTGTTGTGTCCTCCTTAATCTCCTTTGTTAGCTTTTTTCAAGATTAAATCCTTGATCCCTTTCGCTACACATTCCCCCTAGATGATCTCATGGCATCTTGTATCTCAAGTATCAACCATATAGAATGTCTCTTAAATTTTATCATTCTAGCCCAGAATACTCCTCTGAAATCCAGACTCATATGTTTGACTGCCTACTTGACTTTTCCATTTAAATCTCTTCACAAATATCTTAAAGTAATTTTTCCAGAATGGAACGATTTATTTTTTCCTCTGTGTATGATCCCTATTCCCCAATCTTTCCCACCGTCTTCCTAATTGCTCAAGTCAGAAACCTACTGATCGCTCTTGGTTGCTGTGCTTCTTTACCCATTATGTCCAATCCCTCAGTAAATTCTGTTGATTCTCCCCTTAAAATGGATCTAGAATCGTCTACCTCTCTCTCCCCACCAGCATTCACAGGGTTAGGTCACATGTGCCTCTCGCCGTAGGGTTTATAATCACAGCAACAACTTACCAACTGGTCTCTCTTCCACTCCAGCCAGTTTTCCACACAGAAACCAGAGTAAAATTCTTAGTACCTAAACTGGATCATGTCGTTTGCCTCCTTAGAATCCTGATGCAGCTTCCCATTGCACATAAATTAAAATCTCAGCTCATGGTGCCCAAAGCCCTGCTGATCTGGCTAATGGCCACCTGCATAACCTCTACTTTCTATTTGTAATAAAAGCAAATCTCGGATTTAAAAGAAACACCTGTTTTAAACCCAGATCTTCTAGAAAATAGAGCCAGAAGCAAGGAAAAGTTCCCAGTGCTTATTTGAGAGGTGCAAGTCCATAGGTGAGGTGAGGAAAAAGGGCAAAGACAGTGCTGTGTGACACATGCCAATATTTCACAATGAGCTGGAAACCCCCAACCTGTCCACATGCAGCATTCTGGAGCAGTCCACAGCAGAGGGAAAGGAGGAGTGAGTGTATTCACCCAGCTCCCTCCTGTGTCTTATTTCTCATTGTTCAAGGCTTACTCCCTAAGGGGCTCACTCCCACACTCTAGATCTTGTCATCTGGCTACACAGGAGCTAATTCCCACTCGACTTAGTGTTTCATCTGAGTCTGAAAGTGGAGGGGCAACTCAGCATGGGTCAGACACCAACCGAGAGAGAAAGAAGGAAGGAGTCAGGAACCTGAAATAGAACAAGTCCATCTGCAGTCTTGGATTTTCTCTGTAAGTTCCTCAAGGAGAGATCATCCAAACTAAGGTTTAGCACCTCCAGTTAGTTACCTTCTTTTGTTAAGAAGTTTTAACTTACCTTGAGCTAAAATCTGACTCCTAATGATCATGCTCTTATTGCTACCATCTATGCTGTTTTTACTAAGTGCTAGGCAGTGGATGGAGCACATTGTCGACATTGTCTCGTGAATGTCTTGCAATAACCCTGCAAGGTTAGGATGATTGTCCTTAGAAAGAGATGGGAAAAATGAAGCTTAAATACATCATTCAGCCAAGTTATTGAGGGGTGAGCTGGCACATGAATCTCAGCTGTCTGACTAAGCTCAGACTGAACCACTTGTGCTAGACCGTCCCGCTCCGCAGATTGGTCAGGATTCCTCCTCTAGCTGACACAGAGGCTGACCTTCTCATCAAAATACAGCCCTTCCATATCAGAGGAGCTCTCACGGCTTAAGCCATGACGCCATAGCCCACTCCTTATTTTACACAATTGCCCTGGTAAAGCCAGGTTAGTCCTATACAGGTTCTCGGAGATCATCTCTTTATACAGCCATTTCCCAGCTTTGAGTAGAAATGAGGAGAAAAGACAAAGGCCTCCTCTACTTTCTATCTTAATTTGTTTTTCTCCAAGTTAACCCCCGCCCCGACACACACACACGCCACCCCTTATATCTTTCCCCACAGCGTCTGATACTAGAATCTAGTTTGGGGGGCTTTGCAGCTGTGCTTCACAGCTTGTCTGTCACAGCATTTAGAAGTGTTCTTATTTTCTAGCAGAATTATCAAGTGTCACTATATTAAATTCATTTACAACGTTTCTATTTTGTTTCTAGAAAATTCTAATTTCTCCAGGATTGTGTAAAAACTAATTGTCAAACCCTGGAAAGAGACATTTGATGTTAGAATAATATTTTCTGTTCTGTAGTTTTTATTTGACAAGTTCTAAGTTCTATACAGTCATAATCTTCATTAATTAAATCTCATCTCTGGCAGATACAGATTATTAAGTCATTTAAGATAGAATTTACATTTTAGAATGGAGAAATACAGGAAATAGTTGGAGTATAGAGCATGCAAACTTTGCTTTTAATCCAAGCTCTGCAACTTCTGCTAGATGAATGATCTTGGGAAAATTATTCCAATTATCTAACCTTGTTTCTGGTAAACTGAGGATAATGGTTTCTATCTCATAGGATTTGAGGGAAGATTAACATGAGATAACAATAGTTTCTGGTTTAACTTTGATAGTCAACAAATGAACGCAGTATTTCTGATCATGCTATGCTTACCACACCTTCATAACATGTAACTTAGCAAACTTTACTGCCCTCAATATTACTGATTAATATCTTTAACATGAAAACATTTGCCCTATCAGATGCAACCCTCAAACACCCTCCACCATGTTTAGAGGCTTCATCCAGTTTTTTTTAAAGCAAATTAATGTGAAATATTTCTATATAACTGCATATTCAAAGACACCCCCTGGGGATACCAATGCCCCACCTATCTTATTAGCTGTTCTATGAGAAAAGTTCTGAAATTAATAAATTCAGGAAACAATATGATAGTCTCTCTTGAAACTTCACATGCATATTAGCATAATAAAGATTCCTTATATTAAAGAACCTATTTAAAACTGTTTTAACCCAACGTTTTTTGAAACTTTTTGGCCATGAAATATTTTCTGCATAGAACACTTAGTACTGTCTCTCTGAATTCTAGTGTTACACAGGACACAGTTTGGGAGCATTTTATTAGAACATGTGAAAATGAAATGACTGCAGGGATAGCCACAAAGGAGGACTAAGGGCAAGTTGTATGGGAATAATTATCTGTAGTGTGCTTCCCTGATACTAAGGCACTCTGAGTCATGATGTAATTATGTGGCAATAGCACAGTTGCATTTCTCAAAGAAGTCATTTCCATGCAGAGCATTGGTGTGAAATAAAATACCACATTATGCATCCATAAGGCAAAAAGTATACCCTTCTATTGGCTCAGGCACTGGGAAAGCAGTCTGTTCAGTTAGTACATGTCAAGACTATGTAATAAAAAAGACAGACCATGCCAAGTATTGTCAAAGATGTAGAGAATATGGACCCCCTCATACACTGCTGGTGGGAATGTAAATTGGTGCAGTTGCTTTGGGGATTTCTTAAAATGTTAAACATGAACTTACCATATAACCCAATAATTCCACCTGGGAACCCACCCAAGAAAAATAAAAGTGTATGTCCACACAAAGACATGTATGTGAAAGTTCCTAGCATCCTTATTCATAATAGACCAAAACTGGAAACAACCCAAAATGTCTATCAAGTGATGAACACATTAAAAAGTGTTGCATATTCATATAATGGAACATTATTCAGCTAAAAAGCAATGAACTACTGATATGTGCTAAAACGTAGGTGAATCTCAAAAATATTATGCCAAATGAAAGAAACCGGATGAAAAAGCCTACATATTATCAATTCTATTGATAGGAAATGATCAGAAAAGGCAAATTCATAGAGTTGGAAAGCATCTCAGTGGTTGCCTAAGGCTGGGGTGGGAGGGGGGATTAACTGCAAATGGGCACAAGAGAGCTTTTCAAGGAGATGGAAAAGTTCTAAAATTGGATTGTGGTGATGATCACACAACTCTATATATTTACTAAAAATCACTGAATTGTACTTCTAATGGGCGAGTTCTAAGGCATGTAAATTGAAACTCAATAAAGTTGTTTAAAATTGACAAAGCCACATAATTGTGGCTTCAAAATTGTTGTGCTTAACATAATACTTAAACATAGAAATTTTATTTGAAAATATGCTTTTAGCAATATTATAGTTCTTTGGGTGATTATTGTCCCCTGCCATTTAAAATATCATAATAATTACACCAGAGGATGTATACAGATGAAAATTCTGCTACCAGCAAACTACAGTAAGCTGGGTGTTTGAACTCCTCTACAGCAGCTCCATTTGAGGCCCATTTTGGCTTCCTCGCACTGAAAAGCCCTGTGCTCTCATGACCCCAGGAGCTCTTTCAACACCAAGTTCTGTGAGAGTATTAAATATGGAAAAATAACACTTTTTAAGGATTCCCTTAATTTTGATAAGAAATGGATATTCACCCTCACAACTACTTAATATAGTCTCCATTACAGTGTGCGGTACCTTGCTTTTCTGAGAGGCCATATGTAAATTGTTTGGTTAATCTCTAATGCCCTTAACACCCCTACCAATACTAGATATGTGAAATCTCATGGGAAATATTTCATTAAAATAACTATTTTATATTTAAAATACCTTGAAGAGCGGTACCTTACATTTTCCATGAGCAGATTTTGTTTTTGTTTTTGAAATCAAGAAAATGTTTATAAAGCTGTATAGAGGTCTGATTCAACGAACTGATAACTTATTAAACAATACTCCTGAAGCTTAAGGGCCATGCCCAACATACCTGTTTTCTTCAGGGGCCTTACTGGTAGATTTAGGCATGTTAGTAATGCCAGGAGTATTTTCATGTTCTGTAGGCTGCAATGATAGCTATTACTTAAATCCCATAGTTCTGTGAGACAAATAAATAGATAGATAGATAGACCATTTGAATTAGATAGTCAACACAACATCTGAAAAACAGTTTAGTTTCAATTGTTATTTCTCTCATGTTCCAAGGCCTCAAATTCAGACAGAAACCCTCAATGTAATTTCTAAAATGAGTATGAAGATGATAATCAGAATCAAGAGGTAAAACACTGACAACTAATCAGTTGCTGATAATTAAAACATTGTAGAACAAGGCCAACCCTGTGGCTAAGTGGTTAAGTTTGTATGCTCCACTTTGGTGGCCCAAGGTTTCCCCAGTTGGGATCCTGGGCACAGACCTCGCACCTCTCATCAAGCCATGCTGAGGTGGTGTCCCACATAGCTCAACTAGAAGGACCTACAACTAGAATATACAACTATGTTCTGGAGGGCTTTGGGGAAGAAGGAAGAAAAGGAAGATTGGCAACAGATGATAGCTCAGGGCCAGTCTTGAAAAGAAAAACTGTAGAACAGAACACCAAGAAGAGGGAGAGTCTATAATTGCTAGAACTCTGTAGAAACAGAAGAGCAACCTGGCCAAGTGAGCTCCACTCTGCACTTGAAGAATCTAACAAGTCTTGAAACTCTATCCTTGAAGGGTAGACAAAGGAAAACTGATCCAGCAAGAGCTTTCCATTGGCAGCCTGTACCTGAGCCATAAGGCGTCTTTGATGAATTGAGAGAGGACATTTATAGGTACAATGAGACTTTTAAAAAGATCTTTGTGCTCTTTTTTTTTTTCTTTTTTTTTGAGGAAGATTAGCCCTGAGCTGACTACTGCCAGTCCTCCTCTTTTTAATGAGGAAGCCTGGCCCTGAGCTAATATCGTGCCCATCTTTCTCTACTTTATATGTGGGATGCCTACCACAGCATGGAGTGCCAAGCGGTGCCATGTCCGCACCTGGGATCCAAACCGGGGAACCCTGGGCCGCTGAGAAGCAGAACGTGTGAACTTAACCGCTGCACCACCGGGCAGGCCCCTGTGCTCTTTTTTTCTTCATACTTGGAAATATTAAAAACTGCTCCCTGAGTTGCTCATAAAAATGACTTTACATACACAATAAAGTTATTAGATCCATTCAGGATTGTTTTTTATGAGATATATTTATTTTTCTTAATGGAAAAATAAGGCCTGACTCTCTCTCTAAAAATCCTTGAAGCTGTCTACTTTTTTGTTTTTAATTGTGGTAATACACCTAACATAAAATTTACCATCTTAACCATCTTTAAGTGTATGGTTCAGTAGTGTTAACTATGTTCACTTGTTGTGCAACCAATCTCCAGAATTTTTCATCTTGCAAAACTGAAACTCTATACCCACTGTCAACAAATCCCCGCCTCCCCTTCCCCCCAGCCCCTGGCAACAGCGTTCTGCTTTCTGTCTCTGTGGCAGTGACAGCTCTAGGTAACTCTATAGCGGAATTATACAATATTTGTCTTTTTATGATTAGCTTATTTCATTTAGCATAATGTCTTCAAGGTTCATCCATGTTGTAGAAGTATCAGTACTCTACTCCTTTTGAAATCTTTGTTAATATTCCATTGTATGTATACACCACATTTGGTTTATCCATTCATCCATCAATGGACACTTGGGTTACTTTCCCTCCTGACCATTGTGGATAATGCTGCTATCAACATGGGTGTACAAATATCTCTTCAGGACTCTGCTTTCAGTTCTTTTGGATATATACCCAGAAGTGGAATTGCTGGATAATATAGTCATTCTATTTTTAATTTTTTGAGGACATCTCATACTGTTTTCCCTAACACCTGCACCATTTTACATTCCCACCAACAGTGCGCAAGGTTTCCAATTTCTCTATATCCTCATCAACAATTGTTAATTAGTATTTGATTTTTCTTGATAGTAGCCATCCTAATGGATGTGAAGTGGTATCTCATTGTGGTTTTGATTTGTATTTTCCTAATGGTTAGTGATATTGAGCATCTTTTCACATGCTTTTGGTTTTGAAACAGTTTTAAGTTGCAAAAACATGTCCAATCCTTAAAGGGCAATTATTTTGTCACTAGACTACCATTAATAATGCTATTTGTCTAGTGAACTTCTTTTTTTTAGAAGCATTTTCCAGAAATCATGGCTTGAAATCTATCTACAAATCTGCAACAAAAAGCATTTCAGAGTCCTGTGCTTGTCACAAGAAACATCATGCCCATTTCAATAAACACCTCTCAAAAAAAAAAAAAAAAAAAAAAAAGAAGCAATTACAAATCAGCTTGGCCTAACAGCTGGAAGAGTTGGGAAAATTCCATTCTTACACCTGGGTTGGTGGCTGTATTAATTTGTTAAGGCTGCCATAACCAAGTGCCACAGACTGGCTTGCTTAAACAACAGACATTTATTGTCTCATCATTCTGGAAGCCAGAAGTCCAAGATCAAGTTGTCATCAAGATTGATTTCTAGGGGGCCAGCCCCGTGGCCGAGTGGTTAAGTTCACGTGCTCTGCTTCAGCAGCCCAGGGTTTTGCCGGTTCGAATCCTGGGTGCAGACATGGCACTGTTCATCAAGCCATGCTGAGGCAGCATGCCACAACTAGAAGGACCCACAACTAGAAAACACACGACTATGTACCAAGAGGGCTTTGGGATACAAAGGAAAAAAAAATCTTAAAAAAAACAGATTGATTTCTTCTGAGGCCTCTCTCCTTGGTTTGTGGATGGCCATCTTCTCCCTGTATCTTTACATGGTCTTCCCTCTGTGTATGTTTGTGTCGTAATCTCCTCTTATGAAAATACCAGGCATATCGGATTAACGCCCACCCTAATGACCTCACTTAACCTTAATTAACTTTTGATATACTCTATCTCCAAATACTGTCATATTCTGAGGTACAAGGTGTTAGGATTTCAACATATGAATTTTGAGGGGACACAATTCATCCCATAACAGTGACTATAACAAATGAAGAGAAGATAATGGAAGTACTGCTGTTGGGAGCCCAGCTGAGAGATCAGACACCAAATCCAGTTGGGAGGAAAGCTGTGTGGCAAGGCCTGTTATGGGAAAGTAACAATACACTATGCAAATGGTCACTGTGCAGCCTCCAAACCACTGTGTGGGACTGTGTTAGAGACTACAGGGGCCCTAGGGTCAGATCAAGAGAAACAGAAAGTCAAAGTCTGCCTTCTTGGAACAGCAAAAAGACAATCCTAGAGGGAAGAGGGTGTCATTCTCATTTGTACTTCTATGGGAGTTGTTCCCTTCAATGCCCAACACTAAATATCAACCAAAAAACAACTACTATGGGCCTACGTGGCTCTGTCTCTTCTTCCTACTTACTTTGTTCCTTTCCTGTGTGTTTTACTCAGGCTACTACCGTAGAAAGGATGCTTTTTCCTACTTGCTTTGGGGAAAACATTAATATCTATATTGAGGGTTAAACTGCTCATTAGGCAAAAACATAATTGCAACCAGTTACTCAAGTAACAGCATTATGTCTTACATCTTATTATACATGGAATCCATTTCAGGCTCATTAACATAAAGATCTCCACAGATTAGTTTTCTTTGTTTTTTTTTGAAAATTGGCCCTGAGCTAACATCTATTGCAAATCTTCTACTTTTTTTCCTTCCCAAAGCCCCAGTTGATAGTTGTATATCCTAGTTGTAGGTCATTCTAGTTCTTCTATGTGGGATGCCAACACAGCATGGCTTGATGAGCAGTGCTAGGTCTGTGCCCAGGATCTGAACCAGCAAACCCAAGGCTGCTGAAGCAGAGCACATGAACTTAAACACACAGCCATGGGGCCAGCCCCACATGGATTAGTTTTCTGAGCAGGCAATACCTGTTGGAAGTTGAGTTTATTCAAATAAATTTATATCTTATTTATAAATACTTAGGAATAAATTTAACCAAAGAGGTGAAAGATCTCTACACTGCACACTAAAAGACAATGATGAAAGAAATTGAAGAAGACATAAACAAATGAAAAGATATTCCATGCTCATGGATTGGAAGAATTAATAATGTTAAAATGTCCATACTACTAGAAGCAATCTACAGATTCAGTGCAGTCCCTAACAAAATTCCAATGGATTTTCATAATCCTAAAATTTGTGTGAAACAACAAAAGACCCCAAATAACCAAAGCAATCTTGAGAAAGAACAAAATTGGAGGCATCACATTTCCTGATTTCAAAACTGTATTACAAAGCTGTAGTAAACAAAACAGTGTGGTATTTGCATAAAAATAGGCACATAGAACAGTGGAAAAGAATAGAGATCCCAGAAATAAACCCACGCATATATGGTCAATTAATTTATGACAAAGGAGCCAAGAGTATACAGTGGGAAAAGGATAGTCTCTTCAATAAATGGTTTGGGGAAATCTAGAAAGCCATATGCAAAAGAATGAAACTGGACCACTCATCCACAAAAATCAACTCCAAATGGATTAAAGACTTAAATGTAAGACCTAAAACCATAAAACCCCTAGGAAAAAACACAGTAGGTAAGCTCTTCAAGATTGGTTTTGGTGACGATTTTTTGGCTTCGATACCAAAAGCAAAGGCAACAAAAGCAAAACTAAACAAGTGAGACTACATCAAACTAAAAAGCTTATGCACAGCGAAGGAAACCATCCACAAAATGAAAAGGCAATGTATGAAATGGGAGAAAATATTTGTAAACCACATATCCAATAAGGGGTTAATATGCAAAATATACAAGACACTCATACATCTCAATAGCAAAAAAACCCAAATAACTCAATTAAAAAATGGACAAAGGATCTGATTAAACATTTTTCTAAATAAGACATACAAATAGCCACAGATACATGGAAAGGTGCTCAACATCACTAAATATCAGATAAATACAAATCAAAACCACAATGAAATATCACTTCACACCCATTAGAATGGCTGCCATCAAAAAGACAAGAGAGAAGTTTTGGCAAGGATGTGGAGAATTGAAGAGATGCCTGCATTCCCATGTTCATTGCAGCATTATTCACAAAAGCCAAGATATGGAAACAACCTAAGTGTCCACCAACAGATGAATAGATTAAGAAGATGTGATATAAATATATGATGGAATATTATTCAGTCATGAGAAAAAAGGAAATTCTGTCATTTGCAACAACATGGATGGAACGTGGGGGCATTATGCTAAGTGAAATAAGTCAGACAGAGAAAAACAAATACTGCACAGTATCACTTATACGTGGAATCTAAAAAAAAAGTCAAACTCATAGAAATGTAGTAGAAAAGTGATTGCCAGGGGCTGGGGGTGGGGGAAGTAGGGAGAGGTTGGTAAAAGTGTACAAACTTTCAGCTATAACATGAGTCAGTCCTCAGAATCTAATGTATAATGTGGTGACTATGGGTGATAACACTGTATTGTATAATTGAGGTTTGCTAAGAGAGTAGAAATTAAGTGTTCTCACCAAAAAGAAAAAAGATAAATATGTGAAATGATGGATGTTATAATTAACTAGATAGAAGGAATCCTTTCACTTATATACGTATATCAGGTCATCATGATGTACACTTTAAATATCTTACAATTGTATTTGTCAATTGTATTGTCAATTTGTTAAATTATATCTCTATAAGCTGAAAAAATATGTATGTATATACATGTAGTGTGTGTATAATTTAAGGGCATAGGTCAGGTTGATCTTTATTTCTAAAAGTTTAAATATATATTTTGTGTCTTCTAAGGAGTTCTTCTGAATAAGAAGTCAACATTCCATTGTTGCCCAAATAAACAGAAGTGGTTGCACTATTGTGAGAAGGAGTGGAACCAGATGAAACATAAACCATAAATCTCCTCTGCCTGGTCAGATCAGGCCAACTGGGAACCTTCCAGCAGATAATGGTGCATCATGCCCCATTGTGTGAGTGGACTTTGCCATTTGGAGACACGGGAATTTCCTCACTTCTCTCCTCAGTCTGTCTGCAGAATTTGCTGCTCTGAGTGATTCCAGCCTTGTTATATTTCCTGGGGGGAAAAGAGGAAAACAATCTTTTCAAATAATACAGCAGGGGGTACGAAAAGAAATACATAAAAACATGGATAACTAGTTTTAGTGAAAGTTATCTGTTCAGATTTCTAACTCACTAGGGCGTTTACAACATTGTAGGCATATGCTGTTTTAGCCTCTGCTTGAATGCTTTCATAAAGCATCCCACTGTATTGTAATCCCATTTGCTTTTTAGACAGCTCATCCTTTCAGTGAGTGAAAATCCATTCGTTTTGTCCTGCAGGTACTGGCCCTTGCTTTGCCTTCTGCATTGGCCCTCCGCAGCAACATACAGGTACGTCGACCTCTCCTTTAGGTCATCCCTTCTTAATTCTTCACTTACCAGGGCATCTTCCTCTGGACATCTCTCCTTGCTGATGTCCCCTTTAATTTGGCATCCTGAACACACTTGTTTATTCATTAAACACATTTCTGTTGAGCACCCACTGGGCCAGGTGCCAGTGAAGAAATAATAAATAAGCCACGTGTAGTCCCTGCCTCATGGGCAGACTTCATTTATAGCATCAAAAACAAAAAAACTAATTAAAAAAAAAAAGCCCTGGACAGTGTTCCCTGGGCAGGGGGCCCCTCCGTTTTGTAGGAATCCCTCTACACTTTCCTGAAGAACGCAGTGTGCTCACCGTCGTGCAGCACCTTCTACAGTGCTGCCTTTGCTCTCCGTTGGACACTTCCCTGTGCTCCGCCTGCTTGTTGCTGATGGTCTTTAGGAGTGCAGATTCACAAAGTCCCTGATGTGTGCAAATGGGCAACAGGTTCATACTTCTGCCTAGAAACCCCCAACAGGTTCCTGTTCAGAGTTAGCTAGTCCTGCTAGCAATAAACACAAGCTTACTCAAGCTTCACAGCCTTTAGATTATGTACTAAAATGCCCCAAGGATGTGAATCCAGAGTTGATCCTGTCAAAGCTGGCTAGGCCTGGCCTTGCAGAATTAAAATCTTCAGTCTTCTGGTTAAGACTACAGCACACACTTTCAGAAGGACTCCAGCTCACCCTGCCTGGCCTGTGGTGCCAAATGCAGGAAGTTCCAGCCACAGCCTCCATGTCCCCTTTCCTTCACTTACTGCCTGTGGCTCAGTCTCCCTCCTCAAGAATTTATTTATCAATAAGAATAACAATCCCAGTCTCATTTTTAGACCACAAAAGGGGCTGATAAGGAGTTAGTTAGGCTCAATGGCAGATCAAAGCAGGGAGGCTGGGCGTTCCTCTGCTCAGAGTGTGGCTGCTGGTGTTCTCTCTCCAGTTCAGGCCACCTCATCGTTCTCTCAGGAGCAGGCCCTGTCTTGCCATTGGAGAGCTGCCTCTGAAGACACTGAGGGCCCAGGGTGTGAAGACATTCAGCATCATATACTACACAGATGAGTTCTGCCGAGACCAACCTAGGGACAGCCACATGGTCCTTTTCTTGAATTCTAGTCTGGGATTAGCAAAAAGCAGTCCATGTGTGAGCAGTGGGGCTCATGGAGGGTGGCAGTGTCACTGTAGTAGCGCTTCAACTGGCTGCTCCAGTGCCACAAGAGTTTGGTGCTGGAAAGGGGAAAAGCACAAACAGGACAGTAGCTGAAGCAAGAGTGCAGAGAGAGGGGGACTGGGCTGCATAGGAGCATCTGCTGGCCACTCCATGGGCAACATCATCTCTGGGAACAAAGTCCTTTTCCCTCAGGTGCTAAAAGGTGGCACCAGATGTGGACAGGCTGGCCAGGGGTATTGTTGGGGGTTCATAGAAAAGACTAGCTCCACTAGGGCTCTTCTCTGGGTTGAAAACAGGGAAGTGGTCCAGAAAATGAAGAGAAAATGTAATTTAGGCAAACACATTTTGTGGTATCCTTGTGAGTGATCTTATCATCCTATGAACATGGACATGCTTGATTGTGAGACTCTGGCATCACATCAAGGGAGGGAAGAAGGAAAGGAAGGAGAAGGGGTTTAAAAAAATCATGCTAGTCAAAAGTATGATCTCACAGTATGCATCACAATTAAGGGAGGCGGTCTGAAGTCAAGTCCTGCTTTTTGTCTCATTTCCCACATTTATCTCCAGGTTGAGGCATTGTGCCAGTCTTTGTCTCTGTCAATTTCCTTTTTTATTAAACAGTCACCTCACGTAACCTGTACTCCCTCTCATCTTGTCTGGCCTTTACCCTCCCCTGGTTAGTAAGTGGGCTTTATATAACTGACAGGCTAGGAGAAAGAGATTTATTAATATATATGCGCCTTGACCTAAACCTGCTTTGAAGTAGGACTGAGATGTAGTCTAATTACACAACACTGGTGTTACTTGAAGTCAGCATTTGATCTATCTGTTAATTTACCAACCATTTATTCAGTACCTGCTATCGTATGCACTGTTCTAGTTCCTGAGTCTACACCAATGAATGACACAGATCAGGTGCCTGCTCTAATGCAGTTAATATCTTTGTGGGAGGAGTCAGTCAACTGACAAGTAATCAAATAAAAAATTTGATGATGAGTGCTAAGAAAAAATTTTAAAGGGTGACATAGAGAGTGATGTAGAGGTTACCTAATATTGGATGACCAGGGAAGGCCCTTTGATGAGGTGACATTTGAATGACACAAGGAAGCCCCAGAAGCAGAAACCTGAGGCAGAAATGCACCTGGGGTTTTCAAGGAACAGGATAAGTAAGCCCATGTGGCTAGGAGGTAATGAGACACAGTGGGGGAGGTCTGAGCAGTCCTGTTTGCTGTCTCCTCCTGTTATCCAGGACCCCGAAGAACCACAGCCAATGAATGCGGCAGGGGGAAGGGCGTAGGGTGCAGTTTCAGGAGCAGCAGCAGAGCTGTGGGAGCAGAGAAGGAAGTACTCAGGTAGGCATCCTAACTGAGGTGGGGTGCCCTCTAAGCATCATGGAGCCTTGATAAATGTGCATAGCACCTGAGTGTCCTGCAGCAACGGCTCAGGATGCTGCCCTCCAAGGAAAGTGTCCAATCCTCCTGTCCCACACCCCTTCAACCACAGCCTTCCCCTGCACTTAGGGGAGAACCAAGGGGTCACCTATTCCAACTTTCTATTTAATTTCAAGTAATTATCTTAGGGTCAATATTCCTCTACAAATTAGAAAAAACATATACTCAGTAAAAGCCAGAAGTTATAAAATTTCCACAGATTACAATCAGCTTCTGGTCGGTTGCCTACCTGCAGGAATCCAGGGACAGCTGCAGGCACAAAATGCTTCATTGATTTCCGAGTGTGTTCAATGCAGGACAGCTCTTCCTCCTCAGTAATTATCATGGTGATAGGACTGGCGTCAGTCACTTCCGTTTCTCCAGCATTGGTCCCTTTTCCTTTTTCTGTTGTTGGTTTTGGTTTTATTTTGCCATTAATGCCTTTGGCTCCAGTCATCTGCAGGATATCTCTCACTCCAGGAAGTCGTCAGACAGGGGCACCTCAGGTTGCATCCGCCACATGAAGTCTGCACAGAAACACACAAGTGACATGCTCTGGACCTACTAAGAGGCAGAACTTGGTCACTTGTCTCTTCCATCACATCCTGAACCTACAACTTGAGACAAGCAGATCCAAGCCACAAGCGACCTGATGCTGCTGATACTGATAAACATTTTGCTTTTGAGTTCTTCAAAGAGGATGTGACACTTTAAACAAGCTAATTGAAAAGGAAATGTGGAAAACAGAAGGCATATGTTTTAAACTACTAATGTACAAAAATATTGTAACCCTACAGAAATACCTAAAAGTCTTACATTTGACCGATGCATTCCACTGTCATTGCACATTAAGTTAATAAATAAATAGATAAACAAATAAATAAGTGAGTAAATAAATAAACAAGTTTGAACATAGAATCCAGGGAAAAGCTGTGAAGTTGTACGTTAGACAGCAGCACTCAAGTAGGATGTGAAAATGAAATGTTAGGCTGCTGCTACTTGAGTTGTTTGGCAAGCTCTCAGTGGCCAGCATAACCATCTGGAATCAGGAGTCATGTGGACTATGACATTTCCCCCTATTCACACGGTCACCAAAAGGAGGGATCAAAGAACAAAGGCAGCCCATAGATAGGCGCTGGCAGCTTCAGGACCTTTGAATGCGCTGAGTACCTCCCAGAACATTTCGGCACTTTGGCCAGATTAGTTTCCTGGGCAGAAGCTCTTCTCGCTTTCTGAAGAAATCCTTTAAGAATAAATAATCAGAGTTTTCCAACATCCATTTAACTCTAAATAGCAATAACTGATTGAAGAGTTGTCAGGGGCCTTAAACGGAGAAAACTAGCAACACAGAAGCCTGGAGTTCTGTTAGCAACAGTGCATAAATCCCAGGTTCAGAGTGTGCTGCCAGGCAGCAAAATGGAAGTAACAGTAGTAATCCACTAGAGTAATCAGCTGAGACTGAGCAATACATTCAAAGTGCACTGACCTCCATAAACAAATCTGAACCTGTCTTATCCTAGATCTGCCATCGTTTATGTACCATAACATGAAACTTGTAGTGGTTTAAGATAGTATTGGTGGGCACTGAAGTTATTTAAACAAGAGGAAATTACAATTCAAATATGGGTATCATAATGTTGACTATTAAACGCTTATTAATTAAAACTGTCTTTGGAAATTATTGACAATAAAATTTTAATAATGCATATAATATTAATATTGAATAAAATTAATTTGCTAATAAAGTTAGTATACTGAGTGACCTTACATTAAAGAATATAAAAAACTTCATTACAAAATATATTTATGGCACTACATAATATTTTCAGATTCTAAGAAAAAGTATGAGGTTGGAGAGAGAAAAAGGAATAGAGAAAGTATCTGATTAATGATTCTGAATTTAACTCATTCTAAAAGCATGTTTCCTTGAACTACTGCAAGTACTAGTATCCTCTAAGATTATCTTGGATTCTCTTGATGAAATGACTTCTAGAAATAACCTATTCAATATTAAGAACAAAAAGCACGAGTCCTAGTTGTATAACCTGCCCAAAGAGAAGGTTAGAATTAAATGAGAGCTTAGAGATAAAAAAAAAAAAAATAAGGTCCCCAGACTGAGAATGACTTACGCAAGGTCACACGGGGAATCATGCTGAACAGGGTCTTGAAAATAAATTTTCAGAAAGGTGCTAGTAAACTTCAGTGGTGCCAGCCTGTCTGCAATAAATTAAGTCATTCCATCTCCTCGCCATGTGGATAATGAGTGCCTGGCTGACACACAGCAGGCAAAACTCTCACTGTTAGGAGGAGAAGTGGCTTTTTCAAAAAAATTATTTTATTGAGGTCATATTGCTTTATAACATTGTGTAGTAAAGGTGTACGTTATCATATATGAGTTTCTGTACAGACTGCTTCATGTTCACCAACAACAGTTAGTTTTTACCCATCACCATATGTATGTGCTCCTTTACCCCTTTCACCCTCTACCCCACCTCCTTCCCCTCTGGTAACCACTAATCTGTTCTCTTTATCCATGTGTTTGTTTATCTTCCACATATGAATGAAATCATATGGTGTTTGTCTATCTCTGCCTGGCTTGCTTCACTTAACATAATACCCTCAAGGTCCAATCATGTTGTTGCAAATAGGACAATTTTGCCTTTTAAATGGCTGACTGGTATTCCATTGTCTACATATACCACATTTTCCTTATCCATTCATCAGTTGGTAGGCACTTGGGTTACTACCGTCTTGGCTTTTGTGAACAATGATGCAATGAACATAGAGGTACACAGATCTCTTTATATTGTTGATTTCATGTTCTTTGGATAAATACCCAGTAGTGGGATAGCTGGATCATTTGGTATTTCTGTTTTTAATATTTTGAGAAATCTCCATACTGTTTTCCATAGTGGCTGCACCAGTTTGCACTCCCACCAGCAGTGTATGAGGTCTCCTTTTTATCCACATCCTCTCCAACCCTTACTAATTCTTGTCTTGTTAATTATAGCCATTCTGATGGGTGTGAGGTGATATCTCATTGTGGTTTTGATTTGCATTTCCCTAATAATTAGGGAACTAATTATTGATGTTGAACATTTTTTCATGTTCCTGTTGGCAATCGGTATATCTTCTTTGGAAAAGTCTCTGTTCATATCTTCTGCCTATTTTTTGATTGTGTTATTTGATTTTGTTGTTGTTGAGTTGTATGAGTTCTTTACATATTTTGCAAATTAACCCCTTGTCAGACATACGATTTGCAAATATTTTCTCCCAGTTGGTGAGTTGTCTTTATTTTGTTCATGGTCTCCTTTGCCTTGCAGAAGCTTTTTAGTCTGATGTAGCCCCATTTGTTAATTTATTTTCCTGAGTAGACATGGTATTCAAAAAGATGCTGTTAAGACCTATGTCAAAGAGTGTACTACTTATATTTTCTCCTAGGAGTTTTATCATTTCAGATCTTACATTCAAGTATTTAATCCATTTTGAGTTAATTTTTGTGTCTTGTATAAGATGATGTATTTTCATTCTTTTGCTGTCCAGTTTTTCCAACACCATTTATTGAAGAGACTTTCCTGTCTCCATTGTATGTTCTTGACACATTTGTCAAAAACTAGCTGTCCATAGATTTGTAGTTTTATTTCTGGGCTTTCCCTTCTGTTCCATTGATCTATATGTCTTTTTTATGCCAGTCCCATGTTGTTTTGATTACTATAGCTTTGTAATATGTTTCGAAGTCAAGGATTGTAATGCCTAAAGCTTTGTTCTTTTTTCTTCAGATTCCCTTGGCTATTTGGGGGTGTTTTGTTGTTCCATATAAATTTTAAGATTCTTTGTTTCATTTCCATGAAGAATGTCATTGGGATTCTGATTAAGATTGCATTGAATAAATAGATTGCTTTAGGCAATATGAACATTTTAACTATATTTATTTTTCCAATCCATGAGCATGGAATATCTTACCATTTCTTTATGTCTTCTTCGATTTTTTTCAATAAATTCTTATAGTTTTCAATGTGTAGGTCTTGCACCTCCTTGGCTAAGTTTATTCCTAGAAATTTTATTCTTTTCATTGTGATTGTACATAGAATCATATTCTTGACTTTTCTTTCTGCTAGTTGATTACTACTGTATAGAAATGTAGCTGATTTTTGTAAGTTGATTTTGTACCCTGCAGCTTTGCTGCAGTTGTTGATTATTTCTAACAGTTTTCTGGTGCATTATTTAGGGTTTTCTATATATTGAATCATGTTCACAAGTAGCAAGAGTTTTACTTCTTCATTTCCAATTTGGATTCCTTTTGTTTCTTTTTCTTACCTTATTGACCTAGCCAAAACCTCCAGAACTATGTTGAATACGAGTGGCCAGAGTGGGCACCCTTGTATTGTTCCTGTTTTTAGAGGGATGGTTTTCAGTTTTTCACCATTAAGTATGATGTTGGCTGTAGGTTTGTCATATATGGCCCTTATAATATTGAGATACTTTCCTCCTGTACTCCTTTTATTGAGAGTTTTTATCATAAATAGATGTTGGATCTTGTCAAATGCTTTCTCTGCATCTATTGAGATTATCATTTGGTTTTTCTTCCTCATTCTTTTAATGTGGTGTATCACATTGATTGATTTGCAGATGTCAAACCATCCCTGTGTCCCTGACATAAATCCCACTTGATCATGGTGTATGATCCTTTTAATATGTTACTGTATTTGATTTGCCAATATTTTGGTGAGGATTTTTGCATCTATGTTCGTCAGCAATATTGGCCTCTAATTTTCCTTCTTTGTGTTGTCTTTGTCTGGTTTTAGGATCAGGGTGATGTTGGCCTCAAAGAATGAGTTAGAAAGCATTTCATCTTCTTCAACTTTTTGGAATAGTTTGAGAAGGATAGCTATTAAATCTCCTTTGAATGTTTAGTAAAATTCTCCTGAGAAGCCCTCTCATCCTGGACTTTTATTTTTTGGGAGGTTTTTGATTACTGTTTCAATCTCTTTACTTGTGATTAGTCTATTCATATTCTATATTTCTTCTTGATTCAGTTTTGGGTGGTTGTATGAGTCTAAAAATGTATCCATTTCTTCTAGTTTGCCCAATTTATTGGCATATAGTTTTTCACAGTATTCTCTTATAATCCTTTGTATTTCTGTGGTATCCAGTGTAATTTCTCCTCTTTCATTTTTAATTTTATTTATTTGAGGCTTCTCTTTTTTTCTTAGTGAGTCTGGCTAAGCATTTGTCAATTTTGTTTATCTTCTTGAAAAATCAGCTCTTAGTTTCATTGATCCTTTCTATTGTTTTTTTAGTCTCTACTTTATGTTTTTCTGCTCTAATTTTTATTATTTCCCTTCTGTTGACTTTGGGCTTCATTTGTTCTTCTTTTTCTAGTTCTGTGAGGTGTAGTTTAAAGTTACTTATTTGAGATTTTTCTTGTTTGTTGAGGTAGGCCTGTATTGCTATAAATTTCCTTTTTAGGACCACTTTTGCTGCATCCCATAAGAGTTGGTATGTTGTGTTTTCATTTTTATTTCTCTCCAGGTATTTTTTGATTTCTCCTTTGATTTCTTCATTGATCTAATGGTTGTTCAGTAGCATGTTGTTTAGTCTCAACATATTTGTGACTTTCCCATCTTTTATCTTGTAGTTGATTTCTAGTTTCATAGCATTGTGGTCAGAAAAGATGCTTGATATGATTTCAATCTTCTTAAATTTATTGAGACTTGCCTTGTTTCCCAACATATGGTCTATCTTTGAGAATGTTCCATGTGCACTTGAGAAGAATGTGTATTCTGCTGTTTGGGATGGACTCTTCTCTATCTATCTATTTATCTATCTATCTATCTATCTATCTATCTATCTATCTATTAAGTCTATCTATTCTAGTATTTCATTTAAGGCCACTGTTTCCTTGTTGACTTTCTGTCTGGATGATCTATCCATTGATGTAAGTGGGGTGTTGAGGTCTCCTACTATTTTTGTGTTGCTGTCAATTTCTCCCTTTAGGTCTGTTAATAGTTGCTTTATATACTTTGGTGCTCCTGTTTTAGGTCCATATATATTCCTAAGTGTTATGTCCTCTTGGAGGAATGTCCCTTTCTCATTATCTAGTGTCCCTCTTTGTCTCTCATTGTCTTTTTTATCTTGCAGTCTGCTTTGTCAGATATAAGTATGGCAACACCTGCTTTCTATTGCTTGCCATTTGCTTGGAGCATCATCTTCCAACCCTTCACTCTGAGCCTATATTTGTCTTTAGAGCTGAGATGTGTTTCCTGGAGGCAGCATATTATTGGGTTTTGTTTTTTAATCCATCCAGCCACTCTGTGCCTTTTGGAGAATTCAATCCATTTACATTTAGAGTGATAACTGATATGAGAGGGCTTAATTCTGCCATTTTAATTCTAGTTTTCTGTTTGTTCTATGTTTCCATTGTTTCTTTTCCCTTGTATTCCTGACTGCCATTTCAGTTTGGTGGTTTTATCAGTTCTATTTTTATTTATGATTTGTGGCACTGCTATGATTTTTTGTTTAGTGGTTACCATGAGGTTTGTATAAAAGATCTCATAGAAGAGATAGTCCATTTCCTGATAGCCTCTTAGGTCCATTAGCCTAAGCAGGTTCCATGCCTTTCCTCTTTCCCTTCTGAGTAATTGTTATCACAAATTGTTCTTTTCTGTGTTGTGAGTTTGTCACTCAAATTGAAGTGTTTATCGTGATTTTTGATGCTTTCCTTCCCATTATCTTTTATGTTATAATTAAGTGTTTACTAACCTATTCTGATATACAGCTGAAATTTTCTGATTCTGTCTGTCTATCTCCTTGCTCTCAAGGTTTTGTAAGCCTTTGTTTTTTAGTTTCAGATAGGAGGGCTCCCTTCAACGTTTCTTATAAGGTAAGCCTAGTGCCAATGAACTACCTCAGTTTTTATTTATCTGGTGAAGCTTTTATTTCTCCATCATATATGAAGGATAGTTTTGCTAGATAGAGCATTCTTGGCTGAAAGTTTTTGTCCTTCAGTATTTTGAATATATCACTCCATTCTCTCCTAGCCTTTAAGATTTCTGCTGAGAAATCTGCTGAAAACCTGATAGGGGTTCCTTTGTAGGTTATTTTCTTCTGCCTTGCTGCCCTTAATATTTTTCTTTGTCATTGACTTCTGCCAGTTTTACTATTATACGCCTTGGAGGTAATTTTGCATTGATGTAATTAGGAATTCTATTGGGTTCATATAAGTCCAGTTCTTTCCCCAGGTTTGGGAACTTCTCAGCTATTATTTCTTTGAACAAGCTTTCTGCTCCTTTCCCCTCCTCTTCTCCCTCTGGAATACCTACAATCCTTATATTGCTTTTTAGGAAAAGTTGAGTTGGATGCTTCTCAAAGAATTTCTTCACTTTTTTAAAATCTTAGTTCTCTCTCCTCCTCCACCTGAGGCATTTCTGTATTTCTATCCTCTGAATCACTAAATCTATCCTCCATAACATCAACTCTATTTTTTTATGGATTCTAGATTATTTTTTATCTCATTGTGTTCATCTCCAGCATTTATGTTTGGGTTTTTTTGTGTATGTGTGAGAAAGATTGGCCCTGAGCTAACATCTGTTGCCAATCCTCCTCTTTTTGCTTGAGGAAGATTGTCACTGAGCTAACATCTGTGCCAATCTTCCTCTATTTTATGTGGGATGCCACCACTGAGTGGCTTGATGAGCAGTGCTAGGTCCACACCTGGGATCCAAACCTGCAAACCCCTGGCCACTGAAGTGGAGCACAAGAACTTAACCATTATGCCACCAGGCTGGCCCACTATGTTTGGGGTTTTTTTAGAGTTTCAATCTCTTTGGTGAAATATTCCTTCTGCTCTTTAATTTTATGCCTGACCTCATTGAACTGTCCTTCTGAGTTTTCTTGTAACTCATTGAGTTTCTTTGTGACAATTATTTTGAATTCTCTGTCATTTAGACTGTAAATTTCTCTGGTTTCAGGATTAGTTTCTGGAGACTTGTCATTTTCCTTCTGCTCTGAAGTGTTAATGTAGTTCTTCATAGTGTTTGATGAATTGATCCTTTGCCATCACATTTGTGGTAGCATGAGGTTGCAGACTCCACCTGCCATTGCTGGGGAGTGGGCAGGAGCTCTTTTCTGATTCCCATCTGCTGGAAGTTGTGCCAATAGGGCTTCTCTGCATTTGTGCACTGGCTGCAGCTGCTTGGCAGGTCACATACACACATGCAGGCAGAGCCTCTGTACTTCACTGATGGGTCACTCTAGTGTAGGACTGCTGTGTTTGGCAGGGGACCAGTCAAGCCAATATGCTATGCAGGGGAAGGGTACTTTCTTTCATGCATTAGCTGGTGCAGCATTTGCTGGCAGCTCAGCTGGGCTGCTGCACTTGGTGAGGGCTCTTTCATGGGGGCTGAGCTGTGCCACTTGATGAGGAGTGTTTCCACAGGGAGAGCCACTGCAGCATGGTGGGAGCTCCTGTGGGCCAGACTACCACTCCAAAAGCATTCAAGGCAGGCCAGGCTGCCCCTGCCTCCACTCAGAGTTGCACTGGCCCCTGTGTGAGGATCCATGAATTTCATCACTGCCGCTAGGGAGAGGGAGTGACCTTCTCATCTCGTTTCACTGTTTACCAAGTATCCAATCCCCTCATCTTCAGATGTATGGCCTCTTCAGTTGTATGGCTGTGTGGATCTCTCAGACATCCTATCGTGCTGTGGAGGGAATCCTCTGTTCATTAATGAAATGTCCATTTAGTTGTAACTTAGAGGGAACAGACAAAGGGAACAACTCACTCTGCCATGATGCTGACTTCCCTCCCTGACTAGTTTTTAAAATGTTTAAATGTCATTTTTGTGCATCTTTTTATTTAATTTAGACTTAGGCCAGTTGTCTTCACACATTCCCACTTCACCCAGAGAGTATGGATTTGGCATCCAGGTTCTTGGATCTGTAGGCTCTGGAGAAGTACTATTTTCCAAGGTATTCAGGTTGCTGGCAGAATTCAGTTTCTTGTGGCTCTAGGATAGAGGTCCCCACTTTCTTTTCTGGCTGTCAGCTAGGGGTCAGTCTCAGCTCCTAGAGGCCACCTTTTGGTCTTATGGAGGCCCCTCCCCTTCAAAGCAAACATTCATGCATTGAGTCCTTTTCATGCTCTGACTCTTTCTCAGAAGTGGATTTTTTATGCCTCTGTGTCTCTTATTTGCTTTAGCTCCTCTGCCAGGTTACAGAGCTGTTTTGACGAGAACTTGCAATATTCATACAAAGCAGGACAGGAGATTTTAACATTGTTCTTGAAGGATTTTTTTATTCCATTGTTTTTTATTCTTGAATAAGAAGAACATTTCGGGGGGAAACATGTACTTATATTTAAAAAGGATTGTTATCAATGTGGTCTAGATTTGTAAGTTCTCAGCTAAGATTTCACTATATTTCTAGATTTTTTTAATAGGAGATATCAGTGAGGAAATAAAAACAATGACATACATTCATTTCAAGTTACATGTGGTCACTGTGAGTGTACAAAAGGAAGGATACATTAATTAATAACTTCATTTGTTGGCATATTTTAAAAGAATGAGACCATCTTCCCTTTAAAAATTCCAGTTATTTTTAAGCATGATAATATCTGAGGAGAGTCCTGATGCCTTGGTCATACTAGGAGTTTTATTTCAGATTTTTACAGTAAGTAGCCTTCTGGGAAATTAGTTTAGCCCATAGTACATCCAGTGTTTGTGATATGACTCTCATTATAATATTTTTGCTTTTAACTTTTGAAATATTTTACTCCAACCATATATCATTTGCAACACAGTTTGGCGATAGATGTTTAAAAGTACCAAGCAGTATGGCACATGCTCACATTCATCTCTAAAACTGTATTAGTTTGCAATTGACTCAAAGTTTCTCTATGGATATATAAGACTAACATTACTCAATTCAAGATATTGAATAAAATATCATTTTAAAATACAAATGCATGGGTTCTATGAAGGAGGCAATATTCCTGAGAATGCTACTTGGGAGCAGCAATGAGATAGCCATTGCTCACCTTTCCATGGTGGTGATAATATGTCTCTCCTGTGCTCCCCTCTGTCTCCCTATTCCCATTATTAGGTGAATTACTGATGCTGCCAAATGAGTTGGACTACTAATTTATTTGAATGGATGTTTAGCAGTGGTATTATAAATTTCAAAAAATGTAAAGTAGAGGGGCTGGCCCCATGGCCAAGTGGTTAAGTTCGCACGCTCCACTGCAGGCGGCCCAGTGTTTCGTTAGTTCTAATCCTGGGCATGGACATGGCACTGCTCATCAGACCACGCTGAGGCGGCGTCCCACATGCCACAACTAGAAGAACCCACAACGAAGAATACACAACTATGTACCAGGGGGCTTTGGGGAGAAAAAGGAAAAAATAAAATCTTTAAAAAAAAAAATGTAAAGTAGATATTTTCAACTGACATACAAGAAACCAAACAGAAAAGTCTTCACAAATCCCAAATATGACATCACATCAAGAATTATTTGTACATATTTAAAATTATTATCATGGGAAAGAGGAAAGGGATGGAATGGTTTAATCTAAGGAAATAAGAGGCTATCAGAAAATGGACTATCTCATCTATGAGATGTTTTATACAAACCACATGGTAACCACTAAACAAATAACAAGAATAAAGACACAAATTACAAATAAGAAGAAAGCCAACATATAAAACTACCTACCTGAATTGGTAGTCCAGAAATCATGGGATGAAAAACAAAGGAAATGAAAGAAAACTGGAAAACAAGAGATAAAATGGCAGCATTAGGCCCCCACATTTCAATAATCACTCTAAATGTAAATGGATTGAACTCTCCAATCAAAAGACACAGAGTGGCAGGATGGACTAAAGAACAACTCCCAACAATATGCTGCCTCCAGGAAACACACCTCAGCCCCAGAGACAAACACAGACTCAGAGTGAAGGGATACAAGATGATACTTCAAGCTAATAATGAACATAAGAAAGCAGGTGTCACCATACTTATATCAGACAAAGTAGACTTCAAAGCAAAACAGATAAAGAGAGACAAAAAGGGGCAGCTTATAATGATAAAAGAGACACTCCACCAAGAAGACATAACACTTATAAATATATACGCACCCAACACAGGAGAAGCAAAGTATGTAAAGCAACTATTAACAAAACTAAAAGGAGACATCAACAACAACACAGTAATAGTAGGGGACCTCAACACTCCACTAACACCAATGGATAGATCATCCAGACAGAAAGTCAACAAGGAAATTATAGAGTTAAATGAAAAACTAGACCAGATGGACTTAATAGATATATATAGAACACTCCGTCCAAAAATAGCAGGTTGCACATTCTTCTCAAGTGTGCCTGGAACAGTCTCAAGGATAGACCATATCTTGAGAAAGAAAGAAAGCCTCAACAAATTCAAGAGGGTTGAAATAATATCAAGCATCTTTTCTGATCATAATGCTATGAAACTAGAAATCAACTACAAGAATAAAGCTGAGAGGGGGAGAAGATCCAAGATGGCACCGTGAGTAGTCCTCTTTGTCTCTCGCCCTTTGAGTCTACAATTATTTGGACACTTAGCGCTTGACAAAGGATATCCAGACAGCATCTCAGGATGTCTGAGACACCCACGCGACTATACATCGGAAGGCGGACGGACTTTCCTCCGGGAGGATGTGGAAATATGTGAAAACTCTCCGACCCCGACGGGCAGCCTAGTACCCGCAAGCGGCTTTCTTCCAACGGACGCCCCCAGAGGATCCACACACATCTAGGGCAGGAGCGAGAACACAACAGAGGAGCCACGGTGGAAACAGGTGACCAGAACCCTACCTAAACCCCCCGCAATTACTCCTAAACGCAGAGGGAAACTTTGGAGTTGCACACCTGAGACCGCGGGAAGAGTCTCTCCCCGCCATTGGCGGGGAGACCCAGCCTGGTGCTCGGGGCGCCCGGAGGGTCCCAGAGAGAGTCATGGAGGGTACGGAGGTCTCCCAGCTGCCGTTGCCCGCCCCGTGGGACTAGGGATTGCCGGAGATCTCGGAGAGGACCGGGGCTGGGGGAACTTTCAAAGGCAGTTTCTGTGACCCGGAGGGGAAGCGCCGGTGCTCCGCCCGGGCAGCAGACAAAACTCTCTGTCTGCCGTTAGCAGAGGGGCCACGCTGAGCATTCACGGCTCCGGGAGAGGCCCGGAGAGAATCCCAGAGGGCGGGGCGACCCCCAGCTGCTGTTGCGCGCCCCGTGGGGCTAGAGATTGCCAGAGATCTCGGAGAGGACCGGGGTGGGGGGAACTTTCAAAGGCCGGTCCTGCGACCCGGAGGGGAAGCGCCAGAGTTCCGCCAGGCAGCAGACAAAACTCTCTGTCTGCCATTAGCAGAGGGGCCACGCCCAGCATTCAGGGCTCCCGGGAGAGGCCCGGAGGGAAGCCCAGAGGGCGGGGTGACCCCCAGCTGCCGTTGCCCGCCCCGTGGGACTAGGGATTGCCGGAGATCTCGGAGAGGACTGGGGCTGGAGAGAGTTCCAGAGACCCAGCTTAGTAGCCTAGGGGGAAACTCTACAGGCTCACAGCAGTCTTAGGGAAAGCCTCTGCACAGCATCAGTAGACGGCACCCAGCCGCCAGCCACAAGGCTGGAAGACCCCAGGGCAAAAGCAGCATAGCTAGGTGTACTAACCACAGACTGTAGAAGATGCCAATAGCTCTCCTGCGACCCATAGAGGACAAGTGAGATTTGGTGGGTGCCGACAGCAACGGAGCGACAAATATAAGTGATCCCACCCCTGGCCGCTGGAAAAGCCCATAACACCGTTGCAGACCCCAAGGAGAGAGCACATCTAGGTGGGCTGCAACAGTAGGCACCAGCAGCCTGAAGCCCCCCTGTGACGGCCCCCACGGCAGAGGAGGGAATCCAAAGGGCCACTGTGGCTACGAAGAGGGGCCCAGGCCCAGTTAGCAACTACAGACAGGGTTCCTGGTTGGTGAAGTATAAACAGCTGCTCCCCCCACCGCAGCAGCTGAAACAAGTGAAAGGAGCAACTAAACTCTATCTCCATGCAGAGGCACAAATCAACAACATCAAGCAATATGAAAAAATACATTAAATCTCCAGAACAGAAAGAAAGTAACAAATACACAGAAAACAATCCCAAAGAAAATGAGATATATAACCTAAATGATGATGACTTCAAAACAGCCATCATTAAGATTCTCAATGAGTTAAGAGAGAATTCTGACCGACAACTCAACGAGTTCAGGAGCTATGTCACAAAAGAGTTTGATACGATAAAGAAGAACCAAACAGAAATATTGGAAATGAAGAACACAATAGAGGAGATTAAGAAAAATCTAGATGCTCTGAACAGTAGGGCCGATAATATGGAGGAAAGAATTAGCAATTTGGAAGATGGCAATATAGAATTGCTGCAGGCAGAGGAGGAGAGAGAAGCAAGACTTAAAAGAAATGAAGAAACTCTCCGAGAATTATCAGACACAATTAGGAGATGCAACGTAAGGATTATAGGTATACCAGAGGGAGAAGAGAAGGAGAAAGGGGCAGAAAGCCTATTCAAAGAAATAATGGCTGAGAACTTCCCAAATCTGGTGAGGGAGATGGATCTTCAGGTGACAGAAGCCAATAGATCTCCAAACTTTATCAATGCAAGAAGACCAACTCCACGGCATATAGTAGTGAAGCTAGCAAAAGTCAACGACAAGGAGAAAACATTAAGGACAGCCAGGCAAAAGAAACTAAACTACAAAGGAACCCCGATCAGGCTATCAGCAGATTTCTCAGCAGAAACTTTACAGGCTAGAAGAGAGTGGAATGATATATTCAAAAATCTGAAGGACAAAAATCTACAGCCAAGAATTCTCTACCCAGCGAAAATATCCTTCAAATATGATGGAGAAATAAAAACTTTCCCAGATAAACAAAAATTAAGGGAGTTCATTGCCACGAAACCTCCTCTTCAGGAAATCCTCAGGAAAACCCTCATTCCTGAAAAATCCAAAAAAGGAAAGGGACTACAAAACCAAGAGCAGAGGAGATAAGTAGAAGGACAACAACAGAGAGTAGCAGCTCTACATCAGTACAGATTAAACCATGGGACGAGAAACAAAGGAAACTGGAGAAAACCGGAAAACAAGACACAAAATAGTAGTGGTAGGCCCCCACGTCTCAATAATCACTCTAAATGTAAATGGATTGAACTCCCCAATCAAAAGACACAGAGTGGCAGGATGGATCAAAGAACAAGATCCAACAATATGCTGCCTCCAGGAAACACACCTCAGCCCCAAAGACAAACACAGACTCAGAGTGAAGGGGTGGAGAACAATACTCCAAGCTAATAATGAACAAAAGAAAGCAGGTGTCGCTATACTAATATCAGACAAGGTAGATTTCAAAGCAAAACAGATAAAGAAAGATAAAGAGGGACAGTATATAATGATAAAAGGGACTCTCCACCAAGAAGACATAACACTTATAAATATATACGCACCCAACACAGGAGCACCAAAATTTGTAAAGCAACTCTTAATAGAACTAAAAGAAGACATCAACAACAATGCAATAATAGTAGGGGACCTCAACACACCATTAACACCAATGGACAGAACATCCAGACAGAAAATGAACAAGGAAATAATAGAATTAAATGAAAATTTAGACCAGATGGACTTAATAGATATATATAGAACACTTCATCCAAAAACAGCAGGTTACACATTCTTCTCAAGTGCACATGGAACATTCTCAAGGATTGACCATATTTTGGGAAACAAAGCAAACATCAATAAATACAAGAGAGTTGAAATAATATCAAGCATCTTTTCTGATCATAACGCTATTAAACTAGAAATCAACTACAAGAAAAAAGCAGAGAAAGGTGCAAAAATGTGGAGACTAAACAACGCGCTTCTCAACAAACAATGGATCATTGAAGAAATTAAAGAAGAAATCAAATATTATCTGGAGACAAATGAAAATGAGAACATGACATACCAAATCATTTGGGATGCAGCAAAAGCAGTCCTAAGAGGGAAATTCATCGCAATACAGGCTCACCTCACTAAACAAGAAAAAGCTCATGTAAACAACCTCAAACGACACCTAACAGAACTAGAAAAAGAAGAACAAACAAAGCCCAGAGTCAGTAGAAGGAGGGAAATAATAAAAATAAGAGCAGAAATAAACGATATTGAAACAAAAAAGACAATAGAAAGGATCAATGAAACAAAGAGTTGGTTCTTCGAAAGAATTAACAAAATTGACAAACCCCTAGCCAGACTCACCAAGAAAAGAAGAGAGAAATCGCAAATTAATAAAATCAGGAATGACAGAGGAGAAATCACAACAGATACCAATGAAATACAAGAGATCATAAGAGAATACTATGAAAAACTATATGTCAACAAATTGAACAACCTGGAAGAAATGGACAAATTCCTAGACTCCTACAATCTCCCCAAACTGAATCAGGAAGAAATGGAGAATCTGAATAGACCAATCACAAGTAAGGAAATAGAAACGGTAATCAAAAACCTCCCCAAAAACAAGAGTCCAGGACCAGACGGCTTCTCTGGAGAATTCTACCAAACATTCAAAGAAGACTTAATACCTATTCTCCTCAAACTGTTCCAGAAAATTGAGAAAGATGGAGAACTCCCTAACACATTCTATGAAGCCAACATCACTCTGATCCCCAAACCTGACAAGGACAACACAAAGAAGGAGAACTACAGGCCGATATCACTGATGAACATAGATGCAAAAATCCTCAACAAAATTTTGGCAAACCGATTACAGCAATACATCAAAAAGATTATACACCATGATCAAGTGGGAATTATACCAGGGACACAGGGATGGTTCAACATCCGCAAGTCAATCAACGTGATACACTACATCAACAAAATGAAAAACAAAAACCACATGATCATCTCAATAGATGCAGAGAAAGCATTCGACAAGATCCAACACCCATTTATGATAAAAACCCTCAGTAAAATGGGTATAGAAGGAAAGTACCTCAACATAATAAAGGCCATATATGATAGACCCACAGCCAACATCATACTCAATGGACAAAAGCTGAAAGCCATCCCTCTGAGGACAGGAACAAGACAAGGGTGCCCACTTTCACCACTCCTATTCAACATAGTACTGGAGGTGCTGGCCAGAGCAATTTGGCAGGAAAAAGAAATAAAAGGAATCCAAATAGGTAACGAAGAAGTACAACTCTCGTTGTTTGCAGACGACATGATCTTATACATAGAAAACCCCAAAGAATCCACAGAAAAACTATTAGAAATAATCAACAACTACAGCAAAGTAGCAGGGTATAAAATTAACGTGCATAAATCAGTAGCATTTCTATACACTAACAATAAACTAACAGAAAAAGAACTCAAGCACTCTATCCCATTCACAATCGCAACGAAAAGAATAAAATACCTTGGGATAAACTTAACCAAGGAAGTGAAGGATCTATACAATGAAAACTACAAGACTCTCTTGAAAGAAATAGGCGATGACATAAAGAGATGGAAAGACATCCCTTGCACATGGATTGGAAGAATAAACATAGTTAAAATGTCCATACTACCTAAAGCAATATACAGATTCAATGCTATCCCAATCAGAATCCCAAGAACATTCTTCACAGAAATTGAACAAACAATCCTAAAATTCATATGGGGGAACAAAAGACCGCGAATTGCTAAAGCAATCCTGAGCAAGAAAAACAAAGCCAGAGGAATCACAATCCCCGATTTCAAAACATACTACAAAGCTACAGTGATCAAAACAGCATGGTACTGGTACAAAAACAGGTCCACAGATCAATGGAACAGAATTGAAAGCCCAGAGATAAAACCACACATCTATGGACAGCTAATCTTCGACAAAGGAGCAGAGGGCCTAGAATGGAGAAAAGAAAGTCTCTTCAACAAATGGTGCTGGGAAAACTGGACAGCCACATGCAAAAGATTGAAAATTGACCATTCTTTTTCACCACACACCAAAATAAACTCAAAATGGATCAAAGACCTAAAGATTAGGTCTGAGACAATAAGTCTATTGGAAGAGAATATACGCAGTACACTCTTTGACATCAGTTTCAAAAGAATCTTTTCGGACACTGTAACTCCTCAGTTGAGGGAAACAATAGAAAGAATAAACAAATGGGACTTCATCAGACTAAAGAGCTTCTTCAAGGCAAGGGAAAACAGGATTGAAACAAAAAAACAGCTCACTAATTGGGAAAAAATATTTACAAGCCACTTATCCAACAAAGGGTTAATCTCCATAATATACAAAGAACTCACACTGCTTAACAACAAAAAAAACAAACAACCCGATCAAAAAATGGGCAGAGGACATGAACAGACATTTCTCAAAAGAAGATATGAATATGGCCAATAGACACATGAAAAGATGTTCATCATCGCTAATCATCAGGGAAATGCAAATCAAAACTACACTAAGATATCACCTTACCCCCATTAGAATGGCAAAAACATCCAAAACCAAGAACGACAAATGTTGGAGAGGTTGTGGAGAAAGAGGAACCCTCATACACTGTTGGTGGGAATGCAAACTGGTACAGCCACTATGGAAAACAGTATGGAGATTTCTCAAAAAGTTAAAAATAGAAATACCCTATGACCCAGCCATCCCATTACTGGGTATCTATCCTAAGAACCTGATATCAGATATCTCAAGAGTCCGTTGCACCCCTATGTTCATCGCAGCATTATTTACAATAGCCAAGACGTGGAACCAGCCTACATGCCCAGAAACCGATGATTGGATAAAGAAGATGTGGTATATATACACAATGGAATACTACTCAGCCATAAAAAAAGACGAAATTGGCCCGTTCACAACAACGTGGATGGACCTTGAGGGCATTATGTTAAGCGAAATAAGTCAGTCAGAGAAAGACAAACTCTATATGACTCCACTCATAGGTGGAAATTAGTATATTGAGAAGGAGATCCGATCGGTGGTTACCAGGGAAAAGGGGGGGTGGGGGGAGGGTACGGAGGGGGAAGTGGTGTACCCACAACATGACTAACAAAAATGTACAACTGAAATCTCACAAGGTTGTAATCTATCATAACATTAATAAAAAAAAAAAAAGGAAAAAAAAAAGAATAAAGCTGAGAAAGGGCAAAAATGTGGAGACTAAACAAGATGCTACTGAACAAACGATGGATTATTGAAGAAATTAAAGAAGAAATCAAATATTATCTGGGGACAAATGAAAATGAAAACATGCCATACCAACTCATTTGGGACGCAGCAAAAGCGGTCCTAAGAGGGAAATTCATTGCAATACAGGCTCACCTCAATAAACAAGAAAAATCTCAGATGAGCAATCTCAAACGACACCTAACAGAATTAGAAAAAGAAGAACAAACAAAGCCCAAAGTCAGTAGAAGGAGGGAAATAATAAAAACTAGAGCAGAAATAAACGAAATTGAAACAAAAAAGACAGTAGAAAGGATGAATGGAAACAAAGAGTTGGTTCTTTGAAAAAATAAACAAAATTGACAAACCCTTAGTCATGTTCACTAAGAAAAAAAGAGAGAAGACTCAAATAAATAAAATTAGAAATGAGAGAGTAGAAATCACAACAGATACCAAAGAAATACAAAAGATCATAAGAGAAGACTATGAAAACCCATATGCCAACAAATTGAACAACCTAGAAGAAATGGATAAATTCTTAGACTCCTACAACCATCCAAAACTGAAGCATGAAGAAATAGAGAATCTGAATAGACCAATCACAAGTAAAGAAATTGAAAAACAGTAATCAAAAACCTCCACAAAAATAAAAGTCCAGGACCAGACGGCTTCTCTGGAGAATTCTACCAAACATTCAAAGAAGATTTAATACCTATCCTTCTCAAACTATTCCAGAAAATTGAGGAAGATGGAGCACTCCCTAACACATTATATGAAACCAACATCACCCTGATCCCAAAACCAGACAAGGACAACACAAAGAAGGAAAACTACAGGCCAATATCACTGATGAACATAGATGCAAAAATCCTCAACAAAATTCTGGCAAACTGAATACAGCAATACATCAAAAAGATTACATACCATGATCAAGTGGGATTTATACCAGGGACACAGGGATGGTTCAACATCCGCAAGTCAATCAACATGATACACTACATTAACAAAATGAGAAACAAAAAACCACAATATCATCTCAATAGATGCAGAGAAAGCATTTGACAAGATCCAACATCCATTTATGATAAAAACTCTCAATAAAATGGGTATAGAAGGAAAGTATCTCAACATAATAAAGGCCATATATGACAAACCCACAGCCAACATTATACTCAACGGACAAAAACTGAAAGCCATCCCCCTGAGAATAGGAACAAGACAGGCGTGTCCACTCTCACCACTCTTATATGACGTAGTTGTGGAGGTTTTGGCCAGAGCAATTCGGCAGGAAAAAGAAAGAACAGGAATCCAAATAGGCAACGAAGAAGTGAAACTCTTGCTATTTGCAGATGACATGATCTTATATATAGAAAACCCCAAAGAATCCATTGGAAAACTATTAGAAATAATCAACATATACAGCAAAGTTGCAGGGTATAAAATCAACATACATAAATCAGTAGCATTTCTATACACTAACAATGAACTAACAGCAAAAGAACTCAAGAACACAATCCCATCACAATCACACAAAGAATAAAATACCTTGGGCCAAGGAAGTGAAAGACCTATACATTGAAAACTACAAGTCTTCCCTGAAAGAAATTGATGATGACATAAAGAGATGGAAAGATATTCCATGCACATGGATTGGAAGAATAAACATAGTTAAAATGTCCATACTACCTAAAGCAATCTACAGATTCAATGCTATCCCAATCAGAATCTCAATGACATTCTTTACAGAAATAGAACAAAGAATCCTAAAATTCATATGGGGCAACAAAAGACCCTGAATTGCTTTAGCAACCCTGAGGAAAAAGAACAAAGCTGAAGGCACCACAATCCCTGATTTCAAAACATACTACAAAGCTACAGTAATCAAAACAGCATGGTACTGGTACAAAAACAGGTGCACAGATCAATGGAACAGAATTGAAAGCCCAGAAATAAAACCACACATCTATGGACAGCTAATCTTCAACAAAGGAGCTGAGGGCATACAATGGATAAAAGAAAGTCTCTTCAATAAATGGTGCTGGGAAAACTGGACAGCCACATGTAAAAGAATGAAAATTGACCATTCTTTTTCACCATTCACAAAAATAAACTCAAAATGGATCAAAGACCTAGAGATTAGACCTGAAACTGTAAGGCTTCTGGAAGAAGATATAGGCAGTACACTCTTGACATCAGTATCAATAGGATCTTTCCAGACATCATGTCTTCTCAGACAAGGGAAACAATAAAAAGAATAAACAAATGGGACTTCATCAGACTAAAGAGCTTCTTCAAGGCAAGGGAAAACATGATTGAAACAAAAAAACAACCCAACAATTGAGAAAAAATATTTACAAGTTATATATCTGACAAAGGGTTAATCACCATAATATATAAAGAACTCACACAGCTCAACAACAAAAAAATCAAACAACCCAATCAAAAAAAGGGCAGGGGACATGAACAGACATTTCTCCAAAGAAGATGTACAGATGGCCAATAGGCACATGAAAAGATGCTCATCGTCACTGATCATATGGGAAATGCAAATCAAAACTACAGTAAGACATCACCTTACACCTATTAGAATGGCAAAAATGACCAAAACAAAAAGTGACAAATGTTGGAGAGGTTGTGGAGAAAAAGGAACCCTCATACACTGTTGGTGGGAATGCAAACTGGTGCAGCCACTATGGAAAACAGTATGGAGATTTCTCAAAAAATTAAAAATAGAAATACCATATGACCCAGCCATTCCACTAGTGGGTATCTACCCAAAGAACTTGAAATCAGCAATTCCAAAAGTCCCATGCACCCCTATGTTCATTGCAGCATTATTTACAATAGCCAAGGTGTGGAACCAACCTAAGTGCCCATCAACTGATGATTGATAAAGAAGATATGGTATATATATACAATGGAATACTACTCAGCCATTAAAAAGGATAAAATCGTCCCATTCACAACAACATGGATGGACCACGAGGGTATTATGTTAAGTGAAATAAGCCAGACACAGAAAGACGAATTCTGTATGACTCCACTCATAGGTGGAAGTTAAACATGTAGACAAAGATAGCTGATTGGTGGTTATCAGGGGAAAGAGGGGGGTGGGAGGTGGGCACAAAGGGTGAAGTGGTACACCTACAACATGACTGACAATAATGTACAACTGAAATTTCGCAAGGTTGTAAACTATCATAATCTTAATAAAAAAGTAAAGAAAAAAACTAACAGCAAGAAAAACTTTTTAAATAAAAATAGTCATACCACAAGCCAATATAAAAATTATATACTAGACATTTATATTGAACTCATACATAAAATCATCTTGTTCTAAAATCATCTTGTTCTAAACCCTTTAATATAGAAGACATGTACTTTTAAATTTGTATTCAGCCTTCACAGCATGCTGTGGATGAAGCTCCAAGAGGAAAAGGTGTTGAAATTTTTGTGGCTTATTTCCTACCTCAACATCATGCTGAAATGCACACAGAGCAGACGATTAATAAAATACTTGATGGCCAAAAAAAATTATTATCAAATAATTTGAGGATTAGAAAGATCCTTCAATTTCAGTTTTAAACACCTGATGTTTAACTTTCCTTCACATCACCGTCTTGGACTTTAAAAACTTCTAAAATGATGGGATTTTACCAGCCAAGGCACTCAATTTTCCTTATGTAAAACAGCCCTTCCCTTCATAGTATCTTCCCTGGTAATAATTTTACCAAAGTTTTGATATTTTCCTAAATGTAATTTTGCTATGAGTTTTCTGAGCAAACTGAGCGCTGTTTTTTGTTAAATATGCTTGTAACACACACACAAAAACACTTACACAAATAATATTTGGAAGACTCTGGATCCTTTTAAATTAAAGTGGACATATTACTTGAAGAGCAAAATAAAAGAAGACATGCAGACATAATAAAAGGACTTTTGAAAGTTGGCAATATTAATTAGCAATATATATAGTAAATTATACTTAGTTATTGTATACTAACAAAGTATATATTGTAATATACTAACAACATATCCTATATTTTATATATATTATATTGTCTATACATTGTCGATATTAATATATACTAAGTAAATTACTATAAATTGTTATATATACCTACTTAGTTAAGGTGACACTTCAGGTCCTGAATCAACCATTACATATATAGTTAGTGCAGAGTTTCATTTCTGTGGCTGATATTAAAATATATATTACTATAAAATAGTATTAGTAGTGTTTTAAAAAAATTGACTCAAATAACCTGCTGGAGACATACAAATTCCAGGTGGCAGAGTGTATTGCACATCAATTTTAGTTTAAGAAGAGTTCATTATTGAGTTCTTTCCCCCAAAGCTGATAAAACACTTAATATTTCCATAAGAATATTATATTCAATTTAAAATTCACTCCTAAATTGACATAACATAACAATCTAAGATTCAAGGGACATCAAGTTTGTCCTTAAGGCTATTTTTTAGTCGATGGTGAAACTATGGCCCAGGCAAGTCAGGTGACTTACCCAAGGCCATATAACTAAGTGGGACATTTCTTACAAAACCACAGATTACATGTTTTCTTTAAGGAAAGGTATTTGACCTTAACACAGCACAAAATGTTGCTTGTTTGGTTCTCTGACAATGAAGCAGAGTAGATGAGCCTGTTGTTGCATCCCCGCCTGCTTTAGGGAAAGCTTTATTAGGCAGTTAAAGAAACTCACAGCAATTATATTCTAACATATAAAATGTGACTGAAGATCTTTACTAAAAAAATTATTATGAGTAAACCATAGTACCATCTCTTCAAACAAATGAGATTTTCTTACAAGACTCTTCTCTTCGGCAACCTTCATCAAGTTTGAGAACGAGTAAAGCTTCGATGTGTCCCAAGACCCAAGAGAAGAAATCAGCAGCAAAGTGAACTGTGGGTTTTTTGTATTTATTATTTTGGGAGGAGGGAAACATTTTACTGTTCTTTCTTATGACACAGCAGAATGGCTAAGAACGAAGTATTGAAATTTTTCATTCCATGACCATGCAACAAACATTCACTGAGAAACACGCCTAGGTCACAGAGGTATGGAGGTGAATAAGACAGCTCACACCCTGTCCACACAGAGCTTACATTCTACTGCAGGAGTCAAAGAGGTCTGCAGCGAGTAGCACTTTGTTGCTACAAGTGCTACTACGTTTCACCGAACTCCAGCTTCCCCACGTCTGACAAAATTAATATTAGTTTTTAAATTACATGAGAGGTGCAGTTTTGACCACCAAAGGAGATAATGCATGGAAATAGATAATGAAAATTCAGAAACATGGTAAGCAATCAATATATATGGGTTATTATTACAGACCTGCTTTGTTTTAGGGACTATTGTAAAGAAAAGGTTGGTCTTTTATTTTTTTCTTCAATCAGGCTATATGATCTTTTTTTTTTTTTTTGAGGAAGATTAGCCCTGAGCTAACATCTACCACCAATCCTCCACTTTTTGCTGAGGAAGACTGGCTCTGAGCTAACATCTGTGTCCATCTTCTTCTGTGTTATATGTGGGACGCCTGCCACAGCATGGCTTGCAAGCAGTGCATAGGTCTGCATCCAGGATCCAAACTGATGAACCCTGGGCCACTGAAGCAGAACGTGCGAACTTAACCACTGCACCACTGGGTTGGCCCCTATATGATCCTTTAAAAAGACATTTATATTAGGATTTTCCTCTTAGTGATAACAGCATAGGAATTACATCTGAAGTAGGCACCAAGTAAAGATTCAGTGGTTGACTGACTGCCTGACTAAATGAATGAGTGACTATTATGATTGTATATTTTTGATTAACAGTCAATATTTGCTTTTCCTCTTTGTACTCTTTTGGGACTTTCTCACTGGTAAGTTTAATCCTCACATTAATTGTGTACTGTGAAATGATACCCTCTCTTCCAACAGATGATGTACTCCCTTAGTATTTTAAATAATATAACATTATCTCTCAGAAATAAAATCTTTAGGGGCAAACTCCATGGCCGAATGGGTAAAGTTCCCTGTGCTCTGCTTTGGTGGCCTGGGTTCACAGGTTCAGATCCTGGGTACAGACCTATTCCACTCGTCAGCCATGCTATGGAGGCATCCCACATACAAAAAGAGAGGAGGATTGGCATGGATGTCAGCTCAGGGCTAATCTTCCTCACCAAAAGGAAAAGTAAAATAAAACAAAATAAAAATTTAAAAATATAGAAGAATGACACCAAAAGCATTAAAAATATAGAAGAATGGCAACAAAATAAAAAATAGACAAATTGGACTTCATCACAATTTAAAATTTTTGTGCATGTAAAGACACTATCAGCAAAGTAAAAAAGCAACCCACAGAGGGGCTAGCCCAATGATGTAGTGGTTAAGTCCGCCTGCTCCACTTTGGTGGCCTGGGGTTCATAGGTTCGGATCCTGGGTGCAGGCCTACACACTGTAAGCCATGCTGAGGTGGCGTCCTGCATACAAAATGGAGGAAGATTGGCACAGATGCTGGCTCAGGGCCAATCTTCCTCACCAAAAAGAAAGCAACCCATGGAACTGGAGAAAATATTTGCAAATCACATATCTAACAAAGGATTAATATCTAGAATATATAAAGAACTACAACTCAGCAACAAAAAAACAAGCAACCCAATTAAGAAATGGGCAAAGGACTTGAACTGACATTTCTCCAAAGATATACAGTGCCAATAACACATGAAAAGATGCTCAACATCACTAATCACTAGGGAAATGGAAATCTAAACCACAATGACATACCACTTCACACTCATTGGAATGGCTCTTTTACATATATATTTTAAACAGCCACAAGTATTGGTGAAGATGTGGAGAAACTAGAACAGTTGTGCATTGAGGGTGGGAATGTAAAATGATGCAGATGCTATAGAAAACTGAATATCAGTTCCTCAGAAAAATTAAACATTCAATTACTATATGGTCCTGCATTTCACTTCTGAGAAAATACCCAAAAGAATTGAAAGCAGGGACTCAAACAGATATTTGTACACCCATGTTCATAATAGCATTAACCACAGTAGCCAAAAAAGTGGAAACAACCTAAATGTCTATCAATGGATGAACAGGTAAACAAAATGTGGTATATACATGTAATGGAATATTATTCAGCCTTAAAAAGGAAGGAGATTCTGAGACTTGCTACAATATGGATGAGCCTCGAAAACATTATGTTCAGTGAGATAAGACAAACACAAAAGGATAAACATGATATGGTTGCACTTATATGAGGTACATAGAGTAGTCAAATTCATGGAGACAGAAAATAGAACGATGGTTGCCAGAGTTTGTGAAGGGGGAATAGTGAGTTCTTGTCTGAGGTCCAGACTCTCAATATGAGATGATGAAAAGTTCTGGCATGGATGGTAGTGATAGGTGCACAACACCGTGAATGTGCTTCATGCCACTGAACTTTGAATGAACTTTAATGCCACTACTTAAAAATGGTTAAAATAGTAAATTTTATGTTATGCATGTTTTACCATAATTTAAAAATCATAAAAATAAAAAGACAAATATCCAATAAAATCCTCTTTGGAATATTATAACAGATAGTGACTAGTAAAGACTGAAAATGAGCTCTTAAGTAATATCAATTTATTAATGATGAAGGATAAGGATGAGTTCTAAATATTTTTGACATTCATAATTATTTGAATAGAAGATTGCTCATTTCCTGAAAAAAATTTATTTCTTTAACTTCTAAAATACTTCAGCCATTTCAAAACATGGCTTTCTCCCACCTTATTATAGATGTTAAGGGAGAAATATTTTTTAGGATCATTCAGTGACCTGTTTGCTACGTCTAAATATTTTTTTCTGTTACAAAGGCCTTTCTTCTACTTAAACCAAATGTCTCATATTTCAATTTAATCTCATTTCTTCTTTTTCAATCTCTAGCAGATTTGTTGTATTTGATTTATTAAAGAAGATTGCATTTCCAAAATTTTATTAAAAATGTTGTAATTAGACCATCTTTAGGGAAGCAATCTTCATCCTGGATTTGCACAAACTTTCATTCTCTTCACAGGGCGAGAAACAATGACTGAAGAAAAGCCAGAGTGAATTCCTGAGACGGAAGGTTTTCCATCCGGAGCTTCAGCTGGATTGCAGTCACAGTGATGTGAGTAAATCCCTGTGATGTCACCAAAACAAATCCCCGGGAGATTCGCAAACTACCTGCTCCAAGTCAACACTCCCACTCTGGTATGGAGCTCAGTGCTTAAATGTTTATTGGTTACATTTAACTAAGGGATAGGTTTAGCTTTCTGTGACTAATCTGTTTTATATTCAATTATAACTTGCTTTCTTGAGGTGCTATTTACTTAACGAATAAAAGATTAAGAACAGCAGAGTTGTGAAATGTAAAAGTAAATATTTTTGTGTTTTCCTTCCTGGATGATCAATAGCAAAGCATCTCTAATAGAAGAAATTACAATCTCATTGTAAGCAAAATAAACTGCAATGATAAATACGGTACTTCCAGGATGCAGTCTCCTTCTAGTCAAATATTTGCATTATTTGGAAACTAAAATAAATATTCAGTGCAGAATTGGAGGTCAAGCTTTTTCTGTTTGTATTTAATTCTTCACTCCCCCAAGTAATTACATTATGCTAAAATGTGCAAAAAGAAAAAAGCATAATGAAATCAGTATCTTTTACAGATAACTTCATATTTTGATTCAAGAATGAGAATATAAAACATTTCACAACTTTTTTTTTTAAAGATTGGCACCTGAGCTAACAACTGTTGCCAATCTTTTTTTTTTTTTTTTTTTTTTGCTTTTTCTCCCCAAATACCCCCAGTGCATAGTTGTATATTTTAGTTGTGGGTCCTACTAGTTGCGGCATGTGGGATACCACCTCAGCGTGGCCAGATGAGTGGTGCCACGTCCGTGCCCAAGATCCAAACCAGCAAAACCGTGGGCCACCGAAGCGGAGCATGTGAACTTAACCACTCAGCCAAAGGGCTGGCCCCCACAACTTTATTTTTTAGCAAGGAGATAATTCTGCTAATGCATGGGTTATTGGTATCTGTTTTTCATAGTGTAAGTCATTCTTCTACCATCATTTCTCAAGTCAATAAAAATTAACTTAAGAAAGTAGAACTAATTAGACAAAATCTGTATAAATAAATAAATAAGCTCAACGAATCTGGCAGAGGTGGAATAGCATCTTTGCCTCCTGCCTTGAATTCATATAGCATGCTCCATGGTGTGTAAGAGTTTGCCTGCACCTGAGATTTGAACAGAACTTCGTGCATCACAAAGAGACAGACACAGAGGCGGAGACTAGTTGGTGGTAGGGTTGGCCACTTCTCTCAGCCTTGTCACCTTGGATGTCAGCTGTATTGCCTGGTGCTACATCGTTAAGAAAAGCCACAGTTATTTTTATAACACTTAGACAAGTTATGTTGGATAAAGGGGGGATAAAATCACAGAAGCAACTAAGAACTGCTGCGATTTAGTCTTCTGTTCATCCAGGCACTGGACAAGGCACTGGGGCTAACAAAATGCATAGTCAAGCCAGGGCAGCCCCTACACGCAGCTCTCCAGGACGTTCCCAGTCTGTGATCCTAGGCCACCAGGCTTGCCCTGAGCTCACTTCCCCCAGGTACCCTCTCACCTCGTATTCTAGCCCTCCCCGGCTCTCCTCCTCATCAGTCTAGGTCTTCTCCCTCAGCACATTTACATTGTTGTTTCCTTGGCTGAAAGATTTACCCTCAGATATTTTCCTCACTTCACTCAGGTCTCTGCTCAAATACCACCTCTTCACTCCAGTCTTCCTGTCAACACCATCTACCTTTGGAGACCTCTCATTCCAACACAGGTCATCCCTCAGCCTGCTTCATTTATCTCCACGATACTAATCTCTACCTGTATATCATAAATCTATTTATCTACTGATCTGTTGTTTGTCTCCCCCATGGGAATATAAGCTGTATGAGGGAAAGGAATATTTTGGTTCGATGCTGTGTTCCCATGGATTTAGAGCAGTTCCTGAAACATAGAAGATGGTCAATGAATATTTATTTGAGGGAATGAATGAATAAATGAAGACGCAACTCCTGTGGGGAAGATAGACATGTCACAAAATAATTACCAATGAGAGCACAGAGGCCAGGTCTTTCTGGGGAGAGGGCCAGAGAAAAGACTTTCCAGGCAAATGACATTTGAGAAGGATCCTGAAGGTAAAGAGAGAGCTGTCTTGGGGCCCAGAACAGACTGTACCAAAATATCCCAAAATGGCATATTGATTATTTTGAGTTAAAATTAATTGAGAAGCAGATTATGTAAAAAGAGCATCTGATCCTCTCTCGATTCCCCCTGAAAGCAGGAAATAAATCTCCCATGTGAAAGGTACACTCCCCTCACCAGGAGATAGAGAGACATACTTATCACCAGAACTAGGGAATTTAAGGCCAAGAAGCCCGTATAAACAAATCTTGTTACTTTTTTCACTAACGTACTACCCCATGCCCAAACTCTGCTTAGATTCCTTACTAATTAAGCACCCAAACCTATGTTTCTTTGTCCTGTCAAATCCTCACAAATTTACTGCTTCTTTGTGTAAAAGATATAAAAGCTGCCTGCTTTTTTTTTTTTTTTATAAAGATTTTATTTTTTCCTTTTTCTCCCCAAAGCCCCCCGGTACATAGTTGTGTATTCTTCGTTGTGGGTTCTTCTAGTTGTGGCATGTGGGACACTGCCTCAGCGTGGTCTGATGAGCAGTGCCATGTCCGCGCCCAGGATTCGAACTAACGAAACACTGGGCCGCCTGCAGCGGAGTGCGCGCACTTAACCACTCGGCCACGGGGCCAGCCGCAAAAGCTGCCTGCTTTTTGAATACTCTCTGAGCATGATTTTTTATGATCTCCCATACGTACATATTAAATTGTGTTTTCTCCTGTTAATCTGTCTTCTGTTAATTTTATTATTAGTCTAGCCACAAGAACTCAAGAGAGGTAAGGGGAAAACTTTCCCCTCCTCAATAGTTGATAGACAGAAAAAGAGGAAAGGGCATTACACCACAGGAGGGGAAACGTGCAAAGGCATGAATTTATGAAGTTATATTCAAGGAAAGGTAGGAAGTTTGGTGACAATGGAAACAAAATGGAGCCAAACTAAGAATGTTTCATACAGTATGTGGTATCAAGTAGAGAAATTACAACTATCATAACAGTAGGCATCTAATTCCCACAGGAAGGTAGGCTCCTGGCATACTCAAGCTGGATAACTTAAAGAGCATTAGCAAACTGTTTACAAAGGTGGATCAGGGTTTAAAGACATCAAAAATAGATAATGCCACCCCGCTGGGGATCCTTTCCCAGCCCTAGGCCTGAAGAGGAAACAAAAGAATGACCAGAACCTAGAGAGGGCAACCAGAAAGGACAAGCCAACCCTGACAGGGGCAGCTGGGGGAAGGCATGCCTAGACCTCACCTTCCTCCAGCCTCCCGTCATCTTCAGGCCTCTCATTAGCTGAAGCTAACCAGAAGCCTACAATGAGAGATTTTTGCTGATGCAATCCACAGGTTTCCTGGGCCACAGAGCAGGACAGACAGAAAATTCAGAGGGACAATGAGAAGATATTCAACACAGGAGAACTCTCTTTAGTGGGAAAAATGCTTCAATGAGCACCTTGAGATGGATGGTGAGACCCCAAAGTCATGCCTAGAAACCAAAAATGTTCATCATTAAATGCCTACACAGAGCAATAAGAGAAATTTTGTTTCACCCCAAAAAAGGAGATGAGGGAAGAATATGAGGACAGAGAAGGGAGGCGTGGCGGAGAGAACAAGTGTATCTACTGTACGCAGTGTAGCTTCTCCCCAAGGACTACAGACTTTCAGCAGTTCCACACATTCCTGAGTAGATCCATGGTTTGTATGAGTAGATTATCATTATTATTTGAGTTTGTGTGGAATCTCAAAAAGGAACTAGGTTTCACATATGTAACAAATTGGTGTTACCCTGAGACAGCCCCTCTGGAAACAAAGTGTAGAGGTAGAACAGGCCCTGAAATTCCCGTAAATCTTTCAGGTCTATTCATTTCCACAGGCTATGAAGTTGCCAAGGTTTGCCCAATTTTACCTAGAACTTTTGGTTCCAAAGAATGGTGAGTTAAAATTATTAAGAAGTGTGGAATTTTTTTCTCCAAGCAATGGTCAAAACATGGAGGAATTTATGTAGGGGGTTGTCATGGTGGCCCTGAGCAAGGTGGGCAGAGTGGGAAGAGAATGAGGGAGGAGTGGCCACTTAAGGGGTTGTGAAAATAGCTTAGGCAAGAAAGACAATGTCTTCACCTATGACAGGGCCAGTGAGTCAGCTCTGGGATCTTCTTGAACATGCATTGTTCTACACTTAGGCCATGAATATCAACCTTAATAAAATCACTCATAGCCTATACGAGTTCACATATTCTTAGTCCTTAAGCTGTTTCATCTAACATCTGCCCTTTGTTCAGCCACCACTAATTACTTTCTCTATGCATTTTCTGAGGGTTTTTCTCTCTCTCCTTCAGTTTATTTTAAATGTGGGTAACAATTTCTCTTTTCTCTCCCACACAATATGGCAATGTGGTTCCTCTAGAGCCCCTGTCTTTCCTACACATTCCTTAGCATCTGTTATTTTCATGAATTAATCATCCTAATTAAGGAATGATGGTTTCACCCTACTAGTACAAAAGAAAATTTGAAGCCTCTGTTATGTTATATTGGAAGACAGAAAGATTTTTTTGTTTTTTGGGTTTTTTTTTTTTTTACTAAATGGCATTCCTTTTCTTTAGGAAAAGAATACTTCAAGAAAACAAATGCTGATTTTTCATGAGTAAAATGTTCCTGTTCCTTCTTGTTTTCAACTAAGACACAAGTAAATTGCTGAGCTACAACATGGAAAATTTGAGCATTTTGAAAAGGCTGGCGCTTTCAAAATACCACCAATATAACTAAAGTTTATTGTCTATAACCATCTACTGTCCCACATGCTTATCTGGAAAGGCGTGCCCTGCAAGGGATGTGGAACCATAAAAGGCAATTGTCCTTGGTAGAGACAACAGCTTCCTGGAATTCAACAGTCCTGTTTCCTGTAATTTTCATCTTTGGGAAAACCATTATTTCTATGAGATGTGACATTTATTTATGGTATTGTTTTTTAAAAAATCGTCTAACTTGAGCCATTTTCTAATACCTACATAAGGACAAAATTATAACTTGAGCCTCAGATAAAATTCATCCACAAACACTCTCGTATTTATCAACTCAAAAAAAGAAAACCACCACACACTTTCATATTCTTTAATATACCCTATGGTTAAAAGAATATTTTAATTTTAACAGCATGACCACCATGAATTTTTCCTTATTTTAGATATATAACTAGTTAAAACATTATTGGACTTTTTTTCGTGGTGCATTGCAAAAGCATTGAACAAAATCCCAATGTACAAAATTTTACTCATTGCATAGACATCATGCTCACACCAAGACAAAAGAGAGTTCTTTGTAATACATGCACCTGGGTTGTTTGAACCGCTTGATTGCTTCTCAATAATTTACAAAACAGAAAAAGAGTTACGGACTCTAATATGAGATTAAAGATTAGGTCAGAAACGTTAAATAAAGGAAACTTCTATTCAAAGAACATGCACTTTGCATGTAAAAATCCAGCATAACTGTTTCTAAGTCTTTTATTCTCATCTCATCTAAAATTACAAAGGATGGAAAACCTCAGGCAGTTTATTTAACTAAATTACAATATATTTTAAAAGTTAAGTGTTTGATTGAAATTTAATAAGGGACTAGACCTGCATTTCTCAAGGCATGATTCTCAAACCACCTGCATCAGAATTATCTGAGGTATGTCTCAAAAATACCATTTCCTAATGTGCCAGAAAACACTTGCACACTCTTGGACCCTATGGCTTGGGCTCCTCTGCCATGTGACGATATTTCTTTCACCTCTGCAAATCTTCCTTGATAAACTGCCGTCAGGAACATGTGCTACTGCTCTTCTGGTCTCATAAGATAAATTATGGTCCGGTCTCTCCAAAACGGGGAGAAAACAAAAGTATGAGATGTTCTTTGATCTTTACATCTTGCTCTAGAGCTTCTGTATGCTTGGAACTCTGTTATATTTTTGTTAGAAAACAAACATGGTTCTCCCCTCAGTGCCCTCAAATAAGAAAGGTCAAGTTGCAATCTAATGCTATAAACAGTAATAAAGGAGGGTAGCAGGTCCCCTTGCCAAGGGCCAGGCAGCCTCTAAAAAGCTTGACCATGGGTTTACTTAAGGAACCAACACATGGCACTTATTATGTGCCAGGCAATGATTTGGGTGCTTTGCAAGTAGAGCTGACTTATGCTAAGCTCCAGACAAGCCTTTCAGGTAGGTTCTATTGTTATCCCCATGATAAATGATGAATGAACATTTCTCTGGTCACTTTTCCTGAAAACACTGGGGCTCAAGTTCTCAGAACTTTGAAACACATCACCAAAACACAAAACAAAACAATCAAAACAATTCTGCATAACTAGAAGATGGAGAAATTGGTGTCAAAAATATCTTATTTCTAAGTGTTATTTTAGGTGAAAAATAAAAAGACTATTAAAAAACCCTTCTGTCAGGAGATCTGATGTAAATTTGGGACATAACAAAGGGAAAGGAGTTGCTCTTCACATTTTGATTAGAAGCGTCTAAAACTCTGGGAGTTGCCTGAAACCTCGTGACTCCAAATCTCTGGGCATGGGGTCCAGAACTCTCAGGTGGTGGCTGGCACCTTCTCCAGACCACCTGAACAAGCCAGGACTCAAGGCCAACTCTTAGTCCCTTATGTATATCCCATACTAAGAAAACATCAATTTGGAGATAAGAATTTTCAATAGAAGAAGAAATATTTTTCAATATGGCATCTGCAGAAACTGCAGACCACCTTTGTAATGGTAAAATATAATCATGATGTTGAACATTTCTTTAAATGGTTCTGTATGGATAAGAACTGTACTTAAAATTGGTGAAGGGAGGATGGGACACAGCACACTGAAAGCTCTTCCAAGAAGGATGCAGCTTCAAGCAGCTACATTTGTGACTTTTTAAAAATTATTTTGGAGGGATAGAAGAGCCTGTCTGAAAATAAAATCTAAATTTATGTGGGACTTTGTCTTTGAACACCTTACAATATCCATATTTAGTAGGAAAATGGAGGGTTGTGAGATGTGGGAAGGAATCAATACCTACTAACAGTTGATCATATTGTGTATTCACCTCCTTTGTTAATGGCTTAAGCAATTACATCAACTAGTATATATTACATTTTAAATGATATAATCTTGCTTATGTTCCCCGAATGAAAAAACGTAGGGACCATAAATTAATTTTGTTGGGTGTATTAGTTAGGATTCTCCAGAAAAAGAGAACTAATTATATATAGAAAGAAAGAGACAGAGAGAAAGAGAGACAGTCAGACAGAGAGATTTATTTTAAGGAATTGGGTCACATGGTTGTGGGGGCTTGCAAGTCCAAAATCTGCAGAGTGGGCTGTCAGGCTAGAGACTCAGGGAAGAATTGATGTTGCAGCACAAATCCAAATGCACTCTGGAACAGAATTCCCTCTTCCTCAGGGGACTTCAGTCTTTTATTCTTTTCAGGGCTTCAACTGATTGGATGAGCCCCACTCATATTAGGAAGGATAATCTACTCTGCTCAAAGTCTACTGACTTAAGTAATAACCTTGTCTAAAAAATACCTTCAAAGGAACACCTAGACTGGTATTTGACTGCATATCTAGGTACAATGGCCTAGTTTAGTTGACATATAAAATTAACCATCATAGTAGGAAAATAATCAACATTAAATTGTCGAATGCTTTGTCAATGTAGTAATATCTCCATTTTTTATAGAACTTTAGAGCTGGAAAGATTTTTAAAGGTGAAGCATCTTAAAATCAGAGATGTTTAAGTGATGGCCCTCAAATCACAGTTGATAGCTGTCAGAATCATAAAAGGCCTGTGTGCTTTAGTTCGCTTAATTCTGGGTGAAAACTGTGAAATATTTCTTCTCTGTCTACTCCTCCCTTCCCAATTTAATTAGGGTCCCAAATTCAACTCTTAATCTGCATTTATACAGATGTTTTCACAGACCAGAGCGAGCAACCAGGAATCCTTACAGAATGAGAGCCTAAATGATTCGTGATGAACAGGGCCTTGATCTCAGAGGTAATTCATAGGTGCATTTAGAATTGAAACGAAGACTCTAACAGGAAGATGGTATGAAGGCCATCTCAAATAGTTTGTCATATGCCCTAGGTGGGCAAGTGCTTGCCCTCAGACAGGAGAAAGATGAGATACTTGTGCTCCATTCTGAGTCAAAGGGGAAGGTGATTTTGAGATGAACGAGGTGGACCTTGTACTCAAAAACCCTTTGACAGAGTCCTGGTTATACTTGTTTCATATATTTTGAGACAAGGGTGCAATATGCTATGCTCCCCTTGGAGGAAATTGTAAAAGCATTAAATAGTTAAATAGTAAAACAAAACAAAACAACCAAATCTCTCAGTTTTTGCGTCACAGATATTGGCATGAAGCAGGATGGACATATGGATCTGCTTTAGAAAGTTGTTTTCACAGTATGATCCTGTGAGCTTGTTAGAAATACAGATTCATGTGCCCCAGTAAGATCTACTTAATCATAATCTCTGGGGATAGAGCCCACCAATCAGAATTTCAACAAGTTCTCCATGTGATTCTTATGCACAATGCAGTTTGAGATCCACTGCCTTAACGGACATTTTTTGCCATACCTCAACTCTAGAGGTGACACTGTCCCCTTTCCCATCCACAAAATTCATGGCATAAGCTAATCCCAGCAATACAATCCAAGCAGAACACAGAGGCATTAAAGAGCACTTCTGAGAGACAGCATAGTGTAGAGCAGCAGTTCTCAAAGTGTGGTCCCCAGACCAGGGGCATCACCAGCCACTGGGAGCTCAGGGGTGGGGCCCAGTAAGCTGTGGTCTAAGGAGCAAACCAGGTGATCTTGATGCAGGCAAAGCTTGAGAACCATGGTATAGAGGATAAGTCACAGGCTTTGGAGTGAAATCTGGAATTACATCCAAAACTGAGTGGCCTTGAGCAACATGCATATCTTTCTCTTGTTTCCCCAATTATAAATGGAAATATTCACTCATTCAACAAATATCTACTAAGCACCTACTTTGTTAGGGTAAGAAGTAAAGCTACTATTAAAAGAGACCCAGTAATGCAATGATTTAAAGAACAAAAAAATGTTCTCTTCACATAAAAGTTGCAAACGGAGCTCTGTTGCACATGGCCATCCATATTCAGGGACTGGGTTCCTTTAACATCACTGCCCCCACCTAACCCTAGGGCACTGTTGACATCTGCCAGGCTGAATGTGAGCCATGGAAAAGAGAAGGAATGCCTAGTAAATGCACAGACACTGTGGTAAAGCCTTGGCCCAGAAAGGCACAAAGCACCACTGTTCACGTTTCATTGATCAACATTTAGTCATTTGGCCAAACTTCACTGTGCAGGTTGGTAAAAAATATAATCTGGTCCTGTATCAGGAAGAAAGAATCTGGTCCTGTATCAGGAAGAAAGAATAGATTATGTTGTACATCCTGGCCAATCTACACCAGGTACTGCTCTGGCTCTCAAGATACAGCACTGAGAGAGAGGGAGGAAGAAAGCGCCGGCTTGCACAGAGCTCACACTCTAGTAGGGCGAGACTCATAAATACATGAATGGCACAATTTCCCAGAGGGATGAAATGGTACAAAGAAAATGAAACAGGGGCATGGGATACATAGCAGAGCAACTGGGGCTAGGAAAAGAGGGCAAGCCTCTCTGAGAAGTTGACATTTCAGACAAGAAATAAGAGACAGCAAATAAGAGATAGTAAAATGTAAACTGCATAACAGGCATTATGCTATATAACTATAAAAATTGTGATCATTAAGATTTAGGAGAGCAGATACACATAATCAGAAAAATAAAGCTTTCTGAATTATATAAAACCAAAATCAAGTATTTTACTCACCCAACTATGGAAGGAAGAGATTCTTAGAGATTAAATGAAATTTATAAATAGAAATTGACACCTGGAGCAGTTAGAGGTGCAGACACAGAAAATTTCTTAAGATACCACTGGAGGTTCAGCTACAAGGAAGCAGCAGGCATTCAGTGCAGATGGGCATGAAGCAAAAGCTGGGAAGAACGTCAACAGGACCCACACAAGAAGAGAAGAAAAACCTGCAACAGATAACCTAGCTGGCTAACGTTTTCACTAGTTTTAAATGAAGAAATACTGAAAGTTAATTTAGGAAAGCCAATTTAAGACCATTAATATATGTTATGCATAATTTGTTGAATAAAAGTATGCATACTTGAACTGTAAACTACACAATTCTCATTCTCTAGTAATCCTTCTCATTAAGTTCTTTTTATAGTCTATATTTATAAAGTATCAAGTGGAAGAGTTCCTCTAATTTAATTATAATTATAATTTTATTACAAACGAGAAAAATGATACCGACCTTGAGAGCTCACAGAGATCTGAAGCTAGGAAGGGAAGAAGAAATGAAAAGAAAGTGGGGAAGTGAATGCCATCATCTTACAAAGCGGGGAATCAAGAAAGACTGTCTATGCTTAACAGAACAGGAAACATAGGCCAACATAGATTTTTCTAAAGAAAGAAAATATAGTAGAAGAAACAATTCAAAGGAATAAAAATAGGAGAACAGCAATAGTGAAGCAAGTGAACAACTTCCATATCCATTATTGGAAGAGGATGATAATGTCTAAATATGATAATCCACAAACAGTAGTTAAGATGATAACCAATAAACAGTAATTTTAGAATAAGGAAAAGAGTACTACAAGAATTTTAAAAGGAATGATTAAGAGTGGCACCCCCTTGAACTCACAATGGAGAAAGGAAAGTCTCTTCAATAAATGGTGCTGGAAAAACTGGACAGCCACATACTAAAAAATGAAAGTACATCATTATCTTATACCAGACACAAAAATTAACTCAAAATGGATTAAAGACTTGAATCTAAGACCTGAAACTATAACACTTCTAGAAGAAAACATAGGCAGTACTCTCTTTGACGTCACTGTTAGCAGCATATTTTCAAATACTGTGTCTGACTAAGCAAGAGAAGCAAAAGAAAAAATAAACAAATAGGACTACATCAGACTAAAAAGCTTCTGCAAGGCAAAGGAAATCATCAACAAAATGAAAAGACAACCCACCAAATGGGATAAAATATTTACAAATCATAGATCTGACAAGGGGTTAATTTCCAAAATATGTAAAGAACTCATATAACTCAACAACAACAAATTGAACAGTCTGATCTAAAAAATGGGCGGAGGATATGAATAGACATTTTTCCAAAGAAGATATACAAATGACCAACAGGCACATGAAAAGATGTTCAACATCAGTAATTATTAGGGAAATGCAAATCAAAACCACTATGACATATCATCTGATGCCCATCAAGATGGCTATAATTAACAAGACAAGAAATAACAAGTGTGGAGAAAAGAGAACCCTAATACACTGCTAGTGGGAAGGCAAACTGGTATAGCCCTTAGCGAAAACAGTATGGTGATTTATTGAAAAATTAGAAATAAAAATACCATATGATACAGCTATCCCACCATAAGATATTTATCCAAAGTACATGAAATTAACAATTCAAAGAGATTTATGCACCCCTGTGTTCCTTACAGCATTATTCACAGTAGCCAAGATGTAGAAGCAACCTAACTGCCCATCAATGGATGAATGGATAAAGAAGAGGTATATATAAACAATGGAATGCTACTCAGCCATAAAAAAGACAAAATTCTGCCATTTATGACAACACAGATGGACCTTGAGGGTATTATACTAAGTGAAATACACCAGACAGAGAAAAACATATACCATATGATTTCACTTATGTGTGGAAGATAAACAAACACATAGATAAGGAGAATAGATTAGTGGTTACCAGAGGAGAAGGAGGGCAAAAGGGATAGAGGGGTACATATGTATGGTGACTGATCAAAACTAGACTATTGGTGGTGAACATGATGCAGTCTATATAGAAACTGAAATCTAATAATGTACACCTGAAGTTTACACAATGTTATAAGTCAATATGACCTCAATAAAATAATTTTTAAAAATTTCAACAATACAAAATAAAAAATAAATTAAAAGTTGAAAAATAAAAGTGGCCTCCCCTGGAGAGAGTGAGCCAGGGAGTAAGGAAGAACGGATGAAGGAACTGTTGATTTTAAGTCCTACAGCAAGATTTGGTTTTTATTGACCATGACGCACATTACCTGGATACAGTTTAAAAATGTAAATTAAAAAGGTCCGAGCCAGCCTTGATGGCCTAGCCATTAAAGTTCGACGAGCTCTGCTTTGACAGCCCAGGTTCAGTTCCTGGGCAGAGAACCACACCACTCATCTGTGAGTGACCATGTTGTGCCAGTAAGAACCAGAAGAACTTACAACTATATACAATTATGTACTGGGGTTTGGGGGTGGGGGCGGGGCAGGGGGAAGGAGGAAGATTGGCAACAAATCTTAGCTTAGGGAAAAACTTCCTCTGTAAAAAAAAAAAAATCCTTTCTAGGGATCATTATAAATAAATATTTGGATCAGTGGGACCTGACAGTGAACTGTAAGTACTGATGCTTAGATGCTCACAAGGTAAGCAATATCCTTTGTAACACTGAGTATCAGTGTGCTGTCTGAGGAAGGCCTGCATCAGAATCACCTGGGGCATGTTTCACAAAGTAAAATCTCTGGGCCCAACTCAAAACTACTGACTCTGAATCTAAGAGAGGGGAGGATGGTTAGAGTCAGCATTTTTAACACAAGAGGCTTTTGTGAACCTGAGAAAGGAGAAGTTAGTCAAAAGACTCATGCTTTAGAGTATTTTAAACACTAGATTCTACAAAATTCTGAGATGACAAGGCCACCTGTGTTTGGGATACAATGATACTTCTTAAATCAACAATTTTTTTTAAATGTAGGGGCTAGAGTTAACTCGTGAATCCACACCTACTAGATCACTAGATCCCTAGATCAGTAGCTACCAGAGCCCCTGGGTCAGTAGTGGAGTGGAAACTGTCGACGAAAATAATCCATAACCAATGTATAAATGAAAATTTGGGTGGGTTTATTCTGAGCTTAAATCTGAGGATTATAACCCGGGAGAGTCTTTCCACAAAGGAACAGAGCACTCCAAAGATGTGGGTGGGGGGGTATACAGGGTCGTTATATACACTCAAAGAGGATGTTTCACATATGATTGGAATGTCCCTTTTACAATAGTCGCGAGACTGCTCTGTCGGCACAGCGATCGATGGAAACAGCAGGTAGGTCTTCTGTCTCAGCGAACACAGCAGGGTGGCAGTCTGTTGTCTCCAGCTGAGTGGTCACAGGTGAGCTGGGTGGTCAAAGGTGAGTGCAGCAATCAGTTCCTAGCCTAAGGAAAAACGCTTATCCCTAAGGAAATGCTAATGTGGGGGGAAGTTGCACCCTTATCTCAAGGGCCTTTGTTCTGGCCATAGGAAATGTCTAAGCAGATATGCAATGCATGCTCAATAGCCAGTCAGGCCCTTTTGGAAAAAAAAAACAAAGTCGGGCCGAATTAGGTTTATACCAAATGGCTTCCTCATATACTCCAATATATCCTATTGCTTGCCATTTTTATTTGTCAAAACCATGTAACTCAGGACCTTGTGGACAGCGACAGGGAGAAGTGACACCTCTGTAATCTGCAAGAGCAAGAGGAGCAATAGTTAAGGTCAAGAGATGACAGAACAGAGAGCAGTACCAGGGCTGCAGCAGGTGAGCATCAAGGCATCCATTCCAGGACATTGCCAAAGGAAGAAGTTTATTTGGAAATGAGGTAGGACCTCAAGTCGTGAAACTGGTGGGATCTGGAAGCTAAAGATTATTTCTCTTACCACGGTTATACCTACTCATAGTCTTGTATTACCCTTACTGGGGTTGGTGTTGCCTGAGAAAGAAAATAATACTCCAAAAAGAAAAAAGACTGTCAGTGGTCTTTTTTTTAGACTCAGATACAGAAAATATTTTAAATTAACGTATGTATTTTTAGCAAGCACTTATTAAGCACAGTTTGTGGTTCATTTAACATTTGTTGATCCTCTACTACGTGTCTGACATTGTGGCATGAAAGGTGAATAAGAGAAAATGTTTGCCCTCAAAGATTCAATTCAGTTAGGAAAACAAACAAGTATACAACTATGAAAGTGCTGAAGAGTTCGCATGACTCTCCTTGGAAGAGCCAGAAAGGCAGTGCACTTTGAATGGAAAGTTCAAGTATAGTAATAAATCCACTAGCAGACTCTGTAGCTACAAGCAGTTTGATATAACTGGAGAGATCGTGGTGACAGACAACAATGGAGAAGGAGACAATGGCTTAAGTGGTTTGTATGTAGGCTGCTCACTAGAATCAACTTTGAAAAAATAAGAAGAATCTTTAAAAAAATAAAAAGAGATGGGGCTGGCCCCGTGGCTGAGTGGTTAAGTTCGTGCGCTCCGCTGTAGGTGGTCCAGTGTTTCGTTGGTTCGAATCCTGGGTGCGGACATGATACTGCTCATCAAAACCACGCTGAGGAAGCGTCCCACATACCACAACTAGAAGGACCCACAACGAAGAATATACAACTATGTACTGGGGGCTTTGGGGAGAAAAAAGGAAATAAAATCTTTAAAAAAAAAATAAAATAAAAATAAAAAGAGGTCAGTGAAAATAAAGAAGCAGGCAACTTGAGGCACCCATCCCTTCAAAGAAACATAAAAGAACATCAAATAGAAACTATCAGAACCAACTTTGCTAGAGTTCTGTAAAATAGCCACAAGTAAACACTGAATGAAGGAAAAGCCAACTTAAAAATAGTAGGAAAGTTTTACGGCATTTTTACTTGCCCTCACCATACCTTCTCCCCAGTTCAGTGGTGGTCTTGAAAATGGCAGCCCGCATTCCCAGTGTTGTATCCTGGTCACTGGCTCTGGAAGGAGCAGAGTAGATCTTATTTGCACAGAATTGTGTATATGTGTTCTAATCTGCCTGGGAGCTACCTGAAGGGCTGACACAAAGCATTTGTTTTTGTTTCGCCTCAGAACTCACTTAGGTTGGAAAAGCAGCAGGCACTCCTCAAAAACATTGTAAAGTGAACCAACAACCTATAGTCAGTTGGGACAAATGATTACAGTTGAAGTATATGACAGAGTGCCAAAAACTTGGAGAAAAAACTGGGGAAAGAATTTCTTTAGGGAATTAGGGCATTCAAAAGCACTCATATATACTAGGCAATTTAGAAAGCCATGCACATGCTCAAGACAGGAGGTATGGTCACAAAAGAACTGAGAAGGCCTTAAGCTTCCACTTCTGGTGGATTTCTGGGCTCATTGAAAGCAGGAAGACAGTGCTACCACAGTGTTGTAAATGGCCTGGCTAAGTGTTGAAGGAGTGCTAGAGATAGCCAATCTGCAGAGACGGGAGAGGATTTTTGGTTTTGGGTTTTTTTTTTTTTGTTAATTCTTTTCTGTTCTTAGTCTTTTCTTTCTTCTCTTTTCTTCTTAGTTCCTGGTGTTCAAGGAAAGCACTCTCAAAACGCTAGCTAAATACAGCCTAAAGGAACAGAGGCTTCAGAGACCACACATGACAAAGAATACACACTTGACAAAAATAGTTTAGAAGAGTCACTAAACAAAAAATATCTCATAACACTCAACAAAAACAAATACCGAGGAAGGGGAGGAATCTGATTTCCCAACTTACTATATTATAATGTTCAAAATTCCCAGTTTTCAACAAAAAATTATAAAGCATGCAAACAAGAAAACATGGTCCATTCACAGAAGAAATTAAAAGAAACTGTCCCTGGGGAAGTACAGATTTGGACTCACTAGACAATGATTTTAAATGGACTGTCTTAAATATGCTTAAAGAGCCAAAGGAAATCAGGAGAATGATATTAAACAAATAGAGAATATCAATAAAGACATAAAAATCGTAAAAAGGCACTAAATAGAAATTCTGGAGCTGAATATTGCAACAATTGAAATGAAAATGAACTAAGTTCATTTCACTTCCACCTGTCGCTTTGAGCTCCTCATGCCTCTGAATGAACAGGCAAACAAGGGAGTTACTGTACTGGCTGGAGTGATTGATCCTTATTATGAAGGGGAAATTGAGCTGCTCCTGCACAATGGAGTCTGTAAGGAAGTGTATGTCTGGAACACAGATGATCCCTTAGGGCATCTCCTAGTACTATGATACTCTATGATTAAAGTCAGTGAAAAACTACAACAACCTAATACAGCCAGGAATACGAATGGCCCAGATTCTTCAGGAATGAAGGTTTAGATCACTCTACCCATCAAAGAACATGACCAGCTGAGGTGCTTGCTGAGGGCAAAGAGAGTATGGCATGGGTAATAGATAAAGGTAGTTATAAATACCAGCTATAACTGCTTTCAGAAACAAGCATCATAATTGTTATGTTTTCTTCCTTGTTTTGATATAAATATGTTTACATGTTCACGTATCAAAAATATCATTACTTTCTCTTCCGTTCTCTCTTATTCCCTTAATATATAACATAAGACGTTGTGGGGAACTGGAATTGGCCACCCCAAGATATGTCTCTTTGGCATCAGGATTATTTGAGGGTGATTGCTTTTGATAAACTGGGACAGGGAAGGAGGAATGGAACTTGCCCTTTGTTAGGACACATTTACATTTGTAAGGTAAATCTCTATCTATAAAAGGTGCCTCCTTCTCTGTACCAGGAAGAAGAAAGGAGATGACCTTCTCTCTAGAAACTCTTAATCAATACCAAAGGCGAGGACTTAAAATCTGCATTTTATTGTGCTAGTCTGGTAACCTCCTGTAACTAACTTCCCTCCCCCTCCCAACGCTGGCATTTCTTAAGGATTAAGCATCTTTCCTTAGGCTAGGAACTGATTGCCGAGCTCACCTGTGACCGCCCAGCTCCAGACAATAGACTTGCCTCCTGCTACGCCCTCCAAGATAGCAGTCCACTACCTGCTGTGTCCATCAAGCACTGTGCCGACAGGGCAATCTTGTGACTATTGTGGGAGGGACATTTCAATCACATGTGAAACACCCTGTTTGAGGGTATATAACCACTATGTGCACCCCACTTCTTCGGTGCCCTTTCTTCCTTCGGGAAGAAAGGCCCCGGGCCTTGGTTCTTCATAAAGCTTTGTTTAATTTTCTCTTGCTATTCTGTCTCATGTGAATTTAATTCGTTCTCTGGCCAGACGAACCCCCATTTGGGAAGAGGAAATATCTTCCTCCCCTACAACGTATTAACTTTAAATCATAGTAGTTCAGTTTTGGTAACTTTAAACCATAGTATTTAAGTTGTAGGATATGAAGAAGAGTGAACATCACCCAAGGATTTTGAGTCATCCTCTGGGAAAAAAGTTAGTGCATGTTTGTTTGTATGCAGAACAGTTATATCATATTAAGCAGAAGTATGACTTTGTCATTGTTTTGATTTGGAGATTAAGTATGGTTTAAGGAGATGTGTACATATGGGAGTCAAGTGGACAAGGGGTGGACAGTGATTGTTAATTGTCTTAGTCCATTTGAACTGCCATAACAGAATGCCATAGACTGGGTGGCTTATCAACAACAGAAATTTATTTCTCATAGTTCTAGAGGCTGGGAAGTCCAAGGTCAGAGTGCCCATATATTCAGTGTCTAGTGAGAGCTTACTTCCTGATTCATAGATGGCCATCTTCTCTCTGTGTCCTCACATGGCAGAAGGGGTGAGGGATTCATTTGTAAGGGCACTAGTCCCATCCATGATGGCTCCTGCCTCATGACCTAATCACCTCCCAAAGCCCTCACCTCCTAATACCATCACACTGGACATTAGCATGTAACATATAAATTTGGGGGGGACACAAACATTCAGTCTATAGCATTAATAGTATACGTCAACTTGGCGAGGCTGTGATACCCAGGTTTGATCTAACACTAGTCTAGATGTTACTGTGAAGGTATATTGTAGAGGTGATTAACTTTTACAATCAGTTGACTATAAGTAAAGATTATCCTCAAGGATGAGACACATCTAATCAGTTGAAAACTTTAAGAACAATAACTGAGATTTCCCAGAGAAGAAGGAATAATGCCTCAAGACTGTCACACAGGGCTCCTACCTGAGTTTTCAGCCTGCCAGCCTGCCAGCCTGCCTAATGAATGTTGGACTCAAGATTGAAATATCAACGCTTGCCTGAGTGTCCAGACTGCCTACCTGACCGCCCTATGAATATTGGACTTGCCAGCCCTCACATTTGCATGAGCCAATTCCTTAAAATGTCTGTCTCTCTCTGTTTATCTCTCTCTCTGTCTCTGTCTCTCTCTCTCTACATACATATATGTATATTATATATCTATCTATCTTCTATAGGTTCTGTTTCTCTGGAATGCCTATCTGATATAATGAGCACAGCAAACACAAAGCTAGCAGAAAGAAAGAAATAAGAAAGATTACAGTGGCAGATCCAGCCCTGTTGGCCTAGTGGTTAAGTTCAGAGTCCTCCACTTAGGCACCCTGGGTTCAGTTCCCAGGCATGGACCTACATCACTTTTCTATCAGTGGGCATGCTGTGACAGCAGCTCACATACAAAATATAGGAAGATTGGCAACACATGTTAGCTCAGGGTGAATCTTCCTCAGCCAAAAAAAAAAGAAAAAGATTCCAGCAGCAGTAAATGAAATAGAGAATAGAAAAACAATAGAATCAATAAAACTGAAAATTAGTTCTTTGAAAATATCAATGTAATTGACAAATGTTTACCCAGATTGACAATGAAGAAAAGAGTAAAGAGTCAAATAACTAAAACAGAAATAGAAGTACAGCATTCCTCTGACCTTACAGAAAAAGAAAAGTATTATAAGAGAATAGTATGAACACTTGTATAATAATAAATAGACAATCTAGATGAAAAGGATAAATTCCTAGAAATATACAAGTTACCAAAATTGATTCAAGAAGAAAAAGAAAATATGAATAGTAACAAGTAAAGAGATCGAATCAGTAATCAAACATCACCCAACAAAGAAAAGCACAAGAGTAAATGCCTTCAATGCTGAATTCTACCAAATGTTTAAAGAAGTAACAAAAATCCTTCCCAAACTTTTGCAAAAATAGAAGAGTAGGGAACATCTCCTAACTCATTTTATGATGCCAGCATCACACTGATACCAAAGTCAGGCAAAGACACCACAGAAAATAAAACTACAGATTATCCCTTATGGATATAGATGCAAAATTTCTCAACAAAAGAAAGAACAAACTGAATTCAGAAGCATATTAAAAGGTTATACACCAGGACAAAGTGAGATTTACCTCTGGAACACAAGGGTTGTTCAGTATACAAAAATTAATCACTGTCATACACTACATTAGTAGAACAAAGGGAAAAAACCACATGATCATCTCAATTGACACAGAAGATCATTTGACAAATATCCAATACCTTCTCATGATAAAAACACGCATAAAACTAGCAGTAAAAGGGAACTGTCTCAACATGATAAAGAGCATTTGCGAAAACCCATAGCTAACATACTCAGTGGTGAGAGAATAAAATCTTTCCCTTTAAGATCAGGAACAACATGTGGTTGCCCACTTCAGTATTCAATATTGTATTGGAAGTTCCAGCCAGAGCAATTAAGCAAGGAATAAAAGTCACTCAAGTTGGAGAAGAAGTAAAACTATATTCACAGATGATATGATCCTATAAATAGAAAATCCCAAATAATCCCCCCAAAAACCTACTAGAGTTAATAAATGAGTTCAGCAAATTTGCATAGTACAAGATCACTACACAAAAAAAGTTGTGTTTCTGTACACCAGCAATGAACAATCCTAAAAGGATTTCCTAAAAGGAAATTAAGAAAACAATTCCACTTATAATAGCATCCAGAAGAATAAAATTCCCAGGAATAAATTTAACCAAGGAGGTGAAAGACCTGTATACTGAAAAGTACAAAACACAGCTGAAAGAAATTAAAGAAGACCTAAATAAATGGAAAAACATCCCATATTCATTAATTGGAAGACTTAATATTGTTAAGATGGCAATCTACAGATTCAATGAAATCTCTTTCAAAATTCCAATAGCCTTTTTTTTCCACAAAATTGCAGGACTTCCCTAAAATTTATATGGAACTGTAAGAGGCCCTGAGTAGCCAAACAATGTTAATAAATAAGGAGAAAGTTGGAGGACTCACACTTCCCAATTTCAAAACTTGCTACAAAGCTATAGTAATCAAAACAGTACTAGCATAAGAAGATAGACCCATGAAATAACCTTTGAGTCCATAAATAAACTCATACATTTATGGACAATTAATTTTCAACAAGGGTGCCAAAACCATTCAATAAAGAAAAAGTCTTCAACAAATGGTGCTGGGACAACTGGATATCCACATGAAAAAGAATAAAGTTATACCCCCTATCTCTTACTGTTTACAAAAATTACCTCACTAAAACCGCAAAGCTCTTAGAAGAAAACTGAGAGGGATATCTTCATGGCCTTTACTTGGCAATGGATTCTTAGATATGACCAAAAACATGAGCATCAAAATAAAAAATAAATAAGTTGGACTTCTTCAAGATTAAAACCTTTTGTGCATTTACGGACACTATCAAGCAAGTGAAAAGACAATCTACAGAATGGGAGAAAATATTTGCAAATCATATATGTGATAAGGATCTAGTAACCAGGATATACAAAGAACTACAACTCAACAACAAAATGATAACAAATAACGCAATTGAAAAATGGGGAAAGGACTTGAATAAACATTTCTTCAAAGAAATATACAAATGACCAACAAGCACATGAAAAGATGCCCCACACCTCAGCAATCATTAGGAAAATGCAAATCAAAACTACAGTGAAGTGCCACTTCACACCTACTAGGATGGCTATAATCAAAAAATGGAAAATAACAAGTATTGGTGAAGGTGTAGATAAATTGGAACTCTCAGACTTTGCTGGTATGAACGTAAAATGGTTTAGCTGCTGTGATAAACAATTTGGTAGTTCCTCAAAAGTTAAGCACATAAGTACCATATAACTCAGCAGTTCCACTCCTAAGTATTTCAAAAGGATTGAAAACAGTACTCAGACAAATCCATTTACATGCATGTTCATAGTAGCACTATTCACTACAGCCAAAGATGGAAATAGCCCAAATGTTAATCAGTAGATTAACGGATGAACAAATTGTTGTATACACACACAATGGAATGTTAGCCATAAAAAGGAATGAAGTACTGATACATGCTGCAACTAGGATGAACCTTGAAAACATTATACTAAGTGAAAGAAGCCAGTCACAAAAGATCACATATTGCACAATTCCATTTAGATGAAATATCTAGAATAGCTAAAGACATAGAGACAGAACAAAGATTAGTGATTTCCAGGGGCTAGGGTGAGGAGGGGAATGGGAGATAACTGCTTAATGAGAATGTGGTTTCATTTCGAGGTGACGCAAATTTTAGAGGTGAATAGAGGTGGTAGTTGCACAGCATTGTGAATACACTAAATGCCCCTGAACTGTTCACTTTTCAAAGGTGAATTTTATGTTATGTTAATTTCACCTAAACAAAAAATGCAAAATAATAACAGTAAAGCCAAGGACATGAACTCACATTAGTTAAATCAGAATTTCCAGGTGTGAAGCCCAGGAACTTTTAATTTTTAAAAGCCGCCCAGATGATTCTAAGGAATATACAAGACAGAGAACCACTGGGCTGGATTGTGAAGAATCTCTTTTTCATGAATATTTTGTTCGAATGTTTCTTTTTCATACTTAGAGAAAAGGAAGCCATTGAAGAATTTTAAATATAAGATTTTTGGTAGCAGAGTGGAGACAAATGGGAGGGGGCTTAGACTGGAATCAGGGAGATTGGAAGGAGTGAGATTATCAGGCCCAATGAAGGCAAAGCCAATGAAGGTTGAGAGGACTCAAGATATAGAACACACATGAAGGCTGAGTACAAGGAAAGAGTTTTGACCTACAGTTTTTTGGCTTGGGCAATTAATTAGTGCTATCATTAACTGAAAGAAAGTCTGGGAGACAGAGGTCAGAAGAAATACTGAATCCTAGGTTTGCCTTAATTTCAGATATGTTGAGCTTGAAGAGAGGTGCCCATAGGACATGTGCGCAGAGCCATGCACTAGGCAGGTCCTGTTTATAATGGTGCTGATTGGCTTTCCACAACACAACCTCTCCAATATGTATGAGATTCACAAAAAGACAACAAGGTAACACCAAAAAATAAGATTGACAGAATACCTCACAATAATTCAGAAGGAGTTTCCAAAAACTGGACATTTGAAGTTTAAACAGAATTACAACCATAAACAATAATTGGTTTGTCACCAAAACAAAGTAAAATATATTCCTTCTCTCAGTGCTTAACTTGTGACTCTGAAGCTGAGAGTTTCTAAATTCCTTAGTTTATACTAAGCCCTCTACTTACATCTAACCTTCCATCTTAGTTTTTGTCTTTCTACAACCATTGTGAGGTTCTAAGTGCCAGAAAACAATAAAGCAAGAATTGGCAGGGAGAGAAAGAAAGAGGAAGATTGACTCTGAGGTGTACATAATCCTACGAAGTATAGACCCACTAACAGAGGCTGCCTCAGCAGGAATGGAAGAGACACCCAGAGGAAAAAGAAGTCTCAAGTACTTGACAGAGAAGCCAGATGTGAAAGGCCTTTGAAGGGGCAGCCTAAAAAGAGACACTATTGTCTCAAAGATTAAAGAAGGTTCTTTGCCCTGCTTCTGCTAAGCACAACTAAAAATCCCGGGACATGACTAACATAAACATAAGACTCTGAAAGTTGGAGGGAAGAACCCAGACAGGCTAGGGACCTTGAAACCTACAGAATGACCCAGTGGTGAGTTCCCTGGGTTTCCTTTCTGCCCTATTATGGCAGCCTGGATGCTGGAGAAGCTGGCAACGCAGAATCAAAATGAGTGCCAGTAAACCAAATACCACCCTAAGTCTGCTCTCTGTAGTTAAAAGATGAGGAGGAGGCCGGCCTGGTGGCGGTTAAGTTCTCACGTTCTGCTTCTTGGTGGCCTGGGGTTCACAGGTTCAGATCCCGGGTGCGGACATGGCACCGCTTGGCATGCCATGCTGTGGTAGGCATCCCACGTATAAAGTAGAGGAAGATGAGCATGGATGTTACCCCAGGGCCAGTCTTCCTCAGTGAAAAGAGGAGAATTGGGAGCAGTTAGCTCAGGGCTAGTCTTCCAAAAAAAAAAGATGAGGAAAGGGACAGCCTAGCAATACAGAAGACTTTTAGACAATAACTGCTCTACTACCAAGGAATTCAGATGGCCTCTGGAATCTAGAAAAGGCGAGGAAGGGATTCTCCATAGGGCCTCCAGAAAGACTGTCATGCTGACACCCTGATTTGAGCCTGATAAGGCCCATTTCAGACCTCTGACCTTCAGAACTTTAAGACAAATTGTGTTTAAGACACTAAGATTGTGGTAAATTTTTACAGCATCAATAGGAAACTAATGCAGATTTTGGTACCAAAAGTGGTGTGCTGCTGTAAAAAATATCTAAAAATGTAGAAGTGTCTTTGGATTTCAGTAAAGGGCAGAGGCTAGAAGAATTTTGAGGAGGATGATGGGAAAACCTTAGATTGTCCTCAACAGACTGTTAATTAAAACATGGATGTTAATGGCTCTGCTGGTGAGGACTCAGAAGGAAATAAAGATCATGGTAGAGAAAAAATGATATTATCTTAGAGACTACTTAAGTCATCATAAACAGACTGTTAACAGAAACAAAGACTCAAAGGCACTGCTGCAAAGGCTCAAAAGGAAGTGAGAAAAATGTTCCTGGATATCGGAGAAATAAGGGCCCTTGTTACATAGTGGCAATAGCTTAGCTGTATTTTGTCTTATTGTTATGTGGAAAGTGGAACTTGTACATGATGGACTTGGACACCGTTAAAGAAAAAATTTTCCATGGCACTTGTTAAAGATGGTAAGGCTGACTTTATTCAGGGAGACTACTACAATAGGGTTTTTAGTAGGGCAGAGAGATTGAGCTCAACTCTATACATAGACAAGTGGAGATTTATAGTCAAGGAGCAGGGTCAGGGGCCAGTGGATGGAAAATTACTAAGAGGAAACATCAAAGGCAGGGGGATTCTAGTTAAACTGACTGGACAGCATTTTTGCTGAAGGCAGGCTAGCAAAGGTTGGGAATAAGGAATTTGATCAGATATCAACGGTAGAGGATGAGGAATTTGGTCAGATATCAAGGGTGGTGATTTGCACTAAAGTGACCCCACAGGATTCTTGTTAAAATTCGACTAAACAAGCCAAGGACAGAGCCCAAGGGCAAGGTCTATACAAAAAGAGGACTCAGAGGAGGCTGACTAAAGTTTGGTCAAAGGAGAGAGTCTTTGTTAATATTTAGCTGAGGAGATTTTCAAGCAGAGTGTTGAAGGTGATGCCTGGTTTCTTCTTGCTGCTTATGAGTCAAATATGAGAGAAGAGAGAGAAATTGAAGGAAGACCTGTTAAGCAAAAAGGAATCAGGGCTTGATGATTTGGTAAACTATCATCCTACCCAGACTGCAAAAGACGCTAAAATTAAGAGATTCACCATCAGGAAAGCATCCTCTGAAAGAAGGACAACCTCTTGGCAGTGCATCAGAAGGATCAAAAGGTCAGTGTATTCAATCACACATGTAACCACAGGACCAGGAACAGAATTTGTTACCCCAAAATATGCCTGTTTGGCATGAGAATTATTTTAGGCTGATTATTTTAAGAAACAGCAGACAGAGGGAAAGCTCTGAAAACCTAGTAGAAGTTACTTATTTGTAAGGGAAATTTACATTTATAAGAGAAATTTCCATTTGTAAGAGTGCCAGGAAGGAGAGGATGACTAAGTCTCCAGAAACTCTTATCAATAGAGAAGGCAATGACTTAAATCTACACAAAAACTTTACTCTTGTTTACTGTGCTGACTTCTTCTTAACAACAGAATGTTAAGGCTATTTTTCAGGGGCAGTGTAACAGCCAGGAGCACGCACAGAGGAGAAAATTTTGATCTGCCAATCGAAACTCATCCTGCCAGTGCTTCTGCATACCAGCCTGACCTCCCTGATCTCTTAACCCTTACCTTATAGCCTGAATCGGGGAGATAGAGTTGAGAGCCTTTCCTTCTGTCTCCTTACCAATTGATTGCATAATAAATTGCTGCTTCTCTCAAAGACCCATGTACCATGCACGGTATTGGCTTCTGTGCACATGGGGTGGAGAACCCTTGCTCTAGTAAGACAGAGGGCTCTTTGAAGAGATTAGGCATTTGACTCATGGACGTCCTCAGGTATCTAAGCATAAACCAGGAATATATATGGGATTATCCAACAAAGACTTGAACAGGAACTTCTTATCCAACAGAGAGAATCCCTAAAACATACATGGGAGACTCACAAAGTTCTTGGCAGAAACACTGAACTGAACTGAACTGAAATGGACAAAGATGGAACAGAATGAAGGCAGGCTGCCAATGCTGTGAGACTTGCAAAATTCTAAAAGCAGAAAACAGGCTGATAAAACTACTTCTTTGGAAATACCTGCTACATTTCAAGAAAAAAGGATGACTCCAGGTGTGAAGCCAAGAGCTCAGAGGGCAAAACTGCAAGCACAGAGGACAGAGTTAGGAATTCAGAGAGTGAATCAGGGAGCACAGATAATTTATTCCCAGGCCCTGAAACCTAATAGAGTTTGTCCAGTTGGATTTCTAAATTGCTTGTGACCAGTAACTCCTTTTTTTCTTCCATTTTCTCCAATTTGGAATGGGAATGTCAATAACTGGTATCCTATACTTGTTCCACCATTATATTTTGGGAGTAGATAATTTGTTTTTTAGTTTTACAGGTCCACAGATCGGCAGGAATTTTGCCCCAGGATAGACTACACAAATTTGAAAGAAGTCGTACAGAGTATATTCTTGGAGTATGTCAACGTAAAATAAACAATAATTTTTTTATTTTTTTATTTTTATTTTTTGCTGAGGAAGATTTTCCCTGAGCTAATATCCATTGCCAATCTTCATCTTTTTGCTTGAGGAAGATTCTCCCTGAGTTAACATCTGTGTCAGTCTTTCTCTATTTCGTATGTGGGTCGCTGCCACAGCATGGCCACCAATGAGTGGTGTAGGTCCATGCCCAGGAACTGAACCTGGGCCACCGAAGTGGAGTGTGCCAAACTTAATCACTAGGCCACAGGGCCAGCCCCAGTCTTATATCTTTTTAGAAGAAAGAACATATATTAAACACATCCAGGATACATTTTCGTCAAAGTTTCAAACAGTTATTTAGTTGCAAACTAGCAGGTCCACATGACCCTGATGTCGGGAAAGGGACTAATCCATAGGGCGTTATCAATAAGGCATAAAAGGGAAAGCATGCATTCTTATCTTGAGAGTGTATTCTTTACTTTAATAGTTAAAACAGATGTACAGTGTATGATCAATAGGCGATAAGTCAGTCTTCTTTAGTTCAAACCAAATCACTTTTGAACCTGAAAAGTTATCCCGTATACCTCAATATGTGAAAATCTCTTGATCAATAAAATCTTTTGATCAATAATCTTTTGATAGAAAACATTCCTGATCAAAACATTGTCCCTCGGTGCCAGGGTGGTTGCTGCCTGCCCTAGGTCCTTCATGTCCCTTGGTACTAGGTTTTTATTTCATTGTTTTGCCCAGTTACCCACATTGGAGGGTAACAGTCAGATACAGTGGACAAGCATAGAGGTATATATTAACAGGGAAGCATTTCATAGGTTATGCAATTTGTCATCTATTTTTAGATTATTGCATAAACATTGTACATGTGCTTTTATGTGACTTTCTATAGTTACATTGTTCATAAGGATTATGGAACAGATAATCCAATGCATGAAATGATTAGCTTAAAAATGAATTCAAAGGAAATCAGTTCAGTGTTATAAGATCGATTGACCATCTCAAGTCACTGAGCAATCGTTACTCTAGCTTGCATGTCAGTCTTAGAATGCTGAGTAAAAATAACAGTAATTAGTGAGAATATTATGACTAATACAAGAATTCTAAGGAATAATAGAAATAGGAATTGCAATCTGGATCGCAAAAGGGAGCCAATAATGGAAGGGAGCCAACTAAACAAAAATCAAGACTAGGTTTAGGGTCATTTAGGGCATTCACCTACTTTTTAATGTGCTTTAACAGATGACTCATTGGAAGATTCATCAGGTATAAAAACACAGCATTCAGTTTGAATGACTGCACACGTAGCACCTTGGGATGCAGTTAAAACATCTAAAGCCATTCTATTTTAAAGGGCAGCCTTTCTCATTAAAGACACTTCAGTATTTAATAAGACTATTCCTGCTTGACTATTGTTAAGGGCTTATTGAGTAAATTTAAACAGGGCTTCTGTATGTTATATAACATCTTCTAACCCCAAGGAAGGAACAAATAAATATAGCCACTAGGTGGTCATACCCGTGGAACACTGAACGAGTCCATCTGTCCTTAAGAAGAGGAAGATGGACAACAGCTGTTAGGTCAGGGAAAATCCTTCCCTACATCCAAGGGAAACCCAAGGTGCAGCGTCCTAGCCATCGGGGAAGTAGCCAAGGCTAGAGGTTTGTTCCATATAACCACTGAGTTCCATTAGGAGCCACCCAATAAATACCTGGCCTTCAAGAACAGTCTGTTCCAAACTAACCACTTTCTTAAGTCTGACAGTATTGTGAAAACCTTAAATGGAACAATTATAAAATGGGTATACGGTTTCAGCATTACAAGGGTTTAAATGAGGAATTATAAGGTTGATAATATCAATGACATGATAATATCAATAGACACAGAAAAAGCCTTTGACAAAATTCAACATCTATTTCTCATAAACAAACAAACAAACAAACCTCTCAGCAAAGTAGAATAGAGGAGGAGTATCTTCAATTTGATAAAGAACATCTATAAAAACCTATAGATGCTTTATGGTGAAAGACTGAATCCTTTTCCTCTAAGATCAGGAGCAAGGAAGGATATGCACTCTGACCACTTGTAATCAACATAGTGCTGGAAGATTTAGGCAGCACAAGAAGACAAGAGAGGAAATAAAGGCATACAAATTGGAAGGGAAGAAATACACTATCCTTATTTTCAGAAGGCATGGAGTCTACACAAAAATCCCAAGAAATCTACTCAAACACACACAAAACTCCTAGAACTAATAAGTGAGTTCAGCAAGGTCACAGCATACAAAGTCAACATACAAACATCAATTGTATTTTATATACTAACAATTAATATGTGGAAACTAAAATTAAAAATTCAGTAGCATTTACAATCACTCAAAAAAATCGAAATAAATACTTAGGTGTAAATCTAACAAAATATGTAGTGGATTTATATGCTGAAAACCACAAAACACTAAAAAAATCAACAGTATTATAAACTGAGAGATATTCTGGGTTCATGAACAGGAAAACTCAACATAGTATGTCAATTCTTTCCAAATTTTAAAATATAGGTTTAACATAATTCCAAAATTCCAAAATTTTTTGAAAAAACAAAACTCCAGAAAACATATTTTGTAGATATAGACAAGATTATTCTAAAATTTATATGGAAAAACAAAAGAATTAGAACAACTAAAAGAATTCTGAAGAAGAATAAAGTGGGCAGAAACACTCTCATTTCAAATCTTGTTATACAGCTAGAATCATAAAGACTCTGTGGCATTGGCAGAGGGATAAACTAATAAATTAGAATAGAGAACTCAGAAATAGCTCCATATACATACTGCCAACCAATTTTTGACAAAAGTGCAAAAGTAATTTAATGGAGGAAGAATAGCCTTTTCAATAAATGGTGCCAGAGCAATTGAATATTATAGGAAGAAATGAACCTTAACCTAAACTTCATACCTAATATAAAACATTAACTCAAAATTAATCATAGATTTAAATGTAAATGTAAAACTATAAAACTTTTAGAAGAAAACATAAGAGAAAGCCTCTGAGACCTAGGGTTTGGTGATGCATTCTTAAGCATGATCTCAAAATACTGATTTGTAAAAGATCATTAAACTGGACTGCATCAAAATTAAAAACTTTTGAAAGATCCTGTTAAGAGATGAAAAGAGAAGTGACAGACTGGGAGAAAATATTTGCAAAATATAAATTTGATGAAAGACTCATGTCTAGAATATGTCAAGAACTCTCAAAATACAACATTAAAATATAAAAAATTCAAGGGGCAGCCAGGTGGCATAGTGGTTAAATTCGTGTGTTCTGCTTCGGTGGCCCAGGGTTTGGGGGTTCAGATAATGGGCGCAGACCTACACACTGCTCATTAAGCCATGCTGTGGTGGAGTCTCACATACAAAATAGAGGAAGATTGGCACAGATGTTAGCTCAGGGGCAATCTTCCTCATCAAAAAATATATATATATATGTATATATATAAGAAATTCAATTAGAAAGTAAGAAAAAGACATGAAGAGAAGCTTCACTGATACATGCAACAACTTGTGTGGATATTAAAGACATTATTCTTAGTGAAAAATGCCAATCTCAAAATGTCCTATGTTGTGTAATTCTATTTCTATAACTTTCTTTACATGTCAAAACTATACATGTAAAACAGATTAGTGGTTATCAGGGGTTAGGGATGGTGGGTGCGGGGTGCATGTGATTATAAAGGGGTAGAAGATAGGAGATCTTTGCGATGATAGAATAGTTCTGTCTTGATTGCAGTGGTTGTTACAGGAATCTACACATGTAATAAAATTACATAGAGTTATACATACAGAAGTGATGTCAGCAACATGGTAGACTAGGAGGTCCCAGCTCTCTTCCCCCAACAAAAACAACAACTCATGGAAGAAAATAGCTCTGGGAAAGTTCCAGGGTACAACTAAGAAGCTGCAGCAACCCAGTGGAGAATAAAAACCAAGGATGACTGCATAGAAAAGTGTAGGAAGCATTTTATCTGCGTCAATCTCATCCCCTAGACTGGCACAGCTTGCTTTGAGAGAGATGCCCTCAGCTGCAACTTTCCCCCGTGGGGGAAAAGGAGAGCAGGAGGACCCCAACAGCCATCACCACTGCAGCAAACGCCTGCAGCCTTTGCCACTGAGGACCCATACAATCTTTGCTGATGCTGACAAGCTATCCAAACACCACGCTGCTGTACCCCATCTTCCCTAGCTAGAGCTGCCTCTGCATTACTGCCCTTGCCCAGCTGGAGCCACCCCTGAGACCTTCTCGTCAGGGCTGGGGCCATCGCATACATACATCGCAGCCCCCATAATGGGTGCGACTACACGCCCCTCAGAACCAGCACCTCCCTGCTCAGAACAGGTGTCCACACACATCCCTGGACTGGTGCTGGACCTATCTCTGCCATGCACCACACCCAGCAGGCAACCTGGCACCTACTGCAGGTGAAGGTCTTTCCCCTCCAAGCCAGTCGGTGAAGTCTAGAAGTGGTGGCTGTTCCTTCAAACGTGCAGACACCAATGGAAGGCTATAAGCAACACACAAAAAAATCAAAGAAACACCATACAACTAAAGGAACACAATACATTCCCAGTAACCAACCCTAAAGAAGCAGAGCTACAAACTACCTGATGAAGAATTCAAAATAATTGTTTTAAAGAAGCTCAGGGAGCTATAAGAGGACATGGAAAATGAAATCAGGAAAACAATACAAGAACAAAATGAGAAATTCAATAAGGAGATAGAAATCATAAAAAAAGAACAAAACAAAAATTCTGGAGCTGAAAAATATAATGAATGAAATGAAAAATGCAGTAGAGAGCTTCAACAGCAGAATTGATCAAGCAGAGGAGTTACACATGTATATTGCACTAATGTTAAGTTCCTGGTTTTGATATCATATTACAAATATGCAAGATATTAAACTGGGTAAAAGGTACACGGGAACTCTGTACTGTCTTTATAATTTCCTGTGAATCTATAATTTATCTCAAAATAAAAAGTTAAAAAGAAGAAACATTGAAATATATTCAAATAACAGAATGATTAAAGAATCTTAAAGATAATAGAAATATATTGAAGAAAGAATATATTTTTCTTACTACTAAGGAAAACAAAAGCAGTCTTCGAATAAAAATGACAATAAAACTTGTAATAAAGCAAAATGAAAATATGGCATGATTTTGAGAAAATGGTAGACTATAACAAAGAAGTATCAATTCAAACATTTCCTCTTAAGTGATACACTAACTGTTTCTGGAGTGAGCGATATCTGCATAGGGCTAGTGATAGCTGGACTGAGGTAGTGATCTGGTATCATCAGATGAAAGCCGTCAGACCCCTTGGCAAGGTTCCAAAGATCATCTGAGGGGAGAAATAATATATGAACCAATATGAAGAATTGAAAATTTGATAAGGACTCATGAAATTTGCAAAACAGCAGGATTCAGTCCAATTTACAGGTAGGTAAGAAAACTATGTAGGTTATAGAGGTGAAAAATAGCTCAAAGACAATGAACAGGACCAGAATCTGATAACCCAAAGGGTAGGGTATAATTTTCTATGGAAACATAAAATTTCTCTCTACAGTCAAAATAAATGATTAATTTTCACAATAGATATGCTAATAGACCATTAATGCATGTGCATGAATTGGCTTATGGTATTTGTTCCTGACTACTATTTAAGTTAGGAGGCTATACAATACACATATATTTATGATGTGTGTATTTCTGTTTTCTGACTTTTAATTTTTTATTGTTGATGTTATCAACTCAAAGGATCTTGAATCATATTTTGGATTTTGTTTTCATGTCTGCTGTTGATTATCTTATTTAGTGACAAACAAAACCTTAAACTCTCTCATCTTGACTCTAAGAACTGGGACTAGGTTCCTCAGAGAGTCATTGTTCCTAAGATTGAGACTAAGCATGAAGGTAGTGGCAAAGGAACTTACCTGCCACTGAGGTATATTACCTGAGTATATTTTTAAGCTTCATAATACCAACAATATATAGACCCTTTGGTACTTCGCTTCTTGTTTGCGTACCTAACAACATGACTTTTTACGCTCCTATTCTGTTCTGTTCTTCTCAGAAAATGGGAAAAGTACCCCTCACCTCCCTGCCCCTTCCAGATAGACTGAGTCGTATGAATAGTTTTGGCCAATGAGTAGTGGGCAGAAGTGATGTGTGTCACTTCCAGGCTGGATCATTTATTTGCTGGCATAAGACATTCCAAGAGCTCTCTTTCCCCGTTGTAACAATTGTGGAAAGCACATGTTAATATGGTGGTGTTTGGAATGCTGAGCCTATCCCTGGAGGACAGCTGCCTAGAACGTCACTGATAAACTTCCGTTGTGCTAAACACTGCAATTTTGTGTTATTTACTAGAAGAGCATAATTTAGCCTATGCAGACTGATATAATTGAATGAGTTATGTATAAGGAAACCATATAATTTATCATTCAAACCTGACACTTTTGAGAGTGAAAGGGTACACTATCTATTAATAATTACAACAGGACAACAGTCATAAACTGGGACTGTCCTGAGCAAACCAGAATATATGGTCACCTTAAGTATCTGGTAAGTAAAAGTGGAGGTGCTGAGAACATCTGACCACCAGGCAGCTCTCCAATAATAGTCTCATTGGCATGTTGGAATGTAGTTAAAACCATAGCAGATTGTGCAAGTTTTAGACCATAAGTCAATATAGTCAAATTTTTTTTCTAGTCAAATTAATTTTGAGTTGGAGCTCATATTCTATGGAATTAATGAGAAATTTGAATTATACTTTCAGGCCTCCAATCTCCAGGATGATTACAAAATTCTGGGTTCTTGTGTAAGGTCAAACCATGGAGGAGGCTCTGCTGGCCACAAGCCATCAGCTCACAGTGGTTACTGCTGAGATGCCCAGTGTCCCAGCTGGAGTGGAATCCTCACTTCTGCAGGTTCTGTTGATTCCATTCTACCTTTGGAGCATGAGAAATGTGATGAAGCTGGAAACTTTAAGTCTAAAAATCCTGTCTCTCTAGATATACCATGCATCCATTTCCTCTGTTATGTCACCTGCATGGGGCACTACTTGGTAAACAGGTTTTTGTTTTGTTTCACTGCTCATTGGAAGCAGGGTCATCCGTTTCATTCCCATTTTGGGGAGGGCATAGGTGGTTACTGTTGTGCAAGCACTGCCCTGCCAATAACTTTACCTCTTCAACAAGGCAAGGAACCACTTGACTTGGCTACCCGCTAAAACAGATTAAAGAACAAAAAAGACATAGAATAAAAATATAAACCAGTATCTCAGAGATATATTTCATCTTTCAGCATTTTAATCAGAAGTTGAAGGAAGCTAAGAAAACAAAAAGTCCTCCTTATAACAATCTAGCTACGGCTTACACCGAGGCCAAAAATTCTCTATAGTTAGTAGAACATCATTATGTACTTCCTTTGTAAGAATTTCAGATTTTTTAAAGAGTTGTCTAAATAAAAATACTCCTAGAGGGAAATCAAGCTGGTTTTATATATGAAGCATCTGAGTGTGAATTCCTTTCACCTCATATGGTCTTTCCAACACAGTTCTAGCTGCATCCTGGGTCCAACAGGACACACCGCAGAGAAGCAAAGGAAACAATGGGTCATAGGACAGTGCAGATGGGGAAGGTGTGGATGTGACTGTAGAGGGGTACCCACACAGCCTCGGGCAGCATGAGAGTACTATTGACTGAGGTTCCCAAAAAGAGGAGGATAGCTGTGATACATTGCTCATGTTACACACTGATTTACAGCTAGTCTTGGCAGCAGGGGCAGTGGAAGCAGTGTGATCCAACCACGTGTGCTTTTTGGACTGCCTTTATCACTTAGCCATGACCTTCAAATTGGGCAACACTGAACACTTTTCCAGAGTGTTTGGTGTGGAACAGACTCTGTAAATAGCTCCTTGAAAGGACATAGAATTTAAATCACATTCTGATTTATCCAGCATTTTTGCTAAAAGGAATGGTGTTGACTATTCAGGCTAAGTCTTCGTTTTAGGATTTTTCATTTAAACGTCTCTGTTCTGCTCTAATAATGGATTTGCTGTCACAACTCCTGTTTTTAATATTATTTTTAACAAATTACTCCATTTAATAGTATTTTTAAAAACATTCTATTTGAATACCAGTTGGTTGTAGTCAATTCCTTATAATTACTGTGTTCCAGATTATCAACCTATTTAGAGCAGGAGGAATCTAGTTATGTAAACTAGACTTCAGTGCCTGGACTCACAGGTTTATTGACCGAAGAATTCTTTCAGAATTCAAATGACATAGCTGAAAAAAAAATACACACACACACAAACACAGTAACTTCATTTATACTATGAATCACAGAGGCAAATTCAAATGATTTGATCTCACAGCAATATTTATGCACAGCATAATTTTTAGTTCTATCTGATATAATGCACAACAGTTAATTACACATAAATAAAAACAAACATGGCTCCTCGTGGCCTGCTGCATGAAATCTAATGACCACCAAAATCTGGTCACAGTTTACCTTTCTAGACTTAGCTCCTATTATCCCTTTTGCACTCTATGTTCTAGATAAATAAGATTAATCTCTGCCCTTTGAAAATGCAGTATGAATTACCTATTTCAATGTTACTCTTTATGCTATTCTCTATCCTAAAATGACCATTCTCATCATCTTTGTAGTGTAAAACTTCTACCTAAATTTCAGCTCTTGATTCAAATTTGACTTCTGCCACAAAGCGCTTTCATGAAACAATTTGCACCCTTTTTATTATGTCATGGGTGACTTTCTTCCTTGTATTATTTGCATACAAGTTTATTAAGAAAGCAACCATGTCACATATTCTGTTTATCTTCAGCATCTATCATAGTTTCTCTGGAAAAGTTCAAATGTTCAGATTCTTTAAAAATTAATTTACAATTTAGTTACATATACATTTTACAATAGTTTTATCTATAGTTTCAACGCATCTAGTTTACAAACAGAATTTTTAATGAAAGAAAAGCATCTGTATAGACTAAAGACATATTAATTTTAATTTTAGAGTTAGTCACTATTTACTGCAGACAATAGATTAGTAATACTTATTTTCCTAAAAGAAATTCCTTTTGTTGATAATTTTTATATTTCTTTTTATCGGAAGAATTTCCAATATCCTATCAATATTAAACCTACTGTAATTGCCAAGTTACCATTAATACTCAGTTCATCTGTACAACACAAGGAGCTAATCAAATGACTTCTAAGGCAATGCTTAGTTCTGAAATTCTTAATACTGCTAGTCCATAATTTCATCTTGTTTTACGTATAGTTGTACTAACATATGGTCTCCAAGAAGACAAGGGCCTATTTTTAATTGCACATACAATCCCTTTATTACTTAGATTTCAATGGTTGCTGAATTTGAGAAGCTAAAAACAAATTTTCTGCTTTTCAGTATTTGCTATGAATGCTTTTGGTGGAGGCAAGTGGTAGGACACAGCAAGGTACGTGCATTTACATTTGTTGCCTCATGAGTTGAATTCCTTGATGCTCCAGGTTTTTTTTTTTAAAGATTCTTATAATAGAATAACTTTACATAAACTTTGTCAGTTTTTTAACATATTAGGAAGTTTCAGAAAATATAGAATAGCTTTGAAATGCTAGGAAACTACTGGAGACTGCTGGTCAACTTGGCATTCTGGCTGGGTAGTTTCAGAGAAGAAAAAATAAACAAGAGTTACTAAAGGTTAAGACCCACTAAAACAACAGTGGTGCACAATTCTGGGCAATTTTCCAACACGGAAAGGACTGCTTGAGCAGTCTTCAGTCACATCCACAATCACGAATAGCATCTTTGAATGTGAACAATGACAGCAACAAAACGTCACATTGTGGCTTAAAGGATTGAGAAAGGTTCATAAAGGAAGAAATATTGGGGTAGGTCCATGAACAATGAGTACAACTTCCTTAGACTGGAGATGATATTACAGACATTGGAAATACAAGGAATGGAATATTTTCACCAAAGGAAGCCTATTTTCTACCTGGTTTCATATCTATGAATTACATTTTAGAAAAAAAATAAAGAGTGTACTGAAAAAGTGTATTTCATGATTTGAACCAATGGTTCTCAAACTTTACCATTCATCAGAATTGCCCAGAGGACTTGTTAAATTGGGATGGGGCCCCATGAGTTTGCACTTCTAATAAATTCCCTTAGAATTTGATTCCTCTAGTCCCAGACCACATTTTGAGAACAAAGTCTTTTTCACTTTTCTGTAGTGGATAGTTACTTTTATATTGTCATAGAGATCTTTACCCTTAATTTTGGCTATAATATTTCTCAATATGTGAGATAATAAGTGACCACAGTGGAACACAATCCCAAGCAGATATCTTGTAATAAAGAAAGTGCTAACGGCTATAGACAAAGGTTGTCAGTAAATTAGAGATTCCCTTTCACCTCTGTCAGCTCTAAGACTGCTTTATATTTCCTCAATTTGTAAATTATAGATATCACTTATCTGGAATGTAGGGTCTTAAGCTTTCGCCTTCATTATCAAATTCTAGTCCTACTCTAGAAAACATTATCTTCCCAACGAACTAAATTTATGTTTCTTAAAATCAATAAGGGAAATGTTGATGTGTTGTTTATGTTATTCAAAAAGAGGAAAAAAACTACAGTGAAACATTTTCTTTTAGAGAGAAGTATTTGTTTTTATTGTTTTTTTTGGGGGGTAGGGGGTGATGGACTTGTAATTATACTGAAAATCGTACAGGGAAACAAAACTGCAGAACAAAACAGTTCCATATTTAGTGGGATTTAGCACTAGGTTTTCCCCAGACATTGCAGGTCAAATGAAAGATATAAGGAAATATTTTCAGGCCTCACAAACTAGACTTGGTAGTATAAACCATAGCCAAGGCCTATGATGCAACACAGGTGTTTGCAAATAACTAGATGATTGAAAGTTAGCTGGGCAACACACGCAGACCTCTAATTCTGAGGCTGAAGAAAACAGGCAACAACTGCCATGCCTATAGGAAATGTGAACTCCTACATGGTGATAGTAGTTTCTATGCTGAATTTGATTTTGTTTAATGAGCATTTGTTGAATGCCTTATGCATTCAAATAATAGAGCATTTCTGATATTATAAGGCTCCTGGCTACACAATATTCTGTATTCACTTTGGGTATTTTCTGCTTAATATTAAAATTGAAGCAACCTGGTATGAAGAATTAAGTTATTACAGCAAGTGTTACTTGTTGCCAGGACCAGACTTGCTGCAACAACTGTCCAAGAACTCTAGGAATAAATTGTCCATGTGTGCTATCTAAATTAATCAACGTCTAAATAAATCTCTAAATTCTAGATAATCGAATAATTTAAAATTTAAATTATCCATTCAATAAGTGCAGAGTACCAACATTGTAGCAGACACTGTATCAGGCACTGGAGAGCACTAGTGAATGCTATAGGCAAGTGGCCAGACTTTGTGGATTACAAATTAGTAGGAAAACACACATCAGAAGTGCATGAAAAGTGCTAAATTGAGGCATAATCAGAAATGGTCTGAAGGAGGAGATGGGGTGGCACCATGCAGTGTGTACCCCAGGAAGATACAGAGTTAATGGCTTGTTTGCTGTTCACCTACTCACCCACAAGAACAAAGTACTTACTAGAAGTCTTATTAAAAACAATGTGTAGTCAACTTTAATGAGGAAGAAGAGAAAAAAGGTCTAAAGCCCTGAAGAATTCCTATAGCAGAAGGCAGAAAATAAATACATAGAAAGAAATGGAAAGAAAATAGGGGAAAGGCTGTTGCAGTTGTTTAACGATTTAAGCTGTTTTTCTAACTTAACCATTTCTTCTTATTTTGCTTATGGTAAGATATTTTCATGTGTTACAATTTCTGCTTGGAATAGCAGACAGTGAATCTTGTAAGACTATTACATGATCCCACCACTGACAGGTGTGCCCTCAGACCAGCCAGAGAGCCAAAGAATCCGTGAGCAAGGGCTCTAACCCAGAAGGCAGATGAATAGAGATTTTGCAGTTAGGAGCTATGCGTGCACTGGATATGCATTTCTATTTTAAACCCAAACAAAGTTGTAGAGCCGAATGGAACACTACCTTAGCAGCAATTTTGTTCTTGTTTGCAAGTTCTTATTTTGTGATTTCAGCTGTGACCTTGCTTGCATGTTCTTCTTTCATTAATATATTAATTACACACTTCTGCATAGAATCAGCTCTGGTGGGAAATAGTAGCCTGAGCATCAAGGATATTGTAACTATTCTAATTCTCCTTAGGTAACCTATAGGCGTAGGTAGCCTACAATCACTGCTAACATTTGAAAATCAAAACCGAACAGAATTCAAGCAATGCAAGTCTACCAGTGGGCTGGAGGGGCACACACGATTAGTTAACAGGAAAGCAGAACACTGGCACAAAATTTACAGTACTTAGGAGAGGACACTGCCTTTTATGCACACTAAAACTCACAAAAGTATGAATAACTTGTTTACTGACTAGGTTCATTGGAGCGGCTCTCTTGACCCAACGTCTTCTTTCCTCTTCACAACTTTCTATCCCTCTTCCTCAAAAACCTTCCCTTCTGGTTATGGGCTATGGGATATTTAAGCAAGCCGACAGGAACTTCTGGGCATGCCATCCTCGGCGGCCGGAAGCACACAATGTGTTGAACGCAGAGCACACGTTAGCCTAGCACTGATAGCCCACGTCCCGGGCCGGGCCGGGAGCGGGGACACTCAGAAAGGCGGCGAGGACCGACGCCACACGGGAAACACGCGGGCCTGGCGGCGAAGGCCCTAGCAAACGGGGTTGGGGGAACTTCCAACGCTAAGTGAACACTTTAAAGTGGCACATTCTGGAGAAAAATCCCTGGCTCCTCAGATAAAGCGGTGAGCACTCTCCACAACAGCCTCTGTCGAGTTACCCCGCGGGGAAGCACCCTCAAAGATACTTCGACACCGAGAGGCCCTGTGCCGGGGCGCAGCGGAGCTCAACAGCACTCCCAAGGCGGGGCTTCTACCCTCAGCTGCCCCTACGCCACCGCTGACCGTCTCGTGTCCACTCACTCCCAGGAGAGTCCAAACACGGAAAACGAGGTCGCATTTCGAGCCTCCGCTCTCGCAGGATCTCTCCCAACCGCGGCCGTGTCCAGGCCTTGTGAAGGCCTCGCGTTGTTAGGGCCTGGGGGCGGAACGATCCCATAGTGGGCGGAGCCGGATGGGGGGCGTACCCAGGCCTTGTTGACTTCGGTGTCCTGGCCAAGAGGCCCTCGCGCCCGCGGCTCTCTGCGCATGCCTAGATCCCGGACGACTCCGAAGGCCGCGACGGTCCGGCTACCCCAGCCGCAGGTCCGGGTTCCGCCCCTCCCCCCGGCGGCGGCGGCCGTGTTGTTGTGGCGGTGGCGGCGGCCGGCCGCCGCGGAGCTCTCCGAGTCCTAGCTGCTGAGTCTGCGCGCTGCTGCAGAGGGCCTGACCCACCGCCTCGCCGCAGGTAACGCCGCCGCCTCTGGGCTCGGGGTCGTGCGGGTCGGCGTGTCCCGCGTGTGGGGTCGGGCGTGGGGTGGGGGGGGTCAAAGGAGGATGGGAGGTCGAGGGCTGGCGAGTCGAGGGGGCGTCGAAGGAGGCTGGGAGGTTGGAGGCAGGGGGCCAGGGGTTGGGATCCAGGGAGCCGGAAGAGTCCAAAGGGCCGGGAGGTCGGGGACCCGGGAGTTGCGGGGGCGGGGGGGGCTCGAGCTGGCTGGGAGGTCGGAGGTTGGGGTTCAAGGGGCCGGAAAGGCTGAAGGGGCCCGCAGGTCGGGGACCGGGGAGTTGAGGGGGGGTCGAAGGAGGCTGGGGTTCTCGAGGGGGTCTAGGAGGTCGGAGGTCGGGGTTCAAGGGCCGGGAAAGGCCGAAGGGCTGGGAGGTCGAGGGCGAATAGGGGGTTCGAAGGGGCCGGAGGCCGGGGTCCAGGCGGCCGGAAGGGGCCGGGCGCAGACCGTCCTGTGGTTCTGAGCCACTGCCTGCCCGATGCGGCCGTCCGCGGCCCCCCGCGGCCCCTTCGGGCCTTTCAGATCCTCCCGCTGACTTTCTGTTGTTGTTTTGATTGTGAAGGAAGGGAGTCCAGCCTACGTAGGCTCAGAGAAGCCTTGGGGGCTGGGAAGGGACTTAAGAGGCTACAGCAGGCGCTAAACATTTTCTTACTTTCTGTTTTTTGTTTGAGCGGTTACTACTGTTTAAGTGCGCTGCCAGTCCTCAGGGTATTTCACACCGGCGAAAAGAGGACCCAGGAGTAGAACCGGAGGGAGTAATTTTGCAAATCTAAGATATTTTTCTTTTAACTTATAATTCTGTGTTTTTGTATGTCCTGTTTTTAAAATTCAGAACTCATAACTATGTTTTTAAAATTACAAGTTGGAAGAATTTGGGTACGGAGGAGAGGGTATGGTTTTACCAATAGTTATTTTCTCCCGTTATTTTTTTAAGTTACAATAGTATTACGTGCTCTTTAAGAAAAAAAATTAATCAGCCAAACAATGAAGACCTCTGTCGTCGTCCTTCCTGCTCCTCCCACCCGCCTCTTTTCCCTGTCTTACTACCCAGGGTAACCAGTCTTCAGATGCGGTGTTTGGCCTCAGGACTTTTTTCTGCATATAAGTATGTTTTAAAAAAAGTTGGGGTCATCTATAAGTGTATAGTTTTCTTAGCCAACAATACTCACGGAAATCGCTCCGTTTTATTACATACCTCATTCTTTTTAAAAGCTACATGGCCGTGTACTTTTTTATTGCTGAACATTGTCTCCATTTTTTTTCCTACTCTCTTAGCTTTTAAATAGCTTTTAAAAAGGATTGCAAACCACTATTTTGAAATACAGTGTGATAAAGCTTTCAGAATGTCTAAGGCTCGTTGGGGATACTTACATATTAGGCGAGTTGAGTAATATGTTTACACAGTGCTTAATCGTAGCTTACACGAAGGCTTGGATGACTTCATAAAGCAGGTTACGAAAATAGTTTACTTTCTGTTTTTTTAAGTGCATTTTTCAAAGTAAATTTAAATTCTAAACGGTTGATTGAAAACAAATTCAGTTCCTTAAACGTGAACTGTGTGTGAAGAAGAGCCAGTGGCTCAGAAGTTTGTATTTTAGACAGGTGGAAAAAAAAACCCACAACCCAAAAAACAGCCAGGGATTAAATATTTTGGTAGTGAACCGTAGGAAGTAAACCATAAGTGGAAGGATGATACTACATTGCTTACTATTAAACAAGATAGAAAGCTAGGAAATCTCTCTCAGGTTTTGTATTTCTGTGTGCAGAAGAGCTGGAGGCTTTGTTGACTTAATCACTGACTTGTATTTATTAAAAATGTACTGTGTGTTCATCTTTGTGCTAGCCTCCGGGGAAAACATATAACTGAGTAAGATCATCACAAAGAGCAGTCTAGTTCTAAACATGTATGGCCTGAAATCTTAGGCTCAATTGTGTAGCATTTCCTATTTGGGGAACTGTGTTTAAAAGGAATCAAAAACATCCATGGCATTTTATTTATCGTTGCTGATAATTACATGCCGTTTGTTATGTATTTCTCACAACAGCATAGGTGGCGTTTTCCCCATTCTCTAGATTAATAAACAGAGGCTCTGAGAGATTAACTAAACTGCTCAAGATCACATTGCGTTTTTAGTGGTGGTGACTACCTTAGATTCAGGCATAGTTAATCTAAGAACCTGTTTTTTGCTCTCCCGTGCTGCCTCCCATTAATGAAAATTGCCTTACAAAACTATTGATCTTAGAGTTTCCTTCTCTTTTTTAGCTTGGAAATGTTCCTTACAAAATAGAGACGTGGATATATCATATGCACTGAAAAATAATCTAAAGCATAAATAGTGTGAAATTGTAATGGTATCTTTTTTTTTGATGTTTGGTGACCTGCTTTTTTTTTGTTTTTGAAGATTGGCCCGGGGCTAACAACTGTTGCCCATATTCCTCTTTATTTTTTTTTTCACCCCTCCCCAAAGCCCCAGTACATAATTGTATATCCTTGTTGTAAGTCATTGTAGTTCGTTTGTGTAGGATGCTGCCACAGCATGGCTTGATGAGTAGTGTGTAGGTGCACGGCCAGGATCCAGTCCAGAGAACCCCTGGCTGCCGAAGCAGCTCACACAAACTTAACCACTGGGCCGGCCCCCTGTAATGGTGTCTTTTTAGATGAGGTTTCTGGTGATGTATTATCAAAATATTAAATTCCTTAAACTGATGCCATTAACCAAGAAGATGGGGGATTGTGTTGATTTAGTCACTCTACTTGATGCCATGGCAAATTTGGATATCTTGGTAAATTGTAGCTGTTACAGGTGCTTTTATTCCTTGTAAACTTGGATGGATAATCTCATTTCATTTAACATTATTTTTATGAACCTAATTGCGCTCTTTGTAAACTAATTAGATGAAAGGAGTACAAAGAGGGCTTTAAAAAGATTGTAATTTGCCTATTTCATTTTTGGTATTTTTTAGACTCTTAAAAATGCATAGAGGCTGGCCTGGTGGCGCAGCGGTTAAGTTCGCACATTCTGCTTCAGCAGCCTGGGGTCTGCCAGTTCAGATCCTGGGTGCGGACCTACATGCTGCTTATCAAGCTATGCTGTGGTAGACTTTACACGTGTAAAATAGAGGAAATGGGCACGGATATTAGCGTAGGGCCAGTCTTCCTCAGCAAAACAGAGGAGAATTGGCAGCAGATGTTAGCTCAGGGCTAATCTTCCTCAAAAAAAAACATGCATCATGACAGACAATAGAGTATGTGGCATAATATTATGGTATATTAACCTGTTTCAGTTTTCCAGCAGATGTGACAGTTATGTAGTTTAAAGAAATGTGGCAAATACTGAAGTTAGTAAAGTATGATCAATTGTACTATGTATTTGAGAAGAAACTCACATATAGGCGAATATTTGAGCTTTTATTTTTGGCAGTTATTAAGGATGGTAATTGGATTCACATCTAAATGGCATATTGGCCATCGATTATCTCTTGGACAACTAACACTGGATCTGAGTGAGTTTTATAGTTGTGGGACACAAAAATGTTCAGCATCAGGTAGATGTGTTTAGAATATGTTGAGATCTATTGACTTTCAACTGTCGGAGGGCGAGGAATCCAATGCTGTGTGTATATTTTCAAAAATTAATAAGAGAGATTTTATGGCTGATAGGAAGAAATAGAAAATTCATTTTCCAGTTTAGCCTGAAGATCCTTTAGGGGACATATATTCATGAGTAGTCAGAAATCAATAAACTATTTAAGTTCTGTGAATGATAACAAGAGAAGCATCATGTATGATCTAGAGTTTAAAATCTAGTTGGGGTTTAAAAACTAACAGTATAAAACAGCTATTGTGGAATTGCATTAAAGGACCTATTCCCTGATAATTCGATTTCTAGGGAGAAACTTGTTAAGTTGAAAGAGAAGCCAGAATAGAGGGAGAAATCATGAGAATTGGCGGTTGAAGTAGACAAAGGGAAAAGGGGTTTCCTCAAAGAGTGGGTAATCAGTAGAGTCAATTGTGTGGATGAGTGTCAAGGAGTATGAGAACTTAAAAGTTATAGTTCTTTGAGCTTTGAGATACTGAAAAAATACCTAATTATAATAATTATCTTGTATTAGCTGTGTCCTGCTGGGGGTTGAGTTGCAATAATTAACACTTTTCAGTAACTTGCAGGCTCTTAAGTACCTATAATCATAATATCATAAATCAGCTCCGTTTATAATCTAAAGTTGCAGTGAGCATATGAAGAGCTGTGGAATATGAAGTGCTGTGAAGTCCTGTCTTCTCTCTTACTTCTACAAGCCGGTACCTCACACTTGTCCTTCTTGTGCCCTTTGTTTATTTTCTCATCTCACTTCTTAAATACAGGTGTTCTCTTCGATTGAGTTGTGATCTTCGCTTTTAAACCTGTATTTTCTCCTTTCTAATCTCACACAAACCCATGCTTTCCACTGTTTATTCCTTCCTTATTGCTGAGGCCCCAATTCCAGCCTCATTTTCTTTCCTAAGTTTCAGACTTCCCTTTTCTTGTTGTTCTCTTTGATAAAACTCTTGAAGCGGCTGTCATTTTATCTTGAATCAAAATTAAACTGTTTCCTTTGCAAATGTAGTTTTCTTCTCTCATTTCCTTGTTTACATTAATGATCTTAATGTTGTCTTTGTCATCTAGGCTCAGAATCAAAGGTCACCTTTGATTCTTCACTCTCCCCTTTTCTCTCAGAAAGAATTTCTTTGCCGTTTTATTGCATTGTGGTGCCTGATTCTCCTGCCTCTTTTCCATTTTCCCAGCAATGAAGTACTTTTAATCCCTTTGCCTCAACTGCCGTTAACAGGAGACGTACCTAATCTCTAGGTTTTGCCATTCATCGTGCATGCTGCTATCAAATTAATTGTCCCAAGTGCAGCCCTGATCACGTCATTTTCCCTGCCTGTCAGAAACAAACAAAAAAACCCAAAACACTTCTTGTTACTTATGTCAGCCACTGTGCTGGATCCTTTGTTGTCATTTGGTCTTCATAATAGTTTTATGTTGTAGATATTAATATCTCACTTTATAGGTGAAGAAATTGAGACTTCCTGGGCGTGAAGGAGTTGCTACTAAGTAGAGGAACTGGAATTTGAATCCTAAGCCTGTCTTTCTTCCACAACTGTGTTCTTGACCACTGTGCCTCCACTGAGTGGCTCCTGATCAACTCTGGAATAAAGTCCTTATTCCTCAGTGTTGCCTTTCAAAGCTGCGTTATTTGGCTCCAGTGTTCCTTTTCAAATTTATTTCTTGTTTTATTCCAACTTAAGTTTACATTCTTTCTCTTCCAAAAAGAAAGGAACTTTTTGGTTTCTCATGCATTTCCTCTCGGAATTTTCTCCCTTTCCCATCCCTGCCTTTTGAAATCCTCTAAGGAAAAGGCTAGCTCATACACCTTATTTCCCTAAAGCCCCTTCCCTGTCTGTATGGTAGTGAGGTCTCCTCTCATTCGTTTGGTTGTTTAACCTCTTGATAACTTTCTACTCTGAATTTGTTTTTGAGTACTCTTAATGGTTGTAATTGGATTATAAAATCCTTTAATGCAGAAAGCATGTCTTGCTGTTCCTTTTATCTCTCAATGGATGCTCAGGAAATATGTGTGAACAAATACGAAAATGATCACTTGTCACCTGCACCTTTAATGGTGTTAAATAATACTTGATTTTAGTTGCTGAATGATACACAAAATAGTTTATTGGAGTTTTAAATTCTGTGTGTGTATGTAAGAAAACCAGATTTTCTTGTTGTAGGCTATCAAATGAGTTCTTTATTTTTGGATCGATTACTATGTAATTATAAATTGTTTATTTTAAAAAGTTCACTCGTCTTTTTCTATATGCATATGTCTGAGTTATTATATATAAAAATTCCTAAAATTTGTGGTTTGACATTTGAATTCTTTTTCATGCTGTTGAATTAAACACATTTTCAAATCAACTATAGTATTGTCATAAACTCCCTGGCCTCACAGTTTCTTCTCTGCTTATATGGATATGAAAGAGAGAATAAAACTGTGCCTATAATTCAGGGTCGTTTTATTCCTCTTGGTGATATCAGGAAGTTCCAGCTGTATGACCAGCTGAAACGCCCTCACACAGATTATATATAACTCTTTGCTTCCTTAAAAATTTATGAAAATTTCAGACGTATTTGAATTTATCAAGGTTAATGGTTACCATGCAGAGATTACAATTTTATATTTGTCTTATATCTGCCTTTGCATCCTATATTGTATAAAAGTTTAGCCACTTAAAAATTAATTCTTGCTTTATTAAGGAAAAGTATAATCTTTGCTGTTAGGAATTGGGAATGTAAGATATCTTGGTGATGGTGATAGGGTGAAACATTTGAGATTTCTTTCTGGAGTGCTAAATGCGTGATTACAGAGGAGTGAGATTAATTTTCAAACTAATCAGTTTGTCAGTCTGCCTGCTCTCAACTTTATAAAGTATTAAAGTAATCACAAGTACTCTGAAGACAGAAGTTTTAAGCAAGTTTAAAATAATTTACTGATTTTAAAAATAGGTAATATAGTCAGTCACTTGGTTCAAATTTTAAGTGGTACAAAAAGTTTTATAAACTGAAAATGTCTCCTCCTCAGCCTTCCACTTTCCCCAGCGGGAGGTAGCTCCTCATTCATGGAATGATATAAAAGAAGCAGTTTATTTGGATACAAGTAAATATGAATAGATACAGTACTCTTTCCACTTATATAAAGATGAGGTGCACTGTGAACAATTTTTCACTTATTATATCTCTAATGTTCCATATCGGTAGATAAAGAACTTTGTTCTTTTCAAAAACTCTTTTGCAGCCTCAAAGTGTCTGCTACATATAGCTACAGACATAGATTGTATATAGTTTATTTAACCATGTTCCTGACTGATGGGCGTTTAGATTGTTTCCATTTTTTACTATTTTATCCATTGAGGCTACACTTTGAGGGAAGAGAAATAAAAAATAGATCTTTCCCTGTAAGGGAAAATAAAATCTGAAAACTGAAATGGATGTTTCTTGGTGGGGAATGAAATGGCTTCCTTTTCTGGCCTGATGATTAATGGGTAAGTAAACAGAGAGAAGGATGGAAATCATGCGAAGATGCTTACTTAGAATCCATAGTTGACAACTGAATTGGAAGCGTAGGGTTGGTAGTGGTGATTGGTAGCAGCGTCTATGACCAGTTGTCTGCTCTGGGTAGGGGTTAGCACTGAGTGTGTTTGGAAGTTCGCTGTGTAGAAATGATACTTGATATCTGGAAACTCTGGAACTTTGGTCTTTAATAGTATATTTAGCATAGGAAATCTGTTGAGGGGATGAACTAATCCCTGTGTATCATCTCGAAGGAAATGTCATGACCTGCAATGTAATATATCTTATGTGTTACTAATTTTTTTTATTATTGTGTGATTGAAGATAAGATTTAGACTACTGAAATAAATGAAGTTAAATAAATTTCTCCTTCAGCAAACCTCTCTCACCCACATCTGTTCCTCATTGGTTGCTTGGTAATAGTTTTTTAATAGTGTGTTGTGAATCCCTTCAGACTTTTATGTATAAACAAAAATAGCATATTTATGTATCATAAGAATATCAGAATCCTATTGAATAACAACTAAATGGTAAGAATGATAAAAGTCAAAGTCATATGGAATAATAGGTGAATAAGGTGATGGTGGGATAATACAAGATAAATAGTGAGTGCTCTTTGATTTCTTCAGAGCTAGAGTACTATAAATACAGAGTATTATTGTGCAAAGTGTAATAGCTACTTAGGTTCTGTAACTGGTCTATCAGGTTACTCCTAACAAGTCATTTGAGGTTTCCCAAGCTGTGCTTTTTTTTTTTAAGTAGTAATATTGGCTTACTGAATTTTAATGTATTATCTTTTCTTTGTCATTTTCCAGTCATTCTGTCCTAAATACAGGATTTGGGGGTTTTCCTGATAGGCATCAAAAAATTAGTTTTTAGATGTTTGATAGATATGTCATTTCTTTTTATGATGGTACTCTATATGCTCCCTAAGTCCATATGGGTTAGACTTTTTTAACAGTGATTCATTTGCATGGAGTCGTTTCTCAACACCTATAATTCTTTTTTGGTCACTTACACCCTACTAGTCATTGTAGAAATAATACATAAAATGTCATTTGTTTTTGCTCTTTTCCCTTGTGTAATAGTAGTAAGAATTCATCGTAGAAAGACTAGAAAATATGGATAAAGAGGAAACATCATGAAGAATGTTATCACCCAGGGGTGGTGTATCCTCTAGTTGATTGTGAGAGACTTCTGTGTTAATGAGAACACCAACTCATTAAGAAAAGCCTACCTTTATAAATCCTGCTGCCATATAAGGCAAATAGATTTGGTAATGCAGTCATGGAAAATGTGAGTGCTTGAGTTTTCTTTGACCTGGATACCTTGTTAGGTGACCAAGTCTGTGTTAGGGCCTGACTTAGCATGTCAGGTGATTTGTGCTCATGTACCGAGCACTTGGTGGTTTAGCTGTTGGTGATGGAAGCCACAAGTGTGCGGGTGGATGGATCAGTGAGTGCACCTCTATGACTGCTCCTAGATTAATAGTTCAGAGCTTTTATTCTGACTTTGTGTCTTATTTTTGTACTCCATCTTTAAAATACTGGACCTTAAGTTTATTAGAAAGAAATATTTAGAAATGCCATAGCTCAAAAAATAAACAGAAAACTATCTTTGTTTTACGGTATTTAGAAGGATGGTCTATTTTATCCCTGTGACTCCTATAAGTCCTGGTGCTCTCAGTAATCATGTTTTCATTGTAGTCTCTTAATGCCTAGAGTAGAGTTTTAAATTCTTGGTCACCTTGATACTCAAGTATAAGAGCAAATTTTGGAACACATGAAGATAGTCACTATAATTTTAGTTTCAAGGGAGAGCCTGGCAGTGGCCTATAGTGACTTAACATATATTATAAATCTCATCCTAAAACGATTACTTCAGATTCTTCTAAACTGTTTTAATGGACTTGACTTTTTCTCCTGCAAATAGAGTGGTTGAACCTTTATTCTTTAATGAACCAGAGAAATTAGAAATGGAAAAAGAAAAATTGAGGTTTTTCTACAGTGATTTATGTAACTATCTGTGTACTGTAACCATTCATGAAATTGATTCGGTTCTAAAGGAAAGGGAGGGAGATAACCATGGACTTAAAGTAATTGAGCTATGTCATTGTTCATGTTAAAAAAGCTTTATATAAGCTTTCTTTTTCTTGTTAAGGACTTGTTCAGCTATCACTGTCAATTTTTGTAATCACTGGTTTATTGCACCCAGGTAACAATAAAATGCAGTTCACACTAATTAATAAAGTTTATATATATGTGGATATACATATCCACATACATACGTATACACACATATACGTATGGACATCTGCAGTGCACAGCTCCAGGAAGCACTCTTCATGTAGAATGTAATATTATTGACATTCCCTGTACTGCTTCAGGAAAAATCACACTGTTATTGTGAGAATGGTGCTTCCTGGAAATTGTGTAATACAAGACACTAATCTCTTTGGTGCTTTAACATTTTCACATTATCTTTACATTTATTTACTCTTCTCAACAGTTTTGTCAGAGGCAGGTGGGTATCATTATTCTGCTTTTATAGATGCATGAACTAATTTTAATTACTGTCTTTTCCTGAATTTGCTTTGTTTTTTGTAAAATGATGATCTACAGTGTTTAAGGACATAGGATTTGGTCCTTAACCACGTAAGACCTAGAACTTAACCCCAGTTCTGCCTCTAAAGCAGTTTACTTAATCCCATTCCTTGCTTTCCCTCCCTTGAAAATGATACCATTACACATAGCTTTGTTAAGATTAAATGAGTTGATGTTCTTAAAACAGGACAAAGCTTTATGTGCAGTAAGTGCTCGACTAATGATAGTTGCACTAGTGATAAAGATAATAATATTTTATGAGTCATGCTGCTTTTCAAAGATATGAGATCAGCCAACACTTGGCAGAGAGTGAGGGATCTAACCCAGCAGTAGTATCTGTTTAACTAGAGGCCAAACTTGAGAGCAAGCTCACCATCGATATTGTAGGCATGGAGCCAGGAATAAAAAACAAACAAAAAACAAAGCCTAGGAATAACAAGGACAGTGATTGCTGTGCAGTCAAGGACAGGCTGTGGAGCTACATGAAGCCCAACATAGTTGTGTGTAAAATGAAGCAGATTTCAATCTTCTGGTCACACAATAAGGAATGAGAAATTACTGCAGTGAAAGAGGAAGACAAGAGTTCTAAATTGTGAAGTACTGCACCTTTAGCCCCAGAGGTATTCCTGACTTACCATTATCATTAATGTTCCTCATAATGATTTGGAGCCACCAAGAAATGGTCAAATTATGCTAGGTATTCTCTGAGATTGTAGAACTGATACACCATAGAAAGACTTTCATTAATTTGTTTTCAATCTTTGAAACTTGAAGAGATTTCTTTCAGTTATCTGTAGTGTTAATTCTTTTTAACCTCAATAGTGCTAGGTAAACATTTTGCTAAATTTAAATATGTACATTATTTCATTTAATTCTTAAAACTGAAGTATAGTTTATAGTAAGGTTAATGGCTAGTGGTAAGGTTAATGGTGTTTTAAGGTAAAGGCCAGGAGTTCAGACCTTCGAAAATATGTTTGCTTGTTTATATAGTTCAATGTCAGCTTCCTTCCTCTTATATCCTTTAGTGCCTTCTGTTGTGTTATTAAAATCAAGTCCTCCTAAATGTGTTCATATTCTTTTGGCTGGTGTATCTTCCCATTCATTTTTAGTGATACACAAAAAGCATTTACTTGCAGGGTAGTCTATTTTTAAAAGGGTGTTCCCTCTTGAAGCCAACTTAGAATCATACTACATTAAAGTTTGGACAGTTTTGAATCTGCTACAAATACCGTGGTGTGTATCAACAGCTAAGAAAAGGTGTGGACCATCTTCTACAGGGTCTTACTCATGCTGAACTGAGTTTTTGTGAGCACTCAGGATGAATCTGTATAGTAGCTTTCCACTATCCTGAGAGTAAGGTCAGGAATTAAGCAAAACTGAGCCCCAAGCAAGGGCTTAAGCTTAAAATTTCTGTAGGCACAGTTTTTCTCAATGGTGTAAGATATTAAAAATGCTGGAAACTTTTGTGATACTGTGTTCAAGGGTTAGGACTGGGCATATGTTTTCTTTTGTAAGAAAAAATGATTACATGGTTTAATAGTAACTAAACCAAAAAAGGGTTATTTGTTGCAGTGTTTCCAGTTGATACTTCAAATTGAGTTGCAGGGTTTTCATAAAGTTATTGTATAGCTAGCCTATGGTATAGTTAGTGTTGTTTCAATAGGAGGGCTTTGGGCTGTCTTAAGAATGTGACCATACATTATATATAAGAGAAAATTAATTTCACGGTCTTTCAAAGAATAAGAACATATCTCTTGCCACTGATTATCCTTGTGATCTCTTATTTCCTTTCCTGTATTTTGGCTGAGAACTGAGAGAGACGGGGATGGATTTGGGCTGCAGATGTGCACATTTAAGTTGGATTTGTTTGATTCCCTGTGGAGTAATGTTCTGCTGGAGAGTAGAGGGCAAGTAAAGTTTGGGTAGTGTAATAGGCAAATAATGACCTGCACCCCCCCCAAAAAGATGTTCATGTTTTAACCTCCAGAACCTGTGAATATGTTACCTTATATGACAGAGGGGAATTAAGGTTGCTGATCAGCTGACTTTAAGTTGGGAGGACTATCTTGGATTACCCAATGATCCCAGTGTAAACACAGGATCCTTAAGTGCAGAAGAAGGAGGCAGAGTGAGAAGGACTCAGCCAGCCATTGCTAGCTTTGAAGATGGCGGAAAGGGTCATGAGCCAAGGAAAGCAGACGGACACTAGATGCTCGAAAATGCAAGAGAACAAACCTCCGTAGAGCTAGAAAGAAACTTTGCTTACGTCTTGATCTTAGCCCAGTGAGACCTGTGTCAGACTTTTGACCTTCAGAACTGTAATACAGTGAACTTGCGTGGTTTTAAGCCATTATGATTCTGATAATTTGTTACGTCAATGATAGAAAACTAATACAGGTAAGTATATTGTCACCATTTGATTCCTTAGGTAAGTGACTGCTGAGCAACCCTTTCCCCCAACAAAACATTAAGATGATATTTACAAAACTGATAAAACTAGTGCTACTGGTTTAAATGGAGGTAGCCTTGAATCCTGCTAGGTGGGATTTCCTTTAATTTTTGCAGCATCCTGCAGGCACTTCTGCATTTCTGGAGCTTCTTCTTTTCTTTAATGATAAAAGTCGTATATTGGGCAGGTGAATTAAAATGGTATATAAGATGCTATTCAAGTTGGGAGAACCATGGATGTAAAGTTAGTTACAGTAATCCTGCTAAAATTGATAAGGATAGTGACAGAACGGGATTTTCACTAAGAGGAATGGGAATAATTGAAGAGAGTAGCTAGTTGGAAAGGTGAAGGGCCATGTAGAAGGTTTTGGTTTCAGACATAGTAAATTTGAAGTGATGGTGGGAACTCCCTCCCCTGTGAAATTAATCTGGAAACTTATTAACTGCACTGGAAAATTTGTGCTGAAGACGAGGGTAATTTTGAATCAGCAGAGCAGGAGAAGGAGGAAATACATCCCTGCCCTTAAATCTCTGAGGCAGTATGTTAGAGGAAGGCGGGGACAAAATTAACAGCTATTTAAATTGCTTTTCTGACAGACAGAAGCTGGGAGTCCTTGTGAATTTGCTACGTGGAGTCTTTCCAGTTTGGGCAAGAGTCTTGTACTTGAAGAAGTTCTACCTACCCTTTGTTCTCAGAAGGAAAGAAAGATTATCCCTGTGCATTCACTGTAAATACACAAAAATGAATTTCCACACTAGGCTCACCAGCTGTAAAAAATGTTTGGGGAAATTACAGTAAGGTAGTTGGATAAAACAAATTACTAAAAATTACTATCTTTGGGAGTATTTTTGTTCCTCTAAAACACATACTTTCCCAACCAACATGCATAAAAATAAAACATGTTTATAGAGACATAAGGCTGTCTTTCTCGCATTTACCACTCTTTGCTGTTCTGTGCATTGCATTTTTAGTACAGTAGCAAAGAATGTGTGGCTTATTTAGTGTCATTTACTGTCACTTTCTTCCAAAATCATTTTCTGCTAAATGTGTGATATAACACATTTAGTGCCTGTTTATATATTTAGTTTTCCCTCTGTGTTCCTACAACTCTGGGACTGTTTTTTCCAATAAATATTTTTGGTGGTCTTTGCTTCTTTCAATTTGAAATGTCACTAACAAGAAGAAGTAACCTTTTACTATTATCTTTGGCATTTGTTTAAAGAATTTGTCTTTGCTATTTCTCTGTTCCTTTATTCCTTTGTGGATTTCTATTTTTAGCCTGCCTACCATGCCTACATGAAATTTAATGAGTTTTTCAATGGTTTTATTTTGTCTTTTCCAGGTGTGCTAATAATCATTGAAGTCTGTAGAGGGGAAAGAAGGGCATCAGAAAGATCATGTACTTCAGTTAACAAGCTCATGCTTAAGCTGACTTCTAGACTGCTAGTAGATGAGGCCACTAAGACATCCTCCTGTCTGAAAGTTAGACTCTGGTGGATTTCTTGAGCAGGAACTTAAGATGGCAGAGTTGACAGCTACTGTCCTCAGTACTCTTAGTCACTGTTGGCTGTCTAACTTTCTGCTGTGGTCAGGATGGACACTTCTCATAGCACAGAAAAGCTGGCGACAAGTGTTTAACAATTTGCTAAGAAAATAAGATAAAACACACCCAAATACTTACAAGTTAGAAAAGAAGGGGAATGTTGACCTGGCCCTGATGGCCTAGTACTTAAAGTTTGGAACACTCTCCCTTGGTGGCCCAGGTGTGGTTCCAGGCACGGAACCACACCACTTGTCTGTCAGTAGCCATTGCTGTGGTGGTGGCTCACATAGAAGAACTAGAAGGACTTAGCACTAGAATATACAGCTAGGTACTGGGGCTTTGGAGAGGAGGAAAAAGGAAAGGGTTAATGTTTGCAGGATATAGCAATTTAAGTCAAATCCAAGGGATTGTGGATGTTGAGGCTGGCAAAGTATCAGGATCTATTGTATTCTCAGTTCATATGATTGCGTAATTGCTTGTCCTTCATTTTCAGATTGACCTGAGTGTAGTCTCTCTGGGTTTTGGGATTATATCAGTCTAGCCGAAGCAGGAAAGAGAAACCACACAGTAATTTGAACAGGGAAAGTTTAATGTAAAGAATTATTAAATATAATGGGGTTGGCTAGTAAGTAAAGAGAGCTCTAGAGTATAGGAGTAGATAAAAGGAGCAGCCACTAACCCTTGGGCTATGTTGATCACCCAAGGAAGAGGCCCACCTAGGGCTGAGATCCGGACCTGGTTGAGAGGGTGTGTGATTCATGGGATGCCAGGGAAGTTGCTGTGGTGCGTCCTTGATGGAATTTGCAAGAAATCTCTCTAGGGTACCAGGGAAAGATGTTAACAGAGAGGTGTTTCACTGGAGGCTCTCTTCTACACACTGACCAAGGGAGGGAGCTGGGGGAAGACTGGCTATTCACCACTGCAGGAGGCTGATGCTGGAGAACCCTTAGCCACTGTAGAGGTCTGCCAAGTAGGGCAGGTGATGGGGAAGCAAAAGCCCTTTCCTCTTGCAGTTTCTCTCTGGCCATCTACACGAGCTCTGGCGGAACATTACCCATCAGTTAGAATGATACAGGAAGTAGAATATTTTTTTTTCTTTTTTTTAATTGAATATTTTGACCTTATAAATTTAAGGTATACGTTGTGTTACTTTGATACATTTATATATTGTAATATTGTCTTTGTAGTGATATTTATTACAGTATATAATTACAGTACAGTGTTATTGTCTGTATTCATTGTACCGTGCATTAGATCTCTCTGGCTTATTTACTACTTGTTGGAAGTTTGTATCCTTTAACAACATTAATCTTCCCCCACCACCATCCCCGTCCCCTGGTAACCACCATTTTTTACTCTCTAGAAGTGGAATATTTTTGATGTATACTTAATCTCTGGTGGAATCAGAGCAACGTACTGTTGCTCTTTGCTTTTCTTAAAACATATCTCCCTTGCTTTTGCTTCCTTTGCCATATAGAAACTTTTCTTCTAGTGAAAATGATGCTAGACTCCTTTTGACTTAGAGACCAGTTTCTACTTTTGTATTTTCTACCCAGTCAGCTGATCTTGGCTATTTCTTGCCAGTTTCCTGTATTCTCTCACATTTAAATGTCAAGATGGAGTCATAGTCCTTGGACCAAATATTTGAGCACTGCTCCTTTCTTTTTACTATACTGACTCAGGTTAGTGGCTCTATCTACAGCTTTAGGAGCTACACTACACTTCTGGTTTATTTTAAATATAAGGGTTTTGTTGTTGTTTTAAAAACAGCAAAGACATTTTATCTTAGAAAAGGTGTCTCCTTTTGAGCTTTTATTTTATGTTGTTTTGGAAAGAAACTCAACCAAGATGCCAGAGCCATGAATTCTGTCAGTATAACTTTGAAGTAGTTTTGCCCTTTTCATGGCAGGGTGCACTAGATAATTTTAGAGTTTTCTTCTTTACAATTTTACTGATTATTTTTCTTGCTTCTCACAAATATGAAAGTGTTGTATTTTGTTTGGGTTTATAAGGCACAGGAAACTATATGAATTATGCCTTTGCTGTCATGGATACAAACTTTTAAATTTAAAGTTCTAGAATGAGATTTCAGATGTCAACAATAGTTTCTTTTTGACTAGCCCTCGTTTTGTCGCTATTGCCATAGTACTTCAGCTATACAGAATTAGAAAATGTAGTATACATGCCTATGTTGCTTTCAGGTTAATTTTCTGAACCCATTTTTTAAATCTCTTGAGCATTTTATCAGCTTTTGTGTACCTCCATATACACTTACAGTATTTGAAAAACTGTTTAAATTGTTTGTTCTTCTGTAGTTTAATATTACATTAATAATTCAGAAGAAAATCTGTTGAATTTCTTTCCTCCTCGTGTGTTTGTGTGTCTCTCTTTCTTTGGGTGTGTCTGCATATTTTCCTATTAATCTATTTCACATCCTGAAGACACTGAAGTGTCATCTCTTCTACCTTTACTGGGGACTCTGGCACGTCTACTGTAGTCTTCTCTGCTCCCCAACTTACCTATAGTATCATTAATTCAAACTGTTGAAAATTACTTGTAGGTTTAAATACTTTATGATAATACTTTGGGTATCACAGGTTTACCAGTCTCTCGCTATTGCATTCCTTGTTGATTTGCTTTTATTTTGAACTTCTGGAACATTTTCCCTGCGGTTTTTTTTTTTTTTTTTTGATATTGTATCACCAACTAATTGTACGCTGTTTAACACTTTTGTCTCTTCTGCCTTGAAATATACCTCAAAGCAGGCTATATTCATATGGATTGGAGTATATAACTTGTCTAGTGCATAGGATATGGCTGCTGTTCTTTCCATATCTTAAATAATTGGAGAATTGAACTAAATTATTCATTAGCAGGGGTCTTGAATTATCTCTTCTTTGTTGTATAAGGCAGACTAATCTTAAAGGCAGATCAGACTGTGGGGTCTGTGTAACTCAAGTATTAGTCTCACTTTTTCATTTTTATTAAGTGAATGTCGTGGCAAAGGTATTTTATTCATTTGTTTAGTCTCTTTTTCATCATTTACTGATTGCTTCCTGGATATTAGGCCCTCTGCTAAGTGCTAGAAATAAACAGATGACTAGCATGTAGAGCCTTCCCTGGAAGGGGCCACAGTCAAGTGGGTGGGAAACAGGATAATCCCCTTGTGGAGAGGTGATGCAGGGATGTAGTCAAGGTGTTCTGAAAGCTTTGGAGAAAGGCATTGTTGACTGAATGTGTCCCTGCAAAATTTATATGTTGAAGTCCTAATCCCCAATGTAGCTGTATTTGGAGGTGGGACGTCTAAGGAAGTAAAGTGAGGACAAAAGAGTGGGACTCTGATCCTATAGGATTAGTGTCTTTGTAAGAGAAACCAGAGAGTTCATTCTCTCTCTCTTCGCACACCCACCAAGGAAAGGCCATGTGAGGACACAGTGAGAAAGCAGGAAGTGAATCCTCACTAGAAACTGACCATGCTGGCACCTTGATCTTGGATTTCTAGCATCCTGTACTGTGAGAAAATTAATTTCTGTTGTTTAAGCCACCCAATCCAGTCTATAGTGTTCTGTTATGGCAGCCTGAGCTGACTAACAAAGGCACCTAAGGGTTCTGGGGTGGACCTACAGAAGATTTTTAGAAGGAGGCGGGTGGGATTCCTCTCCTAGAATGGTTGAGAGAGAATTGTGAAATATTGGGTTGAGTGCTAGGCATCTAATAAATGTAGTAGTTATTTAGTAAGGTACTTAAATTTTAATAATAAGATAGACAAAATCAGGTTGTTGAGTTCCAAACAAGGGTTGAACTCATTACACTCTATCTGTGGATGCATATACAACTGCAGCTGTATTTGTAATACTGTTGTCAGGTCAGGTGGGGTAAGGGTGACAGTCTGGGAGGTTGAGGCATTTGTCCCATGACCTATTTTTCTGTGGAAGATGAAGTATAACTATTTGTTGAATGAGGAAGATCCGTCTTGAGGGGAAAGTGGCAGTGGTAGTGAGTTTGCTGTGAGGAATGGGAGCCACAGGTCAAGGAAGACACAGAGGTATTGCTGGGTGCTATTGAAAATCCAGTTGAGATTGAGGAATGTGAATCTTTGGTGGTAGTAATCCAAGTAGTGGATTTCTTTCTTTAGTAACACTCCACAGTGTAAAAACTCCACTGAGAAGAATTGGATTGGTCCAAGATCAGGAGTTTGCAAGAGGAGTGAGGCGGAAAGTTAAAGCTAAAGTGAAGCCATGTTCATGGAACCTATTTGCTTTGGGAAGAAAGTGATATTGCTAGGTGTCAGCAAATTATGACCAGTGGGCTGAACCTGGCATGCTGCCTGTTTTTGTATAGCCTACAAACTAAGAATGATGTTTGCATTTTTAAATGGTTGAAAAAAATTAAGAGTAGTATATTATGATGTAAAAATTATATGTAATTCAAGTTTCAGTGTCCATAAATAAAAAATTTTTGAACAAACCATACTCTTCCATTTACATGTTGTTTGTGGCTGCTTTTGCTCTGCAAGCACAGAGTTCAGTATTTGTGATAGAAACTTTGACCCGCAAATCCTGAAATATTTACCCTCTGGCCTTTTACAGAAAAAGTTTGCTAGAGGACTGGTGACACTGAAGATTAAATGTAGTGATAGACAAAGAATGAGCAAATGAGATAAGATGTGACTATAGAATAAAATAGGATTCAGAGTTTGGACAGTGGATGAGTAGGTCCTCAAAGTATAAGGTGGTTGTTACCTTTGCAGCTTGAATAGTTGTTGAAGATGCCCAGGATGATGGTAGGAGTTGGGAAACAGAAAACTGCAATTGAGATGACAGAGTCCCCACTAAAGATGGAAGAATTGCTACTCTAGTGTCTTCAGTATGGGGAGTGGGGACATTATTATTAATAGATAGGAAAATGTATTAAGAAATGAAAATGCAAAATGTATTTTCCTATACCTTTCCCAACAAGTTTTTTTTTTGAATGATCAATGTTTTAGGCCTTCGTTACCAGGGAAAAGTATGCATGTATATGTGTGTTTTCTATAGCTTTCTGTTATATATATGTGTGCTTAGGTGTGTATGTATTTGTGTGTGTGTGTATATATATATTTTTTTACTCATATCGTGAGTTCACACTGTTTCCTCCAATTCCATCCAGCATCACAGGGTATATCCCCAAGGTCTTTCCCCAATCTTTCCATGCTTTATTTTCCCTCAGAAACACCATAGAGCTGTTGAGATCTCATTGAAAATTGGCACTTGAAATGCAAAATATTTTATATGTATTATATATTTTTACTAGATACTGATTTTTATGCATTCGGTAAATATTTCTTGAAATAGGAACATGCTTTTTGTGATCGGATTAAGTAGGTCTATATTGAATAATAGAAACAGGTAACACCTAGGCACTTGGTATGTGTCAGGGACTATTAGCGGTAGTTTACATATATTGCCTCATACTTTCTCACACTAGTCCTGTAAGGTAATTGTTGTTAGTAATATTGTTTTTACCATGTAGCAGCTGAGGGCTAGAGAGGTGAATTATGTTTCCTGAGGTCACATAGCTAGGAAGTTGTAGAATTACTGTTCCAACTGGAACCCATACTGTATGAAGGATTTTGTATTTAAGTATAATTTTTGCCCATGTTGAAAATAGCTCTTTCTGTTAGAATATGACTCATAATGAATATACAACTTGATATGAAGTTATAATTTTTTTTTTCAATTTTTTTTTTGTTTGTTTGTTTGTTTTTTTTGGAGGAAAATTAGCCCACAGCTAACTACTGTCAGTCCTCCTCTTTTTGCTGAGGAAGCCTGGCTCTGAGCTAACATCCGTGCCCATCTTCCTCTAGTTTATACGTGGGACGCCTACCACAGCATGGCTGCCAAGCAGTGCCATGTCCGCACCCGGGATCCGAACCAGCGAACCCCGGGCCGCCGAGAAGCGGAACGTGCGAACTTAACCGCTGCGCCACCGGGCCGGCCCCACAATTTTTTTTTTTATTGAGTTATTGATAGGTTACAATCTTGTGAAATTTCAATTGTACATTAATGAAGTTATAATTTGATATACTGATATCTATTCTGCAGATGATCCTTCTATGGGTAGCAAATGAGTAAAATAAAATTAAGTTATATTCCTGTTGATGTAAATCCTGTTGACTGATGTAAATCCTGTTGCCTGATGTAAATCCTACCATAATCTGTGTAGGTTCAGTCTAGATATATTTAATACATTATTATGTAATTTTTATGGAGTTGATGATAATTTATGAACTTTCCTGCGAAGAAAGTGAATAGCTTATAGCTTAGCGAGAATAAAAATAAAAGTCAAGTAGGAAAACAGTGATTTTTTTAACTGACTTTTATTGTCTTTTTCCTGAAATAGTTTAATTTTCAGTATTTTTTCCTTACAGTCTTCAACAAGCTGTCCAAAGTCGTTTCAGTAATATTATTTACTTAACTATAAATAATTAAAATATTAAAGTGAAATTGGAAAGACTTTAATTCTTTTTAAAGGAAGCATTATGCTCACTTGGTTTAAAGAAATCTAAACAGAGGAGTAAATGAAGTCTTTTTGGCCTTATATTCGTATGTTCTGATGTTCGAATAGATTTTTTCCTGTCTAAGAGTATTATATAACGACTTGCAAAAGTTAGATTTCTTTCTAACTTGGGTGATCTTAGACAAGGCAACTCCTAGGACTCACTTCTTTTTCTGTGAAATGGAGTGAGCGTGGAAGGGCAACTGGTTCTAATCTAGCCCTCAGCCCACTTTATGGCCTGGAGTGTGACAAAAGGCGCTGCTCTTTTTCTCACATTAACCTCTCTCTTTCAGTCAGCTTATGTGTGAATGTGTATATTCTTCCTTTTGCTTCTGTGTACACTGTTCTTAGCTTTTCTTCTTGATACTTCTAACTTCAGGATTTACATTTATAGTTCTGTCTTAAGGAGGCGGTAACTTCACTAGATTTCAGAACTGGCACTGTTTTGTTTTCCTTTTTTTCGTCTTTTGTATTTAAAAATGAAAGTTTCAGATATGCTTTCTTTGTTACAGAAGTGAAAGTGAGTGAAGTATTTATTGGACATTTATATATTAGAAGCTTTGTATGCAGTGCACTGTTTACTCCTCACAAATTTATGATGTTATGTTTCCCGTTTTATAGATAAGAAAACTGAAGATCACAGGTTAAATAATTTGCCTGAGACTGCACAGTCATTAAATGACATCTGATGCTTTATTTCTCCCTATTCATTCTTCCCTTGGAACCAAGAATACTAAGAGGGAGGAAAAAGGAAATGAGAGATTGAGAGAGAGGGAAAGAGATCTGAATTCAATGTCTTTTCACCTAAGAGAATGAAAAGTGTGCTTTTGAATTATGGATCAGGAGCCTCTGCAAATTGTTGTTTCAAGAGGTTTTCATGGCTTGACAGACTGGATTTGAATTGTGGCTCAGCTACTCATGAACTGTAAGCTTGTCTCTTGGTCTCTCTGAACTTTGGTCTCCTTTTCAGTAAAATGAGGTTGGTGCCTCTTCATAGTGGTATTGTGGAAAATAGAGCCCAGTGCCTGGTAGGTAGGAGGTACAGAGGAAATTGCATGTGTATGTTGTCACCACTAAAAAACAAAAATTAAGGTTTGTATTTATCATTGGTTGTAGAGTTAATTAGATGTTCTTGGCAGCTTTTGGCATGTGAGTAATGAACCTTAGCTTAGCCTATTCTTTGTTTTTCTTTCTTTCATAATTCTGTATTTATATTTCATCATAGCTATTTGTCATCATTGGGAAAAACTTTTTCCCTTTGTAGTTGCCTCCATGTTGAAAACAGCCTTGGTCTATGACTCCCATGACAAGATCCTTGAGGGCTTGAGGAAGAAAGATCCTTTGTTAATGCCCTCAAATAGTGTGTCCTCCTTTGGATCCTTAGTCTCCTTCCTCTCAAAGCTGGGTGAGTTTTGTCCTCACCTTTGCAAAGAAAGGAGCAGCAAGGAGCAATTGGCTGCTTGCTACTGGTTGCTAGGAGGGGAGGAAAGTGAGTTAGTATTCATTCTGTTCTCCTCCCACTCTGTGACATCTGTCTGCCATCTGTTTGCTTCCCACATCCTTTCACTTGTCTTTAACCTTCCATAAAACATCCCTAAGCTGCCTGAAAGACACCATAATATTGAACTGGTCATTCAGTAGTTCTTCCCCTAAACCAAATGCATTAAGGTCACACATCTAATTTTGAAAGAATAGCAAGCAACTTTTGGAACACTTAGCAGATCATTTCAGGTGAGCTTGTGTGAATATGCCGTTTGTTCCCCACCACCCACCCTGACTCCAAACACACATACTAGAGAGGAAATGCCAAGGAGTGAAATTGTGTTCTATGAGTAAATATGATGACTTTCTTCTCAAACTGTTTAAGACACAACCCGTTACACTGTTAGTCTTTTATTCTATTCTGACAGTTTTCTTGTTCTGCCTTTACCTTTTCTTCTTTTTCTCAGATTCTTTATTTTGCTTTTGTTGTTTAATGCAGGACTTGAACACTCCTAAAATTTTTTTTTCTTTTCTATATTAGAGAAAATGGCAAGAGTTGGGTAGAAAAAATTGTGATCAAATTAACAGAAATGATGAGGCATGGACAGCCATTCCTAGATAACTAAAACTCAGCTATATTCAAATGCAGGATTGACTGATGCTGAAATAGCAGGGAAATTAGAACTCTGGGAAACCTTAGGAATCATAGAATTTAGCTTCTTCATTTCACAGATGAGGAAATAATGTTCTAGAGAGTTGCCCAGAGCCATACAGCGAAGTTATCATGGGACCAAGGCCCTTGGTCTCTTGACTTGTATTTAGCACTTTTCTATGATTGAGGTGGAATTATTTCAGAATTAACAAATGGCAGACGCATTCTATGACCTAATGCTGTGATGGCTTTTTAAATACTATTTGCTTTACTTTCATAAAAAATGAAGTGTATTTCAAGTTAGGGAACTATTGTTGAATTATCCAAATATTCACTGCACATATTAACTTGCAAAACTCTTCATATGTACATTGATTATAATCAGTTCAAAATCTCATTGTCCACTAGTTAGGGGACTGGTTAAATCCCGGTGCATCCATGTGATGGCACATCACACCTCTGGATTTTGGAAGAATTTTTGATGGCATGAAGAAATCCTTAAGACGTAATAAATGAAAGTCTGAAATAATATATACAGTATAATACCAATATTGTGTTAAAAAACAAGCATATAGATGCTTAGTAAATAATAACAGTGGCTCTTTGAATGTTGGGATTATGAATAATTTTTACTTTTTCACTTTTCTACAAATGCACATATTACTTTTATAATCAAATCAGTGAATATTTTAAAAATGTAATTTATAATAATTCGTTTTCTACCCTGTTTCTCAGAACAGTTTATATGGTAAAATGACATACCTTTGAAGCTCTTTAGTGTAAATTATTTGTATTATGATCTCTTTTTTGTTCCTTGAGTTTTCTGCTCTATTTTTTGTTAAACGTATTTTATTCCTTAGGAAATTATTCACCGTGTGTCTTTATTGTACTTCATCTGGTCTAAATATATAGAGAGAAAAATATATATATTTTTACCTTTATTTGCCAGTTTTGTTCAAATAATGCTTATACACAGTTTAGAAAAGTCAAGTGATACCAGAAGCTTTGAAGACAAAGTGTAGCAGTTCTTGGCTTCACTCATTTCCACTGGGGGTTCACACTCCAGAAGAAACTTAATGAATTTGTCTATTTCGTAGGGAAGTTACCTCCACATTGCTAACTAGGATGCTTCCACTGCTCTTTTTTATTCATTAATTTTAGACAGCATTTACTTTCTGTTATCATAGATGACATGTTAACTTCCATACCCTCTTTTACGTCTTTCATCTCATCCTCCCATTGTGGTTAAAAGACTATTCAAATTAAATCAGGAATTGTGTTTTCACTATTGTCACCTTGCAGACCAAATAATGTATTGTGATTATATTCCCTTTTTTTTGTAGTTTTGGTTTTTTAAATTAGTTTTACAGTATGCATCTCACTCTCTAAAAGCCTTCTCTGGCTCCCGTTGTCTGCAGGAGGAGGTCCAATATCAGTGTGTGCGTGGCCTGAGAGCTTACCCGGCTCCTCTTTTTCTTCTAGCCTCTGGAAGCACTACATTCTATCCCTCTGCTTCAGCTCTCACTACAAACTCTCTTTGCAGTGCCTTCTTGTATTGTTTCCTTGTCTTTTCTACATCCCTGAACATCTTTCCTTCCTTCTGCCTTCTGTGCTTACCAAGGCTTCGTCTTCTCTAGGAAAACCTTCCCATCCTTCCATCCCCACCCCCACCCCCACCATGTCTGGACCAGCTGCCCCATAACACCTTTGTATAGCTCTACAATGGCTCTACTCATCTCATTTTGTAATTGTTTATGCTAGCTGTTCTCCAGATGTGGTTTGGGGTCCCCAAGGTCTCTAAGATCCTTTCAAGGATCTGAGAAGTCAAGTACTGAGTTTTTCTACTATAACATCTGAAAACACCTAATGTTTGCAATACACCAGGGCTTGTGGGAAAAATAGCCTTGAGGCATACCGTTCAAAACTTATGCAACTGTGTAACAAGTTTGCCACAAAAACAGTAGCAATCCTAATAAAATTTCTAGCATAGCTAAATCTCTACTGGGATTCGCACCTACCATCCTAGTCAGTCAGTCCTTCATAGCCTTAAACCCTAGGATTCATCTTCCTCCTTTGAGATTTAAGCCCTGGAAAACAATTTGCTTATGGTTATCTTTTTGTTTGCATATGAATGTCATTTTTATAAAAATTTAAAAAATCTGAATCTGGTTATAGCCTTCGTTAGTCTGTTGTTTTAATTCAGAAAACAATTCTTAGCATTTTTTCATCTGTATTCACAGCTTCCCCAGATCACTTGAAGACACTATACCAGCATCTTGCTGCCTTATGGGAAGGTACTCTGCATTTTCAGTGTTTTGCTTAAAATCTTCATAAACTGCTAAGGTGTCTCTTTAATATGTGGAAACTTGTACCCTCCTGTCTCTTCAAAACTTGAACATGTATTCTGAACCACTCAGCTTCCTTATTATCTCCATATCATTACCCTATTTACTAAATGTGTGGCCTAGTTTGTGTTATAGAAACATGCTTTGTAGCAGATTGTCCCTCCTATTCCAGGAAACCGATTTCCTGACCACCTCCTTCCTGAATACCTTTACAGCGTTCTTTTCAGATCTGTCTCTTTCCTCTCAGACCAGAGAGAAAGAAGTCTGGGAAATCTGGTTTCACAGTTTTGCAGTGCTGCTTGTTGACCAGGTGATGTTTTTTCCGGACCTGCTCTCGGGTCTCTTTCAGTAGATCTGAAACACAGATTACACTGCATTTTCTAAAATGGAAATGTATTTATCGCTCCCTTGTTAGTATCTGTGACTGACTCTGTTGCCTCTAGTAGGTGTTCTTAAGTTAGAGTGGACTCATGGGTCTCTAGGAACTCAAGAGCCTTCTGAAATTATATGCAAAACTTCTGATTTGTTCATTTTTAAGTAGAGAGAGGGACTATTAATATCATCAGACTCTCAGAAGGGTCCAGGCTAAAGAAAAAAATGACTGGCCTACAGAATAAAGGTCTCATGGTGCTGCAAAGTACCCAACTGCATGCAGTTTCTCAAAAGTATCATCTGCTCCCTTGCTTTAATACCAGCTGTTTCCTCAGCTTACAATTCCCTTACTCTTTTAACTGTATTACACAATTCATGCCTTTAGGAAAGCTTTCCTTGATCCCTGGATCCAGTGCCCTCTTGGGGTTCGTCTGGGCTTCTGTAGCAACAGATACATGCATTATGATACTCCATCCCTTTACAGGATGGTTTCTTACTTGAAAGTGGGCTTGTGAATGCCTTCCTCATAGGCATATTGTAATCTTTAATGAGATGATATACAGATAATATTTAATACAGTGTCTGTCTGAATGTTAGTAGTTCTTGTTTGCATGGTTCCTCTTGCCTTTCTTACCAGCAGTGTGATCTGTGAGGTAAAATCAACATATGTTTGTTTGTTTTGCCATGTTTACTTTTGACAGGATAGAGTTCAGAAGGACCTGAGAAAGGGTCGGGTTCCTATTTAGCCCTAGAACCAAACAGAATTTTTCATACTAGTAAATTATGGCATTTCCCGTAGGAGCCATTTGTTAAATGTTTGTGCATAGTCAGAATTACTCATAAAGTCCTCAGGCAGGTGCCACATTGGAGACTCCCAATCTAATGTAGCCACTTTTTCTTTCATCTTGGGAAGACATTCGCTCTTTGAGTATCAGGTAGAAAAGGTAACCTGTGTTTAGAGGCCATGTCCTTAAAAAAAATCTTTAAATGCTGGAAGTGCACTCAGCAAGTCAAGATTCTTGAGCTATAAAAGGAAGCTAAAACTAAGAACTGTTGAAAAAACAGCAGATTGACATCTCCAAATACACTCATTCAGAAGAATGGTGCTATAAGCCCTTGTACTTTTTAAATTATTTCTTTTTGGGGTTCTGGGGGGCATTGGAGCCAGCAAGGTTTGTATAAGTGAGTTTGAATAAGTTAAATAGGAGTGTGATGGCTTCACAGTATTTCCTCTACTCTGGAAGTTTAAGGAGATCATTGGAAAAGACAAAAGGGGACACACACAGACAGCGGGACAGGCTCCGGTGAGGAAGCTGCCCCAGTAGTGCTGGAGCAGCTCGATACAGTGCCAGGGGTCTGAGGACCCTGAGGAAGCTTGAGGCCCCAGTTGCTTTTCTTCTCTAAAGTCAAGACTGAGGGTGCAGCCTTGCCAGAGTTCGCGGTCATAACTCATGTTTTCGGCTCTGGGTATTTCATTTCTCGCTTTCTTGTTCTCCTGATTTGTTAATTCAGAAATTAATTGATATGTGAATTTACTTATTAACTGTAGTTGAATAAAGCTTAAATTCTGTATTCAGTATTATGTATTGAAATTCTTGGTTTATCAAGTTGTACTTAGGTTTCCAAAGATGCTGAGTTTGATTTGTTAAAGAAGTTCATTGTTTGTGTGTATAACATATGTTCTAGTGCTTAAACTGTTAAAGTTGCTAATAAAATTTGTCGTCTCTTTATTTATCACAAGGCTTACCAGGCAAAACAGTCTTAATATATACATACGTGTGTGTGTGTGTACACACACGCACATTTTAAACATATGAGTCTGTTTTTCTTTTTTACATTTTGTATTCATTACTTGGGTAATGTATTATGCTTTGGGTTAACATTTTGAGTTTATGTGGTACATTTAGGAATTGTTAGTGGATTTTACATCAATCAGGTAATTTATGCATATTAAACTAGGCTTACCATACTCTAAAGACAACCACATGGCTTAATGACTAAATGGCATGTTGTCTGGAGTCTGAAAGACCTGGGACTGTGTCCCAGCAGTGTCACTTTCTAGACAGCACTGTCCAGTATGACAGCTATTGGCCACATGTAGCTATTAAGCACTTGAAATGTGGCTAGTATGACTGAATTTTATATTGTATTTAATTTTAATTAATTTAAGTCTAGGTAGCCGTGTGTGACTAGTAGCTAACATGTTGGCCCTCACGGTGTGAGGTGACTTAACTTTTCTGTGTCCCTGATTTCCCATTTGTACAGATGAGATCATGCTTAAGCTACCTTTTGTGATTGTCATAAGAATAAATAAAATAATACATTTAAGGAGCTTAACATTATGTTTGGAGCAGAATATGTCCTTGAGAAATGGTAGTTAGTTATAATGACTATTAGATATTTAATAAACTGGAATTACTTTCCTTTTGAGCATTAATTTAAACCTGTTTATTTTTATTCTTCCCTTTCAGGATTAATTTATTTTTGGAAATCAAGTGCAATATTAAAAGGAAAACAAACCAAACTACATTATTGGAAGCCATTTCTGCTAATTGTAATACATTTTAAAGTTTATGATTTGATTTGAATACTATCATGGGAGGAGCTGTGAGTGCTGGGGAAGATAATGATGACTTAATTGATAACTTAAAAGAAGCTCAGTATATCCGCACTGAAAGAGTGGAGCAAGCCTTCAGAGCGATTGATCGCGGAGATTACTATTTGGAAGGTTACCGAGACAATGCTTACAAAGATTTAGCCTGGAAGCATGGGAACATACACTTGTCAGCACCTTGCATTTATTCTGAAGTTATGGAAGCATTGAAACTTCAACCAGGATTGTCTTTTCTTAACCTGGGAAGTGGAACCGGATATTTAAGTACAATGGTGGGCTTAATTTTAGGTAATTTTTTTTTGTAAAATTCTATTTTAAAAAGTAAGCTGAGTTTGTACTACTGTTTATGATGTACAGGGTTTGTAACTTTGTGTACAGTCTGTGTTTGAATGTATATACTCAAAGTGGTTATCTTCCTTACAATTGTGGAAACAGAAGGTAGTAGTAATCTTTTCTTATTCTCAGCCCTGACCCTGATAGTTAGCTTCGGCATTCAATCCCAGACTTAAGCTTTTAGAACTGTTTTCCAACCCCTAATCATTGTCTTTATTTAAAATTGAGCAGCTGGTAGGCAGGAATCTCAGGAGTATCATGTACTGTATTTCAGGTAAAGTGTCCTGACTGCTGGCCATAGAGAGTTTGATAGTTATTGGTGTCTCATTTAAAGGGAACAGTGCCAGGTTTTTGTTAGAAATACAGGAGTATGTGGGATATAGAGTATGTAGCACTGGTGGGGCAAAGCAAGGGTTTGGAGACAAAGACAGAAGAGGGAAGTATGTGTCAGGAAGCTTTCGGCATACCTGTTGAGTGTCTTTTGTGGCAGGCATTATTTCTGGTGTGAGTATACAGCAGTTATCAAAAGTAACAAATATTTACTGGGTGCTTACTATGAGGGCTTGGCATTGTTTAAAGCAGTTTACGTATAGTAACTCACTTAATGTTCCTAAGAATCCTCTGAAGTATATACTATTATGATTCCCGTGTATATAGGTGAGTAAACTGAGGTACAGAGAGGTTCAGTAACTTGCCTAAAGTCACATAGTCAGGAAGTGACAGCGAAGTGTGGAATGTAGGTGGCAAAAGCATGGATGGAGGAAAATCTGCTGTAAGACATGATGTTGGATGAAGGATGAACAACCATGGATTTTGCTAAGCCACTTAGTATTTACTGAGTGCTGCTGTGTGACAAGCGTTAAGGTAGAGCATTAAAGCCTGTAACATGGACCTTTGTCCTTGAGTTCACAGACTGATGGGGGTGGAGAGACGTAGAAAATGAACAGTTCTCCTCCATGTGATGTATGCTGTAGTTGAGGTATGTGCCCAAGTTCTAGGGATGAGACTGTGGTTTAAAATTCTCTCTAAGGTGATGGAGAATCATTGAAGGATTTTAAATAGAGAAATGACTGCACTCTAGTAGGCGACCCTATGTCCTAGTGTGCTGGGGTAGTCCTAGTTTATCCCTGTTCTCACATCAGTATTAATAATGTCCTTTTCATTCCCAAAGTGTCCCAGTTTGGACAATAAATAATGTGGTTATATTGTATGACTTTTAAGGCATTTTTAGACCTGAAACTCTTCTTTCCTACATACTGGCTATCCGTACTTTTTTAATCTCACAACTGAGTGAGTTCCTGATACATAATAACTGCTCAAAAATGGTAACAAATTATTACTTTTTACCAAGAAAGAAATTTAGCAGCTTAGGTTTCACTTGGTCTTCCCACCTGTCCTGAGATAGGAATTTCTTAGCAGGTCGGGAACTCCAGACATCTGTCACTTCTATCACTAAAGCCTTCTTGAAAAAGGAACCTCTGGGTTTTGAGAGAGTCTCCAAATCAAAGGAACTTGGTAGGGGGAGTAGACAGAGCTTCTTTTCAAAAATTGGAGTCGCCTTCCTTGAACCACTACATTCCTTTCTTTCTTTTTTCTTTTTGGTGAGGAAGACTTGCCTTGAGCTAACATCTGCTGCCAATCTTCCTCTTTTTGCCTGAGGAAGACTGTGCCTGAGCTAACATCTTTGCCAGTCTTCCTCTGTTCTTTATGTGGGATGCTGCCACAGCATGGCTTGATGAGCCATATGTAGGTCTGTGCCCAGGATCTGAACTGACAAACCCCAGGCTGCCAAAGTGGAGTGCACGAACTTAACCACTATGCCTCTGGACCGGCCCCAAACTAGTGCATTTCTTGATCAGCTCTGGCAACTTTAGTCTGGAGTCCAGCCTTCATACCTTGTCTGGCCAGCCTTAGAGCTTCTGTTATCCTTTCTTCTACTTCTCCAGCCCTATCAGCTGGCTCTTGCTGAGGGAGGTCAGTCTAGCCAAAGGACTGGCAGCAGGGAGAGGGGTTCATAATTAGCAACTTTGCTAGCAATGAGATCACCCTCTTAAACTCCATTCCTTAGTCCCAGTCTCTGAAAGATTAGATTCCTGTGGCCAGATGCATTTGTAGGCCAACCTCAAACTTTATTGTATCTTGATTGTCTTTTAATCCATACCAGAGGACAGTGTGGGGAAATAGACCCTTGTGTAAATGATCCACAATGCACTAAATATTTGCTCCTGTTACAAGGCTCCAGGGAATCATGGATCTTTAGTTATGTCTATGACTGTGGTTACTGGACATTATTCCAGGATTTATCTATGTGTGATTCTGCACAGTCACATCAAGATAGAGTTCCTCTCCTGTTAATGGGAAATATTCATTTGGTGAGAAAGATAAAATTAAAAAATTTTAAAGAAGGAAAGGCAGAAAAAGTCTGTAAAATATGATTAGAGCTAATAAATCTTGGATCTAGCTAGCTTTTGAGGAAACTTAATCTTTTTTTTCCCTCTGCCCCCTTTTTTTAGTTTGTATTTCCTGAGTATTTAAGTCAAGGAGGGGAGAAAACATCCATAAAAATCACTTAGAACAAGATCCAAAGAAAGATGCTTACGTGCTCCCTATAATTATCTGAGATGGTGAATCAGATTTGGCTCCATTGCTTCACAGTGACCTTATTAACAGAACTTCTCTCCGTGTTAAGTAACTGTAACACCGTGGCTCACAGCCATGTTTCTCTCCTGGTCACAAGATGGAGATGACAGGTGCTCACCATAGGTGGTGGATCTCATTTCGTCTGAGGACATGCTCAGTATAATCTGGAGGAATCTGGGCTGAGGCAGGGAGAGCCAGGGGATCTGTGGTTTGGTAATACAGATAAGGAAGGTGCCCTTTGAGGAATTTCTACCGCCACTCCAGAAACACCTGTAGAGGATGGGCTAACAACCTTGAGAGAGCTTTTGTTGTTCAGTCAGAGGAAGTTAGGTTTATCTTAACTTCAGGAATTCCTTGAAGCAGTTACTCATAAATTTTTTGCCTTCTACCTGGAGAAATGGATCACTCTAACTCGTAACGTGTCATTTAGACAACTTGTTTAGTTTCAAATAAAGATAAATCCTTGTTCCACTCGCTTAAGAGTCTTCCTAGAACTAAGGATTTTTACAAAGAATCTAGTACTTAATTGATGCTCCTCTCAGTGCTGTATTCTCACACCTAGGGAATCCCATTGAAAAACAGGGTACAAGAAAAGAGGCCTCCCAAGTCCTCTGCTTCCCAGAGTTGAGTTAAATATCAGAACCATGAAGGCTAGTTATTCTGATAATCTTTCTGGTTCGCCTAGGGATGGTTCTTCTCCATTCTGATCCTTTTTGCTTAGAGATTCACTCCTATTTTGTTATAACACATAATATAAAAATTATTGGTTTCTTACAAAACCTATAATATCAGAGTTCATCCAACTTAATGACTTTCTTAGTCTCTTGCTTAGTTACTGAGTTAATAGGAGTGACTCTGGAGGGTCTGCCAGAATCATTCCAACACTATGTATGTCAGTACCTCAGCACTACATTAGTTCCTAAAGGTGAAATAATTGGCAAGCTTGCATGCTTAACAAGAAACTTACTGCCAAGATATATAAATACCTACAATTGCTGTATTGTCCAAAGAAGTTGATTAGTCATGTTTGGTCTCTATACTCTTTCTTTCTCTTTTTACCACAGGACATTAAATGGCACTTATTCAGCTATCCTTATGTTGCCTTTGACCTCAGATAGTCATGTTTTCTCTCTCATTTTAACCCCCCTCCCTTTAATGAAGTATAATTTGCATACTGTAAAATTCACCCATTTTAAGTGTACAATTCAGGGAATTTTAGTAAATTTTCAGTTTTGCGAACATTGCCATAATCCAATTTGAGAACACTTCCACCTCAAAAGACATCCTTCATGCCCAGTTGTGTGCGCACTCTGTCCCCACCCTAGCCCCTGGCAACCACTTTCCTATTTTCTGTCTCTATAGGCTGGTCTTTTCTGTACATTGCATATAAATGGAATCATACAATATATGGTCTTTTGGATATTTTTTTTTTCACTTAGCATTATATTTTCAAAGTTCATCCTCTCTGTAGCATGTATTAGTACTTCATTTCTTTTTATGGTTGAATAATATTCCATTATATGGGCATAACACATTTTGTTTGTCCATTCACAACTTGTTTTTTAAAGGTATGCTTTTTGGTGAGGAAGATTGGCCCTGAGCTAACATCTGTCACCAATCTTCCTCTTTTTTTTTTCTCCCCAAAGCCCCTGTACATAGTTGTATATCCTAGTTGTAGGTCATTCTGGTTCTTCTCTGTGGGATGCCGCCACAGCATGGCCTGATGAGTGGTGTGTAAGTCCATACCCAGGATCTGAACCGGCAAACCCCAGGCTGCCGAAGCAGAGCATTTGAACTCAACCACTTGGGCAGGAGGCTGGCCCCTGTCCATTCACAACTTAATGGACATTTGGGTTATCACTTTTTGGCTATTATGGATGATGCTACTGTGAACATTTCATGTAAAAATCTTTGTGTAGACATCTATTTTCATTTCACTTGAGTGGACTCCCAGGAGTGGAATTGTTGGGCTGTATGGTAAGTTTACGTTTAACTTTTTAAGAAATTGCCAAGCTCTTTTCTAAAGTGGCTGTACCATTTTATATTCCCACCGACAATATATGGGTTTCTAGTTTCTCCACCCTCACTGATAACTTATTTTTTTTAATAGCCATCTTAATGGGTATAAAGTGGTATCTTGTGGTTTTAACTTGCACATCCTTCATGATTTATGATGTGGCATCTATTCCTGTGCTTTTTTGGTCATTCCTATATCTTTGATGAAATATCTATTTAAAACTTTTCCCTATTTTTAAATTAAGTTGTTGGTGCTCTTTATTGAGTTGTAAGTTTTTTTCGTATTTTTTGAATAAGCCCTTTATTGGAAATATGATTCTCAAATATTTTTTCATGCTCTCTTAAGCACCTCTTTTAACTCTCTTGGCTCACTTCAGGCCAGAGACTCAGGGAGATCCTGAGTGATCTTCTGCGTTCCCCCCACCCCCATTCTTTTTGGTAAGAGGAAACACATTCTTTAGGTTTCTAGGGTTCTAGTCTAAGGTAGATTGTATTTTCAGTGTTAAACCAAACCTCAGTTTTCTCTTTATCCTCTATCTTATCTTTTTTTTGCGGGGGAGGAGATTTGTTTTTTGTTTTTAGTAATTACAGAGGCTTTTTGGCAAGTCTGTTTTGAAAGGAACCCTTTATTTAGGCTACTCACATTTTCTGAAATCAGTAAAGCTCCTCACTGTTTAGATTGTTACTTCTTAGTCCTAGTTAGGCTTCTGTGTGTCTTTTTTTCTGCCCATGTACCCTGTGTTTAGTTACCACCACTATTCTGTATCTTAAGGATTTTTCCTCTCTCACTTCTGGTATGGAGTGGAAATCTGGAAATCGTTACTCTCAACCATCTCTTTTATTGCTGCTACCTCTGAAAATCAATACCCTGATGATTTTGTGTTTATGGATATTACTGCTAATTATTACGGGCAACAAATAGTAATAAAAATATCAAATATTAAGAAACAGTACAGGTTTTAGACATTTTACAAAGTTTTCATAGCAATTTCTCCTGGTTATATTTCCTCATACTATTCTTAGAAGTATAAGGCAATTCCCTCAGTGATGTGAAAAGTCTTAAGTGGTTCTCTGCGCATCTTGAGTTTTTACTTTTGAGATTATCTCTGCCCAACCTGGATCATCCATGTACCAAGTACAATCAATCTGTATTATTTGTGAATTCACCTACTTGCTAAAATTTATTTGTAACCCTCAGATCAATACTTGTGGGACTCTCTAGGTTATTCATGCATATGTGCAGAGAGTGAACAATTCGAGTCGCTGTATGAGCGTGTTCCCAGCTGGGGTGGAACAAGGGAAAGCTCTGCCTTGTTTCAACTGTCTTACAGAGCTGGTCACAGGATGGAGATAGAAGGGGGCAGTGCAGTGCGAGCAGCTCTGGCTCTGTGGCCCGTTTCAGCCCTGTTAGTGAGGTAGCCTCAGGCAAATCACGTAACACTTCTGAAGCTCATTTTCTCTTTTCTAAAAGAAAATAAACTATCAGGATAAGTTTTTAGGATTTAAGATTATAATTTATTTGAGAGAGAGAGAGATATATGTTTGCAGATTTCCTCTACTGGCAGTTGTTCAGCATTTGCTATTTAAGTGTTTGCTGGACTTTGTAGACCCTAAACTACCACAGATAATGAATATTGACTGTCTATTTCAGAAAATTGCTAAAGCTTTCTGAATTTGTCTTCTTATGTGTAAAATAATTTGTGAATCTCTACCTTGCAGTGTAGGAGCTAGCGCTTATGGAATGTGTTTTTCTCCTCATACAGTTGACAGGGCTGTTTGGCCTGCTGGAGTTCTTAGTCCCTTCTAGAACCTGCCTTCACATTCTCTCTGGATGTGACTCCTGCAGGGTCAGCCCATTTACCCTCCCACACCTTTGGCCTTTGAAGATTCTTTCCTGGGATTTCACATATCTTTGCATTGCCTTTATAAACACTTTCTCTGTACTTTTATGGAAGCTTCTTTGGTGTTAGCCTATAGTGTAGGTGGATCTTTCTTCTATCTTCAGGTAACATCTACTTGTAGAAGATTCCCAGGTTTCTAGCACCAGGGTCTGTCTGCTGAGCTCTCCTTTTTTTTTTTTTTTTTTTTTTGAGGAAGATTAGCCCTGAGCTAACTACTGCCAGTCCTCCTCTTTTAGCTGAGGAAACCTGGCCCTGAGCCAACATCGGTGCCCATCTTCCTCCACTTTATATGTGGGACGCCTACCACAGCATGGCGTGCCACGCGGTGCCATGTCTGCACCTGAGATCCGAACCTGCGAACCCCGGGCCGCCGAGAAGCGGAACGTGCGAACTTAACCACTGTACCACCGGGCCAGCCCCAGTGGACACACTTGATCTTCCAAGCTATGCTAATAAACCGGATATTTAAACTTGCAGTGCTTGACTCCATATTTCTTTAGTGCACAAGATTCTAAACGTTCACCTTGTCTCCAACTCAGGTTACTCTTTCTTACCCTATCCCACATAAGACAAGCATTTCACATTTTCTTCTTCTTCCTGTGTTTTCCATTTTGATAAAAGTTACTGTTTTCTACCAAACATTACTCAAAGCAGAAAACTGAACATCAGTCTCTCTTCTCTTTCTTAAATTATATTTTGTGAAATAGGTGATATATTCATAGGGTTTAAAAATCCAAAAGAATCAGAAGGCATACTTTGAATGATTTTCCTTCTCAGCCTTGTCTTCATTTTTATCTAATTGTCTCCCCACTTCAAGAATAACTTTATAGAGCCCTGAGGACACCTGCATTTTTGCATGATACTCACATGATTTTTATAGGGATGATAGTTGACTTGAAGTCAGAAGAATTTTCTTAGATACCTAAAGGAAACTATGTGTTGCATTTTAGATTTCTATCAAACAGCTCAAATTAGTAAGAAATTTGAATGGAATCTACTTATCTGTAAGATTTAATTCTGTGGAATGCTTCATACCATGATAATATCAGGTAAAATAGATTTTGACATATGCTTAAGATTTTTTGCCAGTATACTTTATTTTAAATCAAGACATGAAAATATACATTTTTATGCTTTGCGTATATACCATTTGCTTCGGCCTTAGTTGTGAATCTTTTAAATTTGGGACCATAGCTACATTTATATACTTGCTCATTCTTTCAAAAAGTATTATGTTTGACAGCGTGCCAATGCTGAGGATACGGCAGTGCACAAGACACATCCCATACCCTTGAAATTGTGTGTGCCATTTCTGAACTGGCAGTAGAAGCGTTGTGCAGATTTATTGGCTGTTCTTCATTTAGTTTAGGGTATATATTGAATATTTATGTGAATTGATCAGCACACTGGCCCCAAAGTATCTTCAAGTACTTCACAAATAAATATGCAGTGGAATGAAAGAGCTGATGAAAATGGCTTCCAGGGGGAAATAATTGCATTAAAAAGAATTTGGTCAAGATCTAAAGCTGTTTAAATTAGCATTTAAAACTATTCTCTATTAACAGTTGAGCACTTTTTTTCTCAGTTTGTTGAATTTGCTTTGATAGAAACTTAACCTCTGTTTTAGTGTTCCAATGTAGTTGTGGAACTGTAGAACTGATAGTCATCAGTTGCTCTGGACATATTAGACTTGAATATTATCAGCCCGTTGGATGGAAATATGTAAATAAACTGATTGTGACTTCTGTTCTTGATATTTTGACATTTTAGACATGTAGTTTACCTATGGACTTGGGTCCGTTCTCTGTAACTGTTTAAACCAACACTTTCAGATTTCGTGTAAACATATTTCTAAGATGCAAGTGTAATAAAAGAAAACAGCACTTACATAGCCATAAGCTGAGAGGAGCCCAAGGGATTGGAACTGGAACTTTCTGGTAAATTCCAAGACTTGCTTCATGAGGCTTTTCGAGCAGAGAACAAATCTCTAGTTTTAGATATATCCAGCTAGCTTCAGAATGGTTAAGCTAACATGGCAAGATTCAGTAAACATTTGACAGTATTCGTCTTCAGTATGCTTTTTAAAGGTAATATAGTAGGATGGAGAAACCATAAGAAAGTAGTTGTATCTTAATAAGTGGCAATACATTAGATCAGTTTCTCTTTATCTAGTTGACGATTACTTAATCTTTTGCTGATTCCTTTTTCTCCCCTGTATCTACCTTTGCACTACTTTATGCCTCTACATTATACCCCAGGGTGTTCACAGAAAGAAAGGATGAAACCTGTTGTCTGCTTTTCACCTGTTACTGTCTCTGAATACTTATAAAGTTACTTATAAATCTTTCCAAAGATGTCTTATTTTTTTCCCTTAAGTTAGTAATAAAATGTCAGTGTTAACTTATTGAAAGATATTTTTACATATGTGTATTTTAGTTCTCACTGAGCAGCTTTATACTAGTTTCATAGAAACTAACTGACTCATCTACTCCCTCTTGTGGTAAATATTTAGTTTTATCCAAAATGCTTTTATTTGTAATTATTAACTCTTGATATCACTTTGCCAATGAGGACAGAGATTTAGATAGTCCAAAGAGATTTTAAAAATCATTTAGACTGGGCTTTGTAATAATCAGGAGAGTGTGGCTGAACCCAAGCTGCATTTTAGGGTTATCTACAGAGCCTGGGCCACACTGAGGGAGTCCTTCTACCTGTTTGGGGTGGTACCCAAGCATTTACAGTTTAAATCAAATTAAATTATGTTTACTTTTAAATTTAATTTAAAAACCCCCAGGTTATTCTAATATGCAGTCAGGGTTCTGAACCACTTATATAGGTTACGGTTTTGGTTCTACGACTCACCACTTCTGTATACAAGGAGAGGGCACATTATAATTTCAAATGATTTGTACCTATCTTGTACTTCATAGTGTGTGAAGTACTTTTACATAACTTATGTGAATTTTCCCAGGGACCCATTTTATACGATAGGGAAGACTTCAAACAGTGACTGGTCTCACATTATGTAGCTGTTAAGAGGAGGAACCAAAATTGGAAAGTAAGACATCTGCCCTGATGTCCACTATCTTTGTTACCAACCCAGTGGTTAAATCTCAGACTCCACAGTTGGAATGATGGATATTGAATTAGTTCATCCTTAGAGCTCTTCTAGATATGTATTATGAAGTATTTTTTTCTTCTGAATGCGTTCTATAAATTAGCTTTACCCAAAATACTGCAGGCACTGAGAATTTCATTCACATGCTGTGTGAAGCTCTCAGATTTCCCTGGTCTGCCTCAGGCAGGCTTCTGCCTTGCACGCTACACTCAAACAGCTTTCAGAGTGCTTCAGAGTAGGGGGAAGCGGGAGTGTTGGGTGTCACATTGGGTCAATGTAGATGTAAATAAGAAATGTAAATATTGCATAGACACTTGATACCTAAATCTAGTAATTATTGACCTTTATGTGTAAACTGTGATTATTGACTAACTGGTAAATATTAAATGAGCCAGCTTATATCCAACTACTATGAAAGTAAAGCAGTCTCTAGATTTTATTATATTGGAATTTCATTATATTTGTTATTGCTCTTAATAAATGGCCTTTTGCCAGCCTTAAAAATCATTTCTAATATTATATGGAATACCTAGCTCTAATAACCGTATTTGTCCTAATAAACTTTGACTTTTGTGTGTCTCTCTTTTCTTTTCAATATTTAGGTATTAAAGATACTGGTCAACTGTTAGTACTTTCATTTTTTAATACATCTTATAGAAATTAAGCCTTTATTGTTTCACAGAAAAATCTCTTCACATTGGTGAATAACAAATAACACTGGAATCTATTGAATACAAAGACAAATTTATACTTCACCTTTAAGATGGTGTTAGAAAGTGTTAACACTTTCTTTTGCATACCATTTCATTTTTTTCCACTGACAGCTTGTACCTTTCTATTAGAATTATTTTTTTCTTTCTGCTTTTTTCTCCCCACATCCCCCCAGTACATAGTTGTATATTTTAGTTGTGGGTCCTTCTATTTGTGGCACGTGGGACACTGCCTCAGCATGGTCTGATGAGAGGTGCCCTGTCCGCATCCAGGATTCAAACCAGCAAAACCCTGGGCAGTTGCAGCAGAATGCGTGAATTTGACCACTCAGCCACGGGGCCAACCCCTAGAATTATTTTATATTTATTTTATTTATTTGAAAATCTTATACTCATTGTTATTTTTGTCTCTTTGACTAGCCCATTATTTTTTTATTAAAAAAGTTATGCATACATACAGTTAAGACACACTTTAGACAAAAGGTGTAATGCTGAAAATGTCTCCTTCGCCTCAGACCTCTTAATCTCCTTCGGAAGCAGCGCTGTGTATGCTTTTTTAGTTTTCTGTGGTGTTTTTTTATGTTGTATTTAATACAGATGTCAAATATGAGTTGTAATAAACAGCATCATTACATTTTTATCATACACTTTGTGTTCTAGTTGTATATCACATTCTAAATAGATGAGATATTGGTGACATTGCTATTTAAGTTCCACCTTTTATTAATGCATTATTTTTAATTTATTGTTTTTAGTATGTTAATTACTATTCAGTTTATTAGTGATAGTTAAAGATATATGTCCATGTTATTTTAAAATTGAACAGTTCCATCCATTAAAAAGTCACAAATGGTGTTTACACTACAAATTAATGTATAGTATATTCTACTTGTGTGTTTATGATATTGTCAAGCAAATCCTTTTAGAAATTGTATCTTGTGTTAAAGTGATGTGAAAATCAAGTTATGTGCAAAACATTCTTAAGAAATATTCTTAACAAACTTTAAACCTTATTTCCAAAAGTTGCCAATTTGCTTTTAGGCAATAAACAGAAAGCAAGAAAAGGGAAAAAAACGCTGGTGTCAAGTGACCAACATCCTATATATAGTCCCTTTTGACCCAGAAGTCGGAAGTTCCAACTCTCTCTGTTAAATAAGACAGTTTGAAATATTGAATAGATACCTTGATTTCCAGATTCTTTACTTGACACCTTTATATAGTGCTTATACATTCAGTCTTACATATAGGAAACTTCAAATTCCAGCAATATTGACCTTTGTTATTGGTCTCTTATCTCTGTAGCCCTAGTTTTATTTTTTCATTAAAATGGTTAATTAGTATAACTAGATTCTTAAGGGTTAATGAAAATATAAAAGTCTCTGTTGTGTTTTACGTTCAGTGGGTCACCTTAAAAGGGTAAAAAGAAAATTAGATTCACTTCATAGAACAATATTTTCCATACTGTGTACTTAATGTTAAGTAATTGTAGTTTAATTTGAGTTTTTTAAATAATGAAAAATTTATTCTGCATTTCCTAACATTCTTTCTTTCCTTATGGAAATTCAAGTTTTCAAAATAATCAGATTCAATATTAAATTAAAAAGTGATGTCACGCTGTGCTTCTCTAAATTTTCTTTTGTCACTTTCATTTATTTCTTGAAAAAAGGAAATTTTAAGGCCAAGCCTTGTGGCCGAATGGTTAAAGTTCCATAGACTCTGCTTTGGTGGCCCAGGGTTCGTGGGTTCGGATCCTGGGTGCAGACCTACTCCACTCACCAGCTACACTGTGGAGGTGTCCCACATACAATAAAATAGAGGAAGATTGGCACAGGTGTTAGCTCAGGGTGAATCTTCAGCGAAACAAAAGCAAATTTTAGTTTTAGTCAATTTATCTATGGTAATAATGAGTTACATATATATGTATATAGTGTTTTTACTGATAATTCAGTAGCGGCCACATACAGTTAAATAGTTTCTAAGATACAGAAAATAAGTACTATTATATAAGGTGCAGAAAATAAATAACACACACACATACATACGCTCTCCTAGGAGACCAGTCTCAAAGTAAAACAAAAATATAACCGAAATGTTGAGTGGAAAACCTAGTTGACTCGGCTTGAGAAGTTTGAAAGGAACTTGCATGACGTTATGCACAGTAGCCTTAAGAAACCTGAATCTCCTTGGCCATATTCTCAGTGAGCCTGTACCAGGGTGGAGAAAGGAGCTGTCCCAAGATCAGATCATCAGGGGCTGAGAAAGCTCTCGCCTATTTCTCATTTCTGGAATGTCACTCCTCCGTGGCTATGTGTGAAAAATACTGAGTGAGAAGTGTGACGTATGCTGGAACAGAAGAGTAAAATCAGCTCTACAGTGAGCGCCACGTTCTGCTCCAGAATGGGAGCTCCAAAAAGCATAGACTGTCGTCTTGGCCCTTGAGGAATTGAGCATTTACTGGGTAGTGGTGGGGTGCTGTGAGATATTTCTATAATATCCATGTTAGCCCATGGTTTCAGGCATTTTAGAATTACCAAATTTTTAACAAATGATAAATGAAAATGTAATGGTAAAGAATTTAAACTTCGTATAGAAGTACGATTATTTCTTTGACAATATTGTCGACAGATAAGCCGCTCCCTTGAGAGAAGTCTGTATGACTTATTTTTTCTGTTTTTTGTTGTTGTTAAAGCAACGTAAATAGATTCCATTCAGCTTTTGAAATCTGTGGCTAGCAGAGATACTTGCATATTTGAAGTCCTCTAAATGCTCCTGTGATACATAAATGAGCAGAAATTGAGAGTCTGTAAAGACATACTAATAGTTTTTATAAAAATGCTGCTGCTACGATTGCAGGTCCTTTTGGAATAAATCATGGGATTGAGCTTCATTCAGACGTGGTGGAATATGCCAAGGAAAAACTGGAGAGCTTCATCAAAAATAGTGATAGCTTTGATAAGTAAGTATTCATATCTATAGTTTTGATTTGAAAGCACTTGATAAATAGATATGTGTGACGTGTATTGATCCTGAATTGCTCAATTGAATGCAGAAAAATTGAATGTGGTATAAAATGAGAAGGAAAAAGTTAGAAAAATTCTTTGCAAGTCTATAGTAAATTATAAATCACTATCTTTTACTTTTTAATTTTATATTGCTATCACTTTATTAGTGGGATAATGTTCCATTCGTTAAACATCATACAAGTATCTTTTCTGAAGATGTAATGTAAAGATGCTTGGCTTAGAATGCTTTTCTGGAACTGGTTTTGTATCTTTGGGATAGTAACTTAATAGTTATGTCCTCTTTATTTGTAATGTAAGGGTGATACCTGTTAGCATACAAAAGGTTTTCTTAAAAACATTCAGTTACTTTGAAATATATCTAGAGGAAATTATCATAGAACTATATTGATGTATCTTGTGTGATAGTGTTGTGTTTGAGAAATTTGTTTATAAAACCATTGTTTTGAACTCATACTTTCTCTTAGAAGAAATAGTGCACAGGCTTTGGTTCTTGAGCTGGCAGGGAAGTCTTTTTGGTGCATAATGTTCCTAAAATTAAGCCTTGATAAATCCATGGATCGTGAGCTTTTTATGCTAAAGTCCATTAACTCTGTGAAGTTATGTAAAATTTCGAGGGCATTTATCTCTCTCAACTAGTCATATTTTCAAAGAGAGAAAGCCTTAAGAAGGACAAGAATTATAAGCTTAGAACTTAGTCATTTTATATAACAAAGTTTTAGTCCAAAATCATTCAGCATTCCAACTCGGCTTCTTTGGAGTGGGCCTTCCTCACTCATCTCTAGGCCCTGGCTGTGACCTTGGAGGTGAGAAACTTGGGGGAGCCTGGATAAGAACTGAGATGTTTTTCTCCAGAGTTTAGGCTTGGGGGATAGTGCCAAGAGGAAAGCCAGGAAGGCCATGTGAATGTCTGCTGGTGTGTGTTTCTGTTCTCCTCCTTTCCTCTGCCCCTCCTCCTCCTTCCCTGTGCCCTTTTCTTTCATTCCCCTTTGCCCTTGCCAGTTTGTGTCTACCTCTGGCAAGTGCCACTTGATTGGTTGAAGAACAGAAAATTGGTATGCTGTAGCAAAATCCTCAGTCACTCCCAGAGGGAGTGGGAGGTCTTTGTGTCTACCTAGGAGTGATTCTAACTGGGTTATTGAAGACTTCAGTCAGGCAAGCTTGGGAGAGTTGGGAAATGCTCAGGATTTATTTTGTTCTCTGATTAATTCAGTGGATTTGAGCAAGCCACTTGGATTTTCTGCAATTTGCTGAATGCCATCCTTTATCTTATTTATACTTGTCTTTATAAGTAATTAATATTTAATTCACATTTTGAATCGTTTTTCAAGTGCTTACCGTGTTGGTTCATTCTAAGAGTAATGTTTGACAGAAATAAAAGTTTTTAGTTTGTTATTTTATTAGAAGTTGGGATTAAATTTTAGCATCCCTTTGTGTTTTCATCATTTCTGTCTTATTAGTAGCATAGTAAGTGCTTAAGATGTGGACCTGAATGTTTTTATCTTGTTTATTGGACCTAGAGAATTTTGTTGAATTTATTGAATTCCTATTGTTTTAAGTATTTGTTTTGATTTTGAAACTTAATGTACACATAAGGACCTTTTGAATACATTTGAGATTAGAAAATATAAAAGTAATATTAGGCAAATGGTTAAGGTCTATTGTAAGGTCTAACATATTAGATAGTAATGCATTTCATGTGTTAATACATGAAGGCACAGATAATTCAGTTTGGGGTCATTAATCAGGCAGAACAAACTCAAGGAAGAACCTTGAATCACTGAAGCACTGCTATACAAGTGTCTGGAGCTCAAGTTTATTGCTAACAAGTGGGCATGGTCTTGGGGAATAGTAAAATATGTCATTATTTAAAGCATTTCTATGTTGATGTAATTTAAGTATTAAATAATCCATAACAGATAAATTTGAAGACTATATATATTTAGGTGTCTCAGTTTTTAAAAATTTTCTAAAATTGTTTTCATTTAATTGTAAAATGATCAAATTTCCTTGGCTTTGTATTTCTTGAGTTTCATTTGTTGTTACTGTGTTATGCAGATTTGTTATTCATAAAATGATGAATTATAAAATATGGTGATATGACTGATCTAAATGTTTCTTTATAATTTTTAATAGTTTTGTTATTTTAGTTAAAATAATAAGTGAGACTTGATAATAGTTGTCTCTGAAGTGTTGCAACCTATTTTTAAAACAGATTCTTATATTAATAAACTAGTTTGGAAAAATTAGTTCTGGAAATGTTGTTATATATTCTGGTTTTCAGGTAGTGTTCTGAAATATTAGGTATTTCAGATTATAAAAGCGTCTTGCATACAAAGAGTAGTAGGTACTGGGAAAATATTTCATTCCATATAAAGAAGTGAGTGGTTGGAAGTTAAGTAATCAAAGTTGATGAGTCATTCAGTGGGCTCCCTTTTGTTGTTTTTCTATCATTTGGTTTTGATGACAAAAATTATAAAGAACTAGTAGTTTTCTTCCTATCTTACTTGCGTTTTGATGATTTCTTTGCAAATTTTCTTGATGTTTGTAGATAATATTTCTACTTATTTTCGGTTCTTAACTTTGAAAAACTAGCCATTGAAGTGATTTTAAAAATCCCATTTCCAAGCAGTTTTCTTTTATTTAGTTGTGTACACGTCATCAAAATACATATTTTAATTATTGAGATATAAAATAGCTCAGGAAAATCAATTGCTGTTTATGTATCCCTTAGTACTAGATTATCCTTGATTATGTGTAACATGGACAGAATAGATAGCTAAAAACTAATACTCGTCCAATATTATTTATCCTACTGGTTTGGATCTTTTTTATCAGTTCCCTTTTCAAAAGTATTGTCATATCGCTCATGGTTTCAACTGCATCTCTAAAGTTTTCTTACACATATCTGTTGGAAATCATAGTGAACTCCCAAATATAGTAGGTAGGAAGAAATTCATAAACTACTCAACATTAGAATATATAATGTAAAATGACCTTTTAAAAAATATAAATGTGTTTTTGCCTATGCTGTATAAAGAAGCTTGATTCCTGAGTCTTAAAAGGAGTATTCTTTCTTTTAGAAAAAAATGTTCTTATTATAATGTATCTACTTTTAAACTTCCTTTCTACGTCTTAGTCCTGCATCAGCAAATGGAATAATTTTGAGAGGTTACTCTGAATTTATTGTTCTTGGAGGTGGTAGGGAAGGGGGAGCTCTCTTGTATGGTTTATTCCTTTGCTCTACCTGTGGTATTCCCAGATTCACTGAAATTCCCTTGTAACACTGACATTTAATTTCAAGTGTCCTCTGAAGCATTGTACTTACTGGAAAACTAAAGGAATGGCCATGTGTGTTCTAGTAACACTTTGTTTACCAAAACAAGCAGCAGGCTGGATATGGCCTGTTATCCATAATTGCCTGACCCCTGTTCTACTCTTCACACAAACTCTCCAGAACATCTTTATTTTAGCCCACTCTCATCTAGACAAGTGTTTAGGCCTAGATTTTAAAGGCCTGTAGGTTTCTGGCTTTCACGAGGGAAGGAGAATGTTGGGAAAGGTCAAATTATATGAATCAGTGTTTGTACATGTACAGGAAGCAAAATAATCCCTCCACCTGTAGTTACTTGGAAGAGTGAGTGAGTTAAAGGAGCCTAAATTGTAAACCTTTACCCTGTAAATACTTTGCAAATGAGTTGGTAATTGGCATAGCTTTTATTTATAGTTACATTTATGTGTTTATATGATATGTACTCATGTGCATGTAGTTGACTTGGCTCCCTAGAATACATGCTTTGGAGTATGCCGTTTCCTTGTAAAACAATAAATCCTATCCCCCCTCCCCTCCAAGGATACTGCAGCTGATTTTGGAAATATTCTAATATCAATAGCCAAATGAGTTCAGTGTAGTTTGGTTTATTGAAGATTTTCATTCTATTTGAACCAAGGACCATTGTTTCTATATAGTTTGTCATATAAATGAGTCATGATATGAGTACTGGAAACAGTAATGAGATTTTAAAAAATAATAGCACTTAATACAGTCATGCATCACATAACAACGTTTCAGTCAACGATGGACCACATATACGACTGTGGTCCCATTACATTAGTACCATATAGCCTAGATGTGTAGTAGGCTATACTGTCTGTATAAGTAAACTCTATGATGTTCTCACAATGATGAAATTCACCTAACAATGCATTTCTCAGGATGTATCCCCATCGTTAAGTGACATATGACTGTATACATTGTCTATTCATCAAGTACATTAGATCATTCTAAGTGCTTTATCCACAGTACTAGAGGCATTATTAGTGTCCATGTTTCCCAGGTGGGAAAACTGAGGCTTAGACAGGCTGTAACCTGAGCTCGGCCAGTCTATTTAGTCCTGATTTAGCTCTGATGGTGTAAACACTAATTTATTCTAATATTCTTCCAGCAGTAAGCTGCTACCAATGAATTACAGCCTAGCAACTTAGCTTCAGATACAAAAGTTGAAGCAGCACTTTTATTTTCATCATTTATTTCCTTCAGGTTAGAATTCAAGAGTACCCTTAACTTGGTTAAATGCACTATAGCATTTTATTGCAGAGCACACCTACCTTGTTCCTTAATGAGACTTACCTATGGTGTGAATTACTGTTGGGGGCAGGGATGAGTAGGAGAGGCAATGCATTCCTCAAATTTAGTTGAAGTATAAGTTTTAAATTAAATTCAGAGTTAATATAGTTTTTTGTATTTTATAAGATTTAATTGATTTATGGCAATATTTAATGTTCTAATTTTATTTTTAGTTATAGGTTCATTTTCCATGTGATTCGATTTACATTGAAAAACTTAAGGGCTTCTATATTGTCAACTTTATCACTAAAATAGTCCTGCTTCACCTTTAAGAGAATTATGGTATATTTGAAGTTAGTTTTGCTATCTATAAATATATTTTCAACATTATTTCAAACTATGTCTCAGATATTTGCACATTTTGATGTACTAACAATGTTCAGATGGTAGTTTTATAAATGTTATTACAGGTTGTAAACAGAGTTTTTAATCATGAGAAATATTCACATGGTGGGACAGAAATGCTTAGTCATCAAGGCAATCAATTATTTATTTTAACATCAGTTAGAAATGGCATGGGGTAAAGTTTGATGGCTTCAAACACATTGTTAGGAGAAGAAATTATTGTTGAAATACATGAAAGCTAAACTTTTGTATAATGTACCTGTCACATTTTTTTATAAGATGTTTAGAAATTGTTTTTGATCCTATGGATTTTCCTAAAGCTTCATTCAATGAAAAATCACTGTATTTACTCTTAAACTTTGCTTTAAATAATGCTTGAATTATTCTGAGATGAGTTTGATGCAGTTGGAAGGGAAAACACTTGAAAAGGTAAAGTCTTTGTTTTTTTAAATTTTTTTAATTCAAAAGATTAATTATTCACTGTAAGAGTTTTTGAATGTATAACTACATTTGGAGATCAAGAGATTAACCTTTCCCTGGGTATTCTTCCCAATGGAAAGGTCTGAAGTTTTGTCTTGTTTTAACGAAGTGGTCATAGCTCTCAAAACTCAAAATGTGTATTTTGACAAAGTGTTTTAAGAAAAAGAAGTTTCTGTGATTCATTTGGAGGTTTTTTTGGATGAGGTATGAGAACAAGGTAGGATTCTTTCCTGTGTCCTTGAAATCCTTTATTCCATTGGAATAATTGTCTAAAATTTCAATGACAGCATCCTGTGGCACATGATAAACTGGTGTGCAAATTGTCAGCCCCCGCTTCCACAGTGTATTGAAGGGGAATGTTGTTTTTTCTACTCTCAGTCAGCTCCTAGACCTAGACTATCCGTCTAAGAGGGAAGCTGCAGGGCAAGGCTAGGTCACCCTGATCTCCTAGCAGCTTATCAAAAGAATTATATGGGCAAGTTGGCAAGGTCCCTGCTGTGAACGAAATCATCTGTCCAGCTCAAGATGAAGATATGTCAACATGCACCTGTAAAGAAAACCACTGCTAAGGTAAGTGATTAGAATCCTGGTGTTATTTTGGGCAAGTGTTCATGTTGTAATCCAAGATATATATGTGCTCCATGTTTTCCCACAAATTATTTTCAGTGTAAATTTTGGTGAGAGTATCTCATGTTTTTCCCTCTCTGCGTAAGAGTCTAAATAGCAATCATTCGATTTTTAGGTTTAAATCAATAAATAATTGTAAGTCTAAAGTGAATGAATTTGTAGTTATTACACACATTTCAGGACTGTTTACTTTTTGGGGAGGATATACAGGTAACTTGCATTGTTAGGTATAATTTAGTATAATTTAGGAGTATAAAGTCATCTCTATCTTGGAAATTTTGTTTTGAAAATTTTCTTCAAGGAATAAAAATGATTGCTACTTTTCATTTTACTGACAGACATAAAATTTTAATGAACTCCCCTAAAGAACCAGGGAAAGAACATGTGAACCATACTTTTACAAGTAAAGTTAGAACCACATAGGAGGTATCATTTTGGTAGTTCTCTTGCCGTTTTTTTTTTTTTTTTTTTTGCCTTTTTTCCTTTTCAGGTTTCATTTTGTTTGTGGTTGATAAGAAAAGGTGGAATTTGGATTTTCTCTTTCACTATTTTTAACCTAGATTTTATGTGTAAATCTACAGTGTGGTAGTATTTTGTAATAAACAAAACTTCTGCTGGTTAGTTTATTGCTAGTCTTCTAGATTATACGGAAGTTGTATGTGTGGTTTGTAAAATATGTACTTTGCCTGTAGAGGTTTGTGGAAACTTAGGTAAGATACAACTTTCAGAAGACAATGAAAGCCTAAGGAAGAAAATGTTTTCTTTATTTTCTTCCCTACGCTGGAAGAATTAGTAGGAGTTGTAATTTACTCTGATAACGTGGTAGCCACCAACTATGTCTCAAATCAGTCATTTAGTTCTTTATTCATAGGATATGAGCATGATATGATATGGTTATGGGTATATCCATAAACATTTGCCTGAAAAATATTAATCATAGATTTTGTGAAAAAATATTATTAGTAGTAGAATTGGTATGAATTTATTTACATGAAATGCTATTGTAAAACTAAGCCATAATTTTAGTATCAGAATACAAAATGTCTAAGTAAGATGCTCAAGTGTGTACCTAGTCAGAAATACTAAAGCAGATCTGTAAGTCCTTTATTAGGAAAAATAATCCATAACCCATTTATATATTAAAAACAAATGTTGTAAGTATATGGAATTTGAAGGTTGTTTTGTTTTCTTTACTAGTATGAAGGATTTATGTATTTATTGGTGGAAAGGGCAAGCCATAGTTACAAGTGTAATAAGTAATCCTCAGATGGGGCACTATCTCTGGTAGACACTTTTCTTAGAACTACTAAATTGGTAGTATTATAACTTTTTTGTAATGTGTCTGGCATATGAATTCTCTCCTAAGTTCTAGATGTCTAGTTCAACATTTAAAAATATTACTTTTCTCCCCAGTTTTACTTACGTCTTTGAAGTTTTACTGTTTTGTATCTAGAAATAGTCCAGTCCTTTTGGAATATGTCTCATTTAATTAAACTTTCAAATTTGAGTATTCTAGTAACGGAAATTAATTTAAATATATTAAATGAAAGTATAAAGATCCCATATGCATTTGTTAGAAGTATATGTTCCATTTGCATTAGTGGAAATTATTTATAAATTTAGAGATCAAAATTTTCTCTATAATGATCCTGTCTAATACTCCCTCAGTAGAGGCAAATATACTTGTTCCAACCTGCATTACAAGGGAAAAAATTTAGTTCTTTCCTAGAATAAGGGTGGCTTATTTAAGATCTTTAAAAAGGTCCAAAAACAAAAGTGTCTTTCAGTTATAGGACATTTTATTTATTCCTTAAAGGCAAGGATTTGTTTTGTTTTTCTACTATTTGAGTTTTTCTTTTTTCGGCATTTTGGAGAAAAAAGTCATGTATTCTGTAACATGAAGCAACAGTTATTTATAGTAACCAATTTACTAAAACAAGAACCATCATAATTGATATAGAAAGTGCCATAGGCACATATTTTTTCTGTAACTGTTTCTGGGCAAGTTTCTCTTCTAGTCCTGAGATTTTTGTGATAAGCATATTTAATTTGTCAAATTTGGGTTCATATTCAAAATTGGTTTGTGGAAAAGTTGACAAACCATTTATGTTTATTATATGGCTCACTTATATAGTAAATGTTTTTTGAGGACTGTAATAGGTGATGGAGATACAATTAAAATTCAGTAGAAATACTCAGAGAGCAGGAAAATGTTTCAAAGGGAAGACTGTGTTAAAGAGAAAGTATTTGAAGCTTCTCTTGACAGGTGATAAGTAGAAAGTAGTTTTTTAGTATTTTCAATTTCTGTGAATGTTGAAAAAATATATATACACACTCTATAGATAGATACACACACATATAAGAGAAATATTGAGATATTTTACATTAGTTTTGTACTAAATCTTTGAAATCCCATGTGAATTTTATCCTTACAGTACATCGCGATTTGCACTAGCCACATTTTAAGTGCTCAATATCTACATGTGGCTAGTGGCAACCATATTGGGTAGTGTGGCCCTGGATTGTCCTGTCTCACCTTTCAGATCATAGCTTGTCATTTCTCAGGGAAACTTTCTCTGGTTCCCTACGTCTCTCAGTTTCCTTTCATTTTCAGTGTTTTGGAATCATATTCCTTTCCTTTAGAGCGTTTATCATAGTTGTGAATTAATCTTTAATTAGTGAGATTGATGCTTGTCCATTCCACTAGATGTAGGCGTGAGTGTTTCCCATTGTATTTCCAGTCTTTACACAGAACTGGTGCCAAGAAATAGTTTTTGACTTAATGAATTGTGCTAATTACTAGTATCAGGTAACTTGACCAGAGTCACACACATGATTTTTAGGATCAGGCACTAAATTCTTTGTCATTCATTTTACGGGGATGAGAATGTATAAAATATCACTAATATGAGAAATGGTTTTAATCGTGAGTTGTTTACGTGTAATGGTGTTTTCCTAGGTAATAGTTCTGTAAGTGATCATGTTTTTTAACTACTAAGAAGCTTTTAAAACTATAAGCATATTTTTGAATTAACAGACCTGATGGTAAAAGAGGTTTAATAATTCAAATTTTTTTACTTAAATTCCCTGCTCATATTTATCCTGAAAGTTGTAAGACTGGCTTAAATTATTATAAAATTAAATTATTTAAAATGAATTTTTATGAGTGAACATTTTTGGATACACTTCACTGAACATAGTAGTCTGACTTTTCTTTTTAAAGAACACTTACTGTGTGAGTTTGATAAAATAATTAAACCACATGATCCTTAGTACATAATTTACTTAAAAGCCAAGAAATTATGTTTTGGCCATGTTTTAGGTAATCACAGGTTGTACCGTAGTCTTGAGTATAAAAGAGAAATTAAACATGGTCCCTAACATAAGTAAGTTTACACTTTTGTATGTACTATGTGAGTAGAAAGAATGAGATACTATTAAAGAGTTGAGTAAGATTTCATTGCAAAGCTGGTATTTGAACTTTATCTTGAAGGGATAGTAGGCATTTATCAAAGGAAGAAGAGAGGGAAGGGTATTTCAGTCAAAGGAACAACACATACACAGATGCAGGGTTTCAAAACACTTTGTAATAGTTCCTCTAAGCAATTAGCAGCTAATAATTTAATTCTGGCTACAACATAATATGTGTGGGCAGGGGCAGAGCCAGGAAATAAGTCTAGAAAGGGATCTTTTTCTTTTTTTTTTTGAGGAAGATTTCCCCTGAGCCAACATCTGCCACCAATCCTCCTCCTTTTTAGCTGAGGAAGATGGGCCCTGAGCTAACGTATGTGCCCATCTTCCTCTATTGTATCTGTGGGACGCCTGCCACAACGTGCCTTGATAAGTGGTGCGTAGGTCCGCACCCAAGATCCAAACCGGTAAACCCCGGGCCACCTAAGTGGAACATGTGAACTTAACTGCTACACCACTGGGCCGGCCCCTGAAAAGGAATCTTGACAGTAGACTCACAAAGAGCCCCATGTGGCACTCTAAGGAACTTGAAGCTGTCCTGTTCAGTAGGGAACAAAATGATGGAAAGGAGACCTGAAAAATGTGAGCAGTGAGGAGGACATTACAATAATAGAAATAGTGGGACATAGACTACCTTATATGGGGTGTGGGGCAGAGAGTAAGACTATATACACTGTTTATGCGCCCCCTACCCCAACCCTACTCCCCTCCACCAGGGAGACATGAAATTGAGGATAGGGTATAAATCTTTTTTAAATATCAGAGATCGTAATCTGTGTTACAGTGAATTTTGATGGAAACTTTTTGTGTAATAAGTCTGTTAATTAACAAAGAATACATCTTACAAAGTAAAATGATTATGATTCAGTTGGTGTCATTTTTCACTGCGTGCTGAAACTAAAAATATAAATTTTTTCATCATCAATGATAGCCTCATCTTGCTGTGCAGTCATATTAACTTTAATCAACTTAAAAGTAAAAGGAGATTCCATGAATTAATTTTAAAAAGGGTTACATGTTTTACTAGTGCATTGGAGTTTTAATTCATGTTATATGTTAAAGACTATTTTCAGATTTGTCAGAATTTAAGGAAAAAGTAGAAGTCTAAAAAGGGTAGTTTGTAAAAGCATAACTCTATATACCATGAACCAACACTGTAACCAGGAACAAGCAGCCTGAATAAAATGCCTTTGCATTGAAACCATCTCTCTTCTTTTGTTGTATATTGAGATTACAGGGGCCAAAGCAGCAGTAAGAAAAACCACTATTTATTCTGCTTTCTGTCCCAGTCCTGTAACATAGCTCTATTAGGGAAATCTCCCTAATCTTAGTGGTTGCAAGAGTATATGGTCAAGACACTGGTGTCGTTCCCTGACAAAGCTTTGCCACGCTTATACACAATAAAAATGTCAAACTGAGAAGGATACTGCGCGAGCCCTTCCCATTTCCATTGGGCCTTCAGCTTTTTTTGGAAAGGGCAGTGGAGAGTGAACCCTGTACTCATTTGTTTGGCTCTTGTGATTCTCATCCTTATCATATCATTTGTGGGGCATCACAAGGTTGGTGTTGTGATAGTGTTTTCATTATATTCATTTTTTAAGCATTAAGTGAGGTTTCAGTATGGCAAAAATAGGTTAATGTTTTGAAAAAATACACTGTATGCTATCAGTGTTAAACCTCATAAATATGATATTTAAATCAAATAACATAGTGATGTTTTATCCTTATAATTAATTTTGGTAACTTCACTATTTCAAAGAGCTGGATTATATTAAGTTGTTTAGATCTAATCTTTTGTTTAAATGAATTAAAATATATTTGTTTTTCCATGCAGATTTGAGTTCTGTGAACCTGCATTTGTGGTTGGCAATTGCCTCCAGATAGCATCTGACAGTCATCAGTATGATAGAATTTATTGTGGAGCTGGAGTCCAGAAAGACCATGAAAACTACATGAAAATATTACTAAAAGTTGGAGGCATTCTAGTCATGCCTATAGAAGATCAGGTAACTTCCACTGTCCTTTTGCTTAATGGGCATAGGAAACATACACATTAGTTTAAGATGGGAAATGTTACATCAGTGAGAAGTACAGTGTAATTTTGAAAGAAGAAATACTCTTCACAGATACATCTATATAGAAAAAACTTGAAATGGACTCTTTAATTATTTAACCAATGCAGATAGAGAAGAGATCTCTATGCTAGGGTCAGAAGAGACTTGGGCGTTCACCCGAGCTTAGCGACTGCCTGTGTGATATTTGCCAAGGTGCTCCTTCCTTCAGCATCCTCACCTGGAGGTGTTCATTTGAATGTGGTAATCTCTGCTAGCTGCTCAGTTTTCAACATTCTTTAATTCTTTGAACATATGAAAAAGAAATCCTGTTTGGGGCTTGGTTTGAACTGTTTAATTCCATTAAAGAAACAAGTACATTTTTAAATCTTCATTTAGTGTTATGTAGACTCATTTGAAAATATTCTTCAGCTATTTGCCTGCCTTTATTTATTTATTTTATTTTTATTTTTATTTTTTCTTTTGAGGAAGATTAGCCCTGAGCTAACATCTGCTGTCAATCCTCCTCTTTTTTGCTGAGGAAGATTGGCCCTGAGCTAACATCCCTCCCCATCTTCCTCTACTTCATATGTGGGACGCCTACCACAGCATGGCTTGCCATGCGGTGCCGTGTCTGCACCCAGCATCCAAACCAGCAAACCCCGGGCCACCAAAGCAGAATGTGCACACTTAACCGCTGTGCCACCAGGCCAGCCCCTTGCCTGCCTTTAGTTTGGAATTATTAGTTATGATAAATGTATCAAATGCTAATTTATTCAGAAAATGAGTAGACCTCTCAAAAGCAAATTACTTTAAAAATTTATAAAAATGCATTTCAAAAAAGTATCTTTAACATTTCATATTAACCCCAATCTGAGATGTTTATAACACCCTGTGATTAAGACGACTGGGACCTAGCATGATCGTTTTGCAGTTTATATATCTTGGGGGTCCTTTAACATCACAGCATGTTATTTGCAGCTCAGTGGATTTCACCATTACCATGCATTGTGCTCTGTAGCAAGTTGTTTGTCAGTTATTAAAAAGACAATATAAAAATGTTCATTAAAAAAACATTTCAGAGAAAATGTTACTTGAATGTTTCCAGAGTTAAGACTCCTAGATGAACAGTCTTTTTTTTGCTTTCCTTTAAAGATACATTTTCAAACATTTAATACATGGCTTTCCATTGGTGTTTTATTAAATATTTATTATATACTATTGTACTAATGCAAAGTGTATTAAATGGACCAATTTTTAAATATAAATTGAAGATACTAATTCAGCTTGATTAAGCCATGCACTGAGCTAATATCTTTTTCCAAGAACTTGTGATGGGTGTTTTCTGAGTAGGTAAAACTTCTGATACCTTTGTGACACATTTATTTGTGAAATATCAATTACAATTAGAATCTATATTTTATTACCATCATGAAAAATCATGAAGTTGGTTCATTGTTACAGTAATCAAAACATAGTTTTATTAATATAATACTTTAACCAAACAACTGAACCTATGAGAGACATATTTTGGGAGCCTTTGGCAGGTTTGGATTGGAATAATACCCCTAGAAGCAGACCCCAAATATAACATGGGAGTCACTTGGTCATATTTGGATATTCCATTTGCATTTAAATATCTTGATCAGTAAATATTTGTGATTCCTACTCTAGTATTTTATGGTAAATATTTAAATGAAAGAATTTGGTTGCATTCAGATACAAGTGATTATATAGCAATAATTGGCAATTATTCTTTAAAACAAAATTGTGACTGTAAATTGATCACATTTCCAGGATTAAGCTATTCTGTTTCTTTTTTCCCTCTAAATAGTTAACACAAATTATGCGAACTGGACAAAACACTTGGGAAAGTAAAAATATCCTTGCTGTTTCATTTGCTCCACTTGTGCAACCAAGTAAGAATGATAATGGCAAACCAGATTCTGTGGGACTCCGTAAGTAACTGTTGATCCTTTCCACTTGAACTGTGACTTATGTTGTTAAACTCCTATGCTTGAGATTTAATGGACTATATAATTAGGAATAACTAAATAAATATGCAGTAGTAATATATTCAATATATGCAGGATTTGTTCAGATCTTTTTGTGTGTTGGGGATAAAGCCCCTGGCTTGCACCAGACGCTTAGCTGCCTTTGTGGAAACATGAGAAGAAGGGGCAGGTCAAATGAAAATGAATTTATTAATTATAGTAAATTTGGTGACATCATTTTTCATACAGAGGGACAGCAAGCAAATCTTTGCTTAGACTGAGAAGAGCTTGGTCTTTCTAAGACCAGAAATAAGTTTTAGGGTAGTTGAAGCTCATTGGCTAGGCTGTAGAAGATAGATCATACAAGACTTTTCTTACACTCAAGGAGAAGGTCAGGTTGATCTGAATATAGTTTTTGAAGGTAGAAAAATAGTGGACTGTGTAGACATTGGTGGAGGAAAAAGAGGGTTTAAAGTTTTCCTTGAGTAGCTGACTAAGTGATGGTACCATTTATTGCTGTTTCGAAGACTGGGAATGCAGTAGTTTGGAAACAGATGTAGGAAGATCAGATATTTTATTTTGACCATGTTTGAGTTTTCTATTAGCATTCAAGTGTCAAGTAGTGAAGTGGTTGGGGGTGTAAATGTGCACAAGGGAGGTATCAATTGAGAATCTTCAACATAAAGTATGGCATTTTAAGCCATGAGAAAGGATGGGAACACTTAGGGGAGAGTGGAGATAGAGAAGAGGTATTAGGATTGGACCTGCGGTCCAACAAGTTCAGAGATAAGACAGAGGAAGATGTATTAGCAGTGGGTGGGCCAGAGAGATGAGAGGACACCAGTGTGCACAGTTTGAAAACCAAGAAAGAAAAGTATTTCAGGAAGGAGAGTGACCAACTTAGTGGGGGCTCTTGAGATCTTGAGAGGGAAGAGGTGAGAATAGGATTAATTCCTTTAGCATATATTGTGGTTTTGGAAACCATTAAGTAAAGTTCTTTACCAAAAATGAACTTTACCATAGTAGACCTCTTGCTTTAATTTGCTTTTTAAATGAATATATTTCATAGGACCCTGGCTTTATGGAGAAATTTTTTATTTTCAGTGTTCATTTTACCCTCTTTTAAGCTATGTAATTTTATGGCCTTTTCGGATGGTTTTGAGAATTACATGAAGTAGTATTTATAAAGTGGTTGGCATGTAGTAAGTGGGATTTTGAGGGTCAGTAAATTACACCCATTTTCCCCGCTCAGGTTGTTAGCAGTGGAGAGATGAACTTGATCAGATAGCTAGGGATTGAAATGACGACTTTTTAGCAACCAAAGTAGTTGGGAGAATATGGCTTAGGTCTGCACCCTTAAACTAGACAGACTTAAGTCACCCAGTTACAGGCAGCACTGGCCAGCCCCCACCATGTGAACTTACCATGTAAATACATGGGTGAGCAGAGCTCCATATGTCCACTTGTAAGTAGACATATCCCAGAGGAAAAGAAAGGAAAGGAAGGAGCCACCCATGGCAGCTTCTTACACACTCCCAGACTATGCAGCCACTCCTGCCTTAGGGAGGAATAAGTGTGGTGATGCAGAGAGACCCATGGAACTCTGCGGTAAATGTCACTCTTCGAGAGTGTCAATGACATGGAGGGCTTTTCCTCAGGACCGTGGGAGAGGGCTCACTGGCATTCTCTAACACGAGCTGCCACCAAAGGAGACCTGTTGACCACTCTTTATGGCTTTGTAAGATTCATAAATTCTGACACAATGCTCTTATTTTGACCTCATTTAGAGAGAAATTAGGCACTCAGTTGTAAAAAATTTTTGAACCTTTCATAATTTAGAAAGTGTTGCCAGCCATTTTTTTCAGATATACTTTTTGGTAGTGTATGCTACTTATGAAAAGGATTTAAGCCAACCTACACAACAAATCCACATAAAACTATTATATAAGGAAACTTGAGCGTAAGGAAAATTAAAAGTAAAGTAAGAATGATAAAAAAACAAAGGATTATAAAAAAGACTCATTCTATTAGAAATGTGGAAGTTATTACACTGAAATGTTAAATTTAAACTTCCTTCCAGTCTAGTCAAAAAGAGATACATGCTAGGTGTGCTCTGGGGCCAAAAGGGACTTCCTTCTTTCTAGCACCAGAATCAAGCAATTGTCACTTATGTTCACCTGCATTATACAGATATTTCAGTGAAGTCTACTTTTTAGTAGACTGTACACACACCACGCTCATATATACTTGTATGTATGTATGTATAAATGTGTATGTATAATGTGTATACTATATAGTATAGTAGACTATACTATACTATAATATTGAATACTTAAACTCTTTCCTAAAAGCAACAATAGTAACAAAACTATTTCCTTGTTTCTATTTTCCAAACATTAGAATTGTAGTTTATTTATGACAGTTTTATTTAACCTATCATAACACGTTGGTGAGTCATAAACAGAAGTAATGAAAAAATTTCCTGGCACAATTTGGTTTTGACAATGGCATAATCATAAGTATAATGTGCATCTTGTATAGTGTACTTTTGGAGTACTCTGTAGATCTCTGTGCCATAGGTATTTAAGTGTTTTAGGAGAGTCTTGGTTGTAAATGTGGTTTTATGGTAACATAATTTATGAATGGCATGAATGATGATATGCTATAAATGAACAATTTTTGTTCTCCATTTTAAAGAATCAACACAGATTAGATAATTAATAAGACTGCTATTGGTTGGGTTGATTGACATTTATAACTGAATGTAAAGTAGGAATAAATTTAGTGGAAAAGGATAAAATGGGGGAAGAACCTAAATTTAAAAAAGCCTGTCACACCTCTGAAATATTTAAAGGTGAAATGATATGTCTAAATTTTTCATCAAAATAAGCTGGGAGAGGGATGGGAAGAGGAAATGGAGTGTTAATGAAGTAAGATTAGCCATAAGGAATAATTGTTGAAGCTGAGTATTTGGTATATGGGGTTCATTGTACTAGTGACTCTCTTTTTCTATATGCTTGGAAGTCTCTATAATAAAAAGGAAAAAAAGCTACCAACATAAAAATGAGTCAGGAATTATGAATTTCTAAAAAAAGCTTGTGTAGTAAGGTTCAGTTAATGAAAAATGTTTTGAAAATTATTGTCAAAATTTAATAGGATGTATGGAGAATAAGAACAAGTTTCCTTTTCTGTTAAAATAGCTTTCTGTTCAGAGAACATTATTTCATTAATTGTACGGAGTTAAAATATGAAGGAATATTAGTACAAGAAAAACTAAAACAATATGCATGCATATTCTTGGCTAATTGTATTTTGTAGCTATGAAATTGTTCATATAAACAGTTGCTAAAGTGTCGTTATAACTTTCCTCAGGTTTATCACTAATTTTTATTCAACTCAAAGTCATATTTCTCTTTTATTTTTTCTTTGTTGTAAGACATTCTAAAAATAAGGATACAGTGCTTAATGCTCAGGGCAGGCCCTTTAGAAGGGGTAAAGGAAAAACTCTCCACCAACTAAAGGAAAACTGTTTCCTCTGTACACCACCCACCCAATACTTCTGTACTCCAGATGTGTGGGTTTTTCCACGTTGAGCAATTCTCCACTTCTTTGCAGACACCAACTAGCTGTCCTGTGATCTAACTCACTTCTGACACTAACCTGTACAAACCCCACAGGTTAAGGGCTTCATCCCACAAGACTGTCCGCTTCTCCAACTTTAGATACCAGTCCCAAGTCGAGGTTGTCACCCGTGTTTCTGACAGCCTAGCTATATATTAGAGGCTCCCATCACCCCCTCCTAGAGTTCGATAATTTGTTAGAGTGGCTCACAGAACCCAGGAAAACAGTTTACTTGTTAGATTATCGGTTTGTCATAAAAGGACCCAACAACAGCCAGATGGAAGTGATGCATAGAGCAAGGTATGTGGGAAGGATGCAGAGCTTCCATGCCTTCTTTGGGTGTGCCATCCTCCCAGCACCTCCATGTGTTCATCAGCCCAGAAGCTCTAAACCCTTTTGGCTACAGCTTTTTACGGAGGCTTGGTTAAATCATTGGCCATTGCTGATTGACTCAAACCTCCAGCCCCCTCCCCTCTGAAAGTTCCAATCCTCTAATCACATGGTTGGTTCACCCTGACAACCAGCCGAGCATCCTTAGGGGCTTACCAGAAGTCACCTCATTAACGTAAACTCAGGTGTGGTTGAAAGGAACTTTTTAGGAACATCATTTATGCTCTTATCGCTTAGGGAATTCCAAGCGTCTTAGGAGCTCTGTGTCAGGAATGAGAAGCCAAATGTATAATTCTTAGTATAAATCACAGTATGACAAGGGGCAAAAGAGACTTCATAAATTGTGACACTATACCAGATCGAGCTGTTTGAAGTTGCTGTTTTTGTAGCTTAAAAATGGCCAAAAATTCTCAGTTTTGTGGATTTTACCTAAATAAAATGCCCTTTTCAGTCTTTCTTAGCAAATAAAAATGAAAGTGCTGACTGCTGGGTGCCTATAAAATCTAAATAGAGACTTCCTTTTGCGAAACAAATAGAGCTTACATGTGTATATTAGAGATATCCTTAATTGTAATTTTGAAGTGAAAGCTTCAATTCAGAATAAAATTTATTGCAGTCAGGATTAGTATTGTTTAGTACCTTAAATTCTTATCTCATAACTGGAAGCATTAGAAACAAGGGAATGTTAATAGAAACTATTGGGGATTTTTCAATAGGTAGGGCTGAGATTTTTTGTATCATTCAAAATAACTTTTTTTTCCCAAAGATTTTTTATTTTTCCTTTTTCTCCCAAAGCCCCCCAGTACTTAGTTTGTATTTTTTAGTTGTGGGTCCTTCTAGTTGTGGCATGTGGGATGCTGCATCAGCCTGGCTTGATGAGCGGTGCCACATCGGCACCCAGGATTTGAACCGGTGAAACCCTGGGCCGCCAAAGCAGAGCGCGCGAACTTAACCACTCAGCCCCAGGGCTGGCCCCTCAAAATAATTTTTAAATGAAGCCTATGTGGATGCTATTTTAGGACTTCTGAGTATTAGAAACTGCTAAAGTCAAGTCTGAATCCCTTTTCCACTCTGGGTCTAGTTGGTTCTTTATGAAGTTCAGGTATTCTGATAGTTTAGGATTGGGAAGTTCATCATTCTAACAGTGTCCCTGGAATAGCAGACAGTTTTGGCAGAGGAATAACATAATTAAGGTGTGCAAAGAGAATACCAGTAATGTGAGAGAAGTTCAAGTGCGAAGACCAGCTGAAAAGACCAATTATAGCTTCTGTTTCTTAGCTACTTTATAATTCCCAAAACTCTTTTATAGGTTTACTCTTCACCCTCCCCTGTTCCAGAACCCACTTTAGGCCTTTCTTCTCTGTCTACACTTCCTTTTGGGCATTTTCCTGGTCTTTGTATGTCACAACTTGCTGATGACTCCCAGATTTCTTTCTCCAGCCCTGCCCTTGCCCCTAAGTCCCAGAGTCTTGATTTAACTGCTTGTGGTTGGAAAGGAGCATAAAGTCTACACTCAGACGCCTGCATTCAGGTCCCAACTCACATCACTTAGGATGTCTGTGAGCTTGAGCAAATTATTTAAACTCTCTCTACTTCACTTTCCTGACTCAGCATTAACTTAGTTATTATACAAAAAACATGGAAATGGTGACTGGTATGTCATTGTTGTTGTTATTCCTGAAATCTTCATTTTGTATATGTAATAGACACTTCGGTTTTAACACAAACAAAACAAATTTTTGATTTTCTTCTCCCCAAACTGTTCTTCCTTTTTGTCATGTCAATAGTTGACATTAGTGTCTGCCCAGTTGCTTGGGCCAAAAGCTTTCCCACGTGCAATCCCTTCAAAATATATTTCAAGGGGCCGGCCCTACGGCATAGTAGTTAAGTTCAGTGTGCTCTGCTTTGGTTGCCTGGGTTCACCGCGTGTTTGGATCCTGGGCACGGACCTATACCACTTGTCAGCCATGCTCTGTTGGCGACCCACATACAAAGTTGAGGAAGATTGGTACAGATATTAGCTCAGGGCTAATCTTCCTCAGGAAAAAAGTGTATATATATATATATATATATATATATATATATATATACACATATACATATACATATTTTAAATATATTTCAAATTTATCCACTATTCTTCATCTTTACTGCCACCCTCCTCTATGCCCATTTCCATCATAGTGTGGTCATATGTCTCATGGATTACTGGAGTGTTCCAGGTAACCTCCTTCTTAGTCTCTTTACCATCCATACTCTACAGAGGAGCCAGAGTATCATTTTTGTTGCGTTATAACCTCTGCCTTATTAAAACCCTTGAATAGCTGCATGGCAAATACAATGTATGTTCTTGACCAAGGCCTACAAGACCATGCATGATCAGATCTCTTACTATTTTCCTCCTGCTCTAAACTTCACCTACACTAGCCTTCTTTCAGCTCCTTGAGCATGCCAACCTCATATACCTCTTAGGGCTTTGATATTCCTTCTGTCCCAAGATATTTACATGGCTGTTTTCTCTGTCATTTAGATCCTATCTCAGACCAGCTTGCTCAGGGAGACCATTTGCACTACCCAATCAAAAGTAGTCATACCCTCATGTACCAATGACCTTTCTATGTCATTGGTATTTTTTTCCATATCGCCTGTTGGGTTTTTTTTTCCCCCATAATTATCTTTTATCCACCCCCTCCCACAAACATAATCTTCATAAGAGCAAGGACTTTCTTAGTCTAAATCATCTGCTATGTCTAAGTGAGTTCTTTAATGGTATCTAGTATGTAGTTTAACACAGATTTGTTGAATGAATGTTACATAACTTAATGAACAATTTTGGAAGGTAGGCAAAGCTGGTGATATTTTAACATATTTAACATATAAGGGGTGAGATCTCACATCTTTTGTTACTTACCCATGTTCACAAAACTAATCATTGGGAGAAGCAGGACTTGAACTCCAGTTGTTGGATGTTTCAGTTTCCCTCTCACATAGTTGGGGGCAGGCCCAGACAGTAGAACAAATGGTTTCCAACTGAACATGACCAATATGGCTCTTTGGAATTCTTTTCCATTTCAGATTTCAATAGGGAGTTGAAAAAAGACAGTTCGAAGAAAGGGTTTTGTATTGGGCCAAATAGGTATATGTTAAGGGATCTTTGAATTGGTCTAAAAAGTCTCCTATCCTGGAGTTTTATGAAAAACTCTATCTGCTACTACAAGGTGTATCCAATTTGTGATTGGGCATAGCCCAAGGCACTGGAGTGTGGTGGGAAGAACACAGGAAGCACACTTTGAGCCTTGGACAGGATAATGTACTGTATAAGGCTAGTACCTACAGGGCCCTGTGCAAAGTATGAAAAGGAAATGCCACGGCCTCTCCCCTCCTAGGGCTCACAGTCTGATGGCAAAGACAGACCACATATGAATAACTAAAGAAGGCAGGATTTCAAATGTTAGCACAAAAAAATTTGGAAAGGAGGTATCCAGAAAAGAGTACCAAAAATAAAGAAAGAAAAAATAAATGATGACTTTTTTTAATATTTAAGTGGGGAGGGTTATGTTTTGCTTTGTTTAGGTATTTGAGAAGGATCTTTGGTATTAGTTTTATTTCCACAAGGATGGAAACTAGGAGAAATAAATTTCAGATGAGGACCAGAGAACTTATTTCTCTGTGTGTAAAGTGTAGGAACAGGCTACAAAGAAGAGTATGTGGTTCTAGGGCTTATGCATTTATATATCTGTGGAAGATGGGAGTGAAACAGACAGGTATGTTCCAACTCTCTGATGTATTTGGTACATCAGTAACTTAAAGAAATCTTTGGTGTTTCTTTGGGCTATTAAAGTTTGTTTATCATGCTGGTTTCTGGTGGCCCTTTGCCTGTGAACTACTTCTACTTGTTGATTTACAGAAAGATAGAAACTGTGTGTGTGCACGCATGTGTGTAATAGCTTTAGAGCTCAGACTGAGGCAGCTCTTCAAAGCTTGCCCTTTGAGTTTTTTGAATAGATAGTTCTTCATATGGTTTTCAACATCAGAAAGCATAGAAAAATATGTAGAATAAAATCTCTTCAGAAATTCTTGTCCCCTAACTACTTAATTCTCATGTGCTCTGTTTCTAAGTTCTCATTTATCTTTCCAAAGAATTTTTATGCATATACATGGGACACACACACGGATCTATACACATAAACCTCTGTACTGTCCACTGTCCTTAGTACTTAGAATGGTGTTTGACACACAGTAAGCATCCTGAAACCTTTGTTAGATAAAAGCCAGAGTTTTTATACTTTCTAGTTTTCTAACATTCGCAAAGAAATACCTGTTTTCTTCTGTGAAAAAATGAACAATATATAATGTTTTACTTTTTATGTTTTGTGTATGTGTCTGTTTTTCTTTTTAGCCCCCTGTGCTGTCAGGAATCTCCAGGACTTGGCTCGTATTTACATTCGACGCACACTTAGAAATTTCATAAATGATGAGATGCAGGCTAAGGGGATTCCTCAGAGGGCTCCACCCAAAAGGAAAAGAAAGAGAGTTAAACAGAGAATTAACACTTATGTATTTGTGGGTAATCAGCTTATTCCTCAGCCTCTAGACAGTGAGGAGGATGAGAAAATGGAAGAAGATAACAAAGAAGAGGAAGAGAAAGATCACAGTGAAGCCATGAAGCCAGAGGAGCCACCTCAGAATTTACTGAGAGAAAAAATCATGAAGCTCCCCCTCCCTGAATCTTTAAAAGCTTACTTGACATACTTTAGAGAAAAATAACTTAGATCAAGAAGAAAGAATGCCTACTGATAATTCCTTTAGTCTTGAAAATGTAGCATTTGTTAGGAGTTAAAAGAGAGAGAATTCTTTCTTTCGTCAGAGCAAATTATAGTGGAAAAAGTATAACTTGTTTCTGTCTTAGTAATAAAAATGATGTATTCAGTGATTTAAGAGAATCCTTTTTATAAAATATATTTTTCTTTAAATCTTGGAAAAATTACTGTTTTAACTCAGAGTGACTCCAAGAGTGGAATGCAACAATAGTCAAGACTTTGTGTACTGTAAATTCTTTTCTGATTCCTTGCAGATTTGTAGTGGTGAGGATTAGACTTACTTTTATAAAAGGTTAAATAACTGTTGAGCATATATAATCTGATTTGAATCGCAGTTATTTGCATATCCTCTCTGGAAACTTTCTTATCTAGTAAGGAAATCAAATGCTATGTAGACCCACTTACCTTACTTTTGTTGCAATCACTATTGCTGAGTTGCTATAGATGTATTCCGGGCAATATATGAGTGCAATAACAATACAGATATTGAATAATTTAGCTTTAAAAAAAAGTTTCATGGAATTCAACAGCACTGCTACTTTTGCTTTTGAATCTATTGCCAAAAGACATGGGGAAAATATCTGCTTCTCTCATAGAGATTTTAAGAGCACATCAAGTGAATACTGAAGTTAAGAACTATATACTTAATACAACTTTTAATTTGTATGGACCCCTTACATTTTCAGTATTTAAAAATAATGAGGTTATCTTACTCTCTGGCATTTTAGAAGATAGATTGTTTTTTCTAGAGTCCAATGTATAAAGTGTTGGGTTTAAAAAAAAAAGCCATTGTTCTATGCGACTGTTGATAGCACAGTGAGTGAGTAAGCATGAGTAACAGCCACGTTTCTGGGTTGTGCTGAGTCGCAGGGCCAGAGCAGATTTGGACAGCAGGTGCACTTTAGCAAATGGAACTTCTCGTTCATCTGAATATTTATCTTTGACAAGGCAGGGCCAAGGTAGCCTATGTTTGCTTTGAAATTCATCTTTGTAGTGTAAGAAATAATTCACAGAAATTGTATGTAGATGCATTTTGCTTTGAAAATCTGATTCATAATCATAGTGTAATCTTTGGGACCTACATTGTCCTCATTTAACTTCTTCCCTTGTTTGTCTATTTCTTTGGGTAAAATTATAATAATTTTTATTTTTTGCTTAATATCACATACTTAAACTGTCCATCATTTGAAGGTTAGTTATAGCTTATCAATGATAAAACAGGTAGTAAATGCCATTATTGGTTTGTTTCTTTTCTCCCTACTAGGGCCTGAAAACAGTCATTCCTTGTTAAGAGAGTATACAGTATAACATATTTACTACTTAGTGTTACATGGATTATATATTTTTTAAAAGGAAAAATTTGAAGGTATCACTTATTACCACCAGCATCACTATTACAATAGTTGATCAAATATGTATGGTTAAGGAAACCTAATCAGTGTAGAGTGAAAGGATTGCTATCTCTGCAAAGATTCAACTATTAATAATATATAGATGGTTTCAAAAAGCTCTGGGAATTCCACACGTCTAAAAGCAAGTGCTTAACATATTATAAACATGAATTATCCCAAGTAAATGAGGATATTTTAGTAATGTGAAAGGTAATTTCATGGAAGATACTTGTTTTATACCAGTGACTGGGGCTAGGGGTTGGGGATATTGCCACAATTTTTCACAGATGATTACTAAGTGTTATTGTTAAGAAGTGCCCCATCTCATTTCTAGCAAGGAAAAAAATAGTTTCACACAATTGTCATCTGTTAGAAATGTTCGTTTTCTTTTGAATTAAATGTTAGTTTTAGAAATTTAATCTTGAGTTCCTGGTGCCCATATACTTTTACCTAGCATCCCCACCCCTACTTTGTTGTTTTTGGAGCTGGTGTCCAGATGTGTAACATACATATTCTTAGCTGATGATAGTACTATTCAGGAGAGAGTTTTTGTTAAGGATATGTTTGAAAATTGATTTTTTCATATTGTCTTTCATTCTCTTGACCTTGGCGAACTGTACAGTAGATTTTCATGATCATTGCATATTTTTTGTCATTGAAATGTATCTTTTGTGTTTTTAAATGCATTCATTTTACAGTTGTGGCTTTATTATTGACTTTAAATAAAGAAGTAGAAATAAAAAATAAAATTTCAAGTGAAAGCCCTTTTATTAATGGGGATATATTAGAATGATTAAGAATATTTTGATTTGTGTTTATTTTTTAATGAATTCATGTTTACTTAAGTATGGATAATTATGCTTTATAGATGGAGAAGTATCAAATAAAGACAGAGTAAAATTAACTGAAAAAGATGAGGAATATATTCATGGGGTTTTACAGCCAGATAAAACAGTAGAAATAATCGAATGTAGTCTTTTATTCTGCAGGGAGAAAGTAGGCCTAGGGCAGTAGCATGATTTTCTAAGTCAGACATCTAGTTGGAGATGTTTGAAATAACATCCAGTGAGTGGTTAATATTTGGCACTCTCATCATGCAGCCAGGGTTCGTTTCCCGTCAGGGAACCACACCACCAATCTGTTGTCATACTGTGGCAGCTGTGTGTTGCTGTGATGCTGAAAGCTATGCTACCAGTAGTTAAAATGCCAGCAGAGTCACCAGTGGTGGACAGGTTTCAGTGGAGCTTCCAGACTAAGACAGACTAGGAAGAAGGACCTGGCCACCCACTTCTGAAAAGATTGGTTGTGAAAACCTTTTGAATAACAGTGGAACATTGTCTGAAATAATGCTGGAAGGTGAGAGGGTGGTGCAAAAAGACCAGGCAGGGTTCGCCAGGGTTGCCAGGAGTGAAAATCTACTCCATTGCACTAACAACAATCTGGTGAAACCCAAGAACCTGTCAACGACCCAGAACTACCCAGAAGATAATTTAAATCTATACTGCTTGTTGGTCTGTATATTTGGTTCTAGTATTAATAAACAAAAATGTCATTAAAATAGCATACATAATCGTTAAAAGAAAGTACAAAAAATGTAAGTGTTCGTTTCTAGCTGTATGAGAGGGTAAAAGTGAAGCAAAACCTGTTAAATTATGCGACGACTTGGAAAATTATTTTAAATAAACAGTTGCATATAATTAAGCATCATTCTCCAGTGGCCTTGCTTTTTTTTCTCTTCTTTTTTAATTTAAAAAATCTCAATACACCTGTGGATTTATGCTGAATTATGATATACTGTTTGTATTTGGACATCTCATTTTCCTTGTTGCCACCTCTGAAGAGTTTAGGTTTTTTAAAAAATTTATTTTGATAAAATATTCATATGAAAGATGTTTATAAGATATCTGCAGATTACAAGGAATAGTGATTCAAGAAGAATAATATAGCGTGCATGTAAGTACACGTGTGTACCTACTACAAGGTTTGACTACTAGCATTACTATTACCTCTGTGCCCCTTCCCAGTCTCATCTTCATCCCTCCCTTCTCAGGGGTAACCCTTTTGTATTTATCATGACTTTGTTTTTTGCTATAGTTTTACCATGTATGCTTGTCTCTAAACAATATATTTGTCTTCATGCATGCTTAATTTTGTATAAGTGGACTTGTATGCATTCTTCTGCAGCTCATTTATCACTTTCGTTACTGTTTGGAGATTGGTCTGTATTGTATATGGTTATGTTAACATTCACAACTCACAGTTTAGTTATTCATTCTACTGTCGATGGACATTTGTTCTTCCCTCAAATAATTCAGTTGTGAATATTCAACATGTCTTTGGCTGTACGTATGCAAGAGTCTTCCTAGGTGGTACATCTAGGAGTAGAATTACTGGGCCATAGAATATGTCCACCTTTACTAGATGGTGCAAATTTTTTCCTCAAAATAGTGTAACAATATATGTTCCTTCCAGCAGTTTTTAAATGTTCCAATTATCCTATATCCTCACTTACATTTGATAGTGATTTTTGCCTATTTGATAATGTGAAGTGATATGGGGCATTGTTACTTGTTAAGGAGGTTTTGTATCTTTTCAAATGTTTCTTGGTTTTAGATTTTCTTTCTGTAAAGTTCCTATTCAAGACTTTGGTACCATTTTTATTGGGTAGTTTCTTTTTAAAAAAATTGGCTTGTAGGAGTTCCTTAAGTAGTCTGGATATTAATCCATTGTCGGTTACCTGTATTGCAAATAGTTCTAAGTAGTTTTGCTGTAAACATCTTTACCATAGACATCTTTGCTGAAAGCATTTTTGCTGGGTAACTAATTGGCCATGAGGCAGTTTTGCTGTAAAAGATAACTGCTTGATGGGTTGTTGTTTTTTTTTTGGTCATTTTATTTTCATTTCTTCATTGACGAAGTTCTCACAGTTACTTCCATTTTTATGTAATAATAAATCTTAGCTAGCCCTTACTATGGTCTATACAGTGATGAGTAGATGTGGTGGTGGTGGTCTTAAAATCTTTAGCATTTCTTCCAGTTAGCAATGTCTGATGTCTCATTGATGGCATTATTGGGCCAACAGGTGACGATGATTTGCCCCAAGAGTTGGCTTCTTATTTTGAAACACACTACATTGGAGGAGAAGAAGAGGGCCTGGGGCCTCTTTTTCGAGGGCATAGATTTGAACCCATGTAGAAGGAAGGAACCCATAGGTGGAAGATAAGTGCTTAGTTAGGTACAATCCACACACACACACAGAATCAGTTCTTTGTGCAGCATTGCCATGAATCTACATACACGTACACACATTTTAAATGTTTTCAGATATTTTGTATTTTGAAATAAAGTCTCTCTAATTTTGTTATTCATTTTTTCATGTTTCATTATGTCCTTTTAAATTAATGTACCTCTCTTATTTTTCATGATTTTTTCTTTTACAGCAAAATTGCCTTTATGGCCAATTAGTTATGTGGCGAAAGTGCTTATGGCAAAGATGTGGCGAAACTACCAGACATCATTACAGTTATCTTTTCTCAGTTTGTGGCTGTTCTCCTTCTGTCTGTGGTGTCTTTTGATGAATTGGCATTTTCAATTTTAATTGTCAGATTCATCTTCCCACACCATCAATCCCGAGATCATGAAAATACTAGCCTATATTTTCTTAGAAAAGTTGTATAATTTTTGTCTTTCACCTTTAAGTCTATAGTGTACCTGCTCCTGATCTTTGTGCCAGGCGAGAAATAATTTAGTTTCTTTGTTGATCAGTCATTTAAGCACCATTTTTTGAAAAGTCCCTATTTCCTCCTCTGATCTGCAGTGTTAACTTGTCATCAACTAAGTACTCATATGTTTGTGCTCTGTGCATAGGTTTTCTTTTCTATTTTATTAGTTGGTTTATGGATCCCTGTGCTAACACTACACAGTTTAATTTACTGTGTATTTACAATAATTCTTGATCTACTAAGATAAGTCCTTTGAACTTACATTTCAGGAGTTTCTTGGCTATTTTTGGATCATTAGACCTTGATACACATTTTAGAATCAACTTCCCAGATTACACACACACTCATACCTTTTGGGATCTCCTTTGGAATCACATTGAATTTATAGATCAATGCATGCGAGCGTTAACGTATTTATGGTATGGAGTCTTCCAGTCCATGAACACGGTGCTTCTCTCCTTTTATTTAGGTCTTATTAAATGTCAACAAAATTACACAATTTTGTCTCTAGCATCTTTTATTAGATTTATTTGTAGATATTTCACATTTTTCAGTGCTGTTGTATTTTTTAAAATTATATTTTGTTTTTATTCATTTGTGTACATTACTTTAACACTGTCTTATGATTCTTCTAAGTTTTCTACATAGACAAGCAAATCATCCTTAAATAAAGTTTATGTTTTCCTTTGGGTTTTATTTTTCCAGATGTCCTGGTTGGGGCATCCAATATAGTGCTAAACAAAAGTGATGAACAAGAGAAGCCGTATTTTTTGTTTTACTGCCCCTATAGAGTTATTTTTAATAAATGGCTTGGTGTATTTAAAAAGAATATATATTCTGCAGTTCAGTGTAGTGTTTTATAAGGGTCAGTTGAATCAACTTTTCAATTGTATTCAAATCTAATATAGGCTAAGTAGACATTTTTATGTGTTTGTGCTTAACACCATTCATCAATTTTTGGCAAAATCTCTCACTTTGATGATGGAATATCAATTAGTTCTTGCAGTTCTTTCAGTTTTTGCTTTGTATATTTTGATAATACTACACGATACTGCACTTGAGGTTTGTGGTGTCTGGTGATTCGAACATTTAACATCTAGGAACACTTTATAGTCTTGGCTTCAAAGTCTATTTGGTGTGATATTCATAGTGCAGTTTTCTTTTGATTATTAGTCATGTAGTGTATCTTTTTCTGTTTTTATTTTTGACCTCTGTATGCTTGTGTTTTAGGTGTGTCTCTTATTAACAACAGATAGCTGAGTTTCTTAAATTTTTTGACAATGTTTGAATTTTCCTTGAGGAATTCCATCCATTTACATTCAGTTTACATATTACTACAGAATGGTATTTTGTGTTGTACATCTTTTTTTAGTGTTTATGTTTTTTCTCTCCTTTTGGAGAAGGATTGGTTATTGTTTCTTCTACCTTTTGTCCATTACTCTTTTTCCTGCTCTTTTAGCATTACCCTCAACATTTTAATACACTCACCTAATTTATCAAAGTCTGAAGTTATCCACTCCCCTCTCTTCCTCCTAAGTAGTACAAGGCACTTTAGAGGACTTTAACTCTGAAGTCATCACCTCAAAATTATATGCTAGTCTATCATGTGTTTTATTTCTAAATTGTTAAGCCCCTATAGTACACCATTGTGATTGTTTAATCAGTATTTACTTAGCTTTACTACTGCATTTACACTTTTTTTTTTTTGGCTCATTATTCCTTCTTGAATCTTAGATCATCCCAGTTTCCTTTTGCTTAAAGTACATCCTTTTGAATTTCTTTTAGTGAAAGACTGCAGGTAGCTTAGTTTTGTGTCTCTGAAAAAATTTTATCTTTGTTCTTGAAAAATATGTCCATTGATTATCCAGTTTTAGATTGACTGCATTTTCTCTAGAACAATGGAGTTACTTGTCTCCATTCTGGCTTCCATTGTAGACATAGAGAAGTCAACTGATAGCCGATCCTTTGAAAGTTTCCATCATTTTGTTGTCTGATTTAAAGATTTTTGTCTTGACATTGGTAATATTCTTGTATTGACATTGTTAATTCTCTGTAGTCTCATATAATGTGCCTAGATAGGAATTTCTTTTTCCATTTATCTTACCTGGTATTTGTCTTGTAGCTATGTAGGCTGATCTCTTTCATCAGTTCTGGAAATTCTTGGCCATTTTTTTTCTTGGAAATATGCCTCAAGTTTTTTGTCTCAGCATTGAATTCTAAATAATTTTTGCAAATATATCTTCCAATCACTAATTCTCTCTTTAGTTGCTTTAAATACTGTTAAACCCTTACATTGAGTTTTAATGTCTGTTAAATTTTCATTTCTAGTTTTGCTTTTTGTAAATCAGCTTGGTTTTTATAATTTTCTTCTCTTTATTAATATGTTCAATTCTCTAAACATACTGAACCTAGTTATCTTATTTTCATATCTAATTTCAATATCTAAACTCTGTAAGGTGGGCTTCTGCTCATGATGTTTCTGACAGCTAGCTTTCATAAGTGTTTCTGTTGTATTTTGTGGATTTTGACTGAATTTGTATTGTAGAACTTGGTGAGAATTATTTGAGGCCTGGGTTGTTTGTGCCAGAAGCACTGCTAGCTCATGACCTCTTTAAAATAAATCTTCGGTTTAAGGTTTTCAGACCACTCTACTAATCCATGTGAAAGTTAGTTTGGGGATATTACATCTCCAGGGAAATTTTACTCTTTTCTTCCCCATAGCAACTTTTGAAATAAGCAGTTTTCCTTGTATTCTCTGGCTGGATGAGGGGAGGGGGTAAAGTGGTTTACTTCTAGTTTGTCCTTAATGAACCTGATGGAAATCCAGATTTACCAATTAAGACTCCCCACTTAGAAGTGTGTTTTTTCTTCTCTTTCCTGTACTGCTATCCCAAAATCTGAAGTTAATTTCACTTGGTTAAGCAAATACAGTCATGCGTTGCATAATGACATTTCGGTCAATGATATACCTCATGTATGATGGCGGTTCCATAAGATCAGTACCAGATGGCCTAGGTGTGTAGTAGGCTATACTATATAGGTTTGTGTAAGTACACTTGATGTTCGCACGACACTGAATTGTATAACTACGCATTCTTCAGCATATTCCATCGACAAGTGATACATGGCTGAACTCAAGCTGAGTGGGCCTTCACTGTTTCCTTACCTTGCTGGCTTCTCATTCTCACTTCGCTTTTGGACTCTTGTCTATGTTTTACTCACTTCCTCAGTCAACACATTGATGCATTAAAGAAGTATGTATAATATTTTATCTAGCACATAGAGTTTCTCCTGGAGAGTTGTCCTAAGGCATAATTGGAAGGAACCTCCAGTCTGCAGTACTGTGTCATGCCTGTGGTTCTTTGCCTGGCACTTCTTACGTATACTCACTGTAGGTAATCAGTAGCTTTTTTTCTCACGGAATATCAGCTTAGGTTTCTAAAGTAGAAACTTAAATTAGTCTTCTGGAAAAAAATTCTCTGTGAATACAAACTAATATTTGTTATATTTTGAACTGAAAACAATGCATAGACGTGGATGTCTCATCCAGATCCTCCAGATCACAAACATTGGCAAGAGTGCAGTAATTGTAGGGCGCGATTGAAAGGAAGAAATGGCTTTTTTGGTTTATTGCTATAATCAGACAATAAGAGACACATGAACAATGTCAAGCATATTTTAATTTGTCTCAAAATCATTCTTGTTCATGGAGATTAACTTTTTTCTTCTGATCTTTGTATTTTAACTTAAAAAAACCCACGTATTAAAGTTTAAACATTTTGCCCAAAGAGGGCAGTATTCACCTATAGTAGAATGTAAAGGGACTGAAAAATTACTGGAGAGAAGGCGAATGAATGTATTTTTCCTCATAAGGTTAATAAAGTTTCACAAAACTACCTCTCCGCCACTCACCAGGTTTGTATCCCAGTTTGGGACCATCCAAGTTTTAATTTGTTTTTCTAATACTTTTACATTTTTTAAAGTGCTCTTTTAGGGACAAGATTTGTTTGAAAATTTTAGTCTTTACAGATAAAACCACAGACCTTTCTTAAATACTTGCTAACAGAGTCACCAAAAAGTACGTGTTTAACTGCAAGGCATATTTATTGAAGAAGTCTGCTGTTTTCACTAGGGTCCCCAAAGAAGGGCCACTCACCTCAGTGAAACGTGGCCAGTGAAAACTGCTCATGAAAAATGAGTGTCTCCAGCCAATAGGGCATCACTGAGTGGAGAAGTGGCTCAGCCTTGTTCTATTTTACACTTACATGTATGTTTGTGTATCAGTTTGTCTCCTGTACAAGTAGATACATGAATGAGTTCATGGTTTAAACATAGTTTTAAACATTAAATGTTAAAGGAAGAAATAAGTAGTGGTTTGCATCGTATATTAGTGAAGTGCTTTGGATTTCAGTAGAATGAGCAGAAGGAAATGAAACCATTTTTTGAGAGCATAGTTTGAGCACAGAAGGAATTATATGCACCTAGATCAACTAATTAGAACTCTGCCTGTCCTTTAGGATTTGGTACTGTTACCGGGGAAAAAGAAGAAAAGCTGTTCTGCATGGATTCAGTAAATAATCAACTTGAGCTTCAAAAGGACAGCTAGGGGCTAAGAGGCTGGGGCTTACGTAAGATGTGCAGAGGAAGCAACTTTGGAAAAGTGTACATTTGCATTATGCTGCTGAAGAGGAACGTTTGTTTCAGAAAGAGGCTTTTGCACTGACGGCATCTCCTCATCCCTGGGAGTCCAGTGCCCCCTAGAGCCTTCCGCTGTCCTCAGCCCTGTAATGTGGTCCTCCTCCAGGATTGGCCAGGGACTGCGTTTTCCTGGGAGCCTGCTTATTAGCTAGGGATCCCAAGCTCAGCTCAGCTCAGCTCAGCAGCAGCTGCCACCGCCGCCACCACCGCTGCTGCTGCTCTTGCTCCTGCTGCTTTGCTTCCAGCAGCGAATGTAGCAATGGAGCCCAGACTTCTCTGCTGGACCACTTGTTTTCTCCTGGCTGTGTGGTGCCTGCCAGTGCTGCCCTGCCCTCGCCGGTGCCTGTGCCTGCAGAGCACCGTCCGCTGCATGCACTTGATGCTGGATCAGGTTCCTCAGGTGCCGCAGCAGACCGCAGTCCTGTAAGTTCGCACATGATCCCTGTTCAGCAGTGCTCCACTGCCCTCTGCTGAGACGAAGCCCTTCTTTTAACTTAGAATTCCTGATGCTCTTCCTGCCTGTATAACTGGAAGAAGTTTTTCACTTTTCAAACAACTTTATGGTTGTGCTCTCTTGGACTAGAAAATGTGAACAATGATGAGTTGAAATAAATATATTTCCTCTAGGTGCAGTTCTGTTTTCCAAAATCTTGCAGAATTGACCATTGAGAATTTTCATCTTTGTTCTTCCCTCAATAATTTCCCTGCATAGGTTCTCAATTTGTTCCCTTTCATCCTCTCCTCCCAAATCTTTCCTACTCTTAATTGGATCAGCATGTATCTGTCTTGTTTGGAAAGAACTAATTTAGCTTTGGAGTGTGGTTCCAATTTACTTGGCACTGGCAAACTGTGTCTCTTTTGCTCATTGTTGGGCTTTGTATTGCGGGTGCCTCCCACGTTGGTGATGTTCTCAGCTTCAGGCCCTGGAAGCATTTATTGGCTTCCCAAAGCAAACCCTCCAGGAGTCCAGCAGAGCACTGGGTGCTTGGAAGCCTTACTGAGCAGTGACTAACTAATCAGCACCTAGGAGGCATTATAGAACAGTAGAATAAACCAGAATTTAGGATTCAAATGAACCTGGGTTCAAATCCTACCTCCTTGCCTTTAATATGGGGATAATAAACTTGTATTATTGAATTGACATTTAGATTGAATAATATATGTAAAGTGTAAATCTTTTATTGTCATAATTTTCAAGCTTTACACCGCAAAAGAAAAGGAAAAATGCTGAAAGGATATGCTGGTTCAAAGGGGTCACTGCTCCACGGAAGTTTTTGCGGATGCTGTCATGTCCATGGAAAAGAGATCTGCTCTCCCTGTTTGAAGTCCATTCTTGGGCAGAGGGAAATTGCCTCAGACTCACGGAATTTTGAGACCTAAGATGAGCACTGTTTGTTTTTTGGTCATAATCATGAAATGAGCAGTTTGGTAATGAAAAGTTGAAGTTGGTGGTTCGTAGTTGTGTAGAAAACAACAAATATATGGTCTGTACATCTTACTCTAAAACTAACAGGAAAGATTCTTGAAACTGGGACATTGCATTGTGCAGGCAGTCAGGGCATAGATCTAGAGGGCCCTTCATACTCGTATCCATCCCTTTGTCATTCTGTAATGACGGTTTCTGGCAGATGGCAACAGAACCTTAGAGAAGGGGCAGCTTATCTAATCAAGTGCCGTGGAATTCAATAAAATGCTAGTGAAGGTCCCATCTGGACCTTAGATTTTGCTTCTTGGGTGTTTCAAAGAAGACATTAGCACTCATAACACACTTTTCTGGAGTAATGAACACATTGAGAGGACATCGTCAATGTAGTTGTGAAAAGCCTTCCATAGTGTGTAGAAAGAAAGCCTAGTGGTTGGTTCTCGGCCAGGCCTGCCTGTGAGCCTGATGCCACTACAGATGAAGTGTGTGTGGCCTTGGGTGAGTTCTCCACTTCTTGGGGTGTCAGTTTCCTAATTTGTAAAATGGGGATGCTAATAGTGTTCACTCTGTCGGGTTATTATGATGATTAATGAGTTAAACCATGTTAAATACTTAGGAAAGTGTCTGGCTTTACTAAGAACTAGGGAAGTTTTCGCTTTTCTTATTATGTTTACAATTAAAGATAGGAGCTACAAACTCAAATACCTGCAGGAAACTGGCTGGAAAAGTAATTTGAGGGAAGCGGCTTGGATGAAAGACAAACTACTGTGTGAGTGGAATGATGGACAGCAGCTGACCTCCAGCCTGGAGTTTGGGACTGTGAGGAGGGAGAGCAAGTCGGCCTGATGGGCCAGCAGGCTACTGAGCTGATTGCTGCCCTGTGGAATTTGGGCCTATTGTTAATGAGCTTACTATATTTTTTAAGAAAATATGGAATTTAAAAATGAAATTTCCTAACTTTTAAATATTAGCAGCCAATTAAGTTTTTTAAAAGTGAAAGGCCTAACCACACAAATTTGTAGGTTACTTTTAGCCCAAACCTTCTGGTTTGTGACTTTTATTGGTGAAATGATATAAACGCTAAGAAATATATGTGCAGTGTATAAAAATTGGTCCTTTACTTTCTTCCAGTCCAAAATCCTTGACATAGGATTATATTTTCATCTAAGCAATATCTGAAGGACCACAGCTAACTGCATTGAGATAAAAATTCTGAAAAAGAAAAAGCCAATCAACCTTTGAAAGCTAAGGCAAATTGGGGCCTGGCTAAATTTAACAGCAGAATCAAAGAGTTTTTGCTAAACCATACTTAAATATATGTGTATTGTCACCAAAACAGTGGAAACAATGTAAATAACATATTTAATGCTATAAATGGCCAAACTGCTTAGTTAATTTAAGTAGTAGTATTGTTATAATTTCCTTGATTTCTTTCTTTACATGTTTTTAAAATTTTAACCTTAAAACAGAAAATATTTTTCTCAATAATAGATTAAAAAACCTTACTAGGGGCCGGCCCGGTGGTGCAGCGGTTAAGTTTGCACGTTCCGCTTCTCGGCGGCCCGGGGTTCGCTGGTTCGGATCCCGGGTGCGGACATGGCACCGCTTGGCACGCCATGCTGTGGTAAAGTAGAGGAAGATGGGCATAGATGTTAGCTCAGGGCCAGGCTTCCTCAGCAAAAAGAGGAGGACTGGCAGTAGTTAGCTGAGGGCTAATCTTCCTCAAAAAAAAAAAAAAAACCTTACTGTACTTTAAGATTAATTATGGTTAATCAGGATTTTAAGTTTAGGAAAATGCAAAACTACTCCCCTAAATTTTAATTTGAGTCTATCTATAAAGATGTCATTATGTATTCAAAACAAATATCATTTAGCAAATAGTCTAAATGGACAGAATATTTAGAAACTCTCTCTTCATGCTGTGTATTTTAGTAAAACAAACCTTTTAGAATTAAAGTTACCAAATCAAAAATTTCTAGTAATGAACATAACATTTTTAGGGAGCCTGTTCAATAAACAGAAGCCCTGCTTAGCTTTAGTTCGTTCCATGTTATCCCAGGGTCATTAGGTTGTACTTGAGAATCTTAGTTGCTAGTTAAGAAAAGTAATGTTCTTAGAATTCCCAGGAATGGGGAGATTGGGCCTCCGATGGACTCAGGACTTCACTAGAACATACTCTGAAAACATCCTGATTACATTAGAAAAATGCATAAGCTTAGGGCTGTTTTGATGATTGAGGATTTCCCTGAAAGTTTTAAATACACAAGTATGTACAGTGTGAAGTTTTAAATATTTAATTTAAAGGCCTTTGCTTTATATACAAAGCGTGCCTTCCCCTCCAAATAATACAAAACCAGAGGGATGAGCTGAAGGTGGGAAATGGGAAGCGGACTTAAGCTCAGTCATGAGAAAATTTATCCAGCTGATGAAAATGTCATCTTGTTCAAGAAGAAACTAGGATTCCATCAGCTGTTTCCAGTTTACACCCCAGCTAGATTTTTTTTTTTTTTAATATAACCATCAGGGGTTACTTTAACCTTTGGAACAGAATTTTTCGTAGCTTTTCTATGACTGACATAATTTGCGGGCTTTGAATTATCACATAACAGTAGTGAATAGGCCTGAACTCCCTAGACGTTTCCCCCATTTGATGTGGTTGAAATGAAGCACGAGGGGACCTAGCCGAGCTGTATCCAAATTCAGACCTACCCCAGGTGTCGACCTGTCGGGGAGAGAAATGGAACGAAAAGTTTAAATGCATTTCCTGTTTAATTGCCTACTAGTAAGTCAGGGTGGACTATTTCAGCAAATGTCCCCAATTTTGGCTTAACACGATACAGCCTCACTGCCCTCACTACTCAGGCCAGTGTGGTCCTCAGAGAGGACTGGAAGGGGCTGTTTTGGAAGGCCAGGTGAATGTTCTTGGAGCCCAACGGAGGAGAGTGGGTGAAGGGACAGTGAGGAGAGGGCAGGTCAAGGGGTGCAGAGAGGTAAAAGCCACTGGTTGTTAGCAGTATTGTCCAGGGTGTGACCCACCCTGATATTTGGGAGTCATCCTTCAATCAAACCAACCTACAGGAGAATTAGCTTAGGAGATAAATGAATTCCATTTGGGACATGTTAATTTTGGGGTCCACAGTGGGACAAACAGTTGAAGATATCCAGCAGGCAGGTACAGGAACCTGGAGATACAGATCTGTGATGCTGAGCAGTCCCGTAAAGCACCAGAGAGGGTGCAGGGTGAGAGTGATGGGACAAGAACAGGTTCTCCCAGAACACACCATTGAAAGGGAGAAAAGTGAGCCCCAAATGAGAGGGAGATGGAACGGTCTAGAAGGCCCAGGCAGGGAAGGGAGTGGGGTTTTCCAGAGGGAGGCAGGACCCAGGAACAGCAGAGACCAGTTTGGACACTGGAAGAGCCTGGCAATTAGGATGGTGTGGATGGTTTAGCAAAAGCAGCTTCAGCAGTGAGGCAGGAACAGAGGCCAAACTGCAAATATCAAGGAGTAATAGGCTTGCTTTTCCAGACTTCAGAACTCAGCCTCCATCAAGGAGGTGAGTATTAGCATTCTCATCTCTGAACCTCACTATCCTCATCTGCAAAACAGGGACGAATAATTGCCTATTGATGCCGGGAACCGGATCCGTGTGGGTCTCATCTCAGGACTTCCTACAACAGCCTGAACTGAGATGTATAAGCTGATCAAGTTAGTGGACTAGAACAGTGTTGTCTACACTAAACTCTGCATTTCAATTCCTGCTGTGGATTCTATAAATAAGATGAAGGGAAGCATTATGCAATAACAGCTTTTGGGGGAGTAGCTGCAATATGAGGCAGCAAAGCTGTGTTCCTCTCTCCAGTTGGAGAGCTAGTGCATGTGTGAAAAATAACAATATACAGGTCTGGAGCAAGAAAGACCGATGTGTTTTCCATTTATGAAGTAAGAAAGGATGGTGAATGTTCTGGTTTGTCAACTGGATGAGTAATGCAGACAGTGAAAATAAGTGACAAAAGGGAGGGTAAAATCTGAAGAATTGAGAAAATTTGTTGAGTTTTACCTGGGTATCCTGGTGGAGAGGGTAGGGGCTCAGAAATATTGTAAGCTTAGGAGGCAAGAAGATGCAGTTCTGAGAGTCACTGGGGTAAGAGTGTGCATTATTTAAATGAAAGAGAGGAAATGAGATTTCCCAGGAGGCACTTGTAGAATGAGAAAAGGCTACATAGGCTAAAACTCTAGAAAGCTCCACAGTCAAGGAAAGAAAATTATAAAAAAGAGCCAGGACCGTCCCCTGTGGTTGTATAGGCTGTGCACTGCACAACTCCTCACTGCTGGAAATGGTGCCCGCTGCAGTCGTGCAACATGGTGACCCTGGGGAAAAAAGAAAGAGGAGTCAGAGAAGAACACAACCACCAAGGAAGCAGGAGAAGTATCAGAACAGAGTATTCTCATTATTTCAAGAGGGAGGAGGGCAGTCAAATTTGGCAGAAGAAGTTGAGGTAGCAGAGTGCAAATTTTGCCTTCAAGAAGTTGGAAAACAAGGAGAAAGTCAAAGGAAGTTTGCTTGTTTTTTAAAGGATAAGGAAGTGTTTTGTACGTATGGTAGGCAAAGGGAATGAAAGTAGTGTAGGAAGAGTGAGGAAATGAGAGAAGAGACATGAATATGTTTTTATTGCAGTTCCCAGGAGAGGTGTTAGCTAACAGATTAGGGTAAGTAAGTAACCGAGAGCTTGATGTCTAGATAGACCAGGCAGGATGCAGACCTTCTTATCTGAGAGGCGGAAAATCCAGCAGGACACAGCCTCCAAGCCACAGAGAGCCAAGGCATCTGGAGGCCACCATGCTGCAGCAGACGGCCAGCCCAGGCTCAGAATGAGTCTAACATCCGTGTTTCTTGCTCCAAAGGGAGAGAGAAATATGATAATAGTGTTGAGAATAGCACAACATCGGTTGAAAAGGAGACAGTGGATGTTGAGCAACTAGATATTTCTGTTAATTTATTCCATTGCTTCAATGGCATCTTTCACAAATAATTTTTATGAAGTGTTGTTTTATTCAATAAAGTGGTAAATTGACTTAAGGTGATTATCTTAGTCTGCTCAGGCTGCTATAACAAAATACTATAGACTGAAAGGCTGAAACAAAATTTATCTCTCACAGTTCTGGAGGCTGGGAGGTCCAAGATCAGGGCGCTGGCCAATGTGACATGTGGTGAAGGCTCTCTTCCTGGTCCAGTGAGATGGCTGCCTTCTCACTGCATCCTCACATGGCAGAGAGAGATCATCTCTCTCCTGTTTCTTCCTATAAGGGCACTAATCCCATTCATGAGAGCCCCACCCTCATGATCTAATTACCTTCCAAGGTGCTACCTCCAATACCATCACACTGGGGATTAGATTTCAACATAAGAATTTTGAGGAGACACAAGTGTTCAGTCCATAGCAGTGATTTCGGTTTGAATTATCTAATTTGTTTATCGAAAATAAATAGGTTACAGCTATAACTTAAACATCTTGATATGTTCTTTATTTCATCTGTATGTTCTTTTCTGCTCTGAGATACAATAAACTACTTCTTAGGATACATGGAGGCATAGACTACACAATTCTCCTTGCTATTGCATAAAGTCGACCGTGGCTGACCAAAATTCAAATCCCAGAACTTTTTCCAAATGCAAAATGAAAGCATTTAAATATTCTGACTTTCTTTCAGGCAAGAGGGTAGCCACAAGAAATGACACAACACAGTTTTATTGTCAAACTCCAGACTTATGCAGTGAAAAACTGAGTTATGTTTAAAAATCATCTTGTTTTACTGCTCCTTCTGATCAGTTAGATGACTTTGTCAGTCCTCTAACAGTGACTCTTCATTGGCGTAGTAAAGAAAAAAAAAACAAGCAAAAAACAAAAGTTATGCCATTCTGATTGCTTTTTGTTTGGATTTTAAAATTTAAAAAAAAAATAAACATGATTTCAGCTAGATACTTTTTAAAAATAAATTCGTAAGTCTAATAACTTCATTTTTTTTTTAACAAACAGAACCAAAAAGCCCTCATTTAACCCCAAATGCTACCATTTGGGTACAAATGGTTAGATATAATATGATAATATCCATAATATTTTTGTAAGTGATTCCAGGAGTAAGAATGTAAATCTTAAGATTCATCTACCAATGTCACCTGGAGTGTGAGCCTCATGAGTAATTAGAAGAGGCAGCTGCCTTCACACATGGTCTGAAAAAAACCTAGAGGTCTCCTCAAAAATAGATTCCCAAACAGCTTACCAGATCATGGCATTTGCCATGATCTGCCCTTGGGTTAGATGACCTAAGACTCCAATGAAAGGTGTCCATTTTATCTTGCAGGAATGTTGTACGCTTACCAATCAAATAGGACCACTGAATCAGTTCATTAAATGAGTACCTAACCAAAGGCTAACCCCTGATACAATTAGAATATAAGTGGAACGTGAGTGTTTCTGTGAAGATGCAGCAGAAAGTCCAGAGATGCAGGAAGCCAAATGGGCTTTGCACATGCTGCTTTTTCTGCCTGGAAGACACGCATGTCCGTTGTTGCTCACTTGGCCTACCCCTGCTTATTGTTCAGAGCTCAGCTCGGAGCTCACCTCTAGGAAGGCTTCTCGACCTCCCTTCCCTTTCTCCAAGTCTGGGTGAAATGCCTTTCCTGTCTTGTCTAAACCAGGGAATATGCCACATGGGTTTAGGATTAACTTGTCTTCCTCACAGACTGAGTCCCTCATGGGGCAGAGAAGATAGATGACATCTTTTCTTTTCAAACTCATAGGGTCTGCCAACATAAAATATGTTGAATACATGAATGAACCAATTGGAAATGAAACTTGAGGGGTGCCGAACATGTCATCCATTTGGCAGTTTTACGTAAGGCAGGCCCTGCATTCTAAGAAAACTCCTGACTACTCTCCATTTGGCAGGGAGGTGGCCTGGACTGAAACGATTTCTGTTCGCTGTGACCCTTACCTACTGCCTCACCTGTGTTGACGACCACTCTCCTAGGAAGGACGTGTGGCATTTAACTGTGGGCTTAGAGAAGAAAACAGATCCTTAGAGACAAAAATCTCTAGGGAAAATGAGATAAGGGAGAAAAGAGAATTAGAGGCCCAAAGTTCCAACAAGTTGATATGTGAATGCTGACTGATACTGTGATGCTGGGGTCTGGGAAGGCTGTAGGGAGAAACTTATGAAGATCTCTATTTCTCCACTTGGTACCCTTGGTTTAAACCAAGTTTCAGCCTATGGGAAAGTGGTTTGTTTTCTCCTCCAGCCCCACATATCTGCCTCAGAGTCCGTTCCCACCTGGAGCTGTTCCCTTGCTAGGTCACTCTGTCCTGTTGGAGAGAGAGACTTTGCCATGGTCTATACATGTCCACAAGCATAAATGAAAAGCTGTGGCCACATTGAGAAGTTACTTTTAAAATGTTCCCATTGGCTAACAGCAGCCACTAAGTAGGGATAATAACTCAGTCCCCATGGGAATCCTTCACAGCTCTCACAGTACCACTCCAAGAAAACAGTACCACCAGTTATTACATTTTTAAAACTTCCAAATATTTGTTATAGTGATAATTATTTCATTTACTTATACCTCACATTTGCCCAGAAAGGATTTCAAGTAGCCAATTGCTATTCTTAATTAAGGGAGAAGGTAAAAAAATCAATGTTTCCCATCTACTTTTTCTAGATTTTGTATTTTCCCTTTTCGTACTTGTTTTATTTCTGATCACGTTTCTCTTTTAATATGAATCTCCTTGAACTTATTGAATGCAAAAGAAGAGAAAGTGGAATCCTGTCAGAAGAACAGAATACCTTTTTTCCCAAGTGTCACATCCTTAAGCATGATTTTACAAAGGTTGTAAGTATCTGAAACGATGATTTAATGTTCAGTAGATGTTCTTTGTTTCTCAAACTAAAGGTTTTACAGTGTTTGGGAAATAGATAAGAGTCAAATCCTTAGCCTAGGAGAGTAGGTTTAATAGATTGTAATCTTCTGATAAAATCTGTGGATTTGGTTTTTCCAGTATAGAGGCACACTCGTTTTGATATTATGGTCATCCTGATCAGATCTTTTCTGGTCCCAAAGCCACCACTCCATTGTAGCAAGCAGCTTTGTGTAATAGAAAGGGGGAAATTCTTCCAAGTCCCGCTGATTATAATACAGGAAGAGTTCGCAGTTCCCTGTCCATGTTTGTCATAGCTTTGAACAAAGTTTCATACCAATTCAAACCGGAGATTGTAAATTGTAAGTTTTTTCCAGATTCTAGTATGTATTTATAAAGATTCTGAGATTTGTGTTGTGGGAAAATGCTCTCTTCATCTTTCCCTTGGGAGGCATCTGTAGGCAAGAAGGAGAATTTTAAGTTTTTTGTGTGTGTGCGCCTACACAGCTGTAGAAGACTGGAGCTTTAGAGTTCTTCAAAATAAGGTGGATGTGACGGTAAAAAGATCAGTGGTTGCCATAATTTGGGGGAAAGAGGGATGAATGGGTGGAATAAATAGGATTTTTAGGGCAGTGAAACTACTCTGTATGATACTACAATGGTGGATGCATGTTATTATACATTTGTCCAAGCCCATAGAATATGCAACACCCAGAGTGAACCCTGATGTAAAGTACAGACTCTCAGTGATAATGATGGGTCAATGTAGGTTCATCAATTGCATTGCACCACTCTGCTGGGGATGTTGATAATGGGGGAAGCTGTGCATGTGTCGGGGCTGGGGTATATGAGAACTCTCTGTACTTTCTGCTCAGTTTTGCTGTGAATCTAATACTGTTTTAAAAAATAAAGTTTAAAAATATAAAATAAATAAAAGAGGATCCCTGAGGAGGTACAATGCAGTGGTCTAGTAGGGATCAGGAAATTTTGGAGATCTAGAAAGTACCCAGAAGCAAGGGGTAGGGAAGCTAGCTGAAAAAGCAAACCACTTTTACATTAAAATCTCTTGGGTGTAGTTATGGAGTGAAGCCAGCTTTAGTGTTTGGGGAGGAAGCCTGGTGACAGGTCTACAGAGAAATCAAGCATCCTGGTGTGGGTCTGTTCGTAGATATGAGCAGGCAGTCAGCAAGGTTTGAGGTCTGAGGAAAGCATATATAAATTTGTTTTAAAAGGGTAGGTCCTGCTGCTAAATGCTTTCCTATGGCATGCTGCACTTGCTTCTTGACAGCTTTCATCAATGTTTATGTTTACTTATTTAATGTTTTTCCCATGACTTCTGAGCTCCAACAAGAAGGGCCCTTTCTGTCTTTGTTAGCATTCTATCCCTAGCTCATAACACAGTTTTCTGGAATAAAGGAGATGCTCAATAAGCATTTGTTAAATGAAATAAGTAGCAACATTACCATTAATAATGGAATAGTGGTTTCAGCGTCCCAAGTGGTGTCTGTGTGCCAGGCCTGACTAAATGTAGTAAGACACGTGCACAGAACCTCTTTCTCTTCTCACACCTCCCCTGGGAAGGAGGTACTGTCTTCACCATTTTATCACTTTACAGATTCAGCTTGGAGCCTGCTGCTTGCTGGGACTGAGACAGGCCAGGCTCATGTCCGCGGAGCTCTCCTTCTAAGGGAGGACACAAATGAGGCTGTGAGAGAGGCCTGGTTTGGGCGGAGCATTCGCTCCTTTAGAAGGAATGGTCCCAGAGGCCCACTGACGTTTGTCGTGGGATCTGAATGACCAGAAGGAGCAGCCTTTCCAGGGTCTGAGCTGAACATGGCCAAACAAGGACCGAAGGTGGGGACAAGCACGGTGCTTTTAAGGAGAGAAAGGCCAGAAACAGATGAGGAACGAAAACAGGCAGGAGCCTAGCAGGCGGGATGGGGGCGGCCATGTTCTAAGCGTCAAGCCAGCCTTGGAGACGGCGACACCGAGATCCCGCCGCCAGGGGCGCGCAGGTCGGGGCCCGGCGGGGGAGGAGCCGACTCCGAGGCCCGAGGGCGCAGGCGCGGCGCGCGCGGTGGTGCCGCCGGCCTCCTTCGGAGCAGCGCGCGCTCGGGGCTGCGGTGGCTACCGGCTCGGCCCGGCCCCTGGGCGAGCTGCCCCGCGGTCCCTTCCTGACGGCTCCTACTCCCCTCTACCCCCGCGAGTCTCTTCTCAACGCAGTAGCAGGAGAAAGGGTGCCTTCCTGACGTTTCTCTCCAGACACCATGGCCCACTGCTTTCTCCCCCCTATCCGTGAGCCTGGGCCACACGTCTTCTTACCTTTCGTCCCTTGTGTGGGTTTCCGTTTGTTTGTGTTTTAAGCCAAGACTTTCCCCATCTTCAGACCTTGTCTCTAAGCTCTTGCCATGCCCTTAAACACTAAACCTTGGAGCCTAGGACAGTGCTTGAGAGCAGACAGTCGTTCTTCCAGAAAGGATTATAGGAATCCTGGAGTCTCTTCGCCTCAGTAAAAAATAGTGGTGCCACTGCCCTCATTCTCAACCATGCATTTTGGGTGAGAATAATTTCACTCCTAGCTCTACAGGGGCAATAGTTCCATAAATCCTGAAAATTATTAGCCAATATACGTACATTTATTACTAATAGTTATTGTACTAATCAGAATGGCAATAAAATCCCATTTTGTTCCCTTGAACTACCCTTTAAACGTCCATGTCTTCAAGTATTATCTAACCAGCCATGCTTGTTGTTTCATCCAGGTTCTTTGCCCAGTGCAAATAACGACTATTACGTTGTTTGTAATGAAACCAAAGCAGTGAATTCTGGGTTTAAGAGTGAGGACAAGTTTTAGGGAGTGTGAAGTGCAGTGACCAAGAGCACGTTAGAAGCAGCTTGTTCTGTCTACAGTGAATTGTCTGATACCAGCAAGGAGCCTGATGGTGAGCCCAGGACTTTGACTGGAGACCATTTGCCCAGAGAAATGTGTCTTGGATGTTTGTTTATAATTTGACAAATCGTAGAAACATTGCAGTCTGGAGCATTGCAATTATTTTGATAAGTAAAAGATACGTATGAAGATATTTTAATTTTAACTGTAATATAATTTTTCCTACTAAAAAGAAGAGTGAAATGAACCTCTGTTTTTCAGTTGTTTTAGGCACTAAATTCTGATTTTTTCTACATTATCATTTTATGTTATAAAATTTACAGCAACATTGTAAAGGGAAACAGTGCAGAATGATGGTTTCTAACTGCAGGAGAAAATTCTGTGCTGCTAGTAAATGCTCCTCTGATGAACAAGCATAGTGTTTATTGTGTGTTCAGGCATTCCTCTAACTTTTATTACTAGAAGCAAATTGTATTTGTTTCCGTGTAATATTGATGCAATTAGGAGTGATGCTCGTGTAAAAAGCGACGGGGGATGCAAAGATTGACTGTAGTAAGAGAAGTACACCAAACAGGCTATCCAACTGTCGGGTTTTCTCTTTAATGTTATGTGAACTGTCTAAAGGCCCTAAGGTTACTTGCTACTTGCAATGATTTTACACTGCACTGATAACAAATATGAAAGAAGCATATGAAATCCATGAGTGAGGTTATCATATGAGTGTGTTATGTGGATCTGATTAAGAATTCACAAAAATAATAAAGCATAGTTTGTCAAGGAGCAGTAATTAGTTTTTGACTGGTAGCATATGCAGTTTTGTTCTTTGTCAGTGTTACAAGGATCTTTCACACATTAACAAATATGACAATGATGTCTCATTGAAATGTCTTCTCAAGAGCTGACAAAGTAAATTTGTTTGTCAAATATGTTTATCAAATATGTTCACTTCTTGCTAGGGAAAAAACATCCTTTTAAAATTTTTGCTCTCATAAGATTTTACAGTTTGCTAAACTAAGTTTCTTGAGCAGAGTTTTCCAAGTAGTTATATTATACCATTATCTATTCTATCAGCAAATGCCTCTTAATTTTTTCCCTAATTTATTATCTTTTTGAAAGAGAAATTATTTAATCAGAGTCTGTGTATCTCCCAGAAGAGATGGACAATCACTTCTTTGGAATTTTGAGCATGGAACCTTTGAATCTATCAAAGGAGTATAATTTTAGCACTGTTGCTTTAAAATGCTTCAATTCCATTTGACCAATTCCTTTGCGGTGAGACTTCTGAGCCATGCTGAGCACAGCAGCGGTAGTTCTGTGATGACTCTGTAGTGGGAGTCCAGCCATCTGACTGACTAAACTCCTAGTTCAGAATTACTATTCCCTGTAGAATCTCTCTCTGTTGAGAGAAGCCATGGAGATTGCCTTTCCAAAAAAACCAGATGTTGTGTATCATATTCCAATAAGGGCTTCCCTTAGTTTGTTCTCTGTTAATCGCATATTGAAGATAGTAGAGTATTATTTCTACGCGGTTTAGCTATCATAGTGCATGAGTGGGAAAACATTGAAATACAGAGTATTTGTGTTATCCTGTGTTATCTTTTTGGCTACTGACTTCTGGTGTGAGCTTTTCAGTTTTAAAGGGAGGTGAACAGTCTAGAAGACCAAGTGAAGGCATCTAGCCAGGATAAGTTATTCAATTACTGTTCTGTATTTCTTCCCTCAGGACAACTATTCTGGACCACATCAGTCTCTATTAGTAAAAGCATTGAGTGCTATTAAACTCAGCAACATAGCGAGGTTTTCTTCAGTGGCCAGTAATTACTGGCATTTCAAGCTATGCATACGACATGGTGAAGATAATAAAGCACTTCCCATTACAATGGTTGGGGTGTGCACAGCCACCCAATGCCAGCTAGTTCTGGGTCACCAGTACTTATGGCCTAAGAACGCTGTCTTTTGGCAAAAGGAAATAGAGTGAAGTGGTCTCCAACTAAAACTATATTAATTTTAAATCTATTTTAATACTCTTTAGCCAAGAGGAAGCCTATATTCATAATTATGCAATACTGAATTTTTAACTCAAGTTTTATGAAACTTCATACGTGTTTAAGTATTGCCCGTTGCCTGAACCATCAGCCACTGCAGATCTGAGAATGCGGTCCCTTTTTTATAAGTCAATTTGCTTTATTAATATTGAAATTTCAGATTGCCCTGCTTCTTAAACTGAGTATAGAGGGAATACTCACTAGGGAAATTGTTTGACATGTTCAGGACATTCATAAACCACTAAAATGAATTTTCTGCCTTTAAGGAAAACTTTGAGGGGAAAGGTTATGTCAACTTTGGAAGGCGGTTGTTTGGTAATCCTGGCTACACAATATGTAGCATGTCTTTAAGATGTTGGCTAGAAGCTACATCTCATAGACTGAAATTCTTCTTTTTATTTAACATGCTATAAAGAAGTGAGCATATGCTAGGTAGATTAGTCAGCGTAATTCAATAAATGTGAGAAGTGATTGAGAAGCATCTGTCTGTATTCTTATGTGGGATGATGTATTCAACAAATATTTGATCAGTCAATACTATGAGCCCTGAAGTGCAGCAAGAATGAGGGAGGAGAACATGAATAAATTCTTTAAGGAGCTTGTAGTCCACTGAGAATGAAAGGAAACCTATCAAAAGGTATGATGAGTTCTGTGGTAGAAGGGAGCTAATAGAAGCGCTTTATCCAGATATGTCAGATTGCAGCACACTTCTCTTCCTGTGGTGGCTTTAAAACATGGCGGCTAATTCTTCGACTCTCTTGCCATTGAGAGATGGAGCTTATGCCCCTCTCCTTGAACTCGGGGCAACCATACAGTGTGGTGGAGCCCCAGGCTGCCCTGAGGCCGGGTAGCACTGCTCAGTTTGCTGGAACACTCACTCTTGGAGCACTGGGGCCCCTTGTAAGAGCCCAGCCACCCTGAGGCCATTCGTGGGCATTCTAGGCAATAGATGGCAAGCCTTTCTGTCTTCTCACTGAGGCCCCAGACACCAATGGGCAGGGACAAACCAACTCTGCTGCATCCTGCCCAAATTTCTGACCCACAACATCGTGATTCCACTAAATTTGGGGGTAGTTAGTTTTGTAGCAATAGACAGCTGGAATGCGTTTCATGAGGCAGTGATAGCTAAGGATGCCCTGGAAGCACGCAGGAGAGGATTGAGGAGAAGGTGATGTAGGCAGGAGTAGCCATGGCAAAGCCTGGCACTGAAAGTCAGTCTTACACTCATGCACCTCTGTTTTCTGACATGACTTTTTTGTTCTTGCTCTTGGATGGGTTATGATATCACAGCCTAACATCTGAAAATGAAAATTTAATAGCAGGGAACAAAGAGTTTCCACATCCAGATGAGCACCAGATAGCAGGCACCCTCGCTTGGAGGACCGCCCCTGTCTCTCCTCTGGTGACATGATTTCCTCAGACCTTACCTTTCTCTGGAGGGAGAGGAACCTAAGAAACATGTTTTATGTGAAGATAACTATTTGCCACTAGATGGAAATTAGAGTTCCCATTAAGAAGGAAGAATGAGTTCAAGAAAATAAGTGAGAATGAGAAAAATTCAAAGTGAGCTGATATCAAGAAGACTAAATGCTTTATAACTGGATGAAGAGTCATAGAGAAACTAATGCTCCACAGAGTCCCAAAGGGTTGTGAAGTTCCAAGTGATTGAGACTTTGCAATCCAAAGCCATTTGAATCAGTAACCCTTCCATGGTGGCCACAAGTACCTTTTCTTTAATGCATTTGGACAACCTGGTTGAAAATAGCAAATCAAGGTCACGTGTGCATATGTGCCCCAAGATTTACACAAGTCATACAAAGTAAGACTGATAAAAGAGATTGCATCTTTTTTTCCCTTTTTCCCCAACCCTGAAACATTTGTCACAAAGGAAATACCCTTTTGATTAAAGGTCTTCTTTCCATACTGTATGTGTGTAATATAAATATATGTGTATAATATAAATATTTTATTTAACCTGTGCATACGTAATTGTTAAAGTTTATCAGTTTAGGATAAATGGGCATGCACACGTTCTCCTAGAAGTGTTTCTTGACCTCAAGTCCTTGGAATCATGGGGATTTACACATGTATTCTGAAGTGTCTGAGAATTTTCTATGAGAAAAGCTGCATTTTTTCATTCAGATGGCATTCTAAACCACCTATGTTAGTGCTCCTTAAGCTTTATTGTGCATGTAAATCACTGGAGGATCTTGTTGTGAAGCGTGTTCTGAATCAGGTGGTCTTAGGAGCGCCTGGGTTTCTGCATTACTAGCAAATTCTCCAGTGATGACAATGAGTCTGGGGACAACGCTTTGAGTGGCAAAGATCGAGGTGCCATCTTAGGTCCTACAACTACCAAGTGATGTCATCGCTTGCCTGTGTCTGTGTGAGTGATCATATGTGATCCATGTTGTAATGCTAGAATTGTCATAGCTGCAGAAAGAATTAAGATGGCTAAGTATTATTCGGTAGCCTTCTTGTTGCCATTGACAAGCTCTCTAGTCAAAACAGAAGAGGCAACATGGAATTTATTGGCCCACATATTCAGAAAATATCCTGGCTCCAGAATGGACCAGAACTGGAAGCTCCATGCCATCAGAAGCCTTAGTCTGTGCTCATCCTTCATGTCTGCAGGCTCAGCCTCCCTTCCTTGGGCATGTGGCTTTCTCCAGATAACAAGGAAGGTCACCACTCATGGCTTCAGATTCATGCCATCCTCCATTACTGTGCCATCTCCACTGGGCCTGTTTTGATTCCTTTCTGCACTCTTACTGTCTGGTGTCCCCTACTCCTGGGATTTTGTGATAATCTGTTTGAGTTAGGGAAGCAGTTCCCTCTCATACACCCTGGACACCCATAGAAGTGCGGTGTGGGATTCTTTCCACCCCGTGTCAGACTGTGCTATGTCATGGCCTTTCCTTGTTCACAGTCTTGCCTAGAGGACACTTAGAAGTTGGTTTATGGTATGTGAGCATGTCGGAGGGGGCGGGGGGCACATTTTAATTACACAGAGCTTGTGTACTGATGAGAAACTATAAACCTATAAACATAAAATGTTAATTTTTATCCATCGTCTGACTATAGTATTTTCTTTTCACTCTACTCCCTTTTTTTAATCAGTGCTAATTTGTTTGGAAATTTTTCTTTGGTTTCAATTATAAGTGGATATAATCTTTTAGACTCATATCAGGGCCAGGTCTGGGTGATAATCCTGAGATGGAAACTAGTCAGCAACCTAAAAGTTCTTCCTAGCTTGTCAGGTTTTGCATGCTTTTAAAGTCTCAGAACTGTAAATATCAAAATTCAGCGTGTTCTTTAGAAAGAAAAAGAGCATACTTTGGGAAAGGAAGAATACTTGTGAAAACCGAATTGTAAATAAAATACAGCTCTGGCAGCAATTGGAATGCCAAAAAGAAGGCATGAGTTATTTTAAGAATTATCATTTTCCTTCATCTAAAAGTGAAAGTGTGGGAGGCTGCATAGTGGAAAAGAAGAGCCGAGTTTTGAATTCTAACAATTTGAGTTTGAATCTTGGCTCTGCCATTTTCCAGCCCCGTGAGCTAGGGGAAGATGCTCTATCTCTTGGTGCCTGCTTCTTCCTCTGTAATAATAATATCTAACTTGAAAAGTTGTGAGTATAAAGCAAATAATGTCTAGGGAGCGCCTGATCTATAGTAACCACCCAGTACATTGTTGTGAATTGTTAAAACTGTGTGTAGAGGAATTATGAGGAGAATTGGGGTACTAGATTGTTATGTGGTGATTCCCTGAGAGCAGAGGATAAGAGTTGAGACACAAAGCCTGCCCCTGGGATGTGTCACTGCAGATGTGGAAGGATAGCCGCCTGGCCAACCTCCTACAGTCCCACCTCAGGAGCAGTCATGGTGGCGAAGCATTCTTGTGAAGGAATACATGGTCAGACTAGTTTTATTTATTTTTTAATTTATTGATAAGTGTTTATTTCGGGTCTTCAGTTTGTGAACATTTGCTAATATCCATGGCTCTCATTTCTGGCTCTATTTTGCGTTTCCTTTTGCGTTTTCCCAATACACAATGAAGAACAATTTCACTACACCCTATCTGACTTTATGAAGCCTGTGTGCTTGGTACTGACTAAACTTGTGGTAAAAAAATGTCAATTAACTGAAACTTGACAACTGAATGTAAAATTGGAAAATAAATTTGACCATGTTTTTCCGTTGATGGCTGATGATCTTTTATCCGGCACAGGCACTCTGTGGCAGCCATGGATCTGTTTTCTCCTTTTGATTATTTCTGTGCAGCTTACATTTGTTGAGACTTATTGCATTCCAAGCACCATCCCAAGCACTTGACGTGTATTAACTTCTCACAGCAATCCTATGAGGTAGACAATAATGTTGCTCCTGTTTGAGGAATGTGGAAACAAACTTAGAGAGGCTAAGTGACTTACTCACAGTCACCCTACTGGGTAAATGGTGGAAAAGTGAGACTTGATTTCTCGCCTTGGGAGGAAGAAGTGATATATATATTATCTCATATATATATATATATATATGATGGACATGTAGCTATAAGACGTATAGGAAATGAGTAGTTAATGCACTTTACTTACATATTTACTTTACTTTTACTTTAATGTGAAAGCATTAAAGGTTTGAATCAGGACTTAACTTGTAGTGAAATACTCTAAGTTGCTAACTGTAAGGCATGGAATGGCCGTATGTTTGTTACTGGGCTAATAATATTAAAACCAGAACAAAATAGAAGTGGGAGGATTGAAAGAAAATATTATTCTGACACTCATTTAAAAGGTAAGGAAGCTTTTATTCGGGACTACTGTGAGAGGTGTCAAGACTACCACAATAGGGGAGAGAAATTCAGTTAAACTCTGAATACAGCAAAGACAGCAGGGGACCTACAGCCAGTGAACAGAAGGGAGCTGGGGTCAATGAATGGAAAGTTACTAAGAGGAGACAGCAAGGGTAAGGGGGGGTTCTTGCTAAACCGACTAAACAGGATGTTTACTGGCAGTAGACCAGGATGATTGTATATCAGGGTGGGGGATTCCCTCAAAACTGACTTAGCAACCTTCTTGGTACAACTAGACTCAGCTGGGCGAAGGCAGGGCCCAAGGATGAGGCATGGTCAAGAAGAGAGCGGGGAGAAGCCTGACTAAAGCGGTTCAGGAGAGGGTCTTCGTCAGGGTGACACTGAGGAGTCTGATAAAGAATCACAGAAGTGTATTACGCCCAAACTTGAAAACAGGCCTGTATTATCCATGTGAACATCAATGAGTGGAGCAGTGTATAAGTTAGCTTTGGTATTTTTCTTGATTGATTAATTTCACGGTCAAGTTAATGAATATTAGAACCATTGATTTTCTACCTCTTCTCTACATAGCTTCTTTATTGAGGATACAGAATTTCATTAGCTTTGTTTTTACTCTTAAACTACTGAGTTTTGCTTTTTAGTAATCAGATCAGCCTGTAAATTTTCACTAATGGCCTTTATGGATAGATACTAATTAGTAAGTGAGCTATCTAAGTAAATAACTATTATATAAACATGTTCAACATAATTAATGGGAGAAGAAAACTCATTAAAAACTATATTATTCTTGTGCACATATTTAATTTTGGAAGACAATGAATCACTCTGAAACCATAGACTCAGAAACCTCTTGCTTGGGTGAATTGTATGCAAAGTACAGTTTCACAATGATTTAAAAATACAGTGTGTATCTTATTCTCAGATGTGAAAATTATTATGATATTAAATGCATTTTTCTTGACCTTTTATGTAAACTTCATAAAATAATATGGGGGAATTATTTGCATGTATTTTCTACTTCAAATTATAGTTTTTTGGGTTTATTTTCCTTTATTTTTACCAACATCAAATGAGACCAAATGATAAAAAGCCAAACTGATGTTTTAACAAGAATAGCCAAGGTTCATTCTTTTGCATCCACCCTATTCACAGACTCTTAATTTTTTTTTTTTTAAGCATCTTTTGTGAACTTAGCCAGAAGGTTTGCATGGCTCTTTTAAATGTCTAATCAATCTAAAATTGTTAATATTTTAATCTTCCCGCCCTCCATAATTTAGAAAAAGTAACACTGATGATGCTTCTCTGGAAAGCAATAAAGAATAGCCTTTAAAAATGACAGTTAACAAAACATTTTTATTAATTGATTAGTTAGTACCATCGGAAGTTAAGCTCCTTTTAATCTTATGAGGTTCAACAGTGCAGTTAAGTGGTGAGAACCATCCTGATGTTCTTCCGAGACAAAGCAGCAGTCAGGTAGAACGCTTACCACACTGAAAATTCACTTAAAGTTCTGAATATTGTGAAATGAAAGAATCCTGTTCTTTCAATTACCATTAAATAATTAAAATGGTAGCGATCTTAAATCACTTTCCTAGAAGTTATACTACAACACATTAAAGAAAACATTCATTTCAAAGTGCTGTATTGAAATGACATTGACAATTAGCATTTGATGCTATTTTAAAATTAGCTTCTATATAGTAACCATCTTTTCATATACCAATTTACATGTTCCCTAAGATATTTCTGAATATTAATCCCAGGAGCAATGCTAAGTGAATGTTTTTGTGAGTGTTTCATAAAAGAAGAAAAGGACTTGCTAAGGATAACTACAAACCACTTTTTATGTGTTGCACATAAAAATTCAGTTCAGTGGAGCAACCTTGAATAACTAGTAATAAAAAATGGACCACTACTGAAAATGGCTTAGATCTTATGTGCTTAATGGAAGGACTTTTCAATATGAAAGTTTCAAAATACTCCATTTCTTAGCAAAATGTTGAACTTGATAAATGGTAAATAAAAGTAACTGATGTTGTAAAATGATAGCAAAGTGATCTGGTTACATCTGCTCTCTAAGAAGAATCCCAATTCAAAATGCAGGCTGCGTGGCTTTTCGTGTTTTCTTTGATAGACACTTGGGAACACACTCTGGAAGGCAGATGTGGAAGAACTTGGCTGCTGGGCTGCCTTTTGGGTGTCTGGTTTTCTCAGTGAGTCTCTGCCCTCCTCGATATCATCCCTCCCGGCATGGTGTCCTTCTGCATCCATCTGCTTGTCACATCTAGCATCCATCACTCTGCTCTACCCTCATTCACTGGGCCCCACCCCATCGCATGACAGAGCCACCCCGACTGCCACAGTCCCGCTGTCTTCAGCTCCTCTCCCTCTCGCCCACCCTCCACACTGACCCCAGAGTTGTCTCCTTAGACTCCTGCTAGGCCACCTCAGCCTGAAGGTAAAATAAGACCAGTGACAAAGTTGCATTCCTCAGCCTCCTGCTCCCTGCTCAGAAGTAATTCCTCTAGAGAGTTCTGGGAGTCCTACTGCTGACCTTGTTGGCACTGTGGCATCTACCATTTTCCTTTTCTGCCACAGCTTTCTGTGGCTTTCTGAGCTTTTTGACACCTCAGCTCTGCCAAGGTCTGCCCATTTCTGCTGACTTTTACTCCAGACTCTTCCACCTCACCTTCTAGTTGCTACCAGGATTTTCTTCCTAAAAAAGCAAATGATCCTTAAAAACCTCTTAGGTTCTCTGATCCCACATGATTTCCCCAGAGAGAGCAGGTGCCAGCTGGTTACCATCCAGCCAGAAAAGACGGGGGGAGGTGCACAGGAGGAGGTGGAGCCCTGAGGAACCTAGAATGTTCCTCTTTGGCTTCCTCTTCCTCCATGCACACACCCACTCCATCATGTCCTTTGACCTCCCTCTCCAGCTGACCTCCTTGTTAATTACTCCTCCCTTCTTACCTCCATAACTGTTTCTCCATTCTTTCTGACAAACAGCACTGTCTAGCTCTGGGGAGGTTGTCCTCTCTTGCTCTCTCTCTCCCCGTCCTGTGCTCTAGAACTGCCCTTGAGGAGAATGACAGAGTTGCAGCGTCCTTCTTCCCTTAACCGTCCCCAGTGATAACTTAGGGGTCCTTGGTTCTGAGAGACAGCTCCTGATGCCTGGCTGTCTTAGGGCACTCTGCATGTGTCCCCACCCAGGCTGTGTTGTAAGAGTTACAGTAGATAAAGTAGACCCTGTCATTATTCATGACTTACATGTTTATTTTCCCATTAGATTACACACTCCTCATGTGATTAGGAAATTGTGTTCTTTATAACTATCCTAATTCAATGACTGTTCGTGAAAGAATGGATTATTGTAGTCTTCGTTGACTAAAGTTTGTCACATTGTACTGCTGTGGATGGGCTTTGTTTGTTTTAAAATTTTCCTTAACCTTCTCTGTGGTAGAGATTTATCAGGAGCAGAGTGTTCCTTGTGTCTTTTGATGGATTTGGCTAGACATTTTTCTTTTACACGTATTTTTGAAAACCAAAATGTAAACCTGTGGTTTTAAAACACTCTTTAGTTCTGGTGTTGTTTTTGGCTTCCAGAGACAAGATGAATGGCGGCATGCTATCGCATGTGGGTCATTCACATTAGTATTCCCAGATACTGCTGTCGCTGCTCTGCTCTCCATGCATCTGTGAAGGCTGTCGGGGAGTGGGCACTTTCCTTTCATGGGAAGATGGTGTGGTATGCAGTGACAGCCACTGTTAGAGAGATTTTTATGTCTTGCATATGAAAAGCCACCCTCTCTCTGAGATCTGCCTGCCAAGTGGCTCTGTCTGCCATCGAGAGCCAGCCGAACAAGGTCACTGCTTCAAGGCATCCTGAAGTATTTATTCTAACTTTAACATTTTCATTTGCTCCACCTTGATTTGCTATGAAGATATCCATCTCACAGAAGATATGCTTTGTCTGGTTTAGAAATGTGGTGCAGACACCTTGATTTTAAATTAAATGAGTAGTTTGCATCTCAGAGTCTGCTAAAGACCCGTTATGTCCTGATCAAGAGGCAAGAAGAGAGAGGATTACCAAGATCGCTGTCTCCTGAATTCAGGGGCCAATGGGGAGAAAGGCCAAAGGCCAGGTACATTCTGCAATAAACAAACAAGAAGGAAAAACACCTTCAAAGCAGGGGTCAGGACACACGAGCCCTTCTGCTGAGTCCCCTCCAGCTAAGCCAGTGTCCTTGGAGCCTCTGTTTTGTCTCTGGTAATATTAGCTCCATGAAGGCAAAGACTCTTTTTTTGTCACCTTGATAACAGCTATTCAATTAAGACAATTGTTGGTGGAATGAATGTACAGTAGTCTGAAGTTTCTTTTAGTACAAAATTTCTATTATTAAGTGTCCAAGTGTGTCTAACAGGAAAAGGGAGATGTCATCAAAGAAGCAGGACACCATTAGATTCTTAAAGACATAGAGTTCTTGGAGAGCTAGAGAGGAGAAGTGGCAAAGGTTTCACACCTGGGTGTTTAAGTCTACCTAGAGATCGGGATTGAGGTCTGTGAAGTCAGCACCATACATCAAATATCCTGAACCAGGCTAAAGTATACTCAGTAACAAAGGCAGAGATGGGAAGTTAGCCAAAGGGTAACCCAGATCCATAACTGCACTCATGAATTGGCATGAGAGTCAAGGTAGGCAGCAGAAGCCCAAAGCTAGCACAGAGCTTTGAAGTCATCAAGCTTTTCTGATACTGGAGCTACTTTTTGGTGAAATGGCAAGTATTGAACCAGTTTCATGAGAGGGGATGTAAGGTTGGCTAGGAGTTCTCACCTGCTTCTGGGCATCAAGTACAAATTCTGAAGAGCAGTAGCATTTCTTTCTATTTGAACTGTTAGGCACATAGTAAACCATTAATAAATGTTCCTGGAATGAATGAAAGGTATAATGTTAATTGAACTTTGATGTGACTCAACTAGGAAATGTGCTGTTATTTTCGCAATTTCTCTGTCTTCCAACGATGTACATTCTTATTCATTCTATGTTTTGGCATGATTTACAATATACAGAGTGATGGTTGTTGGACATATAGCAATTTGGTGTTTTTAAGTTCTCGTGTGAGTGCATGTGCTCATATGCACTCCTGAAAGGTTGAATCCAGCTTGACACTCAGTGGTTCCTTTTTCTTTTCTCCTTTAAATTCTTCATGGCTTGTTTTGGATGCTGATAAAGTTCTTCCAGTCCTATATTAGCATGATTATCTGAAAGTTTAGAACTTGACTTTTACTGACTTCATGAATTTTCTCACAAGTTCTCCTTTTCTCAGAAGTTTTACTCATATATAAACTGAAATATAACACAGCTAACTTTTGATTCATTTACTCCTAAAATAGCAGGAAGGTCACTAAATTTGGCATGAAACTTGGGTTCTTATAAACAATTATCAACTAGCTATGTACCTTGAACAAGTCAGTTAAGTTCTCTCGGTCAGAGGTAGCACTTTTGGAATGGCAGAATAAGGACTTCCAAAAATCTACTTCTCCATAAAAAACAATAACAACCTTGGAAAAAATGGACAGAATCAATTTTTTCTCAGAATTCTCAAAGTGAGCCAAAGGCTTGCAACAATCCAGGAGTATTTATGCAAGAAAAATGGCTAAAACTCAGTAAGAACAGTGAGCTTTGTGATGTTTTTACTTCCTCTATTCCTTTCTCCTTCTCCCCAGCTCCACAGTAGCCTTGAGAACCAACAGCCTCACAGCCAAGATAACTGTGTAAATAAGCTGCCTAAAAGCCACTGAGAGGGAAGAATAGGTTTGGAGATCCTTTGAAAAGACCAGTCTCCATAGAATTGTCACTACTTGACCTATCTGGAAACTCCCTGATAAAGTCCTCTTCACACGCCTTGTCTTTATTCTCTCTGATTCAGAGCTGTCTCTGTGAGGAAAGCGTTATCCTCAGGGCATTAGTTGGAAACAATCAGCAGCTGTTATTTAACCTCTCAGCTGCCCTACGCAGTGATACCAGTCAGGGTAAACAAGAGGCTGACCACAAAAATGTAAAAGGAAAATCTGGGAAATCAGATTTCTGTAGGAGGCTTTGAAAAGTTCTGACATATTCCAGGAGTTCTAGAAGGTCATGCACAATGTGCAGGAAAGATTTGCAAAGGCCTTAATCTATTACCTTTGGGTGATCTTGAGACCCTGCAAAACAGGAAGTGAAATCTTAGACAAAACAGTAAAGTACCAGAGTGTTGAAGGCATGCCCCAAGACGCAAACGCACACATACAACACACACGCACACACACACGCACGCACAGACCCTGAGTAAAGGGTGGGAGACTTATTGGTTCAAGGCATTTAAGGAAATCACTAATTAGTGATTAGCTAATTGAGCGGAAACTTCAGTGTTATCACACAACAAAGAATACAGACTTTACAAAAGTAGTCCAAGAAAATTACTTAACAAACAGCAACAACAGCAAAACTAGAGGGGGGTTCCGGTTTCCAAAGTTGCCACATTATATTTTTTTAAATGTTCAGTATTGAAAGAGAGAGAGAGAAAGAAAAAAGTGTAAATAAATAGGAAAGTATGGGTCATGCACAGGAAAGAAAAAACAATTAATAGAAATTAACCATAAGGAAGCTCAGATGTTGGACTTACTAGACAAAGATTTTAAATCAGCTATTACAAATATGTTCAAAGAACTAGAGGAAATCATGTCTAAAGAATTATAAGACAGTGTGAGAATGATGTCTTACCACATAGAGAATATCAATAAAGAGATATGAATTATTTAAAAGAACTAGATAGAATTTCTGGAGTTGAAAAGTACAAAAATTGGAAAAAAAAAAAAGTTCACCAGAGGGGCTGAACAGAAGTTTTGAGTTCAGAATAAAGAACCAGTGAACCGAAAGACAGGTCAATGCAAATTATCTGAATTATCTCATCTGAGAAACAGAAAGGAAAAAAATGAAGAAAAATGAACAGAGCCTAAAAGACCCATGAGATACCATCAAGTGTACCAACATACACATAATGGGAATTCTAAAAGAAGAGGAGGGAGATGAAGGGACAGAAAGAACATTTAAAGAAATATTGGCTGACAACTTCTAAAATTTGATGAAAAACAATTAACATACACATCAAACAAGTTCAACAAACTCCAAGTAGGATAAAGTCAAAGAATTCACACCTAGACATGTCGTACTCAAACTATTGAAAGCCACAGACAAAGAATCTTAAAAGCAGCAAGAAAAGAAGAAAGAAAGAAAGAAAGAAAGAAAGAAAGAAAGAAAGAAAGAAAGAAGAAAGAAAGAAAGAAAGACATCATCTACAGGGGGTTTTTGTTAAGATTAACAGCCAATTTCTTGTCAGAAACCATGGCTACCAGAAGGCAGTGGGCTCAAAGTGTGGAAAGACAGTCAATGAATAGTTCTATATCCCGCAAAACTATCCTTCAAAAACTGAAGGAGAAATAAAGACATTCCAAGATAAACACATACTGAGAGGACTCAGCACTAGTGGACCTGCTCTACCAGATATACTAAAGAAATTTTTTTTCAGGCTGAAATGAAAGGACACTAACCAGTAACTCAAATCCATACGAAGAAATAGAAAGCACCATAGAGGTTACTACATTGGTAAAAGTATAAGTGCATTTTTGTTTGTAACTCTTTTTTTCTTTTATCTGACAAAAAACCAACCAGATAAAACAATATTTAATAAACTGTGTTGATGGGCTTATAATATATAGAGATAAAGTTTGTGTAGCAATAATAGTATAAAGTGATTGGGAGGGAACAGAGTTCTGGGAGAAAATTTTTCGTATACTATTGAAATTAAAGTGGTATTAGTGCAAATGAGATTGTTTTAAGTTAAGATGTTAACTGTAATCCCCATGATAACCATTAAGAAAATAGCTCCAAAAAATATTGTAAAAGAAACAGCAAGGGTTTTAAAAAGGCACACTAGAGAAATTTTCTTTAACAAAAAAGAAGGCAGTAATGGAAGAATAGATGAACAAAAATGACGTGAGGGGTAGCCCAGTCATGTAGCAGTTAAGTTCACGAGCTCTGCTTTGGCAGCCTGGGGTTTACCAGTTAGGATCCCCGGCATGGGCCTATGTACTGTTTATCAAGCCATGCTGTGGCAGGCATCCCAAGCATAAAATAGAGGAAGATTGGCATGGGTATTAGCTCAAGGCCAATCATCCTCAGTAAAAAGAGGAGGATTGACAGTGGATGTTAGCTCAGAGCTAATCTTCCTCAATAAATAAAAAAAAAAGAAGGAAAAGAATGACATAAGATATATAGAAAACAAAAAGTAAAATGGCAGAAATCAATTCTACCTATCAATAATTATATTAAATGTAAAAGGGTTAAACATTCCAATAAAAAGGCAGAGATTGGCAGAATGAATGAAAAGAATGATGCAGTTACATAATACTACAGGAGACACTTTGGCTTCAAAGACAAATAGGTTAAGTGGAAAAGATATAGAATTCAAACAGTAACCAAAAGATAGCTGTAGTGGCTACACTAATATCAAACAAAATAGACTTCAAGACAAACTTTTGCTAGGGATAAAGTAGGATTTTTTTTTTTAAAGATTGGCACCTGAGCTAAAATCTGTTGCCAATTTTCTTTTTTTTTCATCTTCTTCTTCTCCCCAAAGCCCTCAGTACATAGTTGTATATTATAATTGTAGGTTCTTCTGGTTGTGCTGTGTGGGATGCCACCTTAAAATGGCCTGATGAGCAGTACTAGGTGCGTGTCCAGAATACAAACCTGCCAAACTCTGGGCAACTGAAGTGGAGCACACGAACTTAACCACTCAGCTGTGGAGCCAGCCCCACAGAACAGGATTTTTAAAAATGATTAAAGTGTTAATCCATGATTGTAGTAAACATATATGCACCTAAAAACTGAGCTCCAAAATACATGAAACAATAAATGACAAAAATTGAAGGGAGAAATGGACAATTTAGCAATAATAGTTGGAGACTTCAATACTTTCAATGAAGTAATTCAAAAATACAAATTATGATCTCCAACTACCTGGAATGGAATTTGAAATCAATTTAGAAGAAAATTTTGGAATTTCACAAATATGTGGAAATTAAGCAAAACACACCTAAACCAACAATGGGTCAAAGAAGAAATCGCAATGAAAACTGGAAAATACTTTGAATTGAATGAAAGTGAAAACTCGTTACAGTATCACTTGTGGGAGGCAGCTACAGCCATGGTTAGAGGGATATTTGGAGTTGTTAATGCCTATACTAAAAAGACTAAAGACCTCAAATCAATAACCTAAACTTCCACTTTGAAAAACTAGAAAAAGAAGAGCAAACTAAACCCAAAGCAAGCAGAAGGAAGGAAATAATAAAGATTAGAGCAGAAATAAGTGAAATAGAGAATATTAAAAACAGAGCAATTCAACAGAATCAAAAGTTGGTTCTTTGAAAAGATCAAAAAAAATGATAAACCTTTAGCTAGATCAAGAAAAAAAGAGAGAAGATTCAAATTACTAGAGTCAGGAATAAAATAGGGGACATTACTTTTGAAATTATAGAAATAAAAAGGATTATAAGGGAAATTAGATAACAAATTAGAAACCTAGATAAAATGGAGAAATTCCTAGAAAAACACAAACTACCAAAACTGACTCAAGAAGAAAATCTGAGTAGACCTGTAACAAATGAAGATATTAAATTAGTAACTTTTAAAAATTTTCAGTTTCACCCCAGGCTCAAGTGGCTACACTTGTGAATTCTCCCACACATTTTAAAGAATAATGAATTAAAATATTTCACAAAATTTTCCAAAAAATCAGAGGAGGGAGGACTTTCCAATTCATTTTATGAGACCCCTACTCTGATACCAAAACCAAACAAAGACTTCACAAGAAAAGATAACTGTAGATCAATATCTTTTATGAAGAGAGATTAAAAAATCCTCAACAAAATATTAGCAAACTGAACCCAGCAACTTTTAAAAGGATTGTACATCATGATCAAGGGGGAATTCACCCAAGAATGCAAGGTTGTTTTCACATTCAAAATTAATCACTGTGACATACCATATTAATAGAATAAAGGACAAATACCCATGACTATCTAAATATACACAGAAAAAACAATTGACAAAATCCAACATCTTTTCTTGCTAGTAACACCCAACAAACTAGGAATAAAAAAGAACTTCCTCAACCTGATAAAAGGCATCTATGAAAAACTCACAGCTGACATCCTACTTAATGGTGAAAGACTGTTTGCTTTCCACCCATGATCAAAAACAAAACAAGGACATCTGCTCTTGCTACATCTATTGAATATTATACCAGAATTTCTAGCCAGAGCAGTTAGGCAAGAAAAAGAAATAAAAGTCATCCAAATTGGAAATGAAGAAGAAAAGCTATCTATATTCACAGATGACATGACCTAGTATATACAGAATCCTAAGGAATTCACACAAACACACACAAAAAATCATTAGAACTAATGGATAAGTTCTGCATGATTGCAGGATACAATATCAATATAAAAATTCTTTTTTTTTTTTTTTGGTGAAGAAGGTTTACCCTGAGCTAAAATCTATTGCCAATATTCCCCCCACTTTTTTTTTTTTTGGCTTGAGGAAGATTAGCTCTGAGCTAACATCTGTGTGAATTTTCCTCTACTTTGTATGTGATATGCCCCCGCAGCACGGCTGATGAGTGGAGCAGGTCCACACCTGGGATCCAAGCCCATGAACCTGGGCCGCCAAAGTGGAAAAGCACAGAATTTAACCACTGAGTCATGGGGCCAGCCCTAATTCAATTGTTTTTCAATTAATTAGCAATGAATTTGAAAATGAAATTAAGAAAACCTTTCCATTTACATTAGAATTGAGAAGAATAAAATATTTAAGAATAATTTAACATAAAAGTATAAGACTTTTACACTGTATCTTAGTCTATTCAGGCTTCTATAACAAAATACCACAGACTGAGTGGCTGATAAACAACAGAAATTAACTCCTTACGGTTTGGGGTGCTGGGAAGTTAAGACACTTGCAGATTTAATGTCTGATGAGAATCTGCTTCCTGGTTCATAGGCAGCTATCTTTTTGCTGTGTCCTCACATGGTAGAAGGGTGTGAGGAATCTCTGTGGCATCTCTTTTATAAGGGCACTAATCCCATTCATGAAGTCTCTATTCTTATGACCTAATCTCTTCCCAAAAGGCCTCATCTCCTAATTCCATCACTTTGGGGACTAGGTTTCAACATATGAATTTTTTGGGGGGAGGAACAGAACATTTACATTCAGTCTGTAGTACACTTAAACTATAAAACATTGTTGAAAGAAATTGAAAAATAGTTGGATAAATGGAAAGACACCTTATGTTCATGGATTGGAAGACAAGTGTTAAGATGATGATACCCCCCAAACTGGTCTACAGATTCAAAATCATCTCTATCCAAATTCTAGCTGCTTTTTTGCAGAAATCGACCAGCTGATGTTAAAATTCATGTGGAGATGCAAGAGACCCAGAATAAACAATCTTGAGATGGAAAAACAAAATTGGAGGACTCACACTTCTAATTTCAAAACTTACTACAACGATGCAATAATCAAGACAGTATGATAGTGGCATAAGGATAGACATACAGATCAATGGAATAAAATTGAGAGTCCGGAAATAAACACTTACATTTATGGTCAATTGAATCCTGACAAGGGTGCCATGACAATTCAACGTGGCTAGAACAGTCTTTTCAACAAACAGTACTGGAACAACTGTACATCCACATGGAAATGAATGTAGTTTGATCCCTATTTCAAATAAATATTAACCTAGAAGGGGTCATTGACTTAAATTTAATTGTGAAAACCATAAACTCTTAGAATAAAACATAGGAGTAAATGTTCTTGAATTAGGCAATGGATTCTTAGATAAGACACCAAAAACACAGAGACAAATGAAAAAAATAGACAAATTGCTCTTCATCAAAATTAACTTTTGCACTTTAAAGAACACTATCAAGAAAGTGAAAAAACTACTCAAAGAATGGGAGAAAATTTTCAAATCATATGTCTAATCAGGGTCTAGTTTCCAATATAAAGAATTCTTCCATGTGAACAATAAAAAGATACACAACCTGATTAAAATTAGGCCAAGCTGTTTCTTGAAAGAAGATACACAAATGGCCAATAAAGCACATGAAGTGATGTTCAACGTCATTAGTGATTGAGGAAATGCAAATCAAAACCACAATGAGATACAATTTTACACACACTAGGATGGCTAAAATGAAAAAGAGAGATAATAAGTGTTAGCAAGGATGTGAAGAAACTGGAACCTTCATTTATTGATGGAATTGTGAAATGGAGCAGCCACTTTGGAGAATAGCTTGACAATTCCTTAAAATGTTAAACATAGAATTACCATATGACCCAGCAATTCTATTCCTAGGTAAACAACCAAGAAAAATTAAAACATATTTCCACACAAAAGGTTGTACCGAATGTTCATAATAACATTATTCATCAGGAAACACTCCAAATGTCCATCAACTGACAAGTGGATAAAGAAAAGGTGGTATATCCATACAATGCTATATTATTCAGCAATAAAAGGAAATGAAATACTGATTCATGCTACAATATGGATGATGCTTGAAAACATTTTTCTAAGTGAAAGAAGTTAGTCACAAAATACCATATATTGTATTATTTTTACTTAGATAAATGTCCAAAATAGACACATCCATATAGACAGAAATGTAGACTAGTGATTGTCAGGGGCAGGGTGGAAGACAATGGGAGAATTACTGCTAATGAATATGGGGAGATGATAGGAATGGAGGGGACAATGTTATGGTATGATCTTTTGGCGGCGATGGAAACATTCTAAAATTAGTTAGTGGCAAAGGCTACACAATTCTGTCAATATACTAAAAGTCACTGAACTGTATATTTTAAATGGTCAATTTTTTTGGTATGCAAATTGTGTCTCAGTAAAGCTGTTATATACTTTTTTCTTTGGGCCTTCATTTTCTCATTGAGAAGTGAGAGAGTTGAGGTTGATTATCTCTATAGCTTCTTCCAGCTCATTTTACTCAAGCAATGTTTGTCTAGGAAGTTGTATGGAAATTGAGCTTTTTAAAGCAGAACAATGTTTACTCATTGTTTCATTCTCAGAGATGCTTTAATTTTATGTCCTATGTTCTTTGTTAATTCCAAACTCTAAAATTCTCTACCCTAGGTACTATGTAGAGTGTACAAACCTAGCAAGCCTCCCTAGGAATGCACAGCTATTTAAAATTAATGTGTACATGTGTGCATGCAATATATTATGAGTATTAGGTGTAAAAGAAATCATTTTAATCTAGCAAGAGAAGTGATTTAAATTAAATGAAATTTTCTGTAATATACTTTTCAATAAGCATTTTTGGACTACCTTTTATTAGAGGCACTGAGGTAGGTGAAAATATTTTACAGTAGGTATGGTCATTGCATGTAGTAGCAACAGCATTAAAAAAGGAACACCAGAAAATCTGAATTTTAGTTTTAACTTTGACATGGGCCAGTCTATCAAGAACTTTAAATCTTAACTTTTTATTTTAAAATATACATAAATAAATATGCGTAGATATTTAGGTGTATATATATGTATACATACACACACACTTACTGTGCAGCATACCGTTAATATTTATCAGAGGTAATAATAGAATAATGGCTGACGTTTATCGACTACTGGATGTGAGCTAAGTGAAGAATCCCTTGTAAAGGGGTTATTCCTACCCCATTTTACAGAGGAGTAAAACCAGAGTCATCAGGTTAGTAAGTGGCAGAAACAGGCCCTTAGCCTCTAGGAAATGTTCACAGTACAATCTCAGCAAATGTCCTGAGGCCTTTGTGAACCCCGATGTTTGTAAATATCATGTAATGTCTCTCATAGGATACAGTCAGGAGCTACTGAAAAGTTTCAATGATTCCTTCAGGCTAACAATGGAAGTTGGCTGGGGACAGAGGTTTCCCAGTGAACTAAAGCACACAAGTATTTCTGTTATATGAAGAGGAAAAGAGAATTTCAAAGCTACCCTGAGACCTCTGTGCTGGCTTACGCACTACTGGTGCTCTTTGCACATGGATATTAATGCCGAAGTTTTCAAATGCCACAGGTCCACTTTATTAAAAAATTGCCTTATGCAACATGCTATTCTAATCATAAGTGTTCTAGGTCTCATTACAATACACTAATATCACATGGAATTGGAAAGTTCAAGTACTTCATCAGATTGCAAAAATCTTCATTGAGTGTATGTTGAGGTATATGTTTGTCTCACACCCTGCGCCAAATTTTTAAAGAATTCACTTTATTTCTGTACTCTGAAGTGTGAGTTAAACAATATTTGTATCTAGAACAAGAGGCTATTTATTACTCTTTCACCAGAAATAGTGTTGTGTTGTGTTGTGTTGTTTTTGTTTTAATTTATAGCAGCTCAGTAAACCATATTGTCTATAAGCCATAGTAACTTCATGTACTGTCTTCTTTCCTCCTACTGGTCTATCATCATCTCGTTAGACTAAACCACACTTTGGAATGTGGAGTTAAGGAATCAAATTTGAAAATTAACTTTCCTTATACCTGTTAAGAATGAGAGATTTCCTAATTAGTCTTGACAAGAAGTCGGTTTTGATGGATTTTTAAATTTTAATAATATATTAGAGCACACATTTGTTTGTAAAATATGAATACCGACAGGGGTAGCTTGATTTCCAAACTAATATTTAAGACTTTTGAGCTATTTCCTGGAGAAAATTAGCCAGGAGTTACTAAAGAAGTTTGAGATATGTGTAGAGTCTTAAAGGGACCCTCAAATGGCAGCACCCAAGGGGTGATTGGAGACGGCTAAATTCAGCAGGATTTACTAAGGGCAGGTAGGCTTCCACACGCACATGTGCCTTAGCTTAATCATCTGTGAAACAGCCCTGTCACCAAACAGGATACTTCCCAGTGCATCCATGTGGAGACCCACGTTAGACTGAATGCTCAGACGTCTGGCTGGAAATTGTAGAGGGTGAGGGATTCAGCTCTTTTGGCCTTTAGTGCAGTTTAGAACAACATAACTTTGTGCTGCATTGTTGCTTATTCTGTCTCTCTTTTAGTTTTCCACAGCATAGCTTTTAAAACATGACAAATTGATGAATAGACATGTCTAGAAGGATTTTTAAATGGAGAATTGATGTGTTAATAAATCTTGTCTATGGAGAGTTTTCTAGCCTCTTTCCCTCTCTCCCTTCCACCAGTCTTCATGGAGTGCTTCATGGTCCTTCCCTGTCTCTTATACTCAAAATGGAGACATAGATAATAAAGAAAAAAATTCAAACATACAGAGTGCAAATTATGAGATGTCCTATCTAGAAAACAGTCCAGTGATGGAACATTGGTGAGTCGGGGGAAGAGCTTATTTAGGGACATTGTCAGGGCTGGCCTGCCTGAGAAGGGGGCATTTAAGCTGAGACCTACAGAATGAGGAGGCAGCCATTTGAAGATTTTCCAAGCAGAGGAGTGAAGTCCAAGACAGGAAAGATTTTGGCACTTAGAGAAACTGAAAGAAGGGCAATCGGCCTTAGTGGCTGAGAGGAAGTATCACAAGACATTGAGTAGAGGAGGTGAGTAGAGGAGGAACCTCCTTCAACCAACCCTGTGCAAACAAACAACCCATGGGTGCCTCTGTCCCTAGGATCCAGTGCTCACTGCTGGCACAGTGCACCCGTAACCCTAGCGTCTATTCTCACGACCAACACTATTCCGGTCCCAGAAAATGCTTCTCCACATCTCTTGCCCTAATTCCTCAAAACAAAGGGTGATGTTAAGTCTGCAAATGATGCCAAGCTTTGTGGGTTATACCAGTACTAAGGCTGGAGAGAGGCACTGCTTTGGAGCACACAGAGGATTTGAGCTGTGGAAATATGTAGGTGAAAGAAAACACAAATGCATTAACTCATCAAATCCCTCCATCCAAAATAGCATGAAAACCATCCTATTTCTTGCATAATAAAGTAATATTTCCCAGTATGGTTGAACATTCATTTCTTTGATTCTCTTCATGAACCCATCAATGGTCTGGAAGTACTCATAAGTTAGTATAGTATTTGCAATAGTTGCAAGGGTGACTAAGGAATATCAGACAATTTGTCTTATTCTTAAATTCACAACAGTCTACATTTATATATATGCATGTCTATCCATAATATGTATGAACTATGATACTGATTCTTCACACTGTCAGCTATATAGACTTAGAATATTTAATTACAAATAGATTTCCTTTAAAAAATATTTAATGAGATTTAATTAAACTTTTATAAGTAAATAAACATTTCAGTTTAATTTCAATAAATTTGATTTAAAATTTTATATTGATATAATTTACTTTTGACTTTTCATTTTATTAGTTTAGATTATTTTATTTCTTATTTTTCCCAGCTTTCTTGAGGTATAATTGACAAAACTGTATATATTTAAAATATGCAATGTGATGATTTGATATATGTATACATTGTGAAATGATTAACACAATCAAGTTAATTAACACATCTATCACCTCACATAATTACTTTTTTGTGTGTGTGAGATGTAATTCTACTCTCTCAGCAAATTTCCAATCTAAAATACAGTATTATTAACTGTAATCACCACAGTGTCCATTAGATCCTTAGAAATTATTCATCTTATAACTGAAAGTTCATACACTTTGACCAACATCTCCTCATTTCCCCCACTCCCAAGCCCCTGGCAACTGCTATTCTATTCTCTGTTTCTATGACTTAAACTTTTTTTTTATAGCCTAACATTGGCTTATAACATTGGATAAATTGCAGGTATACATCATTATATTTCGATTCCTGTGTAGATTGCATCATGTTCACCACCCAAAGTCTAGTTACAACCCATCACCACACACATGTACCTAATCACCCCTTTCCCCCTCTTCCCTCCCCTCTTCCACTCTGGTAACAACCAATCCAATCTCTGTCTCTATGTGATTGTTTGTTGATGTTTTTATCTTGTCCTTATGAACGAGATCATACAGTATTTGACTTTCTTCCTCTGACTTATTTCGCTTGGCATAATACCCTCAAGATCTACTCATTTTGTTGCAAATGGCCGGATTTCATAATTTCTTATGGCTGAGTAGTATTCCATTGTGTATATATACCACATCTTCTTTATCTATTCGTCCCTTGATGGGCACCTAGGTTGCTTCCAAGTCTTGGCTATTGTGAATAATGCTGCAGTGAACATAGGGGTGTAGGTATCTTTATGCATTTGTGTTGTCATTTTCTTTGGAAAAATACCTAGCAGTGGAATAGCTGGATCATATGGTAGTTCTATTCTTAATTTTTTGAGGAATCTCCATACTGTTTTCCATAGTGGCTGCACCAGTTTGCACTCCCACCAGCAGTGTATGAAAGTTCCCTTCTCTTTACATCCTCTCCAACACTTGTTGTTTCCTGTCTTGTTAATTATAGCCATTCTGATGGGAGTGAGGTGATATCTCATTGTAGTTTTGATATGCTTTTCCCTAATACTTAGTGATATTGAATATCTATTCATGTGCCTATTGGCCATCTCTATATCTTCTTTGGAGAAATGTCTGTTCAGGTCTTTTTCTCATTTTTTAATTGGGTTGTTAGTTTTTTTGTTGTTGAGATGTATGAGTTCTTTATGTATTTTAGATATCAACCCCTTATCAAATATATGGTTTCCAAATAGCTCCTCCCAATTGTGAGGTCATCTTTTTGTTTTGTTGATGTTTCCTTTGCTCTGCAGAAGATTTTTAGTTTGATGTAGTCCCATTTGTATATATTTTTTTTCTATTATTTCCCTTGCCCGGTCAGAAACGGTACTCGAAAATATACTGCTAATACGGATGTTGAAAAGTGTACTGCGTATGTTTTCTTCTAGAAGTTTCATGGTTTCAGGTCTTATACTCAAGTCATTAATCCACTTTGAGGTAATTTTTGTGTATGGTATAAGATAATGGTCTACTTTCATTCTTTTGCATGTGGCTGTCCAGTTTTCCCAACACCATTTATTGAAGAAACTTTTCTTTGTTGTATGTTCTTGGCTCCCTTGTTGAAAATTAGCTGTCCATAGATGTCTTGATTTATTTCCGGGCTCTTGATTCTGTTCCTTTGATCTGTGTGTCTGTTTTAGTGCCAATACCATGATGTTTTGATTACGATAGCTTTGTAGTGTATCTTGCAATCTGAGAGTGTGATACCTCCAGCTTTGTTCTTTTTTCTCAGGATTCTTTTGGCTATTCAAGGTCTTTTGTTGTCCCAAATAAATTTAGGATTCTTTGTTCTATTTCTGTGAATAATGTCATTGGAACTTTGATAGGGATTGCATTGAATCTGTAGATTTCTTTAAGAAGTATGGACATTTTATCTGTGTTAATTCTTCCTGTCCAAGAGTGTGGAATATCTTTCCATTTTTTTGTGTCTTCAATTTCATTCAACAATGTTTTATAGTTTTCATTGTACAGATCTTTCACTTCTTTGGTTAAGTTTATTTCTAGGTCTTTGATTCTTTTTGTTGCAATTGTAAATGGGATTGTATTCTTAAATTCTCTTTCTGCTACTTCATTTTTAGTGTATAGAAATAGAACTGATTTTTGTATGTTGACTTTTTATCCTGCAACTTCACTGTATTCATTTATTATTTCTAAAAGTTCTTTTGTGGATTCTTTAGGGTTTTCTATATATAAAATCATGTTCTCTGAAAATAGTGACAATTCACTTTTCCCTTTCCAATTTGGATCCTTCTTATTTCTTTTTCTTTCCAGATTTCTCTGGCTAGGACTTCCAGTACTATGTTAAATAACAGTGGCAAAAGTGGGCATCCTTGTCTGATTCCTCTTCTTAGAATTTCCCTCTACGTTTCCCATTCAGGTTTTCTCCACTGAGAATGATATTAACTGTGAGTTTGTCATATAAGGCCTTTATTATGTTGAGGTACTCTCTTTCTATACCCATTTTATTCAGAGTCTTTCTCATAAATCGATGCTGTATCTTGCCAAATGCTTTCTCTGCATCTATTGAGATGATCATGTGATGTTTATTCTTCATTTTGTTAATGTAGTATCACACTCATTGATTTGCAGATGTTGAACTATCCCTCATCCCTGGAATAAATCCCACTTGATCATGGTGTATGATATTTTTGATGTATTCTTGTATTCAATTTGCTAGTATTTTGTTGAGGATTTTTGCCTTGATGTTCATCAGTGATATTGGCCTATAATTTCTTTTTTGTGCCATTCTTATCTGGTTTTGGTATCAGGATAATGCTTGCTTCATAGACTGAGTTAGGAAGCTTTCCTTACACTTCAATTTTTTGGAAGAGTTTGAGAAGGATAGATATTAAGTCTTTGAATGTTTGGTAGAATGCATCAGGGAAGCCATCTGGTTTTGGACTTTTATTTTTTGTGAGGTTTTTTATTACTGTTTCCATCTTCTTACTGGTTACTGGTCTACTCAAATTCTCTGTTTCTTCTTGATTGAGTTTTAGAAGGTTGTATGATTCTAAGAATTTTTCCATTTCTTCTAGATTGTCCAATTTATTGGTGTATAGCTTTTCATAGTATTCTCTTATAATCTTGTATTTCTGAGGTGTCCATTATAATTTCTCCTCTTTCATGTCTGATTTTATTTATGTGAGCCTTCTCTCTTTTTTCTTGGTGAGTCTAGCTAAAGGTTTATCAACTTTGTTTATCTTTTCAAAGAACCAAGTTCATTGCTTTTTTGGTCTCTATTTCATTTATTTCTGTTCCGAGTTTTATTATTTCCTCCTTCTGCTGATTTTGGGCTTTGTTTCTGCTTCTTTTTCCAATTCCTTTAGTGCACTGTTAGATTTTTTATTTTAGATTTTTCTTGTTTGTTAAGGTAGGCATGTGTTGCTATAAACTTTCCTCTTAGAACCACTTTTGTTAGTATCTCATAAATTTTGGCATGCCATATTTTCATTTTCACTTGTCTCCAGGTGTTTTTTGATTTCTCCTTTAATTTCTTCACTCACCCAGTTGATGTTCAGTAGCATTTTGTTCATCTCCACATATTTGTGGTTTTTTTTCAATTTTCTTTTTTTGGTTGATTTCTAGTTTCATACTGTTATAGTCAGAAAAGATGCTTTGCATTATTTCAGTTTTTTTCAATTCATTAAGACTTGTTTTGTGGCCTAATATGTGATCACTCCTCAAGAATGTTCCATATGCATTTGAAAAGAATGTGTATTCTGTGATTTTTGGATGGAATGTTCTGTGTATATCTACTAAGTCCATATGGTCTAACGTGTCATTTAAAGCCAATATTTCCTTATTGATCTTCTGCTTGGATGATCTATCCATTGGTGTACGTGGAGTGTTAAAGACCCCTACTATTATTGTGTTACTGTCTATTTCTCCTTTTATGTTTGTTAATAATTGCTTTATATATTTCAGTGCTCCTATGTTGGGTGCATAGATATTTACAAGTTTTATATCCTCTTGTTGGATTGCTCCCTTTATCATTATGTAGTGCCCGTCTTTGTCTCTTGTTATAGTTTTTGTTTTAAAGTGTATTTTTTCTGATATATGTGTTCCTACCCCAGATTATTTTCATTGCTATTTTCATGGAGTATCTTTTTCTATCCCTTCACTTTCAGCTCGTGAGTGTCTTTAGGTCTGAAGTGTTTCTCTTCTATGCAGCATATATATTGGTCTTTTTTTTTTTTTATCCATTTGACCACCCCATGCCTTTTGATTGGAGTATTTAGTCCATTGGCATTTAAAGTGGCTATTGCTAAGAAGGTACTTATTGCCATTTTGTTACTTTTTTTTTCTGGTGTTTTAGTAGTTCTTCTCTATTCCTGTCTTCTCTTGCTATCTTCCCATCTGATTTGATGGCTTTCTTTAGTATTATGTTTGGATTCCTTTCTCTTAATTTTTTGTTTATTTATTATAGGCTTCTGGTTTGTTATTACCAGAGGTTCATATATAATAACCTACAAATATATAGCAATCTATATTGTTGATAATCTCTTTAGTTTGACCTCTTTCTAAAAGCTTTACTCTGTTCCTCCCCTCCTCCCACAGTTTATGTTTTTTATATCACATCTAACCTCTTTGTGTGTGTGTGTATCCATTACCCTCTTATCATTGAAAGAGGTATTTTTAGCACTTTTGTCTTTTGATCATCACATTATCATCACACGTGGTTGAACTGCTACCTTTACTGTGCTTTTGGCTTTGCCTGTGATCCTATTGCCTTTTTTCCCATTATTTTCTTATTCCTATTTGTAGTCTCCTCTTTCTCCCTTAAATGAGTCCCTTTAGCATTTCATGTAAAACTGGTTTCTTGGTGATAAATTCCCATAATTTTTGCTTGTCTGGGAAGATCTTTATCTCTCCTTCCAATTCTGAATGAAAATCTTGCCAAATAGAGTATTCTTGGCTGTAGGTTTTTTCCTTTTGTCATTTTAAATGTATCATGACACTCCCTTGTAGCCTGTAAGTTTCCTGCTGAGAAGTCAGCTGATAGCCTTTGGGGTTTCCTTTGTATGTTACTTCTTGCCTTTCTCCTGCAGGTTTTAGGATTCTCTATTTTTAATTTTTGAGATTTAAATTATAATCTGTCTTGGTGTGGGCCTCCTTGGGTTTATCTTGTTTGGTGCTCTATATGCTTCCTGTACCTGGATGTCTGTTTCCTTCCTTAGGAAATTTTTCAGCTGTTATTTCTTCAAGTAGATTCTCTTCCCTGTTGTCTCTCTCGTCTCCTTCTGGGATACCTATAATATGAATGTTAGTGTGCTTGATGTTATCCCAGAGGTACCTTAGACTATTCTTCTTCTGTTTAATTCTTTTTCCTTTTATCTGTTCGGCTTGGGTGAGTTCCTCTAGTGTTTTGTCCAGCTCTCTGATCCATTCTTCTGTATCATCTACTCTGCTATTGAATTGCTCTAGAGAATTTTCCATTTCCCATATTGTATTCTTCATTTCTGATTGGTTCTTTTTTTGTTTTTTTGTGGGTTTTTTTTTTTTAGGACAATTAGTCCTGAGCTAACATCTGCCACCAATCCTCCCCTTTTTGCTGAGGAAGATTGGCCCTGAGCTAACACATGTGCCCATCTCCCTCTACTTTATATATGAGACGCCTGCCACAGCATGGCTTGCCAAGTGGTGGATAGATTCATGTCGGTGTCGCAATCCAATATACACATCAGGATAGATGTGGAGAGGGCTGATGGCCACTCTGAGTTTATTATAACCAGCGTTTCAATATATACGTAGCTTACATCTGTTAAACATACACAGGTGTTCTGGATGAAGTAATTAGCAAATGCCAAGAATTCTTAGTGATTTCTCAAGGTGCCCTCTCTTGGCCTCTGTTTTGATATTATCATGTTATTGCTGTGCTTGTATATTTTTATCTCGGAGCAGGCAAGGTCTCTTAGACAACGGTCCCTCCTGCTCCCGATATCGATATCGGTTCTCCATCTGTGCCCCCGCGTGGCCACTGCCTGTCTTAGGTTGCCTCCCCCTGGGGGTCTTACCCGTCATTGGCTAACCGGCCTTCTCACCTCCGGGTCACAGTTTGTTGGCAAGCCTTTTCCAGTGATTATTAACCCTTCCTGCGTCAGGGGTGGCTACAATCCACACCTGCGATCTGAACCAGCAAACCCTTGGTTGCCAAAGCAGAATGTGTGAACTTAACCACTGTGCCAGTGGCCTGGCCCCTCTGGTTCTTTTTTATATTTTCTAATTCTTTGTTGAAGTTCTCACTGAGTTCATCCATTCTTCTCCCAAGATCAGTGAACATTCTTATGACTTTTTGTTTGAACTCTTTGTCAGGTAGATTTTTTTTAAATCTCTATTTCATTTAGTTCTTTTTTTTCTGGGGTTTTCTCCTGTTCTGTTACTTGGAACATATTCCTTTGCCACCTCATTTTGCTTCTTTCTCTGTGCTTCTATCTATGTATTATGTGGGTCAGCTACATCTTCTGATCTTGGAGAGGTGTCTTATGTAAGAGATGTTAGGAGGCCCAGCAGTGTGCTTCCCTCTCATCACCAGTTCCAAATGTTCCAGGGGTGTTCCCTGTGTGGGCTACATGTGTCCTTCTTATGTGGTAGGTTTGGTCTTGTTGCAGGTGCCCAAGGAGGCTATCCTTTCCCTTTGGTGAGTTGGTTGTGATTATCAGCTGCATGTGACTTCTATGGATCCTTCAGTCACATTATCAGACATGGGAGCCCCATCTCAGCTGGCTGCATGGTCTAATAGCACATTCCTTTTGCAGTTTTTCTGTTATCTGAATAGGCCCCCAGTGTGGCTGGCTGCTAGGCTCACAGGCTTACCATTGCTATAGGCCTCTGGCATACAAGGCTCTTGTCAGCTTTCTCAGTACTGCAGCTGAGTGGGGCTGGCTCCAGGCATGGGAGCACCCAATTGTTTCAGGCCTTGGATTGTGGAGCCAATCACCTATGAGTCTGTTTGAGAAGCACAAGTCTTCTGCAGCTGACAAGTGCTACTGCCTACAGGGCCACACACACTGTCAACACAGTCCTGCCCTATCCATGTGTCTTGATCACATGAAGAGGACCCAGGACAGCAGACCTATCTGCCATTTCCATCAATGGCTGTGCTGACAGAGCAGCCTCCTGACTATTGTAAAAGGGACATTTCAATCATATGTGAAACATCCTGTTTGAGGGTATATCACCACCCTGTATACCCCCACTTCTTTGGAGTGCTCTGTTCCTTTGTGGATGGCTTCCTTTACTATGAGGAAGCTTTTTAGTTTGATGTAGTCCTGCTTGTTTATTTTCGCTTTTGTTGCCTTTGCTTTTGGAGTCAGATCTAAAAAATCCTCACCAAGACCAGTGTCAAGGATCATTTTCCCTGTATTTTCTTTTAGGAGATTTAAGGTCTCATTTCTTATATTTAAGTCTGTACTCCATATCAAGTTCATTTTTGTGAGTGGTGTAAGATAGTGGTATAGTTAGATTCTTTTGAATGTGGCTGTCCAGTTTTCCCAGCATATTTTATTGAAGAGACTTTTCTTTCCCCATTGTGCATTCTTGGCACCCTTCTCAAAGATTAGTTGACCGTGTATCTATGGGTTTATTTTTGGACTCTCTATTCAATTCCAATGGTCTATGTATCTCTTTTCATGTCAGCACCATATTGTTTTGATTACTATAGCTTTGTAATATAACTTGAAATTAGGAGGTGTGATTTTTCCAGCTATGTTCTTCTTAGGACTGCTGTAGATATTTGGAATGTTTTGTGGTTCCATATGAATTTTAGGATTTAGAAATATTTCTGATTTTATTTGAGTCCTCTCTTTTTTTATTAGTCTACTTCTAGATTTGTCAATTTTATCTTTACAAAAACCAGATCTTAGTTTTATTGATCTTTTCTATTGTTTTTCTAGTCTATGTATCATTTATTTCTGCTCTTATCTTTCTTATTCCCTTCCTTCTGCCAACTTTGGGCTTAATTTGTTCTTCCTTTTCTATTTCGTAGAGGTGTAAAGTTAGGCTGCTTATTAGAGATCTTTCTTTCTTTCTTTTTTTTTTTTTTAAAGATTGGCACCTGAGCTAACAACTATTGCCAATCTTCTTTTTTTTTCCTGCTTTTTTTTCCTCCCCAAATCCCCCCAGCACATGGTTGTGTATTTTTAGTTGTGGGTTCTTCTAGTTGTGGCATGTGGGTTCCGAACCAGGGAAATCCTGGGCCATGGAAGCAGAGCCCACAAACTTAACCACTTGGCCATGGGGCTGGCCCCAGATCTTCCTTTTTTTAATGTAGGCTTTTATTACTGTTGACTTTCCTTTTAGAACTGCTTTTGCTGTATCTGATAAATTTTGGTATGTTGTGTTTTCATTTTCATTTTTTTCAAGATACTTTTTGATTTCTCTTTAACACATTGTTTAATTTCTGTATATCTGTGAATTTTTCACTTTTTCTCCTGTTATTGATTTCCACTTCCATTTCACTATGGTCAGAAAAGATACTTAATATGATTTCAATCTTTTTAAATCTGTTAAGACTTTTTTGTGACCTAATATGTGATCTATCTTGGACAATGTTCCATATGTACTTGAGAAGAATGTGTATTCTGCTGCTGTCAGATGTAATATTATGTATATGTCTGTTAGGTCTCTTTGGCTAACGTGTAGTTCAAGTCCAATATCTCCTTTTATATTTTGTCTGGATGATCTAGCCATTGGTAAAAGTTGGGTATTGAAGTCCCCTACTATTATTGCATTGCTGCCTATTTCTGCCTTCAGAACTACTTAATATATTTAGGTGCTCCAATGATGGATGCATATATATTTACAATTGTATATCTTCTTGATAAAGTGAGCCCTTTATTATTATATAATGACCTTTTTTGTCTTCTGCTATGGTTTCTGACTTAAAGTCTATTTCGTGTAATGTAAGTATAGCTACCCCTGCTCTCTTTTGGTTTCCATTGCATGGAAAATCTTTTTCTAACCCTTTGCTTTGACCCTGTGTGTGTCCTTAGCTGAAATGAGTCTCTTGCAGGCAGCGTATGGTTGAGTCTCTCTCTCTTTTGTCTTTTTTAACCCATTTGGCCAATCTGTATGTTTTGATTGGAGAATTTAATCCATTTACATTTAAAGTAATTGTTCATAAGGGAGAACTCACTATTGTCATCTTGTTAATTGTTTTCTGGCTGTTTTGTAGTTCCTTTTCTTCCCTTTTGCTATCTTCCTTTTTGATTTGATGATTTTCCATAGCAGTATGCTCTGATTCCTTTCTCTTTCTCTTTAGTGTATCTACTATGGGTGTTTGCTTTGTGGTTACCATGAGGCTTTCATAAAATATCTTATAATTATCACAGTCTGTTTTGGACTTATAACAACTTAACTTTGATCACTTACAAAAACTGTACCCTTTTACTCTCCCCCACTACATTTCTGTTTCTGATGTCACAATTTACATCTTTTTGTGTTATGTATCCATTAGTGAATTATTGTAGCTATAATGATTTTTAACACTTTTGTCTTTTAACCTTCATACTGGAGTTAAGTGATTTACTCACAAGTATTACAGTGTTAGGGTATTCTGAATTTGACTCTATACTTACTTTTACCAGTGTGTTTTATAATTGATGTTTTCGCTTTACCAATTAGCATCTTTTTATTTCAGCTTGAAGAACTCCTTTTAACATTTCTTGTAGGGCAGGTCTAGTGGTGATGAGCTCCGTCAGCTTTTGCTTGTCTGGGAAAGCCTTTATCTCTCCTTCATTTCTGAAGTTCAGCTTTGTGAATGAACTGTTCTTGTTTGCCAGTTCTTTTCTTTTGGCATTTTTAATATTTCATACCACTCTGTCCTGGCCTGTGATGTTTCTGCTGAGAAATCTTCCTATAGCATTCTGGAGGTTCCCTTGTATGAGATGAGTTTCTTTTCTCTTGCTCCTTTCAAAATTCTTTATCTTTGATTTTGACACTTTTATTAGAATGTATCTCAGTGAACTCCTCTTTGGGTTGAATCTGTATGGGGATTTATGAGCTTCATATACCTGATATCTCTCCCCAGAGCTGGCAAGTTTTTAGCCGTTGTTACTTTAAATAAGTTTTCTACCCCTTTTTCTCTCTTCTCTTTCTAAGACTCTCATACTCCCATAATGAAAATATCATTTTGGTTGCTGATGTCTCATAATTGACATAGGCTTTCTTCACACTTTTTCTTTTTTTTTTTTCTCCTCTTACTGGATAATTTCAAATAACTTGTCTTCAAGTTCACAAAATTTTCTTCTGCTTGATCAAGTCTTATATTAATGCTCTCTATTGCATTTTTCATTTCACTTATTTTATTATTCAGCTCCAGAATTTGTTTTTAGTTCTTTTTTTTGTGATTTCTGTGTCTCTGTTGAACTTGTCATTTTGTTCATGTACTTTTTCCTGATTTCATTGAGTTGTCTATCTGTGTTCTCTTGTAGCTCACTGAGCTTCCTGAAAACAATCACTCTGAATTATTTGTCCAGCAATTAAAATATCTCCTTTTTTGTGTGTGTGAGAAAGATTGCCCTGAGTTAACACCTGTTACCAATCTTCCTCCTTTTCTTGAGGAAGACTGGCCCTTAGCCAACATCTGTGTCCATCTTCCTCCACTTTGTATATGGGTCACCACCACAGTATGGCTTGATGGGTGGTGCAGGTCCATGCCCAGCATCTGAACCTGCAAACCTGGCCCACAGAAGTGGAATGCACTGAAATTTAACCACTATGTCACCAGGTTGGCCCCTAAAATATCTCCATTTTGGGGGAGGGGGTCAGAAACTGGAACATTATTATGTTTCTTTCGTATGTCATATTTCCTTGATTTTTTGTGTTTCTTGCAGCCTTGCACTGATATCTGCACATTTGATGGAGCAGTCACCTATTTCAGACTTTACAGACTGGTTTTGGTGCAGAAAGACCTTTACCTGTGCATGGATGAGAGGGTCCTGGAGGGTTGAGTGTGGTGGTTCTGTCTCTGGGGAAGGCTCAGTGGTGTAGTCCCTGTGTAGCTCCATCAGCTGAGGCCAGTGTGGTGAAGACTGCAGGGTTCCTCAAGGACCAAGGCTGCAGGTGTCCACAGTGGTGGTGAGGGCTGTTGAGGTCTTCAGTGGCAAAGTCTGTTGGGACTACCTGATATCTTTTTCTTATGTGGGGTATGTCATGGCTGAGGGGACCCCTCTTGGTGTTTCATCCAGTTTGTGGTTGCCCTCATGGTGGTGATGGCACTGATGTCTGTTGCATAGTTGCCCCTGGAGTAACTATCGAGTCAGAGTCTGGAGGGTGGGCACTTATGGAACAACAGGGGCCTCTGGTATCTGAGGTACTAGCTATCCTTCAATGACAGTGGCTCTGGTGCTTGAGAAGTGGATGCATGCAAAGCATCCATGGAGCTTGGGTCTCTATCGTGGTTCACCCTTAGAAACAGCAGCTCTGGTGTCTGAGGCACTGGATAGCCTACAGCGATGGTGGATGTAGTGCCTGAGACAGGACAAGAAGCTATTTTCTAGGGCACAAGTGAGCACAGAGCTGGAGTCTGGAGAACAGGTGCAAGCCGAGCAAAGATGGCTCTAGGGCTGGGGTATGCACTGAGTTGGAGGTGTCAGCAGCTGTGATCCTGAGGCGGTGCAACAGAGGCTCCTTTTGGGTGGGGGCACAGCAGCATCTCCCTCTCTGGGGATCTGTGCTACAAACACTACAGAGTCCTCTGCTATCAAAGCTGTGAGGAGTCTGTGACGCTGTGGGGAGTGCTGAGGTCCGCAGTGGCAAATGCTGCTGGGTCTTCCACAGAACAGGCTTTTGGGGACCACAATGGCACCTGCTGCATGGCTGATACTGTTAGTAACCCCCTTTGTCTTTGTTTCTAGCTTTCTCCAGACATTTCTGCTAAGCTGATCTCCCTAGCAATCCTTTCTGTGCAATTATTCTCCTTTTTTTCTTCCACTGTGTTGCTGTAGTTTCTTAATTGGATTCTTGAGCTCTCCTAGGGCTATTTTCATTCATCAAGAGCTGTCTAATTGTTTTGGGGGGGGACAAAGGCTGGTATCTCATACTGTGCCATCTTGCTCCGTTTAGATTATTTTAGAAAAATAAAGTTTTTCAAAGTATGTGAGAAAAGTAATTTATTGATCTTTATATTTAATTTGTATTTTTATGAATATATATTCAAATTTCTATAGTCTTTGGAAACAATTATGTTTTAAAAGCTTCTTTAGATCACTGAGAATAAGTATATGTCATGACAGGGCTATAGAAGATGACAGAAAAATAGAGCTCAGAAAAGGCAAAAAAGCAGAAGAAAAATAGACAATTTTAGAAGCAATCTGGTTCAATTTTTAAAGTCTCAAAATAATGAAAGAGTAGGCTTATGTAAAGCGTGACCCATATAAAATTTGTAAAGAGTACATTATACATTTTTAGATTTAATTACTGATCAAAGTAACAAAAACAATCCAATTGAACATTGCAAATTGTTTAGATTTTTATTACTCATCAAAACAATGAAAATGAGCAAGAAAGTTACTCACCAAACCCACAATTTTATCAGATCTGATAAAATCCATGAAACTATGATCTTTGCTAAATGAAGCTTGAATTACTGACCAAAGTAATGAGAATACATGACAAAAGTGTTCACATCAAATTCCTCACTCAGAAGCAGCAAATGCAACTCTGCTTAGCTGTGAAATGATGGAGAAAATGCCTCCCAGAATCAGCAGACTGGATGAGAAAGGCAAGACTTGTAGAGCTCTACCGGCTTTTGGAAGCTGAACCCAGAGAATGGCTTTCAATCCTGGTTGTCTGGAGGATTGCTTCTAGAAAACAGTCTGATTCAGGTTAATGATGCAATTTTTTGTTGGATGAAGAAGAAATACATAGGAACTAGCCTTTATTTTAAGTTCAAAGATAATGTATACTTTGTTATTATTGTTATTTGTTTTATAGCCAATCTTCACAAACAGTTTTTGGCAATGAACCTATTTGTGATGGAAGCACTTATATTCTTTATAAAGAGAATACAAAAAATCACTATCACAGAGAAAAGTACACATGATACAATTACTAGAATTGAAAACATTTTGAAGAAATAGCAATAAAATAGTAGTATTTAACAAAGAGAAGTAATAGTAATATAAAGCGTTAGTATGATGTTCTAAAAATACAGATGGCCAGTATTTAGCCAAACATAATGATGCTTTATTTTTTTTGAATTTAGTGTCCAATATTTACTGAAAACGATGCATAGTTTCTGAGCATAGGAGAAATAATTTTGGACTTTGATGCTAGAAAGTCTGAATATGTCAGATAAATATAAAAATAATAAAACTGTCTAGAAAGAGAAAATCAAAATGAAATTAATATAATGGGAATATTGTACAGATCTAGTTATTTCTCCAAGAGATGCTGAGATTTGTAATTCATGTGGTAACAATTTATATGGTGAAATTAAAAATATTTTGTAGTGTTTTCTATGATAATGATATTTTTTCATATTCAACTCTCCTTTACAATTTTATACATAAAATCCATTTTTTTCTACGTATCACTTTAAGAATTGTATTGACAGTTGCTGCTGCCTCAGCAGAATGAAGTTTCTGCAAACTGAAACAACTCTTTGAGAACTGCTGTGACTCAAGAAAGATGATCTAATTTGGCGTTATTCTCAGTAGAGCAAAACTATGTGGAAAATCTTAATTGTAAACACATAATTAGTGATTTTGCTTGTATGAAGGCAAAAGATACATTTTTATGGAATAAATATGTGAAGATGTATGAGTTATGTATGTCTTAATTTTATTACTCATCCACCATCACTGGCCCATCATCAGGACATCTCAACACAGGCACTAATTATTACTTTAAAAAAATTTTATCGTTATGAAGTTATACTTGTGAAGAGAAGATGATGGAATATATCTTTTTTAACAGTTTGGTTTACATCATTTCACTATTTAAACTTACATCGTGTGGTCTATTTATACTCTTGTCCACATTCTGCAAATGTAAAGGGCTGGCCTGAGTCGATGAACCCCCATCATTCAATGCTGTTTTCTCTTCTCTCCAGTAACTTGTGCAAAGTGAGTGCTTAATAAATGTTTGCCAAATGAATGAATATTGCCTTTTACTACTTCCCTTAATTCTGCTTGTCAAAACAACTTGACTTTCAAAGCCTAGATGAACTGGCTCACTCTCAGAGAAGCCTTCCCCATTCCTTGTCAGCCAGAAGTCATTGCTTCTCCCTCTGCCCTTCTGCAGACCTTACATCTGTGCTGCATCCTACAGAGGGTCATTGCAGGTGCTGTCAGCCTCCCCCCTCCCCTCCTCATCAACAGCAAGCTAAGGGCAAACACGCTGACCTGTCCCAGTTCCCCACAGGATTTGGTGTGTGAGTAGTCACTACATTGTTTTCTTTTACTGACAATCTATATTTTAAGAACTTGGTATAAATAAATTCCTAGTAAAATCCCTATTCCTCCACATTATGAAATAAGTACTTCTGCTTTTGTGCTTTTGCTGTAGATTTTTTAACCTCATATTTAATACACGCATAACAAACTGTACACTTTCTGAGACTGGTGAATGGTTTTTAAAATGTTTCAGTATAAATCTTTATGGCTTGTTATCACAATAGCTAGTAGAAAAATATAAACACAAGTTTCATATCCCTGGTAGCTTGACAATTGAAATACATAGTTTGAGGGTCAAAGGTGCATTAATTGGCTGAGTTTAAGTGTGATTTTTTGTAAAGTCCAACAAAGGCATGCTTGCTAGTCGTTGGTGTCGGAGATGTTCCATGGAACTGAGCTGCACTACAGCCAGGCAATGTGTCAGTAGCTTTCAACTTTGCTTATTGAATTGTAAATCTGCCTTTGGAACCATCTGTACCCTGCTTGCTATAGATGTTCAGTTTTTAGCTGCTATAATTTTCTCAGTAAACATTATACCCCTTTAAGCACCTTCTTTCTTTTTTGTTTTTCTTTCCATGTAAAGAGTCTTCCCAACTTGGCTTTAGCTGAATTTATCTATGTTCTTTTTATTCTGCTTACTTCAGGCAAAAAATGAACCAGATCACCAATGAACCATTCAGTGTGAGATGTATATAGGTTTAAGTACTTCACTGAGTTAGTGTTTAAGCATGACTATGATATTATGGATCAGAGCGAAAACATAAAAAAGATGTACTTCTTTTTTTAATTAAAAAGCAATTGCAAATGAAATTACATCAGTTTATAAAGATTTGAAATGGATTCTCATTTTCCAACTGTTTGGTAGGAATAGAAGGATTGCAACTCCTATGGGTCTTTACTCTTTCTTTAAGGATGTTCTTTGTTAAGAATTCTGCCTGGTATTCATTGTCTCCCACTTGGGAAATCATTTGATGGTCACTTAAAGAGGAAAATGAGTATGAGTATTCAAAAATAGTTCTTTTCTTTTTTAAATAGCTGATAGCAGTTTATGGCTTTGGATAAACTTAAATGCACAATGGAAAGGGGAATTAGATTTCTCTGGAAACAATTCTCTGTTAGATTTTACATGAGCAAGAGAAATACATTTGCAGGACAAATGTGTGCTCTGAATGATGATTGTGCTATTCCTCATTTATTGTATAAATGGTCAAATGCTCACAGACATAAAGGGCTAATGGTACTGTCTGGAGGTGGCCAAGTGTTAGCAGGCACTATCAGCCTTTCCCCAGAGTTCTGCACCACCGTCTTGACCTGGACACCTCAGCTACCCAGTTTGCAGACACTGCCACCCCATCAAGTTATTTGCTCCTTCTTTGTGAGCAGCCTTTGTAATGTGGAAAGTATTCCTGGGGAGCTGAGATGTGACCACCAAATTAACTTCCATCTGCAATCAAAGCCGAGATTTTTCCCTCACTGCCAGACAAATTCCCTGGGGCTACCGTAACTTTGTGCTTTATTATAATGCAAGCAAATGTCACTGAAGTCACGACCAGTAATTTCAAGAAGGTAGGCACTGAGACAATGAATGATGAGGATAGTAAACCTTATGCAGATGTGGGGGTGCACCTAACCCCCTCCCTCTCCAGAACCCATTTGGCAGGAGATTGTAGGTGGTGCTTTATAGTTTTGGTCTTTCGTGATGCTAGAATACATGATGTATACTAAAATAACCCTATCTATGTGAGAATTGAAATAACAGAAGTACTTATTTTGTATGATAAAGAGGGCAATTTGGAGGGAAAATGCAATAACTTCAAAAAAGTGCTTATTTTTCTAAATCTTTATTTTCTTTTTGAGATTATCAAGGACCAAGTAGAATTGTGAAGTCAGGAACACAAAGCAAAAGCAAACCTTTTCTATCTCTGCCCTAACTTCTTTCTATAGTCTCTTTTTTGTGGAATCTGGGCATGATCCAAAGGCAAGCTTGGAAGAATTGGATTTGGATTGGACCAGATATTCTAATGCAGCATTCCTTTTTTCTTATCAGACTTTGGAATCGGTGGTGATTTGGAGTCAGACAGGGTCAACTAATATATGCAGTAAAGCTCAGAGAAAACATGAGCCCAAGCATAGTGTAAAAGAAACATGCTGATTCATTTATTCAAACGTCACAGAAAAATCGTTGATTGGAAATGGTGGTTAAAATCTAGGAAGAAAATAAAAAATACCTTGACGGAGACAAAATCTATAAAGGAATTACTATAAAGAAAATTAAGACTTAATAGTATTTGATTTTCTAAAAACATAGTCTTTAATGGTTATGTATGTCTATAGTGTGTCTTATGTATTTGTAAATTCTATTTTGTAAGTAATTTTAAGCTTTCAAGTAATTAAAATTAGAACTGATCTCCTTACGTGTTTAGCATAGTATCTGAGGCATTTTGTTACCCAGAACACATTTATATGACCTATGATGAGGTCTCTCAATTTTTATTGGCAAAATAAGAGCAATGATATTCCTGTCTGAAAGATCGTTGCAACTGTCTGAAAACACTTTCCCTCTATAAAGTTTTTTTTCTTTTTTGTGAAATAACTGGCATTTTCTCTGGATAGACTTTGCATTTTCCCTGCTGAAGCAGAAAGTTGGAGACAGCCAAATCAGTTGTAGCTATCGTCCCAAGCCAGGGAAGCACTTCTCTGTCTGAACTGCTTATTTATTAGCAAAGAACTTGTGTATTCAAAGGCCTGTTATTTTTGTCTATGTTGAGCAAGACAGCTAAACCTTGAGGGGACAGCATAGTAAGAGGATTTTGTCTTCTGTTGCCTGTTCTGCAGTGTTTGCTGGGAAGCTGTTGCGCTAGGCTGCATCTAGGTGATTTAATCCACTTGTGGCCTCTAATTCAGATTGAAACTCGAGGATGAATTACGAATATCGATGGGGTAAGTATTTCAGTTCACATGAGAGGAAACAGAAGATCCTGAAGGTGACCTTGATCAGGGATTGGATGAGGGTGACACAGTTTTGGCTGGGGTTAATGATGCTGCAGTATCTCCTTGAGAATCCTAATTCAATCCATGCTTTCGCTCAGAGCTTTAGAAAATGAAGCAAATAATTCCTGCAATAGGCTGGGTCAAGGCGAGGTGAATTCCCCATTGGATGAGCTCCTGGAAAAAAATCTTTATAGAGGAAAGGTGTTTCCAGACAGTTGCAATGATCTTTCAAACAGGAATATCATTTGAGGCCTCTTATGAGGAGCCCTTTAGAGGTCAGCCAGCGCATGGAAGGTTCCTTCCAACTCAAAGAGATGGTAACCCTAAGCGAGGTGCAAGGATTCTCAAGTGTCCTACTTGGGTGACAGTGGGTAGCATTTAGTATATTCTCCTGTGGGGGCCTCGTGGCAGCTAGTGCTGTGCTTTATGAATACCTTGCCATGGGGCAGTTGAGGGACCACATGTGTATCGTAATGCTGTGCCTTCCAAGAACTTATGTTCTGGCAAGGTACCGCACGTTTCCTCAGATCCCTTAGGGCATTGGAACTGATTTCAAGAGAAGAGTTTCAGGAAGTTTCGGTAACTGGGAGGGTAAACAAGTAAGAAAACCTTTCTCATGCTATTCTGGAGCTGCAGGCAGATTTACAAATAGCTTTGGCTTAAATGTTGAGTGTAAAATAATTGTCAGTCCATTTCTCTCAAATAGATTACCGTCTATTTCAATCTCAACCCTTCCTCGAGTGTCATAGGACAACATAATCTGGAAGATTACTTTCACGTAAATACAATCACCTGCAGACATTCTTTGAAGTAATTTTACCTCCTTGTATCACATAATCAGTATCAATGAAAAATTTAAAGCATGTAGACCAATGTCATTAATACTGGTACCAAAAGGTTCAAAAACTATTTTAAAAAAACTCCTAATGATTTCTTTTAAATTTTTTTTCCAGGTTTTTGGCTAAGTTTATCCTATTATATTTAAACTACTAGTTAATTCTTTGAATTTATAATAAAATCTGAATGAACTTGAAAGAGACAACAGGTAGTTTTAAATCAAATGAGCTTCTTAAGTAAAATACATCCTCTGTTTAATTTTAGTGTTCTAATCGTGAAAATAAGCAGCACTCTTTCCTGGGTAGTTTTTAGGTTATTTTGGGCTGACAAATGTCTCAAAGCCCAGCTGTTCATCCCAGGAACCAGGGTGCGAAGACAGAACATGGGAGGAGGACTCCGAGGAAAGGAGGTGCTTCTCTCCTGTTGAACTTGTGGGTCCAGTGGCCTCATATTGTTCTTTGCCCCATCCTCAATTCCTTGTGAATTCATATTTTTTTAATCCCTACCTCACCCCCATCGCCAAACAAACTTTTCATCTTTTCTTGCTCTGGCTCCAGGCAGTGATGCTTTCTCGAGTTTGGACTTGGTGGTGCTGTGAGCGTGACAGGCGTTGAGTTCCTGTCCTGTCCCCACCTGCCCACCTGTCCTACCTCGGGACATGGGGGTTGAGCTGCTCCTCATCCAGGGGCAATCCCAGCTTCACTGCTGGGGTTCATGGCAATGAACAGATAGATGACCTCCACTGAAGACAAAAACCCTTTCATTCTCCACTTCTGATACGTGCAAGAAAGAAATCTAACTTATTCAATATTCCTTCTTTTTCAGCATTAGTTAGGATATGATCCCCAAAGGTGGGCAAACGTGCACTTAATATTTAAAGAATCAATTACTGTTGCAAACTGACAAAATGTATATGTAAATCCCAGATATGTCTTAATATGTGTTACTTCATAGTTTAGTAGCAGCTGTCGTACAACTTAAAAGAGCCCTTGACTTAGAAGCCTCTGTCTGAGTCCTCCATCAAGAAATTATTCACATGACCTTGGGTAAATCACTGTGCTAAACACTGTCAATGTTTTAGCTCATTTACTACTCACAGTGAGACACTTATAAAGGTGCTATCATTGCTTCCATCTTTAGATGAAGAAACTGAGACCCAGGGAGGGTAAATAACTCCTGTTCATTCCACCAGCTTATGAAGTGGAGCTGAAGTCAGACCCCCCTAGTCAGGCTGTTCACGGAAATTAAGCTCTGATTCCCATTGGCATAAGGTAACTTTTAAACACCAACATTTTTTACTGTTTGAAGGACCAAGTTGAATTCATTGAAACTGGGGCCTGGGAACTGACCCAACTTTCGTCCTATTTAGCTAAAAGACAAAGCTAATGTGACGCCAGTGAATTGTATTTTATCTCGTGTTAAATTGTAGCCTGAAAATGTTTCTGACTGCTGGAGCATCGCTTTTGCTCTGCTACCCTCCTAACCCCTGGTCTCGCCTACACCTGGGAAGCTCGTGGACCTGCAAATGCTCAATATTTAGGTACTGTAGTGTGCTTCAAACCTAAACATTACTAAATTCTTATAAGTTCTAGTAAAGAAAGATGAATCCTCTCAATATTCTCATTGATCAATCACCCTTATTTTGATTAGGTCAGTTTGCTGTCTTTCTAAGAAAAAAAATCTATCATAAAAATTGTTACTATCTGTGAACATTGCTAGAGGGAATAGCAGATTAATAGTGAAATAATTTGTAGTTATTGGCCCTTGATTTGTATTAATATTTAGCACCAATTACTGAAAACCATTGACCTATTTTGCACTCTATTTTCCTTGCTCACATTTAGAGTTCTCAATCTTTTATTAAATTGACAAAGCTCTAGTTTTCAAACTTGACTCAGACAAGCTAGATATAAGTGTTTGCTGTGATTATATTATTTTTCCTAATGAGAAACAGTTTTCTCAATTTCTCATTTTTCTACTATTATTTTATCTTAGATCTTTTAACCCATTGTTGTTTTCCATGTTAATGTCATATATAAGATGATTTAGATAAAATTTTCATATTCACCTTTTTAATTTTAATACTATAAATTAGCTCACGTTCTTCCAAGAAGAGAATAATTTCTTGTAGGAGCTTTGCCATCATGACCAGTTTAAGAACTGCTGGAGATAAAAGCTGAATGTTTTTGTTCTATACGCTAGGTGTTGGGAATTCAAAGTTGTATGAAACACAGTTTTTCCATCCTAAGTGAATCGGAAATTTAGTAGAGTGGACAAGTATGGGTAGATTTATTCATAGCGGAGAATTATAAACCGACCACAACATAGTGTAGACAGAAATGGAATGTGATATGCGTAATGTGGTATAAAAGCCCGGACTGAGAAGAAACAAATTTTCCTTGAGAACATCAGGGAAGTGTCTGAGTTGATGCCATTCGAGCTGGGTTTTGAAGAACAATTGAGTTCACCTGATAGAAAGAATGGCAAAGAGCAATGTAGGAAGATGAAATAACATTGGCAATAAAAAAGAAAGTGAAGGTGTATATGTATTTCTGCAACAGTGTATAGTGTTGCGCTTCTGGATCATGGGATGTCCAGTGGAGAGTGGTGGGAAATGGAGAAGGAAGTTGGATCAGGGTCCTTGAGTCTCGCATAAAGGAGTTTGGATTTCATACTGTAGACAAATGAAGTCCCATCATGAGTATTTTGTTTATAACAAAATGTTTTCCATATTATTCTACAACTTTTACTTTTCTTTAAAGTTTTTTGGCAGCTTTTTTGACTGTGAAAGCAACACACATCCTTGAACCATAACAAGCAACAAAGAAGCATTACAGGAGTTTATAAAGTAAATAATCAAAGTTCCTCTCTCCACCTCAACAATGACAGCCCAGAGTAAACCATTACAAATATAACAAGCTGTTGAGGGGCCTTACCTGTTGGCCCAGAAATGGTGACCAGGACTCTCCACTGCAACAATGGATGCTAAATTTCCCCTCATTATAAAGAAAGCCACCTCAGGCCATCAAGATACTCATTAGGGGTCCTAACAGGAAGCAGGCAAGACCCCTGTATAATCAAACCCCATCCCAACATCCAGACATCCCTGTCTGTTCTAGATGAAAAGAAGACAGGGGAGAAAGTTGGCTATCAGTGCAGTGGCTTTGTGAGAAATTCAGTGGTTGCAAAGGATGGGGCTGCTCTAAGGGAATTACTCACAGAGTGAGGAGACCTGAAAGAAGAAAAACCTGACATTTGATTACTTGAATGGATGCTTCTGAGTTTTAGGTGCATTCTGATACTGTCCCTGGAGAGAGAATTCTTGGAGGTGAGGGATTTAACTGGATATAGAGATGATGCCTGATTCTCTGGAGACTTCAGGAAATGGAAGTCTTGGTAAAAAGAAAGGACTGTGAAGTTGTGTTCCTAGAAGAAAATAATGGTATGTGTGTGGTGGAGGGAATTCATTCCATGTTGCCTAACTCTTGGAAAGGCATGAAGTTGATCTCAGTGGTTCCCGTACTTCCACACCTGAAGGGATAGGAAGGTTAGATGGGGCATGGACCACTATAAAAGGCTGAAAGAAGACACGGTGCCAAGAAAGCCACCATCCCCTATGCATAGTCTTGCTCATACACAGAAGGCACCAGCAGCTAAGGTGTGCCTCCTCACCTTTGTGGGTTGACCAGTTACTAAAGATCTTTGATTTTCTCATTCCAGCCTTTCCCATTCCAACCCCCTTACTGGGGCAACTAAGCTAGAAAGAGAAGGGGAAGAGCGATCTAAGCCAGGCCTAGTTGTTACGTCCTCTCCACTTTGGATTTTTCAGCGGGGAAAAGAAGCAAGCCCCATCAAACTTGAGTGGATTGTGATGGAGAAGGGGCAGAGTTTTGAGTGGGATATAAGACTGCCATTTAAAACTGAAACGAGCTCAGTTTTAATAATAAAAAATTATCTGCAAATTAAGGACTCTGACCAGTTACAGGTATTAAAAAGTCAACAGGACAGTTGAAAATTGCAGTTGGGGTGGGAAGTGGGGATCTAAAGCTATTTTCTACCCTAAGAAATGAAGAATCCTCAAATTTAGCATATCCAATGTATATATGGGCCATAGGTAGAGTTTTACACTAAGCAATAGTGCATGGGCAAATTTCTTTGTCAACACATATTGGTTTAGTTTATCATTTTTAGTTACTACAAGGTATTCCATTGAATTGATATACCATAAACAACACTTTCTTGATGGACATTAGGATATTTTCAAAACTGTCTGTAGTATAAATGGTGCTATAATAAACCTCTTTGTAATTACAGTTTTGCAATCATCCTATTATTGTTTACTTAAAATAAATTCAGAGAAATGAAATTCCTACATTTTAAATTTTGTTACTTATTATAAAATATGTGTTCTCCAAATATGTATTAAAATGTCCATTTCTCCTTTTCCTTATGTTTCTCTATACTAATATAATAAATATGTTAAAATTATGTTAACCTGATAGTTCATTCCTATCAGAAATCTAGTTGCTTTAATTTTTATTTCTTTGAGTATGAGAGTTAATAGCTTTTTGGACATTTTTATAGGTATTTATGTTTTATTTTTGTAGCTATTTATGTTTTATCTTTTACCTTTGAGAGCTGTGTCAATTAATACACTAATTAATAATAACATATGTCAATGGAATATATCTACTGCATTAACTTGCCTTAAAAATATCATGGTAATAGGTTTATATGCTTAGTTTGGGAGTAATCATAATAATAAAATAGCAAAAATTTATAGTGCATATTATGTGCTAGATGCTAGTCTAAGTACCTTATGTGTATTAACTCATTTAATCCTCATAATAAACTTATGAGAAAAGTTGTAATATTGTTCCCATCTTAGAAATGAGAACACAGTAATGTGTCCAAGGAAACACAAATGGCAGGGGCAGAACAGAGAGTTGGACCCACTGGGCCTGGCTCCTGAGCCTGGACTCTATTGTAGATGAGCCTTCTTTAAATACTGCTAGGCAAATTTATGTTAAAAGAATTGTAATAGCTGCATGTTATTACTATAAATGTATGATTCCCAAAAGAGGCATTCAAAATATTTGATCATTAAAGGTTTCTTTCTTGAAATACTACTGCGATCAGTCTTTATTCAATTACCTGTCACCTTTTATTTAGAAAGAGACAGTCAGTTCGTTTGGTTAGGTTATTTCATTTGGGGCAACATGTATTTAAAAAATAGTAATAATAAAAATTACAATGGTGGTTTTTTAAAAACAATTTGTTTTTCTGTAAGGAATTTGCTCACAGCGGGATGAGTAAGTGCATTATGGGAAATCATTAGCCCTAGTCCAGCCCTCTCATTTTCCTGGTGCAGAACCTAAGGCCCAAAGGGTTACAGGACGAGGGTGACTAGTGAGTAGTGGGGTGGACACAGGAGTTCAGTCTCCTCACTTCACACCTGGGTTCTTCCTACCACAGAGTCTTGTTTTCTAGGTCTTCCAAGTATTGCATTACATAATAAGTTCCTTTTTAATAGTGTAGAAATACAGTTAACATAAAATTTACAATTTTAACCATTTTGAGTATACAGTTCTGCAGTATCAAGTACATGCACATTGTTGTGCAACCATCACCACCATCCATCTCCAGAACTTTTCATTGTCTCAGACTGGAATTCTGTACACATTAAACAACATCTCCCCTTTCTCTCCTCTCCCCAGCTCCTGGCAACCATCATTCTAATTTCTGTCCCTATGAATTTGACTCCTCAAGGAACCTCATATAAGTGGAATCGTACAGTATTTGTCCTTTTGTGACTGGATTATTTCACTTAGCATAATGTCCTCAAGGTTTATCCATGTTTTGGCAATAGGGTTTTTTTGAAGCATTAATATATAAAATATATGTAAAGCAGTTAAAACAATGCCTGGCATATAGTAAGCTCTTTATAAGTTGTTATTGCTATTATTAATATTAATTGTATTAGTTTCCTACTGCTACTACATACAGCAAACTCCCACACACTTTGTGACTTAAAACCACACAGATTTGTTCTCTTATAGTTCTGGAGGCCAGGAGTTTGAATCAGTTTCCCTGGGCTAAAGTCAGGGTGTTGACAGAGCTGACTCCTTTTGGAGGCTCCAAGGGAGAATCTATTTCCTTGTCTTTTCTAGCTTCTAGAAACTGCCCGTTTTACCGGTTCAAGGCCCCTTCCTGCATCTTCAAAGTCAGCAGAATAGCATCTTCTCTCCTGTATGAACTCTGCTTCTGTCCTTTTAATTTTGACCCTCCTGTCTCCCTCTTATAAGGACCCTTCTGATTATACCGGTCCCACCTGGACCATCCAGGATAGTTTTCCCATCTCCTGATCCTTAATTTAATCAGATATGAAAAGTTCTTTTTGTCATATAAGGTAACATATTCAGGTTTTCCGAGGATTAGGACATGGGCATTTTGGGGGGAACTTTATTCAGCCTGTAAAAATTATAATAAAGTACTCATGGAAGGAATGTTCCTATGTGTGAACTCTTTGCTAGTCACAACAGCATTAGTGTCACCAATGCTGGGAGGTTGTTCAATTTCAGCACACACCCCAGATCTTCTGGCTCAGAATGTGCATTTTAACCAGATCCCCTAAAGATTTGAGTGCACATTCACATTGAAAATGCCCTGCACTGACTTTCGTTCTTCCCGTCGTTACTTAAAATGTCTGCTCTTCATCAGGTGCTTTAATGGAGAACATATACATGGATAACGATAAAGCCTCAATTTCATTTTCTTCGCTTGATCTTCCCTTAATGATGAAATTACCACAACATTAAAAATTCATAATCTGAACTAGAGTGTTGCCAGCTTAAGTCTCAAATGAGAAGTTAAGGTGGTTATAGAATGTATCGATGTTTCTTCATGAGTGATTGCTGACGCTATTTTTACCTGAAGTGAGCGTCTAACACAGGACACCCCCTCTCTGCTCTCTGCCTCCAGGTCATGACTACACCTCAGGAAGGGTGACTATTGATTTATGACCCTGGGAACAGAGTAGCAATCTGCCTTCTTGTTGAGATCAAACGGCCTGAAGGTGAATAGAATCTGCTACTCTAGCACATACCTCTTTTTGATTATCTAACTTTGCACATGAATATAAAGTTGAAGATAGCTCATTTTAAAGCCTTGCTAAAAAGATGGACAGTATTTTAAGTGTAAGCGTGTTGGAGGGGGTGGGCCAACAGAATCAGGTGGTTTTTCTTTGTTGTTTGTTTGTTGGATTGACTTTCTCTTGTTGGATTGTTTTGTTTTGTATTATTTGGCTTTGAATAGTGTTTGAGGCTTTTTGAAAGATGGAAGCTTTACTTTAATATACCACTGAATTACTAATAGAAATTTTAAAATTCCATTCTATTAGAATGTTGTCTAGTGCCAGTTTTATGTTTAAGTTGTCCTACGGGCATTTGGTATTTTCTATGAGTGTGCAATAGAATAGAAAATGAAAAATAAGTGGGGGCCAGCCCTGAAGCCCTAGTAGTAAAGCTCGGCGCTCTCACTGCTTTGGCAGCCCAGGTTCTTTCCCGGTCAGAGAACCACACCACCCGTCTGTCAGTTGCCATGCTGTGCTGGTGGCTCACATAGAACCAGAAGGACTTACAACTAGGATATACGACCATGCACTGGTGCTTCGAGGAGGCAGAAAAAAACAGAGGAAGATTGGCAACAGATGTTAGTGCAGGGTGAATCTTTCCCTGCCAAAAAAAATGTAGGTTTTCTAACAATATTGTTGTGTCATAAATATCCATTTTTGAATTAACTAGTAGTATCAAATCAGCAAATGTTATTTCCATCCAGAGTTAAATATTTCTTCTGCTTTCTTTCCTTTACAACACTTAGGGAAAATAAAGACCCCAACATTTATTTCAGGTACTCCCAACTGACAAAGGAAAACAACCAAAACAAACAAAAAACAAAACTAGGAAATACCAAAAGTGGAAGCTTTTTCCTTGGTTCTATATTCGATTCTCACATTGGCATTTAGATGGTGTACTTTTTGTTTTTACTGAGGTAAAATTGGCTTATAACATTATATAAATTGCAAGTGTACATCATCATATTTAGATTCCTGTGTAGATTACATCATGTTCACAGCATGACTAATTACAATCTAGCACCATACAGTGTGCCTAATCATCTCTTTTGCCCTCCTCCATCCACCCTTCCCCTCCGGTAACCACCAATCCAATCTCTGTCTATATGTGTTTGCTTATTGTTGTTTTTATCTTCTATTTTTGAGTGAGATAATATGGTATTTGACTTTCTCCCTCTGACTTATTTCACTTAGCAAAATATCCTCGAGGTCCATCCATGTTGTCACAAATGGCTGGATTTCATCATTTCTTATGGCTGAGTAGTATTCCATTGTGTATATACCACATCTTCTTTATCCATTCATCCCTTGATGGGCAGCCAGGTTGCTTCCAAGTCTTGGCTATTGTGAATAATGCTGCAATGAACATAGGGGTGCATGTATCTTTACTCATTCATGTTTTCACATTCTTTGGATAAACACCCATAAGTGGAATAGCTGGATAGTATGGTAGTTCTATTCTTAATTTTTTAGGGATCTCCATACCGTTTTACATAGTGGCTGCACCAGTTTTCGTTCCCACCAGTAGTATATTAGTGTTCCCTTCTCTCCACATCCTCTCCAACACTTGTTGTTACCTGTCTTGTTAATTATAGCCATTCTGACGAGAGTGAGGTGATATCTCATTGTAGTTTTGATTTGCATTTCCCTGATAGCTAATGATGTTGAATATCCTTTCATGTGCCTGTCGGTCATCTGTGTATTTTCTTTGGAGAAACGTCTGTTCAGATCTTTTTCCCATCTTTTAATTGGGCTGTCAGCTTTTTTGTTGTTGAGATGTATGAGCTCTTTATGTATTTTGGATATCAACCCCTTATCAAATATATGGTTTCCAAATATCTTCTCCCAAGTGTAAGGTCATCTTTTTGTTTTGTTGATGGTTACCCTTGCTGTGCAGAAGATTTTTAGTTTGATGTAGTCTCATTTGTTTATTTTTTCTATTGTTTCCTTTGCCCAATTAGACATTGTACTTGAAAATATGCTGCTAAGACTGGTGTTGAAGAGCGTACTGCTTATGTTTTCTTCTAGATGTTTCATGATTTCAGGTCTTGCATTCAAGTCATTAATCCACTTTGAGGTAATTTTTGTGTATGGTGTAAGATAATGGTCTACTTTCATTCTTTTGCATGTGGCTATCCAGTTTTCCCAACACCATTTATTGAAGAAACTCCCCTTTCTTGATTGTATGTTCTTGGCTCCCTTGATGAAAATTAGCTGTCCATTGATGTGTGGGTTTATTTCTGGGCTCTTGATTCTGTTTCCCTGATCTTTGTGTCTATTTTTGTGCCAGTACCATGCTGTTTTGGTTACTGTAGCTTTGTAGTATAGCTTGAAATCAGGGAGTGTGAAATCTCCAGCTTTGTTCTTTTTTCCCAGGATTCCTTTGGGTCTTCGGGGTCTTTTATTGTTCCATATAAATTTTAGGATTCTTTGTTCTATTTCTGTGAAAAATGTCATAGGAACTGTGATAGGGATTACATTGAATCTGTAGATTTCTTTAAGAAGTATGGACATTTTAACTATGTTAATTCTTCCTATCCAAGAGCATGGAATATCTTTTCATTTATTTGTGTCTTCTTCAATTTCTTTCAAGAATGTTTTATAATTTTCATTGTGCAGATCTTTCACGTTTTTGGTTAAATTTATTCCTATGTATTTTATTCTTTTTGTTGCAGTTGTAAATGGGATTGTGTTCTTAATTTCTCTTTCTGCTACTTTGTTGATAGTCTATAGGAATGCAACTGATTTTTGTATGTTAATTTTGCATCCAGCAACGTTACTGTATTCATTTATTATTTCTAAAAGATTTTTGGTGGATTCTTTAGGGTTTTCTGTATATAAAATCATGTCAACTGAAAATAGTGACAGTTTCACTTTTCCGTTTCCAATTTGGATCCCTTTTATTTCTTTTTCTTGCCTGATTGCTCTGACTAGGACTTCCAATGCTATGCTAAATAGGAGTGGTGAAAGTGGGCACCATTTCTGCTTCCTGTTCTTAGAGGGAAAGCTTTCAGTTTTTTTTCCATTTAGAATGATATTAGCTGTGGGTTTGTCCTATATGGCCTTTATTATGTTGAGGCACTCTCCTATACCCATTTTTTTTTTTTTTAAAGATTTTATTTTTTTCCTTTTTCTCCCCAAAGCCCCCCGGTACATAGTTGTATATTCTTCGTTGTGGGTCCTTCTAGTTGTGGCATGTGGGATGCTGCCTCAGCGTGGCTTGATGAGCAGTGCCATGTCCGCGCCCAGGATTCGAACCAACGAAACACTGGGCCGCCTGCAGCGGAGCGCGCGAACTTAACCACTCGGCCACGGGGCCAGCCCCTCCTATACCCATTTTATTCTGAGTCTTTTTCGTAAACTGATGCTGTATCTTGCCAAATGCTTTCTCTGCATCTATGGAGATGGTCATGTGATTTTTATTCATTTTGTTAATGTAGTGTATCACACTGATTGATTTTCAGATGTTGAACTATCCCTTCATCCCTGGAATAAATCCCACTTGATTATGGTGTATGATCTTTTTAATGTATTGTTGTATTCAACTTGCTAGTATTTTGTTGAAGATTTTTGCATTGATATTCATCAGTGATGTTGGCCTGTAATTTTCTCTTTCGTGTTGCCTTTGTCTGGTTTTGGTATCAGAATAATGTTGGCTTTGTAGAATGAGTTAGGAAGTTTCCTCTCCTCTTCGATTTTTTGGAAAAGTTTGAGAAGGATAGGTACTGTCTTCTTTGAATGTTTGGTAGAATTTGCCAGGGAAGCTGTCTGGCCCTGGACTTTTCTTTTTTGGGAGGTTTTTGATTACTGCTTTGATCTCCTTACTGGTGATTGTTCTATTCAAATTCTCTATTTCTTCTTGATTCAGTTTTAGAAGGTTGTATGATTCTAAGAATTTATTCATTTCTTGCAGATTGTCCAATTTGTTGGCATATAGCTTTTCGTAATATTCTTTTATAATCTTGTATTTCTGAGGTGTCCATTGTAATTTCTCCTCTTTCATTTCTGATTTTATTTATTTGAGTTTTCTGTCTTTATTTCTTGGTGAGTCTAGCTAAAGGTTTGTCAATTTTGTTTATCTTTTCAAAAGAACCAGTTTCACTGATTTTTTTGATATTGTCTTTTTAGTCTCTATTTCATTTATTTCTGTTCCGATTTTTATTATTTTCTTCCTTCTATTGATTTGAGGCTTAGTTTATTCTTCTTCCAGTTCCTTTAGGTGCACTGTGAGATTGTTTGAGATTTTTCTTGTTTGTTATGGTAGGCCTATATTGCTAGAAATTTTCCTTTAGAACCACTTTTGCTATATCCCATAAATTCAGGGTTGTTGTATTTTCATTTTCATTTGTCTACAGGTATTTTTTGATTTCTAGTTTGATTTCTTTGTTGATCCAATAGTTGTTCAGTAGCATTTTTTTTTTAAATCTCCACATATTTGCATCTTTTCCAATTTTCATCCTGCAGTTGATTTCTAGTTTCATAATGTTTTGGTCATAAAAGATGCTTGGTATTATTTCAATCTTCTTAAATTTATTGAGATTTGTTTTGTGGCCTAATATGTGATCTATCCTGGAGAATGTTCCATGTGCATTTGAAAAGAACGTGTATCTTTTACTTTTTGGGTGGAATGTTCTGTCTATATCTACTAAGTCCATGTGGTCTAATGTGTCATTTAAGTCCAATGTTTCCTTATTGATCTTTTGTTTGATCTATCCATTGATGTAATTGGAGTGTTAAAGTCCCCTACTATTATTGTGTTACTGTCTATGTCTCCACTTATTTCTATTAATAATTGCTTTATATATTTAAGTGCTTCCATGTTGGGTGCATAGATATTTACAAGTCTTGTGTCGTCTTGTTTGATTGTTCCCTTTTGTCATTATATAGTGCCCTTCATCATCTCTTGTTACAGTTTTTGTTTTAAAGTCTATTTTGTCTGACATAGTATTGCTACCCCAGCTTTCTTTTCATTGCTATTTGCATGGAGTAAATTTTTATATCCCTTCATTTTCAGTTTGTGAATGTCTTTAGGTCTGAAGTGTGTCTCTTCTATGCAGCATATATATGGGTCTGGATTTTTTATCCAGTCGGCCGCCTATGCCTTTTGATTGGAGTATTTAGTTCATTGGCATTTAAAGTGGCTGTTGGTAAGAATGTACTTATTGCCATTTTGTTACTTTTTTTTCCCTGATGCTTTAATAGCTCTTCTCTATTCCTTACTTCTTGTGCTATCTTTCCTTCTGGGTTGGTGGCTTTCTTTAGTGTTATGTTTGGATTCCTTTTTCTTAATTTTTTGTGTGTTAATTATTGGTTTCTGGTTTGTGATTACCAGAGGTTCATATATAATAACCTAGGTATATAGCAATCTATATTAAGTTATGGTCTCTTTAGTTTGACTTCTTTCTAAAAGCCCTACATTTTTACTGCCCTCATATCACATTTTATGTTTTTGATGTCATATCTAACCTCTTTTTTTGTGCATGTGTATCCGTTATCATCTTATCATGGAAATAGATAATTTTAGTCATTTTGTCTTCTGACCTTCATAGTATCTTCATAGGTGGTTGATCTACTACCTTTACTGTATATGTACCTTTACCAGTGATTTTATTAGGGTTTTTTTTTTTGTGACAATTTTCTTATTCCTATTTGTGGTCCTTTCTCTTCCACTTAACTAAGTCCCTTTAGCATTTGTTGTAAGGTGGGTTTCTTGGTGATAAACACTTTTAGTTTTTGCTTGTCTGGAAAACTCTTTATCTCTCTTCCATTCTAAATAATAACCTTGCCAAGTAGAATATTCTTGGCTGTAGGTTTTTTTCCTTTCAGCACTTTAAATATATTTTGCCACTCCCTTCTAGCCTGTAGGTTTCTGCTGAGAAATCAGCTGATAGCCTTATGGGGTTTCCTTTGTATGTTACTTTTTGCCTTTCCCTTGACACTTTTAGGATTCTCTATTTATCTTTAATTCTTGGTATTTTAATTATAATGTGTCTTGGTGTATGCCTCTTTGGGTTTATCTTGTTTGGTGTTCTTTGTGCTTCCTGTACTTGGATATCTGTTTCTTTCCTTAGGTTGGGAAAGTTTTCAGCTATTTTTTCAACTAGATTCTATGCCTCTTTGTCTCTCTTCTCCTTCTTGGACCCCTATAATGTGGATGTTAATGTGCTTGATGTTGTCCCAGAGGTACCTTATACTGTCCTTGTTCTTTTTAATTCTTTTTTCTTTCATCTATTCACCTTGGGTGATTTCCTCTAGTCTTTCATCCAGCTCACTGATCTGTTCTTATGTATCATCTACTGTGTTATTGAGTCCCTCTAGTAAATTTATCATTTCCAGTATTGTATTCTTCAGTTATGATTGGTTCTTTTTTATATTTTCCAATTCTTTGTTGAAGTTCTCACTGAGTTCATCCTTTCTTCTTCCAAGTTCAGTAAGCATCTTTATGATTGTTAGTTTGTACTCTTTATCAGGAAGATTATTTATCTCTGTTTCATTTAGTGTTTCTTCTGAGAACTTGTCCTATTCCCTTATTTGGAACATATTCATTTGTCTCCTCATTTCTCTGTGTTTATATCTAACTATTGAGTAGATAAGCTACATCTCCTGATCTTGGAGAGGTGGCCTCATGTTGGAGATGCCTTATGAGGCCCAGCTGTATGCTTGCCACTCTTCACCAGTTCCAAATATTCCAGGAATGTCCCCTCTGTGGGCTATGCATATCCTTCTTTTGTGGCAGGTTTGCTCTTGTTGCAGGTGGCCAAGGAGTTTGGCTATTCCCCTGGCTGGCTAGTTGTAATACTTGGCTGCCTGTGGCTGCAATGATCCCTTCAATCACTTTATTGGGCATGGGGAACCCCATAAGAGTTGGCTTCAAGGTCTAATAGCACATTCCTGTTGCAAGTTTTCTGTTAAATGAGAAGGCCCCAAGCATGGCTGTTTGCTAGATTCAGGGGCTTACAATTACTGTAGGCTTTCAGCCTGCAAGGCTGTTGTCAGTTATCTCAGGAGTGCAGCTGGGTGAGGCTTGTCCCAGGTGTGGGAGCACCCAACTGTTTCAGGGCTTTGACTGTGGGGCTGATGCCTTATGTATCTACTTGGGAAGCTCGAGTCTGCTGCAGCTGACAAGCCCTACTGCCCACAGGCCCATACACCCCATCAACACAGTCCTGTCCCATGCACGTGCCCCAACCCACTGAAGTGGACCCACTCACTCTGCTGCAAAGGACTTACAGACTTCATCAATGCAGGCCCACCCCTCTTGCACACCCTGCTCTGCAGAGGCCAAGCCACTCACCCATTGCAGAGGTCTCATGCACCCTGCCTATGTGTGCCTACATGTTGCCAGAGGGCTTGCTCTTAGGTGGGGCTAGTCCCTAGGGTGGGCTGCCTGCCCTTGTTGAGCTGGATTAAATCAGTGCTCTAGTGGGTGGGGCAGACCACTGCACTCACAGGCTGGGGGAAAACTCTAATGGCGTCTGCCAGGATCTGTGTCATCACACCTGTACTAAGTCACTATAATGGCTGCTGCTAATGTCTCAGTCCCTCGGGAGGTAGTCCCAGCCTAGGGAGGTCTTACTTCTCACTGAGATGTTCCCAGAGCCTATCAAGGGAGTCTCTTTTCACCAAAGGACTATGCACCTTTCTTTCTGGTGATTTTAGGTTCCTTGCCTGAATGGGTGTTTGTGCCTTGGCTCTTTAAGAGCAAGGTTTTCTGCCCTTTATGTCTGATAGCTTTTCTGGGGGTATTCCCTGTTGTTGTTAATAACCAGTAAAGCCAGATATTATGACACTTGTCTCTCGTGCTGAGTTCAAAAGCGGCTTATTGTGTTAAAACTCTTCCACTCAGATTCCCCACCCCTTGAGGAAAGGCTTCATAGGCACGCTTATGACAGGCCATGAAGCACCACAGCTAGAAGGTATGGTTTCTCCTCCACAAAGAAATTCTGCCTTTTTCACCCTAGTCAGCACTGTGCCTTGTTGTAGGAGTTCTTTTTATCCAGTTTTCAGTTTTCTCTTGGGGTAATTGTTCCAAGAATAGTTTTAAATTTATTGTGTCCATGTGAGGAAGTGAGTTCAGAGTCCACCTATGCTGCCATCTTGACACTGGATCTAGGTGGTGTACTTTTAAGGGCCCTACTTTTGTTTCATTTCTAATGAGACAACAAAAAACTTAATTTTAAATGAAGAGGGATGAGAATTTCATATGTCTCTTTTTTCATTTTACAAATTGATAATGTTGCATGAATACCTTCCTGGAACTAAATGATGACCTATTGTTCTACTTATATTTCAGAATCTATTAAATTTCAGGAGAAGCTCTGTTAAATTACTTACCTGCAACAAACTCCATTGGTTCTAAAACCTAAAGTGCTCCACATTTTGCCTAAATTTATTTCTCTCAAGAAACATTGTCCTTTCCCTTTCAGATGACAATTATCGACTGCCTATGGTGGTAGACAAAACAGTCACCATCCATGAAATTTGTTAATGCTTGTCTTTTGGATTTTACTTCTGCCATCCTGTTCTCTAATACATATATTTTAATGTTTCCTTGATGTACTGATATTTTGTGCCCTCTTTTATCTAAATTTTGAGAAATTGCTTATTTTGAGATAATTCTAGATTCACATGTGATTGTAAGAAGTAACAGAGAGAGATTTCATATACTAGTCACCAGTATCCCCTAATGGTAACATCTTGCAAAACTATAGTATAATATCACAATGAGGAAATTGACATTGACACAACCCATGGATGTTATTTAGATTTCACCAGTTCTACATTCATGCAATTCTCTGTGTGTGAATGTGCATATGTGTATATTTAGTTCTATTCAGTTTTATCACATGAATAGATTCACCTGACAACAATCAAAATATAGAATAATTCCAGAAGGAGGATTCATTTTGCTCTCACAGTTACCTCTACTCCTACCCCCAACCACTGGTAACCATTAATCTGTTCTCCACCTCTTTAATAATGTCATTTCAATAATGCTGTGTAAATATAACCATGTAGTATATAACATTTTAGATTAGCTTTCCACTCATCATAATTCCCTTGAAATCTAGCCACATTGTGGCATGTATCAGTATCTCATTCCTCTTTATTGCTGAGTAGTATTCCATGGTACGGATGTACCACAATTTGTCTAACCATTCACCTACTGATAGACATTTGGTTGTTTCCAGTTTTTGAGCATTTTTGGTATGAATAAAGCAGCTGTGGACATTCATGTACAAGTATTTTTGTGAGCATAAGTTTTAATATGTCTAGCATAAATGCCAAGTGGATCAATTGCTGGATCATATGGTAAGTACATGTTTACTTTTGTAAGAAATTGCCACAATCTTTTCCAGAGTTGTAACATTTTACATTCCCATCAGTAATGTAGGAGTAATCCAGTTCACCCACATCATCACCAACATTTGGTGTTATTACAATTTTTCAGTTTAATTATTCTCATTTCAAAAATCATGTAGGGGCTGGCCTTGTGGTGTAGTGGTTAAGTTTGGTGCACTGTGCTTTGGTGACTCACCTTCACAGGTTCAGATCCTGGGTGGGGACCTACATCAGTCATCAGCCATGTGTAGCAGCTACCCACATATAAAGTGGGGGATCTGTATCCTAAAAGTTATAAAATTCTTATTAAAGCTGATTATTGAAATCAGTGAATATCTAAACAAATGCAAATGCATAGCATATGTGTGGATTGGATGACTCAACATGATGTCACTTCTCCCCAAATCCATCTATAGGTTTAAGGCAATTTCTATCAAAATTCAGTAAGATTCTGTTTGTAGACATAAAGTAGTTTATTCTAAATTATACATGGAAAGACACAGAACCTAAATAGCTAAAAAGATAGTACAAAAAATTTTGAAAGAGAAGAATAAAGTGGGAAGAGTCAGTCCAGGAGATGTTAAGGAATATTATACAGCTACATTATCAAGACAGTGTGGTATTGGAGGATGGATAGACATATAGGTCAATGAAACAGAAAAGAGAACCCAAAAATAGACCCTCACAAGTGTATCAACATGATTTGTTGTTGTTGCTGTTGAGGAAGATTAGCCCTGAGTTAACATTTATTGTCAATCTTCCTCTTTTTTTGCTTGAGGAAGATTGTCCCAGAGATAGCATCTGTGCCAATCTTTCTCTATTTTGTATGTGGGACACTGCCACAGCATGGCTTGATGAGTGGCGTGTAGGCCCACGCCTTGGATCTGAACCCGTGAATCCCAGGCTGCCAAAGCGGAACTTCACAAACCCAACCACTACCCCACTGGGCCAGCCTCTAAAATGATTGATAGTTTAATGTTGAATCAAATCCTGATTTGTCATGATATAATTCCCTTTACACTTTGCTTTATGCTATACTTTTGATTTGCTAATATTTTATCAAGAATCTTTGTGTCTAAGTTCAAGAGATACTCATCTGCAGTTTTCTTTTTTTGTACTGTTTTTGTCTAATTTTGTTACTAGGGAAATATTGACCTCATAAAATGAGTCACAAAGTGTTCTCTAGTCTTTCTTGGAAGAGATTGTATAATGTAGGTGTTAATTCTTTTAAAAATAGATAGAATTCTCCAATGAAACCCCTAGAGAGCCTGGAGATTTATTTTTTGGTAATCTCCAAATTAAAAATTCTATTTCTTTAATGGTCATGGGACTATTCAACTTCTCTATTTCATGTTGGCTGAGTTTTAGTAGTTTGTGACTTTTGAGGAAGTCATTCATTTCTTTTAAGTTGTTACATTTATAAGTGTAAAGCTGTTTGGAGTCTAGGATGGTGCTGGATGCTGGACTTGCAAGAGGTCAAGAAAGTTTGTCTCCTTGCTCTCACTGACCTTTATTATCCAGGATTACCAAATAATCACTATAAATATATATACAAAGCACTATAAACATATATATTTCCAATTTTGCCAAGTTCCTGCAATGCAAAATTATAAGGAGTTACAGAAGTGTGTTAATGGAGGGCCTGTTGTAGTACAGGAGAACCTGGAGGCGTTTATCTGAGGAAGTGGTGCTTCAGGTCAGATTTGAAGAATAAAAAGGAATTAACCACGTGAACGGACAAGTGAAGTTTTTGGCAGAGGGAACAGCATGTGCAAGAGTCAGATAGTGAGAGGTGGCACAGCACATTCTGAAAAACAGAAGACTGGTACTTTGTTTGCTGAGCCAGTTGAGCTGAACCTTGAGAAGGATGATAGCTGAGAGGGGCAGGGTTTCAGAAATCACATTAAATAATTTCTGCCTAATATTTTTTTAACCCTAACAGCTATGGGAAGATATTGATAGGTTTTAGGAAGAAAGTCAGTAAGACGTTTTTAAAAGCTCACTATATTTGCAGTGTGAGTGGGATAAGAGGATTCAGCATAGTGTGTGTGAAGGCTCTGTGGGATCTAGGTGGCATGGGAGCCATAACTTCCCTCTGTGTGTCTGCTCAATACTCAATGTGCAATATAAAGTGTGCAGCCAGCATCAAGGCCCTTTGCTGTAGTTGTGTGACTAGAGGACAGAATACAAGAGAGGGAGTGGAGGAGTGAGACTGAGGGATGAGCATGAGTGAGGAGGAGGGGAGTCAGGCAGGCCAGGGCTGGAAATACCACACCACTCATCAGAGGTTTTCATAAGACTCAGCGGGCAGGGGTCAAGTGAGGGTGAGACTTCATCACATCTAAGCCTGGAAAGGCACTCTAATAAGAGCGATGAGGATTAATAGGGGCTGGTAAGAGGAGATGGTCGGGAAGGAGGGTCTGAGGGTCTGATATCAGCCTTTGAAGAGGTAACTGTGCTGTATGCAAACTTCTTTCAGGCAGGGGTAGAGTAAACCAGAGGAGAAGGCAGACTGAGAAATATTTCAGAGGCAGAATGTGTGGTGGGAGAAGCAAAGACCACGGAGTCTTCCACCTGGTTGGAGACGATGGCTGTGCATCAGGATCAAAGGAGGAGAAAGGTGCTCAGCACTCTTGGGGCTCAAGCAGTTTGTTCATTCCCTCATTCACTGAAGAAATGTTCGTTAATGCCTGCTATGGGCCAAAACTCTTCTTAAACGATAGGCCTACGGAGTTGAAGTTGCACAAGTTAGCTCTGGTCCTTCTCTGCATGAAATTGACAGTCTCCTGCGCTGCTCCTGTCTGGCACATGTGAAGCAGCAAAAGAAAAAAACAAATTGGAATTTCAATAGGATGTTACAGTTATAGCTGAAACTGCTATATGGGTTTAAAGGACGTAGGTGGTTTCATTGTTAGAAAAGGAGAGTTTTATTTTTTATTTGCTCTTTTTAAGAGAGACATGTGGTAAGAAGATGGTGGCTTTGGTTTCAGAAATGAAGATGTCTTTTAGGCAGTTGGAAATATCAAACTAGAGCTTTGAGGAAAGGTCTTCACTGGAGATGGTGAGGAAATGATAGGCATGGGGGGCCATATCCGAGAGAGTGAAAGAACAATCCAGAGAGTACATTTTAAAAATTATCTTGAAAGTTCCAATCTACTTTGTATTTTGTTGCAATCAAATTTTTTGATTTTTGTATCTAAAGAATGATTACTCATATATACAGAAATTATTTAAATATTTTAAAAGTCAGTGGGAATTTTAAACATAAACACAAAAAATTTTGAATGGTTTCCTTTGATTAGTTTTTACTTTGCTTTCAAACTTTCTTGCTTTCAAAAGTTTCAATTACAATTAAGATTTAAGCAATGACTATTTGTTGAACAAATTAATTGATGAAGAAAAATGATGATCGTAGCATTTGTTCTTTACAACTGCCTTATATCCTCAGAGCCCTATGATAAATTTCAGGTGAGGTGGGGCATATTAATGCTATACAATGTATGTACGTTAATTGATCATGATTATTCTAATTTGATGTTCTGCATGTGAAACTTTCAGGAGACTCGCAGTCCTCCCTTTCATGCTCTCAGGTCTCTGCGGTGCTGATTTTACCAAGTAGCATGATTTTGAGTATCAATGATTCCATGCTTGACTTAACACTGTCTTTTAATTTTACTTGGAGATTTTAAAAAGCAGAGCAGAAAATAATCTACACTTGATTTCTTAAGTGTCAGCCTGGAAAATACCAGATGGTTTGTCTGGTATTTTTGCCTTGTGTTTAGAGGAATATTTATTTGAAATTGCTAGGCAAAATGTCTGTTTATATTGTCTACGTCTTTTATCTCTCTCCCATTAGGATGTTAAGAGTATCATACAAATACTATGTGTTAATATTGAGGAACTGTCAATTCCTAAAGAGCTAGAGATTATTCACCCACCCTCTTAGACTCCCGTTCGTTAGGCCCCAACTATCATAACCAAATTATTCCCATCCTTTTGCAAGAACCAGTGGGTCTTAAATAGACCAAGTGATCTAGGCCACACACAGAAAGGAATTTAGCGTATTGGAAGAATAGAGTATTTTCAGATATGTCCTCTATTTTTACTTTAGTTTTATTCAATTTTTATTCTTCAGTATATTACTCCATAGTAAGTAAAGTTTCATGTAGTGACAGGAATTAACTGCTCTTTGCTGATATGGTGAGAATAGCATTCCTCAGCTTGAAAGATATACTTTTAGTCAAGGATGTTTAATGTTAACGACAAAATAAGTATTCAAGATGTTTATTAACATAAAATGAAATATTCTTTTGAAGGTATGCTACTTCAAATTCACTGTGAGCCAACAAAGCTTCCTGCATCTCTTCTTCTGGTTTTTCTCTTTATTTGTATTCCACCCCCTTTTGTTCCTTTCTCCTTCATGTCTCCTCCTTTTCTGAAAATGAATCATCAATAAACTTGATTTCTATTCCTGGTAAGCACATGGTGTGCAAATCTTTTACTCTAGTTCTAATGCTCCAAAAAACAAAAATCTACCCAAGTGGGCACACGTGAGTTACATTTTAACAAGGTCTATCAATTTTAGGTCAGTCCTGTGGGCATAAGATGGGAGCCAGCCTTAAATTACTTTACAGGGCTCCTTTGGGGATGGATAGGAGAGAATGGAGAGGAAAAAAATGTGTGTTTATCTATATTCTTCAGAATGTTAATGAAATGTTTTACAATCCCCAGCATGGCTAATACGGGATTTTCCCTTTCCCCTAGGCCTTAGATTTATTCCCAGATTCAATTCTGGAGTTGTGCTGGTGCCACAGATAACTCCTGAGCACCTACTATGTGACAGGCACTGTTCCCAGAACAAAACATACAAATAGAACTTAGACTCTCATTAAAGCCATTAGGAAACAGATTATTCTAAAAATAGCCACAATGCACCTGCTGTTTGTAGTGAACATAGAGGAATGAATTGCTGACACACACTTGGGATCCCCGCCAGTATTTATTATACATAAACATCCATTATGATTGTTTACTTTTCTGTCTTTTTCCATTAGACCATTAGCCCTTAGGATAAGAGATTTTATTTACCTTAATCCTTTTTGTATCCACAGCATATAGACAATCAGTGGCACATAGACGGTTGGTAAACTGTCATAGAGTAATTAAAAGTTTTCCCCTGTCACTCCAAAATAAGGACTATGGTTTGATGAAACCCAGATTATGAAATAAAGCAATCATTTATTCACAGAATGTGCTATGATTATAACCTGGATCTGAAAGTTGGGATGTATAATGAAGGAAAGAAAAATAAATAAAATTCAGGAAAGGTTATTAGATTGTGTTGGCTTCTTAAAAAATAGGCTGTATATTTCAGAGCAGGTTTAGGTTCAAGCAAAATTGAGTGGAAAGTATAGAGTATTCATATACTCCCTACCCACCCCCCCTCAGGCACAGCCTCCCTGACTATCAACATCCTTCTCCAGAGCCATACATTTGTTACAATCGATGAAGCTATGTTGATACAACATTATCACCCAAAGTCCATAGTTTATGTTAGGATTCACTTGCTAATGGTGCTGTATAGTCTGTGGGTTTTGACACATGAATAATGGCATGTAACCACCACCATACTATCATACAGAATATTTTCACTGCCTTAAAAATCCTCTGTGAGCCACTTATTCATCCTTTTCTCCCTCTCCCTGGAAACACTGATCTTTTCAGAGTCTCCATAGTTTTGCCTTTTCCAGAATGTCATATAGTTGGAATCATAACAGTATGTAGCTGAAAGAGTTCTGATCACCAATTCCAATGTGTATGTTGTCAACCTACAAATACAGAAACCAGTTTAAGAGGCAAAGTATTTATTTGGCATCAAAGAATTGCAGTTCAGGGAGCACTGATTCAGGTAGATACCCAAATAGTGTTCCACTAGGGAGTAAAAGTGAGGAGATTTTAAGGGCAAAGAAGAGAGCTTGTATTACAAAGAATTTTAATTACAGTGGAGGCAGAGATCTAGTGTTGACTTCACTTTGATTGACTATTGATTCTGTCTTCAGAAAGTCCACAATCCTCAGCCTTTGTGATCAGGATGTCTGTTCTCCTGCTGGCTTCTCAAACAATTGCTTGTAAAATAGTTGCCATTCTGACCCAGTCCAAAGGTTTGACCCAGTCCAAAGTTCAAGATGGCAAGGCAGTTTCTCTGAAAAGGCAGCTCTGACTCTTAAAATGGTTGCACTAAAGTCAGTTTTGACAATATGAGTGGGGGTGTCCCCCAACCAACAATTCTCTGACACCTGCTGGATGTCCTATGATTCAACTCAATTCTGACACTATCCGCCTAGAGACAGCATCAGATCCCACAGGCTAAGGGTTCAGTCTCACAAGACTGCCCTATTCCCCCATCCCTCACTGCAGATGCCAGTTGCAAGTCCAGGTTGTTACCTATGCTTCTGACCGACTGGCTATAGATGGAAGCTTCCAACGACCTCCTCGTTGGGTTCAATTAACTTGCTAGAGCAGCTCACAGAACTCACAGAAACATTTTACTTACTAGATTACTGGTTTATTATCAAAAGATATAACTCAGGAACAGCCAGATGGAAGAGATGCATAGGGCAAGCTGTGGGGAAAGAGTTCAGAGCTTCCATGCCCTCTCTGAGTGTGCTGCTCTCCTCAAGTCTGTGTCCACATGTTCACCAACCTAGAAGCTCTCCAAACTCTGTCCTCTGAGGTTTTTATGAAGGCTTCATTACATGGTCATGATTGATTAAATAATTGTGATTCATTCAACCTCCAGCCCCTCACTCCTCCCCGGATCAGAGGGTGGGACTGAAAGTTCCAACCCTCTATTCATGCTTGATTACCCAGCAATCAGCCCCCATCCTTAGGTGCTTTCCAAAAGTCACCTCAATAACATAAAACAAGTAGTGGTGGATAAGGATTTGTTATGAATAACAGGACACCATTTCATCTTTATGGTTCTGAAGTGATTTCAGGAACTGAGGACAAGAGACCAAATATTGTGACAAAAAATGCTCCCATTGCTCTTATCATTCAGGAAATTGCAAGAGTTTTGGGAACTGTGAGCCAGAAACTGTGGACAAAGACCAAATATATTTCTTATAAATCACAATATTGAAGTAGTCTCTTCAGATTGTCCTCTTTTGATGCTGAACCTCTTAATCTCAAGTTTGTGTGCCTGATGCCCATCAAACCAAACACTGAGACATCAGTGTTTGGAGATGGAGAAAGATTTATTTGAATTGGCTAAAACAAGTAGGTGGGAGCCTGGGTTCACTCAAACCTGCCTCCCCAAGAATAGAAAGCAGGTGGGTTTTATAAAACTAAGTGGTTTGGCAGGAGGAGATTTGGAGAAACAGAGGGGTGACTCCCAAAAAGCCCCTGGCAATCTGACTTCTGGACTTCAACGGCTGTTGAGGGCCAGCGATCAGGTGATTGCAACCTCCCAAAGGAATTCTCTTTCTTATGCAAAACAAGCTCATGAATCCTCTGGAAAACAACCTCAAAAATCCTCTAGACCCCTGAGTCACCACTCAAGTTAAACAGGAAAAACAGCAAGTTGGTTTAATATCTACAGTGCCCCTCAGATATCCAGCTTCACTTTCACTTAGTAACGTGCATTTAAGTTTCCTCCCTCTCTTTTCGTGGCTTAATAGCTCATTTCTTTGTTAGTATTCCATTGTCTGGATGTACCATAGTTTATTCATTAATCTGTCAAAGGACATCTTAGTTGCTTCCAAGTTTTGGCAATTATGAATAAAACGTTTATAAACATCTACGTGTAGGCTATTGTGTGGACATAAGTTTTCAGCTCATTTGTGTAAATACCAAAGTGAGCAGTTGCTGGATGATGTAGTATTATTTTGTGTCCCCACCAGCAATGAATGAGAGTTCCTGTTGCTCCACATGCCTCCCAGCATTTAGTATTGTCAGTGTTTTGGATTTTGGCCATTTTATAGGTGTGTAATGTTGTCTAATTGTCTTAATTTGCAATTCCCAAATGACATATGATGTGGAGCGTATTTTCATATACTTATTTGCCATCTGTATATGTTCTTTGGTGAGGTGTGTGTTCAGGTCATTTTCTCAGTTTTTTCTTGGATTGTTTATTTTGTAAATGTTGAGTTTTAAGAGTTCTTTGTATTTTTTGGATAACAGTGCTGTATCAGATGTGTTTTTTGCAAATATTTTCTCCCACTTTATGTCTTGTCTTCTCATTCTCTTGACAATGTCTTTTGCAGAGCAGAAATTTTTAATTTTTATGAAGTCCAGCTTATCAATTCTTTCTTTCATGAATCATGCTTTTGGTGTCATCTCTAAAAAGTCATCACCAAATCCAAAGTCATCTAGATTTTCTCCTATGATATCTTCTAGTTTTATAGTTTTGCATTTTACAATTAGGTCTATGATCTATTTTGAGTTAATTTTTGTGAAGGATATGAGATCTATGTCTAGATTCGTTTTCTTTGTATGTGGATATCCAGTTGTTCCAGCACCATTTTTGGACAAGACTATATTTGGTCCATTCTATTGCCTTTGCTCCTTTGTCAAAGATCAGTTGACTATACTTGTGTGGGTCTACTTCTGGGTTCTCTATTCTATTCCATTGATCTAATTACCTCTTCTTTTGCCAATACTACACTGTCTTTCTCCTTTTAGCTTTGTAATAAGTTTTGAAGTCAGTTAGTATCAGTTCTCTAACTTTGTTCTTTTCTTTCAATATTGTGTTGACTATTTTGGATCTTTTGCCTCTCATATAAATTTTAGAATAAGTTTTTTGATATCTACAAAATAACTTTCTGGGATTTTGATTAGGATTGTGTTGAATCTATGGATCTCATTGGGAAGAATTGAAATCTTGATCATTTTGAGTATTCCTATCTAAAAACGTGAGGTATCTTTCTATTTACTTAGTTCTTGTATGATTTCTTCCATCAGAATTTTGTAGATTTTTCTCATATAGATCTTGTATATATTTTGTTAGACTTATACCTAATAATTTGGGGTGCTAATGTAAATGGTATTGTGTTTTTAATTTCAAATTCCACTTGTTCATTGCTGGTGTGGGGGACTGGAATTGGCCACCCCAAGATACCTCTCTTTGGCATGAGGATTATTTTGGACCAGTTACTTTTAAAAACTGCAGACATGAGAGAAACTCTGAAAAGCAGAATTTACTTACCCTTTGTTAAGAGACATTTACACTTGTAAAGGACATCTCTATCTGTAAAGGTGTCTGCCTCTCTGTACCAGGAAGAAGGGGGGATGACCTTATCTCTAGAAACTCTTATCAATGCAGAAGGCAAGGACTTAAATCTGCATAATAATATTATTCTTGTTTACTGTGCTTTTCTAGTAATCTCCCATAACTGACTCCCCACACCCCCAACATCCTCCTTTGTCTTTAGCCAAGGGTGGTATTTAAGGTGAGAGCTTTTGCCATTTTGGCAAGTAACTCAGTTTTCCTGAGCCTCTCCCATGTATACATGTTATAAATCTTTGTTTAATTTTCTCTTGTTATTCTGTCTCATGTGAATTTAATTCATTGTCTGGCCAGGAGGACCCAGAGTGGATAAAGGAAATGTCTTCCTCCCCTACACTGTTATATAGGAAAGTGATTGATTTTTGTATATTAATCTTGTATCCTGAAAATTTGTTGTAATTGCTTATTAATTCTGGGAGTTGTTTTGTCTATTCTTTTGGATTTTCTACATAGACAATCATGTCATCTGCAATTGTGTTGACTTTTAAAGTAAGGTTGGAAAAACTCTCCTGCTCCCATAGGGAAGTTTATTTTTAATTAATTAAGTGCCACTTCATTGAAAACTGTTCTACAAACAAGTTTATTGTACAGCACAATGCAGAACCTTTATATATGTCCCTTAGGAGTACCAAATCTCCTTATCATTAAGGCTCTTTCCTAACCAGATACCCCCAATTCTATTGATTGGTACTACATTTTGAAAAAGTTATCAAAAACAAAATCCTTGTATTTAAATCTATTATGTATATCAGGTAAATTATCTTTACTGGCTACTTCATAGATCTTTTGCAAGGGCCAAATAAAATACTACACAATAGTGTTACTGAACCAGGTTTGCTTTTGCCCATTACCTAGAACACCAAATACTGAGATGATGGGATTGCCGCAGAGAGAGGGTTTTAATCACAAGGCAACCAAGCAAGGAAGTGGGAGAATGACTCTCAAATCTGCCTCTTTGAAAATAGGGACTCAGGGATATTTATGGGGTTGGGACAAGGTAGTCTGAAATGTGGAGATAGACGAGGAGAGGTGAGTTAATTGATGATCTGTGCAAGCATAATCAAACTTCATGCCTTTTCATAGGACACATATTCACAAAATGGTGGCATTAGCATGATCGGAGGGTGGCGTTTTTAGCCTCTTGACATCTAAAGGTCACTTATCAGGCATCTGCACAGGCCCAGTTGATGAGTTGGTGGTCTCAACCAGCCTGAACTGGACAAGGGGGTCCTGATTCCTGAAAAATATCTCAAACATCCATTACCATGGTGACCCAGGCTCCAGGTAGATGTTATCTATAGGAACCTAGTGGGAATCAGATAGCATAGTGCCTAAGCAGCACAGTTAACAATGGGTGGGTGAACAACTAAAAGCTATAATCAGTAATTGCCAAAAAGAAAAAAACCTTTAGTTTCTAGCTACCTAATCATCAATGGCTAACTGTTTACAACTTTCAATACCCAGGGTGATCTTTTTAAAACACAAATTGTGTTAAGTCACCCCCTTGATTAAAACTCTCAAGGCAGCTTTCCTGGGCCCTTAGAATGGAATCTAGACTCCCTTCCATGGCCCAGGGGCTCTGTCTAATTTGACCCTGCCCATCTCCTATCTTTATCCGTTCTCTCTCTCCTAGTGCTCTCTCTTCTCCCAGGACCCAAGTTTTCCCTTGTCCCAGGTTTCTGAGTCACTGCTTGGAAAGCTCAAATTTTGATTTTCAAAACCCAGGCTCCTCCTGGTTCCCCCAGTGTCTCCTTCTCAGTGAGACATCCCCGACATCCAGAGCTCAATCTGCACCAGTGGCCACCACTTGTCAATGGTTGCCATGTCCATCATTGTTACATCTTCCTCTGTAGGTGTCTTCCTAGACTTTTCAACACTGATGTTATCTTGTAAAGATATCCATTTATTTCTCTATTATTTGTACCTATCCACCACTATATGAGTTCCCAGAGTTGGGACTTTGGGAGATCATGTTCTTGCTCTCTCTCCTATCAGAATGCCCAGTGTCTAGGTCTGCAGTGGATATTTTTCATGTAAATGAACAGAAAATCACTATAAAAATTACAAAGATATTAAACTTTGCAAAAATTTAATGTGGCATTATTATAAAATGTGAAAGGTATAAAGGAAAAATATACCCTGATACATGGATGTATGAACTAATTCACATAACTCTTTGAAGAGAAACTCTTTTCCTTGGCTACTTCCTTTTGGTGGCTTTTGATCTCCTTTTCTTTTGGCTCATGATTTGCATGTGATCACTCGCCATCCCTGCTCTTGGTTAAGCATTTAACCTGGAGCTACCTTTGAAGGAGGGGGCAGTCTTACATGTCCACTCAGAGATACCATTGGGCATTCAGGACTTCTGCCTTAACTTGTGGAGAATTTTATTTCTCTAACTTTAAATGATTTCTTAAGCTTTCCACATGCCTTAAGTTGTAATTTGTGAGGTTGTTTTTCAACTTTTTACCTTTTCTGTAAAATATGAATCTAATTATAAAATGATAAACTCACCTGAGAAAATGCCTATTTAATTGGCAGTAACCTAAAGAATGACTAAAATCACATATCAGGCACTTGTACCAATAGGACTGTTAGTGTCATTGTGACTAAATTATAGTTTTGTACGAACAGATGGATGATAGGTTAGAAAACCAATTGGGTAGCTCTGAATTGAACTCCACTCCTTGCAAATACATTTGCATTGCAATAAAATGGCTAGAAAGGACTGCCTTCTACAGGCCGTGTGATAGATCTATGGTATAATTACAGGTTTTATTAGATTTGATCTTTGCCGCAAATCTGTTTAAGAAAAACATATTACATAGGCTTGGTTTGAAATCTAGAAGTTGGTTTTGAATAATTTGTATTTGCTTTTTTTGGGTGAAATGTAAACTTTTTAGAAAATAGATGGGGATTAAAAAAAGGAAGACAAACTAGTATTTTGAATTTAGTCTTGTTCTTCCCCTGTCTCCTAATCAGCTGTTTGGTGTTCATAAAATTAGTTCAACCACATATACGGACCTTAGACGAAAATATAAATCACTGATTATGGTGGCTCATTGTGCTTCAAATTATGCATTTATGGGAAGTTTGCATGGAGATATGTATCATACTAAAAGGCTTATTCTGATCTACAAGTTGGAGAAAACAGATCTTTTATTTTTGTGAGTGACTATTTGGAATCTAGTGCTAAGGATGAATCTGCCATAGGCATTTAGTGTTTAAGAATATTAAAGCATATTTTAAGAAATAGAATAAATGTGTAAAATTTAAGAGAGCAAATTTTACTTTCATCTTTTTTTCTATCTTTTTTCTTTATATTCCCAGAATAAGTCCTTGGATTTTATATTCTTATAAGTGACCCTGCAATAGCAGACAATTTTAAACATTAGCATTGCCATGAAGAGAAACATTTTTATAGTATTTTGCATTATTGAGCATGTTTAATATTCATCCGTTTATTGTTACAGTGGGTTATGACCCAAATGCTTATGGACTCCTACAGTGTACAATACTACGGAGCAGCTTTCATGTGCTTATGCTCAGTTCAATTTTAGTGTGTTCAGTGGTAAAATGATTCACGAATCAAAAACAAATGAACAAAACAAAATGCTCCACTCTTTGGTAAAAGCAGCACTATGAGGCATTTGGGATAAGCATTCGGAATTCTCAGGCAGACTTTGTCTCATTCCTATTCGATACTTTTTACATTTTTTTGTTTTCTGGAATATCAGGAACAATTTCTTTCTTGATGAAAAATATTTCTTCTAGTTAGTACTATGGTGGTGTCATCTTATAAGTATGGATGGGCTGATTAGACTCTCATTCAAAATGTACTTAGAATCTTTGACCTGGAGGAAAGCCAGGCAGGGGATGTGGTTGTACTGACTCAGGGGAGTGATGGGAGTCTTGCTTGAACTACGGTAAGAGAGTTGAAAATCCTTAATAAAACTACGAAGCATTGCATGGGGCTGAAAATCTAGTACTGCTTTGTAACTTATTTCCAATGGAATATTTTGAAAGGGTGACCAATGAAATTAAACTTTTCAATAGAGTTGTCTGTGTTTTCAAGTACTAGCTTCTTTTAATAGCTCAACATAATGAAAATGTTAGTAGAATTCACACTGGATTCATAAGCTTTGTAAATTACTTTACATTTTGTTTATCTCAGGTTAAGCCTTATGCTGTTTTAAGTGTTGTTTAATGTTCTGTGAATCTGTTATCTTATACCCTAGACTGTGAGTTGAAGAGTAGCTCAGGTGAATAACAAAGAACACTGACTAATAAAGGAGCCTTATGCACGGGTGTGAAGAACTCTCTTCCTCACTTTCTATCTCTCTTTGCAGGGTCACGCCTGCCTTTTCTTGGTCCCAGGTAGTTTCCCTGAGAACAAGGACGCATAAGAGTGGGAGGTAAGGGCAGATGTGCGGGCATCTTTGTGAATCCCATTTTTCTGGGGTTAACCAAGCCCTAAGGTGAAGTGGGACATCAACACTCAATAAGGGAATTCGGCCCAAAGGTACTGAGAGTTGCTCACTCTTCCTGGGGCAGCAGGGATAATGGGACTCAGTGCTGCTCACCTCGGAGCTCCTTTCAGTGGGAGAAATGGACAATGAAAACGCTGAGTTGAGTGTGACGAAGTTAGAGCTACAATTGAGTTACACACAGGGCGTCACAATCCTGCATTTCTTTATGGAATGATGAAGTCACAGAATCATGTTAGAAATTCAGGAGATTCAAGATAATTTCAGACAATCCTTATTTTACAGTTGAGAAAGCTGAGGCTCAGAGGCTGAAGTGATTTATTGAAGGCTAAAGTGACATCGTTAGTTACTGACTGAGCTAAAACGTCTGTGCCAATATTGTTAAATGATCAGTGATCCCACTTAAACCTAATGAAGCAAATTTTTTTTAAAAAGCCAATAAAATCAGCTTATGCTTATAAGATGATCTATGTTTTACCTATATTTGAATATTTTCCTGTTGACTATTTAATTATGTTTGAGTATTTACTATTCACGCTTGCAAAAAGCAAAACATTATAAAGGACATTATTAAAGAAACCTGGACTCTACCCCCAGTCAAAATGTTCTTCAGTTGTCCCTTCTCTCCTAGGACGTATAATCCATGCCTGGGAGAGCTTGGTAATACTGATATTATGACAACTCGGCAGCTAATAGAGCGTGGCACTCATGAGCCTGAGGTAGAGAATGTGCTCCTTTCTAGTGATGGGCTGCAGCACAAGCCTCCTGGGAAGGAAAGAGAACACTTTGCCCTTGAATGTGTTCTTAAAGCCTCATATTCTGGAAATGCGACTCTAATTTTGTATCTAAGTTTATCAAAGAATAACATAATAAATGGTGTTAGAAAAAAATATGCACAAAAGCAATCAGGATTTTCAATCAGTTTACTTATATTTTTCTTCACTTCAAGTATTACTATAACACTGTAGCTTTGATTTCTATCAGTATTTTTTGCTGATGAGAAAGGTAAACATGTCAACTTGCCTAATGTGGCAAATATCTTATTCTGTCTATGGCCAATTAGCATAGCACAATGTGAACGAGTACAGTGGTGTTGATCAGCCAACAGGTATTTATGGAAAGCTCAATATTTTCAAGGTATTGCTGTAAGCATCATGGGTGTAGAAAAACCATTAAAAGGTTTTTGTCCTCAGAACCTTATTATATGTTTCAATAGAAAAGACACCAAATACCCAGAAATAAAAAACAAAGCTTATTCTAAGTGTCTGAAGAGCATAGGTGGAGCCTGTAGGAGTTAGAGAAGTCTGGTTCCTGAGTGAGATGAGCAATTACGGGGTGATCCATAGAGAAGGAACTGGGCAGGGGGTGAACTGAAAGAAGTGTGAATTCTAATCAATTGTAGAGAAAGGCAAAGAGCTAACAGAACTCACAAGTTTAGGGTGGGGAATCCCTAGGCGCTGAAAAGGATGGACATGGGAGCTATGAGCTTTGAGAAAAGTTCTCCTAAACCTCTTCTGGGCTAAGTTAGCTCCCATGGGGCTGAGGTGAGTCCCTAGAAAGGTCCTTACTCACCTCTGCCTACTGTAGACTTTGCTAGTGGTGGCCACAACATTTTATCACCTAAGTACTAGTCATGGCAATCTGGGCAAATGGCCTTCTCTCAAAGGGCAGACACATTCTCCACAGTAAACATAATTTCAGGTTCTATTGAGAATGTTCTCCTTCTTGAGATATGCTTTTCTGCTGCCTTCAGCAATATCGTCTGCTCATCATTAGCTAACTCTAGAACAAATATCTAGGTTGTGGCAGGCATTGTTCTGTGACATGAGAGTTGATGGAGCACAAAACAGATGGCGTCTATTTTCCCCAAGAGCTCTGGACACCCTTCTCAATCTGTCATCTCAAGGTTGACAACAGCCTTGGCCTGGAGATTTCCAAAATAGCCCACCCTAGCCCCAAACTCTATTCTGAACTCTGGTCGAATGTGTTCAACTTCCACTGGACACCTTTGCTTAGATGTCTCTGCAGTCTTCACACACTTTCCTCCAAGCCTGCTCCTTTCAAAGATATTCTGTAGCTTGGTGAGTAGTCCCACATCTAGTAATAGGCTAAGAGAAGTTTGTCCTACCTTGTCTTTTCCTCTTCCCTTTTCTGGACTACCCCCGCCCCCAAGAGACATACGTACAGGTTCAATTTAATCATTATACTCCTCCATCTCACCACCACTCTGCCCCTCATTGCTATGATCTTAGTTCAGTTACATAGCCTCTCTCTCTTGTATTACTCCAAGTGGCTCCTGCCTGATTCCCTGCTACTGGTTTTATTTTTTCCAATCTATTTCTTTAATTGTCATCAGAAGTAAATTCTCTGTAAAAACAAATCTGATGATGCCACTTCACTGTTTAATGTTCTCAGTGGATTCCTACTACCCTCAGGAAAAAGTCCAGACGTGGTTCACACGGCCCTTGTTGACCAGATGCCACATACTTCTCCATCCCCTGCCACAGCCCAGCTCCACATATCAGTAATACTGTCGGATAGCTCTTTCAGTCCTCCTGTGACTGAGACACTGCACATAATGTTCTTCCCTTCCATTTGGGGCCTCAAGGAAGCCTTTCCTGATATTCGGGGCTGGGTTTGCTGCTTCTGCTGTCACCTGAGTGACACCTGAGTGGTTCTGGCACTGAGATCACCTTAGCAGAATTGCTGTCTAATTGTTGGCTGTACCTGCTCAATCATGATTTATGGGAAGGAGGTGCCGAGTCTGTTGTTTTGTTTGTTTGTTTGCTTTTCTCACCTGAATCTGCAAGGCATAGAGGAATTAGGAGTAATAAACTAAAGAGTCTGGATTTGAATACAGATCAATTCGACTCTCAAATTGTGTTCTTTCTACCACACTCTTCTGTCTTTCCTAAGTTAACCTGATACTAATTGGGAAGGTTATGATTTTTTGGAATGCTGTTCAGAAAGGAGATTAATTGTTCTTTATAGATTTTTCCAAGATCTTCTGCTTGTAAACTTTGACTAACTCTGTCCTTGTTTTTTGTATATGGTGTTTTAAAGGAACAATTTTGCCTGTGTTTCTCCTCTACTCTCTGGGCGACTTTCAATACTTCACCTCTGATTCTTCTGGTCATCACATGTAGGCGGATTTTCCCCACACCAGGCAATTCTGTGACACCAGCTGGGTATCCTACAATTTAATTCAGTTCTGGTACTATCTACATGGAGATAGCATCAGATCCACAGGTTAAGGGCTCAGTCCCACAGGGCTGCACCCCCTTTAGACACCAGTTGCAAGTCCCAGTTGTCACCTGTGCTTCTAACTAAATAGCTATACAGGAGGTTCCCACATCCCTTTACTAGATTCCATTAATTTGCTAGAGCAGCTCATAGAACTCAAGAAAACAGTTTACTTACCAGATTACCAGTTTATTATAAAAGGAAATACCTCAGGAACAGCTAGATGGAAGAGGTGCACAGGGCAAGGTGTGGGGAAAGGGCACGGAGCTTCTATGCCCTCCCTAGGCATGCCACCCTCCAAGCACCTCCATGTGTTTACCAACTCAGAAGCTCTCTGAAACCCCTCCTTTTGCATTTTTATGGAGGCTTCATTACATGCCTTCATTACATAGGCATGATTGATTATCTTGGTGATTAATTCAACCTCTCTCCTACCTGAAGGTCCCAGGTGGAGGGCTGAAGGGGTGGGGCTGAAATTTCCAACCCTCTAATCACGTGGTTGGTTCCCCCGGCAACCAACTCCATCCTTAGGGGCTTTTCAAAAGTCACCTCACTAACACAAACTCAGATGTGATTGTAGGGGGTTTGTTATGAATAACAACCTTTCACCCCTATCAGTCTGGAGCTGTTTCAGGACCTGGAGCTATTTGAGGACAAATGACCAAATATTATAACAACGGGTTCTCCCACTGCTTTTATCTTAGGAAATTCCAAGGGTTTTAGGAGCTGTGTGCTACGAACAGGATGAAAGACCAAATATATATTTCTTATTGTAAATCACAATATCATAGCTATAGAAACATTCTTGAATGTAAGGGGTTGTTTTAGTTTTTGTGGTCTGTGCTCATTTTTGGTGCTAGATAAAACTTGTCGGACTGCAATTCTGAGGCACTTGTCTGTCAGTTGAGGGTACTTACAGATTGAAGCACAACGATAGGCTGAAAACTCTTTGTTTCAAGGCTACTGTCTACTCAGCAAACATTGGCTGAGTCAGGGGGCTCTGCTAGATTTTTCTCTGGCTTTGTGGCCTCTGAGATATCAGTCTTGGCTCTGCCTGTCTTTTACCACCTAGAATCTTGCTTTAGCGCATTGATATCCTAGGGCTGTGCTGGGACAAGCTTTGGGAAGAAAATGAGATTTGCCCTTGGGTGTGAGTGCCTGTGCCTGAGTTTTTGTTATATTTGGCAATATTGCACGCTTGTTCTTATCTGCATGTGCACGGTCCCTTAGTGTGAGATTATTTAGGGCCAGTGGGGAGCTGGCAGCAAGAGCGGAAAGCACCGTGACTAATATCCTGCTGTTTGACTATGAACCTTATTCAGTTGCAAGGGTGATGTTTAATGTTTAGTCTGAACTGTTTCACCAGAATAATTAGCTGGTAAGTGAAAAATACACTTAGTGTTTGATAGCTGATGGCTAAGTTAATTTCACTTGAATTTAGAGATATGCAAGTGAGAGTCCAACTAATATTCTGCTCACAAAATATGCAAAATACTTACAAAATATCAGGATCACACATGTTTTTGAATTTTGTTTAATGAAATTAAATGAAATAGTATGTATAAATTCTCAGAAAAACATATATTTATTCACATGTGATTCATGTGAATAATGTCATGATTATGCCAAATAAACCTGATTTATAAATAATATCTGTTTTACAAATAACAACTGATAGTAAAGTTAGGAAAATAGAGATGAATGAAAACTTCGCATTTACAAAGACATTTTCAAAATGTAATAAAAATTAAAGTATTAAGCACAGCTTTTTAAAAATTAGTTCAGACACAAAGAAAAAAATGTCATACAAATTGGTTTTCAAGAAAAATTTGTTTCTTTTTAAATTTTACCCTGAACTCAGATAAAGCTTATCTTTAGTCTGTGAGCATTCTAACACATGTGACAAGTTCAGGATCCTGGAAATTGAAAACATCCAGCTTTTTTAAAGATTTTTAAAATTTTTTTCTTTTTCTCCCCAAAGCCCCCCAGTTCATAGTTGTGTATATTTAGTTGTGGGTCCTTCCACTTCTGGCATGTGGGACGCCACCTCAGCATGGCTTGGTGAGCGGTGCCATGTCCATGCCCTGGATCTGAATCGGTGAAACCGTGGGCTGCTGAAGCAGATCACGTGAACTTAACCACCAGCCCAAAAACGAGCTTGTAAAGTTATAAAATCAATGGTGGTGCTCATACAGATAATCACTATAAGAATTTCCAAATATATTTACAAAGAAGTGGAAATCTGCCATCCTTGGGGTGTCGTATGAGTTGTCACAAGGAAAACTGTAAAATGAAGCACTTTGGATGGATGTGTCCATCTTTGAATTTTATAGCACATGAAAAGACATATTACGACATAGTTTTCACAAGTCTATTAAAAAAATATAACTGCAGCAAGTCTGACTGATGAAGTGAAAAGTGTGCCCTTTTAGGGCAATGTGAAAATACAGGTAAAGGCAAACTATTAAGGTTTAGCCATGGTTGGTATTTCTTGCTCCCTGTGGGTGGCTGCCATCTTTTTGGAAAAGAAAAAAATATCTATTGCTGGAAAGTATGTGGTTGAATTACAGAGAACTTATTCCTCTTTTACTCAGTCTCCAATGTGGCAGATGCCATTGGCTCTGCTTGACCCTAGTCACTCAGAAAGTAGGAGAGGCCCCCGCTACTCCAGAGACAGATTCAGCTGGTGGGTCCCTGCTTTCTCATTCCTGCTGGGAAGGAAAAAAAAAGCTGTTATCATCGTGAGTAGGAAGGCCACATGCAAAAGGGTTGCCCTGATGACACTGCTGAATGCGGCAGCAGCCCTGGACAGCCTCCTCTGGTCCTTCTCTGTTTGAGCCTGATTCAGATTTTCTGTTATTTGCAACCAAAGTCATTCCTAACTGATGTAAAAAGAAAGACAAAAAAAAAAAAAAGGAGGGCTTTGATTTACACATCTTCAGATAGTGATCCCAATCTTACTTTTTAAAAATCTCCCCTGTCTCTTCCTACATGTGTTGCCAGGGGCCTGAGGAAGCATTCGACTTTCTTCCCCATGATTGCAGACGCTGCGCAGGCAGTGGTTTCCTACCTGCCTTGGAGTATCTTGGAAGTTTACTGTTTTCTTACTTTCCCACATTACCATTTATTTTCTGTGATATGAATTAGAAACACAGAACAATCCAGAAAAAAATCACGGCACACTTTGTCTTACACCGTTATCCTTAAGGATTCTGAAATCTTATTTTTTCATGGGGACTTTTCCTAATTAGTCCATTTGGCTTTTATTGATTCATCTGTGTTTTGCAGCCTGAGTGTAGTACTTTATAAAAAAACATAGCATAAGGACAAATTAAATAACTGCACCTCAGTTTAACTGTCATGTAGTATTGAAAGTCAATCCCATTCCATTGAATCAGCAAGAGGAAAAAGAGCATTTCTATTTTCTATATTTGAATATGTGTTTGTTTTAGGATTTTGTCTTTTTGAAGCCATAGCAGTGAAGCCAGAACTGCACCAGCCCCAAGGTACAGCTGTCAAGAAATATGTACCAAAAGGGAATTGCTTCATTAAACAGAAAACTTTCCTTTGTTCGTTAGGATCTTGCGATATGGGAATTTAGTGTTTTGAAGGCAGGCATCCACGTGGAATTTGTTCCTGACAATGATGAATGACTGTCTTAATCCTCAGATGGAGGTCGTACCTAGGAGGTTTTCAGGAATGCCAGCACAGGGTGTGACTCTAACTTTTGATGATGTGGAGATCTGTAAGTGCCGAGCCAGTCTATTGTCGAGTGGCCACAGTAGAGCATCAGTGTCTATGGATAAAAATGGTGACAATAAACTCTTGAATTTAAATTTTTCATATTGCAAGATTCTTCCAAGTGGACCGAATGCCAGTATTTTCAAAACATTTCCATTGAAATTTCAGGTACAGTACCTTACTGTATCTGATAAGAAGCACAGGCAGAACAGATAGAAAGTTGGAGTGGAGATGAAAAGAATCGAGATTCATAGCAAAGAAGTCTGTTCTGTCTCAGATGACACTACCCCTGCCACCCACCTGACTCCCACTACCTCCTGCAGCCGTGCACTTGACTGGAAACAGCTCCCCACAGACGTCGTAGGGATCTTTGGATGGTGAATAAACTAGTCCATGTTTTAGCATTTGTAGAGTCACTCATATGGCAGGGCCATGCTTTTGGTATGTTCTGTCACAGGAAGTTGATGAGGTAGCTATTTATATTTGAAGAAATTAAGAATGAGAGAAGTCAATAATTTTCCATGATCACTTACTAGTAAATGGTACAATTGACATTCAAAGTTAAGTTTGTCTGACTCAAACGCCAGTTTTTACTCTTCTCTGCTGTTTAGTGTAATAATTACAGCTGTGTTCAGGGAGTCATGCAGAGCTGTGTTCATATCCCAGCTTTGCCGATGACCAACTATGTCTTTGGGCAGGCAACTCAACCTCTTGCCTCCTCTGTTTCATAATCCAAAACACATCCATAAAATATTACTTATCTCAGTATTATTGGGAGTAGTAAACAATTTTATTCATGTAAAGAACTTAATACAGTGCACAGCACATGATAAGAGCTCAATGCTCTGTGGGCTTTATCGCTGTTACTGGTAATGATGTATGACCTCTGTCACATTTACTCATTTGCTGCTGGCAAGATTTGAGGCAAATATGTGGCCTATTAGTAGGTAATTATGTTGTACCGACAGGCTTGCTTCTGGCTGTGTCCACATTTTGTTTTTGTTTCTTTTGCCCTCATTTTATAATTTATGCAAATGTATTTTTTCAAGCTTTATTCAAGTATGATTGGCAAATAAAAGTTGTATATATTTAAGGTGTACAATGTTATATTTTATATATACATTGTGTATACATTGCGTATACATTTTATGTATACACTGTGAAATGATTACCACAATCAAGCTAATTAATGTGAATATCTTTTATTTTATGTGTTGCTTTAAACTAACTTAACTCTCATCTGGAATAAGGGAGAGTACAGAATACATGCTTACAAATAGACTATTCCTAGGGAAAGAGCACCTGGCTACGTTTCAATACATGCTAATGTCTTTCTTCCACTACTTGGTGGCAGCATCTCATAGGCTTGTAGAATAGGCAGTACACTTGAGGTATTCTCAATTCACAGATGTTGTCTCTACCTTAGAACTCTGGTCTGGAATCCATATATGGCTACTGAGTCATGGATGCATATTCAAAATATGTTAATGTGACAAAACTAGCTTGTTTTATTAGGAGTGGGGAATCTAGGGTCAAATCAACCGGAAGGACTCATGTTCATCGTTGGCTGGTAGAGGAAAATGAGACTTCAAGGCAGACAACATTCCTAGGTACAAGATAAATTGTGAGGGGCCAGCCCTGTGGCCAAGTGGTTAAGTTTGTGCGCTCAGCTTCGGCGGCCCAGGGTTTGGATCCTGGGCACAGACATGGCACTGCTCATTAGGCCATGTTGAGGTGGCATCCCACATGCCACAACTAGAAGTACCCGCAACTAAAATGTACGACTATGTATTGAGGGGGTTTGAGGAGAAAAAAGCAGGGGAGGAAAAATAGAAAATTGACAACAGTTGTTAGCTCAGGTGCCAATCTTTAAAAAAAAAAAAAAAGATAAATTGTGAGAGCAGTGAAACCCCATCAAGAGGCTGTTTTCTTATTTATTTATTTATTTAGCTATAATTTTTTTATTGAGGTAACACTGGTTTATAACATTATGTGATTCTCAGGTGTACATCATTATATTTTGATTTTTGTGTAGACTACATTATGTTCATCTCCCAAAGACTAATTATCATCCATCACCATACCCATATGCTGTATCACTCCTTTCGACCTCCTCCCTGCCTCCTTCCCCTTTGATAACTCCCAATATAATCTCTGTATCTATGTGTTTGTTTGTTGTCCAGCTTTGTTCTTTTTTATCAAGATTCCTTTAGCTATTTGGAGTCTTTTGTTGTTTCATATAAATTTTAGGATTCATTGTTCCGTATCTGTGAAAAATGTCATTGCTGGGATATGATAGGGACTGCATTGAACCTGTAGGTTGCTTTGGAAAGCATGGACATTTTAACTATATCAGTTATTCTAATCCATGAACATGGAATATCTTTCCATTTCTTTGTGTCTTCTTCAATTTCTTTCAACAGTGTTTTATAGTTTTCCATGTGTAGGTCTTTCACCTCATTGAATAATTTTATTCTTAGATATTTTATTCTTTTCCTTGCCATTATATATGGGGTGGTATTCTTGATTTCTCTTTCTGCTATCTTGTTATTAGTGTATAAAATGCAATAGAGTTTTGTATGTTGATTTTGCATCCTGCAACTTTACAGTACTTATTTCTTATTTTTAAAAGTGTTTTTGTGAATTCTTTAGGGTTTTCTCTATATAAAATCACATCATCTGAAAATAGTCACAGTTTCACTTCTTCCTTTCCAATTTGGATCCCATTTATGTCTTTTTCTTGCCTGATTGCTCTGGCTGGGACTTCCAATACTATGTTAAATAACAGTGGTGAAAGTGGGCATCCTTGTCTGGTTCCTGTTCTTCAAGGAATAGCTTTCAATTTTTCACTGTTGAGTATGATGTTGGCTGTGGTTTTGTCATATATGGCCTTTATTATGTTGAAGTACTTTCCTTCTATACCAATTTTATTCAGAGTTTTTATCATAAATGGATGCTGTATCTTGTCAAATGTTTTCTCTGCATCTATTGAGATGATCATGTGATTTTTATTCTTTATTTTGTTAATGTGGTGTATCATCATCATTGATTTGTGGATGTTGAACCATCCCTGAGTTCTAGGAATAAATCCCACTTGATCATGGTGTATGATCTTTTTAATGTATTTTTGTACTTGATTTGCTAGTATTTTGTTGAAGATTTCTGCATCGATGTTTGTCAGGGATATTGGCCTGTAATTTTCTTTTTTCGTGTTTTCCTCTTCTGGTTTTGGTATCAGGGTGATGGTGGCCTCACAGAATGAGTTAGGAAGTTTCCCCTCCTCTTCAGTTTTTTGGAAGAATTTGAGAAGAGTAGATATTAAGTCTTCTTTGAATGTTTGGTAGAATTCACCAGGGAAGGCATCTGGTCCTGGACTTCTGTTTTTCAGAGGTTTTTGATTACTGCTTCGATTTCCCTACTGGTGATTGTTCTATTCAAATTCTGTTTCTTCTTGATTCAGTTTTGGGGAGTTGTAAGATTCTAAGACTTTATCCATTTCTTCTAGATTGTCCAATTTGTTGGCATATAGCTTTTCATAGTATTCTCTTATAATCCTTTGTATTTGTGAGGTGTTGTAATTTCTCATCTTTCATTTCTAATTTTATTTATTTGAGCCTTCTCTTTTTTCTTGGTGAGTCTAGCTAAGGGTTTGTCAATTTTGTTTATCTTTTCAAAGAATCAGCTCTTAGCCTTATTGATGTTTTCTATTGGTTTTTTAGACCCTATTTCATTTATTTCTGCTCTCATTTTTATTGTTTTCTTCCTTCTTCTGATTTTGAACTTTGTTTGTTCTTCTTTGTCCAGTTCCTTTAGGTGCACTGTTAGATGGTTCATTTGAGATTTTTCTTGTTTGTTATGGTAGGTGTGTATTGCTCTAAACTTCCCTCTTAGTACTGCTTTTGCTGCATCTCATAGATTTTAGTATGTCAAATTTTCATTTTCATTTGTCTCTAGGTATTTTTTTTATTTCTCCTTTGATTTCTTTCTTGACCCAAAAGTCGTTCAGTAGTATTTTGTTTAATCTCCACATAGTTGCGTTTTTTCCAGCTTTCTTTTTGTAGTTGATTTCTAGTTTTGTACTGTTGTTGTCAGAAAAGATGCTTGGTATTATTTCAATCTTCTTAAATTTATTGAGTCTTGTTTTGTGGCCTAATATATGATCTATCCTGGAGAATGTTCCATGTGCATTTGAAAAGAATGTGTATTCTGCAGCTCTTGGATGCAATGTTCTGTATATAGCTCAGTTCATTGGGTCTAATGTGTCATTTAAGGCCAATGTTTCCTTATTGATGTTTTATTTGACTTATCTATCCATTGATATAAGTGGAGTGTTAAAATCCCCTACTATTATTGTGTTGCTGTCTATTTCTCCTTTTATGTCTGTTAATAATTGCTTTATATATTTAGGTGCACCTATGTTGGGTTCATAAATATTTACAAGTGTTATATTTTCTTGTTGGATTGTTCCCTTTATCATTACGTAGTGTCTTTCTTTGTCTCTTGTTGCAGTTTTTGTTTTAAAGTCTATTTTGTCTGATATATGTATTGCTACCCAAGCTTTCTTTTTATTGCCATTTTCATGGACTATCTTTTTCTATCCCTTTTCTTTCAGTTTGTGACTGTCTTTATGTCTGAAATGTATCTCTTATATGCAGCATATATATGGGTCTTATTTTTTTACCCATTCAGCCATGCTGTGTCTTCTGATTGGAGCATTTAGTCCATTGGCATTTAAAGTAGCTATTGATAAGTATGTACTCATTGCCAAGTTATTAGTTTATTTTTGGGTGTTTTAATAGTTCTTCTCTGTTCCTTTATTCTTCTCTTGCTCTCTTCCTTTGTGATTTGATGACTTTCTTTAGTATTATGTTTAATTATGATTCCTTTCTCTTAATTTTTTGTGTATTTATCATAAGTTTCGGCTTTGTGATTAGCATGATGTTCATATATAATAACCTATGTAAATAGCAATCTATATTAAGTTGATGGTCTCCTAAGTTAGACCTCTTACTAAAAGTCCTACTCTTTTACTCCCCTCCCCCCACCTTTAATGCTTTTGATGTCATTTTTAACTTCTTTTTTTGTGTGTTTATATCCCTTCATCTCTTATCATGGAAATAGACAATTTTAGTACTTTTGTCTTTTGATCTTTGTATTAGCTTCATAGGTGGTTGATTTGCTACTTTTACTGTATATTTGCCTTTACCAGTGATTTTTTCCTTTGATAATTTTCTTATTCTTATTTATAGTCTTTTCTTTTCCACTAAAATAAGTCCCTTTAACACTTCTTGTAAGGACAATTTATTGGTAATAAATCCTTTAGTTTTTGCTTGTCTGGAAAATGCTTTTTCTGTCCTTTTATTCTTAATGATAACCTTGCCATGTAGAGTATTCTTGGCTGCAGGTTTTTCCTTTCTGCACTTTAAATATATTGTGCCTCTCCTTTCTAGCCTGTAAGGTTTCTGTTGAGAAGTAAGCTGATAGCTTTATGGGGTTTCCTTTGTATGTAACTTGTTGCCTTTCTCTTACTGCTTTTAGGGTTTTCTCTTTATCTTTAAATTCTTGACACTTTTATTATAATGTGTCTTCATGTGAGCCTCTGATTTCATCTTGTTTAGCGCTCTTCCTGTACCTGGATGTCTATTCCCTTCTTTAGGTTAGGGAAGTTTTCAGCTATTATTTCTTCAAATATGTTCTCTACACCTTTGTCTCTCTCTTCTCCTTCTGGGACACCTATAATACAGATGTTAGCATGCACCATGTTGTCCTAGAGGTCCGTTAGACTGTACTCATTTTTTTTTTAAATTATTTTTTCTTTTTTCTGTTCAGCTTGGGTGATTTTCCTCTACTCTTTCATCCAACTTGCTGACCTGTTCTTCTGTATCATCTACTCTTCTGTCAAGTCGCTCTAGTGAATTTTTCTTTTCCATTATTGTATTCTTCACTTCTGATCAGTTCCTTTTTTTATTTTTCAATTCTTTGTTGAAGTTCTTACTGTGCTCATCTATTCTTCTCCCAAGATCAGTGATCATCTTTGTGACAATTAGTTTGTAATCTTTATCAGGTAGATTGTTTATTTCCATTTTGTTTAGTTCTTTCTCTGAGGATTTGTCCTGTTCCCTTATTTGGAACATATTCCTTTGTCTCCTCAATTTGCCTACTTCTCTGTGCTTATATCTATGTGTTAGACAGATTAGCTCTGTCTTCCAATCTTGGAGATATGACCTTATCTAAGACATGCTTTATGAAGCCCAATAGTGTGCTTCCCTCTCATCACCCATTCCAAATATTCCAGAAGTGTCCCCTGTGTGGGCTACATGTGCCCTTCTGTTGTGGTAGGTTTCCTCTTGCTGTGGGTGCATGGGTAGGCTAGGCTGGCCCACAGGCTAGCTTGTTGTAAGGCTGAGCTCTTTGTGGCTGCTACAGTCACTTTAGTGACTTTATTGGGCAAGGGGAGCCCCAGCACAGCTGGCTGCAAGGTCTTATGCCACACAGATATTACTAGTTTGCTGTAAGTGAGTGAGGCACCCAGCATGACTGGTTGCTAAGCATGGAGACTCACAATTGCTGTGAGGCTGTTGTCTGCTCTCTCAGTGGCACAGCTTGGTGGGGCTGGCTCCAGGTGTGGTGGCACACAATCGTTTGGACATTGGAAGGTGAGGCAGATCCCCCATGTACCTGTTTGAGAAGGTCACTGGCACAATTATGCTATAGCTGCCAAGCCCCACCACCCATGGGCCCTCAACTCCCCACCAATGCAGTTTTGCCTCATACACACCTCCCACCCCACCAAGGCAGACCCACTCACCCTGCTGCAGAGGTGCTACACATCCTGCCTACATCGGCTCACAAGCTTCCCTGAGGCTTTGGTGGTGGGCAGCACCAGTTCCTAGGGTGGACTGCCTGCCCTAGCTTAGCTGGATTAAATCAGTACTCTAATGGGCAGGGCAAACCGCTGTAATAACAGGCCAGAGGAAGAAATCCAATGGCATCTGCTAGCATCTGTGTCAGCACAACTGTAGTAGGTCACCATAATGGGGAGGTGGGCCCAGCTGCCCCCTGCTTCTCTGAGATGTGCTCAGAGCTTATCAAGTGAGTCTTCTTTACCAAGGGACTTTGCACCTTTCTTTCTGGTAACTTTGTGTTTGTTTCTGGAACAGATGAATCTGTGTGTGGGCCCTTTAAGAGCAGGCTTTTCTTTCTTTTCTGTTTAATAGGTTTTCTGGGGGTATTTCCTGTTAGTTTTAATAGCCAGCAAAGCCAGGTAGTTTGGCACTTGTCTCTGTTGTGCTGAATTCAAAGTCTGCTTATTGTGGCATAGCTCTCCTGCTCAGATCCCTTGCTCCTTCAGGAAAAGCTTTGCACCTTAAGATTGCTCCTGGCCATGAAAGGCCATTGCTAAAATGTGATTTTTTTCCTCAGCAGAAAGGTATTTCTGACTCTTCTTCCATTGTCAGTGTTGCCCCTTGCTGTGGGGGTTCCTTTTATCCAGTTTCCAGTTCTGTCTCAGAGGTAATTGTTCCACAGGTAGTTGTAAATTTGTTGTCTGTGGGAGGAGGTGAGTTCAGAGTCCTCCTACCCCACCATCTTGCCAGCAATCTGTTTTATATATTGAGGTGCTCCTATGTTGAGTACATAGATATTTACGAGTGTTACGATCTCTTGTTGGATTGTTTCCTTTATCATTATGTAGTGTTCTTCTTTTTCTCTTATTACGGTCTTTGTTTTAAAGTCTATCTTGTCTGATATAAGTATTGCTATGCCAGCTTTCTTCTCATTGTCATGTAGATGGAGTATCTTTTTCCTCAGCAGAGAGGTATTTCTGACTCTTCCTCCGTTGTCAGTGTTGTCCCTTGCTCTGGGGGTTCTTTTTATCCAGTTTCCAGTTCTCTCTCAGAGGTAATTGTTCCACAGTAGTTGTAAATTTGTTGAGTCTGTGGGAGGAGGTGAGATCAGAGTCCTCTTATGCCACCATCTTCCCAGCAATATGTTTTATTTTAATTAAATCTTCATAGCACTTTGTCAAGTTGTGAACCAATAGTTCAGCTGAATAAAAAAGTAGCTACTTTTACTATGCAATGTCTATGCTCTAGAAATGGGGATAGGTTTTTTATATATATTATTCTTAATATGCATAACAATCTTGTTAATCAGGTATTTTTATTTCCATTGAAATAATGAAAGTGAAGCTCAGAAAATTAAGTAAATTGTTCAAGGTCCAAAAGTTTGTAAAAGCCACTCTCCTTTCTAAAATTCTTCATAAATGGCTCATCTTATACCAAAGTCTATGTTGTTAATCATTACAACAGATCTCCTACCACATTTAGCACTCGCAGCTCATCACAGAGTTAAGTGACTGTTTATTAATAATAATAATGATAATGATAATAATCTTAAGGCAAATGAATTTAGATTGTCCTAAGTTATCTCTAGATCAAGTGACTGGATCAAAAGATAAGGAAAAAATATATGTATGTGTTGTGTGTTTATATATAAGAGTGAAATCAGATATTAGTATCTAGACATAGAAAAAAAACCCACCAGATTCGTTAATTAGATGCTCATTTTTGTATAAAAGTAAATAATAAGCAAATTAATAAAACCTAATGTTCTTACATGAGATACACAAAAATATTGGCTAAGCCACGAGCAATTGTTCAGAAATTTGAAGATTTGCATATTATGAATACTAAGGTTCCTCTTTACTCAGAGATGCTAATCACTTGTAAAGTAGGAAAGATTCGTCAAAGCAAACATTTGCCAATACACAAATGAATAAATGTGCTAACTTGGCTCTTGTTTTTTATGGGCTAAATAATTCCATATCCTACTTAGACCTGAACAGTTTTGTATTTATTGACAGATGTTGCTGAAATCTGTGATTCAGGAGCACTGTAGGGCCATCAGGCGAAGTGGGACTTGTCTGCCTTTCCCATGTATTAGACATGAGACTTCAGTCTAATCTCTTAGCCCCACAAAGATTCAATTCCTTCATCCATACAATTAGGAAACAAGCAAGCAAACAAACAAACCTCTTTTGGGACTACCTGCTGCTGTGTTTGGAGTGATTCTCCTTCCGCATCCTGCATGAATATATTAGGGAGCCATCTCCTTTGTAAAACCACCTTCCTGGAAGATTATCTCCTCTGTACTACCACCAAACACCTCATTTCAAGACCATTTCAGTTTAAAAGCATGTTTTTTAAAATAATTTTTACTATGACATCAGAGCCCTGATCATACAATTTTACAGATGACCAAGTGAGGTAGCGTCACTAAAGTAAAGCAGAGTATGCAAGTGAATGGATGAGAAAGGAGTTGGTCAAAAACAAAGGAAAGTATGGAAGAGATAAATGTAAGTGACATGAGGAGAAGAAACCAAATCACACAAATAACATTGTGTGTTTGTCTGGAGAGCTGAATGCAGAACTGAGGGGGATGGTCAAGTACCATGGCCACAATGGGAAAATATGGAGTAAAAATAACCGAATAGTTAGTTTGGTTTTCAAAAACAAAACATCATTGAGTTTATTGACATCATTGTGATATAGGATATAAAAATCTAGAAAGGGCTTCCTTTCCAGTCAGTGTCAGTCAAATTTTTATGCTGCTGCCATATTGATATTTAGTATTCATCTCTTAAGAAGCAACCTTATAAAGAGTTGAGGAAAATGGCAAAGATGTTGGCACATAAGGTTGGCCCAGTGATATCTGTGTAGTGCAAACTTAGAAAGGATTTAACTTTGCCTCAGGAGAAGTTGGACATGCTTTCTTTATTACACTTACGCTTCCTTCCCTGGCAGAATGAAGAATACTAACATGTCTATACTAACACTGCTTTATGTTTCCTTGAAAAAAGAAAGTTGCAGCTTTTGAATTTGTAAGTTGGGTGGGAAAACAGCAGATAATAGAAAGGAAAAAAGTGTCTGGCAGGAAATGTTTCCATTTGTTCATTCAGGAGATTCGTTTTAGTTTGCAAAACAATACATTGGAACAAATACCTTATGTTATCATTTTTTTCCTCATCATGTCAATTATTTTCCCCTCTGGACTATTCTCTTCTCTGGACTATTCTCTTGAATCATTCTGTAAAAATTAGTAACACTTTATTCCTTCTGGATTTTCAAATGCTTTCAGAATTGTATTATTGTGGTAATTGGATCTCAATATTTGACAATCTCTGTATTTAAACTTGAATCTTACCCTCAATATTATACTCAGAAAAGCTTTCTTTCCCTTGAACCACGAAAAAAGGTGCAGGCAGCTTCTCAGAATGACTGAAGTGGCTGTTCACCATAGATATGTTCAGACCGTCAACAGAGCAGTGGTAACAGAATGCTGTTTGAGATTTCCTCAGTGCTGTAAGATGATGATGCAGGCTAATAGCGCACCACGTTACTAAATCAGTGAAAAGACATCTTGGATTCATTAACAGTGCAATGTAGTCAATGATAAGCAATCATTCTATGCAGCAAAAGAGACTCTAGATGCACAAAGAAAGTATGGGCATATTTGTTAAATCAAAAATATGAGGCCTAGAGGATAACATTCTATAAAATATGGCCAATTTATGCAAAGTCATTAGGGATGACAATTTTACTTGTTACAATATTCTAATCTTAACAAGGGGTTGAAATCAATGTACTATCTTTTTTAATAGTTTTAGAAGGCATTTTGGGGTGATTACTGGATCTTGTTATTTTATAATTTCCTTTGAAAGCTCTGACAAAACAATTTGCATCTTTATTATATGGATTTTGCAAACATAATTGTGTAGAGAATTAGAGTGATACAGAGAAAAGGTAAGTGTTTTCTATAGATCACTTTTATTTTAATAAAACAAGAGACTATTTTGCTTCAGTCTGACTTCTCATATACTTTGAGAATACACTTCAACACTAACTAAGACGAACGGCCCACAATAGTAAATTAAATTCAGATTTTGTTAATCAGCTCTTCTTATGTTACAAATGATTTCTCAAAAAATGTATGTATCTCCACGGCAAGCACTTTATGTTTTCATTGCATTTTTTCTACTTTGATGACAAAAGGATAAAGCCCATTTCACTAAACAGGGCTTTCAGCACGTTAGTTTACCCTTCATGAGTTTTTCATGGTTGAGCAATTGGTTCTCAGTATACATCTATCAGTGGTTTCATCGTCAGATTCATTGTTGTGAACTGATTACAGAGAGGAGAACGATGTTGGCAGGTCTTGTCTATGGGACCAGGGTGCCATAAGGCTGCTGTCTTAGGTGAGGGTTAAAGGCATGTATTTTTACCCTCAAGTGTCCCCCTTTGGATGCCAAGTTACATTATCACTCTACATTTAGCCATCTGCTGCTTTTGATAAGACTGCTCTGGGAATTTAAAGTTTCTTCACTGAAAAACCCCATGAGCATATCAAACCTAAGAGAAGAAAAGCCTTGTGGAGCAATCATTTCAGGTGAAACTTTTTACCTGGTTAAGCTTAGAGTGGCTGTGCCTTTGCATAGCTGCAAGCTGAGATTATAAATACTTGGTAAAGTTAAGGGAAATCTGACTAACAAGATTTTCCAAAGATAATGGATGTATACTGGTTTGAGGTAATGTTTTCTATATTAAGTCATTTAGAAAAATCCAAATATTAGTTAAGAAAGATTTTATTCACTTACATTTTAAGAGAAAGATAAAAATGACCTTAAAATTAGTTTACATTAGGGATTTAATTGTGGTCAGTATCCTTTCAGCTGTCTTCAGTACTTTTTATTTCTATGGTTTATTGTTGTATAATGTGAAATAATGTTCAGAATTAATGCTCTGAGACCCTGCAAAATTGTGAACAATTAAAGAAATGTTATATTTTTATTAACCATTAATCATAAGGTATTAGAAAAATTGATAAAACAGAAGTTTGAAAGGAGTATTTTAACAGTCAGCTAGAATTCAATGATCCAGATTATACACTTTCCTGAGCCTTGTGTTTAATCTAGATTTGTCTGTATGGAACTTTTGTCTAATTCCTAAAATTTGCCATATAAGGCAAATTCTTTTTTTCTTACACTATAGGAGCTAAAGTGATTACGTTTTTCTTTTACTATAAGAAGTAAAGTTATCTATCTTGTTTATATTAACTTTAATACATGTGATCAATAGCTAAACACTTATTAACACACGTGTGTCAAATGATTATGTCCCACGCTGTTCTAGGCGCTTAGGCAGATTAGTGAACTAAACAGAGAAAGGGTCCTGCCCTCATGGGCTTACATTTTAGCAGAGGAATGGAGAAAATAAGTGAGAAACATAATAAACACACATTTTACAAGGGAATACATGCTACATGAAAAGGAAAATTAGAGCAGGGTAAAGACCGTCAGGTGTGCTAAGGAAAATTACACAGCCACAAGTGTTTTTTGTTGACACATTGCAAAACCAGATGTATCGCACCTATATATGTACTATACTTTTAGAAACAGTGTTGTAGGCCAGCGCCTTCACTTGGAAATTGTGTAACACAAAGTCCTTTAACAAAACAAAGTCACGTAACAAAAGTAAATTATCAGAAGTAGTTGGAGTCTAGAATCCATCTAGAATCTAGAAGTCATAGTTCTCTAGTTCCCAGCTATGTATTGTTTATCATAATTCTGAAGCTTCATGACAAATTCTCAACACTGTTAGATCTTTGTAATTTTTTTTATTGAGGTTATGATAGTTTACAACATTGTGAAATTTCAGTTGTACTTTATCGCTAGTCAGTCATCTTATAGGTGCACCCCTTCACCCTTTGTGCTCACCCCTCACCCCCCTTCCCTCTGCTAACCACTAAATAGTTCTCTTTGTCTATATGTTTATTTATCTTCCACATATGAGAAGAATCATACAGTGTTTGTCTTTCTCTATCTGGTTTACTTCACTTAAAGTAATACCCTCAAGGTCCATCCATGTTGTTGTGAATAGAACAATTTTGTTATTTTTTTATGCCTGAGTAGTATTCCATTGTGTTTACATACCATGTCTTCTTTATCCAGTCATCAGTTGATGGGCACTTAGGTTGCTTCCACATCTTGGCTATTGTGAATAATGATGCAGTGAACATTGGGGTGCATAAGTCTCTTTGAATAGCTGATTTCAAGTTCTTTGGGTAGATACCCAGTAGTGGGATAGCTGGCTCATATGGTAGTTCTATTTTTAATTTTCTGAGAAATCTGCATAGTGTTTTCTATAGTGGCTGCACCAGTTTGCATTCCCACCAGCAGTGTTTGGGGGTTCATTTTTCTCCACAACCTCTCCACCATTTGTTATTTTTTGTCTTGTTTATTATAGCCATGCTAACGGGTATAAGGTGATATCTAAGTGTAGTTTTGATTTGCGTTTCCCTGATGATCTGTGATGTTGAGCATCTTTTCATGTGCCTATTGGCCATCTGTATATCATCTTTGGAAAAATGTCTTTTCATATCCTCTGCCCATTTTTTGACCAGGTTGTTTGAGATCTTTGCAATTTTTATAATCTGAGCACAAGCCATATGTATAACTTGAAGCAAAAGATCACAGTGCATTTATGTAATTAAAAGACAATTTCATGTTCACTTGAAATGCAAGGAGAAAGGAATTTCTACACAAATTTTGTCTATTTAAAATCTGGAACATGATGAATTTTGTCTTTTTTATTTGGAATTTCAGCACAGGATTGGGACAGAGGGGATATTATAAAAAATAAAATATAGAAAACTAAAGTTTAAAAAACCCCTAAAAGTCGTGTCTAATATAATATTTTAAAACTTAAAATGTTGTAGCTTGGGGCCAGCCCAGTGGCGCAGTGGTTAAGTTCGCACGTTCTGCTTCAGCGGCCTGGGGTTCACTGGTTCAGGTTGGGGTGTGGGCCTACCAACTGCTTGACAAGCCATGCTGTGGCAGGCGTCCCACATATAAAGTAGAGGAAGTTGCACATGGATGTTAGCTCAGGGCCTGTCTTCCTTAGCAAAAAAAGAGGAGGATTGGTGGCAGATGTTAGCTCAGGGCTGGTCTTCCTCAAAAAAAAAAAAGTTGTAGCTTTGTTAAACAAAGTTCAAAAAATAAATTCAATTAGTAAAGAAATAACTATTATCTGAATCAACTAAAAAATTACATTTAATACATTAAGCCTTCTTTTATTTGTAAACTAAAGCTATCCATAGCATAGCTGTATTTTATCTTGGTTCACACAGATGGTTAACTTCAGAAAGGGACGATAAAAGAATCGAGCAATGCAAATGTTAAAACTCAACCTTGGGGCCAGCCCTGTGGCTGAATGGTTAAGTTTCTGCCCTCTGCTTCAACAGCCCAGGGTTTCACCGGTTTGGATGCTGTGTGCAGACCTAGCACTGCTCGTCAAGCCATGCTGAGGCAGCATCCCGCATAGCAGAATTAGAAGGACCTACAACTACAATATACAACTACGTACTGAGGGGCTTTGGGGAGAAGAAGGAGAAGAAGGAAAAAAAAGAAGATTGGCAACAGATGTTAGCTCAAGTCCAATCTTTAAAAAAAAACCCAAAAACACAACCTCTTGTGTATTTAAGCCAATTTCCTCCCTTTACCTATAAGTTTGTGGAAATTTTATCCTTTGGCTATAGCTGGATCTCAGACTGCAGTTTTCACTCTTAGAAACAGTGCCCCCTTTGCGTATAGTTGCTACTAATACACTCCTTTATGATGTGAGAAATTGTGTCATTTTTACAGCTTTTAATTTTGAGTTTCTTTAAAGAACATTCGATTACTCTTTCTCCAAATCTTTCTTGATGTAACAGGAAAATATTGTCTGTAGCTGGACCCACATAAGGGAAAGCAAAAGTTTCTCCCTTCCAGATGTTCCTGATGGAGTTGAGACAATGGACACTGTAGCAAGTGCCCTAACAGAAACATCATTGTGGCCACATAATAAATGCTTGTGGTAAAATGAAGTCCCCTCAAAATATGACTGAATGATTATTGTCAAGAACTATGAAGAAAGTGTATTATACAACTTCGTTTAAAAACGTCAGTAATTTTGTAAACAAACAAAGAAGACCTCCAGACCTGAGCCTTGTTTCCTTTACAATTTCTCTGGCCTGCCCATTCCCTGTAACACCATATTCTGACATGCGGCCTTACAAGCTAGGCTGCCCAGAACCAGTTGTTCCCCAGAGTCTCAGAGCCCTGTGCTGGGAGTGGCTGTGTCGCAGAGATAGTAGAGCAGCCAAAGGCAAGTGGAATGAGATAGAGTGGTTTTTTTTTTTTTTAATCACTGTTCTTCAATAGGAATAATGGAGGATTATTATACTGAATCTTTCTCCTGCTTCACTTTTCATGTGCCTTTAGCCACCTACTTAATTTTGATATTTATCCTCTGGAATTTCTATTTTAGTCCATTAATCTTAGGTTATTTTTAAATTATATATGTTTTAAATTTTAATAATTATATTTATAATTGTCTTTTGAGATTTTATTTAGACCAAATTTGATATATGTATTTTTCAATATTCCAGTATTTTCAACAGTTTTTTGTTTTTTGTCTTTTGATCTTTGTACCTGTGACACAAAGTATCTTTGTATTAGTCTTCACGTGTTTGACTATGACTTTCTGTTGCCATTGGAAATAACAAGCAACTTTTCTGGTCAAAACAATATTGATTACAACCCTTTCTCTCTAAGAGGTATCACTTTTGGCAAACTAGGTGGTGAGTGAGAAATCTGAGACATTTTTTAGGGCCTGGATGCATGTGGGATACTTTCTATGTTACTAATGTCCATTGATTTCACAAGATATGTTTGCCAATTAATTATTTTTCTTTAACTTCTTTTTTTTTGAGGAAGATTGGCCCTGAGCTAACATCTGTTGCCAATATTCCTCTCTTTTTTTTCTCCCCAAATCCCCAGTGCGTAGTTGTATATCCTAGTTGTACATCCTTCTAATTCTTCTATGTGGGATGCCTCCCCAGCATGGTTTGATGAGTGGTGTGTAGGTCTGAGCCCATGATCCGAACCAGCGAACCCCAGGCCACCAAAGCAGAGCACGTGAACTTAACCACTATGCCACTGGGCTGTCCCCTAGTTTTGTTTAGTACAGACTGAATCTAAGGTCGACTATCAGTTCAACAACATTTTCTTCTATTATGTTTTTGAACATGCTTTCCCACAGGTTCTGTTCTTTTCTTTAGAGATTCTGTTATTCCTATGAAGTACCTCCATTATTTTTCCCTCCATATCTATGATCTCTGTGATTACCATTATATCTTTGTTCTTTTCCTTTGAATTCAAACCTCTATTCCATGTTACTGATCAACTTTTCTGCAATAACAATTCTATTTAATTTCCTATGCAGTTTTAATTTCACAATAGTTTTGTTTCTTTTACATTTTTCTTTTCTCTGTCACCTCTCTTTCCATTTCAGTCTGCTTTCTTAGCTCCGTTTTCTTTTCACCTCTGTTATACACAGCCTATGCTAGGAAGATAAGAAGGTTAGCATACAAATGGTGCCTTCATGGAGTCAGTGGTCTTGTTGATGGGCAGCTCAAGGGCACCTGCTCTCCTGCTCCAGGGTGACTTAGGTGTCCTCTGTGCTCTGGCTGTTTCATGTGGATAACAACCACAGGGCTCATCATACTCTGGTTTATTTACTTACCTCTCTCTTTAGGCTCTGAACTTCAAGACAACAAGAACTTTGTCTTAAATGATGTGTATCCCAGGAGCTAGTGCAGTGGAACAAAGTGGATCTTTTAGAAACATTCATTGATTTAATGAATCAATGAGTGAGTGAATATCAACAAAATTTCAAGGTAGCTATAGTTCCTACTATACAAATGCGAGTTCCTACTATATAAATATATAGTTCCTACTATATAAAAAAATAGTTCCTACTATATAAATGTGAGTTATTTGTTGACGTTGCTACACAATAGGTCAAGGACTATCTGTATTTGATAGGACACTGGTCTATATATGAATTTCTCCACATGATGAGCTTATTGTCATGTGTCTGCCTCTGTTTTTCTTAATATTTCAAATTCTATTTTGTATTATTGCTATTGTAAATGGTATACTCACAATGAAAATTGTATTTTATTTTTTTCAGCTTTATTGAGATATAATTGACATATAACTTTGTGTAAGTGTGAGGTGTACAATGTGATGCTTTGATACATGTGTATACTGCAAAATGGTTCCACAATAAGGTTAGTTAACATATCCTTCACTTCACTTCACCATTTGTTGTTGCTGTTGTTATGGTGAGAATATTTACGATCTACATCTTAACAACTTTCAAGTATACAATACAGTATTATTAACATAGTCACCATGCTTCACATTACATCCAAGGACTTATTCCTCTAATAGTAAAGTTCATACCCTTTGACCAATATCTCACATTTCTCACACACCCCAGCCCATTTTACTCTCTGCTTCTATGAGTTTGGTTTTTTTTTTAGACTCCACATATAAGTGAGATCATGTAAATGAGTCTTTGACTGACTTATTTTACTTAGCACAATGCCTTCCAGGTTCATCTATGTTGTTGTAAATGGCAGAATTTTCTTCTTTTTCATGGCTGAATAACATTCAAATATATATATACGTGTGTGTGACATTTTCTTTTTCCATGTCGTGGCTATTGTGAATAATACTGCAATAAACATGGGGGTGTAGATATTTCTATGAAATAGTGATTTCACCTTCTTTAAATAAACACTCAGAAGCAGCACTGTTGGGTCATATGGTAGTGCTATTTTTAATTTTTTTAGGAAACTCCCTGCTGTTTTCTATAGTGGCTGCACTAATTTACATTCCAACCAACAGTGCACAAGGGATCACTTTTCTCTATGTCCTGACAAATAAAAATGGCAAGTAGTAGGATATATTGGAGTATATGAGGAAGCCATTTGGTGTAAACCTAATTCGGCCTGACCTTGTCTTTCCAAAAGGGCCTGACAGAGGCCGTTGAGCATGCATTGTATATCTGCTTTAGACATTCCCTATGGCAAGAACAAAGGCCCTTGAGATAAAGTTGCAACTTCCCTCCCCCTCCCAACATTGGCATTTCCTTAAGGATTAAACATCTTTCCTTAGGCTGGGAACTGATTGCTGCACTCGCCTGTGACTACCCAGCTTGAGACAACAGACTTGCCTCCTGCTACGCCCTCTGAGATAGCAGACCCACTACCTACTGTGTCCATCAAGCGCTGTGCTGATAGGGCAATCTTGTGACTATTGTGGGAGGGACATTTCAATCATACATAAAGCATCCTCTTTGGGAGTATATAACCACTCTGTGCACCCCACTTCTTTGGTGCCCTTTCTTCCTTCAGGAAGAAAGGCCCTGGGCCATGGTCCTCAGATTTCAGCTCAGAATAAACTCTCCCAGATTTTCATTTATAGGTTGGTTATGGATTATTTTCATTGACAGTCCTCTCCAGCATTTGTTGTCCCTTGTTTTTTTTGATAATAACCTTTCTAATGGGGGGGGGGGTGATATCTCATTGTGGTTCTGATTTGCATTTCCTTGATGTTTAGTAATGTTGAGCACCTTTTCATGTACCTGTTGACCATTGGTGTGTCTTCTTTGGAAAATGTCTATTCAGGTCATTTTCTAATTGGATTATTTCTTTTTTTGCTATTGAGCTGTATGAGTTCCATGTACATTTTTGGATGTTAACTTCTTAACAGATGTAGCAAATATTTCCTCCCTTTCTGTAGTTTGCCTTTTCATTTTGCTTCTTGTTCTTTTTGCTGTGCAGAAACTTTGTAGTTTGATGTAGTCCCATTTGTTTATTGAGCATTTTTGCATCTATGTTCAGCAGGGATATTGGCCTACAGTATTCTTTCTTGTTGTGTCCTTATCTGGCTGTGGTATCAGGGTAATGCTGGCTGTGTAAAATGAGTTTGGGAGTGTTCCCTGCTTGTCAATGTTTTGGAAGATTTTGAGAAGGATTTGCTTTAATTCTTCTTTAAGTATTTGGTAGAATTCACCTGTGAAGCTGTCCAGTTCTGGGCTTTTCTTTTTGGGAATTTTTTGTTAGTGATTCAATCTACTTACTCTTTGTTGGTCTGTTCAGATTTTCTATTTCTTCATGATTCAGCCTCGGTAGGTTGTATGTTTCTAGGAATTTATCCATTTATTCCAGGTTGTCCAATTTGTTGGTGTATAATTTTTCACAGTAGTCTTTTATTATCCTTTGTGTTTCTGCAGTATCTGTTGTAATGTTCTGTCTTGCATTTATAATTTTATTTATTTGAGTCCTCTCTCTTTTTCTCTTGATATTTCTAGCTAAAGTTATGGCTGTTTTGTTTATCTTTTGAAAAAACAGCTCTTAGTTTCTTTGATCTTTTCTATTATTTTTCTTTTCTCTGTTTCTTTTAATTGTGCTCTGAGCTTTGTCATCTCCTTCCTTCTGCTAACTTTGGATTTAGTTTGTTCTTTCTCTTGTTTCCTTAGATGTAAAGTTAGATTATGTATTTTAAAGCTCTCTTTTTGATTGAAAGATTGGCACCTGAGCTAGCAACTGTTGCCAATCTTCTTTTTTTTCTGCTGCTTCTCCCCAAAGCTCCTCAGTACATAGTTGCATATTTTAGTTGTGGGTCTTTCTATTTGTGGTGTGTGGGATGCCACCTTAGCATGGCGTGATAAGCAGTGCCATGCCCACGCCCAGGATCTGAACCGGTGAAACCCTGGGCTGCCTAAACAAAGTGCGTGAACTTCACCACTCAGTTACAGGGCTGGCCCCTACAAAACGTTTTAATATCTTTAAAAAATTTTTTGAAATGCTATAAACTTCCCTCTTTAACTGCTTTTTGCTGTACCTAATAAGTTTAGGTTTGCTGTGTTTCCATTTTTCTGTTTGAAACTATTTTTTAAATTTTCATTTTGGTGTCTTCTTTTACCCATTGATTACTTGTGAGTATGTTTAATTCGTTTAATGCCAACATATACGTGAATTTTCCAGTTTCTTCTTGTTATTGAATTCTAGTTTCATTCTATTGTGATCAGAAAAGATACTTGGTATGACTTCAATCTTTTTAAATTTACTGAGACTTGTTTTGTGACCTTACATGATCAGTCCTGGAGAATATTCCATATACATTTGAGAAGACTGTGTATTTTATTGCTGTTGGATGGAATGTTCTCTATACGTCTGTTAGGTCCATTTGGCCTAACATATAGTTCCAGTCTAACATTTCTGTCCTGCTTTTTTGTCTGAATGGTCTATCCATTGGTGAAAGTGGGATACTGAAGCCCCCTACTAATATTGTATTGTTGTCTATTTCTTTCTTCAGATCTATTCGTGTTCATTTGATATATCTAGGTGCTCCAATGTTGAGTGAACATTTATTTACAATTGTTATATCTTCTTGATGAATTGACCTCTTTATCATTATATAATGACCTTTTTCTCTTGACATAGTTTTTGACTTAAAGTCTACATTTTCTGGTATAAGTATAGCTACTCCTGCCCTCTTCTGGTTTCCAATTGTGTGAAGTATGTTTTGCCATTCCTTCACTTTCAGTCTGTGTGTGTCCTTAAAGCTGAAGTGAGTATCTTGTAGGCAGTATATAGCTGGATCTTGTTTTTTATCTATTTAGCCATTCTATGCGTTTTGATTGGAAAATTTAATCCATTTTCATTTAAAGTAATTATTGATTGATAAAGATTTACTAATGCCATCTTCTGAATTATTTTCTAGGTATTGAGTAATTCCTTTGTTCTTTCCTTCTTCTGTTGCTGTCTTTCTTTGTGAACTGCTGATTTTCTGTAATGATATACTTTAGTTTCCTTCTCTTTATCTTGTGTGTATCTACTGTAGGTTTTTGCTTTGTGGTTATCCTGAGGCTTACATGAAAACTCTTATAGATATAACAGTCTATTTTAAGCTGATACCAACTTAGCTTTTGTTGCATATAAAAATTCGATCCCCCATTTTGTTTTTCATGTTACAACTTACATCTTTGTATATTGTGTGTCCATTAAGAAATTATTATAGCTATAGATATTTTTAATACTTCTGTCATTTAAAGTTTATTCTAGAGCTAAAACATTAGCATATTACCATATTACAGTATTTTGAATTTGACTTTACCAGTGTGTTTTATATTTTCATATATTCTGTGTTACTAATTAGCATCCTTTCATTTCAGCTTGAAGAACTACTTTCAGCATTTCTTGTAAGGCAGGTCTTGTGGTGATGCACTCCCTCAGCTTTTGTTTGTCTGGGAAAGCCTTTATCTGTCCTTCTTTTCTGAAGGGCAACATTGCCAAATAAAGGGCAACATCTAGAAACTGTTAAATTAATTAAACAAGGAGGCTATTAGACTGAGGTGTTTCTAATGCCTTAGTAACCTACATAAGCAAACCAAAACCTAACCCTGTAAATGCCCCAAGGTTAAGAAATTGAAACCTAACAATAACCAATCACAAGCAGCCAACTGGTCTTTTCCACATATAGGAAACACTTAAGCTATACCCAATCAAATAATTTTCTTGCTTTGCTTCCACATCTGATCTATAAAAGCTTTGCCTCTAGCACCCTTCCATGGAGCACTCCTAACCACTTCCAGTTTTGTGCTGCCTGGTTGAAATTGATTTTTGCTCAAATAAATTCTTAAAACTTTAATATGCTTCAGTTTATCTTTTAATAGGACCTACAAGGGATGAGAGTTCCTAAGAGCAGGGTCTAAAGAATTTTTTGTATTCAATTCTTTCTGTCAACACATGTGATATGGTACAGAACTGTAAGGATTTGACTGATGAGTATAAAACAATATTCAGTACCAAATACTTTTGCTAATTATCATTTGTTCTCAAATGTGTTTTTTCAAAAACACAAAAATAAAGCCATAGCAAGACAAATGTTAAACTGTTTGAATGTGGGGATTCTTGAACATCTTCCATTCAGATTCATATAGGAATCTGGAGTTGTAAATGCAATGTGCTTATAGAGGAAAAAATAGAAGAATTAAGTTTTACATAAGGAAAGTCAATGAGAGTATAAAATCATTTTTTGCCTTGGCTACAAAATCTCCTCAAACAGTATTTGAAAATTTAGTAATAAATCAAAAAGTTAAATAAATGAGAGTTAGGAGAACGAGTTGAGTTGGCGTTAGGCAATTTTATTAGCGCATAGCCCAAGAGAAATCCAGGGAAGAAATCACAGAAGAAGGGATGGGGGTCACCAGCAGGGACACATCTTCTCAACATCATGTCAACACTATGATTCTAAGGCTTCAAGTCCAAATGGACTAATTTCTTATTATCAGACCTCAGCTCACTAGGTGTGGTATACCACAAATCTATAATGGACAGCCTTCTCCCACCAAGAATACTCTTTGCCTAACAAAGAAGTAAAAGTTCTCATATTCTCCATGGAAAATACATTCTAGCAGAGTTGCATAAGTTCCTGTCTCAACACCTCCAAATTGAAACAGAAATAAAAACTACACAAAAACTCAAGAGTTAAATAAATTTTACAGATTACATCTATATCTAGATTCACATCAGAAGTCACAGTTTTGTGGCTTTAATATTTATTCTGGTGGAAAATTTCAAATTTATTTTCAGGCAGATTCCTCAGGCTTAAACATAAAATCTATGTCTTCTAAAGATATCAGAGCCTCTCTATCCATTTAAAGAATATTACTCAGTGATCCCAAAATGCTAGAAATAACTGAAACTGTTTCTGTCAATTCTAACATAAAAATAAATGCCCTGAAAGTCACAGACAATAAGAAAATTTTTTCCATTTACTACAAGAGGTGAGCACAAAAGAATAAACAGTCCAATTTGCTCAAAACGCTAGTCAAGCTCAATGTAGTAAAGAATATACTGAAGATTTGTGTGTTCTAGTCTATACTGCCATTGTATTAGGATTAATAACAATACAAATTATTTATTTTATGCTAAACACTGGGTTTATGCTCTATATTATTAAGCTCATTTCACACAAGATAAACAGAGGCTTCGTTTTCCTTTCCTGCTCAATGTCACCCATCTAGGAAGAGAATTTGAAACCAAGGCTAAAATTTCTTTAATTCAGGCTCTTCATACATAGGCTATAAATGACATAGAAGAACATATTTCATTGTCAGCAAATATGTAATTAAAGTATGTATGTTGTTTAGAGAAAAACTCTAGAAACTAAGAATTTATCCTAATTGAGATGATATTATATTCAGAGGCACCAAATCACAGTTCTGTTTTTCTTCTAAAGCATAGTTCTTTTTGGGGAAACATAGTAGCTTTTCATCACCATCTATCCCACCAACAGGAGGCAATGAATGTTAGCCTGTCTCTTGAAAAATGTTTCACTAACAACTATTCCCTTGACAGAATTGAAGGAGAGCTCACATTCAAGTTTTCGCAAAGATTTTAAATAGACTAATAGGAATTTAGATGTTCAAGTTCTAACATTTACAGTAACCCTTTATCAAAGAGAGCTGCTAATGCATTAAATTTTGATTAGCATATTGTCTGACTCAAAGAAGAACCATGTGACTCCTAAACTATTTAATCTCCAGTAGCCAGGCATTGCCATTCATGCAAATGCACTGAATTTGGAACAAAGACATCTGGGTTTTTGCCCTGACTCAACAATTAGTGAGCTGTGTGACTTTAGACAAAGCACTTAATCTCTTGGATATCCATTTGTAAAACAACAGGGCAAGACTAGATTAAATTTTATTTAAATTCAACAAATAGGTCTTAGTCTGGAAGCTGGACATTAGAGCCATCTCAAGGTACTTTCTGACCTAAAATTCTGTGAAAATCTACTCTACCTGCTTCCAAATCTTATAATCTTCTATTGTACATTGTGTTTAAAGTATATCTTTGGTGTTCAAGCTATTTAAAGAAGACTTCTAGTCATTCTTTTCTGGCTATGTGGATGTTGAAACGAATAAACAATACGTTGTGATTCCATCTAAGTGAGTTCAGAGCCTTTCTGAAGGTTGGGCAAAGCAGTTGAAGACATACACATACCATTTTATTAGAAATAAAAGAATGGGTGTTAAAAGCTGGTTAACTTCAAAGGCTCGTCAAGAGAACCTGTGCTGATGTCTGCACCTGCTATGGTCCTGGAGTTCACTATGGCTGCAGCAACACCTTTATTCACCCATAGAATGTCCTTTACCACCACCACTCCATTTAATCAGTCATTTTTCTGCTTAAAAATAAAGGATGAAAATATAATGCCTTATCATTTCCTAGTAGTTTCTATCAGTTGTCATCTTAGTTTCTTATTAAAAGAGGAGACTTTTGCCTCCATCATAGGATTTTTCTAAGAATGGAGATAGCCTATTAAAGCACTTAGCACAGAATTTGGCACTTATTTGGTGCCCACTTTGTCATTATTATCATCAATTATATCAAGAAGACATATCAGCATAGTAAATCCTAGTGCCAGAACACAACATACCATGTCTTGTGTTTGATGTCATAGTGATTATATAATAAATATGTTGAATGAGTGAGATCCTCAGAGACAATAACACATAGGACAAAAAGCAGGTGTGTCCATGAACTGCCATCTCCCAAGTCAATAATGGCAGGCATTTACATTGGGTAGTACCATTCCTCTACAGGGTCACGTTAAATGATCCGACTCATTATTTTAAGGAAACATGAGATTTTTTCTGGTAGAAAAAGCTAAGGTAATTCTGAAACCAAGTGAACATGAGAGCTGAAAAGTTTCAAGGACAAGTGCCTGGGGAAGCTGATAATTGGAAGGCTATTTGATCTCCAACTCCATGCTCCCTTGGCTCTTACTTCATATCCTTCACAGGCTGGTGGTTTGGACAACCAGATTTTGCAGTTTCCTCAGGGACCGGGGCTCATACAAGGAAGCACATTTAGAGGTGAAGAAAACTTCAGCTTTCAATTTCTTAAAATACTGCATAAAGGTACAAATTGAGGCATGGCATTGTCTGAAATAAGTATTGTGTGTTATATTTCCCAATGGTCTACTCCAGTTCTGGGCACTGTGCACTTGTTACAACGATGAAAATAGCCCTGGTTTCATCACAGGTAAGAGAGTAGGCTCTGGTTGTCATGGACTGAATGTGCCCTCCCCCCACCAATTCATATGTTGAAGCTCTAACTCGTCATGTGACTGCATCATAATCTATAGATGAGACATCTGGGCAGTGTTTAATGTTATGTGAGGTCATGAGCGTGGAACTTTGGTCTGATAGAGCTAGTGTCCTTATAAGAAAAGAAACACTAGAGCTCTCTCTCTACCATGTGAGGAAACAATGAGAAGGCAGCCTTCTGCAAGCCAGGAAGCGGGCTCCCATCAGAAACCAACCATGCTGGCACCCTGATCTTGGACACCCCAGCCTCTAGAGTTGTGAGAAATAATAAAGCTGTGCCAGTCTATGGTATTTGTTATGGCAGCCCGAGCTGACTAAAACACTGGGTCAACTAGGAGGAATATCTGAACAGAGTAGAATGCAGGAAGCTGCTCCTTACTGGCCACGACTCAAGGCTCAGGAAACACACATATGCACATACATGCACATTCACACACACATGCAATCCACATGCACACATGCACAAACATAAAAACACATATGCACATGCACATGCACACATCCACATGCACACAAACACAAACATAAAAACATATACGTGTATGCACACATATATATATGTGCACATACAGCTACTCACATCCACAAACACATAAAATATGCATGCACACATATACACATACACTCACACACATCCACATGCACATCCACATGCACACATCCACAAACACATACTACGTATAAATACACATTTTTCTTTGGAATGACCTTTGCTGATTATGGTGTTGCTGTTTCAAAGCAGAAACCAACAGACAAAAATAGGTTCATTCATAATAAAAGTTATAGATGAAGAGCAGTTCTTTAGGTTTTCATTTAAACATGGAGGAACACACTCAAAACTAAATAAGGAAATAGAAAAGATGAAAATTCTTGCTCTGAAAAGATTCACTGAAGGGCTGATTGGAATAAATATATTTAACGGTGCATAGGATAAGCCATATATTCTGCCAGGCAATATATATATTGGGAGGGCTGACTTTAATACAGTGTATGCCTTCAAGAGGCTTACTATCTAGAAGAGTTTCCTATAGAGATTTAACATTGATCACTAACTCTTTTTCTCAAAATTATATATTTACAAGTCAATTCAGGAAAACTTTCTACATAAGATGACAAATTTTATACATTATTATTAGCAATTTAATTGTTAGTGCTTCGTACATACTTATATAGACAATTTTTATCTTCATCGTGTTTAGATAATTGTATTTATAATACATACGAAAACAAAAAATTTATGAATGCAGATGAATTTCAAATGGTGAGTCACTGGGCTCCTTCACCCAGTCATGGTTTAAAAACTCCTCTTTCATATTCAGCAGGTCTTCAGAAATTGTTTGAATAATTTTGGGTGATTATCATTCCAGAACAGATTTAACACATTATTCAATTATAATTAATTTTCCCCTTGTTTTAGAAGAAGATGAGTTAGAAATTCCAAAGTTTAGCTTTCAGGCTGAAAACTAATAGAATCATTCTCCCATTCTATTTTGCCAATGCTAAGTGGTCCTCTTTGCTTTAGTCCTTGGTGGCTAATTAAAACAGTTAGTATCACCTCTACCGTCATATATTTCACACCATACTCGACATTGCTGTAATTAAACAGATTACCAGCATAACTGATTCACATTAGTGATGATGCTCTCTACACTGTATATTCTCTAACTCTAACAAAACAAATTTCAACAGTGTTTGAATGTCTGATTGTTTTTCCATCAAGGGAATCTGAGGTGCTCTATTATATCTTGCTTAAAAGACAAGGACAAGATTTTTCAGATATAAGAATACAGAAAACACACTCCCTTTAATTGTTTAGAACCCAATCAAATGGCTCTTGGATGGGATATACCTAAGACGGTGGTTCTGAGCCTTGGCTGCTCATTAGATTCAACTAAGGAAATTTTTAAGATCCTGATGCCTGAGTTCTACCTAGAGATTCTGATGTAAGTGATGTGGGATGAACCTGGTCCTATGTACATTTTAAAAGGGCCCGTGTGATTCTAGTGTGTAGGCAAGATAGAGACCCACTGGTCTAAAGTTTGGACTTTAGATGAATACAGAGGATTGGCTATTAATCACCATATTTTTTGTTAGTATACTAGAAAGTAAAAGTGTGTTAATCAAGTGCACTCCTTTATAACGCTAGATTATACATGTATTTTTCCCATCCAGGCTCACATTAAGAAGCATAACTGTTTATTCTGCTATTTTTCCCCAACTTTTCAAGTAGATTATGGCCAATTTGCATAATGAATCTAATATTGCACTTCCTGTTATTTTATCCATTTGTCTTCTATAGCAAGCTTGACGAAGAAAGACTGACTTCAGAATGACTTATTTGCTAACTGACAGTTGACTCTGCTTCTTATGTAACTGCTGGAATGTTGGGATCCAGAGCTGAAGTGGAAACGTGACCCTGTGCATCAGAGTCCTGGGAAATTTAGGGTGGGCACTGAATCACAGTACTGGTGGAGGTTTTAGAAATAAACTTTTGGAATAGGTCGGAAAACATTGCTTTAAATCCAGGTACATAGCCATGCAAGTAAACCTCCTAGCTTCCACTAGAACGTGAAGGTCATAGTCAGCTAATGCCTTCCCTTTATCCTACAAGCCTGTTTGAAAGAGTCTAGCATAGTGATTAGGGTGTGGCTGAGTCGTGAATTTCAATCCTGCAGTTTATTAAACGTGGGACATTAGGTAAGGTACTTAAACTCATGTGCCTCAATCTCCCCATCTACCAAGTGGACCCAATAATAGTATCTATGTCATATGGCTGATATGAAGATTAAATAAAACCACCTCCTTCAGGAATCAAAATGAACTGTTATCATGTTCCTAGAACTGTACTTGAACTATCAATTTCAAAATTGACACCCACTTGCTCAGTCTTTATCAAATTTGTCCAGCCAATCCAGAAATATGTTGAAATACAGTAGAAATACTGTCGAAATACAAAACTTCTTGGCTGTTTTCTATTTTAAGAGAATCTGTTTGGTCACAAGGAGAGATCCTGAAATCTGAACACCCTGGTAGATTCTACATTTTTCATTATCTCCTTCCTATCACCACATTTCCTCTATATTCAGAATAATCTTTTGCGAAACATTCTTTTCTGCACTTTACAACTGCTACTGTGACCTGGAATTTTTCCTGATCAGCTATGGCTAAGTGTCGGTGGAGCACAGGTGTACTGTGTGGAGGCTGCTGTGTTGATCACGAATGTTTTAGTTCTCAGGGAATTTCTTTTAATTTTCCATGCTACATAAGTAACTTAACTTGAACACATTAATCAAACTTCTTCTACACAAGTATAATCAATAGTGCAGCGTAGAATTTTCAATCTGAAGTTTTGTTTTTGTTTTTTTTCATAGCAAAAAAGGAATAGTGACGTTTTCCATTAACAGCAGTCCGTAGAATGCAGCCAAAGGAAAATTTCTGAATGTTTCCCCTGTAACTACACGTTCTTTCTTTATGGAGAATTGATCATTAATTTATCCGTTAATTTCATTGCACTTTTTCAAATAAACAAGCACAATCATATCTTTGCCAAAAAATTTTAAGATTTGGGTTTTTTTTTTGTTTTTGCTTCTCTACATTTTATTTGCCAAAACTTGTAAACTAGTAACTCTGACTCTAACCCAATGTTTCTCAAGACATGGTCACTGGAACACCATTTCACATGCTTGATAAAAACACAGTTTCCTGGAACCCAGCCCAGTCCTACTGAGTGACTCAATCAGAAACTACAGGTAACAAATATTGCCTAATTCTAAGAGAAACGTCTAGTGTCTACTCAGAATCAACCTCTGAAGGATTTTCTATTTAATTTGTTCAACTCATAATCTTGTTAATTCTAGTGTAAAAACAGAATAAGCAGTTTAAGTGGGCTATGATTAAGAATCCCTCTTGTGAGTTTCAGTCACTTAGATTCTGCTTTAGCTTATGTTATGCTAAGATATTTTCTTGGAAAATCAGCTTAGAGTGATTTTATTTCTTTTAATGTTTTCTAGAGCAAAGTTGTATAAAATTGTGTTAGTAATTTTATCTATTTTTTGGTAGGGAAAAACAATCTATTATCATGTCTTTCCCACTTGGAAAATCACAAAATCCACCTACTACAAACACCCATCTACTCTTGATGTTGCTTATAAAATAGAAAACTACCAACAACTTTGAAGTCTTAGATGTCGGCCTCTTTTCACTCTTGTGCTCTTGCTGAGACATAATCACTAGCCCACATTTTTTGTGTGTATATCCTTCTCTTGCTTTTCTTTCAGCTTACCACATAAGGATAGACCCCAAGACATTACAGAAGTTCCCCCTATACTCAGTTTCACTTTCTGTGGTTTCAGTTACCCCAAGTCAACCTTGGTCTGAAAATATTAAATGGAAAATTCCAGAAATAAACAATTCATAAGTTTCAAATTGCATGCTCTTCTGAGTTCTGTGGTGAAATCTCAAGCTGTCTTACTCCATCTCTCCTGGGATGTGAATCACCTCTCTGTCCAGCATATCCGTACTATACGAGCTACCCACCCAGTTGGTCACTTAGTAGCCAGCTGTAGCAGATTAACCGGCATGGTATCTCAGTGCTTGTGTTCAAGTAATCCTTATTTTGCTTAATAAAGCCCCAAACAGCAAGAGTAGTGATGCTGGCAATTTGAATATGCCAAATAGAAGCTGTCAAAGTGCTTTTTTTTTTTTTTTTTTAAAGATTTTATTTTTTCCTTTTTCTCCCCAAAGCCCCCCGGTACATAGTTGTATATTCTTCATTGTGGGTCCTTCTAGTTGTGGCATGTGGGACACTGCCTCAGCGTGGTTTGATGAGCAGTGCCATGTCCGCGCCCAGGATCCGAACCGACGACACACTGGGCCGCCTGCAGTGGAGCACGCGAACTCAACCACTCGGCCACGGGGCCAGCCCCTGTCAAAGTGCTTCTTTTAAGTGAAAAGGTGGAAGTTCTCAATAAGGAAAGAAAAACAATTGTATGCTGAGGTTGCTACAATCTATGGTAACTTTTATTACAGTATATTGTTGTAATTGTTCTACTTTTATTATCAATTATTTGTTAATCTCTTACTTTACTTAATTTATAAATTAAACTTTATCGTAGGTATATATTGTCAACTTAAAAAGCAAATTTGTCTGTTATTTAATCTCAAAATGTATTTATCCAAGAGTAGCCAAAATAATTGCAATTCAGGATATGCATGCTATGGCAAACCATAGGCAAATCCAGCAAACAAAGAAGAGCTGCTTTTTTAGAGAAAAAGGGAGATAGCGAGGGCTTCCATTGGCTGAGCTGTTGCTGGGTGGGGAGAGAAATCTTCCTTCTGTAGTAAAGTAGCTTTACCTCCTGTCCAAGATGCATAAGTCCTGTCTCTTCCTGTTTGGTCTAATTGATGATGCGTGATAGGGCATGAGAGCTCCCCCTATGGATTTTCCCCTCTCCAATTTTGTTAATTAATTTGGAAATTAAATCTTTAAAAAATTTCCATAGCGTGTACAGAAAAACACATAGTATATATCAAGTTTGTTACTATCCGTGGTTTCAGGCATCCAGTGGAGGTCTTGGAACATATTGTCCAAGGCTGATGGGAAACTGCTGTACGTAATACATGTTGTTGAACATTATATAAGGTAGGTATGCACATATTCTGCAACTTGTGTTTTTAATTCCTTGTTATGTTTTTGAGAGTCATTGATACTGATGTCTGTAGCAGTAGTTCATTCCTTTTGACTGCTGTATGGTATTTTGTTTGTGAATATACCATAATTTATCTATGCTTTCAATGATCAAGAACATTTGGGTTGTTAACAGTTCTTGCTATTGCAAATGATATCATTATCAGTCTTGTTCATGTCTCCTAACATATGTGTTCAAGAATTTTTCTAGGTTATATACCTGGAGATAAGCATATATTCAACTGTACTAGATAAGAGCAGATTGTTTCCCCATTTTTGTACCAGTTCAGACTCCCACCAGGGTATAGGAGTTCCCATTTCTCCACATGCATGACAGCACTAGAGTATTCAGCCTTTTTAATTTTAGCCAATATAGTGAATGTCAAAAGTAGCTTATTGTTTCAGTTTGCCTTTCTCTGATTTCAGATGAGGTTAAGCATTTTATGGTTTACTGGCCATTAATGTATTCTCTTACATAAAATGCCTTTTGTATTGTGGTCTTTTTTCTACTGTTTTTCTTTTTCTTATTGATTTGCAGGAATCCATGTATTCTGGATCTTAATCATTATTCTATCATATGTAATATATATATACATTTTCTTTATTGGATCTTAATAAACAACATCTACCCAGAAACATTTTATACTAAATTTAAACCTTATGAATTTTGGGACAACCCAAGTAATGTGAATTCATGCCTCAAATCCACTTTTAGGCTGCTTTTAGTTAGAAATTCTCAGGAAAATAGTTTCCATATTTTCACTTAGTGACAAGACTGAGACTGGCAAGTATTCCTACTGTCCCCTGGTTCAACTTTTGAGGTTTTAATCCTCAGGGCTGGAGTGTCTCCAGATAACTGCCCACTGCATGGGCCCTGGGCCACCAGGGAAGTGACCACCTGCTGGGAGACCTTGACCCTAGGGCTCAGGCACCTTTCTGGATCGATGCTCTCACTTTACTTTAACATTCGAGAATAGTCCTCATTTTTTGGCCACTACTGCTATAAAAGTAAAGGGAAGTTTATTTCACATTTTACACATCTCATACTGGAAGTGCTCCTTAGATTGCCTTGTCTGGCATATTACTAATAAAACATCTCAAGAAAGTAAATTAATGACTAATACCATAAGGGAAATAACATGGTTCATAGTAATAATGTACTTCATGGGAAGCATGGTGATCATCTAAACAATAGTTTTATAGGCTAATTCTGAGGGACCATTTGGCCAAAAGAAGAAGAAAAAGGAAGAAGAGGAGGAGGAGGGGAGAAGGGAGTTCTATATCAAAACTCACATCGCATTACTTAAGCAAGGTAATTTAGCACAGTGAGGTAATGCATGTAAGAGAGAATATTTTCTGTTCTAGGAATTCCTTGTTTTATTTCGGCTTATAGTACACTTAAAATAAAAGAGAGAATGCATATATTATCTCAGTCAATACATAGTTATTGACTTCCTTCTTCAATGTCAGGTACAAAGTTGCGCTCCTGGCAATGGCAATCAAGTAGTTCAGACAAACCCTCCTGTGAAGATATTGTATATATATGTACTCACGTACACACAGAAAGTCGTATGTTTGCATATACACTTATACATATTAATGGAAATTATACATTTTCTTTGGACTTCCAGACAAAGTGGAAAAATGAATGAGGCAGAAGCAATATCTGATGGCTGAGAATTTTCCAAAAGTGACAAAAGGCAAGGTGAATTAAGAAGACTCTTTCTCTCCAGAAACTCATACTCTAATTAGATCACTGGGTACATAAACAGTTAAAATGCAGGATGTCGAGTGACAAAGTCGGGGATTCACACAGGAGGAACAACTTATTCAAACTGGAAGCGTCAGGACAGGCTTCCACATAGATTTGGTTAGAGTTAAAGCATGAAGAGGACGATTGTTTATTTTAATATGGTTATTTTAAACACCATAATCATTTCAATTACCTCAAATATTCCATTATTTCAAATAATAATGATATCCAATTATTTCAAATATTTCAATCATCATTTTTATTGCAATAGTTTTCCCATTATACAAATGGGGGAACAACAGCATTGAAATTCTAAAGTTGAGTTTACAAAAAGAACTCCAGAAAGGCAAATTAAAGAGACCATTTAAAAATCTTGTCTGTTTGAGTTTCAAAGTTTCCCTCAAAAAAGGCTAGATTTGTCAAGAATTTGAAACAAATGCCACCAACAAATCAAAATTCAATATGAGGTTCCTCATGCTCTTCTTGCTTGCAGGCTGGTTTTCCCAAACCACTGGACTCCTTAACAAGACTGGCAGACTTCTACAGCGCTTTGCCTATCCTGGAAACGTAGTAAAGTCATTCAAAGACAGTTGTCAAGGCTTCAACAGAAGCACTGGGGAAGGCATTCTAAATGTTGAGGCTTGTATTCCAAGGAGTTCTGCTTTGTCTAGCATTTCAAAGGAGAGTTGCTCATTACTGAATCTAGTTTCCTGCTTATGATTCCCTGAAATTTAAAATAGTTCCCATAAATAAATTGATAATTTATTAAGTAAGCTATTTAAATAATTTGTTATGCATCTTGCCCTGTTAGTAGAACTGAGCTTCTCTGGTATTTCCAAAGGTTTGTTTTGCTATCTCTCCACCCCTCTGGAGTAAACAATCCTTTAATTAAAAGAAAGACATAATTTTTTACCAACATGGTGGAGTAGGAGACCTCAGCCTCCGTCCCCTGACAAAGATCAAATATTAGAGAGCTCTCTTTGATGGAAAACAGCTCTGAGAGAGCTCATGAGTCCACCTAAGAAGCTTCAGCAACACAGTGGAACCAAAAGCTGAGAATAACCACACAAAAAGGGAAGGAAGACCACTTCATTTTGCTGCATCATGCCATCCCCCAGGCCAGCACTGCTCAGTGCCAAGAAGGAACTCCTATGCTCGAAAGAATTCCTACCACCAAGAAAGGGAGAGTGGGGTGAGTGACCAGCTTCCCCAGCCTTTTGGGGCACCACATGAAGGACACATCCAGAGACCCTCAAAGCTGAGACATTAGAGATGGCCAGGAACAAGGAAAAGGGGCAGAGATACCAATATCAGCCCATGGCAAGAGCGACCTTATTCCCAATGGCTTGCTCTATAGATGACCCCAGCAGTTTGCCCCTGAAGAAACCAATGGCCAGCTTAGCCACCAAGGATCCCCTGCAGATATCTCCACTGAGGTTTCCACTGAGTTTCTACTCTATAGATTTTCGCATTTGCAGATACCAGACACCTGAGTCCCTCCTTGCTCCCTCCCCTCCATCCTTGCCGAAGCCTGGACCACACCAGGGGGCCTCTGTAGCTGTTTGCATGTAATATGTCAGCATAGACCACTGTGGCTAACCCCCACTGCTGTGTGCACACTGGGGGAAAGCCCCTTTAGCTGTGTACCTGCACACTGTTGACCCAACTCCCATCACCGACCTCCCCTGCCTGTAGCTAGACCCTGCAGCCACAGGAGTGCATGCTGCTAGCCAGAGCCTCCAGAGCTATTTGAGGGCCTGGAACCAGCCCTGTCTCCTGTCACTGGCCTGCATCACTAGGCTCAGCTACAACTACCCCCTACAGCTGTGCATCTTTACCCCACAGGCCCAACTCTTGTCACTGGTCTCTACTGCTGTGTACACGGCCCTGGTGAGACCCTACAGCTGCAGGAGTGCATTCTGACAGGCAGGGCCCCCACAACTGCTTTGGGCCTGGATCTAGCCATGACTCTTGTCACTAGCCTGCACCTGGACTCACATGCAGCTAGCTCCCACAGCTGGGTTCTTGCACCCCACTGGCCCAAGCCCTGTCACCAGCCTCCACTGCCATGCATGCACCCAAGGCAAGACTCTGTAGCCAAAGGAGTACACATCAAGAGCCAGGACCCCTGCAGCTGCTAGTGCACCCACAGTTGGCCCCAGTCCCTGCTGGCTCTGAACTTCGCCACAGTGTGTGTGTCTGTAATCAGCCCCTGCCACTACACAGGCACCTATAGTTGGCCCCCACAGCCAAATGTGTGCACACCACTGGTTCCAGCCACTACCACTGCCTACCCTGACTCATAGCTACTGGACCTGGAGGTGTTACTGAGGACCCAAAAGCTCTTGCAGCCACTGCAGGTGGCCTGCAGCACTCACCAAGGACCATGCAATTGTCAATGTTGTGGGCCTCAGTGGCCTGAGCTGATGAGACATTATGTCCCCCTTGACCTGGAGCCACCACATGCCCCTGCACTTAGTGCCATGCTCCACTAGGCCCAGGGTCACAGCACACTCCATCCAGCATGCCCCACCTGCAGGTGTGAGTCATTGCTTACCAAAGTCAGTCTACAAAGTCTGGAAGAGGTGACTGCTTCTTCAAATGCATAGATACCTACACAAGGCTACAGAGATCAGGAAGAAGCAGGGAAACATAATACTACAAAGGAACACAGTGCATCTCCAGTAACTAACCCCAAAGAAATGGAAATACATGAATATCCTGATAAAGAATTCAAAATAATTGTTCTGGAAGATGCTCAGAGAGCTATAAGGGAACACGGATAAACAAATTAACAAAATCAGGAAAACAGTACAAGAACAAAATGGAAAGTTCAACAAAGAGATAAAAAACATTTAAAAAGAACCAAACAGAATTTTGGAGATGATGAATATAATGACTTAACTGAAGAATTCAATTGAGAGTTTCAACAGCAGACTGGATGAAACAGAAGAAAGAATAAGTGAACTCAAAACAGATTATTTGAAATTATCCAGTCAGGGAAGTAAAAAGAAAAAAAAGAGAAAAAGAATGAAGAAAACCAACAAAACTCCTGGGACATCATTGAGAGAAATAATCCATACATTACTGGAGTCCCAGAAGGAGAAGAGACAGAGAAAGAGGCAGAAAGCTTATTTAAAGAAATAATGGCATTTATTTGAATAAATAAATAAATATCTTTAAATAAATAAATATATTTATTTAATATAAATATATATTAAATTTATTATATTTAATATAAATATATAAATATATTAAACATATTTAAATATCTTTAAATAAATAAAGAATTTCACAAAACTGGGGAAAGATTTGGACATCCAAGTTCATGAAGGTCTTAGGTCCTAAACAAATAAGATTTGAGAGAGCTTCTCCAAAACACATTACAATGAAACTGTCAAATATCAAAGACAAAGAGAGAATCTTGAAAGCAGCGAGAGAAAAGAAGCTCCTTACTTACAAGGGAGCTCTCAGAAGGCTACCAGCAGATTTCTCTGCAGAAAACATAGACCAGGAGAGAGTGGGATGATCTAGTCATAGTGCTGAAAGAAAAAGCTGCCCACCAAGAATAAATGAGTAACCTTGCTGGATAAAGAGAAGGTTTGGAGACTGGGATGCCTGTAGTGATGACCTTATCCAAGGGGCCTTTGCCTCTACTTGCAACAGCCGAGTCTATTTTGGCGTTGGCTGCCTAAGGCTACTTTGGTTCTACCTATAAACAAGTATAAATATAGGTTATAAGACCAACAGAGACCTGAGTTAGTAAGAGACTGGCTTGGATTACATAGGACTGTGGGGATTAAAATACATGCTTTGAAATTACATTTATGGATGTAAGGAATCACATACTGCCTTACTCCTTCTTCTGGCCTGGACTGAGGGTGTGAGTGAAAGGAGAAAGAGAGATTAGCTTGGCATTGTTCAATGGTGTTATTAATTAGCTGTACCTCTGTCTTGATGATATTTGATGACCTTTCTTAGATGGTTATCCTCAACTCTACACTTTATTTTATATTTAGGATTTTTTTCCCATTTTAAATTAACTTCCTTAAGTTAAGCTAACTTGTAAATATTTAACCTTAATTGAATAGCTATTTTCTGTAGAACAACAGTTTTCCACTCATGGGATGAGCCCATCACGCTGTTGGTAATCCAAATGCACTTGTGTTAGTTTGGTCTTTGCAGAGGGGAAAAATAAAGTGCTGACTTACATTATCAGAGAGGCTAGGAAGACATGACTTTATTATTTCTCTGTTACTTCACTGAGCCTGATATAATCTTTTATAAGACTTTCTCCACTAGTTGTTTGGAAGGAAATTAAATGTGTAGCCTATGAAACTCAAGGAGGCATCTCTGTGGTGGTAAACCTTTGGCAGATGCTTGTGTTTATCAGAGATTTTAAAATCTAAATCTGTGCTCTGTCAGTGATGGTTCCCAGGGTACCTCAGTGGAACATCATTCTTCTAAAAATGGGAAAATAAATCCTATATTCATAGAAGTAGTCTCCTCTCTACATTATTTATTTCCTTTAATTGGCAGAATGAAAGGTGCTAGTAGATAACTTTCTAGATAGTTCATTGTTGATATTTTGGTTTTCTTATAAATCTATGTTCTGTCTTTTCTTCCTTCAGCATTAGGGCTCACTGTGGTGGAAAATTTTGGAAGCAGTTACCTTACTAGAAAAAAAATACATTAGATAACCTTAAAAATTTTTTTTAAAAAGTGTTAAAATATCACTACTTTGGACCGCACATTTAAGACTAACTGGTACACATGATGATGAAAAAACAAGTCATTTCCTCAAATAAAATAAACAGATCAAATGAGGATAGAAAAATTAGCCATGCATTGATTTCATCAACAGAGAGGTTATGAAATACAGGTCATAAATATACAAAGAAGTTCTTCAGTAGATTTACCTTTACGTTTAAATTTTTGGCTAAAATAAAACAAAACATCTGAATGTCTGAGATGGCCCATAAGTTGCTGCGGAGTGCAAAGAGTTGAAAGAAGTCACAAAGAACCCAAGAGTACAGGTGCTTTGGTGTTGCCAGGGCAGATGAACCTCCTGCCACAGAAGCATGGCTCTTGCATTTTATTAGATGCCCATGTGAATTCAGCACAGCTTCCACCCTTGTCCTGTGGCTAGGCTCTAAGGCGCTCGCAGGACGGCAACCTGCTGTTTGAATAGATGGGCCCAAATATAGGCAGCTTAGCGAGTGTGACGGTACACAAATTCCTTTGTTGGGTCACTCCCAGTCAGGAGTCTCTGGAAGTCCAACTTTCCTAATGTGTGGCTAGGGAGACTGCTCTAGCTGATCCAGCATGAGCTGTCTGAACCTCTTGATTTACAAAAATAATTCATCTTTTTGTAAGGCAAGTCTTCACCTTTATGTGTTAAGAGGAATTCTGCTCCAGGGTGAGGATGATCATCATCCTGGAGATCTGATCCCTCCTGACTTTCTACAAGTAAGGATAAAGCAAGCTTTTGTAATTTGATAATTCTTTGGGAAAATGTGTCCTCACTTATTTTGGGAACATCTGTTCACCTCAGGCTGATTTTTTGTCTTAAGTTTAACTAGTGCTTGATCTCATTTAGAACCAGTAGTGACCTGTACAATCATGTTTGTGGTACCATGCCATCACTTGACAGGGAGTGTAAAACATTAGAAATTAGGATATAAGGGTTAATCAAACAAAAAGTATGTTTACCATTTGATATTGTCATTGCTGTCACTCACGGCAGAAAACTCAGGGTCATCCAAGATTCCACCATCTTCCTCCAACTGGCCTCAACCCAAAAGGTCCCTAGATTGTTTTTTCAGCCTTACGGTACCCAGACCTTGCCTACATGAACCGTTAATCATTACTCTGACCTTACTTTCCGTTTTGCAGTATGTTTCTGTTTGTTTTCCTTGTGAATCTCCCACACAGTCAACAGAATGATCTTTCCAAAACATAAATCAGATTATGTTATTCTCTTGCTTGAAACTCTTAAATGAATTCTGAATACCTGGAAGATAGGGTTGAAATTCTTTTCCCAGATTAGAAAGACTCCACACTCTTGACTCCCATCTCTTTCTCTACCCCTATAGTCATCAGTTCCTTCTCTTGCCTGATGTATCTATCTTTCTCTGGCAATACTGATCTGCTCTTGCAGTTGTGTAGCAAAGTTTTTAAAGATTCCATCCTTAAAGAAACATTAGGAAAAAACTGTTGCCTGATCAATTTTTTCATTCCAGAGGAAAAGAATTTTCTTATAAGGAAGATTTTTTATTTCATTGAACAGATGACTATCATTGAGATAATTGGAACTATGCAGATACTGAAATGTCAATATTGGTGATATTTTAAAAGTAATAACACTCTAACAGTGTTCTAATTTTTCATTCTGAAAGTAGGCTGAGGGATTCAACACGGAGTTCTTTAGACTGTATTTGGCACACAGATCATGGTTTGCTCATTATTGTAATTTTCGTGACTGAGATGTGTCTTTTCCTCCATTCCCATTGATGTTTTTTGCTTGGTTATATGACAGCTCCATACTCATTATCACACTTGTCATACCTTATTACAATGACTATTTAAAAATGTGTTTATCACCTTTATTGGACCATGAGTTCCATGAACACAGGAACTTTAATCTCTAGTGATTACACCTCGTGTGGCACACAGAAAGAACAAAATAAAACTCTGTTGGATTACGTCAGTCATATGACTTTGCTAATTCTATTCAGTAGGCCTTTTGTAATGTTCTAATTATAAAATTCTTTTCATGCTTATATAGAAATTGGGATCAGCTGGGATCATGGCTATAGCTATGCTTCTTAAAAGCATTATGTCTTGAATACTTTTACCATGTCTTAATATGTTTGTAGAATATATTTCTAGAAATGAAATTGTTGGACCAAAGTGTCTGAAATGTTAAAAGTCCTAAAACATAATGACATATTGCTTTAGAGAAGGGACATTAACGATTTTCACTTTCACTAGCTGTGTGTGCTGAATTCTTGCTATTGTTTAAATGTTATTATAATTATTTATTATTTAAAGTTTTACCATATAACATATCTTGTCACAAAATGAGAAATTGTATCTGTATTTCTTTGATTATTAACAAGGGTGACCAATGTTCTTAAGTCAAACATTCATTTATATTTATTCTACTGCAAAATGTGTATTTACTGGCCTTTATCCACATTTCCTCTGGGGTTTTAATGTTTTTCTTATTGATTTGTAAAAGACAAAATGTTAAGACTATTAACCCTTTCTAATTTATTATAATCACTTCTTAGATTGTTTACCTTTTGATTTTTTATGATTTTTTTGTGAGGTATCACATTTTTCAATGTTATACCTAAGTTTACACGCATTCATTTGTCACTTGTCCTATTTCTTTATGCCTATAATACATTTCACTATTCAAACCTTAGCAATTTCTTTATATTATTGTTGTTTGATTTTTTACTAGATTTAATTTTTTATCTATCTGGAAATTATTTTGATGTTTTGTATGAGGTGAGGATTTAATTTTTTCCAATTAGTTCTTGATCAGTTCTCGTGTGGGTATAACACCATTGTTATAAAAACTACTCTTGTCTCCATCCATACTGCTCAACGAGTGTTAAAAATATTGATTCTGGAACATGGTAGTCAAGTGAGACTCATTAATCAGAGAACCTGACTGGAGAAAAGGAGAAAAACTATCAACAATTACTACTATTTTGTTGACTTTTATTTCAATGCATGAGTCAATAGAGGAGGCAGAAGTTTCCACTCTTTCTTTTGTTGCCTTGTTAGCTCATGGCCACGCTGAATCATTCTAGGCTGGAAAGAAAGACTGGCTGTGGTTCCGTACACTGAATTATGTCCAGGGATATGGAAGTGCCAAACCATTACTGTGGGGTGTTCTCACATTACCAAGTAAGTTCTAGAGAATTGTTTAAAAACAACTTCATGGTGTACTTGACCAGAAAGTGGATCTATTTCCCAGATTGATCTACTCCTTACCCCATTGGGAAGAGGAATTGAGGACAGAGATTGTACATAGTCTCCTCTGCCTTATTAGGAGGAATGGGAAGATTAATAGTAGAGTAAGTTAATCTTTAGCCATACCATCCTTAGGGTGTGGCAAGAGTATTTGAATTTGCTCAATGAGGAGAGCTTCTGAAATTTGAATAGAAGCTAAAATATATCATGTTAGTTATACTCTTTATGTAATTTTGATTAATTCAGTAAATATTTGTTGCTGTGAGAACTCCTTTAAAATGTAATGGGAGGAATAACAGAAGCACACAGAAAACAAATACGACATATACCAATGTAACTGAAAGTACAAAGTGGATAAAGAGGTTGGGAGACAACATGTTCATTTGTGTGTATGCGTCAGGCAGATGAGGTTCTGAGACTTGAAGAAGAGGGTATGATTTGATGGGTACTTTAAAACTAATGTTTGATTTGAAAACAGCACGGCCTGTGTGTGTGTATATGTGTGTGGGGTGGGAGGTAAGGGAGGAAGGGGTTGAGATTGGGAAGGATGGAGAAAAATTCAGAGTGGAGGAAATGATATGAGCACAGGCCCAGCGACAGGAAAATATTCAGTGTGTTCAGGGAATGTTAAGAGATAACAGGCTTCCCAGAGAGGCTAAGTAGGCAGGGATGAGGCTAGGAAAGCCCATTTATATGGTTCTGAGGGAGAAGATTCTCAGGGGGATAGTTCCACTCCATGGGGGTATTGCCAAATATGAGTTATGGTTTTGGTTGCCATAGCAACTTGGGAACATTAACTGGCATTTGAAGAGTGAGAGCCTCGCCTATGAGTCAACCTGCAATCTATGAGGCAGACTTACTCAGTAAAGGAGTTTCCCGTATCTTCAACTTTCACATTTCCCACCAGACATTCATGTAGGTACAAAACCTATGCTTGATGATCTGAGCCTGGGACCCAACTCAATTTTACTTATGAAGTTTCTAGTATAGTTGACAGATCCAGTATAGATTACCACAGGCTTAGTGCCTTACAGCAATACTCGTTTATCGGTTCACAGTTCTGTTGCTGGGACATCTGGGCATGGCATGGCTGGGTTCTCGCTCAGGGTCTCCCACAGCTGAAATCAAGTGTCAGCTGTGGCTGCAATCTAATCTAAGGTCTGGTCCTCTTGCAAGGTCATGCAGCTTGTTGGCAGAATTCACAACCTTGCAGTCATAGGGCTGAGGTCCCTGTTTGCTGGCAGACTGTCACCTGGGGACTGTTCTCAATTCTTAGCCACCCACTGTTGCCTGCCATGTGGCCCTCTCCACAAAATAGCCATTTGTTTTTTCAAGGCCAATAAGAGAATATCTCCACTTGAATCTCTGACTCCCTCTTTCTCTGATCTTTGGACTCAGATTTAAAGGGCTCATGTATTTAAGTCAGACCCACCCAGATAATCTCCCCTCTGATTAAGTAAAAGTCAATTGATTAGTAATCTTAATTACATCTGAAAATTCCATTTTTGTTCTCCTCATCATTGTCACTCATTCTGCTCACACTGAAGGGGAGGGAATTACATAGATACCTATATGAGGGAGCGGGATTCTTAGGGGCTATCTTAGTATTCTGCTTTTTACATCATCTAGAAGCATCCAGAACACTCCATGCGGTTAGTGTCATGTTCATGGTGATGATTGAATACTTAATCAGATCCAGGTAAATTCTGGTCTTGACTTTTGATTTGTCTTTGCTAGGGGATCAGATGCAAAGAGATTATGTGACACCTGTGAATTGGATGTAATTAGTGCTCCTTTCCTGATAGAAATCATCACAGGACATTAAATAAATATGTGGGTGCTTATGCCAGTAGCCATTCAACCAAGATCTACTTCAATATACTGCTTTCCAGGTGGGGAAACATAACATAGATATGGTCATGTTGTAGTGATTATGAACTAGTATTTAAATTGACTAATCTGTTCAGTATAATTTTATTTTATGCATCCCTTTATTTCATAAGTGGATGAGAGGGAAAAGAATAGAAGAGAAGTTATAGAACAATCAAGGTGAGAACAACAGATTAGAGGGAGAAGAGGAAAGTGAGCCCTAGAAAAGCACGTTCTCTCCACTTTCTTCCTCAGGAAGCTGGGCTGTTTGCATACACATCACTGTCACCCGTCTTGGAATCTTTTCCTCTTGTCTTGAGGTCATGCTAAGACTCTGCAGAGCTTCAAAGCGTGGTCTGTGATGAGGCTATTTGCTTGGAAGGTTTAAAGGAGCTTAGATGAGAGGACTAGATGCACTTCTTAGTGTGTGTTTCTACTTTGTTTCCGTATCTTACTTATTTCATCTTGCTGATTAGGCTGGGTGTAGTGTGTTAATTAGTATTTATGGGTCTTTTTGATTGAACTTAGGTGTTTTATATAAGCTATGATCATCTTTTATATGTTGGCCTAGGTCACTACTCCTCTTAATTTGTGGTACCTGCTGTTTGGAGCCAGGGTATGCCCTGGTCCCTGTAGTTCTTAAGGTGTAAGCAGTATTGGCGTCATCTGGGAACTTGTTAGAAATGGAAATTTTCTGTCCCCACCCACAGACCTGTTTCATCAAACCTTTGGGGAGGGTCCAACCATCTGTGTTAAACAAGACCTCCAGGGGATTCAGATGAATTCTAGTTTGAGAACCAGTGCTTTAGTCAAATCATACAACCTTATCTTTCTCTCTCTTATACCTATATCATCTATCTATCTATCTATCTCTCCATCATCTATCATTATCTTCTCTATCTCTGAACTTCTTCTTATTGAAAGGCTGGAGACAATAAATACTATTTTATACATTTACAAAACTTTAGAATATTTAAGTTAACAAAGGTAAGCTTGACTGCAGTTGAAGAGGAGGTAGGTTAGGAGAAAGTAAGTGATAAAGGTTATCACAGAAGTGTGGCACAGTTGTTCAGCAGCAAGCAGGTGAAGGCTGGAGCTGTGTTTGAAAAGAGCACCATAAAGATGGTGGAGCTGTTCATTCTCAAGTTCACATGAATACTGCGCCCTCGGGTAGGAATCCCCAGACCCCCTTCAAAAAGTTCTTCCTCACTCATAGTAGGAGATCAGGCAAAAGGCTTACCACCAACCTCTTGGTGTCATTTTCTGTTCTCATTTTGCTTTTAACATTTAAACAATGCAGCGGTAGAAATTAGCCCACCGTAGCAAAAATATCCAGAAAATGCCAACTGTTTTGGCAGTTCTTCTTTTAAAAAAATCTTTCTTGACTCATATTTTCTCTATAAAACTCTTTCCTAGAATGTATATATAATGTTTAAAATACGCTATACAGATCAGTTTATGGTCTTTGTAATGTTCAATGTGTAATAGCCATATTTTTACCATAGCACTTGTATAACATAGTTTGTTAAAATACAGTTAGTGTGTATTTTTTGTAATCTTTGTTTACTTTTTTCTTATTGGTTATCTTTGAATAGTGTGATTCTACATATTTTCTTTCTTTATAGCTTTTCATATTTTAAGGTATTTTTATATATGCATATATTCATTTATTCTTATAAAAAGTTGTCATAAATATGTCCTAAATTATCCAATATCTTTTTTTAATGGTATACTTGTGCAGATTCCATAATAAAGAGTGTCTAAATTTTCTACAACACTAGGTGGTACACCAGTGCCCAGTGGAAACTGAGTACCCACTGAAGGTGACAGACATGCTGGAAATATGGCATTACACGCATGTGGGAAAAATACCTCATGACTGCAGTAAAGCTGTGATTTCTATCTTCAAGTTGGGTTATTTTGAAAGTGTCACAGCGCTTTCTTCCTGTTAATGTTACAACCTTGTAAAAATAGTGGTGTTCATGGTCATATATGGGCCATCCTGGAGGCAGACTGTGGAGAGAGCGGGGCAGCAGGAGCCTGGGTGCTTGCTGGGCCCTGGGGTGACATGCAGCACCTCTCGCCTGCAGAGCCACAGTTCTGGGGGTCCCAGAATTAGCCTGCTTGTGTAAGGTGATTACCTGGAATAGCCAGAAGCAAGAAAAGTGAGAGGATGTGTGCAGACTCTACTCCTGAGAACTTTGAGACTAAATACCAGTCAGCCAGATAACCATTTTCAATTCTGTGAGACCAGAAATGGGAGAAAAATTAAGAGATAAATGCACAAACAGTCCAGGGAGTAAAAATTACGAGCAGGAGGGAAAGTAAGAGGTAAAACCGTTAGGGAGAGCAATCTTCTTTTGGGAGCTTCTGTGTGGATGACTTACGATGTTGGGGAGTGTGAGGGAGGTAAGGGTATGTGTTTGACTTGTGAAACCTGAAGAAACAGGCCTCTCCCCCACCTTTTTTTCCTATTTTCCTACAGAGAGTTTGCTCTTTTTTTTCATTATTGAATGGGCCAACCCCACAACTGCTTCAGACTCCCTCAGAAAGTTTTCTGGGGTTCCTGTACTGAATCAGGAAGCTCGTGATGTCCTTGCTGCCCCAGCGGTAACAGCATCCCCTACAGATTCATCTCTCAAACCTGGACAAAAAGCCATCTGGCCCACAGGCCCAGGCATATCCCATTGATGTTTCTGCACAAATGCAAGAACCCTACTCTTTTAGGCTTACTTAGATCTGGAAACGTAGGGTGAAAAAATTCCATGCTAAAATAGTATCATCTCCCTCCAATTAAAACAAATGCATTCTATCGAATTATTTCTCTTAATCACTAATCTTCACAAAACTCCTATGAGATAGATACCATTTAATGTCGAGAAAACTGAGACACAGAGACGTTAATAACCTGTCCAAGATCACATAGCTCATAAGTAGCAGTCTGAGTGGAAGCCGAGCGGCATAAGTGCAGAGCGCATGCGTTCACGGCGCATCTCCTGGCCTCCAAAGGGCCGGAGGAGAGAGGGCACCATTGTGAGAGGGCAGGAGGGTACCAAAGATTTACTGACATTTTTTTCCACTCAGTAAAAGTAAACTTCTGTTTGTCACCTGGACTAAATAATGTCAAATAAGGCATTGTTTTTGAGAATATGTAAACAGTTTCTTTTAAACACATGTGGTGTTAAATATACCAAGAAAATAGTTTTCCTTCCTGTAATAAACATTCACTTATAAAATTGTCAGTGAAACATTCCTGTAGTCTATTAGATATGATCTTCATTGGCAAACCAGTTATGAAAACACTGGATAAATTCAAGAAATAGCCAAGCAAAAAGTACCACCTTTACTTTTCTCTATTTCGAAGACAATCCAGTTTCACAACCCAAGAGCTTCAATTCCAGCTGCCCACTCACCAGGTACAGCTACCACACAGCCATCTGGCCTCTGGTGAAACCATTTCCACCTGTGCATGCCGCTCTACTATGAAGTGGAATCATAGTGCTAAGCACATAAGTGCAAGTCTGGAGACTTTGATGCTCCACCCTAACAACCAGAAAAGAAATTGTAACCAGAAAGCTTATTGTAAATGAACAGAAAGTGAATTATTTTCAAGCATAAATCTAAGTAAATGACAGGAATAGAAGTAGCTTGTGAGTTTTATAGCGTATTATTCATAAGTCAATTTCAGAGAATGATAACTTTAGAATAAATGGACAATTCTTTGTAGCTAACAGATAGACGTGTCCCAGGAGAAAGTTATACATGTGGCAACAGGGGCAACCCTCACCCCTTCATTAGTCTCACTTTGGTGAAGTTGTTCTGACAGGATGAATAATTGTGGTTTGTGCTTAGCTTCTGAAGATGATGCATATTCATGAAACGGGCACTTGTCAGGCCATCGCTCTGTACTATGAAAGGGAATTCTGTCACCAGACTTTGAAATTCTATCAAAGTTCGCATAATGCCGACCATATGCTAAATGTCTCTCTCTAGAAGCTTGAGCGTGAAGCTCTAATGCAAAGTAAAAACTTTACTTCCTGACTTCTCAGGAATGAACATGGTAAATAAATAAAATGCATGTAAATAGACTGAATGATGGGCCAAAAATCATCATCATCATCATCCCATTTATCGAGCACTTATTATGTGCCAGTCATTTTATACCAACTATCTCAATTTATCTTCTCCAACACTATGAGTTAGAAACTCTTACTGCCGTTTACAAATAGATGTATGTAATTGGTCCAAGGTTGTACAAGACCCATGACTCTGATGTAGGGTGCTTTAGGCGATCTTTACACATCATAATATCTTACTGAATCCCAGTTTATAGATATAACTACAGGATACTGAGGCTTAATGAGTTTATGCAAATTATTGAATGTCCCAAAACTCGGGAGCAAGGGATCTGGACTTCCATCTAGGTCTCTCTGTCCAATATATTTGCACTCGTTCTACTATAATAGCCTGTTTTCCAGGCTCCAAAATAAGTAGGATACATTGTCCATCCTAAAACAACATTCCAAGTAAAAGGAAGAAATTAACCAGATGCTTATAACTGCAACGTATGCAGAATGCCATACTCCTTCCTCTGCATTACCTCCGTCACTGTATCAGTGTACCCACAAGATTTCTTGTAAATATTTGCTTACATGGTCTTTCTCTCAGATCAGATTCTTTGAAGGACTTGTTTTCAAAGGTTTGTGTCTTTTTCATCATTGTTATCCTGGAACTTTAAAACAATGCCAGGCATGTAGTAGGTATGAAATAAATTTTAGTAGATTGAAGAGAGTTTAGTTTTAAATAGTCAAAACAATCCAGCTAAAATAAGGGACAATTGTTAAATATAATTATCAGATTCTATATTTTTAAATTGTTTAATTCTACATACTACCTGAATAGCAGGGGATACATAAAAATATTTGTTGAATAAATGCATAAGTAACCTCACACAATATAACAAGCAAGTGCTCTGTTCAGTGATCTTTTTTTAAAGAAATAAGGCTGAGGGCTGATTATGTTAAGGCACGCAAGAATATAAATCTCCTGATGAAAATGCCAAATTGAATAATAAGCAGAAATAATGCAGTTCTGAGCTAGATATCAGAATGTAGAACACAGATATGTGAAGTCCATTTTGGTTTAAGAATTATTTCATTCTGCAGTTAAATCCATGTCCTGACATTTTCTTGCCAAATTTGTAACAGAAATTTCAATTTACAAATAAGTAAAAAGTATACATTCACAATTCGGAGATGTAGGATAATTAGGTAAGTGGAGGATCTAGAAGAGATGGTGTGAGGTGCAAGGCTCTAGAACACCAGATTGAGACAGCCAGGGAGAGCTGTTTGACGTTTGATGAGTGGTAGTTGAGTAGGAGTAGTAGTGGATTCTTGGAGACCCACTACAAGCCTCCTACTCCTTCTACCCAGCAATGCAGGAGCTACATCAGAACCAATGCTTGAAGAAGAATGTATTTAACCAAAGAGGAAATCCAAGGTGCTCCTTCCTAGCTGATGATGGTCTATGAACAGCATGTCTTCTCTGCCTCATTTCTTCATGTGAAGCGGGTGGTTTATGAGATAATATCTATGGACTCTCTTAGTTCTGTGATTTTAAACCCTCCAGAACCTATGTTGTCATTCAGAATGTTCTCCAGGAACTCATTAAGACCCTCTGGATGAAGGAAGCCCTGTTCCTAACACTAATGTTAACTGTAACCCAGCTGCATTAAGGTTTTAATCCAGCCATCAAATACTTGAGAAATCAAGAAACTGTGGGCTCCATATTTACTCTCATTGTGGAATGACAGATAAAATATGCTCTTTCTGAAAACAGTTATAATTTATCCAAATCTCAATTTACTTTGGGCAAAGGTTTTATGTAAAGAAGTAGCATATGTTTATTTAGAATTTGAAATCAACATTCTACAGTAATTTTTAAACCAATATTTCAGAAAACAAAAGCCATCCATTTAGGAAATTAATATTGACTTCGAACTAATTATTTGCTATTTATTCATTTCTTTATCTTTAACTCTTTGACACATATGTCCACAAACAGAGGAGCCAGCAGTTCTGTTAATACCAAAAATATAGGTCAAAATCCCCTTTTTTTCTGAACCGATTGGACAAATACATTTTTTAATTTGTTTTAAGTAGTGGAAAATAATGATTTGGCTGAATTCAAGAAACTTATGTTACACAGATTATCTGTTTTTATAAAGAATAATCAGGAAATCATGAATTAATGAGCAAGGAGGTATGCAGGATGATGCATGGCTCTGGCAATGGAAAGTCATTCAACTATTTGGCACCAGAAATGCTTACCAAGTATTTTCCTCCAATTCGTCACCAAAACAAATGGGAAAAGTAATTAGAAACAAACTGAAGGTTTTGGCAGTGAGCCCTTTTCTAAATTAAAGCTTCAAGTAAACAACTGTATTTGAATCCTGTGGCTACCACAACTATGACACCTCCAGCTTCATGATTCAGTTATGAGGATAATTCTCCACTCTCTGTGCTTTCTTTGTCCATTGACTTTGACCCATCTCACAGCCCATCTCCACCTCAAATTCTACTTAGAGCCCTTAGGTCATTGTGTTCCTTTATTCCTTGACTGCCTGAAAAAATCTGATAGAATTACTTGCTGATTTTTCTAGGATATTTATTATGTGGGCACGGGATATATGACACTGTGGTAGATAACATACAGTGATGAGACAGAATACAAACATAAGCCTATCCTAACAGTTCTAAAAACTAATTTAATTAGAAGAGGTAGAAGCATCTTGCCAAGAAATGTATTATCCCCACGTGGTTTGGTGATTCTAAGCTGGGAAGGAGGGGTATACTTGACTCTGGATGGGGAACTGGACAGCCTCTGGAACGTGGGAAAGGGAGGGCTAGCCACCAAAGGCAGTTCCACCCTGAGAGAATCACAGAGAAAGTAGATATTTGTCAGAGAGCAAATGGCCAGGGCATATGAAGGAATGAATGTGTTTAGAAGACATAACAGGGCATTCATAGGAGATAAAGATAATACATCAGTAATGAAGGCAGCAATAATCTACGTCATAAGACATGCTTACTGAGTCCTCACTATTTACATACATTCTTCCATTTAATTATCTTAATTCTGTTTTAGGGTTTAGGAGCAAAGGCTTAGAACTGTTAGTAACCTCCCCAAAACAACACGGAGTATTGAATGTCATGCTAAGGATGCTAAAAGAATTGTAAAAGATGTAATGGGTTAGGAATATGCATAAGGGACTTCTAGACAGTCTTCCATATTGACTGAAGTGGAACTATCTTGCAGCAGGAAGACCACTGAAGACCATGAAATAAGTACACCAAAGAAGTAGAAGAGTGGTTGGCAAATGATGGGCTGTGTAGAATACAGGGTGACTATTAGCCAAAAGCTAGCGCTCAGTTTCCCATGGGCTTATGGAATGTTATCACTAGAAAGAGGCTCCTGGTCATTGGCTCACACTGTCACAGTCCAGGAATCTAAGACCTAGTGAGAAGATGAAATGTGTTCACAATCTAAGGAAGTAGCAAAGCTGTTAGGTAAACACTTTGGGAAGAGACCAGTCTGTTTTGAAACCTGGCTTTGCCGTTTACAATCTGAGCAAATTGGTAATACTTGGGCAAGTGATTTAGTTACCTCATATGTAACATAGATGTGGCACAGCAGTCTAACAAGGTAGTGGTAAAATGTAAGAAAGAGCTGACCCAGTCCTCACTGATCTGTGGCTCTGGTTGTTGTTTCCACTACAGCCGGGATGAGAGCCCAAACTCCTGACTCTCGGGTTTGTACTCCTCCAGACAGCAAGCTGCTCCCAGATCAGTGTCAAATACCACTTTGAATTTCAGAAGAAAGGCTTTCAACCAGATGGAATTCATGCTATAACCCATTTCAATGTGCTACTTTCCCTGGAGAATTTGTCATTCAGTATCAGTCACTTATGTTAGGTGAACAACAACGAAAACCTTGTGTCTAAGGTTATCTGCAAAAGCAGTCTATAAGAAGTTTCTCTTTCCAAAGTTGAGGCATACAATTATTTCAGGGATTCTCCTTTATGCTCAATGCAAGACAGCCAATTTGCCATTATTTCCTTTACATTTCAGTTAACTAGTGCTGAGATGCCAACTCCCAAGGCTATTCAGCTTTAGCCGTTGAATCCATCTTGGCACCAGTCAGCCTGGGTTTCATGCATCACTGAGCAAACTCACAAAGCTGCAATGCAATCTTTTTTGTCTTTTTGGGATACATAGTAGACTGTCTTCTCAGCCATGGTAAGAGAAAAACAGGCAATGACTTGAATCCTGCTCCCTAGTATCTACAAAGTAGTAGAAAAATGTATGTACTTCAGAGACTCTGAGTATGTTTTGTAGATTTCAAAGAGATGAGAAGCTATTTCTGAAATTTAATGATTGAAAATATTGGAGCCATAAATTGGTCATGGAATTTAATACAGCTTCAAGTTTTGGGCCACATTGTTTTAACCAGTGCATTTTGAAATAATTTCTTAGTTTTATTTAAGTTCTCAGAGACTTTTTAAAAAGACGGTTATTTAGCGTCTGTAGTCTGTTGACATTTCTTGATTAAATGTTGAAAAAGTTATAGTCATATGTAAAAATCTATAAAAGCCTAAACTTCTCCCAAGTCTAAATTGCTGGAGGGCTGATGTCTTTTTGCACATCAGCTCTGGGTTTAAACAAACTGTTTAGAGAGGTTGGGCTTTGTGACTCTTGGGTTTCTAATCTTGTTTTCACATTTCAGGCATCATAGACTCTCTGCATTAAAAGGATTGTAAAAGTTGAAAACATCTTCTACTTGATTCTTTTTTATGAGGTACCGGTTGAGTCATCATCTAGCTTTTGTCAAAATGTCTGTGGTCATGAGCACTGACTGTTTTCCAAGACCATTCATTTCACTGGACAGCTCTGAGTTAGAAACTTAAAGTATTTATTAAGTGGAAATTTTTCTCACTATTTATAGCTGCTGATCTTTATTGTCTTTTGGGAGGAACCTGTAAACATATTTTTGACTATAACAATATTGTTCACATTTATAAAAGACATTTATTTGTTCATTGTAGAAACTTTGGAAAGTATAAAAAAGAATGAAAAATAAAATGAAATTCACTATATTTATACCATGCAGAGATAGTCACTGTTAGCATTTGGTATCTTCTCCTATGTGTGCTCATACACACACCCAGGTGAGAAATTGGAATTGAACTCTGGCTTCATACAATATTTTCAGAACATCGTCTTATGTTGTGAACATTTCCCCACATCATTAAATATTCTTCAAAAGTATAGTTTCAAATAGTCCAAAATTTTGATGTGCCATAACTTATTTACCATGTCCTTGGTCTGTTGGTCACTTAGTTTAGATAAACATACATATATAAAACTTGGAATTACTTTCAAATATTTGAAGAGAGTATGCATGTATTCCGGAGTCTTTTCAAAGTAAATATGCCTCAGATTTTTTATTTTTTCCCAATTCTCTCTCCTTAATATGCTTCCTCTGCTTTTCACCATCTGAATTGCTTTCTCTTGAATTTAACCCCGTTTGCTGTAACTTTTACCCCCAACAATACTTTCTTTGACATCTGAGCATTTCAGAGCAAATTAGGAGTACATTGTCCTGTAATTGATGAATATTCTTCTATAGTCTAATAATTCAGTGTATTTCATGAGCTTTTTAACTGACTAATACTAGCTAATACTAGTTTACACTTAATTATTTTTAGTTTTTAGAACCTCACAGAATACCGTGTACATAGTCCTTGATAAATATTAATTAATAATAAAAATAAAATCCAAAACTATTCCTCTGAATCCTAGATTTACACAATTTGGCATTTGTAGTGGAGAGGATATTCATTCATTTTATATTTAAAGTTTGCACCATTATTCCAAGCATCACTTGGAACATAACCTAAATAGGCCTTTCCTGCAAAGCTTCAGGCTATTAGTAAATTTGACATTTCCTTCTCTAATATTCCCAATTTCATTAATAAGCTGCTGAGCCAGATGGAACTGAAGACATAGCATTCTAGCATTCTTGTAGAAACCTTCTAATTTGAACTCAATCCATTCATCTGTAGCTATTGACCAGCTTTTGAACAAGTTTCCACCTGGTTCTTGTGAGATAATTTATTTAAAGCCACTTCTGTTATGTTGCTGTGTTTGCCAGATCCCAAGATTCTGTTAAAGAATGCTTTGGCTTGCAAGAATTAACTTAGTCTTGGTGAAACCATGCTAATTTTTGGCAGCCATTATTATTATTATTTTATTAAATTATTTTGTTGAAGTCATAATAGTTTATAACATTGCATAATTTCAGATGTACATTATTATTTACCAGTTTCTGTATAGATTGCATCATGCTTACCACCAATAGTCTAGTTTTTATCTATCACCATACAAATGTGCCTTTTTACCCCTTTTGCCCACCCCCCAACCCTCTTCCCCTCTGGTAACCACTAATCTGTTTTTTTTGTCCATGTGTTTGTTGATCTTCCATGTGTTAGTGAAATCATTTGGTATTTGTCCTTCTCTGTCTGCCTTATTTCACTTAACATCATACGCTTGAGGTCCATCTGTGTTGTTGCAAATGGAACGATTTTGTCTTTCTTATGACTGAGTGATATTCCATTGTATATATATATACCACATCTTTATCCCTACATCACTTGATGGGCACTTGGGTTGTTTCTACGTCTTGCTATTGTTAATAATGCTGCAATGAAAATACGGGTGCATAAATCTTTTTGAATTGTTGATTTCAAGTTCTTTGCCTAAATACCCAGTAGTAGGATAGCTGGATCATATGGTATTTCTATTTTTAATTTTTTGAGAAATCCCTTTTCCATAGTAACTGAACCAGTTTGAATTTCCAACAGCAGTGTGTGAGGGTTACCTTTACTCCACACCCTCTCCGTCATTTGTTATTTTTTTGTCTTGTTAGCTATAGCCATTCTGACAGGTGTAAGGGGATATGTCATTGTAGTTTTGATTTGCATTTCCTTAATAATTGGTGATGTTAAACATAGTTTCCTGGGTCTGTTGACCATCTGTATATCTTCTTTGGAGAAATGTCTGTTCATATCCTCTGTCCATTTTTTGATCGGGTTGTTTGTTTTTTTGTTGTTGAGTTGTATGAGCTCTGTATATATTTTGGAAATTAATCCCTTGTTGGATATATGATTTGCAAATATTTTCTCCCAGTTGGTCGGTTGTCTTTTCATTTTGTTCGTGGTTTCCTTTGCCTTGCAGAAACTTTTTAGTCTGATGTAGGCTTGTTTGTTTATTTTTTCTTTTGTTTTCCTTGCTTGAGTAGACATGGTATTTGAAAAGATGCTGGTAAGACCGATGTGAAAGAGTGTACTGCCTATATTTTCTTCTAGTAATTTTATAGTTTCAGGTCTTTTATTCAAGTCTTTAATCCTTTTAGAGTTAATTTTTGTATATGGTGTAAGATAATGGTCTATTTTCATTTTTCATTTCATATTTGCATGTGGCTGTCCACTTTTCCCAACAACATTTATTGAGGAGACTTTCCTTTCTCCATTTTGTGTTCTTGGCTCCTTTGTTGAGGATCAGCTGTCCACAGATGTGTGGTTTTATTTCTGGGCTTTTAATTCTTTTCCCTTGATCTGTGTGTCTGTTTTTGTGCCAGTACCATGCTGTTTTGATTACTATAAGTTTGTAGTATATTTTGAAGTCAAGGATTGTGATACCTCCAGCTTTGTTCTTTTATCTCAGGATTCCTTTAGCTATTTGGAGTCTTTTGTTGTTCTGTGTAAATTTTAGGATCCTTTGTTCTATTTCTGTGAAGGATGTCATTGGAATTCTGATTGGGATTGTATTGAATCTGTAGATTGCTTTGGGTAATATGAACATTTTAACTATGTTTATTCTTCCAATACATGAGCATGGAATATCTTTCCATTTCTTTATGTCATCTTCAAATTCTTTCAATAATGTCTTATAGTTTTCAGTGTAGAGGTCTTTCACCTCTTTGGTTAAGTTTATTCCTAGATGTTTTATTCTTTTTGTTGTGATTGTAAATGAGATTTTATTCTTGAGTTCTCTTCCTGCTACTTTGTTATTAGTGTATAGAAATGCTGTTGATTTTGTACCCCGCAACTTTGCTGTAGTTGTTGATTACTCTAATAGTTTTCTGATGTATCGTTTAGGATTTTCTATAGGATCATGACATCCACAAACAGTGAGAGTTTCACTTCCTCCTTTCCAATTTGGATACTTTTTCTTTCTTTTATTTGCCTAACTGCTCTGTCCAAAACCTCCAGTACTCTGTTGAATAGAAGTGGTGAGAGTGGGCACACTTGTCTTGTTCCTATTCTCAGAGGGATGGCTTTCAGTTCTTCCCTGTTGAGTATGATGTTGGCTGTGGGTTTGGCATAGATGGCCTTAATATGTTGAGGTACTTTCCTTCTATACCCATTTTATTGAGAGTTTTCCTCATAAATGAATATTGGATCTTGTCAAATGCTTTCTCTGCATCTATTGAGATGATCGTGTGATTTTTTTACTTCTCGTTTTGTTAATATGGTGTATCACATTGATTAATTTGCAGATGTTGAACCATCCCTGTGTCCCTGGTATAAATTGCACTTGATCATGGTGTCTGATCCTTTTAATGTATTGCTATATTGGATTTCCCAGTATTTTATTGAGGATTTTTGCATCGCGATATTGGCCTGTAATTTTCCTTCTTTGTGTTGTCCTTGTCTGATTTTGGTATCAGGATGATGTTGGCCTAGTAGAATGAATTAGGAAGTGTTCTATCTCCTCCAATTTTTTGGAGTAGTTTGAGAAGGATAGGTATTAAATCGTAATGTTTGGTAGAATTCTCCAGATGAGCCATCTGGTCCTGGACTTTTGTTTCTTTGGAAGTTTTTGATTACTGTTTCAATCTCTTTTCTTGTGATTGGTCTATTCAGATTCTCTATTTCTTCTTGGTTCAGTTTTTGGAGGTTGTGTGAGTCTAAGAATTTATCCATTTCTTCTAGGTTGTCCAATTTGTTGGCATATCATTTTTCATAGCATTCTCTTATTATCCTTTGTATATTTGTATATCCATTGTAATTTCTCCTCTTCCATTTCTAACTTCATTTATTTGAGCATTCTCTCTTTTTTTCTCAGTGAGCTTGGCTAAGGGTTTGTCAGTTTTGTTTATCTTCTCAAAGAACCAGCTCTTAGTTTCATTGATCCTTTCTACTGTTTTTGTTTGTTTTTGTGTTTTTTTTGTTTCTATTTCATTTATTTCTGCTCTAATTTTTATTATTTCCCTCCTTCTTCTGACTTTGAGCTTTGTTTGTTCTTATTTTTCTAGTTCTGTTAGGTGTAGTTTAAGATTGCTTATTTGAGATTTTTCTCTTTGTTGAGGTGGACCTGTATTGCTGAGAAGTTTCCTCTTAGAACAGCTTTTGCTGCATCCCATAAGAGTTGGTATGATGTATTTTCATTTTCATTTCTCTCCAGGTATTTTTTGATTTCTCCTTTGATTTCTTCAATGATCCAATGGTTATTCAGTCACATGTTGTTTAGTCTCCACATTTTGTGACTTTCCCAGCTTTTTTCTTGTAATTGATTTCTAGTTTCATAGCACTGTGGTCAGAAAAGATGCTCGATATGATTTCAATCTTCTTAAATTTATTGAAGCTTGCCTTTTTTTCCAACATAATGGTCTATCTTTGAAAACATTCCATGTGCACTTGAGAAGAATGTATATTCTGCCGTTTTTGTATGCAATGTTCTATAAATATATATCTATTAAGTCAACATGGTCTAATATTTCATTTTAGGCCACTGTTTTCTTGCTAACTTTCTGTTTGGATAATCTACCCATTGATGTAAGTGGAGTGCTGATGTCCCCTACTATTGTTGTGCTGCTGTTAATTTTACCCTTTAGGTCTGTTAATAGAGCACTTTGGTGCTCCTATGTTAGGTGCATATACATTCCTAAGTGTTATGTCGCCTGGTGGAATGTCCCTTGTATCATTATATACTGCCCCTCTGTCTCTCGTTATCTTTTTTCTCTTGAAGTCTGCTTTGTCTGATCTAAGTGTGGTAACACCTGCTTTCTTTTGCTTGCTGTTTGCTTGGAGTATCATCTTCCATTCCCTTCACTCTAAGCCTATGTTTGTCTTTAGACCTGAGATGTGTTTCCTAGAGGCAACATTTTGTTGAGTCTTGGTTTTTAATCTGTCAGCCATTCTGTGTCTTTGATTGGAGAATTCAATCCTCTTACATTTAGAGTGATTATTGATATATGAGAGCTTAATATTGCCATTTTATATCTGTTTTTCTGGTTGTTCTATATTTCCCTTGTTTTTCTTCCCTTGTATTTCTAACTGCCATTTCAGTTTGGTGGTTTTCTGTGATGGTTTTCTCACTTTTCTATTTATTTATGATTTGTGACTCTGCTCTGATTTTACATTTAGTGATTACCATGAGGTTTGCATAAAAGATCTCATAGACGAGGTAGTCCATTTTCTGATAGCCTGTTATCTCCTTTAGCCTAAGTAGGTTCCATCCATTTCTTCTTCTCCTTCTAAGTTATTATTGTCACAAATTATTCTGTTTTGTGTTGTGAGTTTGTGATTAAAATGAAGTGTTTATGGTTATTTTTGATGCTTTCCTTCCTTTTATCTTTTATGTTATAATTAAATGTTTGCTAACCTGTTCTGATAGAGAGCTGTAATTTACTGATTTTATCTGTTTATTTCCTTGTTCAAGGCTTTGTAAACCCTTGCCTTTTTGTTTCATGTAGGAGGGCATCCTTAATCATTTCTTGTAAGGGAGGTCTAGTGGTGATGAACTCCCTCAGCTTTTGTTTATCTGGGAAAGCTTTTATTTCTCCATCATCTCTGAAGGATAGTTTCACTGGATAGAGTATTCTTGGCTGAAAGTTTTTATCTTTCAGTATTTTGAATATATCTTTTGAATCTCTCCTAGCCTGTAAGGTTTATGCTGAGAAGTCCACTAAAAGCCTGATAGGGGTTCCTTTGTAGATTATTCCCTTCTGCATTGCTGCCCTTAATATTTTTTCTTTGTCATTAACTTCTGCCAGTTTTACTATTTTTTCCTTCGAGAAGGTCTTTTTGAATTGATGTAATTTGAGGGTCTACTGGCTCATATACTTGTAAGTCCCCTTCTTTCCCCAGGTTTGGGAAGTTCTCAATTATTATTCCTTTGAGCAAGCTCTCTGCTTCTTTCTCCTTCTCATCTCCCTTTGGAATACCTATAATCCTTATGTTGCATTTCCTATTGGAGTTGGATATTTCTCAAAGAGTTTTCATTTTTTTAAGTTTTAGTTCTCTCTCCTCCTCCATCTGTAGGATTTCTATACTTCTGTCCTCTTCTAATTCTGTCCTCCATAATGTCAGCTCTGTTTTTTAAGGTTTCTAGATTGTTTTTTAGCTCATTCACTGTGTTCTTTATACCCAGAATTTCTGGGGTTTTTTCAGTTTCAATCTCTTTTGTGAAGAATTCCTTCTGCTTATTAACTTTATTCTTGAGTTCACTGAATTGTCTTTCTGAGTTTTCTTGTAACTCATTGAGTTTCTGTATGACAATTTTTTATTCTCTGTCACTTAGGCTGTAAATTTCTGAGACTTCAGGATTTGTTTCTGGAGACTTGTCATTTTCCTTCTGCTCTGAAGTGTTAATGTAGTTCTTCATGGTGTTTGATGAAGTGAGCCTTTGCTGGTGCATAGTGGTAGTATCACGTCAAAGATTCCACCTGCCACCTCTGAGGGGGCCAGTAGGTGTGTTTTCTGAGCCTGCCACTTCTGCTGGAAGTTGTACCAATAAGGATCACCTGGGTTTGCCCACTGGTCACAGTTGCTTGGTGGGTCACACACACACGCATAGGTGCTCTGGTGCAGAGCTGCTGCATTGGCTGGGGCCTGATTGAGCTGGTCACCAGGTGGGAGGGGTGGGGCACCTTCTTTTGTGTTCCTGGACACACTCTACACTCACGGGCAGTTTGCCTGGGCCACAGCACTTGGTGGGGGTGCCTGTGTAGTGGCTGTGCTGTGCCACTCAGTGTGGAGCATTCCCACAGACTGGGCTGCAACTCCAAAAGCAAAAGTATTTGCACACAGGCCTGCCTGCTCCCCTGCCTCCTCTTACAGCCACCCTGGCTGCTGCTTGAGGACCCATGACCTAGATCACTGCCACTGGGGAGGGGGAGGAATACCTCTTCTACTGCTTGCCCCACCTTCCAATACCCACATCTTCATAAGTATGGCTGCGTGGATCTCTCAGAGGTCCTATTGTGCTTTGTAGGGAATCCTCTGTTGGTTAATGAATGTCCATTTGGTTGTAACTTAGAAGGGAGAGACCAAGGGAACAGCTCACTCAGCCATGATGCTGACATCACTTGCTTGGTAACTACTATTTAAAATATCATGTGCTTGTTAACTTTCTTCAAATAATCTATTTTGTTTTCTTTTGAAATATTGAAGTTCACTTACTCATCAAGTTACTTAAGCTACTTAGACATCAGTTAATTTTTAAAATTATTTTCTTTTCTCTCTTTTATTTTGGATAATTTCTATTGCTATGCCTTCAAGTTCACTAGTCTTTTCTCTGCAATGTCTAATGTGCTGTTAATCCCATCCAATGTATTCTTCATTGCAAGCATTATCATTTTTATCTTTAGAAATTTGATTTTAATATCTTCATGTCACTATTTAAATTTTTGACCTGTGGAATACTGATTTAATGTCCTTGTCTGATAATTCTAACATCTCTAGCAGTTCTGGGTTAGTTTCAATTTATTTATTTTTCTCCTCATTATAAACCATGTTTTCCTGCCTCTTTGTCTGCCTGGTAGTCTTTGATTTTTTACCTGATGTGAATTTTATCTTCTTTGGTGCTGAATAGCATGCCTATAAATCTGTATGAGTTTTTTTGGAATGCAATAAGTTATTTAGAAATAGTTTGACCCTTTTGGCACCACTCTCTTTGGTACTGTTCATCCTGTCAAGTGATTCTTTCTCTGGTCCTGGGTAGTGTGTTCATACACATGCTGATCAGTATTCTGCTGAATACTTGAGAGGGTTCCCTGAAGACCTCTGGTGCTCTGTCTCTATGCACTTCTCTCTTCTCTGATACTCTGTCCTGAGAACTTTAGCACTGAGGCAATCATTGGACTCGTCTCATTTGTTTCTCACCTCTCAGATATCACTGTCTTTCATTGCCTGCCAGCCAGTGGCAGTGTTTATGTATTTTGTCTGTTTTTTCTTTATTGTTTCAAGTGATGGGGCAAATCTGGTCCTGTACCTATTACTTCATCTTGGCCAAAAGTAGATGAATTGCAATTTGGGTTTAAATCTTGGATCTGTCACATGCTAATTGTGGAATCTTGACTTTTTATTGATTTATGTATTTTTAACCTTTTTATCTATTCTAATGATCTTTGTTTTTTGTATGAAGCATTTAGTCCATTTGCATGAATTGAAAATACTGTTATTTTGATTTATTTCTACTATCTTTTCTGGTTTCTATTTTTCTTATCTTTGCTACAATTTTTTTAAACAATCTTTTTTTCTTGACTTATTTTGTACTCATTATTTTTCTTATTAGTTTTCCTTCTGATAGCTTAGAAGTTAATCACTTCATTTGTATATGTAGAGGTTATACTAGAAGTTTTATCATATATATACTTAATTTTTAAGAATCTAAATATAATTGATATTTTTACCTCCCTCCCAAATGAGGACTTTATAAAATTTAATTCTAACAATCCCCTCTGAGTATATAGTCTCTTTTATTGTATAATTTAATTCTGTCTCTTTAAACTTCACAGTAAGCAATTATTTTTAAATTTACACTGTCAACATATATTTAGATTTTCTCACTTTATGTACTAATTCTTTGCTGTTTATTTCTTCTTGCAAATAGATTTTAGCGGAGATCTTGTATGGAAAACCTCTCAGTTTTTATGTTTCTACCCAGCACACCAACTGATCTTATGGAGGTTCACCATGCCTAGGGAAGTGAAGACTGCTGGAGTGTTAACTCCAGAAGTGTGGTCAAATGTCCAGAAGGGACAGCTCAGGTCATAGTTTTGGAGGCAGTCTGGAGTGACAGGGGCCTGAAGAACAACTTTGCTTAGTTTACAATTTTCCTGAAGATTTACCATAAATTTAAAATAGAGAAAAAAATTAGTGGATGAGATATAGTCATGTGATTTGAAAAGTGATTCTAGCACTATAATATCCAATTCTTCTGTACTTTGGGAGAAAACTCAGACTTTTCTTTCTAAATAGGATTTGGTAAAAAGTGAAAAGCTATAGAGGCTTCTGTTGCTGTAATTTCTGGAAGGCTACAAAAGGAAAAACCTTCATTGGTTTTACTGCAACTTCTAACTTCTAAGGACACTTTATAAGATTTTTGTTTCAGGCATTTGGATTTCCAGCCACATAATAATTAACCTAATATGGACTGATGGTGATTTTATACCTAATTATTAGATTTGACAGGAGTGTCACTTAGTACAGAGCTTGGTAAATCTCTTTCCCCCAGTGAAGACGCTTTCAGTTCACAGAGGTTAAAAAAACTGCCATTGCCACGCAGCTAGGTAACAGTAGACTGTAATCTAAAATCCAGTGCTCTTTCTAATGAATCATACTCTATCAGCAACGAGCAATTTCAAAATGATAAATCATAAAAATGATCAATCATAATAGTATTACTTCATTGTTCACAAATATATTTGTTTAATTAGAGAAGAACTGGAGAGATGTAATATATTCTATGTCCTTAAGGTATGCATGGAGTATTATTTGTGTGTGTGTGTGCGCACGCGCACGTGTGTGCATGTGTGAAAAATACCATTTTGTAAATGGTTAAGAAATACCATCCCTTAGATTAGTGAATCTCTTTGGATTCTGAGGTTCAGTGAAGCTGGGCTAAATTTACTTTTGTCTAGTATGGCCATGGGCTCTTGATAGTTATTGTATAATCCTTGGTTAATTAAATCAGTAATTTAACCCAACTTTAGGAGTGTGTATGGTGTATATGTGTGTGTTTACATATGTAATAAATTTCTGCCAAACTGTAGCACATTTGAAATTCTGAAGCTCCCCTGCAGAGTCTGACCAACCATCTCCTAATCAAGAGACTAAAGGATGCCATAACTTATAAATTGGCTAAGAAGTTTGAACTGTTTCCAAAACCTAAGTAAGCAATTATAATCAATCCATCATTCCAGTCATACAAATAAACTGATGACTAGAAACTACAATGAACTGTACAGTATTCTTTTGCTCATTAGAAAACATGTTTCTGAAAATAGGTCAGAGCAGTACCATTTTCTTCATTTTAGTTACTAGAAGTAAACAATAATGTGCTTTAAGGGAAAATCACTTTAATCAAAGTCAGAAGATTTGAAATCTCGGCATCTTTCCAGTTCTAGCTAATTCTGTGAACATTTCTAAACTATATTTCTTTATTTTCTAAGTCTGGATTGAAATACATGATTAACATATCTTCTAGCATACGGTTTTTTGGTTAATCTGAGGGATAAAATAAGTTGATATTTTAATATATTCATTCATTATTATTCGTTCGTTCATTGACTTTTTTATCATATACTTTCTGAGTGACTTCAGTGTGCAAGTTACTGTATTATTTATTTTTAGTAATGTTTATTTTCATTCATACTTATTTTCTTCTTGGAAGGACCCACATGCATCCATCCAAGCATTTGTCCTTCCATCCATTCATCCATCATTTGTCAACAAATGTTTATTGATCATTTATTGTATGTAAGATCATTTAGAAGTTTATGCACTTTCTGGTCAGGTAATATTTCTAGAAATATCTAGACGATTTGATAAAATTATTTTTAAATCTTTATCTCACATATCATTTAAAAGAAGTATAATTTTTTGAATAAAAAATAATATTGTTTAATATATTATTTGAATTTTTAATGAGATTCATAATTATAATGTCCAAATTGTGTATGTAAATGGAATATGGAAAATTTTTTGACATCAATTATGATTTTGTACCCTACATTGAAGGATAATACCAGCAGTCATGTAAATTTGTACAAATATACTATAGATACCATAAAAAAACTTGGTTGAGTAAAATCCTACCTATAAGAGATCTTTTCTTCCTTCAGCCTGTTATATTTCTACCATGATAAGCTTGTATTATGGTAAAAACTGGTGGAAGTAGAGCGTTATCATTCACTGTGATACTCAGTGGGTTGGTCCCTCTTTTAAGCTGCCACAATGTTGGTGAGCTTTCTGGGTTTGGCACAAGAATTCCTCACCTGTGACATGAAAAATGCAAAATCCACTGACTTCTCATTCAGTGGCTCAGCTATGTTACAGGTAGATTCCATGTCAGTCTGCTATTTCACACAGGATGATTTTCAGGCATGGAAGGCAGATGGAAGTGATTTGTGAAAACTAGTTTCTGAGCCTTAAAACAAAAGTTTTTGCCATGGAATGAGCAAACATAATGTAACCACCAGACTAATTCTGAGCATATCTCTAGTGCAAATAGATTTCACAAAAAGCAGCCCTCTCCCCTTTGCTTGTTTTCAGCAAGAGAAACTGAAGTTGCACTTCCAAACAGTTCTACTATGAATATCCCTCAGCTATGGTGACCACTTTGTCAGCATGTTGATTACTCTGTCTTGCTACCTAATTCTGTAATGTAGGGAGGTTGTAGACATTTACTGAACATCCTTAGCTCTCTGGATGAGAGGTTATTGCTGATCTCACTGTGGGGTGAATTACGGCACAAAAATACTGCAACAGAAAACCAGTCATGAAAATAGCAGATTGGTAAAGAAAAGAGGGCAACTATTTTTCTATAAGTTATAAATAAATATACTTTTTGCAATTTTCACCTTGTGTAGATTTGGTAGGGCTAACACGGGGAAAAAAACCACTTTGTTTTTGCAAAAAGTATATTTCTTCAGAACTCCAAAGAGTGTAATTCATTCATTCATCTCTTTGTTGAACCAACATTAAGTCCCAATGGCCCTGCCTGGCACAAAGCCCACGGGCTGTGTTGCATGTGCCTACAGAATAGTAACTAAGGGAGGGGTTAGGTACACCAGGAGCATGATCAAGCTTTCCCTTTTTTTTTTTTCTTTTGGATTCCACATATAAGTGAGATCATATGGTATTTGTCTTTCTCTATGACTTATTTTATTTAGCATAATGCCCTTAAGTTTCACCCATGTTGTTGCAAATGGCAAGATTTCTTTCTTTTTCTATGACTGAATAATATTCTATTGTGTGTATATATCTATATACATACATCTATATACATACATCTATATACATACATCTATATACATACATCTATATACATACATATATACACATACATATATATATACATACATATATACACATACATATAAATACACATACATATATGTATGTGTATATATATATACACCAAATTTTCTGTATCTGTTCATTCACTGATGGACACTTAGGGTGTTTCCATATCTTGGCTATTGTGCATAATGCTGCAGTGAACATGGGGGTGCAGATATCTTTTCGAATTGGTATTTTGTTTCCTTTAGATAAAAACCCAGAAGTGGAACTGCTGGATCATGAGGTATTTCTATTTTTATATTTTTGAGGAAACTCCATACTGTTTTTCATAGTAGCTGCACCCATTTACAATCCTACCAACAGTGCACGTGTTCCCTTTCCTCCACACCTTGTCCAACACTTGTTATCTCTTGTCTTTTTGGTGATAGTAAATCTAACAGATGTAAGGTGACATCTCTTTGCGTTTTTGATTTGCATTTCCCTAATGGTTAGTGATGTTGAGCACCTTTTCATGTATTAGTTGGCCATTTCTGTGTTTTCTTTGGAAAAATGTCTGTTCAGATCCCTTGCCCATTTTTTAATTGTTTTTATTTGCTATTGAGCTGTATGAGTTCTTGATGTATTTTGGATATTAACCCTTTATCAGATACATGATTTGCAAATATTTTCTCCCATTCCATAGGCTACCTTTTCATTAGCTTTTAGTTTGATGTAGTCCCACTTGTTTATTTTTGCTTTTGTTTTCAGATCAAAAAAATCATCACCAAGATCAATGTTGAGGAGCTTACTGCCTGTGTTTTCTTCTAAGAGTTTCACGGTTTTAAGTCTTATGTTCAAGTCTTTAATCTATTCTGAATTGATTTTTGTGTATGGTGTAACATAGTGGTCCAGTCTCATTGCTCTGCATGTGGCTGTCCAGTTTTCCCAACACCATTTATTGAAGAAACTATTCTTTCCTCATAGTATGTTCTTGATTCCTTCATTGTAAATTAATTGATTCTATATGTGTTGGTCTGTCTCTGGGCTGTTTAATCTAGTCCACTGATCTATGTGTCTCTTTTTTATGCCAAGCCCATATTATTTTGATTACTACGCATTGTAATATAGTTTGAAATCAGGATATGTGAGGTCTTCAGCTTTGTCCTTCTTTCTCAAGATTGCTTTGGCTATTTGCGGTTTTTTGTAGCTCCATACCAATTTCAAGATTATTTTTTCTATTTCTCTGAAAAATACCATTGCAGTTTTGATAAGGACTGCATCGAATCTATAGATTGTTTTAGGGAGTATGGACATTTTAACAATATTAATTCTTCCAATCCGTGAGCATAGAATATCTTTCCATTTATTGTTTCTTCTGCAGTTTTCTTCATTAATGTATAACAGTTTTCAGTGTACAGGTCTTGCACCTCCTTGGTGAAATGTAGTCTAGGTATTTTATTCTTTTTGATACAATTGTAACGCTTGAGCTTTCTTATGAGGTTCATGGTTTTATAGAACAGATCACTACTGAACTGAATTTTAGAAAATGGGTTGGTATTTTTTAGGATAGGATGGTGAGAAAGAATTCTAGAAAAAGATCAGTGTGATGAATGACATAAAAGCATGATGCACCTTGAAGTGTTGCAGAGATTGGAAGCACTGGCATAGTGAAAGCACAGGATGCAGAGGTGTTGGCAAGGGTAAGGCAGGGAAGTAGAGGAATCGGGGGGCGTCATACTACACAAGCAGCTCTCCTTGGGCTCTGCTGGCACTGGAGAGCCGCTGAAGGATTTTAAACTATGACGGTTAAAATAAATTAACAACAAAACAAAATGGTTTGCTTTCCTACAGAAATTCCTACAGCTGTGTGCAAGAGAGACATAAGAAGTGGAAGAGAATGGACTGTCAGGACAGTGATGATGTGAGTACAGGGCTTGTCTTGAGGAGGATGCAGAGGACTTGGTAGCTATATGGATATGCTCCTAGGTTTCTGATTTTGTGTCTGGGTGGATAAAGGGAAACAGGAGGAAGAAGAGGATGTTTTAGGCTCTGGGGAAAGTTGAGGTACCTTTTATCTATTAGAGAGGTCAAGTGAGTGGATGAATTTCAGGCACAAAGGACGTGGTAGATATCCAAGAGAAAGGTAGAGATTTGGTACATGTATGTCTTTCTGTCTGTATATGTGTATACATGTGTGTATATACACACACACTTCTATTTCCTTACGCTTAGAGATACTTCCTGTTCCCTTACTTATACATAGTTTTTTGAAAACCAAAAGATTGGATGAGATTGTTCAGGAAGGTTAAGGGAGTGGAGAAGAGGGCTGGAGGCATAGCCTTTGGGACATCAGCACTTAAAAGATAGGCAACAAAACACGATCTGGGAAAGGAGTCTGATCAGACTATTTCTAGAGAAAGGAGAAGATCAAGAGTGCTTAAAGAAAAAGGGAGCTAACCTCACTAAATGCTACCAAAAGAAAGTAGAATGATGGCTTGCACTCATTTGGACTTTACCCATCAAGAGCGCATAGATGACCTAGGCCAGGTCAACGTGAATGAAGTGATAAAGGAGGAAGTCAGTTTGTGGTGAGTTGAAGAACGAAAGCAAAAAAGTGCTAAATTTAGAGATTTCTTTCTTTTAAAAATAAAATCAGAATCATTTTTTTTCTTTACGATTGGCATCCAAATCTTGGTATGGGAGATAGAACAAAAATGTTAAATAATATACTAAAATTATAGACAGACAAAAATTTATTTCCCAAAAAGGACATCATACATTTGAGAAGTTGAGGCTATTGCAAAATCTAGTATCTGTGGCAGCTTATGTGCTGAGCTGCAGGAATGCAGTGGTTGGCGTATGGAGAGTTGATTCCCAGTAACTGCCTGGGGCACACAGTCACATTTCCCAATACTTGAGTTGACCTGGTGTGTGACACCCAGACACAGAACTGCAAGAGACAGTGACCAGCTTGGCTAGTCTCGTGGAGAAACGTGCATTCAGTTAACTGGATTTCTCATTTCTTTCTGAAAAATTGACTTTGAATTAGAGTTTGTTTTCACTAATATTTACTAAAGTTGATTTTTCATTTACTGGTGCTAATGTAGGTGTCTTATTTGTAGCTGAACCAAAATCTAATTTTTCCATTTTTTTTAAAGATTTTATTTTTCCTTTTTCCCCCCAAAGCCCCCTAGCACATAGCTGTACATTTTCTTGTTGTGGGTCCCTCCAGCTGTGGCATGCAGGATACTGCCCCAACGTGGCCTGACGAGTGGTCCATGTCCGCGCCTAGGATCCGAACAGGCGAAAGCCTGGGCCGCAGCAGCGGAGCACGCGAACCCAACCATGCGGCCACAGGGCTGGCCCCTCCATTTTTTTTATACCTCTAGTATTTCCTATTTTGCCCATTATGGACCATAGGTGGTTCATCCCAGTATTATTATTATTATTATCATTCAATACTCTGTGTCGGTATTTATGCTAAGGATGCAAACTTGTGCTGTGTATACAAAGATAACTTAGACTTACTCCTTCTCTTAAATAGATCCATTTGGCTGTGGTGGGCAGCGGGAGGCAGAGACATTGTAATTAGAAAATTACAATGTCATATTTAAAATATTATAATAGCAGAATTGATGTTGATAATGACAATGCTACAACTACTAGCACTTACTACATGCCAGGCACTATTCTAAATGATTTGCGTAAATTATGACATTTAATACAATAGCCTGAGTATCATTAGCTGCATTTTATAAGGAAACCCTGAGAGAGCATGGGCCTGTCCCAGGTCACACAGCTGTGGTGTGGCTGAGTGAGACCAAATCCACATGTGCTGCCTTGACTCTGAAGCCTGCATTCATCGCCACAATGCGAAACGAAACTGCCTGCCATGCAAAAGCCTTGGGGGAGCACCTAGGGCCCCAGAGAGCAGTTGTCAGGGAATGCTTCCCTGAGGAAATGAGGGATGGACTTGGAGGCTCATGGCAGCATTGCAGTGTGGCAGCCAATCTGGGCATTGACAGAGACAGAACCCCAAGTAGAAGGTGCAGATGACAGAGCCACTGTCACTGGCTCTGTTACACTCTGACCAACTGCAAAGTTGCTCCAAGGGGGATGTAGTGCCTTCGACCTCACCATGGATGTGACGTTTACATGCTGTCTCGAAGATGTGATAGAGAGAGAAGAAAGGGAAGGACAGTTCACATAAAGGAGCAGTGTGTGCACACATACAGAGTTGTAAAACAGTGTGACCAGGATGTGACTAAAAGTTTTGTTCACTGCACCCTGGTGTGCCTGAGGAGCTCACGGGGAGGTGTGGAGCTGGTTGTGTGCCACACACACAGGCTTAGCTTTATCCTATGGCACAGGGCACCCTGGAAGTGGATCTACTCTGACCAGTCCTAGATCACCAAAGAAAGGGTGGAGATCCGGTCCAGGGGATCCTTCTGATTCTCCCAGAACAAAGTAGCCCCCCAGCAGTAGGAAACAGGAGGGGCAATCGAGACAAATGTAATGTAGGATAACAATATAACCACGTCTGATCTCAGTGATTCTGTAATATTCTCCCTACCTTCCGAGTGCGTTGGATTGGCTTACATACAAATGGGTCCGTACCTGTCTAGCAGGATCCAATGATGCTGGCCATCTTCCCAGGCACAGGGGCATTCAGAGGAGCCATGCTTAAAACAAAGAGAGGAGACAGGAAAAGTTAAAATTATTGCATGGCATCATGATGACTCCAATACTATAAATTATGTTAAGTAACTCCTTTGAAAAGTTACGTCTCATTATTTTGTAATGCATTTTCAGAAAATGACGAAGTTAGCAACGTCTTAACATTCAAGATGCTACGCTTCAGTTTTGTGTGGAAATTCTCTCAGAGCTTCTTCTTCCCCTAAAGATGTTCCTTTATGCAGTGGGGTGTCTTCTCACCTCAGAGAGAAGCTTTGCTGCTGGCCAGCATTCTCACATACAGATGCCTGGGATTCAGTGAACACTGTGCAGCCTGTAGCCGGTGCTGCCAGCATTGTAACGTCTAGGACAAATTAAACCACCTCATCTCTCTCGATAGCATCTCTTTGACCTGGAGGGGAGGACTACCCTTTGGTGACATCTGCTAGAAGGATCAGGTGCGTAGAGGAAGAAGAAATCTGGAACTGTTTTGGCAGAATTTTCTGTTTTCTCCAGGTTTCCACATTCAGGAAGACCCCGTTTCAAAATTACAGTGCCTTCTTTTACATCTAGATGTTTTTAATTCCCTTCGTAATGCAGCTGGGCACTCATGTCCAGGTTGACTTGCTTTGGACTGGTTAACACCTTCCATTAATGTTGTCACTGTTAGCTCATTTGTGCAAATAAAGGGTGTTTATTCATTCTAACCATGTAAGCCCTGAAAGAGAAGGGATTTAAAATGGCGTACTAACTATTCTGTCTGAGGAAAGTGGGAATTCGGCTTAGGATAATGAGATGGAAATTATCCTAAAATGGAAATCAGGAAATGTGTTTTCTGATGCAGCCTCTGGCTCTGGTGTCTGGGGGATGATGAGTGTGCCCTTCCACCATCCTGGGCGTCAGTCTCCGCACAAGTTTAAGGTGGGTGGGAGCCTGGAGACGGGGCCTGCTCTGTCGGCAGACACACTTGGGAGCCATTCCCCAAGGCCACTTGCTTTGCTTTGAGGTGAATGAGATGTTGCAGCTCTGAAGCCAGCATATTAACACTTGCCTTGAAAAGGCAGCGCTGAGCTTCAGCTGGGATGAATACACGAGAACACACCGCGGCTCTTCTCTCACATAGGAAGTCAGATGTTGGAGTAATTGAGCTGTAAGATAACTTCTTTTAAAAAAGTTCAAGTTCTTCGAGATTATGAAAGGACTACCTGTTCCTTGTAAGAAACTGGAAGCTTAAAGAAAAGGACAACCTTTTAGTCTTTATGTGTGTGTGTGTGTTTTTGTGCGTGGGTGTGTTCCTCTGGTACCTTCTAGTTTTAACTTCCTGTGAGCACCCGACAGTGCTGAGCACTCTCAGACCCATAAAGGAATTGATTTCCTCCTCCCAGGACTTTTATGAACCAGTACTTCAGTGGAGAGAGCTTCACTCCAGCCTGATTTAATTTAGGTTTGAGAGGGGATGCAATTCATTTCTGGAAAATAGTGCTGGAAATTTCATTGAGGTACAAAATGAAGCTAGATTGAAGAACTGTTATAATGTTGTTCTAGTATTTTCTTTGAAGCGTTTATAGTATTCTTATTTATGTACAGGCACTTCAGCTATTGTTGGAGATATAAGTATCAAATACAGGAAAAAAGAAGAGAAAAAATCCAGTACTGTTACCAAACCAGGTTCGTTTTTCCTGTTGCCCAGAAAGCCAAACACTGAGATGACAAGACTGCAGCAGAGAGAGTTTAATCACAAGGCAGCCGAGTGAGGAAGGGGGAGAGCAAGACTCAGATCCGTCCTCTTGAAAATGGGGACTCAGGGATATTTATGGGATAGGGGGCAACGCGGTCTGAAATGTGGAGTTTGGTGAGTGGAGGTGAGGGAATTGACGATCTGCATAAGCGTGGTCAGACTCCATGCCTCTTCAGAGGACACATGTTCACAAAATGGTGGCGTTAGCATGATCTGAGGGTGGTGTTTTTAGCCTCTTGATGTCAAAAAGTCACTTATCAGGCATCTGTGTAGGCCCAGTTGATGAGTTGGTGGTTTCAACGAGCATGACCTGTACAAGGGGATCCTAACTCCTGAAAAACAGTTCAACACCCATTACATGGTGACCCAGGCTCCAGGGCGATGTTATCTGTAGGAGCCTAGTGGGAGTCAGGTAGTACATTACCCAGGCATCACAGTTAACAGTGGGTAGCTGAACTACTGAAAGCTATAGTCAGTAATCGCAGAAAAGAAAAAACTTTAGTTACTAGCTACCTAATAATCAATGGCTAACTGTTTATCAGTTGCAGTACCACCCACCCTGCACCAACCCCAGCCAGGGTTCCCATGAGGCCTGCCCTCCCTTTCTCGAGCTCCTCACCCAGTGGTCTCAGTACAGCTGGTAATGATTCTCACTTGAACACCACAGCAGCACCGAGTTGGAGCAGAGACCCTCGGGGCCACCCTCCTTAGAGCTTTCTGATATGCAAGTCCGACCTAGGCAGACCCTTTAGTGACTGGGCATATTCTGTGTAGGTTTGGAAGTCCTAGCTGGGCCTCCTGACCCTGGCTTTGTTTGTGTTTTTTAAGATTGGCACTGAAGCTAACATTTGTTGCCAATCTTCTTCTTTTTTTTTTTTCTTCTTCTTCTCCTCAAAGTCCCCCAGTACCTAGTTATATATTCTATTCGTAGGTACTTCTGGTTGTGGCGTGTGGGACACTGCCTCAGCATGGCCTGATGAGTGGTGCCATGTCCGCGCCCAGGATCCAAACTGGTGAAACCCTGGGCTGCTGAAGCGGAGTATGCAAACTTAACCACTTGGCCACTGCTGGCCTCTGGCCCAGGCTTTCAATCCTGCTTCCCTGGCACCCTTTCTTACCTATAGCCTGTTTCACTCATTGACATGACCTGCCCCACCTTTGCAAGAGATGGTGCTTGGCAAAGTGTGGGCCAGGTCTTCAGCAAAGCTTCATGAAATAAGTGACTGAATCGACATGATCATTTCTACTTCAGCAGAGAAGGTCATATTGGGAGTATTGGCCTTCTCCAGAGAAACTGAACCAATAGGATGAAGAGATCAATAGAATCTCACTGAGAGAGAGAGAGAGAGTCTCTAAGAGATAGCAAAAGAAAGAGAGATTGATTTTAAGGAATTGGCTCATAATATTTTGGGGGTTGGCAAGTCCAGACCCTGCAAAGCAGACCAGCAGGCCAGAGACCCAGGGAAGAGTTGATTTGCAGCTGGAGTTCAAAGACAGTCTGGAGACAGAATTCTCCTTTCTTCAGAGTTCTTCCACCTTTTTTCTCTTAAGACTTTCAACTGATTAGATGAGGCCCACCTACATTAGGGAGGGTAGTCTGCTTTACTCAAAGTCTACTGATTTAGGTGTTAATCACATATAAAAATATACCTTCACAGCAACATGTAGACTGGTGTTCGACCAAAAACTGGGTACCATGGCTTAGCTAGTTGACACATAAATTAACCTTCACAGTAGGTTAATATCGGGCCAAACAGCAGCAGATGATGAGCTCAAACTCTGGCCACTTGGCACTTGGTAAGTAGAAAATGCACCTGAGATCAGAGAAAACCAAGGAACATTCCTCAGATGGGTACATGACTGGGAATCAGGCCAGAGATGCATTGAGTAGCGTCCTCCAAGTGCTCTTTCTCAGACCTGGAGAATATATTTCCAACTCCCTCACTGACAGGCTGTAAAACAAAAAGATAAAGAAGACTTCAGGGCAGTGAGGAGAGGTTGTGGAGAAATCTCTTACATCCTTCCTCTGACTCTAAGGTCTGGTCAGTGAGGGCGGCAGTGTCTAGACACTGTGGAGGAAGGGGTGGCACATGGGACGACAGCTGTGTGGGGCTGGGATTCACGTGGCTGGGGGCCTGCGCTGCAGGGAGCAGAGAACGCGCTGTGCTCTGCTTCCAGAGCTGGGCCAGAGGCAGAGAGCACAGGTGACCCCTGGCGCAGAAGACAACAGCCCAGCTACCAGAGTCATCTTGCTCCCTCCCACCCTTTCGGGAACTGAGGGAGACGGGAATCTGTTGACATTCTGTCTGCAGTTGTGTGCTTTTGCCAGGACAGTGACTTCGTTGCATCCCTGCCTTCAACAGGAATGCATTTGTCTGAAGTACTGATCTGCTTGATCCTTTTTTCATGCAGATAAGCTTTCTGCCAGGATGACTATTTCTCAGTTATGAGAGAAACAAGTGGCTCACTCAGTCAGAAATCACCCTGTGAAGATGGCACTCCCGAAGACTTTCACCTTCTTTATTTGGCTCTCTCAGCACCAGATCATAGCTCTAATGGCTAGAAAGTGGCCTGCTTATCCCAAGTGTCTACTCGTCACAAACCTGAAGAGCACCTCCGACCTGGGATGTTATTGGGATGATCCACACCACAGTGGGGCCAGATGTGGGGTGTGGCCTGGATTGCACCTTTGGGAAGGGGCTCAAATTTAGAATTTTGATTTTATCTCCTAACAACATTATGGACTGAGTCCCAGAGCCAGGCTGATAGTATTTCAAGAGCAACACATTCATCTTAAACTGGACTGCACCATTTGTACAGCAAACAGTAGAGAATATAATCTTAAAAATCAACTTTGCAATTATTTTGTGGATTGAACAATTACAAACAATGTTTAATGTTAACATTAAATATGCCCTAAGTTTTGGCATTTATGAAATACACTGAGAACCTCGGGATCTGGACAAGCTCTGGCCTTTCTATCCCACCGTGTGGTCTTTGGACTTCTCTGCACTCGGACGTGGTATGACTCCGTGTAACCCCCAGGGGCTGCACACTAGCACTGGTGTGCACTGTTTCTTCAAGGGACTAACTGGTGTGATCTTGAGCTCTACTAATTTATTTGGGGCTAGTTCATGTTGCTCTCTGCACGTGCTTGTTCTTTGCCCTCTTTCTGCAATGAAAAATCATTTTAAACTCTTTTTGGCAGAAGAACCGTTTGGGATTGAGTTTGAGCTAAAAACCCATCTGTTACTGGTTACATACATCGAGTACAAATTTCTTGCTGTGAAGAGCATGAAGCATTTCTTCTCTAACTTCGGCAACTTGAGCTAGGGGAAATCAGAGAGACAGACAGATTAATTCTGTTTAACCACTTCTAGTAAACTCCATGGCTTAGCTTTTATCTTGGTGCAATTCCTAGAATTGCTTCTAAATTGAATTCCAATGAACCATGGATGAGATGAAAATTGTGTTAAATAGCGGTTGTTATTATCATGAATTTTGTTTTATCAATATTATACATAACAATGGGATTAATTGTGAAGGATATATAATAATTCAATTTTCACTCTAATTATGTAAAGAGTGAAAATATAGTGCAACATGTTATGCTAAGGGAAGTCTTATATGACAAAATTTGTGTAAGTGAAATTGTTAGTTATACACCTTGAGCAAAACAGAGGCAATATGGGAAAATGAATTATATTTTGGGCTAAACTTATTTACACAGAAAGAAGCATGATCCAAATTTGGTGGCCATTTGAATTCAAATGATCTAATTTTTCACTTAATTGTATAAAAAACTATTTACCATACTCTAAGCAATGCATTGTTCAATGCCACATATGCAATCCTAATAATGCAGGGATTAAAATTATGAAGGGAAAACTTTCCCCAGAATTTCAATTTAAAATGTACCAACTATAAAGGTTTATGTGGTAGAATATACCAGCCAAAGAAGACCAACTGTTAACATATTAATTTGGGGGCCTTTGAATATGCCTTATAGGGATTTAAGTCAACCTGGAGAAAATCTTTCAATCTTTAAGCGCGCTTTGCTTCTCTGGAAGAGACTCCGAGTGGCTGCCTCTCCAGTGAGAATGGTAGGTTTGCATCCCACAGTCCCTGAGTAACCCTTGGGACAATGGAGACCTCACCAGACTGTTCTTGTGGCAGGAGAACTTATTCTTGCTTGCTTTTGAAGACAAAGAGGGAATTCGATAACGAACACACATAGCATCTTGACTTTCAAATTAATCCTGCAAAAAGTCTGAATTTGTAGTTTAGTGATTAGTTCAAGCATCTTTTCACATTATTTTCAATTACTTATATATATATATAGACTGTACCTAGTTGAAAATAAATTTGGACTGTCTTCATTTTGTAAAACTGAATATGTACGTACCGTACAATCTAGCAATCCCAATTCTAAATATTTACCCCAGAGAAACATTTCTTCACGTGCACAAGGAGACATGCATGCATTTTTATTGCAATACTGTGTGTAAATAATGTTGCAAAGAACTGAAAACAACCAAAATGTCTGTTAGTAAGGGAATACACAAAGGATCTGTGGTCTGTCTACACAGTAGAGTACTATAGAAGAGTGAGGTAAACACCTAGATCTTTATGTGTCCACAAGGAAGGACATAGAAAAGATGCAGTAAGGGGGGGAAAGCAAAGTTTTAAAAACCATGTAAAGTTTGATACCATTTTTATAAATTTAAAGACGATACAGTTTTTATATTACCTACATTATGTTTATTTTCATATTTATATTTGTATACTTTTTATCTTATATTTACTCGCATACATATATATGTCTGTCTGAAGAGGGGCATCAAACTCAGTGGTTCCATCTAGGGAGAGGAGACAAAATTAAAATTAAGATAGTGCTTAAAAGAGACTTTTTTTTTTAACCTGTAATATGTTTTTATATATGATTTGTGTAGTAAAAATAAAAATATGTGGAATTATGAGTGGAAGCAGCTATATCAATGTGTCAACAGTTGTTAATTCTGCATGTGGACAAGAAAGGTTATTATTTTCTGATTTTTACTTTTCTGAATTTTTCAAAAATTTCTAAGCCTAAAAGAAGGAAAAGGATTTATCTTTTTATATTTGCTCCTTTCTTGTATTGTTGGCATCTCAATTTAGGATGATTATTAGGAATTATGGTTTAATGAGAGAAGAAAGTCCTTTTTGTAATTTAAAGCTTCTATGTTTAAGGGAAACCTGCACTCCTAGGGTATTTAGGTCTATATAACTTTATGCCTTGCGTGTTTATAGGGAGAATCTCGCATAACTATAAAGTTTCCTTTAAAAATCTGGTCTAGACACATCAAATCCAGTGTGCAGTGTTTAAGCACCATTCCATCTAACAAAGAGGCATAGACACAGTGAGTTATTTTAATGGAAAATAACAGCTCCTGTGAAATTGTGCGTATTCTCCCAAAGTTGACTCAGGAGAAACATAAAATGATAGGTAGGATTTTAAGGTAATCTTACAAAGATTTGGGAATGAAGTATTCCAAGATAGAACGACATTTTATGGAGATGAAGAATTTTATTTGGGGAAATTAATTGAGGGGAAGTAGAGATAGAGATAGTTTTGTTTTGTTCTTTATGTGTTTTTTTTTCCTTTTTTTTTAACTGACATTCCAATGCCTTGTAGAATTTTCCTGATGTGATCCCCTTGGGTCTCACATTTCCAAGTAAATTATTTTATCTTTCTTCTATGCTCCCTACACTGGTGATAGAAACTCAGCACACAGAAGCTTATCAAAATTACAGTTTGTCTCAGATATCTGAAAAGTCAAGGGGTAAATTTGGTCTCAGGCATAGCTGGATCCAGGGCTTTGTTTCTTTACCCATATTTTGACCCTATTTTTGTCTCTGCTTAGCTCATTCTCAGGTTGGCTCTTTCTAGTCTGGGCTAGATGGGCGCCAGGAGCCCTAGATGCTCATTTTTCCATAAACTCTGAATCTCAGGTAAAGAACATAACTATTTTACTCAGCAGCCATATCAATGTTCATGAAAGTCCCTAATTGGCTTTGCTTGAGCCATATGCTCCCCAAGGAAGAAAGAGTGTCTGGAGAGACAGTATCCCCAGTTGGCTGGCCTAAGTCACCCTGTTGGGGACAGGGAAAGGTACTTGTCTCCACCAAAATCACAGGGAGTGGAGCAGGTTATTCTCCCTCTGATAGAGGGGGTCTGTGCAGACCAATACTCAAGTCATCTGTGTGTGCACAGCATTTTGTTTGTCTCTCTATTGTACCACTAATACTTTATATACTAGTACTATAATTATGTGTTTGTCACCGTCAACGGAACTATGACTGCTCAGTAGCAGGGACCATATCTTGCTCACCTTTGTGTCTCTGTTACTTAACATGGTGTGTGGCATGTAGTTGGCACTCAATAATTTACATGCTGAGTAAAGTAATATGTTGATTGATGAAAGAGAATGTTGGTTGTGGAGAAATATCTCTGTCAAACTAATTGTTTTGTTAACTTGCTTTAATACTTCCTTAGAAGCCTATTGTATTCCTGGACTATGAGGAAAAATGAACTAATTAATAACTTTGCCTAAACTCGAGCAATGGTGTTATTTTGAATTGATAGGTGACATCTGATATTCTAATATTATTTCCAGATTAAATTTACTCTATGGGCATGTTGCCATATCTAGAATTTGTTTTGGTGTCATACAAATACAACCTAAAGCAAATGGAGTAACTGTCTTTAACACTTTGAAGTGCTCTATCTGCACTTGTCTGGCACCTTTGGACTGGCATATGGCACCCCATTTGCATAATGTGCTGTAAACAACATACTTAATGATTAGCGCATGACATGCCTAATTATGTCTTAATTATGTTTAGTCCTTTAGTGCTATATATTTGATTAAAAAAGGAGAATTGACTTTCAAACTTCTGGAAATAATGACACAACTACAATCGATATAGAATAATCTTTCTTCCCCTTTTTATGTTCCCAGAGACTTGAGGTTTAACAGAATAAGAGAAATTCCTGAGAGCGCCTTCAAGGAACTCAAGAATTTGAACACTCTGTGAGTACTTATTAATTATCTGTGAGATTTCTAAAATATCAGCTAGTCGTATTGCAATTTACCATGAAAAGTCATTTTGAGAGTAAAGAACAGCTGGGATAAGAGTGAAGTCTTGCTAGAGGTCTCGTAACCACTAAATTTTGCGGCTTCATTCCACTGCCTATATTTTTGCTACCTTCTGAATTTGAAAGATATTCCTGTATATCCAATTGTCATTTATAGTCTATTCATTTGGAAAGGCGTCATGAGATGAAGAAACAGAGAAAGAGGAGTTAAATAATACGTCAATGGGTTCCATAGCCAAAGCAATAGAGATGGAATTAAAACTCGGGACTGACTACCTGACTCCAGAGTCCAAGTTTCTCCAGTGGGCTGCTGGATCTCCTTATTTCTGGTACTATGAAAACCTTTAAAATCATGTATTTAGAGGAAAAATTATGGCTAAACTCTGATAAAAATTTTCAATGCATAAAACACTCATTTTATTCACTCTATAGATATTTATCATCTGTTGTGTGCCTAGGAGTTTGCTGGCTTGGTATCCCAACCAAAATACACATGACCCTACTATGACATAGCTGATAGCCTCACCTTGTGGGGAGATCAGTAAACAAAAACTGAACTGTAAGACACATGCATTAAAAATACGGTAAGTGTTATAATGAAAAAGAGTAGAATGCTGTTTGAGATGATGACAGGAGGCTTAAAAAGCAGTGCTCAATATTTAAAATTGTTCTGTGCTGCATTTAGATTAATCCATAGAGTGAAAGTACTAAGAGTTAAGAATATTCACCGTTAGAACCATGTGGGTACATTTGTCTTCTTGTCATAATATTTTCATTATAGAGTTAGCAAGATTATCAACTTAGCTGAACTTCTCACTGCATTACAGCCAACCTAGTCCTTCTAACTTTAGGGCCGAGATCATGACTTTATACTTGTACTTTTCTCACTTGATTTCTTTCCAAGAACTGATGCCTGAATACACAAACTTTGTCACAATATCTCTAGTAGGGATGATGTAAGAGTATAAGAAACTAAGGACTGCAGGGTTTATTCTTTGTTTAATCATAAAGCAATGGTTCTCAAACTACAAAGTGTAAAAAGATTTCCTGGAATGCTTATGAAAATGAAAATGAAAATGCCCAGACCTCTTTCTCAGAGATTCTGATTTAACAATTCTTAGGAGGGACCCAAAGATTTGCATTTTAATAAGTGTCTCTAGGGGCCTGATTCTTGGGGAGCACCATCATTAAAATCTTCCACCACTGTCTACTGAGATATGTAGATGATAAATAACCAAATATCTTATTAATTTATCAAATTTTTAATATTACCAAATGTTATCAAATCTCTTCATTAGAGGAGCATAACAAAATGGTAATCTTGATTGGGATTTGGTCGCATTTTGGACTATAACACAAAATACTTTCATTATTAATGAATAATCCACCTCTTCATTTAGTAGAAACTATACTTACTAATTTGTGTTTAAATACATTTATTACAAAACCATATTAAAGTAATTATCATTTATGGTGTTAGTTATATGCCTCATTCTATACTAGTTGCTTTATATACTTTAGCCCCATTCCTCACTACCATACTGAATGATAGATGCTATTATTTCCATTTTACAAATGAGGAAACTGAGGCTCATAACTCTAAGGCAATTTACCCACATTCATGCAACTAGAAAGGGGCAGAGTCAGGATTCACTCACAGTTTGATCTGTCAACTGCTGGGCTGTATGGTTTCTCATAATACATTTTAGGAAGGCTAGTTCTCTGGACTAACAGATGATGGGTGGATCACTTAAGCAGTAAGTTGTGTCACAGAGAGGGAAATTAGCTAAGAAACGGGACACTGAAAAACTCCTGGTATTGGAAAGAACTTGTGTTAGACCAGTGAGGTGAAGACCCAAGGGCTCAATGAGTTTTGAGGACCCATTGGATTTATACTTGTCCCGTTTTTACCACTCCTATTTAACATGGTATTGGAAGTCCTAGCCAGAGCAATCAGGCAAGAAAAAGAAATAAAAGGGATCCGAATTGGAAAGAGAAAAGTGAAACTGTCACTATTTTCAGACGACATGATTTTATATATAGAAAACCCTAAAGAATACACTAAAAAACTTTTAGAAATAATAAATGAATACAGTCAAGTCTCGGGATACAAAATCAACATAGAAAAATCACTTGTGTTTCTATACACTAAAAACCAAGTAGCAGAAAGAGAAATTACGAATACAATCCCATTTACAATTGCAACAAAAAGAATAAAATACCTAGGAATAAACTTACCAAAGAAGTGAAAGTTCTGTACACAGAAAACTGTAAAATATTGTTGAAAGAAATTGAAGAACACACAAAGAAATGGAAGGACATTCTGTAATCTTGGATTGGAAGAATTAACATAGTTAAAATGTCCATACTTCCTAAAGAAATCTATAGATTCAATGCAATCCCTATCAAAGTTTCAACAATACTTTTCACTGAAATAGAACAAATAATCCTCAAATTTATATGGAACAGCAAAAGACCCAGAATAGCCAAAACAATCCTGAGGAAAAAGAACAAAGCTGGAGGTATCACACTCCCTGATTTCAAAATATACTACAAAGCTATGGTAACCCAAACAGCATGGTACTGGCACAAAAATAGACAGACAGATCAATGGAACAGAATTGAGAGACCAGAAATAAACCCACACATTTATGGACAGCTAATTTTCAACAAGGGAGCCAAGAGCATACAATGGAGAAAAGAGAGTCTCTTCAATAAAAGGTGTTGGGAAAACTGGACAGCCACATGCAAAAGAATGAATGTAGACCATTATCTTACATCGTGCACAAAAATCAACTCAAAATGGACTAAAGACTTGAATGTAAGACCTGAAATCATGAAACTTTTAGAAGAAAACATAGGCAGCACACTCTTTGACGGTCTTAGCAGCATATTTTCACGTAGCATATCTGACTGAATTTATACATGTGCTGCAAGTATGTTCATAAGAAGTTGAAAAATAAACCTTTTAGTTAGTGTAATTACTAAGTTTTTAGTTGTATTTTTTTAAAAACTACCAAATTTTGTAAGAAATCTCAATATTTAAAGTATTTCTCAAATATGGTACAAATGTGAGATGTGATATGTTTTACATAACGTAAAAAATTTATATAAACTCTTCACTATGCTTCATTTTATGAGAGCTTTTTATCATGTCGATGAATCACCTAGTCACTATTTATTTGCTTTTATTTAAAGATCTGAAAGAATGCTTTCTCTTCTTTCAAGACTTTAAAGGATTGATGTTTAATGGTTTACCAAAGATGTTACTCTATAAGTAGCCATAGATTTAGCTAAGACATTTGATTTGTCTTTCAGTCTATCTTGAGATGTTACAAGGGAATAAAATTTCCCACAGTAATTATCAGTAGTATTTTCTAGTTGGAGGAATGTAGGATAGTTGAAAACAAGGCATAGACTTCTGGGATAGTGGAAACATAAAGACTAGACTTGGCTTTCCATCAGCTATTAGCAATAAGACTTTGGTTGGATCACTTTGCAAGTTCTTTACTTTATAACTTACTTTAAAAATGAAAAGATAATTGCAAGTGGACTTAGGCTCATCCAGCTGGTAGCATACAAACCATTAAGGTGAAAAACACTCAAAGATCTGGATAAAATAAAAAAGTGACTCTTTGGAATTATCAGATGGCAATAAAGTCACCCAGGACTTGAGAAGCTAAAATGTAGGAAAGAATGGAAGCTCACTGAGCTGACTTGAACCATCTGTGTAACTTTCCCTCTCTGGCAATTCGCCAGTTTAAGATCCAGAGCATGGAGGCTGAAGAGAAGGCAATGCCTAGAATTCGTGGCCGTCTCACTAGACTGGGAAGACAAATAGTGGAGTTTAAGACCACCAAGGCAACCAGCACTAGAAGGCCAAGATTCCTGAGAGAAGGAAGCTGCAGAACAGTGAGGTGAAGATTTTGCCAGCCGTTTTAATGGAGGCACTTGCCAACTTAGAACCTACACACACAGGAGAAACTGCCAAGAAACCAAGCAGAAAGCAGCTGCTAAGACTTGAAAGGCTAATCAGAGATTTTGGTAGTTTTGAGGTACCAGAGAAGCAAAAACAATTTATGGCCCATCACAGAAAAAGTCCCTGATAAATGCTCTTTGTTTTAATTTTCTGCCTCTGAAAAGCTATGCGCTATGGGCAATGGACCATCCTAGACTGGATGAAGGTGATCTGCTGTTTCTTGTGTTCCTCCTAAAAACAAATCAAACTCTCTCTAGAGAAATACAGAATGATCCAAACCCTCTACAGTTTTTCATGCACAATGTCTGGCGTTTAATAAAAGATGTCCAAGCATTCCAGGAAAACCAAGAGAAAAAACAGAGGACTAAAAATCCATGTTTGTTTAAGATTTTGAAGTTATAAAACATGGATTTTAAAATAACTAGAATTAATATATTTAAGGGGATATATGAAATGATAGAAATTTTTAACAGAGAAGAGGAAATTATTAGACATTTTTCTTAGAACTGAAAAATAAAATCATTAAGTTTAGGAATTGAGTAGATTGTTCATTAATAGAGTAGATTACAACAGAAGAGTGACTTAGAGTACTCCAGGATAGGTCATTAAAAATTACCCAGATAGAAGCACATTAGGAAAAAAGATGGAAAATATGGAAAAGAGAATAAAAGACAGGGACATGACAGAAATACCTACATGGAATTGGAGTCACAGAGATGAGAGAGAAAATGGGACAGGAGCAATATTTGAAGAGACTTTAAACACAAATGTTCGCCCCAAACAAAAGACACCAAGCCACAGATTCAAGAAGCTTTATGAAACTATGCAGGATAAATGCAAAGAAAATGAGACTCAAGCATTTGAGTAGTACAATTGAAGAAAACCAAAGATAAAAGGATACAAAATTTTAAAAAATATCCTTAGGTAAAGGTACACTATCTTTGGGTATATGGCAAAATGCAAGTAAAAAACAATGGAAAAGCATTTTTGAACTGCTGAAAGAAAACAACTGGGATGTGAATTCAATTCACAGGGAAATTATACTTTAAAAATGAAGGTAAAAATAAACACATTTTCAGACACATAAAAGTTGACGTAATTTGCAGTCAGTAGTCCTGCAAAATTATTTTTAGACAGAAGGCAAAGGATCTAAAATGGAAACAGAAATGTAGGAAGCAGTGAAGAACACATAAAAAGTAAATATTTTGACTAAGTTTAAATTAAGATTCATTTCTTATAATAATAATGTGTTAAAAATAATAATAGCAGAAAATCTAGAAGAAAGTTAAATGGGATTAAAGTGCTTTAGGCTACTTGCTTTGCTCAGAAAAGTGCTAACTATCAGTTAAAGGGAGACTCTAATTAGGTTGGATACTTGTAATTTCTAGAGTAACCACTAGAAGAATAATAAAAATGTATAATTAAGTTAATAAGAGAGAAATGGAATGATAAAAATTATTAGATTAATCAAAGGAGGTAAGAAGGACAAAAGGAACAAAGAACAAACATACGAAATAGCAAATAAATGGAAAGATGGTAAATTTAAACTCAATACATCAGTGATTGTATATAAGATAAATGGACTAAATTTTCTGACTAAAAGTAAATATTGTCAGGTTAGATTTAAAACAAAACTAAATGCAACTATATTTTGTTTAGAAGAGACAAATATAAGGGCACCTAAAGATCAGAAGGTCAAGCCTACAAAAGACAGTAGTTTTTGTTGTACTAACAAAAATAGATTCGATTTTACGCTGAATAAAAGGCCAATTCAACAGGAAAATACTATAATGAACTTGTGTGCACATATAAAATTTACAAAGCTGAAATGGACAGAAATAAAAAGAAAAACAGAAATATCCACATAAATATAGTTGGAGATTTTAACACACTTCACTCAGTACCTAATATAAAAATGTATAAGAATATAGAAGATTTTAACAACACAAATAACCAATTTTACCTAATCATTATCTGTAGAACACTGCACACAACTACGGAACAAATATCCTTTTCAAGTGTATGTGGAAAATTTTTAAAAGTGACCATCTTCTCTATCTTAAAGCAAGTTTCATCAAATTTTAAAGCATTACAATCATATAAAATATGTAATTTGACTTCAGTGGACTTAAGCAAAATTTAGGTAAAAATATCTGGAAAATCTCAACTGTTTGGAGATTAAGCAGCACTCTTCTAAATAACTCATAGATAAAATAAAGAACACAAAGAAAAATATATTTTGAACTGAGTAAAGATGAAAATGTGAGACACAAAAACTTGAGAAATATTGCTAAAGGAGAGCTTGGAGGGAAATTCATAGACTTAAATGCATAGTTTAGAAAAGCAGAGAGCTAAAACCAAATTATGTAAGCATCCATCTTAAATTAATTAACAACAAAACTCCAGAAATCAATGAAATAGAATATAAATGAACCATAGGAAAACTTAACAAGCCAAAAGTTACTCTTTATAAATGGCCAAAGTCTTTTTGTTTAATCAATTATGTGAGAGCCCCTAGCAAGACTTAAACTAGAAAAAAGAGAAGAGGCACAAGTTACATCAGGAATGGAAAAGAGGATATCACTTCAGATCTTACAGTCATTTAGACAAGCAAAAATATATTATTATGAATAACTTTATGCCAATATATTTCAAATTTTAGATTAAATGGGATGAATTTCTCATAAAACGCTAAACTGACATAGAGGAGAATTCTATTAAAGGTACTGAATTCCAGACAAAGAGACAAATGAAACAAATTAAAATCCTTTCCCAAAAGAAAACTCCAGGCCCAGACAGCTTTACCAGAGAATTATTTAAAACTTTTAAAGAAGAATTAAAATTAATTTTACACAAATCCTGCCACAGAATAGAGAAATAAAATACTTCTCAACTTATTTTACAAAGCCAGCATAATCCTGATAGCAAACGAAGAAAGGAAAATTTCAAGTTAATTTCTCTCATGAAAATAGACATGAAGATGCTAAAAAAAATTAACAAAATGATTCTAATAATATATGGAAAAGATAATAAATCATGACCAACTTGAATCTATTCCAGGAATTCAAGTTAGGTTTAATATATGAAAATCAACCTTTATATAATAAAAGCGTAAAAATCATATCATTCCAGTAGAAGCAGAAAAATATTTCATAAAATTCAACACTCATAGCAAGCTTTGACTAACAGGAAATGTTCTTAATCTGATAGAGGGATATCCACTAAAACTCAGTAATACACATTTTACTTAATAATTAAATAGTGAACAGTTTCCTCCTAAAATTGGCGATGAGTGATGGATGGTCACTCTTACAACTTATGTTCAACATTATAGTGGAGGCCTTATTTTTTTGCCATATGGCAAGATAAAGAATAAAAATAATAAAGATTGGAAAAGAATAATTAAAATAGTGTTATTTACATATGTCATATTTTTGTACACATAAAAATAAAAAAATGCAAAATAATATTTAGATTGACTATTACTTTAATAATTTAGTGACATTGAAAAATCAAGTATACTTCTATATTCTAGCGACAACCATTTCAAAAATGGAAATTAAGTGATATAATTTGCAATAATATTAGAAATCTTGATAACTAGAAATAAATGTAACAAAGGCTGTACCTCTATGAGAAAACTATAAAATACTATTTGGAGAAAGTAAATAAATCCAAAATAAATGAATAAATATATCATGATTAAGAATTGGAAGACCTGATATTGTTAAAATATCACTTCTTTTCAACTAGACTTATAGATTCAATGCAATCCCACTCAAGTCTCAGCAGGCTATTTGTGGAAATGTATAAGCAAAGGGCCAAGCATAGCTAATCAAATATTAAAGAAGGACATGGTAGAAAGACCTAGGCTACTAGATATCAAGGTTTATTATAAATAAAAGAAATTAAAAGTGTAGCATTGTTTCAGTGATGGACAAAGAGCTAAGTGAAACAGAATGAAGAGTCTAGAAACAGACACAGGTAAATGGTGACTTGAGTTGTCACAAACATGTACTATATTGCAGTAGGAAAACGAAAATTTTCTAATAAATGGTGCAGGGTTGTTTGGATATTCAGGTAGGAAAAGATAGATTTTGACCCCATTTCACTACATTGCCTCATACACAATAATCAATTCTAGATGGATCATAGATCATGTAAAAGGTAAAAATAACGAGGATTGTGGAAGATAACATAGAAGAAAATCTTTATACCCTTAGGACAAAGATTTCCCAGAGGACACACTGAGAAAAGCACTAACAGTAAAGAACAGTAGAGAAAATGATTGATGAATTGGTCTTCATTGAAACTAAGAACTTCAACTAAGAACTTCAGCGTACCAAAGAGACCTTTATGAGTAAAAAGAGAAGCCATAGACTGAGATATCTGCAGTTACTCATATGCAGTAAAGAATTTGTATCAGGAACTCTTGTAAATCAAGAAGCAAAAGGCAGAAATGCAACTTAAAAAAAATGGGTAAAATTTTAAACAGCTATTTGACAAATGATAATATCCAAATGACCAATAAACTCATGAAAGAGTATCCATTATCATTTGTAATGAGGGAAATGCAATATAAAATCACAATGAAACATTTCACAGCTCCCTTACAACAACAAAAACCACTCAAAATATTCACCTAAAACGGAGCCAATAGAACTCATAGATTGCTTATAAACTCTTACAAATTGTGTGCAAATTGATAAAAGAAGCCGTTAACTAAATTGGAGCAGGGAATGGCTGTAGGTGGAGCGCTCATGCCCTATCATACATCCTCAATTACACCAACCAGGAAGAGAGGACCAGGCATCTTCGACAGGAAATAAAACTACTTTACTGCTGAAGGAAGATTTCTCTCCCCACTGGCAACAGACGAGCCAATGAGAAACTCTGCAGCTCAGCCAATGGGAAGCCATTGCCACCTTGAATTGTTACTTTTCCCGAGTGGACTTTTGTTTAGAACAGCCCTCCCTCCATCCTTATTTTCTTACAAAGGCAGCTCCACTTCTTTCTTTGTTTCACCTATGGTTTGCCATGGGATTTGCCTACGGTTTGCTGTAGCATGCACATCCCAAATTGTGATTCTTTCGGCTATTCCCAAATAAACTCATTTTGAGATAAAATAACAGGCAAATTTGCTTTTAAGTTGACAGTGTAAATTGGCTCAATTACTTTAGTGCACTGTTTGGCAATATCTACTAAAACTAAATATAAAATTGCATATCTAATCATATAAGCAAGAGAAAGGAGTATATAGGTATTTCAAAAGACATGTACAAGAATTCGATAGCAGCATTATTTGTAATACTGAAAACTGGAGAAAAGCCAAATTATCCATAAATAAATTACAGTAAATTCACACAATGGAATACTATAGAGCAAATAAAAAGAATGTACTACAATGACACGGAACAACATGGATGAATCTTGCAGATGAAATGTTGACAGGGGCCGGCCCGTGGCCAAGCGGATAAGTCCCAGCGCTCCGCTGCAGTGGCCCAGGGTTTCGCTGGTTTGGATTCTGGGCTTGGACCTGGCACTGCTCGTCAGAGAACGTTGAGGCGGCATCCCACATGACACAACTAGAAAGATGTGCAACTAAGATATACAACTATGTACCGGGGGGATTTGAGGAGATAAAGCAGAAAAAAAAAAAAAAAGATCGGAAACAGTTGTTAGCTCAGGTGCCAATCTTAAAAAAAAAAAAAAAAAGAAATGTTGAGAGAAGGATGCCAGACACAAAAGAATGCATAAAGAAGGTGTGATTCCATTTATAAAAAGTTCCAAACCAGTCCAAACAGAATGCAAACTTTTCCATCCTGATAGAAGCTGAGGTTTGCTGGCTGGAAGGAGGCATGAGCGAGGTTTCTGTGATGTTAGAAATGTTCTTTTTCTTGGTTTGGGTGGTGGTTATGACTCCAGATCAAATGTGAGTCCCATTCTTGGCAAGTTAATTCAAACCACACCAGAAGTAGTTGTCACATAAAGCAGAAAGTTTTACTTGTGGCATGCAGCAAAGAAAATGAAGACCATGGGGAATAATTACACAAAGCTATGGCCCCTGGAGCATGAGGAGTGGGTGCCTTTTATTTGGGGTATAGAATGAATATGCAAGAAGGAAGTTTTGTCATTCTATGTAGAGGCAGGCATAGGCTGGCACATGCACATTTTAGATACATGCCTCCACATACATCACATGTTCCAAGAGTGGCTGTTTGCCCCTCCCAGAGAAGGAGAACTTAGGATGTTAATGAGGGCATATTACTTTAGCACAATTTTCGGTCCGTCAGTGCAGTGTTCGTTCTGCAGTTGTGGTCTGGACTCGTCTGAGCCAGTTTGAGTTGGTGGGTGACTGTTCATCTCCCTGAAAAACAACTTTGAGGAACTATTAAATACTGATGGCATTTGTCAAGCAGATAGTCAAGCTTCTAAGCAACATGCAACTCTTTAAGCCTAAGTAAATCTAACAACTTAGGGCAGGTAGCTGGTGACAGTTACATGAGTATTTTTATTTATTTTTTAATAAAAAATAATCAAGTGGTATACTTCAGAGGTCAGTAAAATATTTACGATAAATTGATAGCCATATGTAAACAGTATTTTGGTTGGAGATTGTGAGCAATTTCTTCTCTCCTTTTTATTTTTCTGTATTTTCCAAATTGTGCATAATGAGTATTTAGTAATTTGTAATGTTAAAGGGAGGCTGAAACTATGGAAAAAAACATGAACAGATTAAACCCGCTAGCTTATCAAGTCCTAGTAAATTTAGGGTTATGCAAAATAAGGTATAGAACAGCATGGTTCACCTTGTGAACTGGCATGGTTAGAATTAGGCAGCGAGAATCCCAAGGCTGAGAACTCTGGTGTCCAATCTTACCTCTACAGGAGGCAGTTGAATGGCTTCTTGCAAGTCATCTCACCACCATCAGTCTCGGAAAGGTGGAGAGAATATTAGAGCCACGACTTTACTATTTTATTGTAAGGGCAAAAGGAGATAAGGATAAACACTTTTAAAATAAAGTTAAAATTTTCATGGAAGAATAGTAAAAATTTTGCCCATGTGGCTTTCATACCAGTGTGGCAATGCAAAGTGAAATCAATCGTCTGGTGATTGTATTTCCTTGGATCGCCTTTGTGCTAATTGCATGGGAGCTCCTCGGTTTTCTTGATGTTCAAAACAAATTTGAACCCCATTGCTCCTATATTGTAAAAGAGAGTTTTCTCCAAAAGACTTGGCACTTTTGTTCCAAACACAGAGCTTGCTAAGAGGCTATATTTTAAAAAATCTGGAGATGTTATGTACTGCTGGAGCCTAAGAGCTAAAGGGTAGGATAAGGGATCTGTTATCTAAAGACCCTGCATTTCACCCCCTCCGGCGTCGCTTGGCAGGACTCTGGGACTCATCAGGGCGCTTCAGCCTTCCAGTTGCTGGATGAAACTGATGAGAATAATACATTTGGGAAGCAAGCTCAAATTCAATGGTGGGTAATTCAGTTATGTTTATAGAAAAGATGAGGGAGGGCCAGAGGAGCAACAATAATGAATACACACCAAGAACAAAAGGTTATCCTATACCACAAAAGTAAAATGAATACATGCTCTTGTTTAAATAGTAACAAGCGAAGAAGGCAGATCTGAGTCCGGTGCTGATCTCCTCTGGTTCACCCCCATTCTTCTGGAAGAATGCCCTAGTTAAATGGTTGGGTGAAGAGAAGTTCAGGGAAATGTCAGAAGTGGGCATTATTTCTGGTGTTTCAAATAGTTTCGTGAAGTTTGGCAAGTTATTTAACCTCTTTAAAGTCTTTATTAACATTTCCTCCAACTTATTATTTTGAAAAAATTCAAACTATCCAAAACTTGAAAGAACAGTACAATGATTACCTGTATCCCTTTGACCTAAATTCACCACTTGTTAACATTTTGCCGCATTTGTTTTTCTCTCTCTCTTTATATATATACACACACATATATGTATATATGTATACCTATTCATGTATTTATATATTTGTTCTAATTGGCTGAACCATTTCCAAATAGGTTGTAGATATCATGATACTTCATCTTTGGTAATTTATCATGTGTCTTCTAAGAACAAAGACATTTTCTTACATAACTGTAATATCATTATGACCCCTAAGAAATTTAATATTGATTCAGTAATATTATCTGACCTAGAGTCCATATTCAACTTTCCCAAATGTCCTTCAAATTTCATTTATAACTGTTTTCTCTCCCAGCCCAGGACCCATTAAGTGTCAGGTTATGTGCCTTTAGTATCCTTTAATCCAGAAAATTCACCCCGCTTTTTTTGTCTTTCAAAACATTGATGTGCTAGAAGAATCCAAACCTGTTATTTTGTAGAATAGGCCATAATCTAAATTTGTCTTATTATTTCTTCAGGATCAGCTGTAGTACTGCTAAGTTTGATTGCTTGGTTAAGGTGGTGTGTACCAGGTCTTTCCATTGTAAAGATGCTTTTCTCTTTGTAATCAGTAACATGTGGGTGATACTTACAGATCTCGTGTATTTCCTGTTCCCTAACAGTTTCCACCCAGTGGTTTTAGAATCCAGTGGTAACCGTACCTGAATCAATTATTTCATTGGTGATTGCAAAGTAGTAATTTTCTAAATCAGTCATCCTTCTACATTTATTGCTAGGCATTTTTCTGTAAGAAGAGCTTCCTTTCTCATTAATTTTAGTGTCATTATGTACACAGGGATTTTTTCCTATTCAGTCTGTTACTATGCTACTGTCATTATTATTTTTTGATGTCCAAATTTGATTATGGGAACCCTTTGAACAGCTCCTGCATGCTCTGTCACATTGCCATTAATCTTTGAATATTTCTTTACTTTGTGGCCCAAGGAGGTTCAAGCTCACTTTGAACTTTCTCTGCCACAAATCTAGAAATGGCCTAGGAATCCTGGTTCTTTTTAATGGAAAATAATAGTTAGGGGGCCTGCCTGGTGGCAGAGGGGTTAAATTTTTGTGCTCCTCTTGGGCGGCCCTGGGTTCGCAGGTTTGGATCCTGGGCGCAGACGTAGCACCACTTGTCAAGCCACGCTGTAGAGGCATCTGACATAAACTAGAGGAAGATTGCCACAGTTAGCTCAGGGCCAATCTTCCTCACACACACGCAAAACAATAATAATATTTAGAAACCAAAATCTGGGACATTACACATATGCCTACACACAGACCACTATATAATCATGAGTTTATACTGATACCTTCAGTTCAAATCCAATGTTGCAGGATTGTTCCTGATTTTCCCCCATTCCACATTTACATATGCTTCTCCTATAGTGAGAACACTATTTTTCAAAAATAGGAATGCACTTATTCATATGCTATATTCTATAGAAGACTCAAAATAGCTTCAGAATTATTTACACCAAATACCACATCACAACTAACATGCTAAGTTAGGTGTATGATAACTCTGCAACTCTTCTTGTCTTTTGCATCATTGCGAGAGAACAGTCAACATGTTTTATTTAAAAGTTACTCAAATCAATTCATTGTTTCCTCTGTTTTTTATCTGTTTACTATATGGTTAGGTTCATTTGTTTCTGTTTGCATTCATTTTTACATTTTTTTTTTTTTTTTGGTGAGGAAGATTTACCCTGAGCTAACATCTGTTGCCAATTTTCCTCTTTTTGCTTGAGGAAGATTGTCCCTGAACTAACATTTGTGCCAGTCTTCTTCCATTTTGTCTGTGAGATGCTGCCACAGCATGATTTGATGAGCTGCATGTAGGTCTGCACCTAGGATCCAAACCTGAGAACTCCAGGCTGCCAAACTGAAATGCATGAAATTAACCACTATGCCACCAGGTTGGCCCCCAATTTTAGATTTTTAAAAAGTCTTGAAACAATATTTACAAGTTTCAAAGGTCAAAAGTATATGAAAAAGGTATATTAAATCTCTTTTCTCCCCTGTTAGCATCTTAGATATAAGTATTCCATTAGTTTCAGCTTTATCTTCCGTGTGTTCGTTTTGTGGTAATAAATACATATACACGTATATATATGCATCAAGAAGTACATGTAAGCATGTATATGTGTGGGTATGTATGGATGTATGTATGTATTTATGTATCTATCTATCTTCTTATTTCATCTTCTGTCTTACACAAAAGTGACATAACTTGCCTTTTGTTACTTATCAACATATTCTGGAAGTCATTCCGTAAGAGTTCATAAAAATCTTCATGGAAATATTTTTATGGAACCTTTGCCCTCCACTGTGTGAATTTACAATAATGTATTCAACAAGTCTCCTATGGTTGGGCATTAAGGTTTTTACCATTATTTTTTCTATTAAATGTCATGCCATAATACAATAATGAATGAACTTGCTCATACATCATCTCCCGTTTGTGGAGTGAAATTTGAAGGTAAATTTCTAGAAGTGGGATTGCTGAATCAAAGGGTACATACATTTATAGTTTTGTTAGATATTGGCATAGCCTCCTACAGCAGGGCAATTTGCACTGTCACCAGCAGTGAATGAAATTGTCTCACTAGAGTGTCATTTAGATAACCGCCGACAAACTTTTGAATTGATTTGTTGCTGATCTGATAGGTAAGAAATGGTATCTCGGCGTAGTTTTAATTTACATTCTCCTATTATGAGTGAAGTTAAACTATCTTTCATATGTTTAATAGCTATTTGAATATCTTTTTCTATGGACTATCTGTTCATGTCCCTTGCCCATTTTTACATCAGGATTTTAGTCTTTGTCTTCATTTTTAACTCTTTATATTTTGAAGAGATTAACCCTTTGTGTGTGATGTATGCTACAAATATTTTCTCCCAATTTTTCATTTGTCTTCTGACTTTGATTAAGACATTTTGTTGTTTGCAATACTAAAGTTTTTGGTTTTAAATTTTAGGTATTTAAATTTATACGTCGTTTTTTTAATCACTTTTAATTTTTGAGTCATAATTAGAAAGCCTTTCCCCATGCTGAGTTCATAAAAGAATTTATCCATATTTTCTTTTAGGAGGCATATAGTTTCAGATTTTCACATTTAGATCCATGATCTTTTTAGAACTTATTTCAGTGTTTCCTGGGTGGTATGGAATCAATTTTCGCTTTCTCCAAGTGGCTATCATTTGGTACAAGAACTTTTATTTAAAAAGTTCACTGATTTAATGTACCCCTTTTATCATATGCTAAATTTCCATTTGTACTTGAATTAATTTTGAGCTTTCTATTCTTTTTTACTAATAGACTTTATTTTTAGAACAGTTTTAGATTTACATAAAAATTGAGCAGATTTCTCATATGCCCCCTCCCCTGACTTGCACAGTGCTTCCCCTTCTTAACATCTCATATTAGTACATTACTTTTGTTATAATTCATGGAAAAATATTGCTATGTAATTATTAACTAAAGTCCATAGTTTCTTCAGACTCTTTTTAGTTTTTACCTAAGACTTTTTACTGTTCCACGATCCCATCCAAGATGCCACATAACGTTTAGTCGTCATGTTTCTTTTGACTCTTTTTGGCTGTGACAGTTTCTCAGACTTTCCCAGTGTTTGATGACCAGTTTGAGGAGCACTGGTCAGGTATTTTGTAGGATACTCTTCTATTGGAATTTGTCTAATTTTTTTCTTGTGATTAGATTGGGGTTATGGGTTTGGGGGAGGAATATCACAGAGGTAGAGTGCCGTTGTCATCACGTCACTTCAAGGATGCGTATTATCAACATTATTTATGACTATTAATGTTTACTTTGATCACCTGGCTGCAGTAGTGCGTGTCAGATTCCTTCACTGTAAAGTCACTTTCTCCTCTTCCCCCCATTCTGTCCTCTTTGGAAGGAAGTCATTATGCACAGCCCACACTTAAGGAGGGAGGAGTTATTTGCTCCTTTATCTGGAGTGGAATATCTACACAATTTATTTGGAATTCTTCTGCACAGGAGATTTGTCTGTTCTCTGCAAATTATTTGTTTATCAATAATTCGTTTATATCAGTATGGAGCTGTGGATATTTATTTTATAACTTGGGCTACAATCCTAACTACTTTATATATTTTGTTGCTCAAATTGTTTCAGCTTTGGCCATTGGGGGCTCTTTCAGTTGGATCCTGTGTTCCTTTGACATATAGTTAGTCATTTTTTCCACAGAGAACCTGGTTCCTTTTACTGGAGAATGGGAATAGAAACCAAGGTCTGGGCACCAGGTTTCTATTCTTTTTCCATTGGTATTTTCTGTTCATGTGCCAGTATCACATTTTATTATAGATGCGTAGTAGTAATGTGTTTTAATGCCTGTTAGTCCTACTTGCCCCTGCCCCATCGTAGCTCTTCTTTTTCATTTCTTTCCAGCTCTTCTTCATGTCCTTCACATTTGTTTCTCATTTGAAATTGAGAATCAATTTGTGTAGCTCTTGGGCATATACATAAGAGCGTAATTGCTGGGTCACAGACTAAACCTGAGTTTAGGTTTAGTAGATGCTATCAAATACTCTCAAAAGTGATTGCACAAACTTACACTCCAGTTAGCAATCTATGAGAAATCCAGTTGCTCCACAATCATACCAACACTTGATATTGTCAGTCTTTTTTTTTTTAAGATTTTATTTTTTTCCTTTTTCTCCCCAAAGCCCCCTGGTACATAGTTGTATATTCTTAGTTGTGGGTCCTTCTAGTTGTGGCATGTGGGATGCCGCCTCAGCGTGGCTCGATGAGCGGTGCCATGTCCGCGCCCAGGATTTGAACCGACGAAACACTGGGCCGCCTGCAGCGGAGCGCGCGAGCTTAACCACTCGGCCACGGGGCAAGCCCCTGTCAGTCTTTTTAATATTTAGCCATTTTTTATGGGTGTAAATGGCATTCCTTTGTGATTTTAATTTGTACTGCCTTTATGACTAATGAAGTTGAACATATATGCTTATTGGCGATTCAGATATTTTCTTTTGTGAAGCACATGTTCAAGTCTTTTGCTCATTTAAATTGGGTTGTCTCTTCTTTTTTCTCTGTAGAAATTCTTTATAAATTTTGGTTGATTCGTCACATGTATGTAATATGCTTATCTCCTCTCAGTCTGTGGCTTATTTATTCAGTTTCTTAATGATGATTTTTAATAAACAAAAGTTTCTGATTTTAAGCAAGTTTAATTTATCAATTTTTAATGGTTGGTTCTTTTCAGTGTTATTTAAGATATTTCTGGTTACTGTAGGGGCATAATTTTTATTCAAGAATTTTGCAAGTCTGTATCTATCTCCAATTAATTTTTGCATATGGCATTAGTAGAAGGTCAAGATTCATATTTTCCATATGGGTGCCCAATTACTCCTTCACCATTTATTTAAAAGGTCACCCTTTCTCCATTGTGTTGCAGCAACACTTTTGAGTTAAGTGACTGTATATGTATGGGCTGTATAGTCCTGGACTCTATATCTGTACCATTAATTCATTTGTCTGTACTTGCACCAATATAATACTATCTTAACTACTGTTGTTTTATAGTAAGTCTGGAAGTCTGATAGTGTAAATGTTACAAATGTGTTCAATTTCCGTAGAAAAGCCTCCTGATACTTTAAGATTATATGCATTCATAGATCAATTTGGGGAATAGTGACTTCTGTGCAATATTGAGTCTTCCAGGGGCCCGCCCGGTGGCACAGTGGTTAAGTGCACACATTCCGCTTCGGCGGCCCGGGGTTCTCCAGTTCAGATCCTGCATGCAGACATGGCACTGCTTGTCAAGCCATGCTGTGCTAGGTGTCCCACATTTAAAGTAGAGGAAGATGGGCATGGATGTTAGCTCAGGGCCAGTCTTCCTCAGTGAAAAGAGGAAGACTGGTAGCAGTTAGCTCAGGGCTAATCTTCCTCAAAAAAAAAAAAAAATATATATATATGTATACATATATTGAGTCTTCCAATGCATGATACATTTTCATTTACTTAGGTGTCTGAAATTTCTGTCAGTGATATTCTTTAGTTTTTACTGTAGAAGTCACGTACATTTTTGTTTAATTTACTCCGAGGTAAGATAAATAGATATAGGTATATAGAATATATAGATATATACCACATATGATAAATATGCATATACAGTTCTACTAAATGACATTTAAAATTTATTTTCTAATTGTTTCTTGCTAATATAGAAAAATGCAGTTGATTTTGTATATTGACATTGTATCCAGTGGCCTTATTAAATTAATCCTTATTAATTCTGACTGCTTATTTGTAGATCTTAGGGATTTTATATGTACACAACTATGTCCTTTGGAAATAAGAAGTTTTCCTTTCTAATCTTTATGCTACCTCAGGGAATAGCATGTGATGGTAGCTGTAGATTTCTTTGTAAGGCTTGTTCTGAGAAGGTAGCAGTATATGATGAACTAGTGATGGATTTGTGGCACACCTACTGATAAGAGTTAGTTGATTAGGTTTCTGCTCTTACTGAATTACAGTCAATATGTTTTTCTTGCTTTTGCTGCTTAACAATTAACTTCATCACCGTAGCTAATAGACTAATTTATCTCTACAAATTTGCCATTGTAGCATAAACTGCACTCAACTTCACCAACATGAGATCAATTCTTTTGCCTATTGACCCAATCTGAGCCTAGCTATGTTCTTATTGTGCAATTTCCACAAGCAGTGGGGCCAGGGTATTGAATGCAGTGGTAGACAATTGGGGAAACAGTCACAGCAAGGCAACTAAGAGAGGCATACTCTCTTTTATCTCTCACTGATCTTTTCCTAATGAATTTCTCTTCCTCATTATCTGACAAAAGAAAGTCACATCATCAGGAGAGTAAAGCAGGGTTAAATGGTCTTGATGTCTATTTTTCAGTTCTTTACAGATCATGGCAGAAATGTTTGTGGGTAACTAGAGAGCTGGTGAAAGAAGCAGGGCAGATCACGGAAGACTTCCAGTTAGTAAACAGTTTACTCCAAGATCTATTTGAAGACTTCTTTATTTTCTATCTCTGCCTGTAGATTATCAACTTTTGATGATTACTGTCTTAATCTCTTGCTGTCACTATTTTGCTCTGTATAATGACGTAGCATCTAAGATGCTGTGCTCCTGTGGAATGAATTCAAAAATTACTAACTGGGTTTTCACCTTTCGAAGAATGTTTCATTTATGAAACATGTCAATAATGATAATTTTCTAAAGTTCAGTATAAAATATTTTATCAAAAATAAAGAAAAAACATTTACTATTTTTCGTACATATGTTATATGTACAATATTGTGGTAGATAGTTTACATTGACTGAATAGGTGACCTTGAATAAATTGTTTCACTTCTTGGGTCGCAGTTTCTTCATCTAAAACGTCCAAGGATTATGCCTTCTAAATATTAAAAATTCATTTATTTCCTCATAGAAAAAAATATGCTAGGAAAGAAACATTTTACAAAGAAAATTGTTAAAATTATAGTTTAAAAAATACAATATATTTAATGAGAAAGTTTCAAGTCTCATAACAGATATGTTACTTGCCAACCCTCCTCTTTCAATAGGTTGTTTTCAAACTGATGAGAGAATGACAATTATAGCAGTGCTGGGCTCTATGCTGGTACTTCAACTGCTGTCATGTTTTTCTTCATTATGCCTTATCTGAGTAATTGAATACACAATTACCAACCAAAAAGCTTTCTTGTCTCTACAAGACTTATCTTGAGCATGGAGATTTTGCTGTTATTTCTTCAGAAATCCTTCAACAATTGCAGATGAGATGATTGAACCAAACTAAATGTTCTCTACTCCATTTTCCAGCTTATTAATTGTTCTTCACTAGTGTGTCCCAGGTAGTAGAAGAAAAAAGAAACAAAGTATATAAGTAGGAAGAGTTTGTTCATGTCAAAGTATACGAGCACTAATTCAAATTTGGAATTTTTACTCATTTGTAACTTTTTATTATATGTTATTAAATTTTTTTTTTAATTTTTTTTCTTGGTGAGGGAGATTGTCCCTGAGCCAATATCTGTGCCAATCTTCCTCTAGTTTGTATGTGGGGCGCTGCCACAGCATGGCTTGATGAGCTGTATGTAGGTCCACACCTGAGATCCAAACCTGCAAACACTGGGCCACTGAAATGGGGTACACAAACTCAACTGCTACACCACCAGGCTGGCCCCTAAATCTTATTTTTGACATAGTTTTTAAAGGTAGTAAAACATTTTAGTAAAACACACAAAATCACTATAAAAAGTAAGTATAAACATAACAATAACTTTTGGGATCATCTACCTGGCTGAGTTCCAGCTCTGATTTTGCTAGCTATGTGTTGTTAGTTTCTGTATCTATAAAACAGTATAATCCTAGTTCATGGAATTAATGTAATCAATAAACAAAATAATATATGTAAAACACAGCATGTGAAATTCAAAGAAGATATACTAGTTTTCTAGGGCTGCTGTAAAAATTTACCATGTTTGCTTGTTAAATCAAAAGTTCTAGAGGCCAGAATCCTGAAATGAAGGTGTTGGTAGGACTGTGTTCTCCCTGGAGGCTCTGAGGGGAAATTATTCTTTGCTTCTTTCAGCTTCTGGTAGCTGCCAGCATTTGTCATTGTGCTTTGTTACCACATCACTCCATTTTCTACCTCAATCTCTTCATGTAACCTCCTCTGTGTGTGTGTGTATTCTCCCTCTGTCTATCTCATAAGGATACCTCTCTTTGCATTTAGGGCCCACTCAGATAATTCAGGATAATATTCCATCTTGAGATTCTTAATTTAACCATGTCCCTGAAGACACTTTTTCCTTATCAAGTAACGTTTATAGGTTCGAGGAATTAGATCTGGTATCTTTGGGTGGCCATGATTCAGCCTGCTACAGAAAAGTAAATGTTTTTTATTAGTAGTAGTTATTGGTGATAGTAGTAGCAATAGTAATGATAGTAATAATAGTGGTAGGACTCCAAAGTAGTACACACTTAGAGACAGCCTAATTCTGAATTGCGTAAAGAGGAATGATGCACTATAAAAGCTACACTTTACGTGACTTTGAAAACCAACACTATAAAAGGAAACATTACACGAAACCCAAGATATTCTACCTCTAAGAATCAAATGCTAAATATGGTGAGAGTGCTTCTACTGATATTAAAAACAGTTAAAAAGGTGGAAGGAAAGAAGCTAGCATTATCGAGTCCCTTCTCTATGACTAGAAGTATCTAACTATGATAATAAAATTATAATAATCAAGATTTATGAAGATGTTCTAAATGCTTTTCATCTGTTTACTCATTTAGTCAATCTATGAAGTGCCATCATGATCCTTATTTTACAGTTCAGGAGACTGAAGCCCAGAGGAGTTGGCCAACTTGGTGAAGGTTGCAGAAAAACTAAGTGGTAGAGCCTGTACTTGAAGCGGGTGCTCTGGCTTCAGATAAGTTCCTGCTCTTAACCACTTCACAATCCTGCCCCTCACATAGCACAGTCTCTATGCAATTTTTGGAAATTTTAACTTCTGTAACTGTAAAATGATGACTGTAATGTTTTTGTGTTACACAAACACAGAACCTGCTATATTTTCCAAGAGATTTGCAAAATGCTCACTGGAACAGTCTAGGCTCTCCCTGACTGGGTTTGAGGAGCTCTGGAACACACTGATGAAATTTCAGCAGTGTGATTATATATCCTCCACCTTCCTGAGAAGTTCTCTCTGCCTTCTTCTTTTAGTCTCCTCCCTTGGCCCAACATACTGTCATGTGTTGGCATGTTGGTACTGGCTGAAATTACAGAGATTTCTGGGGTGTGTGCCTGGGAAACTTGGCTTATACAAACTCTATGGAAAGCCCTTCTCTGATAGTTAGACATGACCCAGATATTTCTTGGCTCTAAGGTGTGGACTTTACTACATTGGCAGTAAAGATTTGGATTAGAGTCTTCTTATCAGTTATCTCTGTCTTAATTTATGTTACTCTGAATTTAGGGACCCTGCTTATAGGAGGGTGCATACCGATAGTTCCCATGGAAAGCTTGGCAATGGTGAAAACACCAAAGAACATGCCTTTCTCTTAAAAGTATATCATTTTTACAATGTACCTATGTTTAAAGTATGCCAATATTAATATGCATTTGCTCTCCCAGCTCATCTACTCTGTCCCCTCTCCTGCCACACTCAATAAACTGTCTGCTCCTTTCTAAGAGCACATGTGCCCTGGGTCACATTCCTTCTCACCTAGTCAATGGCAGCATGCTTGCAATTGTCCCCTATCTCATCTGAATTATTAATCTGTCCTTTTCTATTGTACATTTGAAACAAAGCACAGGCATTCTACAACTTCTAGAATATTAAGAAATAAACCTCCCTTGACCCAACGTCTCTCTCCCGCTCTAGCCATCTCTCTATTTCTTTAGCCTTTAGGAGCATGTCTCCTAGATGTAGCATTTTTCGTTTATCTATGTTCTTTCCTCCCTTTCTCTCTCACTTCTACTCCAATCTGTTTGTAACACTGAAATTGCTCTTTTCAAGATAACCAAAGGCCATAATAAAGGTGCCAAATCCAAAGGCAAGTCCTCACTGTTTATCTTGCTTGACCTATCAGGGGTATTTGACACAAGTGATCAATCCTCTCTTTTGGCATACTTTCCTTAACCAGGCTCTGGATTACCACTTGCATTAGTCAGCTAGGGCTGCCATAATAAAATATCATGGACTGGGTGACTTAAACAACAGAAAGTTAATTTTTCATAGTTCTGGAGGCTGGAAGTCCAAGAACAAGGTCTGGCAGGATTTGGCTTCTGGTGAGAGCTCTCTTTCTGGCTTGCACAAGTTCATCATCTGTCTCTCTCTTTTCCTTAGTACACATGGAGAGAAGGAGAGAGAGAGAGAGAAAACTCTTCCTCTTATTATAAAGCCACCAACCTTATTGGATTAGGACCCACACCTATGACCTCATCTAGCCTTAGTTACCTCCTAAAAGCCCTACCTTCAAATACTGTCACATTGTAGGTTAAGGCTTCAACATCTGAATTCTTGAGGCACACAATTCAATCCGTAGCAATGGTCTTGGCACCCTTGTTGAAAATCAATTTGCCATATCTAAAAGGGCTTATTTCTAGGCTTTCTATTCTATTCCATTGGTTTTCATGCAAGTGCCGCACTGCTTTGCTTACAGTAACTTCGTAGTAGAATTTGAAATTGGGAAGTGTGATTCCTCCACAACTGCTTCCTTTTCAAAATTGTTTTGGTTTATTCAGGGTCCCTTGACATTCCATATGAATTTCAGGATGGGATTTTCTATTCCTGCAAAAAATGTCATTGTGTTTTTGATAGGGATTGCATTGAATCTGCATGCAATTTGGGGTAGTATTGTAACCTTAACGTATTAAGTCTTCTGATTCATGAACATGGAACGTGTTTCCATTTATTTAGGTCATTGTTAATTTTTTCAGCAATGTTTTGTAGTTTTCAATGTATAAGTCTTTTACCTTATTTAAATTTATTCCTGGGCATTTTACTCTTTTGGATGCTGTTATAAATAGAATTGTTTTCTGAATTTCCTTTTCAGATTATTCATTGCTGGTATATAGAAACATAACTCATGTTTATGTGTTGATCTTGTACCTGGAACTTTGATAAATTGAATTATTAGCTCTAGTAGGTTTTTTGTGGATTTTGGGGGGGATTTTCTAGATATAAGATCATGCCACCTGTGAATAGAGATAGTTTTACTTCTTCCTCTCCAAATTGGATATCTTTTATTTCTTTTTCTTGTCTAATTACTCTGGCTAGAACTTCCCCTAGTGTTAAACAGCAATGATGAAAGTGGGTATCCTTGTCTTGTTCTTGATCTTAAGAGAGAAGTTTTGGTCTTTTATCATTGAATATAATATTAGCTGTGGGTTTATGATAAGTGCTCTTTATCATTTTGAGGAATTATTTTTCTCATATTGTTTTCTGAGTGTTTTTATCATGTTGAATTTTGTCAAATACTTTTTCTCTATCATTTGATAGGATCATGTGAGTTTTTTTCTTCATTCTATTAATGTGGTATGTAACATTGATTGATTTTATCTTGAACCACCCTTGCATTCCTGGGGTAAATCTCACTTGGTCATGGTGAATAATCTTTTTAATATGCTTTTTGACTAAATTTTTCAGTATTTTGTTGAGGAATTCTGCATCAATGTTTATAAGGAATATTGGTCTGAAACTTTCTTTTCTTCTGGGTTCTGTGTCTCTGTTTGGTAGCAGGGTAACTGGACTCAGGGTGAATGAGGAAGTTTCTTCCTCTTCTATTTTTTGGAAGAGTTTGAGAAATATTGGTGTTAATTTTTCTTTAAATACTTGATAGAATTCACCAGTGATTCAATCTCTTTACTTGTTATAGGGTGGGTTTTTTCCCCCCTATGTTTTCTGTTTCTTTTTGAGATAGTTTTTGTAAATTGTGTGTTTTTAGTATTCTGTCCATTTTATCTAGGTTATCTAATCTGTTAGTATACAATTGTTCATAGGAGTCTGTGATAATTCTTTTGTTTCTGTAAAGTCAGTGGTAATGTCCCCACTTTCATTTCTGATTTTAGTAATTTGTGTCTTCTCTCATGTTTTAATTCAGTCTAGCTAAAGTTTTTTTAATTTATTGATCTTTTCAAGGAAATAACTTTTGGTTTCATTGATTCTCTCTGTATCTTCTATTTTCTAATTTATGTATCTCCACTATGATGTTTATTATTTTCTTCTTTCTGTTTGATTTACATTTAGCTTGATCTTCTTTTTCTAATTCCTTAAAATGTAAAATTAGGTTATGGAATTGAGATCATTCTTCTTTTCTTACTGTAGGCCTTCACAGCTATAAATTTCCCTTTAAGGGCTGCTTTCACTGCATCCCATAAGTTTTGGTATGTTGTGCTTTTGTTTTCACTTATCTCTATATATTTTCTAATTTGCTTTGTGATTTCATCTTTGACAAATGGTTGTGTAAGAGTTTGTTTTTTAATTCCCTCATATTTGTGAATTTTGCATTTTCCCTTCTGTTATTGATTTCCAACTTCATTCCATTTATTTACAGATATTTTATATGATTTCAATTTTTAAAAAAATGTGTTGATACTTGATATATTGTTTAACATATGGTTTCTTCTGGAAAATGTTCCTTGTGCACTTAAGAAGAATGTTTATTCTCTGCTGTTGTAGAGTTTAATAGAGAGATAAATATAGGTATAGATATATGTAAAGATTAAATATATATAATATTTACAATTATACATGTATCTATAATTATCTATAATCATAGATATGGTTCATGATTAATTTTTAAATGAAAATATACCATTTACAAGTATAAAGTCAAATATATCTATTCAAATAAATATACATGCTTTGTTGATGTTAAAGATGTAACTAAATGTGCTCTTGTAAATTTGTTAATCTCTTGTGAGAAAATATGGATTCAATGTAAGTGTGACAAAGCAACTTCATGACAGCAGAACTAGTATGAACAGAAAGCCTAAGGTTGTTCAAGTTTATACAGATTGGATGACGACAGCTTTAATTCCTTCTGCCATTGCTCATCCTTTTAATTTTTGGTAACAAAAATAGCCTCTTTCATTCATAATGGCAAACTGATTGGCTTGTTTATTTGCATTTTTCTAGGTTTACTGATTTGGGTGTTTAAATTGAATATTTGTTAAAATACAAATTGACTCTTTGTTTTACAATGACAAACACTGGCTTTTGAAAGAGGTTACGCTTACATTTTACTGGATCTACTATTTTGCATGTTTGTCAACATAACTGAATCCACCTTTGACATTTGCTATTCAGCAGAAACCAAGGACAGCAAGTTTGAAAGTTTACTTGGAGGTTCTAAACAGTGTGTATCCACCTGGGAAAGCTCTTCTCCTCTACAGAGCAGTAGTTATATGAAGGATGCACATGAAAAAGCAAAAGAAGGAGGCACTGCAAGAAGGCCAAACTGGGAGACTTAGCATGCATGTGAGCTGTGGCCGTCAGAGTCACAGCAACCTCATTATTAAATGAGCTTTTAGAAAAATGGTTTGAGGGAGGGAATGGTTTGTTTACTGTAACAGAACTATAGCTTTTGTATTCATATATCAGACAGAATGAAAAGTTGCTGAAGGTTGTCTTGGTTTATTTATTCCTACAGACAGATAAGTAGATAGATAAGTAGGTAGTTAGGCAACTCTTGAAACAGTGGCTGGCACATGGTATTACATAAATGTTTGTTCTGCTTATTATCTTTGATAAAATACTTCCTGTTATTGTCTCTTCATTAACTCAGGTCATTTGATACCACCATCACATTAGCACATTTTTGGTATAAAAAATAAAATGAGGTTTTAAAATTGCATTTTATGTTGGGTCTTCAAAAGCATTGCTTTATAACAGACAATTGGCCATAAAAAGACCTTAATTCTGACATAATACAATGAAATCCTAATTTTCTCATTATTTTGAGAAGGCTCAAAGACTACAGATATTCAAAGAAAACGTTTGATTCTTTGGTTGGCTGTTCAGTAAGTCTGGTTATAAAGAAGGAGAGAGCAATAGACGTCCAGGTCACAGTTTCTTCCCTTAAAGTACAAAAAAACCTATTTTGAAGAAAGATGGGCAATTATTAGGCTTCAGCTGGGAAATCATTTCAGTGATGAGTATTTTTTTTTCTTTTCCTCTCTTTTTCTATTGTGGGACTATAACTTGCTGCTTTGTTCTTCCAGCTTCTCAACTTGATTCTACCTCTAAGCAATCCCACTCGTGCACTACCATGTTCTTATCAAAGCTTTTTACTCTTTTCCCTGCTATCTCTCCAGTCCACTGAATGAACTTTGGACCCTAATATTTTGCACAGAAAAATAGATTTAGTCTATCATAAATAAATAAATTATATATTTAATATTTTAATATTTATCATAGCATATCATATATGATAATATATCATATAATATCATTATATTTAATATTTTATTAAATATTAAAATTTAAACTTGTTTTCAATTTAAATGAATCTTAAAGAGTCTGCATAGATGGCTGTAGAACTTCATGGGATTAGCTTGAAGATTAATCTATTGACTAATAGTTGTCTTCATAAATATTTGATGGTGATTGTGTTTAGAAGTCACATGAGTATTACATAATCTGCAAGAGTAATATTTTTGAAATCATATGTCCCTTTTTTTCCTGTGGATGAAAATCTTTAGTATCCTAAGGATTCTAACAAAGTTTCCTGACACAGTAGGCACTCTCACTGTAAATAAAAATCTGGGGTGACTTCTGCCAGCACTATAACCAAGACCTTGTCACTCTGGCTCCAGATGAAATGCTCTGTCTCCTGTGTAGCACCTTTTGGTGTACTTTCAGTAATTTTTCAGGTTTCTATGTGCTATATTTTATCTTTATATCCCCCAGGATTTAGGAATATATCTTGAACGTGATAAATAATTTTTCATAATAATTATTAAAATGTTATTTAAAGATAATGCTAATTATTCATTACTTATTTAGAATTTTGATTATTCAAAAAGTTTTATTAGCAAAACATATACACGATAATGGGTGAGTAATGATCATCAAGTATCAATAATTATTTTACTTGACTAATTGATTGTAGATTCATGTTTACAATTGATGTGGGGTCGGTGAGCCAAGGAGTTGAAAGAAAGATTTCTTGGACTCTCAAGATCCCTCAGTAGTGCTCTTTTACTTAGAGAATAGTGTGGAATAGCATGGGGACAGTACCCATGGGCAGTCAGAGGTGCTGCTGCAAACATGGGTGGAGAGTAAGGCTAAATTTAAGGCATAGGTATATGAGTTATCTCTTTACAAGACAAAGGAAAGAATATGTAGAAGGAGTTGTTAAAATGATATCAGTGCTGGTAGGTTCTGGTTATTGGGTGGTCCTATAACTTTTAGATAAGAATCAAACCGGATTAAGTAAATGGCAGAAGCCACTGCTTAAATATTGTCTTCAGCTAAAGACAAAGGAGGATGTTGGGGGGGGTCAGTTACATGGGGTTGCCAGACAGTAAACAACTTAAGTTCTTGCCTTTGGCATTGATTAGGAGTTTCTAGAGATAAGGTCATCCCCTTTCTTCCTGGCACAGAGAGGGAGGCATCTTTACAGAGACTTCCCTTTCAAATGTAAATGTTTCCCAACAAAGGGCAAGCAAACTCTGCTCCTCAGAGTTGCTTTTACTAAAAGTAACCAGCCCCCTTCTCATCTGCAGTTTTAAAAGTAACCAGCCTAAAATAATCCTCATCATAAACCCCCCCGAACCCATTTGGCCCCGAAATCTTTTGGGGATATGGACGATGGTCAGTCTTCTGTAACTACTTCTGGCTGTACAAGGTTGTAGAGCTGTCCCTAAATGGGGCCATAGGTACAGGTAGGAGGTTCAGCAGACCGGAAGGCTGCGCCCGTGGAGTCCAAGGCTGACAAGGTATACAGATCCTCTGGAGACGAGAGAATCATTTGCCGAGAGGTGGTCCAGGAGGTGAAACTTTGTTGACATGCGGAAGACAAGCAACGAAATAGACAACAAATTATAATAAGAAATACAAGCAATATGATTAACCCAATGACTAAGGTTTTGACAGTAGTCCAGAAACCTGGACCTGACTGAGAGTTCAACCAATCATTTATAGATATGGTAGGGTCAGACATGGATTTAATTTGGTGGCTCATATCAGATAGGAAGCCAGAGATGTTTCAATGGTAGTCAGGAATATAACCACAACGTTTGGTTTTTATAATGGCACAAGTACCCCCCTGTGCTGCTGTCAAGACATCCAGTGCCATTAGGTTTTGGAGGACTGCCTTACGCATTTGGGATACTTCTAAATTGAGCAGTGAAAGGCTATGTTGTGTATCATTTAATGCCTTCATAGTAAATTTGTTTAGAGCTTCCATGTGCCAGATGACACTTTCGATTCCTAATTGGGGAAGGAAAAATTGAGGCAAGGTGGCCATACCAGTGGAAGACAGAGAAGATCCAGCACTGTTGCAGGTTGGGTAGGTTAGCAGGAGGAAATATAGTAAATGTAGTTCTACCTTGCATCCAGACGAAGCCTAGGGTGCATCGTCCAATCCATCCAGGTAGCAGCCAATGCCCTAAGTCGGAGCCACATAACCAATGAGTGCCATTAGGGGCTAACCAATGTATGTTGGGCTGTCTATCCCAGTCAGTCCCAAACCAATCAGTATTTCTTAAGGCTATGATATGAGAACACATATAACGGGGAATTTTTCCCATAGGTCGGGTGCTATTAGGCCACGTATCACAGGTGTGATTGGTTGGTTCCCAACATAGAGTGGCCTTTTGACTGAGTTGACCACTAGTAGGAGTGAGCCAAATATATTCATCCCAAATTTGATATAGTCCATCCTGTGTGTATCGATAAGTTGGGGACTTTACCTTTGGAACTTGTTGTTTATGATCCACCTGTGACAAGGCAAATCTAGTTAGTATTTGGGCAGTAGTATTGAAGGAAAAGGTTTAATTGTGGCCAGGGAACTCCATGGTATCAGAGATGGATGGCCACAAGGAGACATTATGATTAATAATAGATGAATCTTGTAGAAGAAAAGAGCTAGAATCTAATATCCATGAATGTGTACTAAGCTTCTACTGAAACATAATTTTTTCTCTCTAAAATCACCCTCATTTTTATGAAAGATAGCCAAATTAAGATGAACTGGTTTGCAAAATAAGTGTAGTTTCAATAAAACTTGATCCAAGTATTTACATAAGTGCAGCAAGAATAACAATTGATTATACAGGCTCTTTGAAATCTGCTTTGCTGGAATTATTTTTTATGAGGAATCTCAGATTGAACTGTAAAGGCCTCTCGAGGCCAGAAAAGCCAAGCCAAGGACTTGCCAGCAGATTTTGCCTGGAATACCTACAGACTTGGATGGACTCCTCTCTTCTCAAGGTCCTCCAAAATATTCTGAGGTTTCTTGCACCTGCCAGATAAGCAAGCTTCCTTACTTACCAGGCAAGATTGCCAGAATCTCTGTAAACAAGGTACCAGGCCCATGTTTCCAAGTGGCTTTATTTCCAGAAATTCCAATCTTTGTTCCTGAAAAGCTGTCTTGTCATATCTGAGCCTGTATGTTTCTCTCAAATATGACATTCCAGTCAAAGCTTTGGTAATGTAACCAAGGTGTCCTGTTATAAGGAGAACAGATTCTTATTGAACTTATGCAAATATTGCCATGAAATAACCATATTCACTCACAAACAGTTTCCAAATTCTGGAGGGATCAGGTAGGGAGAAAAAGATAAATGTTTCAGTTTTGCTCATAAAGGTATAATTTCACCAACTTGCTATAAGTCATAGTTAGCATACGAGAAAAGAGAAAAAGATTTCCTTAAATATGAGAAAACAAAAAAACACATCAAAACTCAACAATATTTCAAACAGAAATCATAAAAAGTTATAATCATCCTCATCAGTTCATAAAGTCCTGTATAATCGATTATTGAGTTTAATCTCCTGTTAGCAGATCTGTGAGCTCAGTTTCTGTTAGAATTCTGTAATTTCTTACCCAGTTCAGTTTTACAGTCTGAAAGTTTATCAGAAACCTGTAGTTTAGAATCTTGTGTCATAATCTTTTCAAGGAGTTTCTCTGAAGACGAAACATATTTGCAAAAGCAAAAAGCATCAGAGTAAAACAGCCACTATCTGTAAGTGGCCAAAGACTCAAAGGGCAATTGACAAAGAAACTTGGCTACTTCTGTGACATATAACACTTCAAGATAATAACTGGACTTATGACTGATAACCAGGACAGATCAGAATTTTAGGAATGTTATATAATTTTAAGACACCTATATTAATAACATTCACCCACATAATACCACGTAAGAAAGTTTATCATTGCTTATTTGACAATGCTTCCCATGTAGTTTAATAGACCAAATAAGCCTAATTAGTTTAGTATTTTCCTCCTTATAGGAAGAGAGAGCAAATTTCTTTGAGAAGTCTCAGGGATCCCTAAAAATCCCCAGAGAAATCCTCTTCCTTCTACCAGGTTAAAAGACAGCCTTCATTCGGGGTTCGAACATTTTTGACGAGAAGCTTGTCAAAAATACCAAAAGACTTCAAAACACTTGTTCAAATAGGAAACAACGCTCACTGTGAAACAAAGCTCAGATATCTATTCAAAGTGACAACAGAAACAATCAAAAATCTTAAGAGTGACTTCAGTCATTATGTTAACAAAACAGATTTGTCTTTTAGGTGGACTTACTCAAAGGAACACCTTTTATAACCTCTTTATCAAGAGCAGACCAAAAGTTCAAGAGAATTAGCCTTTGAGAGAAAACCAAATTTTAATTTCTGCACGAGCTTATTTTTAACACTAAAACTCATTTACTTAGTTGGGTTTACTTTAATCTTAGTCTACTTGACCAGGCATAAAACTGCTTTCTGAATTTCTCCTTCACAAACCTTCTACAACTTTCTTTTTGCCTTCAGAATTTGTCCCAAAGTCTTTCTTTTTTCCTTTCTAGTACATTAGGACAAATTTATCTTTCTTAACCCATCAAACAAAATACTTCCATTCTTTATACCCGCTTTACTGAAAACATATATTTTAGCTTCCTTGTATACAGAGCTGTTTTCCTTATTAAATTTCCAGTAGCTTTAATTATATATGTTAATTAGAACTTTTAACCCTTAACAGACCATAGTAAACACTAAAAGGTAAGCAATTACGAATTGTCTTTTATATCAGCATTCTAAACACTTCATAATTTCTAGAAACACGCCGTTTTACAGCAACAGACTCAAAGACTTTCAGCCCCTCTGCAATAAGAAGCCAAAAGTAGATAACTTAGATGTGTTTAGCAATAATGTTTGTGTCCTATCTAATCCAAAAATGACCCAGATACTCAGATTTTTATCATTTAACTTAACTTGGCAAAAACTCAAGATTGTTACCAAAAAGAATTTTGAAGCTGTTCTTTTTCCAAGTATACAGACCATAAAACAGTTATTGTACCCACTTTTATCTATTTAAACCGTTTGTTTCCAACAATTATGTTCAGATTACCCATGAAAACCTCATGAGACATTAGACAAAACTGGTCATCATTTAAAGCTATTATTTTGCTGACGAATTTCTAACAGACAACATGAATTTATTTGACTAGTAAACCCAGACTGCATGCCTGCATTATATGCAAATACTGACAACTCTGAGAAGAAGACTATTTTCAATCAAACCAACAAACTTAAACAAGCTTTCATTTACCAAAGATTAATTCACATCACATTAATTTTGAAAGATGCTGAGTTAATTTCTATTAAATTTAGAATTTATGTAAGTGCTTACTTTAAGCCAATTAAACAGAGCTCTTGATTTTTCAGAAACTGGGTTGTAACTCAAATGACATTTTAGGTTGACCTACCTGTCCAACTACATCACAAAGGCACAGAGAAACCCCTCATGTTTTCTCCAAGCTGGAGTTTCTGGGGCATACCCCATCCAATTGAAAGTGTTTCCAATTAGTTAGAATGCACCCAAGCAGTGAGTCTCCAGGGATGCTTAGGCCATTCCCCATGGCAGTAAAGCTGGTGTCTGACTGACTGCGGCCAGAGAAAGGGTGCAGAGCCCAATTGCAGATGTCAACATAGTTATAAGATTTAGTCAAGTCCCTCTCAGCCTGGGCACTTAGTCTCTGAGCCAGCACAAGGTGAGGCAGGAAAGCAGGAGGCAAAGGCCTGGAACTGGCTGGAGGCTGGGGCTCCCAGCACCAGGGTCAAGAGTTAAGTCCCTGGCAAAAGTTTTCAAGTTTTTGATTTTACAGAAGGTCCAGGTTCTGCTTAGGTCTAGCCTGAACGTAACCTGACTTGGTGACAACAGAGGAGGTGATGAACAAGACAAAGAAAGGAAAGGAAAACATCAGACTTTGCCCTCACGGCCTCTTCCAGAAGGTTACCAAGATAAGAGTCACACAACAGTTCCCATGCTGGGCACACAACCCCAGCAGGACTGTTCACAGAATGAATCACAGGTCTCCTACGATTCAGTAGGTGACTAAAATACTCAGTCAACTGCCAAGAGAGGGCACCCCACTTGGGGTTGCTGGGGTGATCAGGGCCAGAAACTCAAATTTGGGGGGCTTCCAGGTGTGGAGCCTTTTAATCTTTAAAGATTTCTTTGTTTCCTGGTTGCAAATCTCAACAGGAGACCAAAATGGCCACTGAAACGGGTCCATTACCTTGAATAATCCCCCCTGAACCTAGGGCAGTGTCCTACCATTGTTCCTCCTGTGGGGTTCCTATAGCAAGGGGTGATGGGGGCATCCCCCGGCATTGCAGCCCTTGTATATCTTCCCTGTTATGCCTGGCAGTAACAGGTGCCTGGTGAATGGTCCCCAAGAGAAAAGGAGAACTTTAAGAAAGATGAAAGAAAAGGAGCCATTACCTTGAAAATCCCCCCATTGGGGCTCCTGTAGCAAGGGATGATGGGGACATCCCTTGTACATCTTCCCTATTCTGCCTGGCAGTAATAGGTGCCTGGTGAATGGTCCCAGAGAGAAAAGGATAGAGAAAAACAGTGAGGAATTTTCGGCCAGTCTGGGGGACATTCTACCCAATTGCATCCTGGAGCCATTCTCCCAAGAAGAGGTTCCCATACTCAACCAAAGGTTAGAGTTTGGTACTTTCCTTGAACTGGAGTCCCAATTGGGACTTTCCTGTGGTTTGGAGTGTGGTCAGGAGCCATAGAGAGGGATGCCAATCCAGCCTTAGGAAAAGAAACCTTCCACGTGCGCCTTGGAGATTGGTGACCGTCCTAATGACTTAAGTGGTCGACTCGTGCCATGTAAAACTTATATATATTAGAGATAGAGTCAGAGTCAGGAAGTAATGGATAAATTCATTCTACATCACCCTGAGGCTTAAGGTACTGATTCTCTTCAAGCTGAATGCCATGATTTGCCCCATAGAGTAGCCATGGGCAGCAAATGTGGATTCATACAGCCGTCCAAGAAAGTTCCCAATGGAGAAGTGAATTTAGATCTATCCTTGAAAAAGAGAAAGGCACAAGGAAAAAAAAGGCCACTTCCCAGAACTTGAGCTCACAAGCCAATGAAGCAAGATCCCCTTATGGGCCACCAGAAATGACGCGGGGTCAGTGAGCCGAGGAGTCAAAAGAAAGATTTCTTGGACTCTCAAGATCTGGCAGTAGTGCTCTTTTACTTAGAGAATAGTGTGGAATAGCATGGGGACAGTACCCATGGGCAGTCAGAGCTGCTGCAAACATGGGTGGAGAGTAAGGCTAAATTTAAGGCATGGGTATGTGAGTTATCTCTTTACAAGACAAAGGAAAGAATATGTAGAAGGAGTTGTTAAAATGATATCAGTGCTGGTAGGTTCTGGTTATTGGGTGGTCCTATAACTTTTAGATAAGAATCAAACTGGATTAAGTAAATGGCAGAAGCCACTGCTTAAATATTGTCTTCAGCTAAAGACAAAGGAGGATGTTGGGGGGGGGGGTCAGTTACATGAGGTTGCCAGACAGTAAACAACTTAAGTTCTTGCCTTTGGCATTGATTAGGAGTTTCTAGAGATAAGGTCATCCCCTTTCTTCCTGGCACAGAGAGGGAGGCATCTTTACAGAGATTTCCCTTACAAATGTAAATGTTTCCCAACAAAGGACAAGCAAACTCTGCTTCTCAGAGTTGCTTTTACTAAAAGTAACCAGCCGCCTTCTCATCTGCAGTTTTAAAAGTAACCAGCCTAAAATAATCCTCCTCAAAATGACCTTCAGATTGGGAAGCCCTGAACCCTTGGCTATGTCACATGCCCTGGGTAGGATTTGATTTTAATAGTGTTGAGTACACCTTGAGGAAAGGAGAACACATATGAATCAGAAAGACATGGTAAGGTAGAACAGGCTTCTAGTCACCATGTTCTCATTTGGTTTCTTTGTTTTCAACTCTGGCAATCATCTTTATGTTAGTTTATTTATAGTGTGTGATTAGTTAAAAAAATATTATTTCTGTTCAGTAGACTGAAAACAAAAGTAAATGTTTCCTGTGATGCAACATAAAATGATCACAATAAGAATATCGTTATTACTAGTAATGTGAAAATGTTAAATTCAAAGGCAATATTACCAAGCAATTTTGGAAAGAAATACTTCTTTCATGGCCAAAGTAGCGGGAAAAAAGACACCTGACTAAGTGTTGTATTTTTCACTACCTTTGAGACTGATTCAGTTGTGCTTTCAGGGCCTGGGTCCCCGGGACTTAGACAGGTGTCGACGAATATAATCCATATCCAATCTATAAATGAAAATTTGGGTGAGTTTATTCTGAGCTTAAATCTGAGGATTATAACCTGGGAGAGTCTTTCCACAAAGGAACAGAGCACTCCAAAGAAGTCGGGGTATAAGGGTGGTTATATACCCTCAAAGAGGATGTTTCACATAGGATTGAAATGTCCCTTTTACAATAGTCGCGAGACTGCTCTGTAGTCACAGCGATTGATGGAAATAGCAGGTAGGTCTGCTGTCTCAGTGAACACAGCAGGGTGGCAGTCTGTTGTCTCCAGCTGGGTGGTCACAGGTGAGCTGGGAGGTGAGTGCAGCAATCAGTTCCTAGCCTAAGGAAAAATGCTTATCCCTAAGGAAATGCTAATGCGGGGGAAAGTTGCACCTTTATCTCAAGGGCCTTTGTTCTGGCCATAGGAAATGTCTAAGTAGATATGCAATGCATGCTCAATAGCCACAGTCAGGCCCTTTTGAAAAAAAAAAGTCAGGCCGAATTACGTTTATACCAAATGGCTTCCTCATATACTCCAATATATCCTATTGCTTGCCATTTTTATTTGTCACAGGTAACCCCACCCTGGGTCACAGGCGTTTGGAGGAGCCAAGCGGTCTGCAGTTCTCTCACTCTAAGGCATCTGGTATGAGGTGAATCTTCAGAGTTGTTTCTGGCTGACTTTATGCTCCTGGGGTTGATAGAATTCTGGCAAGGAAAAGGGAAAATTTTTACCCTGTGGATTTCTCTTAATCACAGCGTCAATCTGTAAGCAGCCTCTATAGCATCCTTTTCTCAAAATGTCAAAAGAGTAAAAATGACAGAGCAGGAGATGGAAGAACACAACAAAAGTTTGGGCCATGTGTCATCCATTCTTTAGAGGGATTAGGGAGCCCTGGTGTGCGCAGGGTTTTGGCTGGGGGCTGTGGACCACTCCTGGGAAAGAGAAGAAGCTCTCCAGCACTGTCCACACAAAGTGAGGAGATAAGCCATACATAACTGTAGTGGTTAAAACACAATGTGGGGAATGCACGATTAAATGCTAATATGGATTATGTGCCAAAGAAACACACGCGTGCGCATATGCATACTTAAAGGAGAGGGAAACAGCCCGAGTAACAATGAGAAAAGCAAAGCCTACTGGATACTTACTACAAACTTGCTAAATGCTTTGCATACACAATTCATTTAATCTTTTTAATAGTTCTTTGAGGTCCTAGTGTTATCCCTAGGAGATATGAGGCAAGAAAGATTAGGTAACACACAGCTGGCTCTAAGTGGGCGTTGAGCCAGCATTAGGCCCAGAGTGGGGGCCCCCACCTCTATTCTCTGGGCTGGAGAGGGACTTCCCCCAGGAGTGGAAAAAAGGGTGTCTTAGAGGATATTGATAGAGAAAGAGGATAAGGAAGGCCCTTTAAATGGTGAGATCTGAAGTTTCAAACCAGGAAGCATAGGAACTCTTGTATTTATTAAAGAAATATTAAAAGCTTCAAACTGAGAAGAGCAGGTTTTGCATAGGTACAGTAATGGGGCAGGCAGCAATCCCCCTTGGCTCCTGCTCAGTCCTGGGATGCTGACCTGCCCTGAGGGAGGCTAGCAGCAGATGGGCCCAGCTTAGGTCTTTTCAGTGGTCTGAGACTTGATTTTCTCTCTATCAATTATTAATAATAATTTAGTACACCCAACGGCTTTTGCAGAAGAAATTGAGGCCCAGACCTGCTATATGGCTAACACCTAGGGGAGCCAGGGCTAAAAGCGGATTCCCTTAAGTCCTCATTCCGAGCTGTTTCTACTGCCTCTGGTTCATCTTGCCGTTCATGGCTGTTAATTGCCCCGTGGTCACTTCTTATCAGGCTTTTTTTTCTTGAGAGTTCATATGTTACAATAACAGTGTGTGAGGCATGATTCAAGGTGATTTCTAATACTAACACAAGCTGCTTAATATACAGATTGTTATTACTATATTTTCAGGCATTTATATAATCTCAAACTACATAAAATATCCATCTGTACTAGTTTTCTATTGTAGCGTGGCAAATTACACAAACTTTGTGGCTTCAAACAACACCCATTCAGGAGCTCTCAGTTCTGGGGGCAGAAGTCTGGCAGGCTGGGCTCTCCACAAGGCACGGCGGCTGGGCTCCCTCTGGAGGCCTTAGGGAAGCAGCTGCTCCCAGGCTCCTTCAGGTGGTTGCAGAAGTCAGGTCCGGCAGCTGGAGGACCAAGGTTCCTGCCTCCCTGCTGGCTAGTAGCTGGGAATCGTTCTTGGCTCCTGGAGTCCTCTCTCTGGTGACAGGTGGCCTTCTCCATCTTCACAGCCAGCACAGGCCCCTGGTCCTTCACTATGCTTCGATCTCTCTGACTTCTGTCGGAAGTAGAGAAAACTCTCTACTTTTAAAGGGCTCATGTGATTATCAGGCCTGCCCAGATAATCTCACTTTGATTAACTCTAAGTCAACTGATCAGTAACTTTAACTACATCTGACATCTTCCTTTTGCATATGTAATATAATATAATCACGGCATGATATCTCCTCATATTAAAAGCCTCATCCCTGGGGACTAGATCCTGAGGTGGGGCAGCTTAGAATTCTGCCTGCTCTACCCTCCCAAGGCTGAATTTCTGTTTTGTATAGCTGTGTCACTCATTTGGTAAATGTACAAATACATATATATATATTATTGTAATATTATTTTTATATAATGCATCGTATTTTTATCAATGCAATTTTGTACCAGCATATAATAGGAAATTAATAAAATACTTTCAAATGCTCTATAGTTTTTGAATATCAGCTTTTGCTATTATTCCCCTTATTTTATACAGAATGCATGCTTCTATATTACTATAAAGCAATCAAATACTATTCTAAAACCTACAGGGTAGAAGCCACTTTATGATGTGTGGGAATCTGTAATATATCCTCACACAAGGAAGCAGAGAAAATTTGCGAGAGATATTTATAAAATCTGTTTGAATACAGATGTACTTGATATACATACTTACTAATTTTTTAAAGGAGAAATTAGCAAGATAGAAAAATACTTTTTTGTTTATGTCACAATTTATTGTGAAAAATATGACTCATGAATCACTTACTAAACTCTTAAAGGGTAGACTGCATTACTATTTAGCAAACTAGTTTTCATTTCCTTAGAAGTTTACAAAAATAATATAATGTCCTGAGGAAGCACACAAAAGTAATTTATTTAGTTGTCAGAGGAAACAATTTTTATGTCTCTAAATGGTTGAATTGTAAGAAAGTTTCGGCTGGAAACATGCAAATGCCATGGTTACCCAATGAATTAGGCTTTTGTAATATCTGGAATTGCAAGGAGACAGTAACAGGTAAGACATTAAGGGAAAATGTTGGCAATATGTTGCCTAAAATCACTCTGGGAATAAACTACAGTGCTGTGTATAGTAAACAGGGAAAATTTTTTATTTTCCATCTCACATAACTGAGAAGTTTTTAACCCCTCTAGGATTAAAGGCATTTGTGAAATCTTCAAAACACAGATAATTCCTTCAGGATATTGCTCAAAACTATGACTATAAGCCATATGTCTTCAGCTATTACTTCCAAATTGATTACAAATTTCATTCAAACTTTGATTTTGTAATATCTTCATTGTGTTCAGAAACTACATTTTCAGGTGTCCCCTTAAAAATGCAAATAGGTTTTCATGGCAAAATTTTGGAAGTCTGATCTGTATTACAGATCATATGCTCCAGACTGTGTTTTCAAGTCAAAAAATATTTCCCCAAATATACAAGAAATGCTAGAGCTACTTCACTTGTGTAAAAGAATGCTAGAACCCTGGAGATTTACCACTCATTTAATAAGAGCTGATGTGGGCTCAGTGAGCCGAGGAGTCAAAAAAAGATTTCTTGGACTCTCAAGGTCTGGCAGTAGTGCTCTTTTATTCAGAGAATAGTATGGAATAGCATGGGGACAGGACCCATGGGCAGTAAAGAGCTGCAAACATGGGTTGAGGGTAGGGCTAAATTTAAGGCATAGGTATGTGAGTTATCTCTTTACAAGACTAAGGAAAGAATATGTAAAAAAAAGTTGTTAAAATGGTATCAGTGCAGGTGGGGTCTGGTTATTGGGTGGTCCTATAACTTTAGATAAGAATCAGATCAGATTAAGTCAGGATGTCCTTGCCTTCCCCATTGAGTTTCTAGAGATAAGGTCATCCCCTCCTCTTCCTGGTGCAGAGAGGGAGACACCCCCACAGATGGAGACTGCCCTTACAAATGTAAATGTGTCTTAACAAAGGGCAAGTAAATTCCGCTTTTCAGAGCCTCTTTCCTGTCTGCAGTTTTCAAAAGTAACTAACCCAAAATAATCCTCATCAAGAGCCACCAATGTTTCTGAGCACTCATTAAGGGCCAGACTATACTACTTTAATTCTCATAACAATTGTATGGGGGAAGGTGTGATTACTTTCCTCACTTTGGAAGCTAAGATGGTAGATTTGGATCTGGTTTTCAAACTTGAGTCTGCATGAGTCCAGAGAACCAGATTTTAACCACTCTACTTACAGCCTTTCTTTATGAATTATCAGTTCCCACACAGAGCAGCATCTTGATTTCAAACTTACCTTCTACAGAGCCCTGCTCTTCCCCTTGAGAGGCACAGGCTCTGATCTTCCACGGGATGTGAATTCTCAGGAGCTGTAAGCTGAGAACTCACTTCACAGTGAGCTGAGAAAGGGGAACTAAAATATGAACATTTGGCTGATGGGTGAAACTACTGTACCTTTCTCTTTAAAAGCAGATAAGGTTTTCCAAAGGACTAGAGTAGCAATTTTAGAGTATCTGGTTCTTAGATTGCAGTTCCATCCTGATTCTGCTGAGTCAATCCATCAGGCAGTTTTTGTTCAATTTCTCACTTACTATTTGATTTATTCAAGTCCAGGGAAGTGGGCTTTGTCCTGCATGCCAGCTCCTGCTGACTTCAGATTGTAAGGCCTCACCTCTCTGACTTTGCTTTGTCAGTGTTTCCTATTTCTGGCCCATTATCTGTGTTGGTAATTGCTGGTGTCTTTGCCCTTTAGCTTCAGTCCTGCTGCTGCCATTTGGAGGGCCGGTGACTGGCAGCTTTCATAGAGAGAGGCAGCACCTGGGGGCATAGAGGACCCTTTTCATTGCACAATGGCTCAATGGGGAGCTGGAACTTGGCAGCCAAAAAAGAAACAGTGAATTTCAAAATGGTGGAATTTTCTTTAAATGACTTTTCATAACCCCTTGGAAATCTTTGTATTTGAATAAGCCAGGAATAGAAGACTCCTCACAGCGTATGTGTGTGCATGTGCGTGTGTGTGTGTGTGTGTGTGTTTTCCCCTAAAGTCAAAAGGAAAGATGACAATTTTCAAACTCTTGTGGCTTTTTTCCCCTTTCCATTGTAAGTAGGAAAGGAGATCTGACAGATATTTCTTAAACTCATGCATCATTTATGTTTTTAAATTAGTGCCCTTGTTTCATTATAAAATTAATGTGTACTTGTATAGGAATTTTATGAAATACAAAAAATTCAAACGTTAACAATCAAACCTGAAACAATGTCTCAACACTCAGAGAACATCATCTTGCTAACATTTGATATATTTACATTCAGTATTTACTGATCCAGAAATCATTGTCTCTTTGAAGTTATATTTCTTTAAGCTTTTAATCACTATGTGGCACATGTGGAAACTAGATGGAAATCAGCATTCTTTTTGGTATTGCTGTTTCCAATGGCATCAAGAGAACTGACAAATAGAAATGGCAAGCAATGGGCTATATTGGAGTATATGAGGAAGCCATTTGGTGTAAACCTAATTAAGCCTGACTTTCTTTTCCCAAAAGACCTGACATAGCCATGGAGCATGCATTGTATATCTGCTTTAAACATTTCCCATGGCAAGAACAGATGCCCTTAAGATAAAGGTGCAACTTCCCTCCCACATTGGCATTTCCTTAAGGATAAGCATCTATCCCTAGGCTAGGAACTGATTGCTGTGCTCACCTGTGACCACCCAGCTCAAGACAACAGACCTGCCACCCTGCAGTGTCCACCGAGACAACAGACCTACTACCTGCTGTGTGCATCAATTGCTGTACTGACAGAGCAGTCACGTGATTATTGTAAAACAGACATTTCAATCATGTGTGAAAGATACTCTTTGAGGGTATATAACCACTCTGTACACCCCACTTCTTTGGTGTCCTTCCTTCCTTTGGGAAGGAAGGCCTCAGGCCATGGTCCTCACATTTTACCTCAGAATAAAGTCATCCAAATTTTCATTTATAGATTGGTTATGGATTATTTGTGTCAACAGAACCAAGAGACTTGTGGCAGTGAGTAGAAAAGCATCATACTTGAAGAATGCAATTCTAATTTTGAAGTTAATTAAAAGAGATTGATAGTGTTTATATGTTTTATTTGCACTATTTTTGGTACCTCCTATTAATCTTTTGCAAATTAAAATGCCCAAATATGCAGTACCAAAAACTTATCTTTTAATGTCATCTAATTTCAAGAAATAGGCCAATTAAAATTTTACTGCTTTTAAGTTTCATGGGAATTTATCTAATTTAAAGAGGTTGGGGAAGACAGGGATGGCCTTTGGCCAAACCTCAGATTAGTGAGTCATGTTTCCAATTCACTCCTCTCAAGCTTTCCCAGGGATTCTGTTAACAGTCCAACCCCCTGACCCTTCTCAGACTCCCTTTACTTCCTTTCTCATGTGTGTGCATGTGTATATGATACCAAACCTCTTAATCTCAAATTTGAACCTCTTAATCTCAAGTTCATGTGCCTGATGCGCAGTAAACCAAACACTGAATCAGTGATTGGAGATGGAGAAGGTGGGAGCATGGGTTTGCTCAAATCTGCCTTCACAAGAGCAGAAAGTAGAGAGTTTTATACAGCTAAGGGACTTGGCAGGAGGAGCTTCAGGGAAACAAAGGTTCACTCCAATAAGCCCCTGGGTAATCTGATCTCTAGCTGGCAGCTGGCAGCTGGGGTCAGCCACCAGTGATACCAACTTCCCCAAAAGCATTCTCTTTCTTCTGCAAAGTGATCTCACAAATCACAAATCAACTTACAAATCCTGGAGACCCCTGAGTCACCCCTCAAATTAAACAGGAAAACAGCAAATTACTTATCTAATGTCTACAGTAACCCTCAGGTGCCTGGCTTCACACACACATGAAAGTACATACAGATACAAATATAGATATGGATAAAAGTATGTGCATGTGTGTGTTTTTCTCTAGAAAGAATTTCTTTATTTTACTTTCTAGCCCAAAGGAGACCCAACTTTGATGCTTACAGGCACCTCAATTATAGTCTCTCCCAAATTGAACTCGTGACCAGACCTAACTCAACATCTCCATCTCCCTCTCGCCCTGTTTTCTTTCTTGGTGAATGGTGATACTACCCTTCAGGTAATCCAGATCTGAAGTTTGAGAGTAACTTTTGATATTTATTTATGCCCCCATCTTCAATTGCTTATCAACTATGATTGATTTTATGTCTAAATCTTTCAGATCCTTCTTCTCTCTATTTACAGCCTTAATTTAGGTCCTTGTCAAGTTTCCCTTAGATTATGGCAATAACCTCCTGCATCAGGTAGTGTCTGACAGGAAACAATGGGATACAAATTGGGCATTCTGAAGCGAGTTTAGTTAAGGGACTGTTATTGCCCAAAGGTTTGGGCATAGTGTAGAAAAAGATAAGAAAATATGCAATATCCCATGGCTAGCAGATTTTATCACTCCTGAAGGGACAAGGGGAGGGAGCAAATATCAGACATAGATATGGAAATGATGTGGTCTCAGTGAGTTGAGGAGTCAAAAGGAAGATTTCTTGGACTCTTAAGGTCTGGCAGTAGTGCTCTTTTATTCAGAGAACAGTATGGAATAGCATGGGGACAGGACCCATGGGCAGTAAAGAGCTGCAAACATGGGTTGAGGGTAGGGCTAAATTTAAGGCATAGGTATGTGAGTTATCTGTTTACAAGACTAAGGAAAGAATATGTAAAAAGAGTCATTAAAATGGTATCAGTGCAGGTGGGGTCTGGTTATTGGGTGGTCCTATAACTTTAGATAAGAATCAGATCGGATTAAGTCAGGATATCCTATACTTCCCGGAGGATGTTAGTGGTGGGGGGCGGGGGCAGCTACATGACGTTACCAGACAAGCACAATAAACGAGCAAGATCACTATGCAGACTTAAGTCCTTGCCTTCCCTGTTGAGAGCTTCTAGAGATGAAGTCATCCCCCCTTCCTCCCAGTGCAGAGAGGGAGACACCCCTACAGATGGACATTTCCCTTACAAATGTGAATGTCTCCCAACAAAGGGCAAGCAAATTCCACTCCTCACAGACTCCTTCCACCTGCAGTTTTTAAAAGTAACCAGCCCAAAATAAGCCTCATCAGAGATACAGAGAGAGTTGCGTGGAAAGAGACGCTTGACAGGCACTGTGGTCTTGAGATGGCGGCAGTCAGCCCTCTGTTATCTGTACGAATGAAGCCGGAGAATAGATATCTCAATTTTACTCTCCTTCTTCCCTCCAGTATCTGGCTGCTGCTCCAGTGGCTGAAGCCAACTGGAAGTCAGAGGACAAAGAAACCATTGTTTCTGTCCCTGCAGGTCAGCACAGGGCTGGATGGAAAAGTGCTAGAAGTGGATCCCAGGGGAAAACAGAAAATATCCGACATATGTTTATTCCAGCCTCCTTTTGATATCTTCCTCTGTCTCCCTCCAATCTAAACAAATAAGACAAAAGAAAACAGCAAGACCATTTTTATCCTATTGTCAGATTGATACTTGTAAATGCCGTATTCCTTTGACTAAAGGGTTCTAATGAGTCTCCAGTGCTTCTGAGATAAGAGGAAACTTGTAGTGGGTCAAGGAGGGCCTTCACAATTTGCTTTTACTTGGTTCTAGCCTTCACACCCTGACTTGACCCCTCTGAGCTGTACATCTCTTGTGTCCTCTGACCATGACAGACATCCACAACTGTATGTTATTCCCTATGATATCTCCCTGATCATTTGTAGGAATGCTCTTCTTTTATATCTTGATATGATTCCCACCTGTCCTCCAAAACTCTGTGTTCCCTCCTCTGGGAAATATCTCCTGGCTGTCTCACTCAAAAATTGATTTGGGTGCCTGACCTATCCTGTAGGTCTTTTCACAGAAAAATGTATAAGAAATTTGTCATTTCTTATTTGTCTGGTTCCCTTGTTAGATCTTTGAGATTGTTGAAGGCAGAAGCCTTGTCTTATAACTCTGAAAATAGAGTCAGGTGCGTGAACACTTGTTTAAAACTATTTAAATATTTATTGTAAAATATTTAAGGCCTCAGGGCTAGCTCCGTGGCTGAGTGGTTAAGTGCTTGCGCTCCACTTTTGGGGCCCAGGATTTCCCCAGTTCGGACCCTGGGTGTGGACATGGCACTGCTCATCAAGCCATGCTGAGGTGGCGTCCCATATGCTATGACTAGAAGGACCTACACCTAGAATATACAACTATGCACTGGGGCGCTTTGGGGAAAATAAGAAAAATTTTAAAAAGTAGATTGACAACAGATGTTAGTTCAGGTGCCAATCTTAAAAAAAAAATATTTAAGGCTTCTTAAAAGGTTTAATAATGAGCACTCATGTAACTACCATCCCAGTTAAGAAATTAACCAACAATAAACCTTATTGCATTCTGTTTTTCCACCACTGAGGTAACCACAATATGGAAATTACTATTTTTCACTTCCTTATATTTATTTATATTTCAAATAGGAGTGGTATATATTCCTAAATAGTACATCATTTTTGAATGTTTACAAATTTTGTTAAGTGATAGTACACTGTATGCTAATAATCATATTTATATTTTGATTGGATATATGAATAAATCCAAACAATCTACCTCAACTATTAACGCTAAAACTCAAGGTGACAGGAAGAATCCTAAGGTGACTGCCAGTGACATTTCTCTGGAGTGTGGGTGGGGCCTATGTGTATAATGGGATATCCCCTTTGTGATCATTTATAATATATGGCAAAGGTAAAATGATTTTTCATATTTAATTAAGGTCCTTAATCAGTTGACTTTTAGATACTCAAAAGCGAGATTATTCTGGGTGGGCCTGACCTAATCTGATGAGCCCTTTGAAAGCCACTCTAAGCAGCAGGCATGCTCTCCCACTACCCAGAAGAAGAAAAACAGTCATGCTGTGAACAGCCTACGGAGAGGGGTGGCTTCTAGCAGCTGAGTGCCTCAGTCCCCCACCTACAAGGAACTAAATTCTGCCAACAACTTGAAAGCGTTTGAGAAAGGATCCCAAGTTCCAGAGGAGAACTCATCCTGGCTGATAACTTGCTTTCAGTCTGGTGAGACCTTAGCAGAGGATCCATCAAAGTCTGGCCTGGACTCATGACCCACATAAATGGAGAAAATAAATGGGTGCTGTTCTAAGCAACTAAATTTGTGGTAATTTGTTATATAGCAATAGAAAATGAATGCACACACTCATCTTTCTTCCTCTAATTACTTTAACAACACTTAAAATAGTTACTCTATTAAATGTCTTCCAGGAATATTTTGTCACAAAAAGAAGGAAAGGTTTATCTACTAATAACTGGTAGTCCTGAAGGCTGAATAATATCAGAATTAAAACAGCAAGAATTTAAATTTAAATTTTTATTTTATTTATAATATTTATAACTATTGTAAATAAAACCTTTACATTAATTTATTGAAAACGTTTTCCATGTAGGTCCAGGGCTGTGCACCATGCTAGTTATGGGTAAGAAACTTAAAAAGAATTTAGTCCAAGTAGAATCCAAGCCCCACTAGTCCCAAATTACACAAGCATCACTCTCTGTGAGAGGGAGCCATCGGTCAACGGGAGCAGAACAGGCTGGTTATGTTGAGCAACTCTTCTCACAAGGACCAATGGGCATAATTTGTGTTTAGGGAACCATCTCAAGGAACTGAATCTTTGCACAAACACTTGCACTCTCTTTTCCTTTACTTTGATTAAATTTTAAGTATTATATGCATTCCTGGAGGCTAGAACTGAGTGTTGAAAAAATTGAGAAGTTATTGAAGAAGGCCAATAACATGTGACCTTGTTACTTAGTCTCCTTAGGCAAATAGCAACAAATGAGTGAAAAATGGGTCTTTGAGAACATAGTGCACACTAGACAGTGAGACAGAGAGCTGCCAGGGCCCTCAGAGGGCAGCCGCCAAGCAATTGTCCATGTGCAATGGGTGTTACCTGGTGATATCAGAAGCCTCTCTCTGCACATATAAGATGTTAAGAGCTTCCCTTGACCTCATGAGGAAGAAGTTGAAATATAAGATATTTAAAGCAGTGAGCAGCCATCCAGGAGAATTCCTTCTGGGAACTGCACACACGCACAATTTTGCTTCTCTTTTCCCTTTAACTATTCCTAGTTTTTCTCATTTCTGCCTATGTTGTTTTCCTCTTGGATTCATCCTTACACCTGCATTGGTCTGTGCGGTTTGTCTTACCTTTGTTTCTCATTTCCTGCCAACTCTGTTCACTTCTGTCACCATGTTGATCCATTCTGGCTCAGTTCACCCGAGCTACCTGCTTCCCACCTCTGGATTCTCCCCGCTTTTCTCTTCTCCTTCTTTCACATGCTTAAATCAGCTTTAACACTTAACCTGTAGGAAGTGAGATGGTAAGTATCACAACACCAAAATAAATTCTGTGACTACTATATATTATTATTATCACTTATTACGGTTTCCTTCCTTTTATCTGAAAATTGAGCCTGGGAAACTGGAGACTATGGCTGGGATCATTCTCGAGGCCCCAGTCTCCAGGACAATGGTTCTCAGTCAGGCGTGGTTTCTCTCCCCAGGAGATATTTGTCACAACTGGAAGAGGGGAAGCTCCAGCATCTAGTGGACAGAACCCAGGAGTGCTGCTAACTATCCTAAAATTCACTGGACATCACATCGCCAAACTCAAAATTATCTTGCCTCAAATGTGCTGAGATCAAGGACCCTGGTCTAAGAGACATTATAATCCATTGGACTTCCTGAAGTGTCCTCCCAGGGGGAACCCCATATTTCCAGGCAGTCCTTTACTACCCAGGCCCCATTGTAATCCCCATACCCTGTAAATAACCGCCTTGACTTCCCTCTGGCTTTCTATTTTCATATGTATTATTTTATTTTAATCTCAAATCAACTGTGGGGTATCTAGACCAATTGTTATTACTACTATTGTTTTTTTCAGATAAGGAAACTCAAACTCCAAAATATTAAGCAATCAAGAAGATTTATTGAGGATTAGAGCAAATTATCCTGTTATTAAATGGCGCTTCTTGTAGTGCACTAGAGTCTCCCTTTCAAGGTTGTCATTCATCCTCAGAGAACCATAAAAGCCTTAACAATGGCTTCATAAGAAGGCTTAGCTAAAGATGGAAACTTGAGAGTTTTTAGGTTAATCCTGATAGAATTGGGAGAAGCCTGAGGATCTGGGTTAAGTGACTTGAGAGAGCATCCCATCAATTTGAGTATTTCTACATTCAAGAGTCATAGAAAATGATGTGCAGAGCAGAAAATGAAAGAAGCCTTCCCTTTTGCCTCCCTTATGCTAATCTATGTTAACCATTAGTTGTATTTATCTTAGCTATTTAGGGGGCACTTGACATAAGCATGATATAAAATTCAAAAACAAAGAAGGAAATGACCAACAAATTTCATTACATAAAACTTTAAAGCATCTGTATGATACAAATAATAAAGAAAGCCAAAAGTACGAACTATAAACTTTGAAAAACTATTTCCAACACAATGTTATAAGCAGAAGTTTAACTTTTTACATATAAAGAGTTCTTACTTAGCAAATCAATAAAGAAAAGACAAGAAACCAAGTGAAACTATGGAGAAAGGATCTATTTAGTTAATTTACAGAGAAAGAAACAAATGGCCATTAATATAAATTTTCAAAATATCTATGTATTTCTTCTACTTCAGAATATTTAAATTGTGAAGTGTTAGAATTTCAAAAGATAGTCTATTGAATTTGTGAAAGAATTTGTCACTCAGAGAGAGATTTCACATAAATCTTCCTTTTCCTTTGAGAAATATGCATGAAGGAAAGAGTTGATATATCCAATTGATAATGAATTTTTGTTCTTTAAATCAGCTTGATTTTTTTCTTTATTTCTTTTCCCCCATTTATGCCCCTCCTCTGTTTTATTTCTACTTTTTATTTTTTATTTTATTTTTTACTTATTTTACTGTTTCGAACTGCAAATGATTTATGTGGTGTTTATTATAATGTAAATATTTTTAGTGGTATTGGTGATGGTAAATTTTCAAAAGATAGTCATTACTAACTGTGGCCACAGAATCTTTTACTTGATAACTATGCAAATAACTCAGGAATCACAGTTTATGCTTATAGAAAGTTTTATACTCTGTTTCCTTCAGTAAGCGTGGAAATGAAGTAACCAATCCTGCCACGTTAAGGGTAGCAGAACCATATTTCCGGAGAGTGTCCAAATGAAAAGGACACATAATCGTAAAGCAGAAACAGATCAAAATTAGTGAAAGTTAGAAAACAAAAGAATACGTTATTTGTATTCAAATGTAGATATACTGATTCACTTTCAGAGTAAATCTTGGCGTTAATTAGAATGGAAGTTTTATTTGAAGCGTGAGAAAGTTCTATTTTACTTCTTCTCACTTTGATAAATACATAACTATGCGAAAGGCTTTTGTCTTTTCTGATAGCTACTTATTGCTTTTTTTTTTTTTAAAGTTTTTTTTTTTTTTTTAAGATTTTATTTTTTTTTTCCTTTCTCTCCCCAAAGCCCCCCGGTACATAGTTGTGTATTCTTCGTTGTGGGTTCTTCTAGTTGTGGCATGTGGGACGCTGCCTCAGCGTGGTCTGATGAGCAGTGCCATGTCCGCGCCCAGGATTCGAACTAACGAAGCACTGGGCCGCCTGCAGCGGAGCGCGCGAACTTAACCACTCGGCCACGGGGCCAGCCCCTACTACTTATTGCTTTTTAACAAAATATTTCCAACCACATGGTACACATTTGTATAATATCAAATGTATAAGTCTATGTGCGCACAATGTGTGTAAGACACTGTGTTTCAGCGACAAAAGAGGCAGCTAATAAAACAGTTCCATTGATGTATTGCTGGTTCCTCTTCTCCCCCAAGGTTGTGATCATCAGGATAAGCAAATCTCCTGTCTCAGGAATTATTTCATGTCCTCAATGAAAATATAACACTTTTTTTTTCTTGGGAGTTTTGCCTGCTTCTTTTTTTTCTCCTTGGCGTAAGGTAGTATTAGGATATAGAGTCCAACCACACATTTCCTCAGCTTGCACTGATTTTGGGTGAAACGGTGTTAGGTATTGTTTTATGCCCTAAATTTCAGTAAAATCACTCACAAATTGAAAGGACTTACTTTATGAAAAATAAAACAAAAAATAATATAAATGACAGTTTCTATAATCATTTAACCAAAATGTTGTTAGGTAAATATTCCACCCATTAAAACTATAACAAAGATATTTTGATGGAAAACATAATACTTTGAATAAACCTTGACAAGAAATATGTACTTGTGATTGGAAAATACATTCAACTGTGAACCACTTCAGTGGATTTGTTTCTTGTCAGCAATAAAAACATTTCTAGGAAAACTTGTGAGTTAAATTGTTTGGTCTCATACTAGATTATTAAAATTCATATTAAATGACCATGTTAAAGATATAAAAACAACTTCAGTGTAAGTTTTAGAAATTTGTTTTATTTTTACCAGAATTTAGATAACTGTGTGTGAATATGCAGAAACACAGTCTTCAATCACATTTTGCATCCTGAAGGAAGATGAATTATTGGGGCCAGCCTGGTGCAGTAGTGTCTAAGTTCACGTACTCTGCTTCTGCGGCTCAGGGTTCGTGGGTTCAGATCCCAGGCGCAGACTACATACTGCTTGTCAAGCCACACTGTCGTGGCATCCCACATACAAAATAGATGAAGATTGGCACAGATATTAGCTCAGGGACAATCTTCCTTATCGAAATAAAAGATGAATTATGATCTGTAGTATGTTTTCCTTTCTCAATTGTAGGCTTGGAAGAGAATTAAGCACTAATGTCCAAAAGCATCCTTTGTATGAAATGGATCAACTTCTTTCCTAGGCACCATCTTGGGGAGAATTAAGAGAATATTCAAACAAATTGTTTCCTGTGATCTATAGTTCAGGTGAGATTGAGACTGTATACACACACCATGTACCACACATACACATATACCACATAGAGGATGCACGAATCACACACATATGTAATAATACATATACACATATGTATGCACATATATGCAATATACATACACACATGCGTATATGTATCTGTGTGCACACACATGCACATAAATATGTATATATGCATATACATATGCATATATACATACACATATGCATATATACATATATTTTTTCTACATGCGTTGGTACATGTACTTAATAGAATATGGGAACAGAATAGTCATTCTTCAAGTAAAAATAGTTGTATGGTGGTAGTTTGGGGACCTAATGGAAGGGTAGTAATGAATTTTGAACATTGGATTAAGAGTATATAGAGTGTACTGTATAACTAAATAACTCAGAAACTAAATAAAATTCTTTCAGGACAATGTTTGTGATGGTATTAGCTGGATATTAACTAGCCATGTTGCTTTCAGCCAGCTTAAAGATTCTTTGAACACATGGCGGACTATGAAGTTTATTGGATCATTGACTGAGCTAAGAACTATCCATAAAAGTGGACATTATCTCTGTACGGCATCAGCTCTAATGCATACTGTAGGTCGATTGTTCTATGCCGCGCCATGCCACCCCCCACCCCCCATGGCAAGTAGGCTACGTGATCAAAAATGGCAAGGAATGGCTTTGGTTCCATAGGTGGGATGTTCTATAGTGGCTTCGGATGCTCTTTGGGAAATTGTGCGGCTCGATCTTTAGCAGTGAGGCACGTGGTGAGTAGGTTGGGTGCAGTCAAGTTGGGGATCTCTAGGCTGTCTGTGTAATCATGCAAAATGAGTAAAATAATCACCTGCTCCATTGGCCAAAACACTTCTGTTTTTCTAATCAGTCATACAAAAACCCACAAAACAAATATTTTATAATCCACTAAAAGTGAATCTTCTAGTATTTTACTCTGGCAGTAGATTTAAGAAGCTTTGGTGTTTTTAGAAGTTATGGGATATTCAGAAATATGTATGCCAATTCAATTAGCAGACTTTTCCTATACATTTAGACATGCCATAATATTTTAAAGTTGAAAGAAATTTAAAGTGTATTTTCCAGAAAAAAATCTATAATTTTCATTTGCCGGAGTACTTTTTTCAAAGATTTCAGAGTTGCTGAAAGGTGGTTTTCTGAAACTTGTTTTACTGTTCAGATCCAATTTATTTCTGCCACCTGTTATTTTTCTCCCTGGATTTTTTAGAAGCCATTTTTGGACCATTTGATGGTGCTATAATAAAAGCCTCACTTCCTTTGGTGTAATTGACTCTCAGTTTGACAGTTCAGCAAATACACAATGAGAGCCTACTGTGTGCCAAGAGCTGCAATATTTATTTTTCCAAAGAAAATGCTTAAGCCTGAGTGTATGTAACTCTCCATGTGTTTATTTAGGAATATTCTACTTTGTTACTGTGATTATGTTGATAATTTTCCTTTTAAATGATAGGCTTCAAGAAAACAAGAATTTTATCCTTGGGTTTATAGTCCTCTTTTAAGGGTATTTTAGGGTAATCTATTAAAAAAATTATTTTTGAAAGGCCTTTTGCGACAAATTAACATTTTAATACAGACTTTTTGAATATAAAATTATAAATTTCTAAATTTAGTAAGCCATGTCAGTGAGCGTTTTTCTGCTGTATACAGCACTAGATTTAATAGAACTGCTATAACAATTGCAGAATCTGTTTCTCGTTCTGGCATTCCTGTGGCTTTGTTTTTGGTTTTTCAGTCTCCTGAACAACAACCAAATCAGAAAGATTTCCAGAAATGCTTTGAAGGACTTGAAAATTTGCTGTATCTGTAAGTTTCAAGAAAAATCAACAATAACTTAGAGAGTTGATAGATTCTTTTTACCTTTTTGTTGGCTTTAAATAAAGGAATTTTTCATCTTCTTGAAAAGCCCTGTCAACCTTTACACAAAACTCATTTGAACATTTCTAAGCAAAGTCAGTTGTTGCTTTCAACAGATTATTCATCTGAAAACATTTGAATATTTATGCACATTTCTATCTTCCTATCCCTGCCACAGAAATTCCAAATTGGAGAAAATAAAAACAAATCAGGGTCCATCCAACTTTCACATTCAAATTTAATTAATCAGTAATTGTAAAAATGCCATATATCCAAGAGAAGCTTTATGTCAACAACTCAGCCGTCTAAGAACTTTTGAAGCCAGTGAACACATTACAATTAGGAACTTTAATGAACTTGGGTAATAACCTAATTTTGGGAAAATTAGCTCACAAATATGACCATTGACAATTGTGGTGCTCTTTTGAGTTTTATAAGTAAATGAGAATAAAAGTATTTTAAATGACTCCCTGTTTTGACTCAGACACCAATGCCTGCTGATAAACTGAAAGCTGGAAGGTCATGATTGATATTCTTATGTGGAAGCGGCATTCCTGGCTGAGGCCAGTTGAGGCTGGGGCAAAGAGTGTCAAAGGTCCTTGGAAATCATGTAGTTCCACCTTATTTTATGGAGAAAAAAGTGTGGAAGGCTGGAGAAAGAAACCAGAAGGACATTTGTCTAGAAGGAGTGAGGGCCACAACTTTCTTTTTAGAGAACATTACAAAGGTAATTAATGTTTTCACACAAATATGCCCATTTGTGGATTATTAAGCACTCTGTGTAAAAAGTTGAAGTTATTCTTTTAAAGAGAAGATGCTGCTCCAACTGTTTTGCTCCAATTTAATTTATATGATGATCAAAGCATAGCATCTTCCTGAAGCACTAGATTCATACTACATCCTAGCTCAAGAGCCTTATGGCCTCTTGTGTTCAACTGAGATACTCCAGCTAATAAACAAGGCTTTCTACAATTCTTTTCATCACTTAGGCCTAAATTCTTGGCTCCTTCTTAGAATCAGTCCATTCTATTTGCTGTGATAATCACTCATGACTAATCTAACATGCCCAGCAGGTGCATGTCATTTTTAACTTCCTCATGTTAAACATTACTAAGGATCCTTCAAGCTTCTAGCCCGGTGGTGTGAGAAGTCTCCTCCTCACATGTGAAGGAGATTTACCTCCCTGTGTTTCATCCCAATCCAGTGGTTCTGTGATTCTTTACTCATTGACATGGAAAGAGTATCTCTCTTATAGTAAAACAAACATTAATAAACAGCATAACACAAGAACTTTACAACTTTATAAATAATGGCTTAGAAGAAACCTCATTACTAATGCAATACTCAATGAACAAATCTAGTAAAATAATTATTAGCAAGAAATTAATTTTGGTTAAGATGAATGTTGAACATTGCTGTGACTTGGGTCAATTACGTGCACAAGTGCACTATATACTCTGAGTGAGAACAAGGAGGCACTTCACAAAACTTCTAAGCAATGCTCTAGCCAGTTCAGACACTGCTCATTAAGTGAAAGACACAGATCTCTGGGCTTATGTAAGATGTGTGATTTAGGAAGAGGGAAGGATAATTTATAGATGCTCTATTGCACAATAGATTGTGAACACATTCATGCAGCCACTGGAGTAAATCTTTTCATGTTTTTAATAACATTGCCAAATAAGAATGACCTTTCAAGTAAGAGAAGTTCATAGAAAAAGGGAAGGTTGTGGGCCTGAGGACCTATTCAATGCACACACCACTTGTCCAGATTAGGAGAAAATGGAATTCTAAGGTTTAGAAGAAAATGCAGGGTTTAAAGCCATTGAAGATGGCCTAACTTTGCCACTTTGTGTCAACAATACGAACTTGAAGATTAAGCTGACCATGCACTATCGTTCTGTGAGCAAATCCAATGAAAATTCTTGGAGCATACATGAGATCTTTGGGGATGGGATTCACAAATACTGTGCAATATGGTGGTATTCATTAATTTGGTAGTCTGTGAAGACATTGAAATGAGCAGTGTGGGGGGTGCTGGTGTATGAAGATGAAGAGACATGATTAATGGCTATATATGTGTTTGTTTGGGGAATAAACACACACACACTTATAGAACAATGCAGCAGTTTTTGTAATATAAGCACATATAAGGTGTGGTAGTGGCAGAACACAGGCATGACCAATTCTGCCTCCCAATGAGAAGGGCAAGTTAGGCTTCAAATAAGGGAGTTCTTAGTAATTATTTCATCATTGACTAAAGCTAAGAATTATCTGTTAATATTGACATTATCTCAGTTATGACATCAACTCTAATGCATACTGTACTTTTATTGTCTTGCCCTCAGTTGTCCAGAAAAATAAGTACTCACAAATGGTGAGAAAGATAATATACAAAAAGCATTCATGTGGGAAATGTTGAGTTTGAGGGTGGTACACATGGAGTGGAACAGTGGGTGTGGGAGGAAGGATGGAGTGGTCAGACAGAGGTCAGACCAAGAAGGCCTTTTCAGAGCAGTCTAGACTGCATTGTGTTGTGTATGATGAGACCCTGGGGGAATTTATAGGGGAAGGTTATGATCAGCTCTGTGTTTCGGAGACGTCAGCCTGCTCGAGGCAAAGGCTCAGTGGAAGGAAGCTGTGCCCTGAACTGCCGTGCAATGACTCAGCCTGAACACACGCGGCACAGTGGGGCTGCAGAGATGGGGAAGAACTGGAGAGGGATTTTTGATACAGATTTGTTTAATGACTTTATGACAAATGACAGCAAATGTCTGCTCTTCTCATGGAAAATCCCCATTCCTGTCTCAATCCACCCCATAAATTTTCCAGTTCTCACCTTCCATTGTTCTGGGAGCCTTATTTGGCCACTTTCATACTCATACTTTCTTTACATACCTCACACTTCTCCAATTCCTCCACAAATCTTCCATGACCCTAGGTTTTACTTTTTATCCTTTTCTTTGAATCTTTGAATCATTCATAGGATTTACTGTGTAATTTGGCATTTAATTATGCTTAGTATTTATTTCCGCTTCTCGCCCTGTCTCTGTCTCTCTCTCTCTGTGTTGAGTGAGGTCTCCACAGCTGCATACTTGAGAATTGGAGTCTTGTTTGTGTTTCTATCTGGATCATACAAAGTTAAGGACACAACTCTATGCTTCCACCAAACTCGACCCCTCTTCCAACACACGTCTATCTCTGTCTTACCTTTTCAATAAATAGCACTGTTATTCTCTGGGCTGTTTGGCATCATGGTTGGGTTCTTCTTTCCTCATATGCTACTTCAGCACACCCTATTCATTCTACACCTGAAATCATTTCTAATTTGTTCACTTTCCCTATCTTTGCTGCATCCACCCTACTTTAAGGAATCATGATTTCCCTGTTTCATATTCATTTTAATAAAAGTTACACTCCCTGTCTTAGCCTATAAGACCCAGTGTGGTTTTGATCCATAAACACTTGTAAACTAATCTTATGTCTTTACTTCTCTTGCTTTTTATGTTTGACCCATTTTTTTTAATTTCTTCAAACACAGTAAGCATCCCCCTTCACTCCATGGGCCTTCACACAGGCCGTTTAATGGTTTTTCTTGGTGATTATTTTCTATCTGTCTTGTCTCAGCTTTAACGTCATCTCTTCTAGGAATCAACGTAGGCCAATTAACCCTCTCCTTTTTTTATTTATTATAGTGCCATGTTTATTTCATCTACTAAATATACCATGAAAGTTAATGTTTTTTCTCTCATATATTTTTACTTGTTTATTTTCTGATTTTCCCACTGCATTCTGTGAAGGCAAATGGCCATACTTCTCTAATTTATCACGTATCCCGGCATCTATAACCAGCATCTAGAACATAGTAACTGCTTATTAATTATTTGTTGAATAAATAAGAGAGCATAAGATGCTCAATAAGTGCTTAATATTTGACTGATTAATACTCTTAATTATGTTGAGTTCATTATTTCTTGAGAGGGCTGATAATGCCATTAAATGCCTCAGCTTTCTCAGTACCATGTGTCAATCATTTGCTTATATTGTACCTTTTCCCAAAGATCGCAGGTGTTTATGTTACATAAAGTAATTGTGGCAGATGTATATTCAAAAGGCTAATTTTCGCTAGACTAAATAACCTCAGAATTGCAGTTTTGTCCTGCCAAACACAAAGGAGAGCACATATTTTTCTCTAAAACAAAGCATTTCTGAACTCTTCTGAAATTACAACGTGTTTTGGTCTAAAACGTATCATTGATTCCCTTGGGCAAAAACAAATTGAAATGTCTTAGGACAAATTTTGCTTTCAGAGTCACAAGAAAAAGTTGGATTGTTTGAGGATATCTGTGGAAATTGTGGTTCATCCAAGGTTAGCTGAATTTTACACCTGAGATACATTGAGAAATTGAGAGTAAATGTTCCTTTTCTTTGGTTTTGCGGATCAGCAACCGTTAAATTGGTATTCATTAACTGTCCTGGTATTCATTATTATTAACCAAGTTAGAATTAAGCTAATGATAAACTTCAAAATAAAATTTATTTATTTTTACTCATTTATTATTTAGCCATTCAGATAGATGTGTACATCTCATTACTGTTTTAATTTATATTTCCCTAGTGGCTAGTGATGTTAAATATCTTTTGTGTTCTAATTTGCCATCTGCATATCCTCTTCTGTGAAATATCTGTTTCTGTCTTTTGTCCATTTCCTAATTGGATTGTTTGTGTGTGTGTGTGTGTGTGTATTTTTACTGAGTTTTGAGAGTTCTTTACATATTCTAGAGATTAGCCCTTTGTCACATATATGGTTTTCAAATAATTTCTCCCAGTTTATAACTTGTTTTTCATGTTCTTAACAGGGCCTTTCAAAGAGCAAATGTTTTCTTTTTGCTGAACCCGATTAATCAAATTATCCTTTCATGGACTGTGCTTTTGGTGTAAAGTCTAAGAATTCTTTGCCTAGCCACAAATCCAGAAGATTTTCTCCTGATTTTTTCCCTAAAATTGTTAGTTCTAAATTTTACATTTATATCTATGATCCACTTCTTTTTAATTTTTTTATAAGATATGAAACTTACGACATTTCATTTTTTGCCATCAGATTTCCAATTGCTTCAGCACCATTTGTTGAAATCTTTTCTTCTTCTATTGAATTACTTTGCATCTTTGTCAAGAATAAGTTTGGCATATTTCTGGACTGTCTTTTATTATATTGATATGTGTATGTGTGTGTCTACCCCTTTACTATTATGTGGCAAATCTAATCTAGCTATATAATACATTTTGAAGTCAGATAGACTGATTCCTCTTACTTTATTCTTTTTTTCAAAATTGTTTTAGCTATTTTAGTTCCTTTGCCTTTCCATTTAAGATATAAAATAATCTTGTCTATATCTGTAAGAATCATGCTTAGCTTTCAATGGAATTATTTTAAATCTATATGTCAGTTTGGGGACAAATAACATATTTACTCTTTGAGACTTCTAGTCTATGATCTTGGTATGTCTCCATTTATTTAGAGATTTATACCTTCTTTGATTTTTTTATCCACATTTTGTAGTTTTATGCATAAATGTCCTCTATAGGTTTTGTTAAATTTATACCTAAGTATGTCATTTTTCTGAGTGATTTTAAAGGATATTGTATTTTTAATTTTTAGTTTTGTAGTTCACATGTTCATTCCTATAATTTATTAATACAATTGATTTTTGTATTCTCATGTATCCTGTGATGAGTTGATCTATTTTTTAATTCTAGGAGGTACTTTTTGGGGGTAGATTCTTTGGAACTTTCTTCTTAAATAATTGTGTTGTCTGTAAACACAAAGATTTTTATTTTTTTCTTTCTGATCAATATGAATTTTTCCTGCCCTTTTTTCACTGGCTAGATCTTCTACTGCTCTGTTTAATAAGACCAGTGAGAGCAGATGTTCCTGCCTTATTCCTAACCTTAGGGGGAAGGTATATTAGTCAGCGTTCTCCAGAGAAACAGAACCCTTAGGAGATATATATATATATATATATAAAAAGAGAGAGAGAGAGAGACTTATTATGTGTAATAATTATGGAGGTGGAGAAGTCCCACAATTTGTCATCTGCAAATGGAACCCAGGAAAGCCCACTGTAATTCAGTCCAAGTCGGAAGGCCTGAGAACCGTGAAGCCGACGGTGTAAATCCCAGTGCAGTGGCAGGAGAGGATGAGACGACATGTCCCAGCTCAATAGGGAGGCCAAAAAAAGAGGGAAATTCTTCCTTCCTCTATCTTTTGTTCTATTACGATCCTCACAGATTTGATGATGCCCATCCACATTGAGGAGGGCAAACTATTTTACTGAGTCCACTGATTCAAATGCTAATCTTATCTGGAAAAAGCCTCACAGACATACCTAGAAATAATGTTTAATCTGGACACTCCAAGTCCAGTCAAATTGACACAGAATTAATCATCACAAATCCACTCCTTGTCAGGGTGCTACTCATACGCATCTCCTTAAACCATAGCTAATCTTCAAGTAAAGAAAATAGCAAGGTCATAATTCTGCCTAACGTGATACAAGTATCCTGAGTACAACCAAAATGTGCTAACCCCTTCCCCAGAAGAGGAGGTAAAGTCCTTGAGTGATGTTTACTCTTCTCCCTGACACCCTATAACTTAAATACTATGACGGAAGATTAATAATACTTAAATACTATATAGAAAATCAATGCATCTCATGCTATACGATAAAAGAATAAGAAAGGAAAGAAAAATATACCCACATACACACACATTCACAGCAAAATAAAGAGGGAATATTCATTCTAATTACAGTCCACATTTCTGTCACTGACCACATTATTGTAGCTGGCATTCAAACTACCTTCCTCCACCACCCATTCTGTGATTCCCTTTGTCTTAAGCAAGCATCTCAGCTGATTGTGGCTCTTTACCTGGAGAAGTGACCAAAATTTCATTCCTGAAGGGTCTGGGCCATTAATAGTTGCCTGGATTGGATTGTTGTAGCTTTCCATTGATCTTAATCACAAGGCATGTTAATAATAAGAAACGCCCTAAGGGAATTCATATTCTAGACATACTCTTTCTTACCTCCACTGTGGAGTAGCAGTCCAAGTTCCCCTTAGTAGTCAGGGTCAATTACTGAAGCCAACACTCTAATTCCCTTGTTTGCCTGTTGATTCAAAGGCTTGAGGAGTCCAAAGTGGCTGGGTGGCAGTCTTAACTTCAATGGAATCATTGTTGTGACTCTTGATGGAAATATTCCTCCCTCCGGAACTAAGACCTCTTAGGTCAGCAGAGCATAAAGTCATGGGAACAGGAAGCAAAAATTTTGCTACTGGATCACTAGGGGTAATAGTGAGTGGTACCACTTCCATTCCTACTTCTTGATTCCTGGACCCATGAATCCTGGTTATTGGAGAAACAGCACGAAATAGTGGACACTGCTTCAGAGCATATACAGCTCTCTGGAGTATTTTGCTCCAGAGTTGCAAGGTATTGCCACTTAGCAAGTACTGTAACCGGATCCTCAAAAGATCATTCCACCATTCTATCAAGCCTGCTGCTTCAGGATGGTGAGGAACATAGTAAGACCACTGAATTGCATGAGCATGGACCCACTGATGCACTTCTTTTGCTGTGGAGAGAGTTCTCTGATCAGAAGCAATGCTGTGTGGAATACCATGATGGTGGATAAGGCATTCTGTAAGCCCATAGACGGTAGTTTTGGCAGAAGCATTGCATGCAGAGAAGGTAAATCCCTAACTAGAATAAGTGTCTATGCTAGTAAGAACAAAATTCTGCTCCTCTCATGATGGAAGCAATCCAATATAATCAATCTGCTACCAGGTAGTTGTCTGATCAACTCAGGGAATGGTGTCATATCAGGGGTTCCATGTTGGTCTCTGTTGCTGGCAGACTGGGCACTCAGAGGTGTCCATAGCCAGATTGGCCTTAGTGAGTGGAAGTCTATGCTGTCGAGGCCATGCGTAACCTCCATCTCTGCCACCATGGCCATATGGTTCATGAGCCCATTGAGTGAAGACAGGGATGGCTGTGGAAAGATGCTGACTGGTATCCATAGAATGGGTCTTTATATCCAACTGACTATTAAAATCCTCCTCTTCTGAAGTCATCCTTTGGTAAACGTTCACATGAGACACAAATATTTTTACCTTTTTTTTATTCCTTTTTTTATTTTATTTAATTTTTAATTTTTTTTTGAGGAAGATTAGCTCTGAGCTAACTACTGCCAATCTTCCTCTTTTTGCTGAGGAAGACTGGCCCTGAGCTAGCATCCATGCCCATCTTTCTCTACTTTATATGTGGGGCCCCTGCCACAGCATGGCTTGACAAGCGGTGCATAGGCCTCTGCACCTGGGATCCGAAGAGGCGAATCCCAGGCCGCCAAAGTGGAGTAGGTGAACTTAACCGCTGTGTCATCAGGCCGGCCCCTATTTTTATGTTTTTGAGATTCAGAAAAGTTTATCTGCCTATCTCTCCCTCAAGTTTCCTTGTCACCAATTTTCCAATCATATTCCTTCCGAAAATCTGGCTATCCAGTCAAATCATTGGCCATAGCCCATGAATTGGTCTACATTAGTACATCTGGCCATTTTTCCTTCCAAGTAAAGTGAACAACTAGTGAAGTTCTTTCCACTGGGAGGATTGCCTCTCACCTCTGTTTGTCAGGGATGTCCCAGAGAGGGACTATAGTGTGGCAGCTGTCCACTTTTGCATGGTGTCTGCATATTGCTCAGACCATCTGTAATTGAGGCCTGAGTCCTCTCTTTCTCTGCCAACTGATCTTAGATAACTCCCCATGAGGACACAGGTACAGGCTGGGAGAGAGAAGGCAGTGTAGCAGGAGTAGGGACCATGGGCATTTGGGCCACTCCTTTCCTTGCGCCTTTAGGGCCTGCTTGGGCCTGATCACGTATATACCATTTCCATTTGAGGATAGAGTGTTGCTGTGCATGTCCAACTTCATGACCTGGAAGGTCACATAACACCAAGATCATGTCACATTAACTTGGCAGTCTATGGTTAAGTGTTCAGTCTCTACTAAGGCCCAGTAGCAGGCCAAGCTCTCTCTCTCAAAGGGAGAGTAGTTAGATCTTTTGTTATAGTCCCACAAGTTCCTGAGACTGTACATTTTTTTTAAGTTTACACTCTCCCTGTTGTTCAGATTGGGTAAATTCTGTTGTTCTCCCTTCAACTTCACTGCTTCTTTCTTCTATTCCCTCCATTTTTCTGTTGAATTATTCATTGAGTTTTTTAATTTCAGTTATATATGTATTTTTAAGTTCTATACTTTTTATTTGGATCTTTTTTATATTTTTTATTTGTTGACTGAGATGTTCTATTTTTTTATTTGTTTCCTGCTTGTTTGTAATTGCTTACTAAAGAATTTTTATGATGACTCTTAAAATATCTATCATATAATTCTAACATCCCCATCATCTCACTGTTGGCATCTGTGTTAGTTGATTAGGGCTGCCAGAACAAAGTACCACAGACTGGGGGGCTTAAAGAACAGAAATGTATTTTCTCACAGTTCTAGAGGCAAGAAGTCCAAGATCAAGGTGTTGACAGGGTTGCTTTCTTCTAAGGGTCCCTCTGCTTGGCTTATAGATGGCCATGTTCTCTCTAGGTCTTCCAATGGTCTTCCCTCTTTGTCTATATCCTATCTCCTCTTCTTAGAAGAACACTAGTCTTATTGGATTAGGGATGACCCTAATGACCTCATTTTATCTTAATTACCTCTTTAAAGAACTTATCTTCAAATACAGTTACATGTGGAGGTAGTGTGGGTTAAGACCTTGGCATATGAATTTGGCAGGGGGAGGGCACAACACAATTTAGTCTATGGTAGCATTTATTTATTGTCTTTTTTCATTTAGTTCGAGAGCTTCCTGGTTCTTGTCATGGCGAGTGATATTTGGTCAAAACCTAGACCTTTTGGGTATTATGTTAAGAGACTCTGGATCTTATTCAAGTCTTCTGTTTTAGCTGACTTCCGCTCTGTTAAGGAAGAAGTAGGGGGAGGTAGAAGTCCATGTTCCCCACTTGGCCTCCATTGATATCCAAGTGGTAGTGGGACTCCTTGTTACTGTTACGCAGAGTTGGGAGTTCTGCCTCTCCGCTAGGCCTTCACTGGTATGTTCCTTGCTGAGAGGGGTATAAATGCTTCCTTATGGCTCCTGCTGCCCTACACTGACATCAAGTAGCAGGAGTGGCTTCATTACTGCTTTATGGTAGTAAAAGTACTGACTGTACACTTGGCCTTCTCTGATTCCACTCCAAGGGACAGCTCTGGGGATGGAGGTCTAGTTGTCTTATGTGGTCTCTACTGACACCTCAGGGTGGGCTTCAATGTTATTGCTGTTTGGGAATGAGTGTCCCAGCTCTCTACTTTACTTTCTCTGACAATACTGCTATGGGGATATTGGGTGCCTCATTAGACTCCCTCAGGGGCTTTTGCTGGCATGGGCATGGATGGAGACACAGATTGTTCTGTGGTGCTTGGCTGGAGTAGAGTGGTTATTTTCCAAGTTTTCTGTCCTGTTAGACTTCCCCATTCCCATATTTATAGTGACTTTTTATTGTCAGCATTTATTTACATCTCCTGGTTTTTGGCTATTCAGCTCCAAGCCTGTAATAAATGAGCAAAGAAAGGCCAGAAACTCCCTACTCTGTCATTTCTTGGGGCCCGAGGTTCTTAGCAAATTTTCCTTCTCTGTACCTTTCAGAATCTTCCTGTGTTTGTTGTATATGTAATGCCATTTGTAGAACTTTTTCATCATCCCAAACAGAAACTCTACTCATTAAACGGTAACTTCCCATTTCTCCCTCTCCCAGCCCCTGGTAACCTCTATTCTAGTTTATGTCTCTATCAATTAGCCTATTTTAGGTACCTCATATGAGTGGCTTATTTCACTTACCATGTTGTTTTCAAGTTTTATTTATGTCGTAGCATGTATCAGAATTCCATTCTTTTGAAAGGCTCAATAATATTCCATTGAATGGATATACTACATTTTATTTCTGTTCACCTGTTGATGGGAATTCAGGTTGTTTCTATCTTTTGGGTATTGTGAATAATGCTACTATGAACACTGCTATGTGTGGATCTGTTTGAGTCCCTGCTTTCAGTTCCTTGGGGTATATAATAGAAGCAGAATTGCAAATTTCTTTTTATGCAATCACTTATTCATTGATTACTTTCAATAATTTACATATTCACTCATTTATTCAACACTTTCATGATCATCATTCATTTACCAAACACTATACTCATGTTAATGTTCAATATCTTACCGTTACATAGTGTCTGACAGACTATTTTTACCAATCTTTCATTGATTCTTCACAATAGACTTATGATTTGCTGTACTAATATCCTAACTCCATAAATAAGGAATATATCTTTATAAGCTTAATTTTCTAGTAGCTCTAGCACTAAGTCCAGACTCACAGTTCTGCTTTCTAATTTTGGGCCCAATACTCCTTTGGTTGACAAGCTTGAAATATTTAAGCAAAGATGAGATTATCATTTGAGGATAATGTTCTAAAAACATGCTCTGTAACTCAAAACTCCAGAAAATTTTCCATTATAATGAATCTTGTAGATTATTTGTAGGTAATTTTCTAATATTTTAAGCATTATTTTAGCTTGTTTTATTTTTACAATCAAAACAATGTCTCTGGAAATGGCACTATCAGCAATGTACTTAGTTTGAATGACGTGTAAATATTTAGTGAAGCATATCAACATAAATTTTATGAATTCATTAACTTTGAATATATATCTGTTATCTAAAAATATTTTTTTGTAATCTGTGAAGATGTTTTTAAGCTGATCACTATATTCTTGGAGCTTATCTCTGGTAATATGATAATACCTTATTTCCAAAATGAATAAATGTTGATCAAAAATGATGATTTAAGTCCTTGGCTCTGATTGTTATAGAGCTGGAATAAATTTGTTATTGAAAAGCCGAATTTGAATCCCAAGTGAAAATATTTCTGGAATATTTAATATGTGTTAATAAATAGAATTTTACTCTCAGTGATTTAAATTATATGGCAATTTTTTTCAAAAAAAGGCAGATAAATGATATAATTTTCAATTTCACTTTTCTATTACTGTTTAGGATCTCTGGATTATTACACTCTGAAGTAATACAGAATAGAAGTATAGGAGAAACTTTAGTCTGTCCCCAAATATAATGAGAATAGAAATGTCTTCAGCATGAACTTTGCCCATTTAAAGACTACTGCATATGCATCACTTATTTTAGTTGTAAAACAAACCTACTACTTGACCCGCATTCCAGTAGTTCCCCCTTATCCACGGGGCATACATTCCAAGACCCTCTGTGGATGCCTGAAACCATGGATGGTACTGAACCATATATATGCTATGTTTTTTCTTTACATACACAACTATGATAATTTATGTTTAATTTATAAATTAAGCACAGTAAGAGATTAATAACAATAATAGAGTAAAACAATTATAACAATATACTGTAATGTTACCATAGATTTTAACAATCTCAACATACGATCTTTTTCTTTCCTTAAGTCGAGAACTTACCTTTTCACTTACAGGAATCATTTTCTGCCTTCTCTTTGGCATGTTTGAATTCCTAGCATCACTACTCGTGCATTTTGAGGCCATTATTAAGTAAAATAAGGGTGGCTTGAACACAAGCACTGTGATAACTTGAGAGATGATCTGAAAACCTAGATGGCTACTAAGTGGCTAATGGATGGGTAGCGAATACAGCATGGATGCAATAGACAAGGGGATGATTCGCATCTTGGGTGGGATGGAGCTGGATGGCATGAGATTTCGTCACTATTCAGAATGACTCACAATTTAAAACAAAAATTGTTTATTTCTGGAGTTTCTCATTTAATATTTTCAGACCCAATTGACTGCAGGTAACTGAAACCATTAAAAGCAAAACCACAGATAAGGGGGAACTGCTGTAACTCTAGTTTGAATATTAAAATTACTCAATGAGTAAAATGTGATATTATGGTATGAATATCCACCACTGTTAGTAGAAAAACATATTTGAATAGTGGGGAAAGGGACAGGAGATGGCTTTTCATGGTGGTAATTTTTAAAATTCAAAGCTTCAGGTTTCATGGGTTTTCATGTTGCCTGAAGACATTACTGTGAAGAATTCAGAGATGAGGAAGATGAGGAGGGAATCACAGAAGAAAAAAATGAAGGCTTTTCTTTGTCCTTTTCTTTTTTTTGGGTAAACATAACGTCAGTTTAGATTCTCTTGGCTGCAATAGAACAAAACAAGAAAACAAACAAATAGTGAAACCGCTCAGCCAGGCATAAATTTGTGGAGGCGATGCTCGTCTCAGCCTGGTTTAATCCAACTGCTCTAAGTATTATACCGAGCTTAGTTTCTCTGCATCTCTCAAGTCGACTGTCTTTTAGGTTTAGTTCATCCTTAAACTCTACCTGGTGGACCCTGACTTCATGTTTCCTCCTTGACTTAGCAAAATTTCTGTGCCAGAACTTTCACACCACCTTATGGAGGGAAAAGAGTGAGTCTCTTCTGTTGACTCCCAAGGAAGACAGACAAAGTTGTTTTGATGTATGAGAAGGCCAGAAATGTTTCCTCGTATTTCACTGGCTCATGTCTTTCCTGCAGCCAGTCACTGTGTCCAGAAGAATGGGATGAGTCACTGACTTACACCCCTGGGTGTAAGCAACCTAACTAAGACATGGGGAGGTTGATTTCACCAAAGCCATCCCATGGCTGTTTGATGCTGCTGCTAGAAGGAAGCAGATGGATGGGTGCTGGGCAGTAAAAGCACATACAAAAAATTGTGCCGAGGGGCCTGCCCCGTGGCCGAGTGCTTAAGTTCACGTGCTTTGCTTTGGTGGCCCAGGGTTTCACCAGTTTGGATCCTGGGTGAGGACATGGCACCGCTCATCAGGCCATGCTGAGGCGGCATCCTACATGCCACAACTAGAAGGACCCACAACTAAAGATATGCAACTATGTCCCAGAGGGCTTTGGGGAGAAAAAAGGAAAAATAAAGTCTTAAAAAAAATTGTGCCGTTTTCTATAAAGCATCCAAAGACACTATTTACTGGGCAAATATCTTAACTCTTTTTTAGTGAAACTTTCTCAAGTCAGGCTCTTTGGAGAAATGTTATGATGACGTTTCTCTGATTTCTCCAATTACTGGAGAAAAATATTGCTTTAGAGAATTAAATTAGTTTTCAGCTTTACTAGAGCAATTACTTTGATTTTGGACCTAGATATCTTACTTAAATAGGATAATCTCCTTTTAAAAGAGTCTAAAATAGTCTATTGGTTTGAAAAAGTTATGATTAATGCATATGCTAATAAAAACAATCTCATAAATATTCATTAGCCCAAAAGTTTGAAGTTAATGTTACTTTTAGATAACATTTCTCATCATGGAATAATTCCTAGTCCTTCCCTGAAGGTTATTAATTAATACTAAGTTGTCTTACTTTTAAGTAGAGAAAAAGTTTATTTGCCTTCATAAAGACACATACAATTTTCATGTTTGCTTAAAAACAGTGTGTATCTCTGTGTGTGCATCATAAAATCCTTGAAAGGACTAAAATGTGTGTATAATTTTATCTCATAAGCATCCTAATCTTTTTATTTTCCCTCAAAATTTTAATTTGAAAATTTATAGGCAACAGAGAAGTTGAATACCTATATACCCTCCAAATTAACTAAAAATTCCAACATTTACCTTATATATTTTTATGTATAATGTATTTTAACTAAACCATATGAAGATAAGTTGTACCCATCCTTTAGTACCAAACAACTATAAACCTCAATTCCAACTACTTGATAAGTCTTGTCAACAAATAGAAAATAGTTACATATATGGTAGATATTAAAACAATTATATCAATAATCATTTATGTAAATGGTCTAAATATAGAAATTAAAAGGAAGACAATGTTTGAATAGATTAAAAAAATAACCAGCTCATGTTGCCCATAAGAAACCCACTTTAAATATAAAACACATTTATATTAAAAGTAAAATGATAGAGATATACCATGCTGACACATATTAAAAGAAAACTAGAGTAACTATATCAATTTCAGACAAAGCAGACTTCAGAACAAGGAAAATTATAAGGGATAAAAAGAGGATTGTTATATCATGGTAAAGGAGATTGGTTCTCCTAAAAAGATATAACAATCTTGAATGTGTATGCACCTAACAGGAGAGCATCATATTTTGAGCAAAAATTGATAGAATTCAAAGGAGAAGTAGACTAATCCACTATTATAGTTGGAGACTTCAACACCTCTCTGTGAGTAATTGACAGATCCAGAAGGCAAAAAATCAGTAAGGACACAGTTGAATTGAACAGCACCACCAATCAACTAGATCTAATTGACACTTACGGAATACTCCATCCAACAACAGCAGAACACACATTTTTCTCAAGCTCACATGGTACATTCACCAAGACAGACTACATTTTAGGCCATAAAACACAACTCAGCAAATTTAAAATAATAGAAATCATTCAAAGTATGTTCTTAGACAACAATGAATTTAAACTAGAAAGCAATAACAGAAAGATAGCTGGAATATCCAAAATATTTGGAAGTTAAACAACAAACTCCTAAATAAGACATAGCTCACAGAAGTCTTAAGAGAATTTAAAAATATTTTCAACTGAATGAAAATATGAATTATCAAAATTTGTTGAATGCAGTGAAAGCAGTGCTTAGAGGGAAATTTATAGCATCGGATGCATATTTTAAAAAAGGAGAAAGATCAATAATCTAAGCTTTCACCTTAGAAAACTAAAGAAAGAAAAGCAATATAAACTTAAAGCAAGCAGAAGAAAAGAAATAATAAAAATTAGATCAGAAACCAATGAAATTGAAAACAGGAAAGCAATAGAGAAAACCAAAAGCTGATTCTATGCAAAGATCAATAAAGTTGATAAACTTCTAGCCAGGATAATAAAGAAGGAAAGAGACAAGACACAAATTACTGATATCGTAAATGAAAATGGGACCATCTCTACTGATCCTATGGGCATTAAAATGATAGTAAAGGATTATTGTGAACAACCCTATAGCATCAAATTTGATAACTTAGATGAAATGAATCAAATCCTTGAAAGACACAATCTACCAAAATTTACTCAAGGAGAAGTAGATAATCTGTTAAACCAAACATTTAAAGAAGATATGATAGCAATTTTCTACAATTTCTTCCATAAAATAGAAGCAGAGAGAATACTTCCTAACGCATTCCATGAGGCCAGCATAACCCTAATACCAAAGCCAGATGAAGACATTACAACAAAGGGAAGCCACAGACCAATATCTCTCATAAAACTACATGCAAAAATATTGAACAAAATATTAGTTAATCAAATTCAAATGTACACCCCAACCAAGTGAGATTTGTCTCAGGTATGCAAGGCTGGCTCAACATTTGAAAATCAATTAATGTAATCCACCACATCAATAGGCTGGAGAATAAAAATCATATAATCATATCAATAAATGCATAAAAAGCATTTGACAAAATTCAACACCCATGGTAAAAATTTAACACTCATGATAAAATCTCTGAGCAAATTGAGAATAGAGGAATCTTCTTCACCTTGATAAAGAACATCTACAAAAAACCGTATGGCTAACATCATACATAATAAGGAAAAACTAGATACTTTCCCCCTAAGAGTGGGAATAAGGCAAAGATGATCCCTCTCACCACTACTCACCATCATGCTGGAAATCCTTGCTAACGCAATTCAGACAAGAAAAGGAAATAAAAGGTTTATAGATTGGGCAGGAAGAAATAAAATTGTATTTATTCTCAGATGACAAGATTATCTGTGTACAAAATCCCGAAGAATCAACAACAAAAAACCCCTACAACTAATAAACAGTTATAACAAGATTGTAAGATTCAAGGTTAATATACAAAAGTCAATTGCTTTCCTATATGCTAGCCAGCGGGAGACCCTTCAAACTAACTCCTTTGTTCTTTTGACATGATCCCATTAAACTTGGAGCACTTCTTCTATTGCTTTCTGTCAAGCATGGTATGTTATATGCTTTTGCTGCCCCAGACCTGGAAGCAGTAATTTCTTCAAAGAGCCTGATTTGCTCTAGTAGAAAATAGCATTTGAAAGCAAGATCTGGATATCAGGTGTCCTTATTTGAGTAGGAGGTGAATAACTGCAGGATCTTGCAGTAGACAGAATTAAGAAATGGTTTTCTAAATTGTGACTTTATATTTATATTTTCAATTCAAACTTAGTAGCAGCAAATTATTACAGTCACTACAAAAAACAGTAGGGAAGTATCTCAAAAAATTAAAAATAGAACTACCATATGATCCAGCTGTCCCACTGAGGGGTGTGTAGCCAAAGAAACTGAGATCAGGATCTTGAAGACTGATTGTTCTTACTTTCTCTTTTCGACATTTGTATGCAATTTTTCTTAGAGTGATTGTCTTGGTACACAATATCTTGGTACTTCAAAATCTTGGTGCTAATTTATCTTACAGTAAATATTTTTTTAATTAAAATAACCATCTAGCTACTAAAATTAAACATATTAAGTTTAAAATTTCTTTTTATGTTCATTTTTTCACATAGAAAATATTCTATTTAGAGTGTAAAGAGTTGGAGCACTTTGCTCGAATTTTCTTGAAATTAATATTTTCTCTTTTTATATTATCAATTTTGTATGCAGTAAATTCTATTACTTTTCTATTTTTATTCCATTCTAACTTTGCATTTTATTTTTTATTTAGTTATATATTTGAACGTGTTAATTATTAACATGCATTAAAAATATACCCAGAGATGACTTGATTACATCCATTTTTCTCATTTTTTATGGCTTTGTCGTACTCCATTGCGTGACTGTATCATAGTTTATCAGTCAGATCCTACTGACAAACATTTGAGTAGTTTTCAGTAATTTACTATTTTAGAAAATTATCAAATGATCTTGTGCATATGTTGTTTTTATTTGTAGAGGATTATCTTTAGCTCTAGAAATGAGATTACTGTGTCAAAGGGTCCATGTATATGTAAATTTTTTGTATATTGCCAAATTCCTTTCCCTGAGAGTGTGCCATTTTTCATTCTCACTAGCAATGCATGACAGTGCCTATTCCCAAGAATCTCAACCACAGATTATGTTGACAGGATTAAGGATTTTTTTCCTCAGGCTGATAGGTTAGAAATGATGTCTTGGTATAGTTTTAATTTCCATTGCTCTTATTATGAGTGTAGTTTAATATCTTTTCAAATGTTTGAGTTATTTTTGTATCTTTTAAATGTATGCTGTTTGATGATGGCTTTTGCCCATTTTACAATTGCGTTTTTGTTTTTCTTCTCAAATTTTGATTCTGTGATGTTAGTTCTTGATATTTTCCCTTCTTCTTTTGACTTGGATATGCAATTTTTTGTCATGTAAATTTGATTATTTTCTAAAATTTATCATTTTCGTATTGTTTCTGAATTTTGAGTCATAGTTAGAAAGGCTTTTCCCCACCCCGTTAAATAAAAGACTTCACATTTTCTCAATACCAATTATTTAAAAATGAATCTTTATTATATACTAAATTTACATATGTAGTTAGTTCTACTGCTGGACCTTGTACTTTTTTTCCCCATTGGACTGTTCATGTCATGTGCCAACACCACACTGGTTTAATTATAGAGGCTTTATTGAGTGTTTTAAATACGTGTTATGGCTTGTCTCCTTCTGCTCTTCTTTGTTAGAGCGCATCTAGCTATTCCTGCTTGTTTATTTTTCCAAATGAACTTTAGAATCAACCAATAAACCTCTACGAAAAATAAAAAATGTGTTGCTGTTTTTATTGGGATCATATTAAATGTACATATTAACTGGGGAAAACGGTATATTTTGGTTTTGAGACACTTATCCAAGATGTTTTTCCATTTGCTTTAATTCCTCTTATGTAAGTTTGAGTACTTCTAGTTGGTTTTTTTTTTTACTATATATGTGGAGTATTCTTTTCTATTATATCCTTTAGTTGGTTTTATTTTGTATACAAAAAGGCCATTGATATTATATGTCAATTTTATATTTTGTAATCTTACTAAATTCTCATAATTGTAATAATTATGGCATTGATTCTTCTGCAGTTTTCAGGCATTCTATCATAGCATCTGGAAAGACAGCCAGCTATCAGTGTAGATTTTTTCAGTATTTAAGAAGAGAATTATAACATTGCTGAGAACTATTAAATGGTGAATTTAGTTTGCTAATATTTTTATTAATTTTGCATTGATATTCATAAGTAAGGTTAGTTTATTCAGTTTTTCTCAAGTTTAGATATTACTTATTATATTGCATATTATAAAGATATAATATTTGATTTGAGTAACAGATGACTAAATATGAGGGTAGAGAAGAGGGCTTTGGATGGTTTATTTTGTTTCTTAATTCAAGATCACACCCTTCTGCTGACATGGTGACGCACAAGTTCTTTAATAAATACAGCCTTTTCTGATGTGTCTAGATTCTATGGTACGATCTTAATTCTGTCGGACCCTCAATTTTGGCTTCTTGCTCTCTTCTTTCCTTTTAATGCCAATCCTTCACAAGACAGCTCGTCCATGTAAGGTGCCTCCTCCTATTCACTTTCCCAGTCCTTTCCTTCAATTCCCCAGGAACTGGGGCTCTGAGCACCCAGAGCACAGACTGGTTTCCATCAGGATGCTACTCTCAGTTTTTCCTGTTCCACGGGCTCCTCCTGCCCCTTGGTCTGTGAAATCCTCTCCTGACCATCCACAGTAGATTCTGGAGCTGACTTTGTTGGTTTTAGCATTTCCTCCACTTAAACATAAATGACGTTACCAATATTCTCTTTCTCATAGTTGTGGCATATGTTGTGTTCTGACTGATTTGTTTTTTCCTCTTCGTTGAACTGTATGGTTTTCAGGGATGCGTGGAGAGATTCGAGTTCAGGTGGTCAGCATTATACCACAGGAGACTGGAAGTTCTCTTACTGGTGTTAACATAAGTCGCCGTATAGCTTGAAGTTCTGTTATATTGATTTAACCAACCTGTGCAGATTTAACTGCGGAAGGTCTATTTGCTTCTTTTTTCTCTATTATCTGGTCACTTTTTCTATATCATTTTCTATAAAAGAAGAGTCTAAAATGATCTGCATATTTGAGACAAAATATTATGGGAAATTTTCAGTTTTGAGACCCCTCAATGAATATTTGATAATTTAGTTTAATCTTTAGGAAAAAATTCATCATTGTTTAAATATAAAAATAATTTTTAAAAAACCTGTTGAGGTCTTGACACACATCTCTATAGAAATTGGGCCAATTCTTTAGTGCCTCAAGCTGATACCCCAAAAGTAATGTGGTTCCTTGACATTCTAATGGTCTGAGGTTCCTTACAGGGAGGTGTACCTGAATCCCCTGGAGGACATTTACAAAGTGCTTTTACCTGGCTTGTACCCCTGGACTAGAGGGTCTTAGCTTTGCTGCATGTTATTATCACCTGTGGAGTTCTGAAGACTCCCAATGCTCGTACCACATGCCAGACTCGTTATTAAGTCAGAGTTTGTAAAGTCAGGGTCTCAGACGTCAGTCTAAGGCCTGAGGTAGAGCTCAAAATAATGTCTTAGAAATACTATTGACTCTCATTTCTATATGCTGATTCACATATATCCACAGTTGAGAGCCACCAGTGGTTTTTGAGATGACAGCTCAATGCTCTTTACAACCTATTTGAAGAAACGTGGTTCTAAAAAATTCTTTTTCTTGCCATCCTAACATGTAGCTATATTTTTGAGACTTTTGGTCAAAGCAGGATCTGCCATAGTACCAAATAATGCTGAGGAAAAGATCTTCAGTTAGATGTAAATCCCCACTGCTCTGAGAAACTTACAGCAGTTCTAATCTGCAGGAAGAGAAAGTAGTTTGGAAATTCCAAAGCTTCACTAACAAGGTTTAGAGAGCAGTCCTTCCTTCATTTACAGCTGGAATTGTGATTGCTATGGTTTCTAAGTCATCTGCAGATGGCCAGCATGAGAATCATCTGGGAAACTTGTTAAACATGCAGTTTCCTAGACCTTACCCCAAGAGAAGTGGATTGAATAGGTTTTTGGGTGTGCTCAGGAATCAATGTTTTTAACAAACTATGGGGTGATTCTGATGCACTCACAATAACTGTGAATGTAGCCTATGCAAGGGCACATCCCAAAAGAACTTGATGGAAAGTTCAGGAATTCTGGTTACCTCAAGCCCCCAGAGGCATAAGTAGAAAAGATCCAGAGTTTCACCTTCATGACATTCACAAAAGCTGTAGAGATTTTGAAATGAAATAACTTTGCCACCCTACGTTGAAGAAAAACAGACATAGAAAACTTCATGTGTTACATAAGCTGTTTCCATCAAATCTTTTGGTCAGACTTGTTATATCATGTGCTTGTAAACCTGTTTACAGTGTCCTTTCCTGTAGATGTTCAGCAGCAGCCATGGGAGAACTGAAGTACATCTTATGGATTTGTTAATATGTTTTATCCCCTTTCTGATGAGTCCTATGGTGATACTTGCCAGCTTTGCAAATGCAACTCCTCACTCAGTATATTCAGTATGATAGAATGGATTTTAAAAAATTGTTATAGTCAAACTTTTCTTTTTCTCAGAGAAGCTGCTATTCGGTACACATGGCTTTGTTAATCATTGGTTTTCCACAATCACTCCAAGTTTTAGAGTCTAAGGCAGGTATTCTTATTATTTGGATCAAAGATCCCTTTGCGAGGCTGAGGAGTGCCTGGGAACTCTCTTACCCAGACAACTGAGCTTATTTAAATGAAATCCAAGTTTCCATATATCTTTAGGAACTTTACTAACATCCCAAAACTTCTTAGGTCCACACTGCAGTTTAAAAAGTCCTGATCTAGGATGTGTGATATCTATACTAATGTATAATTTAATAGGATTTTATATGTTTTCCAGGTACCTGTACAAGAATGATATTCGTGCACTAGATAAGCAAACGTTTAAAGGACTCATATCCTTGGAACAGCTGTAAGTAATAAAATCTTGCTTATTGAATCATTGATGGTTATGGCTCAAATAGAAGCTTTTTAAATGCCATTATGTGATAGTTGAACAATTATTTTCAGCTTTGTTATGCAGCTTGAATGACTGAATATTCTGTCATTAGTTGGATAAAAATCAGAGTGGACGATCAAGATAATGGCAGGAAGTCAGACTTCAGCTGGAATCCCAGCTCTGGCACTTAATGGTTGTGTGCCGTTGGGCCAGTTGCTCCCCGTCCTCCACCGCCTGAGCCTCTGCTTCCAAATCTCTTGAAATGCAGCTGTCTCTGCTGCGAGGACTGAGATATTGCATGCAAAGAGACTGGTTTGTCCCTTGACAAAAAATAGGCATTTTATAGAACGTAATTGATAGTTTTGATTATTATTAAATTATGAAACATGTTTATAGACATTTAACTGATGTAGCAACTCCCAGAACATGAAATCTAATCTCTCATTTTACAAATGATAAAACCAAATCTCATGTTAATTAAGTGACTTGCCTAAGATTAAAAGTCTGTGGCATTATTATTATAACCTAGACCTCCTGATTTCTACCTTAGTGCATTTTACAGCATTTGACACCTTACTGCTGGTTTCAAAATAAGCTTGAAATCCCATAAACCTTAGATTCCCTTGTCAGAATTTCCATGTGAGATATGAGTTCCTAATATGAAAAAGTCATGTTATGTAGTTACACTGCTCCCAAACTACAATTTGATGTTTTATTCAGAGATTTCTCTCAATTATTAGTGTCAGTGATATAATATTAATTAGATATTTGAAGAGACTTTCTCCTATTGATGACAAGCTATGGGGTATTTTTAAGTTCAGATCTGTAGAATGCTCTTTGATTTTTAATTAATAGAACTCTTAAATACCAGAAGCCTTTAACTCCCAACTTTCTATCTTCAATGTGGCTTCTTAATTTCAAAAAAACTATTTGCAATTATTTTTATGACAAATACGCATCTATAACAATCCAAAAAATCTGGATTTCTTTTTTTCCTGGAAGGCCAAAGTGTTAGGTTATAGTATCAAAATATGATCGGTCAATCAAATATGTTTTAAAAAATCTTCATTGCCTCTGTCTACTTTTCCCCTTATTAATTTTTTTACATGACTAATGAGCCATCCCTGTGACAAAGTGTGCTCCTTCATCGTTTTCCTGTATTATTTTAAGTTGTGTAATATCTTAGGTAATTTTTACCATATTGCAGAATCATCACAAAAAACAATTAATTATAAATTCTTTAATAACAACAGCAAACAAAACCCTTATCGCTGTCATGTGGTTTTCATCAAATATATTTACAGATGGTTTATAAAAAATTAGCATATTAAAAGTTCTCATTCTCATTTAAAATGCAAACAGTTCTCATTGGTAAGTAGTTTATAGTCTGATAATAATTACTGGCCTTACTAATATTGAGTAATGTTAATGTTTATAGCCATGGAAACAGGCATTTCTGCTTTCTATTTTTAAAGCATGATTCTGGGCTCTTGTGAATCACTATTCAAAGAGGATTTTCAGTATCCAAAAATGTAATCTCTAATCCTTGGAATTTTTCATAATTTTAATCATAGCTCTTAAAGCCAATTTTGTTTCAGTATATCCTGGCAAAACTAAAGCAGAACTTGAGATGCCTAAGATAATTTTTCCTTAAGATATATTTACGTTGCCTTTCTTTTATTGATTCTTATTGTACATAATCCTTTTTGGATTAAATTTCCTTTCGAGGAAGCCAGAGATACATGATAGATGCTTGCACAGCCTCAAAAACAGTAGGGCATTGTGATGCCAATTCTGCTACTGATGTGATTGTTAACAATTAGTGTAAAAATATACTTTTTGATTTTCCTATAGTCTTTAAAGACAGTTTTTGACCCAAAAAAGTGGGAATGAGAAGTGAAGAAGGATATTGAGGAAGGATTTATTAGCTTAATTCTTTTTATGACCTTTTTGTTAATTGATAATTTGACAAACTACATACTTTTTTAAAACCACTACATTGAGGCATAATTAACAAACAAAAGCCTGTGCATATTTAGTGTATGCAACTTGATAACCATCACCACAATCTATGCCATAAACATATCCATCACCTCCAAGAGTTCCCTCTCATCCTCTTTGTTTATTACTGTTATTATTATTATTGATAAGAACACTTGAGATAAGATTTACCCTCTGAGCAAATTTTTAAGTATAAAATACAGTCTGAAGTCCTAAAATTATAAAACTACTAGAACAAAACAGAGGAAATCTTGACATTGGTCTTGGTAATGATTTTTTGGATATGACACCAAAAGCACAGGCAACAAAAGCAAAAATAGACACTTAGAGCTGCATCAAATTAGAAAGCTTCTGCACAGCAGAGGAAACCATCAACAAAATGAAAAGTCAACCGATGGAATTGGAGAAAATATTTGCAAACACATATCTGATAAATCCAAATTATATATGGAACTCCTACAATTCAACAACCAAATCACCCAAGTAAAAAAATAGGTGAAAGACCTGAATAAATATTTTTCTGAAGAAGACATACAAATGGCCAACAGGTATATGAAAACGTGCTCTACATCACTAATCATCAAGAAATACAAACTAAAACCACGATGAGAAGCCACCCCTCACACCAGTTAGGATGGGTATTGTTAAAAAAAAAAAAAAGATAAGTGTTGGTGAGGGTGTAGAGGAAAGGGAGCCCCTTGTGCACTGCTGGTGGGGATGTAAACTGGTGCAGACACTTTGGAAAAGGCATGGAAGTTCCTCCAAAAATTAAAACTTGAACAACCGTATGATCCACTTCTGAGAATATATCCAGAGGAATTGAAATCAGGATCTCAAAGAGATACCTGCAATCCTGGTTCATTGCAGCATTGTTCACAATAGCCAAGACATGGAAGCAGTCTATCTGTGACTGAGATGTGTGGATAAAGAAAATGTGATATATACACATAGTTTACTTATTTTGGCTTAAAAAGAAGGAAATCCTGTGATTTGCGATGACGTGGATGAATTTGGAGGACATTATGCTAAATGAAATAAGCCAGACACAGAAGGACAAATGCTACATGATACTACTTATAAGATGAATCTGAAATAGTCATACTCATAGAAGCACAGAGTAGAGCAGTGCTTGCCAGGGGCTGGGGGAAGAGGGAAATGGAGAGGTATTAATCAAAGGGTACAAAGTTTCAGACGAATAAAACCTGGAGATCTACTGTGCAAAATAGTGTCAAACCACATGCTGCTTCAAGGATGAGTGTTCTCTTTATGTTACATTATATTATTTTCTACATGTTGGCTACATAAAGAGAAATTTTGTGATTAAACACAACAAAGTCATAGACTAAAACAAATGTTGTTTTAAGCATTAATGAGGCATAGTTATTTCTATAGAATAATTTGTTCTTCTATTGATTATGTCAGGCCAGTAGATGGTGTAGGCAGGAGTAATTATCTCCGTCAGAATTATAACTATTGAATTTTAATGTAGGAAGATAGAATGATGACATATTAGGAGAGCGTATATTAAAAAGAACAAACTTGTGAGGATACAGTGAATTTTGCTAAATGGAAGACTATTTTCTTGGGTATAATTTTCTGTCTTTTATATATAGCAAAATACCACTGGTTAGGGAGGATGGTATTGCCAAAGTACATGTTTTTCTCTATCAATGACACACAGGACTTTAGTGTTTCCACCTTCCAGAACAAGAGTAGCTAGTGTGCTCCTAGAAAGCACAGTTTAATATTTCTTACATTATTACTCAGTCATCCTGCTTCCAATTACTCTTCTTCATCTAAAATTTCTGTTTTTCTCTGACTGATACAATGAACACATTTTCATTGATTATATTTTTCTTTGCCAATGAAATTTTCTTCATCCTTGCCTCCTTAATAGGCACCAAATATCTGTTTTGTCAAAATAATCTCTTCTAGTCATGTTTTTCACATGACCATTGAACTAGAAGTCGTATGATCCATTTTAGTCATTATTTTTTTAACCTGCATTTCCTTTTTAATGCATAACTTTATATTTCTTACTTTTCCCTTTCTTTAGATGTTTACTTATTTCTAAATAGTATATTTCATCTGGAGCATCTTTATTAGATAACATCAGGCTTTAATACTTGTGTTAAACTGTTGTGTATTGCTCCATAACTTAAATATAAATGTCTTGTTGCTTCATCTGCGGCAGTCGTGGGAAGAGGCAGAGCAGCATTGCTGAGAGGCCAAAGTTATGAGAAATCAGACTGAGCTAAGTTTGATCTGACTGAAAACATGTAGCACTTACTAGCAATTTGATCTTGGGCACTTTACTTTAAAATTCTAAACCTTACTTTCCTTTTTTGCTTTTTAAATGAGGATTCTAATAGTGATTTGTCAAGCTGACGCTCAGATCTAGGGATAACATATATGAAATGCTTGGCAAAAGTAGATCCCGAAATAATAATACCTATTGTCCTTGTTACCATACTTGTTAGTTTGTAATTATTATTTCAGTAATTACTTTCTGCACAACTTCTTTAAAGAAACAGCTAGATCTAAATAGTGTATTTTTTAATACAAAATTAAATTTAGCCAGTGATACAAAGTACCACTAACTAAATTTCTTTGACCTTTCTTGATCTATCTAGCTTATTTTAAAGGACCTTCTAATTTAATTTCTTAATATAAGCCATAAATGGCTGTAGATACTAAAAAACATAATCTTTCTAAACATATTAATATCCTGAATTATACAGTTAATATTTCAAAGGCTTTATTAAATAATCTTACTTTTTCCAGGGGCCTAGTTAATATTATTTAAGAATCTAAAGTTACAAGGAATGAAATAACTAGCATGATACTTTTGGATTTACAGATACTTTGAAAACCCCAAAATTCTGACTGGAACAGAAGAATATATGGGTAAAACTTCTTTTGCTTACTCATTGTATGAAAGTCCTACATTAGATCAATTTTGGGTTTATCCAGATTGTCAATGCCGTTCATCTAGAGACTACCAGGAATACACCTATAGTTACACAAGTTGAGTTTATCGCTCTTTGCAGTGAAGGAGAACACATGCCATGGGGAGTCACAGGGAGTATCAATAAAAAGATGTTAGAAAGAACATTTTATAGAACTTGGACTTTGGGTGGGTGATTTCAAGGGGGATAAGAAAGCAAATATTTGCTTTAAATTGGATGTCAGAAAGAGTGCACAAGTCTATGACTGTGTATCTTAATAAATCTTATATACAGTGAGGAGAGAATAGAATGAGGATAAAGCTGTACTTGGTAAGGACATAGCGTTCACTCAATTTGGCCAAAAGAAGAGGGTGTTTAGTATTTGTGGGTGGCACAGTAACCTTGTATTTGTCTGTGCTTAAAAAAAATTATGAAATAGCCTTGTTTTGTCCCATTTTATCAAGGTCTCAGGGTAACCTTGTCTAAGCTTGAATTCTGTGAGATTATGTTCAGTAGGAGAATACCACGGCCTACCCGTGAGTGCCAGGCCAGCTTCTGAATGTCAGGGATGCTTTTTTTTTCACTTCCTTCTCAAGATAAATTACAGCCCAAAATATACATCATTATGGTGGTAAAGATACTTCATTTGGGACTTTATTTAAAAATCCTTCCATCATGATGACTACTAACTTATTCTCAGTACGAAAAGCATCTGTGATGTACAGTCATGCACTGCATAACAACATTTTGGTCAATTATGGACTGCATATATAATTGTGGTTCCATAAGATTAGTACCATATAGCCTAGGTGTATAGCAGGCTATCGGTTTGTGTAAGTACACTCCGTGATGTTTGCACAATGACAAATCATCTAACACATTTCTCAGAACACATCCTCATCATTAAGTGATGCATGACTATATAACATCTGGGAGTGTTTCACTGATTTCTAAACAGAGACAAATTTCTGTTTTTGACTATGATGGAATAAGAGAGAGCAGATTTACATTCTGCTTTGAAAATACTAGAAAAACAGACAAAGCATATGAAACAACAGTCTTCAGGCATTGGACAACAGGCATCAAAGGGCTGTGGTCCCTGAGAGAAGAGACGCATGAAGTGATTTCTACGACTGTCATAGTTTACTGTCTGGAGGCAGTTTCCAGGCTGCAGCACAGGGAGGTCTTGCACAACCAGAGACCAGCAGGCTTGCTGAGTTGAGGAGACAGAGATTTGAGTTTGGGGAGCCTACTGTGGTGAAAATTAGTGGCGTGAGGTACCTGAGAGCAGGATGATGCTCAGAGAGAGCCCTGGGGACCTGCAGAAGCTTCCCCTAAAGTTTGGCTGGATGCTGATCTGCACATGTCTGAGAAGAAAGTACCTGTGGGCAGAAAAGAACCTCTGGAGAGCTGGGAAGAGTTTGTACTGCTACCAGTCAATGTGGAAGAACTTCATGCTACATAGCATTGGATAGAGTCCTCAGAAAGGTTTCATGTTAATAGAGGGTCTAAATGAGTTCTTTTATGAAGACTGCCCTAGACCTGCTGTAGTACAGATTAAAGCAAAGCTGAGAGAATCAAACTGATCCCAGGTAATATATCTGTGTGCCAGAATAAAGTCCAATGTTCTTCAAAAGAATACAACAAAATCCAGCACCCAACCACCCAACACTCATGCTTCTCCTCATTCAATCAAAAATTACTGGCCAGCACAATACACCAAAGTCATAAAATAAAGAAACAAAAACCTGATAGAACTGAAAGAAGAAATAAGCAAACTCAACACTCCTCTGTCAATAATTCATAGAACAACTGGAAAATCAGCTAGTATATAGAAGACTAGAATAACAGTATCAACCAACTTGACCTAATTGATATTGATAGTGCATTCCATCTTAAGCCAGAAGAATACACAGTGTTTTCAAGTGCACAAGGAACATTTACCAAATAGAGCATATTCTGGGCTTCAAAATAAGTCTCAATAAATTTAAGAAGATTGAAATCATACAAAATACCCTTTCTGATCAAAACAGAATTAAACTAGAAAATAATACTAGAAAATAAATTTTCAAATATTTAGAACTACTAAGTAATTCAAAGAAGAAACCATAAGAAAAGTTAGGAAATATTTTGAACAGAATAAAAATGAAATGATGATATATTGAAATTTTGAGGATGTAACTAACGTAGTGGCTAGATTGAAATTTATGAAATTAAATATTTATATTTGAAAAAATAAAGATCTCAAATCAATGATCCAAGTTTCTATCTTAAGAATCTATACAAAAAGAGAAAACTATATTCAAAGTAAGCAGAAAGAAGGAAATAAAGATGAATTAAAATAAAAGAAATTGAAAAAAATTGAAAACAGAACCACAATAGAGAGAAGTCAGTACATGAAGATCTGATTCTTTAAGAGCAATAATATTGATAGACCTCAAGCCAAACTATCAGAAAAAAGGAAGAAGACACAATTTACCAATATCAAGAATGGGGGTACATCAGCACAGATACTACAGAAACACTAAATGGATAATAAGGGAGTATCATGAATAATTTTCTGCCAATAAATTTGGCAACTTAATGAAATAAAAAATACTTTTGAAAGATACAACTTACAAAGTTCACTTAAGAACAAAGATATAATCTGCATAACTGTATATATATGTGTGTGTGTATACATATGCATATTAAAGAAATTATACTTGTTATTAAAATATTTCCAATTAAAAAAATTCCATGTCCAGATGTGTTCAGTGGTGAATTCTTACAAACATTTAAGGAAGAAATGAATCCAGTTCTATATAAATTCTTTCAGAAAATAAAGGAGGAATACTTCCCAACACATTTTATGAGTTGTAATCATTTTATGACACCAAAATCAGACAAAAGCATTACAAGAAAAGAAAATAACAGACCTGTATCCCTCATTAATAAAGATGCAAAATTCATTAACCAAACATTAGAAAATGAAGTCCAGCAATGATTTGAAAGGGATAATAAATAAATCATGCACAAGTAGGTTTAATTTTAGGAATACAGATTGGTTTAACATTTGAAAACCAAAATATATTTTACCATATTAATAGATTAAAGAAGAAAAACCAGATGATTATCTCAATATATGCAGAAAAAGTATTTGGCAAAATTTAACACCCATTCATAATTAAAAACTCTCAGCAAATTAGCCCTTGCCTAACTTCATACTTAATGGTGAAACACTGAGTACTTTACTGTTTAAGTTGGGAAAGAGGCAAGAATGAAAGGAAATAAGCACATGAAAAGGTGTTCATCATCATTAGTCATTAGGGAAATGCAAATTAAAACCACCACAGGATACCAATATGTAACTTCTAGAATGGCTAAATTAAATGGCTCTTTTAAAATTAAAGAAACTGAAAAGACCCAGCGTTTGGTAAAATGTGGAGCAACTGGAACTCTCTCACACGTTACTGCTGAGAATGCAAAACAAGATAGCCACTTTGAAACACGGTTTGGTAGTTTTGTTTAAAGTTAAACATTAAGAGTGGGACACCACAATTTCACTTTTAAGTATTTACCCTGAAGCAATGAAACATATTTCTACACAAAGACTTGAATGATTATAGCACCTTTATTATAATAGCCCTGGACTAGGAACAACCCAAATGTCCATCAGCTGGTGAATAGATAAACAAATTATGGTATATCCCTACAATGGGACAGCACTCAGCAGTACCCAGGAACAGAGCACTGATGCCATAATATGGTGGATGAATTTCAAATGCACATGCTAAGTGAAAGGAGCCAGACAGGCAAGACTCTATACTGTCTGTTTACATTGTAGCACATTCAAGGAAATGCACAACTACAGTGACAGAAAGCATATCAATGGTTCCTTGGGACCAGGGGTGGGCTAGGAGTAGGGTTGGCTGCAAAGGATGTGAGAGCACTCTGTGAGGTCATGGAAATGTTCTCTATCATATTTCCAATGCTGGTTAAATGAGGTATACATTTATCACAACTAATTTATTTGTATACTTCAAATCGGTGAATTGTTATAATATGTAAATTAACTTCAGTAAAGCTGATTAAGAAGAACAAAGACAACTAAGCATCTCATTATTATTCACCAGATGGTTTCATGAACTTACCTTCATTCCCATTTTTGTTTGCTAAATCTATGAGTTCTTATACTGGCTTACACTAAGTTGAAGTCAGATAGTAAAATGCCTCCAATTTTGATTTTCTTTTAAAAAATTGTTTGCATTCCCATATATATATTTTAGAATTAGCTTTTTCATTTCTAATCTCCCCACACACACACCAAAAAGAAACCCTCTGAGATTCCGACTGGAGTTACATTGAATCCATAGATCACTCTGTCGGAACTTCCATCACCAAACATACCATAAATGTATTCAGACCAGACATAACTAAATGGGTTATTTTTGGTAGAATTACATCCAAGCAAAAGATATTAGTCACCTAAATAGTTTGGGTAAAATCAAAGCTCATCTTCAGCCAGTAACAATGTCATATGTATCTCAGGTAGAGCAAGTGGGGGAATTTTCCTGGGACCTGGGGATCTAGAGTGCTGGTGAGCAGTTACAAAGGATGGCGATTTGATCCTAGTTCATGAGCATCGTTAAAATTCAATTTTAGGCACCTTTGTAGGAATAGTTCTGTTGTTGCATTATTTAATTTTGTCTTTCCAACTGGCTTTGTGACAAGGTTTAAAATACATTTGATGAGAAAATAGTAATACAATTTTCTCTGTTGTTAACACTCCAGAGCACCCCACTCTAGGGACAGGATTGGCTGCCTATCAGGCGGAAAGTGGCCTGGCTTTTCCAGTCCACTCCCCAGTGTCATCCTTATTCCTCACTGACATACTCCAACATGGGTCTTACTCTGGCAAATCCTCTTTTTGGGCACCGCACGAAAGGAAGGCTTTGAGGGTCTTTCCGTCTTTTGTACAATTCTAGATAAAATCTATAAGACATAAGGAATAATCCTGACTTTGAAAATGTCCAAGTTTGTTCTTCAATAGGAAGTGGGTGTTAAGAACAGAGAAGTTCTCCGATATCCTTTGGGGCTCTCCAAGGATTCCTAGGAAAATGCTCAGACACTCACACTGAGAAGCAGGGCAGCGGGGGTGGGACTGAGTGTTTCTTTTCTCCTCTATCGCTCTGTGCTTGCACACAGGTGCTTCTGACTGGCTGGGCTCACAGGCAGGAAGCGGCTCATGTCAGACTTCAAGCACCACAGTTGTTAAAATGTCTGGAGAGGAGAATAGGATTTATGGATCTGAGTATGTTTTGAAGTCATTCTGTAAACAACAATTTTTGCCAGTTAATCTGTGTTTGGGTTTTCGATCGAATTTCTTTTTCTAACTTATGTTGTAAGAAGACAGGTTATGGATTAGTGTTCTGAAGTTAAAACTTTCATCTGCCTGGCAATGTGCTCAGTAGTGTTCTCAAACCAGGGGATATCCAGGCTGGCAGCATGCTAGAATCACCCAGTGAGCGTATAAATATAGCACTGTCTGCCCATCCTCGCAATAAATCAGAATCTCCGGAGGAGGGTGCTGGTACTGGCGGTTTCTTTTTAAAGTTCCCTGGGAGATTTTGATGTGCAGTCAAGGTTAAGAATCATTATCTCCACCTTAACAGTATCCCATATCCTAGAGATGCTATCAAGTCTTATCTGGGATTGATGTTTCCTTTTCTGTCTACAACACTCTCCTAACAACCATTACAAATAGTTTATGAACGCAATTATCTAAAATCTGCCTTTGTCTGACATAAAAACTGCACCAGCTTTTATGATACCAGCCAAATAAACACATTAGATTTGAGTTTTAAATGGATTATTATAAATATTTGGATTCAGGTACTGAAGAACAAGAAATCAGGAAAATGTATCTCCTTAACTTGTTTTCCTACACCTCAGAGCACCTGTGTCTCTGAACAGCTTCCTCATACTTGTGGTCATTGCTGACTAATTGCATGAAAGCTGTTGTTCTGTTGTGCTTGCTGCAATGTTAGCATTATAGCAAGGACTCGTGTGTGGCCAGCATACATCTTTGAAAATCAGATATCATAAAATTCATGATGTCTTATCAAGAAAGAAGAATCCAAAAACTTAAAAAAATGCATGCAGTTATGTTTATTGAAAAGAAGAAGTGGGTTATTTTACAAGCACTATGCCTTTATCAACTAATATTCTAGGCAGCATCGCTCCTCTGTACATCACACACTCTTCTCTGACCCTTCCCATTTCTCCTTTGCTTTCTATCCTCCCTCCTTCATGAGCTCTTTTCTTTAAGGATATGCTCAAGTTTTTCTCACAAAGAAAGCCCACTCTTGAGCCAATGTTCCCCTTTAGCTACTGTTCTATTTCCTCCCTTTATGTATGTCATTGAGTATGCATTATTTTCTAAGTGACAGAAACTCAATTTGAACTGGCTTAAGCAAAAAAAGGGAACTCATAATCCAATGACTTACCAAAGGAGAAGTTAACAAAAAACCTCAAAAACCAAAAAACCAAAACACCACCCTCCACTCCTGCTCAGGCAGCAACAATGATAATAATGCCGCACGCTTCTATCAGGCTTCACTGTCACCACAGTGTTTTTGCACTCATTATGGCATTTAATTCTCCAGTAACTGTGAGGTAAATCTGCTATCATATAGGTTAAAAAAGAAGAAACAGGGGGCTGGCCCTGTGGCCGAGTGGTTAAGTTCGTGCACTCCACTTCTGCTGCCCAGGGTTTCGCTGGTTCGGATCCTGGGCGTGGACATGGCACTGCTCATTAGGCCATGTTGAGGCAGCGTCCCACATGCCATAACTAGAAGGACCCACAGCTAAAATATACAACTATGTAATTGGGGGGTTTGGGGGGAAAAAGCAGAAAAAAAAAAGAAGAAGAAACAGAGTCTTGGAGAGTTTGAAGTTAAATGTCTTGTGCATTGCTGCACAGTTAGCAAGTGGTAAAGTAAAAACTAAAGTCTTTTGATTCTGAGTTTTGGATCTTCATGAGATAATCACTATATAATACTATGAAAAATAACAAGTTTTGATATTTTAGCAATCTTTTACTTTTTTAATACTGATTAATTTTCAAGTAGTAGTAATCAAAGATGTTGCTGGAGCCAGCCTTGCTCGTGGCACCGCTATGGTCATCTCTTTAAGAGAAATAGTCCTTTCCTTCATCAACAGGGCCACTAGGCTGACTTATCTGTCCTGCGCTTAGACAGACGAGACCTGTGGCCTCAATTACCATAGTGCCTTGATCTGCACACAAATCTACGGCAAAGATTTGCAGATGGTGGTAGGAAAATTTAGTCAAGAGCAAGTATACTTTAAGCAGCATTTGGGGTGTGTTGTTACTTATGAGGACATCTTCAACTGAATGTGGATGGTGACAGCAGAAGAAACTCTTGACCATAACTTTACGACTGGAGCTTGGCAGTGAAGCTTTTCTGTACTTGAAATTGTATGCCATCCACTGAGATACATGATGACAATCACCATCTACTCTCGGAATGCGTCCTTCTCTTCTCTCACCTCTAAACCTCTGAGATGCTCTTCCCCATTCCTGCAATCTCATCCCTATCTTCTTTAACTGACTAAACTCCTTCCTGCTCGATAATCTGTATAAGTTAGGGGTGTGTTCTGATTTAAGCAACAGAAAACCCACTTCACAGCGTCTCCTCCTCCAGAAAGAGCCTTGTCTTCCCACCTTACGTGCTATTGAGTGCACCTGCCTTCCCCCAGGGAAAAGCCCCTGAGTCCCATTCGCTTCCTGCTGCCAGCTGGAGGTCTGAGATCTCTGTCCCATGCTATTTTCCACGTCTGTTCCAGAGGTGACCCCCAGGGGCTGAAGGCTGGCAGACAGGTTACCTGTCCTCCTTCAGCACACACTGGACAGGAAGAGCAAGACAGATGAAAAGAAGCAAGCTAACAAACACTCCTTGGAGAAAGTGGAGACTTTGACACACACAGTCGTATGTGGTCTACTAGGGCAGAGACAGTGAGCACTCCTCTCAGTGGTTCGGCTCCTTGGTTAAGCAAATTGGTAGCCCTCTATGGGCTCTGGTTAAACCCCTTCTTGGCACGTGTGTTGAGGGGATGGTTCTGCCTGTGGGCTGGGCAGTTTTAGCAACTCATTTCTTATTGGTGTCAGTTCAGAGATTGCTTTACTATTTTACAAGTCACAGGCTGTACCCTTCTTGGGTTGGTCTTCCCTATGACTACAATTCATTCATTCATTCATTCATTCATGTGCACATTCAAAATATTTGTTGAGCATCTACTTTGTGCTAGGCATTTTGTAGACACTGGAAGCCAATCAGTAAATAAAACAGAAAGTACTAGCCTCAGGAGGTTCACTTTCCAGCGAGGAGAGAAAAAACAAAGAAACAAGTCAGTGTATGGAACAGCAGGGAGATGGTGGTAGTACTACTGTGAAAGGGTGAGAGGCTGAGCTGTGGGTTTAGATAGGGTGGTGAGGGGAATTTGAACAGAGACCCAAAGGGAGGGAGGGAACCATCTGCGGATAGAGCAGCCCAAGCAGAGAGTAAGTGCAAAGGCCCTGAGGTAGGAACTAACTAGGTGCATTATGTTTAAGGAACAGCAGGGACCTGGCTAGGCTGAAGTGTAGGGGTGAGTGGAGAGCAGCAGAGAGATCTATCCAGTGGTGGGTAGGTGGTGCAGGTGTTGCAGCAACTTTGGCTTTAGTCAGAGTGAGACAGAAAGATACTGCAAATTTTGAGCTGAAGAGTGATAGATTCAATTTTACATTTTTTGTTTCTTTTTGTTTTTGTTTTTCTTGGTGAGGAAGACTGTGCCAACACCTGTTGCCAATCTTCCTCTGTTGCTGGAGGAAGGTTGTTGCTGAGCTAACATCTGTGCCAAGCTTCCTCTATTTTGTGTGTGAGACGCTGCCACAGCAGGGCTTGATGAATGATGTATAGGTCCATGCCCAGGATCTGAACCTGCAAACCCCAGGCTGCCGAAGCAGAGTGCGTGAAAAGTGAACTTAACTGCTGCACCACCTGGCTGGTCCCAATTTATGTTTGAAAGGATCACTCTGCCTTCTTTGAACTATTTGATAGGGAGAAGGGAAGAAGCCTAGAAGCCAGGGTGGTAGAGGTAGGGGAGAGAAGTATTTCTATTCTGGCTATATGTTGCAGATAAAGCAGATAGGATTTCCTGATGAATTGGATTTATGAGGTGAGGGAAAGAGGGAGAGAAGAATGTCTCCAAAATTGGCAGGGATGAGTGGTTCTTAATAGGGGATTTTGGAATTTTGCCTCCCCTAGGGGGCATTTGGCAATGTCTGGAGGCATTTTTGATCATCCCGTTGGAGTAGGGGGTATGCTACAGAAATCTAGTGGGTAGCAGCCTGGCATGCTGCTGACCAGCCTACAACACATAGTACAGCCCTCCACAAGAAAGAATTAGCCAGCCCCAAATGTCAGTAAGTTGGAAACCCCGGCCTAGAAGAAGAGTTTTCACTTACTGGCATGTGGACAAAGGCAGGAGCAGTGGCTGGGGGAAAGCAGGAATTTGTTTGGACATGTTAGACTGGAGGTGCCTGTTATATGTTCGAGGGGAAGGGGAGGGTAGGCAGCTGGGTATATGTGCTTGGAGTTCAAGATAGAGGTCCAGATTGGAGATCAATATTTAAGAGTCTTCGTTGTATGGATAAGATTTAAATTCACCAGGTGGCTGAGATGAATTGGGGGCAGGGGCCAGGGATAGAAGAGCTGGTGCTTGATTCCTAAATCACTCAGACATCTGGAAATCGGGAGACGAGAAGGAAATTGAAGAGGCTTAGAAATGTCTAGTGAATCAGGAGGACCTAGAGAGATGTTCCAGAAGCCCAGCAAACACTTTTAGGTCTTAAGGATTGATAAAACACATTCAATGCTGTTGAGAAGTCCAGTAGGAGAAGGACGCAAACTGAGCATTGGACTGCAAACTCTTGGCGAGTTATTCCAGGTGCAAACGCAGGGCAAAAGCCCAGCTAGATCAGTGGCAAGAGAGACGGCGAGTGAGACAAAGAAGAAGAGTGACGCCTGGTGACATGTAAAGAAGGCAGTAAAAATTCCCATATTCCTACACTCTGGAGAACGATTTCCAGTCCTGCTTGTGCATGTGGGCACATACCACTAGGATGCCAGTGAGGTTAACGTGTAGATGCAGTTTTCTGTTTTGGCCGCTTTTTTTGAACTTAATGTTCATAATATTTACAGCTGTATTTGGTTCCTAATGCTGCCATGATAATTCACCACAAACTGAACAGCTTAAACCACAGACATTAATTTCTTTATGGTTACATGGGTCAGAATTTTGGTCCGATCTCCCCTGGCTAAAATGAAGGTGTTGACAGGGCTGGGTCTCTTTTCTAGAGGTTCCAGGGGAGCATCTGTTTCCTGCCTATTTGGGTTCTCGGCAGAATTCAATTCCTTTTGGGTGTAGGACTGTAAGCTGAGGGCTGGTCTTGACTTCGAGAGGTCACCTGCATTCCCCGGCTTGCGGCTCCCTTCCTCCATCTTCACAACCAGCAATGGTGGAATGAGTCCTTCTCATACTCTGAATCTCTGCTCCTTCTTCTTTTGTTACCTCTCCTTGATGGACTCTTTTGCCTTCCTTTTCCATTTTTAAGGACTTGTGTGATTAGATTTGTCCCACCCAGATCATTCAGGATAATGTCCCATGCCAACATCCTTAGCCTTGATCACGTCTGCTAAGTCCTTTTTGCCACATAAGGAGATATATTCACAGGTTCTGAGGATTAGTGCATGGATTTCTTTGGGCGGCCATTATTCTGCCGACCACAATCGTGTTAATCATCTGATAGCACAGCTGCATGGCTGTATGCTAGCAACTATACGAATCTCATATAATTACTTTTAAACATTTATTTTATTGTTGGATGTTTGTATATTTTAAAATTTTGCTATCTCAAATAGTACTATGGTGACATCCTTTTTGCCTTCACCTTTTGTTATATCTTTCAGTGAAGTTATTTACATCTTTTTGACACTAGCTGGCAGAGCTTGTTTCCTCCCATTTTCTGCCTCCTCAAGTCATTTTCTCAGCTGCAAGGAGAGGGGATGATATGTCATTTTCAGTCCCAGGGCAACCGTCTAAATAAGGATGAGTCAAGTGACCTTTTTTTATTAATATTTTAATCCATTCATGGTTGTAATATTGCAAGTCTCCTCATCTCCCCCTTTTCCAAATCATCTTGCACGCAACCACTAGATCACAGAGATAAGGAAACTGGGGCACAGAGAGCTTAAGCTACCTGGCCAAGATCAAACAGCTAGTGAGAGGAGGAGCCAGGAGTCTGGATCCAGATCCCGTACTCCTAACCTCTAGACATGCTTCCTTTTCTGCATTCCTTTCCTGACTCCCTCTCTCTTCAAAGCCAAGGAGAAGTAACTTCTGTGTCTCCCCTCCATGTTCCCACTGTGTGCCCACTCTGCACAATTCCGTCACACTCCTGTGCATGGTTCTTTCTACTACTTCTAGGTTGTGAGGATCATGAGGGACCTGTGTTTGCTACTAACTACCACTATCACCCGCCTCTCACTTTAAGTATTTACATGCAGAAAAGTAGTGGTCGCTTGACAACCGTCCTGAGCCCTGGCCCATAATACCTCCTGGGGGTAATGATACCTCGCAGAGTTTTGTAAAGATTAAATAGGGTAATTTATGTAAGGCGGATAGATGAGTCCTGGCAAACATTAAATGCCACAGAAGGTTTCGATCTTATCATCGTTCAGGTGACAATCTTGAAGGAGTGACTGCTCACCGGGTACAGACTGGAATGTGAGGGTGGGAGGCAGATGAGGAGAGCGTACCAAGCAGGCGGAAATGTGAGGGGACTGTGAGCACAGGTGCTCAGGCTGCAGACTCGCAGGTTAGGGAACTTACACAGCTCCCTCAGAGCAGGCAGGAGTGGGGGTGATTTAATCAGATTCATACTTTAGAAAGATTTTTCTGGTAGCTATTTAATAAATGTGCTGCATGCATCCAAAATGAAAGGCAGGTAAATAAATTAGTTTAAAAAAAAGAATCAGAATGATGCATTGGGGATGGAGGAGGGAGCTACATGAAGAAGGTGGAAGCTATAGCAACCGAGCCTGAGTGGGCCGGAGGGTGCAAAGAGGCGCTGGATCAGCTGAGTGAGTTGTGACGTCATTTCCCGGATGAGGAACCCACGGGACGGGGTCCTGACCCCGTGCTGCCTTAGAGGTGCCTACCAGACAGCCAGGGGGAGGTGTCTAGAAGGCAGCTGGCAATGCAGGTCTGACCTGGCAGAATAAATTGGAATGTCATCAGCAAAGACAGATAGTGGTGGTCAAAGCGGTTGATGAGGCTGTGTGGTAATCATTATCAGTAGCATTATCTTTCAATGGCAATTCAAAGCAAGCACAGTTAACATTCAATCATATATCGGGAAAGAATGTAATCAGAAGGATAAATTGTGTGTCTGGAAATGCGGAGCTTGAGTGACAGGAAGTATAACTGTTTAGTGCCAGAAATAGAGGCAGGAGGAGGTAGGATGGAAATGCATGAAAATAAATATCCTTAGTGTTTATCCCAGAAATGGAAATTTTCCTTAACTATTGGGACATTTTTCCTCACCTACCTTCGAGATGTATTCTTAGCTACCACCTGTCACATAAAACTTTAGACGCTATTGGCTTAACAGGTTGAACATTAACGTGGGCATTGACCCCATAGGCTGTCTCACACAAAATTTTAAAAACCTCTTAAGATTCAGTTATATTGTTAAACCGAACGGTTTTTCTGAGGCGTTGTTATGCCCCTTCCGTCCCGCAGGTGGCACTGTTAACTCACAGTCCCGGCCGCGGTCAGCCGCGCTCACCAGCCTGGCCAGGAGGTCGTCCACATGGCCGTGCCCGTCTAGGACTCGTGTGTCCAGTACGTGCCACTGGGAAGGTTCTGAGGACAGATTATAGTAAAATGGGGACGACGTTTATATTTTATTGACGCTTTTATTTTGGTGAGGGGAAAAGCTATATTTGGAATAAAATTTTAGATGGAGAAATAGCTGGGTTTTTGGTAACATCTTTTCCCCCTCCGAGAATTGCAGAAACTTGCAGGGCAGTTTACGCACAGCAAAGTATCTGGGTTGGGTTTTCTTATTTCTTATTTGCCACAACTGTATATGAGCAGTGTTTGTGTTTTTAGGGCAAATCTGTGGGCAGGCTCAAAATCCAGCGTGAGCACGCACGTAGACCAGGTAACGTGGCTGTCTGCCTTTCTGCTCGTCACCATGTAAGTGACCACTGACTGTGGACACTTTCTGGTGTTTAGCAGTCACCCACTACTCTGCTAGGAGGACGGACAGGCTGCCAGAACTTTCCCCAAGTCAGAAATGGTTGGTTTTATGGTTGTGCCTTTGACTGGCTATTGCTCAAACCTGACCCATCCTTACAGCACTATCTCCATTTCCTTTTGTTAAAAGGGCTTTGTATTTAGAACTGTTTACTGAAGTGGTTGAGTGAAAAGAGATGTTATGTTAAGTTGGATATATATTTCTGAGTGTGCAGAATTACAGATATATAGAAAGCCGCAGAATGGGCAGTCAAAAAATATTACAGGTGGTAATTACTGGGTGGTGCGGATTTTAGAGTTTTTTTAATGTAGTTGTCTATATTGTTTGAATGTTCATCAAGCAGTATATCATTTTTAAAGAGCCTTATTGAAGTATAATTTTCATACCATAAAATTCATCCATTTAAATCAATATGTAATTTTTACAAAAGGCATATCACCATTAAAAATCATGGGTAGGAAAGACAGAAAAAGAAAAACTGGGCTCACAGAGCATGCCTTTCCTATACCTTTCCTGTTGTGTGATTTGTGTGGAGACTTAAAAGAGATTTTGGATGAAGGTGACATATAAGCTCAACTAGCAATTTTGTTTATTTATTTTTTGCTGAGGAAGATTAGCCCTAGCTAACATTTGTGCCAGTCTTCCTCTATTTTATATGTGTGTTGCTGCCAAAGCATGGCTGACGAGTAGTGTAGGTCCATACCCGAGATCAGAACCCGTGAACCTGGGCTGCTGAAGCATAGTGCACTGAACTTAACAACTAGGCCATGGGGCTGGCCCCCTCAACTAGCAATTTTTAAAAACAAAAGCGGTGTTTGCTTTAAAATTGTTCTTCCTTCTTTTTGGCTTTCAGTTCTCTGAGATTGTGCTTTATCAAGAAAAATTCAACATGCCCTTGTTTCAATAAAGCAGGTATACAATTCAACAATTTTAGTGTTTTCTGGGATGGTTTGGAAATTTTGCATTTCTAACCTTAAACTTTTTCAAAGATTCCAAAAGTTTCAAGATTGCGGTCTTGGACTGGAAAACTCCCAAGAGCAATTTCCTATGAAATTGTGCTGTTTCTATTTCAGGAGAGAAACAGTGACCACATAATAGAATTTGATGATTTCCCATTCTGTAACTATGCACAAACCAAAAGTAGGAGTAGCATTTCACTAATGCATCCAAACTGTTCAACTGATACCATTTGAAAGACAAGGAAAGAATTAATTGAAGAAAACATTTTATATTAGTGGTTTTATTTTTTCAGTTAGTTAATGGTGGCATCGTGAGAAATATTGCACATCCAAAATGAAAAATCCAGTGTTACACATTTATATGATATCCTTGACTCCGTATTAAGTAGGAAGATTTGCCTAAATGTTGAGCACTGTGATGACCTTTCAAAAAGTCCAGAGAGGGGCCAGCCCATGGCATAGTGATTGAGTTTATGTGCTCTACTTCAGCAATGCAGGGTTCGTGGGTTCATATCCCAGGAGCAGACCTACACACTGCTCATGAAGCCATGCTACAGGGGTGTCCCACATACAAAATAGAGGAGGATTGGCACAGATGTTAGCTCAGGGCCCATCTTCCTCACCAAAAAATGTCCAGAGAAAGAGATTTAAGGAGGGTTTTTAAAAGCTCGTATAATAGTTTAAAAGCATTGCTCTTTTAGAGAAAAATGGGCTGCCAATCCAATCATCCATAACATGTCAGTCATTTAAAAAAATTATTTCCAAGTTCTACAACATGCTTCTCAGCAAGAAGAACTTTAATAATAGCTAATATTTATTATATGTCTGTGATATGCTTGCATTGTGCTTAGCACTTGGCAGTTATTTCTTTTCATTATAAGAAAATATAGCTTTTCAGAGGATTTAACCAATTTTATGTCATATAAGGGAGGGCATTTAAGAATGTATGATAATATGATTATATTTAAAACCAGGTCGTACATCAAATGATGTAATTCTAGTCATAACTTGGGAGTCATGAAGAAGCTAGGCATTTCACATGCCTGTGAAATGGTCCGTCTCTAGAGGTGGCACCACATATGTGCATTTCAGTGTGCATATGCCCTTTCCTGCTGCAAAAGATCCTATCCACCTCAGTTACAGGCTTAAACTCTTTATCCCAGGGTCTGAGCTGGGTGGGATTTCTAATATGAAGCCAACATTTTTTCTCCATCGTTCTCTTCAAGCATTCTTGGAGATTTTCCTTTTTCAGCCCTTATTTTCATCTCTGGAAAATCAGAGAGTTTTCTGATTTCTTTCAGAGATTAAAAAAAAAATTCTAGCCTGGTCTAATACAATCATCTACAAATTTAAAATTTGTCTCCTTCCATTGCTCAGGCTCACCTCTGGGCCTTTGGGACTTGCTATACAAAGTGGTCAAGATCACATTTATACACCTTAAAATATGAGTAAGGAAGCTTGGTAGGGAGCATATGACTGCTGATGTAGTGGGGCATGCGGTGCACAGTAATATTCCTGGGATATTAATAATAATATAATAGTAATATTAGCTTCCATTGTCGTAAAAGCGTGGCATATCAATCCTGAAGGGACTTTGAGCATCATCGAGTTCAACCCTTCCATTTGTGTTTTGCCTTCTTTTACTTTTTAGTTGATAAAACTAAGAACTGGATAAATTAACCAATTTTCCCAAAAATCACAAAGAAAGTTAATGGCAGACCAAAATTGGAACTCAGGATTTTACACCACTGGTCAATTATTCCCCAGTATGCCATGACTACTAGGCCATGTTGATTACATGCATAACTTGATAAAGAGAAAAATTTATTTTTAAAATATAGTTTTATAATTGTTATTATGAAAAACTAGTAAAGAATAGAAATGGATAAATATTGTAGATGCTTCATAACTTTCTTTTATCATATATAAGAACATTTTTAAATGCATATCACTCATAAATCCTAATATCTTGATCGATTTTGTGCTTAGCTTTTGTTTAGACGTGTCATGGATGTTTAACTCTGCTCCGCTCATCCTGTGTTTCTCCCATACTGCTGAACACGCACATATATTTCTATAAATATATGAAGTTTTAAATTATCATTAAAATAATTATATTTTGCTTATGGTGAATGTTGGTCTCATAAAAAGATACCACTCCTGTAGGTAAGTCTGTCTCTAGATAATGAGACAAAATAAGGTAATAAATTCATGTATTTCAACAAAGAAAAATTATTTTATTAAATGAGAAGAGACTCATTACATTTTCTGTAATGCCACTTACAATTGAAGAAAAATAAATGTGTTTTTTTCCTATGAAAAAGGGACTTTTCTGGTGATCTGTTTTTGTTCCCTCCACTCCACTGTGGTATAAATTTTTCAGTGAGTCCTTTTATGCCAGAACTCCACTTACCTATCTCCCCACTGGATGAATTAACATTCTCATTTATATTCATCTCATACTCATTTCATAACTGTTGACACAGACTGCACCTAATGATAGTCACAACAGAGAACCCAGAAGAGGAAAGAATAACAATACCTTTACATAGTTTTACTAAATACTTTTTCTTATCTTTTTCTTTTAAATGTGTTTTAGGATGGATGCTTCCATCTCATTTTATTCCCAACGCATATAGTCAAATTTCAATCAACTTTGTTTGTTCTGAAGCTGTATTATATCTTCTTTATTCATTGTTTTAGAGAAATTAAGAATAAGAAGAGTAAAAGATTATATTTTCCCTTCATTTATTCTTTTTCTGAAGGTTATTGTTTGTTTATGTAGATCCAAGTTTCTGACCTATATTATTTTCCTTCTACTTGAAGAACTTTCTCAGTTTTTGTGGGGGTTTTTATTTTTTATTTTTTTGGCCTCAGTTTTTGTCTGAGAAAATCTTTATTTCTCCTTCACTTTTGAAGGATAATTTCACAAGGTATAGAATTCTAGGTTGGCGGTTTTTCTCTTTTAGCATTTTAAATATTTCACTTCACTTTCTTCTTGCTTGCGTGGTTTCTGACAAGAAGTCCAATGTAATTCTTGTATTTGTGGGAGTCTTCTAAAGATAAGGGGCTTTCTTCCTCTTACTTCCTTCAATGTTTTCTCATTGTCTTTGGTTTTCTGCCATTTGAATACATCATGTTTAGATGTGGAGTTTTGTGTGTGTGTGGTTTTAATCCTGCTTGGTGTCCTTTGAGCTGCTGGAATCTGTTGCATAATATATGGCACTAATTTTGGACACTTTGCAGCTGTTATGTCTTCAAATATTTCTTCTATCTATTTTTCTTTCTATCCCTTTAGTATTCCAATTACAGAATGGAATGTTACAACTTTTGATATTTTTCCACATCTCTTGTATATTCTGTTTTTTTTTTTTTTTTAAATTACTATTCTTTTTCTCTTTGAGTTCAGTTGGGGCAATTTCTATTGACTTATTTCGTTTGTTGACTTTTCCTTAGATATACCAACTATACTAATGAGTATATCAAAGGAATTCTTTATTTTTGTTATTGTGTTTTGAGATCTAGCATTTCCTTTCAATTTTTTTATAGTTTGCATCTCTCATGGATTATCTAACTAGTCTTTCAAGTTATTTACTTTTTCCATTAGAGTCTTTAAGATATTAGTTGTAGTTACTTTAAATTCTCTGTCTAATAAATTCCAACATCTTGGTCATATCTGAGTCTGGTTTGGGTGATTGTTTTGTTTCTTCATACTATGTTTTTTCTCAATTTTTGACATACCTCAAAATTTTTTGTTGAAATCCAGAAATGTTGTGTAGGGCAGTAGATACTGAGGTAGGTAGGCTTTTAGTGTGAGGATTTATGTTAATCTGGCCAGGAGTTGGGCAGTGTTTGAGGTTTATTGGGCTTACAGGCATGAGAGTCTTCAGTTTCCTCCATGAACCTTGTCTTTGCCTCCACTTTTGCTTTGGCACTTGTGCTGCTCCTTAGAGCGTCTGTCTCTTGCAGTCTTCCCAGCTTTAATCCATAATTATTGTTACTAGAGGTATATTAGCACACAGGTAGGGAGTAATGGGTGGACAACCTCTAGTCTTTCAATTAAATTTTGGTCTGTGGAGTGCGTCTCAATGGTGTGGCTTTCATGAGTGTGTCTGTCTTTCCTCCAGGGTGGAGTCATTGCCTCCTAATCCCTTCCCCAGCTGCAGAGTCCTAGTTTATGTTTGTGAAACCCTCTCCCCTCTAGGTTGATGCTTTCTTTTCTTTCTTTCATTTATTTTCCAAGGGGAAACAGAGGCTGGAGTTGGGTTAAGAGGGGCAGATGAATGGGATTTCACTGTTGCTTTCTGGTGATTTCCTGCTCAAGGTTAGGACTTTGATCTGTAAGGGAGAAGAGTTTGGGCAAATAACACAATGATTATTCTTTCCCTCCCTCTGCCAGGCCCATGGGGGGAGCTCTCTGAGATTCTCCTTGATCTTCCCTGTGAGAGCCTAGTGAGGTTCTAGAGGAAAAGTCTTCAAAAGTATGGGGGCTCCTTATGACTGCAGCTGATACTTGTCCTCTAGCAATTTGTCACAATTCCTACCTTAATATTCTTATCAGCTTGTGGCATCCTGTGGTTTCTGCTCTAGGTAAGCAAGTCTCAGGTTCTTTAGCTCCCGGGAGGTGACTATCTTTTCAGATTTGAGGATGATGGTTTGCCCTGAGACCTCAGTTCTCTGATGAATCAAAAAAAAAAATAATAATTAATTTTCATCTTGTTCAGCCTGTTCTTATTGTAAGGATAGGAATCCTGACTTTTAATTTCTTCTTTAAATTTTATTTTTATTTATTTATTTTTGATAAATATAAATTGTATATATTTAAGGTGTACAATGTGATGTTTTGATATGTATACATTGTGAAATGATTACCACAATCAAACTAACATATCCATCACCTCTCATACTTACCATTTCTTTTTTTTGTGGTGAGACCACTTGAGATTTACATCTTAGCAAATTTTGAGTATAAAATACATTATTATTAACTATAGTCACCATGCTGTACATTAGGTCTCATTCATCTTATAACTGGAAGTTTGTACTCTTTGATCTCTCAGTTTACTCCTTGAGAGAATTGACCCTTTCAGCACTTTCCAACTATTACATTTTTTGTTGTTGTTATGAATCTTTTGATCTGCATTTCTTAATGAACTCAGAGTCCAGCTGCATACTGCCATTCTAGCTTAAGCTCTTCCATACGGTTAGCAATTTCTCTTCGTCTTCCTCCTTCTCTTCTCTCTTATTCTTTTTCTCCATATCTTCAAAGAATTCTTGATTACTCTTGGACTTAGATATCACTTTTATATTAGTCTTCATGCTACATATCCAGTCTAGATTTTTATATCTTACTTGGTTTGTCCTAAAATCTTAGAATTAAAATTAACAATGAAATTTTTGCTTGTTTTTCTTCTCATCCACTCAAAATAAGAATAATCAAATCTTAGTTCAATATTTCTACTTTCCTAATGATCAAGCCAATTTCTTATTCCAAATTTTCCTTTTGTGTTTATAAAAATTTATCACACTAAAATCCTGGAGTAATCGTTTATTTCCCATCTCTTTCAACTTTTATATTAGCCTTTAGTTCTTTTCTTCCTCTCCACTCCTTCTTCCTCCACACATGCCTCTTTTCATTATGTGACACCTGAAATTGCTACCTAACAGGTTTTTCTGCCACTATTATTTATCCTATCTAGTTTATTCTTTGTATCTGTGTCAGATTTATCTACAGCCACTTTCTATCTCATTAATATAAAATTGTTCCATGCCACCTACAGGGATGAAACCAGATTCTCTCCTCTCTCGTTCTCAAGGTACTATATTATCTAACCTGTCAGTCATCTCTTTTTACTATCCATAATACATAAAATCCTTTAGTGAGGTTAGTTTTCTCCTGCTATGATTTATGCTGTTCTCTTATCACTCGCCTCTTTCTCATGTTCCTCTCTCTATAAGAGTTCCTCAAGACATAAATCAAGATTATTTTAACATGTTTCCTGACAACTTATTCCATCGTGATCTGTGTCACTTTTAACTAACTAAAACCTGAGCTGTATCCCACAGATTAGAATATATGATATGCTGTCTTGTACTGTGCTTGTTTCACAAGCATAGGTCTTGATTCCCCCAAGTACAGGGACTCTAACGGTCTTTGAAACAAGTGTAGTGATATATACCCAGCTGGAGCCCCAGAAGCACTCCTAGGTGAATTAAAATTTCAGGGCTGAGTCTATGTTGGGTTACTATAACCCCACAGAAACTCTTATTCACTTAATGTGAGAGTTGACCATTATTTCTTATTTGTGCTTTAAAATATCAACATGTTAAAGAAGGCTATGATGATAACAAAACAAGATAAACTGACTGTGAAGTCAAGGAAGAACACTGTTAAGAAACATCTGTGTAACCTTAAGAGGCTTGTTAGAGATACAGCCTTGCTGTTATATGAAGACAAATTAAGGAACTAACTACACTAAACAGAGGCAATCTGTTAAAGTCAACATTAATCAAAATCCAAATTATGGTTACTTTTGATTTTGCACCCAACTAAAAGGAGTAGCGAGTGGAGAGCAAAAACAACTCTTTCCTTTAGCTGTTAATTTGCAAGGGCTCAAAAAATATAGTCATTAATATATTATTTATTAAATGCTGATCTTCACAAACTGGAATCAACAGTTACAGTGTACTAGACTGCGATTAATCTCAGGATTTCCTCTGAAGCTAGCTGAAAGTTTGTCATCAGTTAGGCAAAAAAACAAGTTCATATAAAATTGTTCCTGGATAAAACATATAAAGAGCAATTATACATGTAATAATATTATCACTCATCTTTGATGTGCCATACAAAGCCAGTATAATGAACTTTATTTTGCACTAGTATTTTAGAAATAGCAAATCTAATGCTTTGGCAAAGATGCTAGACCAAGTCTTAAAAAGCATGAGCAAGACACAGTCACGTCTGTCTAAAACAGATAGGAAAAAGTTGTATTTAACTGACTGCGTTAGCTCCCTGAGCATGATTATTTATATTATATCTGCATTGTTGGCTTTAAACTTTGAACACAATGAAACCACTTTGTACATTATATAATTAACATTTGCTTCAGAAGTTACTTCACTGTATTTCAGCAAATTGCAGTTATTGTACAGGATCATATTTTATTGCATTAGAGCAATGGTTCTCCGCTAGAGCTTCTTATAAGAATCACCCAGAGAACATGTGAAAAGTAACAGTAACTGTGTCCCGCCCAGCTCAGGTAAGTCAGAGTCTCTTAGTGCCTCACATCCATATGTTTTAAAAAAAGCTCTTCAAGCAATTATAATGTTCAACCAGGGTTGACAATTAGTGATGAAAGGTTACATTGAATTGAAACGACTCCCTAATATTGTTCTATTTATTTTCGTATTTTTTCTTCAAAGAGAGAAGAGGGCAGAATATGCTAAAACAAAATAAAAACTAAATAATTAGGACTTTTTGATAATCAGAATAAATGATGAATAGGAACTCACAATATCAAGCTGCATAGCTTTGATCACCTGTAATTCTTCTTGTTGTCAGGCTTTGTATTGCAGGAGGGCATTAGAGGCATATTAACTCCTTAGGGCGTTGAGAGTCTGTTTACTACATAATTTATACAGCTTTATCTATCGCTAGTGTTGTGAAACAGTTAAAGCAGCTCTGGCAACATTTTCCTACCAAGGAGTTATTTACGGCGCAGCTGACGGCAAGAACGGAGATGACTGTATGACTGAAGGCGAGTTATATCATTTCTTTGTATTTCTCATCTCATTCTGGCAAATGAGAATAATACTGTACTCTTTAGGGAATGCTAATATTTTAGAACTAATTTTATCTAGAAACATACTGGGTTAGATGTCAATTTAAAGCAAAATGAAGAGCCAAGAAAAAAAATCTACTTACTTATCAGAGTGGATTTTCTGACTATCAATCCTTTTGCTTTGAAGGAGAAATATAAATTAAAGTGTATTTTCAGAAAGACTGTAATTTATGTTTGTCAAAGTTAAGATTCTCATAGAGACTCAAGCTTAAGTACCAGTTTATCTGCTCGATGGGCCAAGAGAAAATCAACTTCTTTCTAGAGTTGACTTGAACTTATATTTCTGATCAAAAGTGGCTATGCAGTATTCGCATAAACAGAGCTCCGCTTAACACCTTGCATATTTTATGTAAATTGAATAGAAGAAATATGACTTATTTCTTTGATTTGAATTATGTATTCCTGTTATTTATCTCAGAAGGAGTTTTATAAATAAAAAATTTTTTCTTTTTAAAATTGCTTAATTTTGTTCCAGAAAAGTTTTAATAACATCCTCTCAGAGTCAGAAACACAGAGAAAGAAAGTCTACCCAAGGCTGAATCTATATGCCTTCAGTTGTTTTATTATTGAACAGGGTGCATCTTATTGTACCTCAGTTATGATTCTAAGTTGAAGTTTCACATCCAAGTGGTTTAAAAAGTTGCTTAGAGGCTTTCAAATCTATTACATGTCTTAATTAATATAAAAACCAGAACCAGGCGAGTACTTCAAAATTTCATAAAATGTGAAGTAAGGAAAAAAGGAGGAGCTAATAGAAATATATCAGGATGGTCACAATTATTAAGTGTCAGCCTGTACTGTGTGCATTCTGTCTCTCTATATGAATACTGTCTTATCCACCCTCATTTTGTTATTTTCACTTGTGACAGTTAAGGGCACTAGATCTCAGGGGATTTCAGTGACATGCCAGAAATCACACAGATCCTGCCGAGAGCATACTTTTTTCCCTATGGGAGGAAGGCTGGACTGTACCTAACTCTGTGCTAAATTCACGAGGGAGGTAAAAGAGGAACAGAAAATAAAGATGAGGATGACATTTTCTTCACAACTCTCAAGGATTATAGCCACAGACAGGAAAGATAAACATCTAAAGAAACATCTATACTGCAAATGGTTAAATGTTTAATGGGTGTGTATATAAAGTGCCCTGAGAACATTGGTGCTGGGCATTTAATTTCTAAGTCAACTTTCCAGAATCATTAGGTTGTGTCCATAACATTGTTTACCTCACTCCCACTCCTTCCCCATGTTCTGACTTTAGCTGGAGCCTGCAATTCCTTGAATACATCCGAATTGAGGGACAGAAAGTTTTCCCTACCTGGAATGTCGTTTTCCCCCTGTCTACCTACTTACTTAGAGGCAAATTCCTTTTTGTCTTTCAAAACACGAATCAAACAATTTAGACTCTGCATAATGTTCCCTAGTCGCCTACCCTTCATCACTGGATGGGTTTCTCCATATCTCTAGTGGTACTCTCCTTACTACATTTTTAAAATTTACATTCTTTTTTCAGTATCACACTATAAGTTCCTACAGGATAAAGGCATATGGCCTTTATTTGTGAATTACCAACTCCTAGCATCATATCAGGGATTCAGCTAGTGCCCAATAAATGCATTTTGAATATAGAGCAATGATTGGATAAAAAGACAAATTATGCCTCCAATGGTGAGAAAAGTCTACAGAAACCATGAAATTTTAATTGGGTGTTAAAGGTTGTGTAGAAATTTTCCAGTCAGAGAACTGGGCAATTTCACCTCACACAAGGCAGTTACTTGAGTAACATGAGAAAAAACATGAAAGAGATTAGTCCAGTAAAGGTGGAGTGAATAGGAATGATGGAAGGAGGGAGTGGTTGAGAAAATTTTGAAAACGTAGCTAAGGGTTGTGTTATCAAGCTCATTATACTGCAGAGCCGCAAGAATTTGTCTGCAGACCGAGTTTAAGAAAGTTTGGACTAGAGCCATGTTGTGGAGAATATTTATGCGAACTTTTTCTTAGGGCTGTGGAGGAAGACTTGGAGCAGGGCAGACTGAAGGCTGGGAGCCTGGAGGAGAGGCTGCATTTGAAGGCCTCCTGAAACAAGATGGGAGCCTGGAGAAAGCCAGGGTGGTGGGGCTGAGGTAGAGGCGATTTTCAGAGGCTCTCGCTACCACAGCCCAGCAAACCAACTCCATTCAATCTCAGTCTAGCTCCTGAGAAGACAACTGAGAAATGGAAAGAACATCATTCATTCATTCAACCAACATCATGGTGTACTTACCATACACCAGTCACTGTTCTGAGATCCACAACCCTTGGATTCTCTGGGGATACAACAGTGAGAGAAAACAAAGTCCCAGTCTCATGATGCCAATATCTTGGTTGGAGAAAGAGGTGAAAACAAACACATAGGTAAACGGTTTTAAAATGGAAGTTACAGCTGAGGAGCACTCCCAGGTGAAGTGCCAGCCAAAATGCAAGCATTTCAAAATAAGGAATATGTATCTGCAGTAGGAATAAAACATTGGGGAGGTGCAGGTTAGGAGAAGAATTTTTGAAGAAGACTTTTTTCTGGAAAGAGCTGTGTCATGATCTCCTCGTAAACAGAGGTGAGGGACAGGAAGTAATCCCTCCTAAACCTAAGGCAAGAAACCATGCCCAAAGTGTCTTTCAGTGCTTCTTGCAGTTTTGAGGGCAGAATGGACTGGTGTCTCCTATCTAGAAGATCTAGGGGGCTCGAGAAAGCTGATGAGTTGCTTTGATGCCAGTAAAGAAGAATATGTGGGTTGGTGCCTTGGCTTTTATTAAAAGTGAGATGGGAAGACATTGAAAGGTTTTGATATAAGAGTGACAGGATTTGATTTATATATTTAGAGAATCACTTACTGGGGAATAGACTGGTGGCATAATGGCAGGAAAGTAATTTAAAACAGTCTAGGTGAGATATGATGGTGGCTTGATCTATTGTAGTAGTGGTGGAGGTGTTGAGAAATGGTCAGATTATCCATATGTTTGAAAGGGAGCAAGTACAAGATTTACTCATGGATTGGATATGGAATATAAAAAAGTGAGGAGCTATAGATAGCAGTAATTAGGAAGGATGGGGCTGCCATTATCTGGGATGAGGCAGCTGAGGCAGAAGAAGGCTTGGTTGATGGAGGGATTGGAGAGAGTTATCAGGTTTGGGCTAAGTTTGAGATGTCTACTGAACATTAAGGTTTCAAGTATGTAGTTGCTTATATAGAGCTGGAGTTCAGCAGAATTGTAGGACCTAGAGATATAAATTCAGGAGTTTTCAGAGTATAAATATTATTTAAAGCCATGGCACTGGATAAGATAATTTAGGGAGTGAGTGCAAATAAGAGAAATAAGGAAGTATTTCAAAGAACTTCAAATGTTATAGTAAGGAAGATGAGGAGGGCCAGAACAAGAGACCCAGAAGGACTGGTCACCAAAATCAGTGTTAGAAGGAAGTGGAAGGCTGATTGCCTCTACTCAGGTCTGTTCTCTACCCCTCAGTATTGCCTCCTCATCTGCAACCTCACAGTGTAGCGCTCTAGCCAGCCTGTCCTCCCACGCTTTGAACCATCACCGGGGAAACACCCATCTCTCTGGATGATCTTCCCTCGCTGATCTCAAGTCTAAACTCTCCTCCACTGTGCCCTTTAGAACTCTGCAGCTTAATGACCAGAATGCTTTCATTTCTTTAAGCTTTTCCTTGAAAGCTTCTCTCTTCAGCTGGAATCAGGCTTGGCTTTTTTCAACACTGATCTTCTGAAATCCCTGAACAGTGAAGCGTAGCTCAGGTGAGCAGGCAGCATCAGCATCCTCCCAGCTTCACATTGCTTTTCAGCATCTGATGTGATTTCAGGCCTAACAATTTTCCTTGTTTTTTTCTGTATTTCTCTGTCTGAGATAATGTCAAGGTGCTTCAGATCAGTGTTTCTCAAAGCATGTTTCTCCAAGGTGTATGTGTCAAAACAGGAATTTTACACATAATAGTGATTTAAAGCAAAAAATGGACGTTGGCTTATGCACAAATGCATCTTTTCTTCACTACCATTGGTTTCTAGAGAGATCAGTGTGAGGAGATAATTTTTCTCCATTTTCCAGGACTGTCTTTTCTGGGATTCTAGGTCCTCCACAGAGACCTGGAGGGTCTTACACAGTTTGCCTGGACTCAACTTAAGGTGACATAGTGTATGTGGGAAATGGCCATATTTCACTTGATGTCATTTGTTTGAAGTATTGGATCTTTGGGGGTTCAGCAACCCAAACTGATTTATATTTTACCTTCCTTTATCAGTGCTGTATAAAACAAGGAATTTAGATTGTACTATTGGAAGATGCGACCTGGAAGGTTGGTGTATGACAAATTATATCATAAATCTTTCAATAACCAAATCATGTGAATTTTCATTATATGGTATTAAATCTACCTAATAGAGTGTTAAATTTTGCATTTGGAAAGCTTCATCCAGTGATGTTCCATATGTAGAAATCTGACATCTTCTACTCAATATGAATTTAATGGCTTAAAAGGAAAGGAATAAGAATCATAATTTGGAAATATGTCACATTTGTTGACTGAACAAATGTCCTTTTTGAAATTTTATTATTAACTATTTCATATGATTATTGTGATTTTGCCTTCATATGTTTTACTATTCTATCTTCTACATATTAAAAGCTTATCTACTATTCATTTATCTCTTATGCTTCCAACTGAGATAGAAGCAATTTATTCTCAATGCAAAACTAATATACCCAGGATTTCAAACAGCAATAAACTTCCTCAGTGACGAATACAGCCCTGTGTTCTTCAATTATTGCACCTGGTCTATTCATGGTTGAAAGGCCTCCTGTAATCTTTATGTGGCTTAAATCCGGTAATGAAATATAAAATAAAACCATAGTTATGAGCGTAGAGAAAATAATGTTAGCTTATGGGAAGCTTCGGTCAAAGACATTTCTAGTCACTCTGTGGTATAAATCCTCAGATGGCAACCAAGCATGTCCAGAAATTGGATTTATGGGTTCAATTGAGAGTGTGTTCCAGCCCAGAACATTTAGAGAATAATGAAACTTTAGAGTTAATAAGAATTTTGCGGAGCAAACTTAAATCTAACTTTTACAATGTACGTATTTAGAGAGTGAATTTGAGTTTCCTAGGCCAATTTAAAACAAAAGGAGGCAGGCATACATGCAGACAAACAATAATCCATAGTATGTTATTCTCTCATTTATTGTGAACAAACAGGAAATTCATAGTAAATTTTTAAATATTGTGCATCTACTGACCTTTATTGGCTTTTGAGTAACTTTCATTATAGCTTCCTTTTGTTTCTTTTTGAAAAGTTTTGTTATTGATATAGTAGTTAAATGCCGTGTTTGTCTTTAGTTATAAAACGGAAGCTGTAAGGTCATATTGGTGTGTGAACTAAAGGTTTTTCTGGTTCTTTGTCCAGCTTGACTCACTCCCCCAGTTACTCAGATGTGGTCCCTCCACTTCACTTTCAGGTTAGACCCAGCTCAGTTTCTGAAGTGACTTTCACCAAGGAAGACAGTTCATAGTCCCATTGCCTGTGGGGCTCAAGCATAAGGCACAGGCTGGGCCACATGAAATGCTGGCCTCTCGTGCTTTCCTCACTGCTTTCCATCTTCAGAATCTTCTTGCAACTAATCTGACCCTTCATGCCAAGGACTAGCCTGGAAGCAGAGGACCTCACTTGGCTAGGAGCCCCCTTCAGACATCAGTCTACATTAATAGCTATCTTACCTCGCCTATCACCTGTTAATTCTCCTCTTGGATCCAGATTCTTAACATACCTGCTAGTCAGAGTCCATTTTGTTTGAAAAAATCTCAACTTCCTAATTCTTACATAAAATTGATTATATTTGTATGAGATGCTGGAGGCAGAAAGATAGGTGGGTCTTCCTATAGCATGTAGGCATGTGCCCTCTCAAGACACCATTTATCTCCTTAGAATCCCACACATCTTCCTTTTTGTATATTACTCTCACAAACAAATCTACACTTTATGGCCAAGACAAGGACATACTGGACTATTTCCTCCTTTTTGATTTTGGTCCTTCCTGTCCGACTTCTGTCTATGTCATCTTATTTCCTAGAAATCCCGCAGGGCACAGCATATCAAGTTCATTTCTTACTTTTGTCTTCACACAATCAAGTGGTTTAGTCTTTGCTCTTCAGCATATTTCTTCCCTTTACTGGGTCTAACTTTGTTGCAAACTCTTTTCTTCGCAGCATGAGCTCTGAAATTTCCACATTATGCTGCTTTTATCTGAAACACTCTATACTTTTTCCATTTTCAAAGTTTTCGTAGATGTAAAATTGTGTGTAACACCCCATTCAGGAGATTTTATGGAAATGATCTAGGAGGAGCCATCTGACCTGATGAATATTGTCCACTGTGACAATGTCATGAAATTATGGTGCATGAAGGAAGTGTGAGACCATGCAGTTATTCTCTTGTTTTTAAGCTCAACTAAAGTATTCTAGCAAGTATCTTGACTAGGTGTTGGGGACAGTAGAGTTCAGGGCTTGGAAGAAATATAACAAATACAGTACACTGGGGAAGGGGAATATTTACTTTTTCCTCTTTTCCTGTTTGTCTAACATTTCTTCTCAAGCTTGCTGTATCCATGACAGGGCCATTTCTCCCCTTTCCTTGGCACCTCCCCACAGAAAGGGGAGGAGTGAATTTGACAGGTTGGTGATTGATATTCCTGGACCAGTGTCGCTCTGTGGTGACCCATGGTGATGCAGGGCCAGCCAAGCTTTCTGCGCTGTCTGTGGCTGGCCTGCAGGCTTCCACCATGCAACCTTGTTGCTAAGTGGCTCTGGAATGTGCCTTCCAGTCCCAGGCATATTTCTGAAAGTAAACTTGAGAGGGAAGAGCCTACAGTTTAGATTTGGAAGCAGTCAGGAGGCATTGCTTTGGCCTCAACATTAAACCAAGTTGTGCATTCCAGTTTTTCACCAAAAACTCTACCTTGGGAGTCATAGAATGCTGGTACACATTAATAACTGCTTCTCAATTGCCTCTTGATCCTCATGTATGTCGTTTGAGAGAGAGGAATATGGGTGGTAGGCCTTGGGCAGAGAATCTCTACTTCAAGCCCCTGTGTAAAGTTCTAAACCATGTGGATTCCTGAGCCTCCTCTCCCCCTACTTCCAATTAAATGGTGCTAGGTGATTTTTAAATGTGATCTCAAGTCCTCAACCACCCTGAAATGAGGCATCATTAACCCCATCTTGCAGAAAGCTGAGTGATTTTCCCAGCATCACATAGTGAGTAAGGGGTCAAGCAAGAAGATGAGTGCAGGTTCCTGTGCCCAAAGCTTTTTCCATTGCACCATCCTGTCCCTGCAAAAGGCCTGTGCTGCCTGGTGTATTTCTTCTTGGATTGTCCTTGCATCACATTACCCTCGCTGCCACTTCATCCCAGGCTCTCATTTCTTCTTTCCTACACCACTACAGAAGCCTCCTGGCTGGGTCATCCCTTGTTCTGTTCCATTATCCTGCCTTTGGCCAGATTGTGCCCCTAAATTGCAGCACTGATAATATCAATTCCCTAACCCTCAAACCTTTTAATTACTCCCTAAAACATGTACCGATCCATCAGGGAAGACATTCTATGAGGGAAGACAAGCAAGAAAAATAATAAATAATAAATAAGAGGGCCAGCGCCGGAGGCCTAGTGATTAAGTTCCATGTGCTCCACTTCAGTGGCCCTGGTTCAGTGCCTGGGTGCAGGTCTACACCACTCTCTTAGCATCCATCCTGTGCTGGCGGTCCACATACTGAAAAATAGAGGAAGATTTGCATGGATGTTAGCTCAGGGTGAATCTTCCTCAGCAAAATAATAATAATAAGATATTGTATAGAATTATGTAAGTCTGTGGCAAAGATTTACAAATATATTTATACAGATGAGCAGAAACAGGGAACAGAGGGGGTTTAGGGGAGAAGTGGGAATGTGGCTGCAATTTGAAACAGGAAGGGTCAGAGGAGGCCTCCCTGAGCAGGGGCATTTGAGCCAAGACTTCAAGTGGAGTGGGGGGTAATAGGCATGTGTATGGGGGGTGCACATAGCAGGCAGAGCGGCAGCCATTACAAACACCATATGTGAGGAGTGTGACTGGCATGTTAGAGGAGCAGTTTGGACACTGTTGTGGCCAGAGCAAAGAGACAGGCTCGGTTAGCACAGGACCTTGTAGACCAGAGGAGTGGGTTTGCTTTGTGTTATTGTGAGCAATTTGCTTTTTGTTCTGAGTGAACAGTGTGGGTTTGAAGAAAGAGATGACAGGATTGATCTGACAGGTTTTAAAAAGATCACTATGAGTTCTGCATTTTCTGCCTTCTGATTTCTGTGTTGACAGTAGTCTGAGACCAGGCAAGGAGGGTAAGGGAGTAGTTAGAGGCCTGTGGTGTAAACTAAGTCAGAGAGGGTGGTGCCTCTGGCCAGGGAGGCAGCAGTATAGGTTTTGCATGGGTGTACATTCTGGATATTTTGAAACTAACCACTTCAATGTAGGATGTTGGAAAAAGAAAGAAGTCAAGGATGTTATCAAGATTTTTGGCCCAAGCAACTAGAAGGAAGTGTCATCAGCTGAGACAAGGGAGGCTGTGGGCAGGATGGGTTATGAGGGGGATAATCAAGATTGCAAACTTGCAAATGGTAAGTTTCAGGTGTCTACCAGACAGCCAGGTGAACTTGAGGAATAGGCAGTGGCACATGGGAGTCTGGAGTGTGAGAGAGCGGTCTGGGCTGGCTCTGCAATTTGAGTGTCACGGGCCTACAGAAAGTGTTTACAGTCACTAGACTGGATGGCATTGAGTGTGGAGAGAAATGGGGAGAAACCTCAGGACTGACTCCTGTGCATTCAGCACAAGAGGTTGGCATCTGAGAAAGAGTGGCTGTTTAGGTAGGAAAGCAACCAGTGAAAAAAGTGTATTGAGGAGGAAGGAGTTACGAACAGGCTCAAATGTTGAAAAGTCAAATTAGGAAAGGACTAAAAATTGTCACCAGACTTAGCAGTGAAAATAAAAATGAGCTGAACTCCCTATCTTGCTTGCTGTAGTGACAATTCAAAATGTGATCTTTTGTCCTTATTTCATACATTTCACAGTTGACTTTGCCTTTTCCCTTAAGGAGAAAATTGAGGGCAAAAGTTAATAGACATCTCACTAGCTTTCCTGCCCACCAAGAGACATGGGTTGGTCCAGCCTGTTTCACTGGGACACTTTCTTACATCCTGTTTAAAGTGATGTCTTCCAGTTGTGCATTTGATACCATCCAATCCCTTCACTCCTCTGCAGGTTCTTCCTCAATTCCTTTCTATTAATTCTTTCCTCTTCTTCTCTGGCACCCTTTTAATTGCTTCCCATCATTTTGTTTTTCCTGGGCTTTGAAGTAGCTTTTCCATTCTTGCAGCCCTTGAATCTATGCTCCACACAGCAGCCAAAGTCACCACCGCTCTTCTCTACTTAAAAATTAAACCAAGCTCTAGCTTAGTATTTTGCAACTTTGGCACTGTTGACAGGTTGGAACAAGTAAGGTTATGGGAGCTGTGCTGTGCATCACAGGATGTTCAACAACATCCCTGGGCTCTTCCCCCTAGATACCTATAGCACCACCATCTCCAGTTGTGACAAACAAGAACATCTCCATACATTGCCAAATATCCCCTGGAGTGGGCAGAACCACCCAACCCAGGAAACCACTAATCTAGCTCGTCTCTCTCTCCGTCTAGTTAACTTTCAGTCTTTTGTTCAAATTGCTACCTTAGTAGTGTTTTTAAAATGAAAATTTCATTAAGAGATTCCGTTTCTTTAAATTTTGTAATGTGTCATGATAACTTTCAGGTTAAAGTTCAAACTTCCTTGTTGAGCATGAAGAAAGTGTGTGATGTGGTTCCTGCCTAGCTCTGTCTCTCCAAAGCTTTGCAGGCACTTATGCCTCTGTCCAGCCAGCCATTTTATAAGAGTCACGTGCTTTCATGACTCCGTGCTTCACATATACTTGTCTTCGCACTTCCTAAACTGTCTTTTCTCTTTTGTACCTAGAAAGTACAGCTTTTCCATAAAAATTAGCTAAAGAATCCTATCCTCTGTACAACCTTTCTTTATCTTTAAATCTGATTTATATCTTTATATTCTCATGGTATTCCTTGTATACCATTATCATAATACATATCCTATTATACTGTGGTGATTGATTTCTTGTCTTTTACCTCTTGCTAGATTCTAATATCTGAGAAGGTCAAGGATCTTGTCTTACACTTCATAGGCACCAGTAAAGCTTATTAATGTTTTAATATGCTAAAGGATCACAGAGGAGTCAAATTACTTCTGACGTGAGCAATCATTGAGTCCTTAACGGAGAAAGTACCATTTGAATTGAGCCCAAATGGATGAGAAAACATTTTATTTTTTAAATTTTTATTTTTAAAAATTATTTTATGGAGATCATATTGGTTTATAACATTGTATAATCTCAGGTGTACATTATTATACATCAGTTTCTGTATAGACTGCATTGTGCTCACCATCAATAGTCTAGTTTTTGTCCATCACCATACATGTGTGCCCCTTTATGCCTTTCACCCACCTCTCCACCTCTGTCCCCTCTGGTAACCTCTAATCTGTTCTCTTCACTCATGTGTTCATTTGTCTTCCACATATGAATGAAATCATATATGGTGTTTGTCTTTCTCTGTCTGGCTTATTTCATTTAACATAATACCCTCATGGTCCATCCTGTTGTAAATGGGATGACTTTGTCTTTTTTAATGGCTGAGTATTATTCCATTGTATATATATACCACATCTTCTTTATCCATTCATCCATTGATGGGCGCTTGGGTTGCTTCCACATCTTGGCTAATGTGAATAATGCTGCAATGAACATAAGGGTACATAGATCTCTTTGTATTGTTGATTTCATGTTCTTTGGATAAATACAAAGTAATGGGATAGCTGGATCATATGGTATTTCTATTTTTAATTTTTTGATAAAGCTCCATACTGTTGTCCATGGTGGCTGCATCACTTTGCATTCCTGCCACCAGTGTGTGAAGGTTCCCTTTTCTCCACATCCTCTCCAACATTTACTGTCTGTTGTCTTGTTAATTATAGCCATTCTGAAGGGTGTGAGGTAAAGTCTCATTGTAGTTTTGATTTGCATTTCCCTGATAATTAGTAATGTTGAACATCTTTTCACGTGCCTGTTTGCCATCTGTATATTTTCTTTGGAAAAATATCTGTTCATATCCTCTGCCCACTTTTTGATTGAGTTGTTTGTTTTTTTTGTTGTTGAGTTGTAGGAGTTCTTTATATATATTGGAAGTTAACCCCTTGTCAGATATATGATTTGCAAATATTTTCTCCCAGTTGGTGGGTTGTCTTTTCATTTTGTTCATGGTTTCCTTTGCCTTGCACAAGTATTTTAGTCTGATGTAGACCCATTTGTTTATTTTTTCTTTTGTTTTCCTTGCCTGAGTAGACATGATATTTGAAAAAATGCTGCTAAGACTGGCATCAAAGAGTGTACTGCCTATATTTTCTTCTAGGAGTTTTATGGTTTCAGGTCTTACATTCAAGTCTTTAATTCTTTTTGAGTTCACTTTTGTGTGTGGTGTAAGATAATGGTGTACTTTTATTCTTTTGCATGTGGCTGACCAGTTTTCCCAATAACATTTATTGAAGAGACTTTCCTTTCTCCATTGTGTGTTCTTGGCTCCTTTCTTGAAGGTCTGCTGTCCACAGATGTGAGGTTTTATTTCTGGGCTTTCAATTCTGTTCCATTGACCTGCATGTCTGTTTTTATGCCAGTACCATGCTGTTTTGCTTACTATAGCTTTGTAGTATATTTTGAAGTCAGGGAGTCTGATGTGTCCAGCTTGTTCTTTTTTCTCAGGATTTCTTTGGCTATCTGAGGTCTTTTGTTGTTCCACACAAATTTTAGGATTCTTTGTTCTATTTCTGTGAAGAATGTCATTGGGATTCTGATTGAGATTGCATTGAATTCACAGATTGCTTTCAGTAATATGGACATTTTAACCATGTTTATTCTTCCAATCTAAGAGCATGGAATATCTTTCCATTTCTTTATGTCATCCTCAATTTCTTTCAATAATGTCTTATAGTTTTCAGTGTATAGATCTTTCACCTCCTTGGTTAAGTTTATTCCTAGATATTTTGTTCTTTTTGTTGTGACTGTAAATGGCATTGTATTCTTGGGTTCTCTTTCTGCTAGCTTGTTATTGGTTTGTAGAAATGCTACTGATTTTTGTAAGCTGATTTTGTACCCTACAACTTTACTATAGTTGTTTATTATTTCTAATAGTTTTCTGGTGGATTCTTTAGGGGTTTCTATATTTAGAATCATGTCATCTGCAAACAGCGAGAGTTTTACTGCATCCTTTCCAATTTGGATGCCTTTTATTTCTTCTTCTTGCCTAATTTCTCTGGTCGAAATCTCCAGTAGTGTGTTGAATAGGAGTGATGAGAGTGGGCATCCTGGTCACGTTCCTGTTCTCAGAGGAATGGTTTTCAGTTTTTCCCTGTTGAGTATGATGTTGGCTGTTGGTTTGTCACATAAAGTTGATGTACTTTCCTTCTACACTCATTTTACTGAGAATTTTTATCATCAATGGATGTTGGATCTGGTCAAATGCTTTTTCTGCACCTGTTGAGGTGATCATGTGGCGGTTGTTTTCTTTTTCTTTTTTCTTTTTTTTGAGGAAGATTAGCCCTGAGCTACTGCCAATTTTCCTCTTTTTGCTGAGGAAGACTGGCCCTGAGCTAACATCCATGCCCATCTTCTTCTATTTTATACATGGGACACTTACCACAGCGGTGTCGTGTCTTCCCCCAGGATCCAAACCAGCAAACCCCGGGCCGCCAAGAAGCAGAATGTGCAGACTTAACCACTGTGCCACCAGGCTGGCCCTGATCATGTCGTTTTTATTTCTCATTTTTTTAATGTGGTGTATCACATTGATTGATGTGCAGATATTGAGCACAGGCCATGCTGCCCCTGCCTCCTCTTATAATTGCACCAACTGCTGTGTGAGGACCCACGAGCTGGATCACTGCTCCTGGGGAGAGGGAAGGGTGTGCTTACCTAGTTCTCTTCCTTCCTGGGGATCTGGTCCACCTACAGATGTATGGCTGTGTGGATCTCTCAGGTGTCCTATAGTGCTATGTAGGGAATCCGCTGTTGGTTAATGAATGTCCATTTAGTTGTAACTTAGAGAGGAGAGACAAAGGGAACAACTCACTCTGCCATGATGCTGACATCACTCTGAGAAAACACTTTAAATATTAGACACTGTGAAAAAGAAAAAGGGTAGAGATTCAGAAATAGGTACATAGAAATTTGGATAGAGGATGATTAGACTCATGAGGGAGGAGGAGGGTCTCAAGTTGGCACTAGATCTTGGGGAACCTTGAATTCCAGCTGAAGCCAGTGGGGAGACATTACTGATCCTAAAGGGCTGGTATAATCGGCACTTTTTTTTGCAAGAGTTATCAGATAATCCAATATAGTAGATTGGAAAGGTGAAAGTTGGTTTAGATGGTCCATTTATAGCTATTAGTTCAGGCAAAAAGAAATAGAGACTTGAAATAAGAAAGTGAAAAACTTTTCATAACTTTCAATGGGACTGTAGCTAAATTGTTTTTAGAAACATGACTTTCTCCATAGCTGTTGTGATTTAGGATTGAAATAACTTCTTGAAGAGTCAAGCTTGTACAATATGATTTTTAACTGGTTTTAACTATTTAAGAATAAATATAACCCATTGTATAATAGATTTTGGTAGAATACATTGTTATTGACTTCAACACAGCATGAAAATAAGATACTAAGAAGCTTTTCTCTTGAACCTAATGGATTATGGTAATTCAGGCAATTTTTCTTCTAAAATCAGTTAAAATAATTTCCTGTGCTCTGAAATAAAGATCTCTATTCAGATACTTAATTAACTCCTAAACTGTATGAATAATTTATTGCTCTAACAGAATATTTTTACTTGCTATTGTGCGCTGAAGCTGGAAAATGCATATTTTAACCTCATCCGAATTATATGGAAAGTTGGAGTCACAATGATGCATCCAGCATGTAAAAATTGTCTGGTGGATTTGGAGTCACCTCAGTGCTCCTTCTCTGAGATCTGTCTCATGTGCTAGGATTCTTGAGGTCTTATTTTAAACATCTCTTCAGCTGCATGCTTTCAGTTCATATTTCCTTAGCTTATATTTTACATAGGCACATGCAAAATTATATGCACAGACACACACACATGTCAACTTCTCTACAGCAGAGCTGCTCCTTTTTCTTTAGAATCTCAAAGATTTTGAGGAAATAAAAAGTAGCTCCTTTTTGCAAAAAGGTTGAGAACATTCAACTTATATTCTTTTTTGATTGTGCAGTTACGTACAGATAAATATAGTGTTCTTCTCCCTATCTCTGCTCTTGAGTTAGAGTGGGGTTGCCACGGTGATGGTGCAGCACAGTGGATTTGTTTTTATGTGGCTTATTGAGTTCATGCTAAAGGCTAAATCAGTACTAGAAACTTTTCACCCTGAGAGTCATTCTTTCTCTATTATTTTAGTTGTAATTCTCTGGCCACATGTTCCTACTCTGCATGTTTTAGAGAGCTTGGGAAGATTTTTGTTCTCATTTTGGTGGCCTAACATCTGGGAGGTGGTTGTATAAGTAAACATTTACTTAAGTAAGAGCTGTCACATGTGTTGTCAATGCTCACAAAAATTTGTGATTCTAAAACATATCTTTGGAATGAGATTAACTCAGAAAGCCCCAGAGAGAATTTTCTAGATGTCCTCTAGCAAATTGTATGTTTAGAACATACAATTAAACCAACATTATTACAGATCTCACAAAATTCAGGCTATGTCAAAATTTGGCATGGTTCTTCCTCAGGAAATATGATGCCTTAAATGGTGTTGAGTCAATATTAATTGAGAAAGTTTTTATTAAGGCTCATAAGCCCATTTTTTGTTTTATACCTTAGAATGTGCTAAGAGTTTAATGTTTTAGCCTCATGTTTGCAAAGGCAATGCTTGTGTAAAACACTGGCTGGCCCTTCATTCTTTCAGTGATCAACTGTACGTTGAGAATGTGTCTGTAAGGCCTGTGCTAGGACACTGGGGATGTGGAAATGAGCTGAAAGCCCATAGAGTCTGTGTCTTCATTGAGTTTTAAAGTCTAGTTGGGGAAGATAGACATAGATCAAAGAGTCACTCAACCTAATATAAAATGGAAACTGTCCAGTGCTTGGAGAGCCAGGGATTTGACAAGGAGCTTGGGGAAGGCTTTCTGGGGAAAATAATGCAGTTGAGATCTAAAAACAAGTAGGAATTCACCAAGCAAAATGAGGAGAGAAAGGTTATCAGGCTGAAAAGATGGTTGTGCAACGACCTCTGTGGGCAGGGGTGTGGCAAATATGAGAAACTGGGAGAAGGCAAGAGCACTGGGGTTGAGATGGTGAAAAGAGCAGGGTAAAAGGGGAGACTGGGAAAATGTTCTCATCCAGGGTCATGAAGGGACTTGGGCTCGGTTAAAGAACTTTCTCTTTATGCTTATAAAAACTGGAAGCATTTAAGAGTTTCAAGAAGTGTTTATATAGGGAGGATGTGGCAAGGCCAGTTGAATAGTTCTTGTATTACCACATCTGAGGGCATAGCTTGGTCTAGTGTGGAAGTAGTTGACTAAAGGAGAATGGAACAAATTCAAGAGATATTTAGAAGGCAAAATCAAAAGAATTGGAGTTGGGTGGGATCCAGAGAGTGAGAGAGGAATTGTCAATGCTCGTTTTCTGACTTGCACAAATTGATATATGGTGGTTCCATTAATTGAGACAAGCAACGGCAGAGGAGACCAGGTGTGGTGGAGGAAGACTATGAATGGGGTTTCGCACATGTTGGGTTTGAGGCACTTTGTGAGATCTAGAGGATATTTAAGTTGTTTGGATGTATAAATCTAGATCTTAGAGGTAAATCTAGAGAGGTAATTTGTAAGCCTTCTGCATAGAGATATTTGAAGCCATGGGTGTAGATGAAATTATCTAGGAAGGTTGTAGTTAAATAAACATGAAATGACAATGGTGATAATTTTCTGCCTTCAACATATGGAGACATATCTACAGATCCATTATGTCTAAATTCCTTGTAATGATTTAAACCTATTTCAAATGTTTTCAAGTGATTGCCCACATTTATCTTCTTGCAATAGATGCCTGAAAATGTCAAGATTTTCAACAACCTAGTAAAAATAACGTTATAGGAGAGGATAAACTTGCTATATTATCAAGTTGAGAAGGGAGTGAAAATCAAAGTTAAATCCCTCTATTTCACTGGCCTAAACCCAGGCCGTAAATCAAGGAAACCTAACTTAAAACGTCAGACTGCTTTAAACTGGTTTAAATAAATAAATAAATAAATATATATATATATATTTTAGTTTTGTTAGGAAATTTGTCAAATCATATGGACAAAAGCTTAAAGATGTCTGTGCTATAATCAAACAGAACTCTCTGGGTTGTCTTATTTCCCTGCTGGGAAGAAAATCTACTTTTGTGCACTTTTCACGTTATTAGTAGTGAAGTCAAATACTAGTTGTCTATTCTATTTCTGTTAGACTGACGTCCCGCAGAAAGCATTCCACCTGCAAGGCATCCCGGGCGAGTCTGGAATCGGGGAGATGTGTTCTTGGGAAGCATTACTCGACTGGGGAGCAGACAGGGCTGTGATTAGGAGGCTCTCAGTGGGTGCGTGCAGGAAGAGATGATGCATTTCTTATGAATTAATAAGTATAAAATATTTAAATGTAAAAATCAATATTTGCCAATTCCTTTAGTTATTCTGGAGTACAAACCACAAATTCTCTTGACAAAAAATAAATTGTATGGTTTGTCCTTTACATCTCAGTAGCTTTGACATTGAATAAAATGTTATTTTAACACTTTGATTGGCTCCTGGCCCTGATTTTAGTTGGTTCAGTATATTAGAATCCCTCTCAACAAAAAGCTCTCTTCATTCTAGGTACCTTCTTTCTAGTTACCCAGATACCTGTGCAAACTCTGCAGGATGCGCATTTGATTGCTGAAGTCAAGAAGAATAGTGCCAGTGGAAAAACTTTATCCAGTTTGATTTATGGTGAAAAGTCTAATTAAAGAATTATTCAAAAGAAGTTTAAAAAGTAGGAAAGAGGAAAAACAGGGGCCTACCTCATTCATAAACTAGAATATTCACTTTTAAAATCTGAAAGTTGGCTTTGGAGTGGTTAAACGACAGACCCTGGCTTGTAACCTCTTTCCTTGTGCTTGTTAGGCTGTTCCATGACCTGGAATGCAATACTTTCCTTCATTTAAGAGTTCTGCACCTTCCATAGAAGATGCCACTAATGTTGTGGGGAATGGCTGCCAGGCACGATGAGAAGCAGCCTCCAGTGGTGATTGCGAGAATGGATCTTGCTTAATGTGTGGCTTGGATTTACTGCTACTTAGCTCTGTGGCCTTGGGCTCTTGACTTCTCCCTGTGGAGCATCCCTTTCCGAGCCTGAGAAAGGTTTTGCTCCTGCATTGTTAGATCAGATCTCACCAGGTTGTCTCTGTGTGCTCCTCTTGTCAGCTGAGTCTGTGTGCGGCTCCTCTCTTTGCCACCAGACAGGCTGTTGGGCCCAGGTGATAAAAGAAATCTGCCTAAACTGAACCTTGGTCCTAGCATTTCTAACCGGTGTGAAATTGAACAATTGCTTAACCTCCCTGTATCACATTTTCCTGATTTAATAATGGGAGTATTCATAGAACCTACCTCACATTGTAGTTGTGAGGATTAAAAATGACTAAATGCATGTCAAACACTTAGAACAATAAGGGTTTCATGCTGCTACTATTATTATTATTTAGTTCATGCTAAATTCGAAGCCCTAATCAACACTTACTCATATTCATCATAAACTGTCTATTTGTACTCTACATTAGTAAGCATGGAGTCCAACGATGCAATACATTTCACTTGGAAAAAAATTCTGTAATAGGCCTCCTTCCAAATTGTTCTTCACCCCGGTCACTGAAGCTTCTCTCTCTCTCCTCCTGCGTCCAGCACCCAGTCCTCCTCTTCACCCCGTCCCCTTCTGTTCTTTCTTTAACTCTTCCAGGCTCTACCTCCTTCATTACGTACTGGACCAATTACAGAGGTAATGGTTTCGTAGAGGGCAGTGTGTGTATGTGTGAGTCAGTGTGAGTAATTTAAAGCAACAAAGACGAAGTTGCTTTATGCAAACGCTAAAGCAATTATTGCAGGGTCTTATACAGTGTCACTGTTGTAGCTTTTGTCATAAGTGGAACCCTTAGGAGGAATGCTTGTGACCCCCACCAGGATGCTAAATTTCAGAGGGTGGGAAGATGCAGCACTGACTTTAAGAGCCAACCTAAGGCAGTTTGAAATTCTTGCTCCTTTCCAACTATATTTTTTTCATTCTATTGTAATTATTATGCTTTTGCATTAGATGTCTGACGTGTTGGACCTATAATAACGATTTTATAAGAAAGAAACCTATGAATAAAGTATAGGTGTTTCTTTTCCTTAAATCTTTTTATTTTCTTCTTTCAAGAGCATTTCTAATTGTGATTAAATAAATCTATTTTATATAAGCATATAAAATATAAATCTTCCCTTTTTGTGTGTCCTCACTTCCGGTCAAAAAACTTCCTGTTGACTAAGTCAAGCGCAATTTACTGTGTCCTTCCATATGGACGGAATTCAGTGTGAGACATTGTTTGTTCCTTTTCATGGTGACTTTTGGGTTCGAGGTGCTTTCCGAAGGCAGCTCACTGCAGACTGCTGTCCAGCGCTGTTGGTTTCATTTCGATGATTTGGAAAGCCCTGTCTGGAAGTCAGACGCAGGGTGGATGTTTAAAGTTTTGAGGAGAAGTATGCAGCCTTACCAGTGGATCTAAGCTTTGCTCCGCTCAGCTCTCTGCTTTGAAGGCATTCTTCTCCATTTCATCACAGGATTTCTGAGGAAAATGTAAACCTTTCTCTCTTCAGCTGTTCTTCTTGTTACTTCAAAAGAAGCCTTTCTAAAACGGCAGCTTTGGAAATACCTACTGGGTAAATTGCATAGTGGGATACTGAGGACTGAAAAGGTCTAGTTATAGAGAGATTAAAACAAGACACATTACTTCTCATGTATCCCCTGGCACTATTGTTAATTCATTTCAAATATTCATCACATTATGTCAAATATATCATTCTTAGTCTTCTCTAGACAGGAAAATTCTCTCTATTCTGAAATGTAAATAAGCATGTGGTCACTTGTAATGTGTTTTATTATGATTCCAATCTTAATTATTATTCTAGATTCACTTACTTTAAAAGTTTTGGTGAATAGAAGAGTAACTTCACCAAACACTTAGCATCGTTTTACTCAAGAGTGCTGCCTAAGAAAAGGGGCAACATCAAGTCACCACTTCTGGGGGGCTTCCAGTTCCCCGTTGGAACATCAGTTTTTTAGACCCAAGACAGTGAAGAGCAGAAGAGACTTGAAATACCTCAGAGTTGGATTTCAACTGAAGCTATTGCTAACTCCTCAAGCAATTCATTTTACTCACCAGCACAAGAAATAACCAATTTGATTTTGTGCCTTCCAGGTATATTCATTTCAACCGAATAGAAATACTACAGCCAGAAAGCTTTGGAGATCTTGGGAAATTAGAGTGACTGTGACTGTTGACTCTTTAAATGTCCTTTGCTTCTGCTTTGCATCTTCTGTTTATACAAAATATTGACTGCCCTGGAGATTACAATATTTTGTTGTAAGCCTAAGAAGCAGAGCTTGCACCTTTGTACTATAAAATAGAGTTATCTAAGGTATACTATAGTTTGAAATCAATGGAGAAAAGACAAATAACCCAATTAAAAATAGGGCAAAAGAGATGAACAACGCTTCACAAATGAGGTAAAACCACTTCAAAACTTACTGCAGAAACTACTACAATTGCGCACACACATCCGCTGTGAGCTATCAGTTCCACTTCTAGTTATAGATACAGCAGAAATGCACATACATGTGTACCAGCAGACGTGTTCTTTAGTGTTCATGTCAACATCCTTTCCAATAGCTCCACACTAGAAACTACCCAAGCATCCAATAACAAAAGAAAAGAGAAACCACTTCTTGAATATTGATAAAATAGACTACTATACAACACGTATGAATCTCAGAAACATTTTGAGTAAAAACAAAAAAACCCAGGGCCTGGCCCCATGGCATAGTGGTTAAGTTCAGTGCACTCTGCTTCAGTGGCCTGGGTTCACAGGTTCAGATCCCGGGTACACACCTAGACCACTCATCCACCCTGGGGTGGAAGTGACCCACATATAAAGTGGAGGAAGATTGGCACAGATGTTAGCTCAGGGTTAGTCTTCCTCAAGTATAAAAAGAGGAAGATTGGCAACAGATCTTAGCTCAGGGCCAATTTTCCTTAGCGAAAAAAAAAAAAAAAAGGAAAAGAAAAACCCAAACATTGAAAATTACATAGTTTGATTTTGCTTTTAGAAGAAATTAAAAAACAGATAGCAGGAATATATGTAATAATTAGAACTTAAAACAGTGATTACCTTTGTAGAGAAGGAGGTGTGTGGGAATGACAGTAGGGAGCTTCTGCAGTCCTAGTAATGTTTTGTCTTTTCTGTTGTTCTCTGGATGGTAGTTACACAGCTGTGTTCATTTTGGGGAAAGTCTTTGTGGTCTATGTCATGATGGGTGTACTTTTCTAAATGAACGTTATATTTGGACAAAGCTTTGTTAAACACCAGTGACAAACCAAAGGGACACTTGGACAGCCTCCTTTTGTTTTGTCTTTTATCAGGTGAAGATACTCTGCTACTTCACTTCCTCTAATACATTAGATTACCAAATTTATTGTGTCTTTAGCTGAAGACACAGCATTTTTTTCTGAAAAGAAAGCAAATGAAGAATTATATAGCTAAACTTAACCATGAATCTATTTGAATTGAAATAGATCTGAAAACAATCTGAATTAGGAGTTTGTAGGTTTCTAAAAGGATGCCCTTTAATATTAATACACAAAATAGACTAGTAAAATTAAAAGATAAAAAGAGGGGGCTGGCCCCTGATTGAGTGGTTAAGTTTGCATGCTCTGCTTCTGGGGTCCAGGGTTTCACCTGTTTGGATCCTGGCCCGGAACTTGCACCACTCATCAGGCCATGCTGAGGCAGCATCCCACATAGCACAACCAGAGACGCTCACAACTAGAATATACAACTATGTACTGGAGGGCTTTGGGGAGAAGAAGGAAAAAATAGAAAAAGAAAAAAAAAAAAAGAAGAATGACAACAGATGTTAGCTCAGGTGCCAATCTTAAAAAAAAAAAAGATAAAAAGAGCTAGTCAACCACTTTCCTATGTGGGTACTCCAATCTTATTTGCATAAAGAAGTGTAAGAATTATAATGCCTACAATTGCATCGTTTGGTTTTGTTTCTTTGTTTGCTGGAGGCACGTGTTGAAGTACAAGGAAGCAGGTGGGGAAGCATGCTGCACTCCTTTTCCTGCTCTAACACGTGTAAACAGAGAGTTCCACTTTGGTAAAGTCAAGGTTTAACGTCACGATGACTAACAACCTCAAAAAACCAGAGGCACCAACTTCAGTTTTGGGGGAAATCTTGCTCCTGAATCAGCATTGCTTTCCTCCTGTGTAGCAAGACAGCTACTGAACCACTATGACTCTCGAAACCCTAGCTGCCTGTTCTTACCAAACAGTGGCACTGAGAACTGCAGAGATGGGAAGCGGACACTCCTGCTGCCTGAGGAGATCTGAAAGCCCTCAGCAGCCCCACGGCAGTGGTGGCAGGCCTTGCTGTTATCAAGGGGGTTCTTTTATTTATTTCTTTTAATTAATTAATTAATTTTCGGATGTATATCATATTTCGAATTCTGTGTACATTACATCATGTTCACCACCCGAAAATTAATTATAGTCCATCCCCTCACAGGTGAGCCTAATCATGCCTTTTGCACTCCCCGCTCCCCCCGCTTCTCCTATGGTAACCAACAATCCAATCTCCAATGCTATGTGGGTTTTTTGGTCATTTTTATCTTCTACTTATGATTGAGATCATATGGTATTTGACTTTCTCCCTCTGACTTATTTCACTCAGCATAATACCATCAAGGTCCATCCATGTTGTCACAAATAGCCGGATTTCATCATTTCTTATGGCTGAGTAGTAGTCCATCATGTATAAATACCACATCTTCTTTATCCATTCGTCCTTGATGGGCACCTAGGTTGCTTCCAAGTCTTGGCTATTGTGTATAATGCTGCAATGAACATAGGGGTGCAAGTATCTTTATGCCCTTGTGTTTTCAAGTTCTTTGGATGAATATTCAGCAGTGGGATAGCTGGATCATATGGTAGATCTATCCTTAATTTTCTGAGGATACTCCGTACTTCTTTCCATAGTGGCTGCACCAGTTTGTACTCCCACCAGCAGTGAACAAGGGTTCCCTTCTCTCCACACCCTCTCCAACATTTGTGGTTTCCTGTCTTGTTAATTATAGGCATTCTGACCCGGAGTGAGGTGATGCCTCATTGTAGTTTTGATTTGAATTTCCCTGATAGCTAATGATGTTGAGCATCTTTTCATATGCTTCTTGGCCATCGTATATCTTCTTTGGAGAAATCTCTGTTCAGATCTTTTGCCCATTTTCTAATTGGATTGTTGGGTTTTTTTGTTGTTGAGCTGTATGAGTTCTTTGTATATTTTGGATATTAACCCCTTATCTGATACATGGTTTGCAAATATCTTCTCCCAATTGTTAGGTTGCCTTTTCATTTTGTTGATGGTTTCCTTTGTGGTGAAGAAGCTTTTTAGTTTGATGTAGTGCCATTTGTTCATTTTGTCTTTTGTTTCCCTTGCCCGGTCAGACATGGGACTTGAAACTATGCTGCTCAGACCACTGTCAAAGAGCGTACTGTCTATGTTTTATTCTAGAAGTCTCACGGTTTCAGGTCTTACATTCAAGTCTTTAATCCATTTTGAGTTTTTGTGCATGGTGTAAGGGAATGGTCTACTTTCATTCTTTTGCATGTGGCTGTCCAGTTTTCCCAACACCATTTATCCAACACCAATTGCTTGTCGAATATTATCTGTCCATAAACATGTGGGTTTATTTCTGGGCTATCGATTCTGTTCCATTGATCTGTGTGTCTGTTTTTGTGCCAGTACCATGCTGTATTGGTTACTATAGCTTTCTAGTATAATTTGAAATTGGGGAGTGTGATACCTCCAGCTTTGTTCTTTTTTCTCAGGAATCCTTTGGCTATTTAGGGTCTTTTGTTGTTCCATATAAATTTTAGGATTCTTTGTTCTATTTCTGTAAAAAATGTTGTTGGAACTTTGATAGGGATTGCATTGAATCTATAAATTGCTTTAGGAAGTATGGACATTTTTACGATGTTAATTCTTCCAATCCAAGAACGTGGAACATCTTTCCATTTCTTTGTTTCTTCTTCAATTTCTTTCAACAATGTTTTATAGTTTTCAGTGTACAGATCTTTCACCTCTTTGGTTAAGTTTATTCCTAGGTATTTTATTCTTTTTGTTGCAATTGTAAATGGGATTGTATTATTAATTTCTCTTTCTGCTACTTCGTTGTTAGTGTATAGAAATGCAACCGATTTTTGTACATTGATTTTATATCCTGTGACTTGACTGTATTCCTTTATTATTTCTAAAAGTTTTTTAGTGGAATCTTTAGGGTTTTCTAGATATAAAATCATGTCGTGTGCAAAGAGTGACAGTTTCACTTCTTCTTTTCCAAGGTGGATCCCTTTTATTTCTTTTTCTTGCCTTATTGCTCTGGCTAGGACTTCCAATACTATGTTAAATAAGAGTGGTGACAGTGGGCATCCTTGTCTGCTTCCTGTTCTTAGAGGGATAGCTTTCAGTTCTACTCCATTGAGAATGATATTTGCTGTGGGTTTGTCATATATGGCCTTTATTATGTTGAGGTATTTTCCTTCTATACCCATTTTATTTAGAGTTTTTATCATAATTGGATGCTGTATCCTGTCAAATGCTTTCTCTGCATCTATTGAGATGATCATGTGATTTTTATTCTTCATTTTGTTAATGTGGTGTATCACATTGATAGATTTGTAGATGATGAACCATCCCTGCATCCCTGGAATGAAACCCACTTGATCATGATGTATGATCTTTTTAATGTATTGTTGTATTCGATTTGCTAGTATTTTGTTGATGATTTTTGCATTGATGTTCATCAGTGATATTGGCCTGTAATTTTATTTTTTTGTGTTGTCCTTGTCTGGTTTTGGTATCAGGATAATTTTGGCTTTGTAGAAGGAGTTAGGAAGCCTCCCCTCCTCTTCAATTTTTTGAAAAAGTTTGAGAAGGATAGGTATTAAGACTTCTTTGAATGTTTGGTAGAATTCACCAGGGAAGCCATCTGGTGCTGGACTTTTATTTTTTGGGAGGTTTTTGATTGCTGTTTCAGTGTTCTCACTGGTGGACAGTCCATTCAAATTTTCTGCTTCTTCTTGGTCCAGTTTTGGAAGGTTGTATATTTCTAAGAATTTATCCATTTCTGCTAGATTATCCAATTTGTTGGTGTATAGCGTTTCATAGTATTCTTTTATTGTGTTTTCTATTTCTGAGGTGTTCATTGTAATCTTTCCTCTTTCATTTCTGATTTTATTTATTTGAGCCTTCTCTCTTTTTTTCTTGGTGGGTCTAGCTAAGGGTTTGTCAATTTTGTTTATCTTTTCAAAGAAACAGCTCTTGGTTTCATTAATTTTTTCTATTTTTTTTTTTAGTCTCTACTTCATTTATTTCTGCTCTGATTTTTATTTTTCCTTCCTTCTGCTGATTTTGGGCTTTGTTTGTTGTTCTTTTTCCAGTACCTTTAGGTGCACTTTTAGATTGTCTATTTGGGACTTTTCTTCTTTGTTGAGGTAAGCCTGAATTGCTATAAACTTCCCTTGTAGAACTGCTTTTGCTGTATCCCACAGATTTTGGCATGTCGTATTTTCGTTTTCATTTGTCTCCAGGAATTTTTTTATTTCTTCATTGACCCAATCGTTGTTCAGTAGCATTTTGTTTAATCTCCACATTTTTGTGGCTTTTCTGGTTTTCTTCCTGTAGTTGATTTCCAGTTTCATATCTTTGTGGTCAGAAAAGATGCATGGTATTATTTCAATCTTCTTAAATTTATTGAGACTTGCTTTGTGGTGTAATATGTGATCAATCCTGGAGAATGTTCCATGGACATTTGAAAAGAATGTGTGTTCTGTGATTTTGGATGGAATGTTCTGTATATATCTACTAAGTCCATCTGGTCTAACTTGTCCTTTAAGGCCAGTGTTTCCTTATTGATCTTCTGTTTGGATGATCTATCCATTGGTACAAGTGGAGTGTTAAAGTCCCCTACTACTATTGTGTTACTGTCTATTTCTCCTTTTATGTCTGTTAATAATTGCTTTATATATCTAGGTGCTCCTATGTTGGGTGCATAGCTATTTACAAGTGTTATATTTTCTTGCTGGATTGTTCCCTTTATCATTATGTAGTGCCTGTCTTTGTCTCTTTTTACAGTTTTTGTTTTAAAGTCTATTTTGTCTGATATAAGTATTGCTACCCTTGCTTTCTTTTCTCTGCCATTTGCATGGAATATCTTTTTCCATCCTTTCACTTTCAGTCTGTGAGTGTCTGTAGGTGTGAAGTGTGTCTCTTGTATGCAGCATATACATGAGTCTTGTTTTTTCATCGAATTGGACACCCTATGGCATTTGATTGGAGCATTTAGTCCATTGACATTTAAAGTAGCTATTGATAAGTATGTATTTATTGCCATTTTGTCACTTTTTTTTCTGGGTGTTTTAGTAGTTCTTCTCTGTTGCTTTCTTTTTCTCTTGCTCTTTTCCCTTGTGGTTTGATGTCTATCTTTAGTAATATGTTTGATTTCTTTTGTCTTACTTTTTTCCTTGCTTGTTATATGTTTCTGATTTGTGATTACCATGAGGATCCTATTTAATATACTATGCATATAGCAGTCTATATTGAGTAGATAGACACTTTAGTTTGATCTCTTTCTAAAAGCTCTACTTTTTCACTCCCCTCCTCCCACATTGTATGTTTTTCAAATCATATATAGTCTCTTGTTTAGTGTGTGTCTATCCATTACCCTCTTATCACTGAAATAGGTGATTTTAGTACATTTGTCTTTTAACCTTTATATTATCTTCACAGGTAGTTGATCTGCTGCCTTTACTATACTTTTACCTTACAAGTGATTTTATTGCCTGGTTTTTTGTTGTTGTTTTTGATAATTTTTTTTATCTCTATTTGTAGTCATTGCTTTCCCACTTAAATAAGTCCCTTCAGCATTTTACTTTTGGACATTTTGATTATAATATGTCTTGGTGTAGGCCTCTTTGGGCTTATCTTGTTTGGGGCTCTCTGTACTTCCTGAACTTGGATGTCTGTTTCCTTCCTCAGGTTAGGAAAATTTTCCTCTATTATTTCCACAAATAAAGAACCCAAGGGGGTTCTTATCTTAGAATCCATGAATGAGCTTTATGGCGTGGAGAATTGGCTAACAACAAAGCTTTTAATTTTTGATTTTCTTCCTATTATTTGAGTAAATACATATGCACATATTTCTTGAAAGACCTCTGAATATGTTAATCATAATCTGTTCTGTTATTTTTTTCTTTTTTCTTTGAATTTCCCTGCTTATTCTGGAGTTAGCTTCCTTTCTTTTTGTCGTGGTCTTTCTTTGTCATGGTTCTGATTAAACTCCTCTGCTTTGTGAACCTTGACTGTCTATTCATATTTGAAAATATTGAGTAGGTGGTCAGGTTTCCCCTGCTCTCCTGTAGGTGGGTCCATTTTATGCAAAATTTCCCCTTGGTGGGAATTTTAGTTTGGACACTTGGGTAGAAAAATGGCAGATTTCTCCTCCCAAACACTAGAATGAGAAAGGCTTTCTCTTGAGTTCTAGCTCCACACAAAACCCATTACTTTTCTTGTATCAATTTGATCAATTTCTTTAGAGAAGAACATATATGAAGAAGACAAATTATATACATAATTTTTTCCTCTTAGCAGTAGGCGTCCTTATAGTGGTGGCAGCTACCAATTAATTGTGTTTCTCCATCCACATGTTTAATGAACCCCTGTTTTCAGCCCCACATCTCACTCCTGCTCTCTGCTCTCTCTGGTGTTTTTGCACCCAAACCATCAGACTGTTCCTGCCTCAGTTTTCTCTGGGTTGCAGCTTTCTTGATTTCATTTGTCAACCCTCTCCCATGCATTTTATGTGTTTCCAGAATTTGCTGAAATCTCTTCTCTGTTGGTGGCCTTCCACATTCTGTCCTCTTGATTGTTATGGGCTTATTTATTTGTATTGACCATCTGGGCTGTTATTTCTGTGTAGTCCTGAAAGAGAATGAGGCAAATTTGTATGCCCAGTTCACTATTTTGAATCAGAATTCTTCTCCCTATAACTTTGAAATTTGTTAGTTGAAATAATATTTAAATATTAAAATTAAATTATTCTCTTAAGGTGTTTCTCAGTCTAAACAAATTTAGCATGACTGTGCCTGTGCCAGCGCATCCTCGAGCGATGTGCACTCAGCAGCAGCAGCAGCAGGATATCTAGAATCCTTCCTTATTGATGGGATTTGATCAAAGCCCCCTTGTGTTACATTCATAAATATCAACAACCCCTCTCACTTGGATGGGAACATTCTCTTCAATGGAGGCATGATGCCAAAACAGGCAAGGGAAGATCTGAATCTTCATCTTTCCTATGAATAGGAGGCTTGATTTGAACATCATTTACCAAAATTAGATTCTTCTCCAATGGATAAGTCTTATCTTTAAACATCATAAACTATTTATTATTACATCTCCAAACAAAGGAATTTATGCACATTTGGTGAAGCCACATGGGATGAAATATTCAAGCTGGTTTAGAGCTTGATGCACAGGCAGAAAATTGCAATAATGCCTCTGTTAAAGTGTACAGAAATCTGACGTTTTGTGTAATAATTCATGATTGGTATTGAAGAACCTGACAACTATCATTTTTCTCCAATGCCACTTGCAAATTGGTGAGACTATGGACATTCTTGGTAAAGTTGGCTCCTTGTATTTATCTTTATGTGCATACCAACCTCATCAAGCCACAGTATTTTCTGTGCTTCTTCTGAAGTCTTTAATGATTCTGTCTTGAAAAAATGAAAGAAATACAGGGAAAAGAAAACTTTGGTATTCTGTACCCAGAAAGAACACTCATGGTGCCTGAAAACACATTTGGTTTTGTTGGTTTGGGGAGAATACAGGCTCCAAACGACATCACACTGGATGCTTTATGAAGCAGCACGTGGACTTGCGTGGAGTCAGCCAGTCTGGAAAACATCTTCTTTATCAGGCACACACCTCACTAAGCCAAGGCTTTTTTAAGACGTTTTCTCGAGTAGGAGCTGAATATCATTTTCTCTATTTCTCAGAAGTCTCTTAGATTTCCAGTGGATGTATCTTGAAACACCAGCTTGAATTTCAGGTAGAATATTCACTTTTCTTCCCTTCTCAGGACATTTATCTTGAAAAAACTCATTCATGGCTTGGCTTTTTTGATAACAGTTATATTTCTGTCACAGAAAAGAGATCCGTCTTTGGTTAATTTCCATGCAGTGGATTCTGCTAAACTATTATTTTTTTGACCAACAATCTTTGATAGAAGAGGTCAGCAGCAAACAATTATACAGACCTTCCAAAACAGGAAGAAGTGCTTTTTAGGTTGTTGTTAGGAGTATCAAAGTGATACTTCTACAGGCAGAAATCAACAAATACATTGTAGAAACAGTTTGAAGATTAACTTCACAGAAGTTGAAAAGAAGAACGAGAAAAAAGAAAGTCCAGGCAAACAATTTGCCCCCCTGCTTGACAGTACTGATGACACAGTACTACTCTGTTAACGCTGTCACTGAGATAGTGGTCTAAGAGATAAATAATAATAGTTATTATTATCGTAAGTCCCCATTTTATAGATAAAGGAACTGAGACTTAGAGAGATTAATTTGCTTAGAAACAAATAGTTATAGCAATAATAGTAGCAGTGATATCTGATTCGGGAACCATAATAACATGTATGACATAAACTAATGTTGAAATAACATCAGTTTGTACATTTTGTTACCATTTGTGCAAAATTAAGAAAAATTCTTGATGAAGATTTTTAAGTATTTACATACGCTGCTTCAAAATCTGAGATGATGGAGATGTCCTTTTTTCTTGATTTGTTTCACCTGTTAAACAATTAATTCTGGTCTACGTGACTTGGAAAATAGGTAACATCTTTCAATCTCCGATTATGGGTGTAATTTCCAGCCTTTTAAATATGTTAAGAGAATGAACAGTAACCTGTTTACTGTTGTTATCACATTGAACTACACTAGTTGTAAAATAATGAAATAAGCTTGTAGCCTAGCAAAAATAAAGTAAGCATGAACTGTCCAAATGATATGACTTTTCCCAAGGTCTAGCTGCAACGTACTACAAGCTATTTCTCTATCATGAAATTCCATTCTAATCTTCCCTGAGACACGGAAATGGAGGAGGGCTTACGGTGGGGAATGAGAATTACCCTGTGACTTCCATCTGCTCACCCGTCTTAACCTAACTTTTCACTATTTCTTCTCTAGTCTTTCCTCCTGAGTTTGATGAATTGGGTGGAGCAGGGAAAGATGAGTACAAGGATTCAAAATAGAAAGGATCAGGGAAAAATTTGTATCTACACAAATGTGCATCAAGTTTGCAAAACCAGGAAAAGATCTTGCCTCCTGTTCACAGGAGCCTTTACTTTAACCCCTAAGAGATAAAACAGGTAAAATAAAGCCAAAAACATAGCATTAATAAGAAAACATGGTCAGATGATCTTATTTAATTTTGAGACAGGGATGCTAGTCATGAAATAAGACTCAGAGAGAGGCTGGATGTAGCTAACTGTTAACATTTTCTAGACATAATTTGATTATTTACGCTCATTTCCTCCTGTCTCAGGACATAAATGGCACAGACCTTTCCTCTGTTTTGCATAGACTGTTGTTTGCTCCTCTCTTCATAGACGTGCTCTTTGTGGAATGTGCGTTCAGTGGTGCTGGCAACCTAACTGTCCCCAGCTGATGATTTCTCTGGTAGTAATGTCTCCAGTCGCAGCGGGAGGGGGAGGTGTGGCCAGGGCAGCGCTGCGGGAGCCCAAACCAGTGCAGGACTGGAAAGGGGAAGGAAGGGAAGAAACACTGCAGCCTGGGTCTCCTCTGCCTCTTGCTGTCCTCCAGAGCCTCCCTCCATCGCCTCTTGTGGCGGATTCCAAAGAGGAAGAGGAAGCTGTGGGCAACAAAGCCTGGGAAAGGCACTTCTCTGCCATCTTGTCCTGGGCAGGACATGGGTGTAAGTCTGAAGGGAGCAGGCCAGCAGCTAGCTGAGCCAGCGACCACAGCAGCACCAAGTGAGACTAGTTTTGCAAAACTGCAATGGCCAGTAAGCTGAAAGATGGACAAAGGGTTGCCACCCACAGTATCCAGTCTATCATGATTCATTTGCAGGCTTCTGCAGTCTGCTTTTTTTTTTTTAGGTATACTTTTTGGTGAGGAAGATTGGCCCTGAGCTAACATTTGTTGCCAATCTTCCTTCTTTTTTTTCCCCCCAAAGCCCCAGTACCTCAGTACCTAGTTGTATATCCTAGTTGTAAGTCATTCTAGTTCTTCTGTGTGGGATGCCACCACAGCATGACCTGATGAGCGATGTGTAGGTCTGGGTGCAGGATCTGAACCAGTGAACCCCGGGCCGCCAAAGTGGAGCACAAGAACTTAACCACTATGCCACCAGACTGGCCCCTGCAGTCTACTTTTATTGTGCCATTCTTTACGATGAATACATTGTCCTCTTTGGTTTCTTATATGTTTAAATCTTATTTTTGTGATTTCTCTTTAGCATTCGTAATCTCTAACTAAACAAAACGAAAAAATTCAAAAGACCACCTACGAAAAGATACCAATACAGTGGCAGATACATATATGTAAATCTTTAAAACAAATGCTTGCATAAATGACACTCTGCTTTGTATTCACCCTTTCTCACTGAAATACTTGTTTAAATGTATCTAGATTTACAATTAGGTAAAAAAAAAAAGTCTGTCCTCTAAACTCATCATTACTGCATTGTGATTAAAAGTTATCTTTTATTTTTTGGATTTTTGCATAATAACAAATTATCTAAAATCCCAGCTGGGAGCTTTTCTCATCTGGATTCATTAAAGAGACTGTAAGTGAAAGCAAGTGCATAAACACAGAAATGATTTCCGTACGATTTTCTCCAAAATAAATAAATCCCAGACAATGTTTTGCCTTCGTCTCCTTTTGCCATGAAAGATCAGTCAGTTCTAGTGCGTTAGGGAGGAAACGGTTTTTTTAACTGCAGAGTGATTGAGGACACAGATAGTCTACCGAGCTTTCATGTATTCTCTTAGAAGTGACATTCAAAAGGAATATTGAAGATAGAAGTTTTCCTCGGTTCTCAGTTATTTCCTTGCTGGTCAAATCTAAAGTCTCCCAAGACTTCCTTTTCCTTTAACTTTTTATTAAAAAAGAGACTTGAGAAGTTCCAAAGAAAGTCTAACTCCTCTGGCCAGGCTTCAGAAGTCTTCCCTCGTCACCCCAGTTACTAGTACAGTTCACTTCTTCCTAGATTAAACATAACAAAAGGGAATTCCCAGTACCGGTCCTCTCATAGGCTCCGTTTGCCTCAATTTTCTGCACCTGTGAATCTGTCTTTGATCTGCCTCTTCACCCTGATCTGTGTGTATACTACTGCATTGTTGATGATTTTCTTTTTGGTTCTTTTTTCCCTCAGTACACAAATATAAATTCCAGTTATCAGGTTAAGGTCAAATGTTCTGCTTCTCGGTGCTGGTTGGAGAGCACATAGTGGAAAAATCACAAAGGTGTATCTCTCACCTGCCTTGAAGGCCACTTTGTTGCTGTTTTCTGATGTTGTGTGCCCAGATCACGTCTGTGAGCATGGGAATTTTAAGATTAAGTAAAAATCAGAACACTGGGGGAAATAAATTTGTGTTTAATTGGTGCCTGGAAATGATGCTTGGAATCTTTGCATTTAAAGGATCGTGAATGATCAAGAGGGCAATTCATCCAGTCCTAGTCCAGTTTTGCAAGTTCATATTCCCCACTTTCTTGGCAGTGCTCACAGCAGACCCAAGGCACTGCCTCACAGTCTTTTCTCCTCGGCTGTGCTCTTTGACTGTGCTCAGACCCGCAAGGTTTTGCTTGATGGTTCTCTTTTTCTGCCAAAGTTTTCTTACTTGTAAGAACTGGTCACATCACAGCCGTTTGGAATAATACGCACATTCATTCTTGTTTGTTTTGTTTTTTTTAATAGACTTTATTTTTTAAATTTGTTGTAGGTTGACAGCAAAACAGCAGAAAGTACCAAGATTTCCCACATACTCCCTGCCCCTACACATGCATAGCCTCTCCCAGAATCCACATCCCCCACCAGAGAGGTACATTTGTTATAATTGATGAACCTACGTTGACACATCATAATCACCCAGAGTCCATAGTTTACATTAGGATTCACTCTTGGTGGCATACATTGTGTGGGTTGGACAAAAGCATAATGACATATATCCATCATTATAATATCATACAGGGTATTTTCACTGCCCTAAAAGTCCTCTGTACTCCACCTATTCATCCCTTCTTCCCCCTAACTTCCGGCACTGACCTTTCTACTGTCTCCAAAGTTTTGCCTTCTTCAGGATGTCATATAGTTGGAATCATTTAGTATGCAGCCTTTTCAGATTAACTTCTTTCACTTGGTAATATGCATTTAAGTTTCTTCCATGTCTCTTCATGGCTGGATAGCTCATTACTTTTTAGTGCTGAATAATATTCTATTGTCTGGATGTACCACAGTTTATCCCTTCACCTACTGAGGGACATATTGGTTGCTTCCAAATTTTGGCAATTAGGAATAAAGCTGCTACCAACATGTGCAGGTTTTTGAGTGGACATAAGTTTCACCTCCTTTGGACAAATACTGAGGAGCATGATTGCTGGATGGTATGACAAGAGTATGTTTAGTTTTGTAAGAAACTGCCAAACCGTCTTCTATAGTGGCTGTACCAATTTTGCATTCCCGCCAGTAATGAATGAGAGTTCCTAAAGCTCCACATCCTCACCAGCAATTGGTGTTGTCAGTGTTCTGGATTTTGGCCATTCCCATAGGTATGTAGTGGTATCTCGTTGTTTTAACATTCTTGTTTTTTAATCATATCTGGGAAATGAAAACTGCCAAGACATTTTGTAACAAGCTTATAGCAAGCTTTATTCTGGTAGTGGGAGGAATATTATGTTTTATTTTTTACTTGCCTTCTCTCTCTTCTTGGATTTGTTACATCATTTATGATTAGAGTCACTGTTTTCGTATATTTGCAATTATAACTCCCATTAAGTGTTTCTTCTGTATATAGATTTCTATTTGAGTATCATTCTTGGCTTTTAAGATTCTCAAAAAGTCTTGACATGCTAAAGCTCTTAGTTTTTTCTATTATTTTCTATTATGTTTTCTTGTTAAGTATCAATAATAGCTTTTTGTTCTTACCTCTTACATTTAATGAAACAACATTCACTCTATTTATGAAACACACAGAAATAAATACTAGTAAAGAAGCTGAGGGAGGCCCTACTTACAGTGATGTACAAGTATGGATCTTATATGCATGTGCTATATGTACTTCAAATGTTTTAAGCCACTTTTAAGATAATTTTGTTAGTATGTCATGTTGATGAAGTATCTATTTTTGTAGACGGTAGCTGACCGTTTATGGTAACGGTAAACTTATACACAGATGATTTGAGCAACCTGGCCCAGGGTTCATGAGATCTTGATCAGTCTGAGATGGTGGACACTGGCACCTGGTTATTCCAAATCCTCAAACTTGTGCCCATGCAGACTGTCTTTTAGATAAGAAAATCAGTATATGGGGAAGTGACTGAGGGCTAATAAATAAGCTACATCTACTATCAAATAAATTCCATCTTCCACAATGAATTCTTTCAACAACTGGGGGAGTGTCAATTCGCTGGTAGCACCTGGAGTCAGAGGAATCTGTGTGGGTCACATTTGCCGTGTCATTGCTGGGGTCTGTGTGTGACACCTGATGTGGGTTTCTCCACTGTCATTTCTAACTCATGACAGCCATATTCCTCACAGTATACTGGGAAAATGAATAAAATGTCTTCTAAAAAGTGCTTTTGGATCTTTAAATGAAAGGGATTATGTAAGTACAGGTGATATATTACTCTGTTTCCAAACAGAAAAGATTAATTTACCTGGCTCTTTTTTTCCTTTGAAATTACCCACCGAGCAGTGAATAGGCCTCAGTGAATAATTATTTTAAGCTTGTGATTCTTGACTGAATACTATCAAAAGGCAGTGGTCTTTTATTTAACACACCTGGTGTGATATTTGATATAAGAGCATTTTCAAAACGGAAAACAGTAAAATGGGAATTATTTTAAGCACAGTGTGCTATTAATATTTAGTGTGGTCTAACAAAGATTAAGATAACCCACTTTTCTTATTGTTTTACTCTATAGCTTTTTATTTTTCAAAATTCATGGCTCTAAATTATAGGCAATGTTTCAAACAATACTTTCCCAGCATAAATTTGGAAATGCTCTATTTATAAAGGGTTCCCAAACAGATTTTTTTTTAATAAAAATCTAGTTCTCATACTATGGGTTCTTTTCCAAACACAAAGGAGTTTTTCAAGCACTAAGTGAAAAATATATCCTTTAGTTGTTTTTTTCATGTTTTGTATCCTTGCTATGGATGAAAATCTTAATTGAAGTTGACAGTAATGAAAAGAAGAAATTAAATCTTGTGCTCAGTTGTTACTAAAACACACAACCATGAGTATACATAAGGGAAGATGTGGCTCACTGATTAATGGAGGGCTGATAAGAAGCGATGATGACATCAGGGAAATGGAACATTCCCAACTGTTAGGGCCCAGTGTCTGTGATGTTCCCTATTGATTTGTACTGACATCACAAGTATGTGCTTGTGTTCAACTCAGAGAAATCTCATGGTGATACTGAAGAGAGAATTTACTTGTTAATATTTAACAACTACAGACTGCTTTTGATAAAATTACCAGACATTAAACTCAAAATTTAAATCAGATGAGTGAACTTTGGACTCATTAATATTGAGTAGATTTTTAACCAAGTGGCTGATACAGTAAATCAGTCAGTGACAAGAAACAGCCAAGGACACTGAACTCATCAGTATCTTCCTGAACAAGTGCTAGCAAACTTTTGTGTCTTGTACATCACTCTAGACACGGCTGAAAGTATTGTCTGTTCCAGCCCTGGTTTTATTTTTTCAGCTTAGTTTGAAGTCTTGATGGAAGCATTAAGTAAAGAAAATCTATACCATTAAATAACTTTTTAATGTGTGAGATTTTTTTTCTTTAATTTAACCATTTAATGCTGCCAAATATAGGTGTCATTTTAGTGTAGTACAATTTAAATACAATATAACTTAGTATGAACTATAAGCATCTGCGATATACTTCACTAAATCATCAGACAGTAAATCTTCTTAAATTTATTTAAAAATATATAGTTCTCTGGAAGTACTCTAAATTATAAATCTGGAGAAGAGCATGGTTGTTTTTTTTACTTTTAGAAAAAACTTTCATTGTTCCAATAACATGATATTAATAAAAACTCCTAAATTAAAACAACTGGGTGATGTCAATTTACATGCAAAGTGATTCCTTTATTTATTGTTTTCTCAAATGTTTTTTAAGGACTTGCTATACAAATTATTAAAAATTATAGCATTTTTTATTCTGCTTAAGTCACATAACGCATTACTTATTACAATAAAATTTAAACAATTCAACCTTTATCACTATTATAAATATGCTCATATTGTCGTTTTATCACTGGATAGAGTTTTATCTCTGGATAGAGTGTGACCTGATTACCACTGTAGACAGACTTGTGAATTCCATAGAGTTAGTGCCCCCTTTTTAACCCTTGGGATGGATGAAAGAGATAATTTATTACTCCTGTGCCTTTTTGCTATGTATCTTTTGATGAGAATGGAGATATATACCATAATTCTCTTTGTCTATCTATCAGTTTTATTTCATGAGAAAAAAATACTGGGAAAGATTAGGAAAATATAGTAAAATTTAGCGAAAGTGAATAATCTGCTCCTAGATTAGGAAATACCTCAAGGACATGTAAAGGGCCTTCCGGTCACAGTCTGCAAGAGACAGTTGAAGATGAAGAGCTTTGTAACGGCATTGCCAGCCCTTTTAGTATAAAAAAATAAAATAAAAAGGGTTCTGCCTCTGTCCTTTAGGGAAAATTGAGAGCACAGGGAATGCATGCCTGTCCATATTGATGTCAAGGAGATTTACAAGAGAAAGAGCAAGTCATCTGGGGCAGCGGCATGGATCATACACAGCGCATTTATAGGTCTCCTTTGAGCAAGAAAGCCTCTACTCCTTCTCTTAAATAATCGCTATGAAAAAGTTAAAGAAAACCACCACCACTAAATATAAATTCTCTATTTTTAACATTTAAAAGAACTGTAACCTTCAGCATGTATAGTTTTGTTTTTGTTTTTTTTTTAATTGCAGTAACATTGGATTATAACATTATATAACTTTCAGATGTACTTCGTAATAAAATAAAAGATTACATGTTCCCCACCCAAAAACTAATTATAGTCCATAGTCTGTCACCACACATGTGAGCCTAATCCCCCCTTCAGTATGTATAGTTTTAATTGTTAGTTCTAACAATTTGTTTTATCTTACAATTATTTATTTATAATCAAATACTATGGTGCCTGTTAAGTGGAAACCACTTTTTGACTCTCAGAGTGCTTTCCAAAGATATTGTCAATATAGAAATTTATCTACTCTGTTCAAAATATGCAACCAGGTAAGCATTTGTTTTCATTTGTTTGTTGGTAATTAGAAATCTTGGAGTCGAAAATGTGACAGAGGAGGTAGATTAGATGAAATTAAGTATTTTAACTCAAAAGATTCAAAGGAGAAATTAATAGTCACTGTTAACAGTTGGGATTCTTGCCTGCATGCCTAGACGTCTGGATTCCAACGCTCTAGTTTGTGACTGTGATTTAGTGTGGCTGGGGGAACTCTTGCAAAGTTATGCCCGGAATGGCCGTACGCAGGCTGCTGCTACGTGTGAGTATCCCAGAAGGCTCCAGGGATGCTCAGTAGCTTCAGTAACAGTAGAGGAATTCAACTGTGGTATGTAATTTTCTGTGTGCGTACAAAAGCGAAAAGTCTGTTTGTCCTCTTTTTATAAAGGCTTATTGTGTGATGTTGAGTTTGGAAGAACATATTATCAGAAAATGTTTTTAAGGTATTTGGTTAAAAGTATAATCAATTTCCCTTTCATTATCTGCATTTTTACTTAAGGAAGTTATTATCATCATAAATTGTTAAAGCTGGGAGAGTCTTTGAGGATCATTTAATCCAATTTCCATAATTTCAAAGGAGAAATACTGAGGAAAATTATTTTTCAACAAGGTCACAGGACACTGTGACTAGCATTAAAGTCTCCGCTTATACCTCAGTATCACTTAGTGTTAGTAATCAATGATTTAGATTTCTCAACTTTAGATGAAATAATTGCTAATATTCACCACTAGGAAAAACACTCAACGAATCTACTAAATGTTTTTTTCTCACATAAAATAAGGCCACAAGTATCACTCAAGTAATGAAAACCTATTTTAATATATCTTTACATATTTTAAAATAATACAAACGTTTGATTTATCAAGCATATATTCATATTCTGACAAAGCTATCAGATATCCTTATAGTGAGTATGTCCTCTTAGGATACTATTCAATTCTCTTAAAGCTTTTAATATAAATAAGAGAATATTTATCTACTTATTTATCTAATTTATCTATTCCTATATATAACCTTAAATATGAATATATGAATATAAAGACATATGTACATATATGTGTGTGTGTCTGTATGCATGCACATGTGTATGTGCATGTATGATAATTGGGCTCCTTGGAAACTTACTCAGATGATAGTTTAGCAGAAATTTGCTTTCTAATGCCCCATTCACGGACAAGCCAGCATTTGAATTTCTCTAAAGAGGTAATTTGAAAAATTATATTAATATAATTCAATTCCATCCAGATTGAGAAGAAAAATGACTTGTTGGTCTCTATTTCCAAGTAAGTCTCAAATTTGTCAGTTTCTTCCACATTTACTACCAACTTCTACTTTAGGCACAATCGAGTTTTGCCTGGAATATATTACATCCTAACTGATGTCCCAGCTTTCACTTTTCTCTCTCTCCAATCTATTATATTTGGGAGCTCTTTCAAAGACACCTATCTGATTACATCATTCTTCTGCTCTAACCCTTTTATAGCTTTCCCTGCCTTAAAATAAAATGCAAGTGTATCATAACATATTTCGTGTCCTTCACATGGTCAACACTTCCTATACGTTGCAGCCTTGGGCTACCCATTCCAACCCCAGTTCATTCTACTCTTCCCTTTACTCATGGTATTTAGCCATCCCCATGTTCTTTCAGTTCCTAGAAGTTCTTAAGCTTTTTCTGACTAAAGGATTGTCAACATGCTGTTTTCTCTGCCTCCAACATTCTTCTTGCATCTCTTCTTTTAATAGCCCTCTTCTTAAATATTTATTTGGAAAAACTTTATTAATCTCCCTCCCTACCCACCTCCTCACTACCACACATACACTGAACATCATTAACTTTTCATCTTTGCATTTATCACAATTTGTAATTATCCATTGTTGTGTTTGTTTAATTTCATTTGCTTCAATGAAACTATAATCCCATAAGTACAGAGACTTTGTTTTGATCACTGCTTCATTACTAGTCTTAGCATCATGCCTGACACACTGTAAATGTTGAGTCATTTTTTAAAATAAATACATAAATGAACAAAACTATTTTTCTAAATAGGGGAAAGCCAAGATGTTGATTATAAGGAATTTTAAGGAAGTGGATAAGATTACTAAAGATCTATGTAATTTTCTCCAGACGTGTTAGTTATGGTAACTTGTTAATGATTGGAAATCTCAAATGATGCAAATACAAGAAGAAGAGTTTTGTCATTTAGAAAGGTTTAAAGAGAATTATGTGAAATTTGCTATAGAAAAGTGAAATTCCGTTTTGTGTGTTCTTCTCTATAATTTAAATTCAATAATATTGTCTGATGTATTAAAAATCAATCACTCCACTTCCTTGTTAAAATAATTTAAATGTTTCCATGTTTTACCTCTCTATTATTATTTGAGAATGAGATCATTCATTCATAGTGATAAGTAATTTTGCTCAACCAGATTTGAGGTCTAGACATATGAATTCTTATAAATTGTGTGAAGTGGGTAGTTAGATGACTATTTGTCTAGGGAGAGTGCCTGCAAAATTGCAAACTCAATACAAACTTGGTTTGAAATATCGACCCATAAAATCAAACTCCTTCCATAAATATGGTTGTATTGAACTATTAGAAATAAAAGCACCAGGACATTTACTTAATTTAATTCATTGGAGATTCTTTTCGGCAGTGATTCTTTCAAATATAAGTCTAATGTCTAAACTGGTACATGTATCACTGGCTAAATGCATTTCGATGTGTAAAACTTTAACATAGAAAGAAATTGAAATTATCTATAACTCTTTCTCAGCAGTATCTTAGAATGCTATAATTTTGTATCTTTAAAAAATATACTAATAATTCTTTTGTTCCAGAGAGTCCTCGAATTACTTTTGAGCCCCAAGACGTAGAGGTAACGTCAGGGAATACTGTCTACTTCACTTGCTGGGCTGAAGGAAACCCTAAACCTCAGATTATTTGGATACATAACAAGTAAATACTGAGCATGGGCATGTGTTGCTATTCTCTTTCCGATTTCAGTAATCCTTTTCTCTTACTTCAGCTCATTTATCTAGAGATGGAATTTTTTAAATTATGAAAATTTCTTGGAGATAAACATTTCTTTAACTCTTACTTTTTGACATACCCAAGGAATCTAGAGGACTTAAAAATTGTATATTTCGGGACATCAATGATTGTGCAAGTAACTAAAAGAATTTTATATTATTTTTAGAAGGAAATTTTTGGATTAATAACAAACTAGTATGTTTTAAAATCTGAATATAATTTGATATAACTCCATCTTCATTATTTTAGGTTCAAACTGATATTTCATATTTGATGTTGCAACTTTCATATAGTAAATCAGTATATGATTATGTAAGTGAATTGGCAATAAAGAATATGCAACATTATTTAAAATACCAGTCATTTATTTTATTCTCATTGTACTATTTGATAAAATACAGAATCTATGAGTCTAAAAGCCTGTGAATGTAAAATTAAATAATAATTACAAAGGTTTAAAAAGTTAAAATAAAAGAGCTGAAAAAGGAATGGGACAGTAACATAAAATAGATATATAAAATGAATTATATACTTGATATAATTCAATGATAGTACTTGGACAATTATACTATCATTAATTACATGATTGTTAACTAGCATGGTTTGCATGTCTCTTCCATTCTTATGTAAAATTTCATTGATTTTCTCCTGTTATGTGTATAATCAACTCTGAATTTTTACCCTTTTATTTATAAAATATTCTAAGAGATATAATAAATAGTTGATGTGCTTTTTGTATATAATTTGGATTTCTAGTGGTAGTCAGAAACTCAGACATGCTTGTAAAATACATTTTTGATTCTTGCAGAAAACTTATAAGTGTAGGTTAAAAATAGCTTGGAAAGAAGGCAATTATGAATACTATTAAATTTGGAATCTAGCCCAGGAGAAAGACTTCAATTGATAGAATACTCCAATTTATTTGCATCTGGAGAATGTTCAAGGGTACTTGAGAAACAGAAATCGCTGCTTATAATGTCTTAAAACTGCTTACTCTGCCTTCTGAAAGTTTAAATGCAGTCATTATGCGTTCAAGGTTATAAAGATACTGACAAGTATTTAGAAAGGGACAAGTGAAAAATCATATTGCCTGATGGAACTTATGACATAGAGGTTTTAAATATAGTGACTAAAGAAGCTAAGATGTACTTAAAAGAAAACAAAGAAATTGAAAAAGAAACAATAAAATGAAGGAAAGATGAAGTATAGGTGGAAATGTCTGTTAAAATATTAACCATTTCTTATGGAAAAATTAAAGATGAAAGGGAAGAATTTATGCCACGAAATGTTTAACATTAACAAGTCTTAACTTGCTGATTATTTGTGGTTGAGTTTTTTTTATGGAAAGATAACATATACACTGAAAGTGTGTGAAACAAAGTATAGTATAGCAAATAATTTGAAATAAACATCCATTTCCATAAATCAGGCCAAGAAAAAAATGTTGTCAATTCATTAGGAGCTACCTAGCTGTCCCTTTTCTCCTCCTCTGGAAATAACCTCTATCCTGACTTAGGGTCCTTAGAGGAATTGGTTAAGCACTGATTAGACACAAGCAAAAGTAGGATTAGAGAATTAGAAGGTAGATTTGTTGGAGTGAAGTAGACTTCAGACTGGTTAAGATACATGGAGTCTATAATGCAAAGGTCCAGGACATATCCAGTATGAGAGGTTAGAAATTAAAAGCTGGAGGTGATAAAAAGTTTGGAGAGATAACAACTAGGAATTTTCTAGAAATGAAAAAAAATTATGAGATTTCAGATTAAGAATTGTATTGATTCCCAAACAGGTTTGAAAAAGAAATCTATACCTGGTACATTATGATTTCAACATTGAAAGTCAGAGATAAAAATCTTCATTTCTAGCTAATTTTCCAATTGCTTTCAAATGTATAACAATTAAAATGACAATGTTATATCAGCTAGAAGGTAATGAACTATATTTGTGATATTAAGGAAACAAATTTGGTTTTCTGTGATTTTGTATCCAGCTAAATTATCTGACATCTGGTAACTTTTGATATTTTGGGGTTCAAGGTTTTAGAACAAGTGTTTTGGGGGGTTTTTTGCCACATTTAGTCTAATTCTCTGTGTGTAATGCATATACATGTATCTTCCTTCTCCTTCTCCTCCTTCTTCTTTTTGTCTGAATTCTCTGTCACATGGAGGCTGGGACAAATGCTGTGTTGCTACTAGTCTGTCTTCTTACAAGACTTCATCCAGGAAGGAAGGGGCTGTGTCTGTCTATCAGTGTTCCAAGTATCTGACAAGGGGTAGATAACCCATTCATTATAAAAGGATATAACTCAGGAACAGCCAGATGGGAGAGCTACAGAGGGAAATTATGTGGGAAGGGGCACAGACCTTCCATGCTCTCTGAGCATGCTACTCTCCCTAAATTTCATCAACATGGAATCTCCTAGAACAATTTTTTTTTTGAGGAAGATTAGCCCTGAGCTAACTACTGCCAATTCTCCTCTTTTTGTTGAGGAAGACTGGCCCTGAGCTAACGTCCATGCCCATCTTCCTACAGTTTATATGCGGGATGCCTACCACAGCATGGCTTTTGCCAAGCAATGCCATGTCTGCACCTGGGATCTGACCTGGTGAACCCCAGGCCACTGAGAAGTGGAACGTGCGAACTTAACTGCTGCGCCACTGGGCCAGCCCCAACTTAGAACAAATTTTAAGGAAACTAAATTATCTTCAGAAAAGATGTGATACCATATTTGCTGGAATGTTCCTTTTCAAATAATCTTAGTTGAGTTCAATGTTAGATGATTTTAGAACTATGTTTAAAATAAATTGCTTAATATTAAACGAGACATGAATTTGGGCACTTTAAAAAACATGTTTTCTGGGGCTGACCCCGTGGCCGAGTGGTTAAGTTTGCATGCTCTGCTGCAGGTGGCCCATTGTTTCGTTGGTTTGAATCCTGGGCGTGGACATGGCACTGCTCATCAAACCACGCTGAGGCAGCGTCCCACGTGCCACAACTAGAAGGACCCACAAGGAAGATTATATAACTATGTACCAGGGGGCTTTGGGGAGAAAAAGGAAAAAAATAAAATCTTTAAAAAAGAAAATAAAACATATTTTCTGATGTTCATTCCATGTAACTTACACTGAGCAGCTCTGGCAGTTATACTTACAGGAATATCCAGCACCTAGTTCGTCTTGTGCCTTGCATTGCTGTCCATTCAAAAGCAATGTTGTTTTTCGTGAAGTGAATCTCTTCAAAAATGACAGCTTGAAGTTCTCATTTGACTAATTGGTAGTTTTTCTTCAAATTAGCTTTTTCAATGGGTGAATAAGAAGGTATTCCTCTGTCTGTCCTGTCTTCTCTTCTGCTCCACTCTAAAAAACTAAATGTGAAACATGACCATTGTCTGCTTCTTTATCTTTTATGATAAAAAATTGCTAAATAAGGATGGTGATTCTCTATTTCTTTAACATGCTTTAGTTTTTACATATATGAGAATAGGCTACATTATTATTCTTCATTGTTGGCAATTTTGAAATTAGTAGACAAATGTTTACCTGGAATCCATTGACTTTGTTATAAAACAAACAAATTAAAAGGAGAGAAATGAGATTCTCTCAATGGACGTTTTCCTCTATTAAGGATGTTATTGGTGGAGGATATTTAGTAGGTGTTAAGTAAATGTTTATTGAGTGATGAATGATAGGGAGTTAGATTTCCTTTTTAGTGCCTAATACACTCATTAGCCCTAAGCATACTCCTGTGAACATCTATACTCCTCTTCACACATGATCATTAAATATTTTTAAGCGGGGAAAAAACCCTGACCAGAAAAAAAATTCTGTAAAAATTTCCAACTTATGTTTACGTGTCAGCAGCTTTGTATTTACTGCTAAAAATAACCCACATATGCACTCTTTTTATTGTGATTATCGATGTAATGCGATGGTACATGTCTGAACCTTCTGGATTACAGTCATCACTACTTGCACTCATTGGGTTTTCTATTTAAATTGATAAATGGCATTTTCCTAGTATCTCCAAAATGGTACACATCATTAAGAGAGCCTAATATCCAACAACTGGATGTTATCTGGGTAGGTGGGGCGTGCACATTTAGTGCTAAGTCATATAATTGTACTTGGCTTTGAGCTGTATTGGTTTGAATATGAATACTTCTTTTATACTTTAACAAAATATGAAAGTGTACTGAACAACTCACAGAAAAGAGGTGAAAAGATTACATATGGCTATCTGATGGTTCCTTTTGTTTCTTAAATAGGAATTCAGGGATGTAAAAATGTGCTGCAGTACCCTTCCTATAGGAGAGACTGCTTTAGTGTCTAAATTCACGCTGCCCTGGAAGGCAGGGCATTTAAACCTCTTTCCCTTCCATCATGTCTTGACTGGAAATCTGTGTTCAGGGTACAACCTCAGAAATGGGAAAAGACAACTTGGATTTAAATTCAAACAAACTTGGATAAAAAATTAACAAGTCAATATACATGAAAAATATTTATAAAATCCTATACTTTCAGTCTTGTTAAGATTTTAAAAATGATTTGGGTTAACTAATATGGATGGAAAACATACTTCCAGCCATTCATTGGACTTGCGAGATGATGCTCGACTTAATTTGTTTGCTGATGGGACACTCATGATCAGGAGCACTCAAGAGTCCGACCAAGGTGAATGTCAGTGTGTGGCCAGAAACGTGGCTGGGGAAGTCAAGATGCAGACTGCCATGCTCAGCTACTCCAGTCTTCCAGGTAAATTTTTTTTTCCTGATTGAACTTAATGTAAATGCATCAGTTTATCCAGTAGTTATTTGCACTAGAAAATGACTTTATATTGCTTCTTTAAATTATGTAATGAATAAAAGTGAAAAATTTGGCATTGTCTATCACTTCCTAATCTTCTTTTGGAGAAACTTGAATTTTTGTCTCTTTTTTTTTGAGGAAGATTAGCCCTGAGTTAACATCTGCCACCAATCCTCCTCTTTTTTTGCTGGGGAAGACCGGCCCTGAGCTAATATCCATGCCCATCTGCCTCTACTTTGTATATGGGACGCCTGCCACAGCATGGCTTGACAAGTGGTGTGTAGGTCCACACTCAGGATCCGAACAGGCGAACCGTGGGTGGCTGAAGCAGAATGTGTGAGCTTAACTGCCTGTGCCACCACGCAGGCTCCTGAATTTTTTTCTCTGCAAGGCTATTTTAATTTCCTGCCTTAGTTCTTTTCTGGTCACCATGGATGCTGTTCTGGGACTTTGCTATTCTCCTGTGAATTACCCATCCAGCTTCCTCAGAAGATGACCTAGCATCTTGAAGCTGAGGGAAATGGTGGCATCAAAGCAGGAATACCATCCTTTCTAACAATTCATTCAATTATTCATTCATAATTAATTTATTCAGCAAATATTCACTGAATGCCCGCTGAAATAGCTGTTGAAGATTGCATAGTTAGCAACCACACTCCTTTAACTTTCCAGGAGTGATAATTTCAATAGGTTATATAAACCAGACACAATAACTGTGACGAATTTTTATTAATACCTCTTTAAGATGATGGAAATAGTGAGACACCGTCCCTCATCTTACTGAGTCTATAGTCTGATAGGCGATAGCCATAATTCACCAAAATGACAAGTTTTGTGATGGGTAAGGAGAGGGGATAGAAGCATAAAAGACAGTTATGTGCTAGTAAATGCTTAAAAACTGGCTCTGAGGAGTGAAAAGGAAGCCCTGATTTGCAGCATTTGCCATTTTTCTGGGATATAAATAATCCCACCATGGGCAATTTCAAGTTACTGACATGGCACACTGAACATTTCCACCATGAAGACATAATCGATGTAAATAAGCTCAAGACTCTAGATAACAGTAAAATGTAAAATCATTAGAAGTGATGAATTTCAGAATTTATATTTGATATTAATGAGATTTATTTAGTTGTAAGTTTATATAATTTAATTTTTAGTAATGGCTATGCTTAACAACCAGCTTGCAAAATTCTGATCATTTGATAGCTGGTTCTCAAGACCCAGCTCCAGCACCCCTGACAGAGGAAGAGCCCTTGGGGCAGTCTTGGAAAGCTGTGTTCATTCAGTGACATCTAAGCAGAAAGCAAGGACAAGTAGGGGAAAGCCAGATAAATAGGGTGGAAACATTATTTTAGCAGAAATGGCAGTAAGGGAAGACAAAGCAGGGCACATTCAAGACATGGAAGTTCTTGATGCCTAGAGGATACACACGAAGAGCTGGGAGTTACATGAGATTTGGCGAGGCGGGAGGTAGAGTCAGGTCATTCGGGCTATTCATGACTGCACCTAAGAGTGATCAAAATTAGATGTTTTTTTTTTTTACACTAAGATCTCTCCGGCAGCAGTTTGGAGAAGAAGCAGGAGGTTAGTGCAAGATGAAGAAGTTAGCAGGCTGTGGCAATGGTGCAGAAGAGAGTGGTCGCATGGGTAAGGTAGTGATCAACAGAATAGAGAAAATGGCGCTGAATCAAGAGTTATTCCAGGATAAATATGCACCTAACTCTAATATAATGATTTCCAAAGTATATTGTATTATTACAGACTATATGTTTTGTCCTCTGTCCTCATAGTTAAAGCATGAGCATACGAGGAAAGGAATGTGTCTTGTGCATCTTTATATCTCTCCAATATGTAACATTTTACTAGCATACTTAAGACATTCAGTATTGTTAAAATTCAATCAAACTTTCACCATTGAATTAGATTAAATCAATTTATCTCAAGTCTTCAGGGTATGTTGGTCACAAGGTGGCTCCTGAAACCCAAACCATGCCTGAATTCCAGATAGCAAACAGAAGGAAGAGCAATGACTAGATAGTCTTTGCCCCTTTATTTGGGAAGGAAACTCTTCCCAATGACATCTGTCGACATCTCATTGGCAGAACCGTGTCACATGAACACCCTTAACTGCAGGGGAATTCAGAAAGGGGTTTTTTCAATGGGAACCTTTGAACATTTAGTCCCTAAAATAGGAGTAAGTGGGCACATAGCAGGGTCTATGATACAACATGGCATCAAAGCAAGCAGTTTTTTAAAAAAATTGTGTATTTATATCAAATCCAGATTTAAGTTATTTTAGATTTAATTATTTCAGAATTTAATGGATGCATATAATTTTTTAGTACAAGGGCATTTTGAAATAACAATAATCTAAAACCCACAATGTAGAGTAAATAAACTTTCTTAACTGCTACTAGCTGTATTTTGTTTTGTTCCCTTCTAACCCTTAGCCAAGCCGAGTTTTGTAATCCAGCCCCAGGACACAGAGGTTTTAATTGGCACCAGCACAACTTTGGAATGTATGGCCTCTGGCCACCCACAGCCCCATATTACTTGGACCAGGGGCGATGGAGAGGCGCTGGATGGATCCAGGCACCTGGCTACTTCCGGAGGACTTTACTTGCAGAACATCACACTGCAGGATCATGGTCAATTTACCTGTCACGCCAACAATGATCAAGGCTCTGTTCAAGCTACAGCAAACATAATTGTACAAGGTATGGGAGCAGAAGGGCATGATTGAAATGCTCATGTTGCCACACTCAGGAAATTATTTTTCAAATTAAAAAATAATGTCATGTAACTCAATGGAGAGATATTTTTATTTGCCATTTATTTTTTGGCACAATAGAATTTTAAAAACTAATCTGCTGCACTTTAAAACTTGGATTTTTTTATCACTTCAATCTTTTTCTAAATGCCATAATCAACTATTAGCAAAAAAGGAGATGAAGTCATTAATCTGGCTGTAAACTGTCAAAACATATTTGTGCTTCAGAGTACTTCACGGGTAGAAGAAAGATAATCCAGCTATGAAAGTGAAAAGGCTGTGCCCTGGGTCCACAGTCACTTACCAAGCTGTCTACTCAACATAGCTTAGGAATACACTGGTGGCTCTTACAAGTTGCCTGGGCTGGGTAACAAAAGCAATAAGACTATTCTGAACACAATAGATAATTTATATTCACGAGCATGCAATCATGTTGGAAAGAACTTCCGTTTTTCTGCTATTCTTTTGTTCTTAGCCTGGGGCTGCCCCTTCCTTTCTGTTGTGTGTATGTATTGGGGGGGGTGTGCACTCAACATTCCTTGTGTGCTTAGAGGTTTATTAAACAGCAGAATATAAGTATTATTGGAGCAAAGTCAAAAGTCCTGTTCTAGCCAAATCGGTTTTTCAATAGATGACGAGAGTATAATAACTTACAATTATCCATTTTAAGGGTTTTCTGGAGCTATGGGCCTTATAATTTAGATAAGAAATTTTATAGTTTTGCTTAACATATTTGCATATGATGTTATCTATCAAAAAACCAGGTTCTCGGGAATACAGAACAAAAGCTGTTTAGAAATATGGAACTGACAAGCCCAGTTCAGTACTGGAGTTGGGACAAGTTTAGGCTAGTGAGTACCAGCTGCTGCAAGCAGTGGAATTGACCCATCAAGGCACAGTGCCCATCCATCCTGGGTTTCCAGCATTTAGTAAATGTTGTCTGAGTTGAGTTGTTTAGCATCAACTCCTGAAGTAGCAATAGATCAGTAACTTCTTGTGTCTGTTGATATGTCTGAGGAAAAAATTGTTTTCCCTTAGAAATGTTAATATCATGAAAAACATTTTCTGTGCTCTAAAAAGAAGGTATAGGAATGAAAAGTTTTCTTGAAGACTTTGGTAATTCCTGAGGGAAATTACTTTTAAAGGCCCAAACATCATTTTTACACTTTCAGTGTGTCGGGATTGAAAAATGCTTTCAAAAAAACAGTTTGGTTTAGTTTTGTTGCATTATTTTATAAGCATTTATTATGCATTTATATACATTATATATATTGAAATGTATACATATATATTTACTATGTAATGTCTGGTTGTAGAAGCCTAATGCCTCGTCACACATTTGCACTCCAGCAGTCTCCTCTGTTGCACATAGGCTCGTCTTTTGTTTCTCAGCTTCTTATATTTAGCTTCTGTTTTTCTATTTGTTTGTCTCCATCAGCTGATGATTAGCTAAACTCTCATAACATCTCTGGTCCTGTGCATTTCTCACACTACAACACGCTCACGAGTTCTTTCTGTGAGTTAGTTTGCACTGACCTTGCCTTCTGCTTTTCTTCTGTCCCCTGAAACTGTGTTCTATGTTACTTGCAGATCTATGTCAAGATTTTTAATTGGTCTTGAAATGGACCATTAATCATTCAGTTCATTTATAAAAGAAACTTCTTTTATTTGACTAGTGCATAAACTGAATATTTTGAGATGTATCCCTTTTGTGTCATCTTAACAGATGTTCCATCAATTTTCTTTAGTTCTGTTTGTGCCCATTTAAGCCAAGAGTACAGTTATCCACAGATTAATTTCCTTCCCTAGACTGGCTGAACGAATGATAAATAAAAAGGAAAAACAAGTAGCTTCAATGAAAGGCGTGAATCACAGTGTGGGGTACTTAAGTGAAAGGTCTATAGTCATCAACAAAATAAATAAAAATTCTTCCTTTGGATGAGGCATCATGATCGTGGATTTTGTAAAATCCACCAGAAGGGTGAGTTTTAATAAAATAGTAAAATACTTCATCTAAGCCCCTGCTGTTTCAGCATTGGAAGTAGGACTGATGGCCACTGTTCTACGTAGAAGATCCAGAAATGTCAACTCATCATTCTAGTCTAATTCCTCCCGCCCACACCACCTGCTTTTGTGATTTGGGTTTTCTCTCCATTAGATCAAAATTTCTTCATTGATCTAGCAAGTTAATCATTTTAGTATTAGGGGTAAATGTAAAATGATAATGTACTTATATTTTTCCTGTTTTTTGGTAGGATATGGAATCTTGGGAAATTTAAAGAACTTTTCTTTGAGATCACATGAGATATAACAATGCTTTTCACCTCGACTTGGCTTATTGTTGGTTTTAGTTATTATTAAAAAGTTGAAATCAAATTTCCCAATATTGGTGTCTTGACTAAATGACTTGTCTTTACTATCAATTTTTATTATATAGCTCTTTTACTGTGTCATGGATTCCTTTTTTAATGTAGAGATATTTTTGTTCATTTCAAGCAACTCCTGGTAGTTTTAAGAGTTAGTGTAATGTTCCGGAAAGAACATCAGGCTGGGGGTTGAGTGACCTAGATTCTCACACTGCCATATATTAGCTCTGACTGAGAGTAATTCAATCCAGCCTCCCCCAGCCTGAGTTTCTTCATCTGTAGAACATGGAGGCTGGGACTGTGGGTTGTTTTCCAGGTCGACTTTACTGGAAGGCAAATAAGACAAGTATTTTGCAGGCATTCCTGAGGGCTTTCATGAATTTGGGTGACCTAATAATCTATCTACTAGCAGAGTTATTTATCCCAGTGCCTTACTTAGAATTGAAAACTTTTAAACACCTGTAATACTTGAATACAATATGAAATATGAAAAATACACTGCCAAATATTATTTATTTTAGCATGTTTCTTGTATTTGCAGATGGTGGGTGGGAGCACAGAGTAGCAAGAGTTGTGAAAAGATCTCACTTCAAAGAGAAGTGATTTGTCAGGTCATCTCAGAAAGTTGTTTCTAAATTGTCATCACTTAGGTATTGTTAAAGATCGTTGTGCCCTTGCCACATTGGTTTATTTTTCATATTAATGAGAGTCATGAACAGACACTATAACTGTATATCAGCACTAGCTATTCATTATTCAAGCAAAGTCAACCGTCAAAGATCTGAATATTTGGAAATCTCTGGATTTTGACTTAACTGTGACTTTTCAAAGGCGTCATATCATGTATTGTGGGAACATTCATCTTAAGGAGCATAGTTGTTTTTTCTGAAATTAATACAGAAACATTTAAAATTTTATTCTGTATGTGAAAGTTTAGAGAAAATGATTTTGTTAATGATTCAGATATGATTTGTAGTCTTAAATGTCTCTAGTACAGCCAATAAATGACACCTATGAGGATTTAATCATATGAAGCCTCTCTCATAAGATATTGAAAAAATTCTTTTTTATTGACTACTGCTTTTCTGCTTTGCAAACCAGATATGCATGTTTCTGGTTTCCTTGCAAGCAGGCACAAACATACACAAGCACTTACACGCTCTTAATATCCTTCACCATAAATAATTGGAAACAAATTCTAACTACACAAGATATTTAAATATATTTCCTTTTCTCTCTTACTAAAACTTATAAAATAATTTTCAATTTTGGTGTAATTTTTCATTCTCCTTAGCTCCTCCACAATTTACAATGAGCCCAAAGAATCAAGTGGTGCTAGAAGGACATGCTGTAGAATTTCTTTGTGAAGCAGAAGGCAAACCACCTCCAGGAATTGTCTGGACAAAAGCAGGTATTACCATATCTACAACCAATTGTGTGAAGAAATAAATATCTTCTTTTTAGTGGAGTGTAAAACGTAGTTTAAACTAATTATCATAGGTATATCATGGACATGAAACCATCACCCAGAAAATAATCTTTGATTTAAGTGTGTCATCATAATTTCTGTGATGGTTTAAGTTTCATCATTTGAAAGTGTGGCCTTCTTTACATCATCCTCTCTGAAACTCAGTTTCCTGATTTTTAAAAGACAATTACTGGACAGTTCAGTGATTTGAAACATTTTTTAAAAGTGGCAAAATTCTCTTTTAGTAAAAAATGAAATTGTAAATGAAATGGAATCATAAGGGAAGCTCTAACATTAAATGGATAAAAGAGAGCTGCTGTCACTGACGTGTGGGTAGAGTGTGGGGCCTGGCAGGTGGGGGCCACCTTCCCCACCAGAGGGCCCGGGCACTTCCAGGGAACTTTACAGAACAAGGTTGACAGTCTATGAGATGAGAACTTGTCTAAGATTTCTCTGGGCTTGGAATTCCTAACTTCTACATTAGTTTAGGTATCAGCTTGAATTCTAAATACATCAACATTTGTGAATTTCTCTTGACTAAAGTTTTTGCTCTGGTCTTTACAAGATTAGAGTGGGTAGGAAGTGGACTTCGGAGCCAGGAAGCTGAGAGTCACATTCCCACAACCTTGTTTATTAGTTGTAGACCTTGATCAAGCTATTTAACAGCTTTTACCAGTCTCCTCATTTTAATGCTGCGGGTGGTGATGTCTCCTACACCATAGGGTGGTTGTGGGGACTGATTTGAATGTATTTATACTCATATACATTTAAAACAGGGGCTGGCACGTAAGTGTACATACTCAATAAAGGTTAGCTATTATTTTTTCCTTCTATAACAAGACATTTAATACGGCACAGATTTTCACTGAAATACTTAAGAATGACAACTTATTTGCTTGTTAGTAACTACAGAGAGTGTAGGCTGAGTATAAGCTCAGAGGTAAGAAGTACAATGATGGCCTGAGGTGTGGCTGTCAGGATTATCAGTGTCACAAAAATCTGCATTCTTGATATGCTATCTCAGCCCTTTAAATGTTATAAATCTATAATGTTTTTATGTTCCAAATATTGCATACATGATTTAAACAAGTGTTATGGAGGTATCTGAAAGTTTCATTTAGTAATCATTATGCAGATAATTTAGGAATAAAAACTTTTTCAGTATAAACAAATGCAAAAGTAATTTCTCTCCTAGCCAAATTTTGCCTTTTTGTCCTACATTGAGTAAGGGATTAGGGGGATAATGCTACAGAAGAAGATGTGGGTAAGCCTATGTAATGCCTCATATGCCTTCTTAGGAATTTTAGTTTTTATTCTAAGAGTAATAGGAGCCACTGAAAGCAAGAGTGAGATTGTGAGTAGTCTGGTTTTGAAATTTGCCCTTTAACTGGGATAAGTAAAACTGAGGGGCCTGTCGGTGTCGCAATCCAATGTACACATCAGGATAGATGCGGAGAGGGCTGATGGCCACTCTGAGTTTATTATAACCAGCGTTTCAATATATACATAGCTTACATCTGTTAAACATACACAGGTGTTCTGGATGAAGTAATTAGCGAATGCCAAAAATTCTTAGTGATTTCTCCAGGAGCCCTCCCTTGGCCTCTTTTTTGATATTATCATGTTGTTGCTGTGCTCCCATATTTTTATCTCAGAGCAGGCAAGGTCTCTTAGGCAACGGTCCCTCTTGCTCCCGATATCGATATCGTTTCTCCATCTGTGCCCCCGGGCGGCCGCCGCCTGGCTTAGGTTGCCCCCCCAGGGGGTCTTACCCGTCATTGGCTAACCGGCCTTCTCACCTCCGGGTCACAGTTTGTTGGCAAGCTTTTTCCAGTGATTATTAACCCTTCCTACGTCAGGGGCGGCTACAGGGCCAACATGAAGGTGGGGGAATTTGTTAGGAGGCCGAGCTGTTCTCCTGTTGGATCAGTCAAGAGGGTTTCCTGGATGCAATGTTAGGGAGAAGCCATCACAGTATTTATTCCCTGACACCAAGGACTTCCTGAAAGACAGTTTCCAACCTCTACCCAGGACAATTATACATTTCTAGCTTTCACATTTTTGAGCCATACACATGCAATACAAAGTACTTTCTTTCCCTCTTTGCAGGAGGGCGGCTCCCTCAGGAAGGTCAGCATACAGTTCTCTCCTCGGGCACTTTGAGAATTGACAATGTAGTGCATCATGATCAAGGCCAATATGACTGTCAAGCAGTCAGTCCATTGGGAGTGAAAAAAGTGTCTGTCCAGCTGACTATAAAATCCAAAGGTAATGAGTGCTGTGATTGCGTTTGCACATCCTGAAGAGAATGTCTCTTTCTTTCCCCAGTTTCATTGAGAAATAATTGACATACATCACTGTATAAATTTGAAGTATACAGCAGGATGGTTTGATTTACATATATTGTAAAACAATTACCACAATACATTTAATTAACATCCATCATAACATGTAGACAGAATCAAAAGAAAAAAAATTTCTCCTTGTGATGAGAACTCTTAGGATTTACTCTCTTAACAACTTTCCTGTATATCATACAGCAGTGTTAGCGATAGTCATCCTGTTGTACAGTACCTCCCCAGTACTTATTCATCTTATAACTGGAAGTTTGTACCTTTTGACCACCTTCCTCCAATTCTCCTCCCCACACCCTGCACCTCTGGTAACTACAAATCTGATCCCTTTTTCTATGAGTTTAGTGTGGGGTTTTGTTGTTGTTGTTGTTTTTAAGATTCTACATATTAGTAAGATCATACAGTATTTGTCTTTCTATGCCTGGCTTATTTCACTCAGCATAATGCCTTCAAGGTCCATCCATGTTGTTGCAAATGGTAGAATTTCCTCATTTTTTATGGCTGAATAATATTCCAGTGTGTGTGTTTTGTGTTTGTGTACCACATCTTCTTTATCCATTCACCTATGAGTGGTTACTTACCTTGTTTCCAGGTCTTAGCCATTATAAATAATGCTGCTATGAACATGGGGTGCAGATATCTTTTTGAGTTAGTGCTTTTGTTTCCTTTGGATATATTCCCAGAAGTGAAATTGCTGGATCGTAAAATACTTAGGAATAAACTTAACGAAGGAGGTGAAAGATCTCTACTCTGAAAACTATAAGACACTGATGAAAGAAATCAAAGATACAAATAAATGGAAAGGTATCTTCTGTTCATGAATTAGAAGAACTAATATTGTTAAAATGTGACTACTACCAGAGCATCTGTAGATTCAATGCAATCTCTATCAAGATTTCAATGGTATTTTTTACAGAATAGAAAAAAACACTCCTAAAATTTATCTGGAACCACAAAAGACCCCAAATAGCCAAAGAATTCCTGAGAAAGAAGAATAAAGCAAGAAGCATCACACTTCCTGATTTCAAGATATAATATAAAGCTGTAGTAATTAAAAAAGTATGATACTGGCATAAAAACAGTCCAATGGAACAGAATCAAAAGCCCAGAAATAAACCCAAGCACATATGGTTAACTAACATTTGATGAGGGAGCCAAGAACACTCAATGGAGAAAAGACAGTCTCTTCCATAAACGGAACTGGGAAAATTGGATAATCACATGTAAAAGAATGAAACTTGACCCCTATCTTACACCACTTACAAAAATTAACTCAAAATGGATTAAAGACTTACATGTAAGATTTGAAACTGTGAAACTCCTAGAAGGAAACATAGCAAAAAAGCTTTTTGACGTGGGTCTTGGTAGTGATTTTTTGGAAATCATGCCTAAAGTATAAGCAACAAAATAAAAAATAAACAGTGGGACTACATTAAACTGAAAAGCCTCTGCACAGCAAAAGAAACCATCAACAAAGTGAAAAGATGACCTATGGAATGGGAAAAAAATCTTCAGACTTATGATGTCAAAGCAGTACTTTGGCATATCATAAATAGTAGTATTCTGGAATGAGGTAGTGTTATTTGTCCCTAGTTTATTGTTCACTGACATGTAAAAAAAGAGAAAACTCAAGGTTTAAATTTTTAAAGATAATTCCAACATAAGAATGAAAAATGCTTCTTATTGAATACTATTGAAATTTCTTAGTTCCTGGCTTATGTGGAAATGAAGGAACTTAATTACAGTATCTATAGCACCTAAATTACATTTTCAACACTGCTTTACATTTAAATATATTTTCCTAAGTTTCTCCACAAGTTTGCTATAATTTGTTTTGATGTGGTAAATCTGAATTCAGAGATAACACATATTTAGAAAAGAGCATATGAAAGTAGAAACAAACTACTGCCAGACACAGCAGTGTAGGTGTGAGAAGAAGCACCAGTAACGTTGAAGTGTTTCTGATGCTGGGACACACACGTGAGACTACCTTGAACCAAGGTCTGTGTCTGGTCTATTATCGATTCCACTCTCAGTGTATTTTAGAGATATCAAATGCTTGTTTTTTTCTGTGGAAGTTGAGGTTCTATGAAAGAAAAAAAGATGAGGGTGTGCAAATAGCAACTCAAAGGCAAGGGAAAACCTGAAACTACTGTTGTAGAAAGATGAAGGGATATGACAAGCCCTTAGAAACCTCCACTTCTTTGGCTCATTTTGTCTAAGAGGAAATGCTGAAAGGTGGTCTGCAAAATGTTTAGAGCTACTTTTGAACTGGATTTCAGCTAGCCAAAAAATCAGGAGGTTTTTACCTTAATATCTTTTTTAAAAGGAGGACATTTTTTTTTTAATTCCTTTTAACTATTTGTTTCTATGTCATTTCACTGGCCTGTCTCATGTTCCCCTGATGTCCCTTTCTGTGTTTTCCTCCCAGAGATGCTTCTAACCTTTAGTTAGGCAATGGTTTTATTTTTTCCTCTAATATTTTGCTCAACTATATGGAAATATATTATAAATGGTAGATAAAACTGGTAATTTTATAGAAACATATAGTGGCCAGCCCCATGGCCGAGTGGTTAAGTTCGCACACTCTGCTTCAGTGGCCAAGAGTTTCACCAGTTTGGATCCTGGGCACAGACATGGCACCGCTCATCAAGCCATGCTGAGGCAGTGTCCCACATGGCACAACCAGAGATGCTCACAACTAGAATACACAACTATGTACTGGGGAAAAGAAGAAAAAAAAATAAGATTGGCAACAGATGTTAGGTGCTAATCTTAAAAAAAGAAAGAAAAAAGAAACATGTAGTATAGTTAATGAAAACTAATTCCAGAAGAGGTAGAAATCCAAACAGAATATAGCAGGGTAGCAAAAGAATTGCCAAAGATCAGAGCACTGCAGATACCCTGCTGTTACTCTCTGGCATGACTGTATACATTGTTAATTACTCTGAATATTAAACTGTGAAAAAGCTAACCCAATAAAAGCATATAGTCAGGTGGTTTCCCAAAGAAAACCATCACATCTTTAAATAGCAAAGAATTCCAATGCTATTCAAATTGTTTCAGGGATTGGAAAGTAATGAACGCTATAAAATATTTTTAGTGAAACAAGAATAGTCTTGATAATGAAATCCTAAGAATTCATTAAAATATAAAAGAAGAAATCTATCTCATATATCTATGCAAAAACTCCAGGAATGTAAATAAATAAATATAATCATAAATCATAAAGAATCCAGTAGCACATTTAAAAAGTTTAATCCACAACTGTGGTGTTTATCCAGAAATTCAAGGATAGTACAATAATAGGAATGCTATTAATATTTTTACCAAATTAACAGATTTAGGGAGAAAAATCATGATTCTTTCCATAAACACTAAAAAGACATTTGATAAAATTCAACATTCATTCTCATTAAAAATGCAGTATAATAGGTCTGAATAGACATTTCTTCAATGTAATAAAATAGATCTACTGAACTCATTAGCCAAAATCCTGCTTAATAGAAAAATTATATGAAAATTTTCACTAAAGAGAGGAATAGACCAATGACTTCTGCTACCATTACTTTCCTTTAATACAGATTTGGAGAGACAGGTAATTATAATTAGCCAAGAGACACAAGAAAGAATAACCAGGAAAATTCAAAAAAAGAACCATAGTTAAGGAGTACTAATCACACTAAATAATAAAATACATAATAAAACTACAATAATTAAAACAGTACCCAGATATTGTACTAAGACGCAATATGTAATCTACAAGTAGATTCAATTACACGAGACCATAATGTATGAAAAAGATGACATTTCTTCTTAGTAAGGAAAAGATAATAATTCAATAAAAGATTGGGGGTGGGGATCGGCCCGTGGCATAAGCTCCACTTTAGTGGCTTGAGGTTTGCCAGTTCGGATCCTGGGGGTGGACCTACGTACTGCTTATCAAGCCACTCTGTGGCAGGTGTCCCACATATAAAATAGAGGAAGATGGGGACAGATGTTAGCTCAGGACTAATCTTCCTCAAAAAAAAAAACCGATTTGGGGATAACTGGGTAGATATATGAAAGTACAGTTGAGTGCATATCACACAGATTTCGTTCTGGAGAAGTTCTTCCACCTCAGCCAGTGTGTGTGCCTGGCCCTCCTGACCTGTGTCACTGCCTCTCCTACACAGATCTCCACTGAGTCTTCTCTGCTTTCGGTAGCCTTCCTTTAACTTTTTTGGTGGAGTGAGCTTTAGCGTTCCCCTAGCTTTACCGAAAATAAAACAATAGTTTTATAAACAAAACTGGTAGTACATTTCAGTTTCTCATTCTCCCTGTTGCTGTTTGATGATTTTCTTTTTTAAAGAAAGAGGAAATGCCACTATTATCCTGCCAAACCACAAGACTCCAAATCTTTTTTTCTAAATGTAAATTTCACAGTGTACTCATAGTTCTTTTCCTTGCTGTCTCAGTGCGAGCTGCAGTGGTGACTCCAGTGGGTGGGTCCATCTGAGATAGGGACTGGGAGTAGGCAAGCCTTAGTTTGGTCTTCCCATGCTTCTTTTTATCTTTTAATTCTTCCTTCCTAGTGATGGCACAGAAGGAGAGAGGAAGAGATAGGCAGATTGATTGGCGGCCAGTGAGTGGCAAGATGATCCTCTCTTTTTTGTTGCTGCTGGGTTTTGTCTGGTCTTGTCATCAGGGTCTTCTGCATGGCCACTTCTCCAGCATTCATATGTATTATTCAGAGACCACATTGAGGTCCCTCTACTACTCAGTTCTCTGGAATGGGAGACCCAGCTCCAACTTCTGGCCTCTCGGGCAACCTTGTTTCTTCTTACAGTCTATTCCACAGTCCCTGCTGACAGGGTTTCCTCACTCAATGGGTGGTCATGCTAGGGGTATTACTGATTAGAGAGAAAAGACAAATCACGTACAGCAATTAAATTAACAGCAGATTTCATATCAGTATCAAATAATAATAACTATTATTATTTAGATGCGTGCTGAACAAAAATAACGTAATTAAATATTACCTAGCAATGGAATATCAGTTGCGAAAATGGTTATTGAAATTAAAGTGGTATAATCCTCTTGTATATCTAAGGTGAAGGATTGGTTAATCTATTAATTCCAGCCTTTTAAAAGAGCAAATGCAAAAATATCAAGGGTAAGTAGCAAAAAATAAAAATATGGTTATAAGTTTCAATCAGACAAGTGAAAAAGATGGAATTAGAAAACCAAGAAATTAATTCTTTTCATAAAAGATAAGAAAGGAGAAAAAATCTGGTAGTTAATTTGTAGACCAATTCTATAAATGTTCTAAGATAAAGATCAATCCAGTCTTGTACAAACTCTTCCAGAGAATGGAAGACAGAATAGTCTCCAACTTTAACTAATAAAAGACATTGTGAGAAAAAGCTCTGAATAATCTTTATCAAAACTGAACCCACTGACATTAATAGACTAATGGAGGACGTCATGATTGTAATAGATACAGAGAAAACATTTGACTAAATTTATCATCCATTCATTATTAGGAAAAATTTGGCACTATAAAATAAACAACTAAAATGTTTTCAAAAAAGAAAAGCATTTTTTGTAGGAAAAATACAGGAAATAATATTTTTCAAGATGAAATGTTAGAGGGGCCCGCTCCGTGGCAGAGTGGTTAAGTTCGTGCTCTCTGCTGCCGCGGCCCAGGTTTGGATCCTGGGTGCAGACATGGCACCGCTGGTCAGGCCACGTTGAGGCGGTGTCCCACATCCCACAACTAGAAGGACGTGCAACTAAGATATACAACTGTGTGTGTGTGTCGGGGGGTGGTTGGGGAGATAAAGCAGGAAAAAAAAAAAAAAAAGATTGGCAACAGTTGTTAGCCCAGGTGCCAATCTTTAAAAAAAAAGAGATAAAATGTTACAAATATCCCCTTTGGAATTAGAAAGAAGATTGCATTTACTCAATGCTGTAATGGAAGGTCCTAGCCTGTGAAAAAAGGAAAGAAATAGAAGCAAATATTATGAATTTAGAAGGAATACATACAATTTTATTATTTATGTATAATAGGCTTTCCTCATACAGAATTCAAAAACATCTACAAATAGACTAGCAGAAATTATCAGAGTTTAGCAAGATCATGGGATAGGACATCAACAAGTTAAAATTATTTTCCTTTCTACAGGCCAGCAACAAACAGAATACCTAATTTTATTTTTAAAATGATACTCCTCAAAATAGCAAGACAGTTTAATTTAGTTAAAAATAAATGGACATTAGTGTTGACCATAAGTACAGCGCTGTACAGCAGATCTCTAGAAGTTAGTCGTCTTGTTTATATCCCTTTATACCCCTTGATTAATAACTAAAAATTCGTGAAGAGGGTAGATCTCGTGTTAAGTGTTTCTATGACAGTAAAATAAATTTTTAAATAAATAAATAAACCTAACAAAATATGTGCAAGAACTGTGTAGAAAAAGAATAAAACATCATTGAAAAAATAAAACGTCATTGAAAGAAACTGAAGAAGACAAATACTTAGTATTGTAAAGATGTTAATCCTTCCAATATTGATTTATAAGTCAATACAATTTCAATGAAAATCCTGAAAGGGTTTTTGGTGGAAGATGAAAGTCTGATTTCAAAATGCATATGAAAGAGCAAAGATCCAAGATAATCTAACAGCAAGATATTATAAATCGATAATAATTAACATATTGTATTATTGGCTCGGTAATTGCCAAGTTGACCAATGGAACAGAAAGAAAGATCATATATTACAGTGGTGGCATTACTCATTACAACAGAAAGTCGATCTCAATAGTGATGGGCTACTCATTATCCACAGAGAAAACATGAAATTTCATTCTTACTTTACTCTATACCCCCAAATCAATTCCAGATTAAGAAATGACTTTATTGTTAAAAAGAAAATATTTAAATATTTCTGAAAACAAATTTTGTGATAGTAATACAAAAGAATTTTTAAAGCAAGATATAAAAACCACTAGCCTATAAAAGATTAATAGTCTGTGTTAAAATTTATATCTTTTATTCATTTAAAACAAGTCAGAAACAGACAATATTGCAACACATATAACTGACAAATGTTTTTTTTGTTATCTGTACTATCTGAAGAATTCCCTAGTTCAATACCAAAAAAAGACAAATAAAATAGCAAATGGGGAAAGATAATGAGGATAATCTGGGAAAAAGTTAAATTTGTCCTGTAGAAAGGAAAATAATTTTAACTTATTGATGTCTTATCCTGTGATTTTGCTAAACTCTTATAATTTCTGATAGTCTATTTGTAAATGTTTTTGAATTCTGTATGAGGAAAGCCTATTATACATAAATAATAAAATTGTATTTTTCCTTGTTGAGATTGAATGTAGATATCTAGGAGATGGTTGGTTTATGAGCATGGAGCTAGTTGTACAGACCATGGTTGTGAATGAAGTCATTTACAGCTAAGGTGATATGTTGAATGAGAAGGTGAGAAGGCCAAGGATGGGACTTCCTTAGAGTGTAGAGGGATAGAAAAGCTCTGAATGGTATCATAAAGGAATGCCCAGTATGACACACAAACCCAGAGGAGACAAGAGTCTCAACAGCCAGGAAAAAACCTATCTCCAGAAGGAAAGAGTGATCAAATGTGTCAAAAGCCACCAAAATGTGCTTTCAATAAAGACTAGATTCTTTTTTTCTCTTTTTAAGATTCTGAATGTAAAGACCTAGACAAAAACACTTTTCATACAATCAAGTGAACCAAAGCCTTAATGGAAGTAGGCTAAGGAGTAAAGGAGTTAGGAGGTGATGAGCAGAGACTATTTGTTTTGCAAGAAGTTTCTTCATGAAGAGAAGCAGTAAGAACCTGGCAGTCAAGATGGGGCAGGGCCATGGGCCAATAAGCGGAAAAGTCTGTTTTTCTAAAGTATTTTCTGGAGGGAAGGAGAAGTCAGAAAGATGGAAGAGAGAGTGAGTAATGGATGGTTCAAGATCACTCAGGTAGCAAGATGGGACAGAATTTCAAATCCCATGAAGCAATTTGCCTTTAAGATAAGAGAAGAGGTATTTCTTTAGTTTAGATGAGGAGAGGAGGGGAGCTAAGAATGGATGGATAGGTACCTCTAGAAAAGAGAAGGGGTATAGGAACTTGAGGAATTTATAGTCTGATGGCTTTTATTTTTTCTGTGAAGTAGAAGATGCCGATATTTTGTAGGAGAAGGGTGTGCCAAAAGATGAAGTAAGTGACTTGAAAAGGATAGTAAAGGCTTAATTTAAAAAAATTATTGTTAAATAGGATCTGAAGTGACAAACCAGAACATATGACCATGCCAGATATTTTGCAGGGAGGGGTGAGGTATGTTGGGCAGAAGGACAATGGAGTAAAGGAGTTGGGAGTTTTGGAAGGAAAGTTGTAGAGGTGATAATCTTGGCTAAAAAGGGAAGAGAATGAAACTAGGAGCGTGTTGGTCAACAGACAAGAAGAAGAAGGTTCCCAGGAGTCTAGACGAAGTCAAAATGAGGAGATGAAAGAGTAATAGACAGAGGAGGTTTTGCTTTAGAGTGTGGTATTAAATATTTCCAAAAAATTTTAAGTGATGGTGCAACCTATAGTAACGAGTAGCTGTTGTGACACAAGGTGAAAGTGGATGGAGATACAGTAAATCAGATAACTGTGGCCATGACATGAAAGGTTAGATGTTAGAAATCTCTTGGTTGAATCAGGAGGGTCTCTGACTATTAGATCATTGGTCCCCATGAGATGTCCGTTGTCATTGACGTGAATCTAGCTGTTGTCAGGAATCTCTAAAGTCATGCTTTCAGCAAGCCAAATACATGTGTTAGCTTAGCATATAATGTAAGATTTTAATAAAACAAGATAAAATTCTCACTTTAAGAACAGCATCTTTTTATCTTAGTAATACATTTTTCATGTTGTCATATATTTTTATTTCAGTCATACAAAAAGATATCAAGAGATGTGATGAAAGCCCTTATACCCACTACTCAAATGAAGAAATAAACATTACAAATATCCTTAAAAATTGTTTATGTCTCTTTTCTTTTCTATCTGCTCTCAACTCCAACCTATGTGTTACTAACCTGGGTTTGCTGTTTATGATCTCCTTATGTGTCCACATAGTTGACATTTTAATTAAACTTTTTATTTTGAGATAATAGTACATTCACACTCAGTTGTAAGAGCTAACACAGAGAGATCCAGTATATCCTTTATCCAATTTCCCTTCTTTCAAAACTAGTACAATACCACAACCAGAATATTGAAATGTCAAGATCCAGAACATTCTCATAACTACAAGGATTCCTCATGCTGTCCTTTTTTAAGCTATGCTTGCTTCTCTCCCATTCTTGTCCATTCCAGACTCACTACCAACTAAAACCCTGGCAGCTACTAATCTGTTCTCTATTTCTATAATTTTGTCATTTCAAGAATGTTATATAAATAGAATCACACAGCATGTAACCTTTTGGGGTTGGTTTTTTCACTCAGTATAATTATCTGGAGATTCATCCAGATTTTGTGTGTATCAGTACCTCTTTTGATCACTAAATTATTTACCAACCATTCTTTTTATCCCTGAGTAGTAAGCCATGGTGTGAATGTACAACAATTTGTTTAATCATTCATTCATTGAAGGTATCTGGGTTGTATTTTCTGGTTATTACTAGTAAAGCTACTGTACACATTCATGTACAGGCTTTTGGATGAATTTAAGTTTTTTTTTTCTTTGGGAAGAGTGCCCAAGAGTGGAATTGCTGGGTTGTGTGGTAGTTGCATGTTTAAATTTTTAAGAAAATTTCTACATTGTTTTCCAGAGTACCTTCACCATTTTACATTCCCACAAGCAATGTATGAGTGATCTAATTTCTTTCACCCTCGCCAGCAATTTGTGTTGTCACTATTTTTTATTTTAGCTATTCGGAAAGGGGGATAGTGACATCTTACAGTGGTTTTAATTTGTATTTTCCTAAAGACTAATGATGTTGAGCATCTTTTCATATGCTTATTTCTCATCTGTATAGTCCCTTCAGTGCAATGTCATGCCTTGCCCCTTTTCTATGTGAATTATTTGCTCTTGTACTGTTGAATTTTGTGGGTTCTTTATATATTTTAGACACAAACCCTTTGTTGTGTATGTGGTTTGCAAATATTTTCTCTTAGTCTGTAACTTGTCTTTTCATCCTCTCGACATGGTCTTTCACAACAGCAAAATTTTTAATTTTGATGAAATCCAGTTTATCACTTTTTTTCTGTGATGGATTGTGCTTTTGATGCAAAGTCTAAGAACTCTTTGCTTGGCCCTAGATTCCAAAGATTTTTTCTGAGTTTTTTCCTAAAATTTTCATAGTTTTACATTTTATATTTATGTTTGTTGTCCTTTATGACTGAATTTTTGTATAACTTGTGAGACTGGGTTGCAGTTCATTCTTTTGTGGGTTTTTTTTTTTTTTTTTTTTTTTTTTGCCTAATCACTCCAGCACCATTTGTTGAAAGGTCTCAATAGAATTGTTTTTGCACCTATGTCAAAATCATTTGGGCATATTTGTATAGTTCCATTACTGGGTTCTTTACTCCATTGCATTGATGGGTGTGTCCGTGTCTGCCATGTACCAATACCACACAATCCAGATTACTGCAGCTACAGAATCAGCCTTAAAATCTGGTAGGTTGATTACTCTCACTTTATTTTTCTTTGTCAAAATTCTTTAGTGATTCTAGTTTCTTTATATTTCCATATAAAATTTAGAATAATTTGTCTATATCTTCAAAGAATAAATCTTGCTAGGATTTGATAGGAATAGCATTAAACCTAATACCAATTTGCGGAGAAATGACATTTTCACTAACTTGAGACTTCCAATCCATGAATTTGATATCTCTTGATCTATTTAGATTTTATTTGATTTCTTACCTCAGAATTTTGTAATTTTCAGCATACACATGCTGTATACGTTTTGTTAGATTTATTTTGTTTTGTTTTGTTTTGAGGAAGATTAGCCCAGAGCTAACATCTGCCACCAATCCTCCTCTTTTTTATTGCTGAGGGAGACTGGCCCTGAGCTATCATCCGTGCCCATCTTCCTCTACTTTATATGTGGGATGCCTACCACAGCATGGCTTGCCAAGCGATGCCGTGTCCGCACTCAGGATCTGAACCTGTGAACCCCAGGCCGCTGAAGTTGAAGGTGTGAATTTAACCGCTGCACCAGCGGGCCGGCCCCATTTTGTTAGATTTAGACTGAAGCATTTTAATGTTTTTGAACACTTGTAAATGGTATTGTTTTTAAAATTTCTATGTCCATATGTTCATTGCTTGAATATACAAATGCAGTTGATTTTTTTTTACATTCGTCTTTTATCCTGCCATCTTATTGAGCTCACTTTGAAGTATTTTTTCAGATTTCTTAGAATTTTCTACATGGACAATCATATCATCTGCAAAGAGGACAGTTTTATGTATTTATTTTCCCAATTTGTATACCTTCTATGTCCTTCTCCTGCCATATGGTGCTGGCTAGATCATCTAGAGCTGTATTGAATAAGAGTGATGAGAGCAGTCATCCTTGCCTTGTTCGCTGAGAGGGAAACCATTCACTCTTTCACCATTAAGCGCAACGTTTATTATAGGTTTTTTTCTCTATGCTCATTTTCAAGTTGTGCAAGTTCTCTTCTATTTCTATTTTTCTGAGAGTTTTTATTTAATCATAAATGACTATTGAATCTAGTCAAACACTTTTTTGCATTAATTGATATTATCATGTGACTTTTCTTCTTTAGCTGTTACTACAGTGGATTTCGTTGATCAATTTTCAAATCTTGCACTAGATTTGCATCCCTGGAATAAACTCTACGTGGTCATGGTCTATAAATCTTTTTATATTGAAGCATTCATTTGCTGGTGCTTTGTTCATAACTTTTGTGTTTATATTCATGAGAAGCACTGGTCTGTAGTTTTTTTCTTTTGTTTTCTTTTGGTATTGTCTTTATCTGGTTTTGATATTAGGGTAAGCCTCCTCAAGAGTCAAGGAACATGCCCTCCTCTTTTATTTCCCAGACGAGGTTGTATAGGATTGATGTTAATTCTTCTGAAATTGTTGGGCAGATTTCTCCAGTAAAGAAATTCTAGTTCTTTCCCAAAGATTTATTTTTTAGGAGTTTAAAAAATTATGAATTCAATTTCCTTAATAGTTAGGGCTATTCTAAGTACCCATTTCATATTAAGTGAGTCATGGTAGTTTGTGTCTTTTGAGGAAATAAAGTAAGATTAAGTCTTTTTATCTTACCTAGCAATAAATTTTTGATGTTACCATATACCTTTATTTCCAGACTACAAAAAGATGTTGAGAAAGAATAAGGAAAATGTTGTGTCCACTGTTAAGCTCAAGAAAAAATTATTACAAATATGGTTAAAGACTGTGTGCATTTCTCTTCCGTTTTTCTTCCACTCACCTCTACCCTAATGGCCACTACTCTGGGTTCGATGTTTATCATTCTCTCAGATGTCCAAGTAATTGTTTTTTTAATGTGGTTAACCAATATAGTATCCAGATGTATACTATCTGACTGGCTGGCACATACTGACATTAAACAATGATATTGACATGCCATTATTTTGGTTTGTTTCCACAGTTCTTCCAGTGTTTATTCAAGTACCTGAGGATACAAGTGCAGAGGTTGGAAAGAATGTAAATATTGCATGTCATGCTCAGGGAGAATCACAGCCCATAATTATTTGGAATAAGGTAAGACCTCAACTAAAAGCACAGCAGCATTAAAAACACTGACAGATGTATTGACCCACTGAAACAGGTAATGATTCTCATATTGACTTATTGCTCCTGTGATTTTTGCTAGCAAGTAATACTTTTTACATGAAACAGGTTTATTTCCTGCTTCTTCTTCTATTTTTTCTAAGTGACTGTATCTGATTTTGGCTCAGGACTTTGGTAAATTCTATCCTTTCTCATTTGCTTAGTGATGAAAGCTTTATAAGCATAACGAAATTCCTCCAAGGAAAAATTGCTTTTGTCATGTATAAATTAAGAGTTTTAGTGGCTAGCAGGCAAGAGTTTTGAATTAATAACTCAGAAGTGGATTAAAAGTAGGTCATTAGCTGAAACAAGAAGGGAAATGAAAAACTTGGTTGGTAAAACTAAATGACATAAAAACAAGTCCCTTTGTGGGTTCAAAACTTGAATGACTCTAAAGAAATAATAGCTCTTTATTTATATATCTTAACATACTTCCTTTGGTTCTTTAAGCCGTATTCTTTCAACATAATTGCTTCTTCCATTTTAAGTTTTCCATCCCAATGAAATGATTGGTCTCGGAGTCTAGTATTCTTAAAAGTAAATGAAACTACTTACACTTGAATGGCAGTTTTTGTGGAAAATTTTGACAAAATGTAAAATTTGTGAAAGGTTACAAAACTGTTTTCCAAAGCCACTTGGCTTATTTTGTTGTTGCCATATGGTAATATGATATTTTTGTGGCTCACTTCTTTTGTGTTGTAGCTAAGGATCACATGCAGTTCTCTATAAAGAGTAAGTTTAGTGGTCTCAGACTTGAAATTTTAGGCACGTGTTCTCTCAAATAGTCTGAATATTTTCTATAATTCCTTTTTAATTTCATATTATATAACTCAAGTATTTTCATGCTAAAATACGAAGCGTGAAAAATGTTCATTTTGGTCAGTGTCTAACGCCTTATTTGATGTTCTGCTAAATGCTTTATCATATAATCCTATCAGCAAAATATCACGACATCTAATTTCTAAAAGGCAGCTTCTAATCACAAACAATTGTTTGAGGGCTGACTACATGCCAAACATTTCACATACATCATCACATTTAATCTTTGTAACAATCGTCTTCAATTCACAAGTTTGAAAGCGTGTGAGTTAGGATACTTTTGCTACAAGCAACAGAAACTACCTAAAAGAAGCAGATTAGGAATTTATTGGAAAGCTATCTGCTCAGAGACTCTAAGCAAAAGTTGTAGAACTGTAGGTTTAACCTTAGAGTTCTGGCAGTAAGTAAGGAAAAGAGAGGAAAAGGGACCAACTTTGGAAACGAAGATGCAGCAGTGCTCCAGCAAGAGGAAGTAGAGAGAGCTGTCTTGAAGGAAAGACTGTCTGGGCCCTACTACTGTGACCTGGTCACCTCAGGCCCCTTCTATATATCTGGTCTCTTTCAGTCTGTCCTTCCATCTGGTAGGTCTCTCTTCTTCCTCTCATCCCCTACCTTGAGTTACCAGCTACCCATCACCTTGGTCTTTTTTTCTAGCACTGGCCAAAGACAGCTATGAGAATCTGAAGACATATGAAACATGTTTTCACTCTAAACCTTTAAGGTTACGTTCTGACCTGTTGGCCATCACTGGAGTATGAATTCTTTTGAAATAATATCTCCCATCCTCAGTTTCCTGTGAATCTCTTGGGGAGGGGCATGATAGAGGCATCTCCACCCTACTCCACTCCAACTGCAATTTCTTAAAGTCAATTTCTTTTACGTTTCAAAATTAACAGCATAATAATGAAAAGTACATAAATCCGTATTAATTATAAATGAATGCTCTTTAATAATATTTCATATAAAATGTAGTTATTTTTATCTTCTTAAGGTATAATTTTAATTGAGAAACATGGATATATATAAAAACTTTGCAGGTATACAAAACCTATGGGTACATATAAAGAAGAAATAGAAGGGAAATCAGAAATATGAAAATATTTTGACTTTTTTAGGTGGTGGATTTGTGAGCATTTTTCTCCTTTTCAAATTTTATTTGTATTGTTGTTGCCAGAATTCTTTTTTAGAACTAAGCAGGATATGAATAAATTGTATATGTTCATCCATTGGAATGAGGATTTTAAAATCATCATATTAAATAATTACATGATTGAACTTTTGAGTACCATATTTATTTTGATTAGAGAGGGAGAGAAACTACACTCCCTGGAAACTTTTCTCTCTCTCTATCTCTTTCCTTCTTCTCTCCTTTAGACGCACAGTGCTTGACACATCATCAGCACCCAGAAGACATTTGTTGAGCAAATTAAACTCTATCCAACAAAATGTAGAGATTTTTTTTAAGGAATCACATTTTATTCCAGTGACCATTCTTCTTCACTCCCTAGGCAGGTGTTCAGATTACTGAGAGTGGTAAATTCCATGTTGATGGTGGAGGCATGCTAACCATCTATGATGTGGGGCAAGCTGACCAGGGAAGATGTGAATGTGTGGCTCAGAATCCATTTGGCCTTGTTGTGGCCAGCATGTTCCTCACAGTCCTTGGTAAGCATTTACAGCTCCTTATGCAACACTCAAATGAATGTCTTTGAAAGGCTCCTACTCGCAATCCTAATTGATTCACCTCACTACCCAGGTTCTTCTGTACATTCTTTCTAGTCAAACATGTTAATGTTAAATCAAAGCTATCTTAACTTTTTAAATCTAAGCTCGTAAGTGTAAACTATGTTAATGGGTGTTAAACAGCAAAAATACCAATGCTGAAAGGGAACATAAATAGCATGGATTTGCAAATGTATATCATCTTTTCTTAGGCATTGAAAATTATAGAATGTAAGATGTATTCATAGCCAAATAAATGTGGAGCAAGAGATTTTAAGGATAAATAGAATTCAACGTGGATTAGTCACTCTGCCCTAGTGTGTTTAATCCTACATTAAAGTTAAAAATCAGTCAGTTAATCAAGCTTCTAGGTAAGATTTGCCACTATGAGAACAAATATTTCAATATTTGGACGAATTTATAACTGGCCAACATAATCGTCATTGTTTTACATTTTATCCATAATCTGGTTGTATAGCTGTAGCCTTCTGCTAGTGGATTATAAATGACTTTAAAAAATTGATTGCCATTGTTTTATAAAAAGTAAAATCCTTTTTCTCAATTAATCAGTTCGTATTGAAAGTGAAAGTCCACTTTTAGGCAGACTCAAGTAGACTGCGCTGAAACCTCAGCTGTAGTTGTAGAAACGGAGAGAGACTGCGATGATTGACTGACATAGTCTCCACGCGGGGAAGCATTCAAAAACAGCACAGCACGCCTGCACATATGAACCGACATCGAGTTGCTTTCTGCAGATGAGTTTAGGAATTTTTCCCTTGTTGACAATCGGCAGTTGAAATAAATGGGTCCCGCTACGAGCATATGGAGTGATGTTTGGGGCTTTGCCCATTTTTTGGTTTCCTTAGAAATGGGCAGATTTCATAAATAGGGTTTTGCAGACTCATTTTCTCCTTTTAGTTTTCCCAGTTTTCATGGGTTTATAAATTGGGTAACTCTTCTCATTATAAATACAAACCTGGCTAAAAATAGGTTCATTGAATCAAATCATAGCCTTAAAGATGTCACTATTTTCCTACCATATAATAAAATAGTTTCATATTCTTCCACCTGAAAATTCTGAGATATCAAACTTTTGCATATACCTTTTTTTGATATTTTTTATAAAGTGTATATTTTCATTAATGTCACATCAATTTTCATGTATATGCTATACTGTATGGTAAAAACGTATTCACTGAAGAATATTATTCTTGAAATTATAACAATGTAGCTAGTGACCAGCAAATATTTATTCTAGTAAGATCAGAAATTTTTTAAAACGTAGGATTTCTTAACATTACAAAAATCTTAGTCTTACTCATCTATTCTCTATCAGTTCATGTTTTTCCTGGTTTGGAATCCATGATAGTTGTGTTTCTTTTTATAAGTTTGTGGAGATCTTATTCTGTTCTTCAACTGTTTATGAGAACTATGGAAAATATCCTTGAGGCATTTCTGCTTCTTTGTGTTGTCCTTGTCAGGTTTGGGGATCAGAGTGATATTGGCTTCATAGAATGTGTTAGGGAGTACTCCATCTTTCTCAATTTTCTGGAACAGTTTGAGAAGAATAGGTATTAAGTCTTCTTTGAATGTTTGGTAGAATTCTCCAGAGAAGCTGTCTGGTCCTGGACTCTTATTTTTGGGGAGGTTTTTGATTACCGTTTCTATTTCCTTACTTGTGATTGGCCTATTCAGATTCTCCATTTCTTCCTGATTCAGTTTGGGGAGATTGTAGGAGTCTAGGAATTGGTCCATTTCTTCCAGGTTGTTCAATTTGTTGGCATATAGTTTTTCATAGTATTCTCTTATGATCCCTTGTATTTCATTGATATCTGTTGTGATTTCTCCTCTCTCATTCCTAATTTTATTTATTTGCGATTTCTCTCTTCTTTTCTTGGTGAGTCTGGCTAATGGTTTGTCGATTTTGTTAATTTTTTCGAAGAACCAACTCTTTGTTTCATTGATCCTTTCTATTGTCTTTTTTGTTTCAATATCGTTTATTTCTGCTCTTATTTTTATTATTTCCCTCCTTCTACTGACTCTTGGCTTTGTTTGTTCTTCTTCTTCTAGTTCTGTTAGGTGTCGTTTGAGGTTGCTTATGTGAGCTTTTTCTTGTTTAGTGAGGTGAGCCTGTATTTTGATGAATTTCCCCTTGAGGCATTTCTGGAAAAAAGTTATTATAAAGTTTAAATTAACATCATTTACATTCTAGAGGTGCTAGAAAACTTTACTAGTAAACAAACAAACAAACATTCTCTCTCTGCCTCCTATTCTTTCCCTGTCTTGTCTGTCTGTTTCTCTCTGCCACACACACACAAACACCATAATCATAGTGGCAATATTTGAGAACCTCCAATAAGAATTTCATTGTGGGTGGCTGAAATTTAACTAATCATCTTATATATACTCTTTAAAAGTAAAACATTTGGTTAAAATGTCTTAATTACTCTATTTATCAGATTTTAAAACAGCGATAAGTAGTATTTATCAACATTATGCTCTATTGTGCAGAAAAGAGAACATCAGTCTATAGGGATGAAATAATTCAAAAAAAGAAGCTATTCAATCAAGAAAAAGTATTATTATTTTTTGCTCTGGAGACATTTGTATATCAATATAAAGGAAAATTAATTTATATTTGCATCTCGTACTAAATAAATTTCATCATATTAGAAATATTTTTTAGAAAAGGAAGAAAAATGCAAGGATGTAAATTTAAAAGCTTTAAATAAATTTAAGATTTAAGACAAGAAATATGTGTGCATGTGTATGTTTACACAACCCAAATTAGCAGAATAGGAGAAAATGTGTCAGTATAAAATATCACCTATAGAACATTTTATGACTTAGAGCTTTTCATTCACCAGGTTATCCTAATTAAGAGAAAAAACGCATGCATTATAGGAGGATTTTCCCATCTTGCTGCCCCCGCTTAGCAATTATGGGATGTTGTAACTCCACTCATTATGTAATAAGTGACACAAAGAGAATCACGCCTTTTGAGCTTCTATTCTACACTGGGGATTGTAATAATAGGAAATAATCCAAAATAATAAAAAACACACAACAACAATTGAAGCAAAATCTGGGCATCGTATATAAAAATATGTGCGTTTTACTGACTACTGCTCAAAGCAAAGCATTTATAATAGCAAAAGAAAGTTTCCGCAAGTTGTAATTTTTTAAGGAAGTTCATATATTCATAGATTTAATAGATTTTTAATGGTCTTAATAGATTTAAATAATCTATGCTTCTGATATAGTATTTACTGGGAACCTATCCTTTTGTTAGGATGTCCTCAATGTATTTTATGTTGGCAAATGTTGTTCATGTCTGCTTGCTTCTTTCTCTAGATAAGATGTGGTATCTGAATGCTCCACGTTTTACTTTAGACTTAAAAAAACCAAATTTTGGTCAAAATATAATTTATTTTAACACCTCCTGTGTATATATTGATACGTCGTTAAGTGCTGTGAAGTAGAAGGCTCATTTCTTGCTTGTGAAAATGAGTCAGTCTAACTGAGGCCACAAGACAAGATTAGAAGTGTGAGGTAGTGGGGAAAACCCTGGGTTAAGTCATCAGACTTCATTTTGTAGATCTCAGCCGCTTTGTATAACTTACTTACTCATAACAGGAATTAATTTTCTCATTTCTTAAAAAAGTGGAATTGGACACTTTCAAGAGTCCTTTTTGGCATAGAATTTCTGTGTCTATGATAGAAACAAATGTGCAATAATAGTCAGGAGGCAGTTTACAGCATGTCTACATGATAGAATACTTACCATTGACACACTTAAATAATAAGTGGACAAGGCTACAAATGAAATGGTGACACAAAATTTATTAAATAAAAATTCTGGAGCACAAATAACATGCGCGTATTTTTTAAAATTATATAAAAACAAATCTAAACCATGTTGTCTTCCCTGAAATTCTGAGTTGAATATCTAATTGTTTGTTGGACTTTTCATTTTGGTTGACGCACAGTTCTCCCAATTCCAGATGTTAAAAACTGATCTTGAATGTATTCTAAGCGGAACTCCATATTTTCCCCGAAAGATCCTGTTTCCTCCTAGCGGCCCTTTAATATCATCCATATTTGTCTAATCGGGAAACCTGTGCCCCTCCTGATTCTTCTCCTCCGTTCTCCTCCTTTACCTCAACGACTACGCCTCACCAGTTTTTCCTCTCAGATATTGCTGCTTCTCCACTTCTCTCCGTGACATCCTCTTCTAGGGTCACCTTTGGTCATTCAGACTTTTGCAACAATGTTAGAAATTATCTTCCCACCTGTGATATTCTCCATTTCACCTATATCCTCAACCCAACAAATTATTATTGAACTAAACTGAATGAGAATTAGGGCTGCATTAGTTGACTTTAAGTTAGTGAGACCTTTTCTATTATGTTAAGTACGTAACTGGTATTAAACTCATACTAATAATACTAATAAAAAATAGTTAATATTTCTTGGACATTTACCATGTGTTCCACGTGCTCTCTATCAAATAACTTATTTAATTCACGTATGATCTAGTTATTTTTCAAAATCTGAATGATTTACTGATTATCTAACATTTTAATCCAGATATTTGTCATTGTCTGGACAAAACATCTGTTTCAAAATCACTGAAGTTGTTGCACAATGAATAAACTATGAAGTATCAAAACATTTTAATTAATTATATTTGCTCAAATGTATCAATGAAATGAAACTGATAATTGAATTATTTTGAATTGCTATTTTACTATATTTGTTAATTTACTCTCAGTATGGTATAAATTTGTTTACATAATAATTAACAGATACATGACAATCTTGTTTACCAGACTAAACTTTACTAATACAATGAATAGTGAAATATTTCTATAAAGAACTGCATGCACCTAATATATATGCACATATATTTATAATACCTTTGTCCGTATTGAACATATTTCTTATCCGTTCATACATGAAATCTATAACAAACGCATACGTCTATCCTGAGATAAGCCATGTGTTCTCAAAAATTTTAGCGTTAAATTTTAAGATCAGTAAGTAACATTTTCAGATTTTTGGTGTAGTAGTTTTTGGATAGTTTGGAAATTATTTTTAAAAAACCAAATAATCAAAATAAAAGGCATATCTCAAACATCAACCTAAAAATAAATAGTTGGTATCTTTCCTTTTTCAGTCTCTGGAAAAACAGTGGAGCCTGCAAGACTGTGAGCCCATTTACATGTTTAATGATGCAAATGATGAGTAAGGCAGAGTTGTTGCTGTTCAAAGAAAATTATATGACAAAGGCAGTCATTAATGTCAATTTGTATGCTGTAGAAGGATCTGATTTCCTAGGACAGCCCTCACAAGTGTCAGGGGTAGTCAGTGTCATTCTTCTGAGGGGGAGATTTAATGTGATAAGGCCTATTTAGTTATGATAGTCGCGTTATCTGGCTCCTTTTCTCTCAGGGGAGGGGGGATAAAGAGTACTCCAAAACTCTATCGGCAATTGTGAAAGAAACTGGGCTTTCACTGAGGTCTAGGTATTTTGTGGTGAGAGAGAGCAGGAGCACAGCTGCGGTTCCATCCGCAGTCATCCAGAGCCGGGCCTTTGATATGGTGGGCACAGCACAGTTGACCTGACACGCCATTTGGCCTGAGCTCCCCTTTCCCTCCAGTTTACCTTTGACTTTATCCTCAGTGGTGGTGACAGAGCCTCATACATACATGTGCCGGATTAAAAGTAGTTGCTCATCAGATGACTTGAAACGTGTTTATTTTGTAACCCTACTGAGGCTTTTTTTTCTTTTTGTTAACCCCAAGACTTATAGGAAAATGTTCTAGCTCTCTCTCCACCTCTGCAAAATTTTGCATAAAAAGATGGAGAATATGTCAGAATTTTCTGATCATTCTATCCCTTATGTCATTAATTGAGGTGTTTTTTGAGACAAATAAGATATTAATAGTATTTTTTGATTCTAATGTGCCCTAATAGACTGAATTTGCTTTGCATAATGCAGTGCTGTTCTGAAGAAATTTATGGAAATAGTTTTGCCATTTGTACCAAACCAAACAATACTGAAACTAAATGAATAATAAAAAGGTTATTTTATTTTACCCTAAAACTATGAAACTTAAAAAAATTCCTAAGTAAAATGACAAAAGTGAGAATTAATGTTACTAAGAATATTTTCTGTGCGAACATATTACATATTTAATGTTCCTTTAAGAATCTGTGAAGAGACAACTTTTATTGTTTTCTATTTGTGCACTTTAGAATTTAATTATTTCAAAGAATATTTACATATTATGCTACCTTTCTTCTTACTTTCTGCTCGTTTTCATGCTTACACTCTTGTTGGTTTCTTATTAATACAGAGAAATAGCAAGTCAAGTTGAAGGAAATGACAGGACAACACAGTATCAACTGATAATTATGTGAGGATATAGATTACCTATTGGTTTGAAACACAAGAATCATTGAAAGTCACCTCATATTTGCATTGTGACATACAGTTTTCAAAGAACTTTGCATGCCTTTTTTATATGATAATCACGTTTAATAACTGCATCAAGCCTGAACCATAAGCTGAGCAAGTCTCATTAATTCTATTTTATGAATGAGTCAAAAGATGAAGAGATGTTGTCAAATTCCTCATGCTTATAAATTTATGCAAATATACAGCAAACCTCTTTTATAAATAGAATCAAAGCAAAATTATCAAACAAATTAAATTCAGATTAACATGTTAAATGATGCTTTCCTGAAATTTAAATATCACTTCCCAAGTTCTGTCTGCCACAGTGAACAGCCTTTTGAGTTATGGCATCTCAAATCCACTGTGTGCAGTGTGATAACTCGATCCTAGTGCACAACTTTTCTTCCATTCAAATCCAAGTAGACCTGTGATAGTATGTTATGCACACAGGTGCAAGTAGTCTACTGACAGTGATTGTCATGAACAAGAGCAACTGATTCACGGCGCTTTCTACACTCAAGGTTCACAAGTAAAGGAGTAAAAGAGAAGTGATAGAGAAAAGGCTAACATCTTGATTAAATTATCAAGTCAGTCTACATGCCAGCACAGGTTGATTTGATTGATCTCAGTTGCTTTATTTCCAAGTAAAAGTAACGAATTAAGTGGCTCATTCTCACTTTTTTTTTTAACATAATCATTTTATGGCAATCTTTTTTAGTTTTCTAATTGTTACGTTAAGCAGTCATTTTAGCATCCCTCCACGTGAGTGTTCATCAATTCTAAGTGCTGCATGATATTCCATATTGTACATCCACCACATTTTTCTCATCCACACTTTCACTGCTGCACTAACAATTTTCTCCAACTCCTTCTACACAAAATTTCAATGAACATTCTCATTTATACCCCTTATGGATTCGTATAAGAATTTCTCTGGATATATATGTCGGAATGAGATTGCTGGGTGAGAGAGTGTGCAAATACGTAATTTTACAAAGTAAAAACAGAACTCCAAAAAGTCACTAAACAAAATGTCGGAAATAGAAGCACCAATTCTGCATTCTCACCAGCCTGCCTATGTCCACTTAAAACCCCTGCCAAAACTTAGCACTAGCCAGCTTTTTTTATTTTTGCCAGAATAAGCAGAAAACGGTAGTTTATTGATACTTAAAATTTTATTTCTGAGGTTATAAGTGATTTTGAATATCTGCTACACACTTATTAACTTTCAGGTGTCCTCTCTTATAACTTGCTCATACACAGCTTTTCTTAATGCATTGTAAGAATTTCTTGTATGAAACAGAATATTAATTCTGTGTCAGAATTTAGAAATTGCAGATGTTGTTACCCACTATGTCATTTACCTATGACCTTTTTACCTTTTTTGTTCATGTTCTTCCCTGGACAGAAACTGTTAGTCTCATGTAATCAAATCAATCAATTTGTCTTTTTTTCTTTCAATTATCTTTAGCTAATATATGGTCAATTCAAAATGTTTCTTATACTAGAAAAGGTAACACTGACCTTCTGGAGCTTCAATATTCTGGTCAGGATAAAGATTGAGTTAAATTGCCTGTGTAGCCTACCACTTATAATTACTGCACATAATCCAGTTTACTAAGAAGGTTTTATCAGAGTCATTGATCTCACTGTTTTTCTTACAATATCTATACTATTGGTATTTTTTTCTTGAAATTGTTTATGTTAGTGGCCTTTTTAGGACAATAAAACAACCTAGTATGTATATATGGTCATAATATAAAGAAATTTTCTTATAACACTCAGATGTGGAATGGTATTTGGACCTATCTATTGCAAAAATATATAAACATAAATATATATATGTAGATATATGTATATGTAATATTTTAATACTATGCTGTATTACTTAATACAATATATAAATGTATTAATATAGTATATAATTGATAATATGTAAAACATACCTCTTCCTATTTTTATTTGTTTTCATCTCTCATTTCTCTTTAATGATATTATTTTCAAATTCAGTTTTTGAAACTATACTTACTCTTGCTTTCAATATTTAACAGTACTAAAAAGTTATTTTTCCCATGTCACATACATTTTTATTATACTTTTGAACTAAATAATATGGATATGCTTATTTTTCTTATATGAATTTTAAATATTAATCCATGATCATTTTTGTTTAGTATTTCTTCCCTTAAGGTTAAACTTCTTAAACCATCATCTGGAGAAGATTTAATATGTTGACAATTATGAACTCCACTTTAAGTGAAAAGCTTCCTTTGTCTATAATATTCAACTAGACAAAATTCTGACACACCGAAGAGCTATAGAAACAGTATGAACTATTTTTCACTGAAATCTTCCTGAGAGTTCAACTCTTGCTTTAAGATATCTCCATAGGGATGTGACAATATTTACTTTGTTTTAATCTTTACATTAAAGCAAGGTGGCTGAAGAGATAGACGTTTCTACCTTCCCCAAGATGACAAATTGTTAGCACACTTGAATCCCATTTGAATCAGTGTAGTAAGAAGGAAATATTTCACACAGCTTTACTGATTTTGGAGTGCTTTATTTCCCCAAACAATGCTGTTATTGTTGGTGGAAGCTTTGCTTCAGAATAATTACCTACTCCTCTGCAATGGACTGCATCGTGTGGACACTATAACATTTTTATTGCTGTAGAAGTTTTTGTAACGCCATTTAAATCACATCATTCCTAACTTCAAGGTCTGTTTGATATTTTAGTCATGGAATTGATTTTCAAAGCAACACACGGGAGACAAGCTGGAGATGACTTTGTCGAATCGTCCATTCTTGATGCTGTACAGAGGGTTGACAGTGCAATTAACTCCACAAGAAGACATTTGTTTTCACAGTAAGAATTTATTTTATTTTGATTACAAAATTGTTTTCACTTTGGTTCTACTTAGTTTTTATGGTCTCCATAAATCACAGCAAGGTTAGTACATAAGATTGCCAAATCGTGCTTTCTGCAGTTCATGTGCAGCTACCACCTTCTGGGCTAGCCGTCATTGCCAGTTCAGCCTCGAAGAGAAGGAAACTTGTTCCCCGTAGAATCTAAATGGTATTAATTTATGTCACATATCTAGTTTTATGGTCCCACAATAGATGTCAGGAAATGGGCCCTGTTGTGCCAACATTCACCAGACGGTATCAGATCCAGTGTTTCTGTCAATCTGTGAACTGAGAATGATTGTCAAGTTGAACACACCTGGTCATACACTGTAAGCCCACAAGTGAAAATTTTGCTTAGGATATGCAGTGTTTTGGTTTATTGTAATTTGAATCAGAAGGTCTTTAGATTAATGAAGTCTTCCAGTTCCATAAACTCTAATTGTCCTGATGGAGGCACCCAGGATGCTCTGCAACGACTGAACACGTTAAAGAAAACATGATGACTGTCTTTGTAGTCAAATAAAGTGTATACCCAGTTTTTACAGGTCTTGATCAAAAAGGAACACCTCAAAATGCCATAATTGGGGCCGGCCTGGTGGCACAGTGCTTAAGTTCACATGCTCTGCTTCAGCGGCCTGGCGTTCGCGGGTTCAGATGCCGGGTGCAAACCTACACACCACTCATCGAGCCATGCTGTGGTAGTGTCCCACATACAAGATAGAGGAAGATTGGCACAGATATTAGCTCAGGGACAACCTTCCTCAGGCAAAAAGAGAAAGATTGGCAACAGATTTTAGCTCAAGGCCAATCTTCGTCACACACACACACACAAAACTACTGCTGTAATCAAGTATCACTCTGTTCCCTGCTTATCCCCAAACAGCCTATTTGGGGAGTCATACAGCCATTTATAATCTTATTGTGATTCCTCACTTCATCACTATCTGGGTGACCTTGGCCAAGTGACTAAATATCTTTGTACCTCAGACTTTTTGCTTATAAAATTGGGATAATAATAGAATCTACTTCATGGACGTACTTGCCAGGAGAATTGAATAAGTCAATACAGATAAGGTGCTTCAACAGTGTCTGGCATATAGAAATGTCTAATTAGATTGGGCTATTAATATCATTACTATTATTCTATGATCTAAAGTTGTTATGATTACAGACACAGAGGACTAGACTTGCCTCAGTTGACCAAAATCTCTAAAACAGCTTCACATTCTCAGTGATTTTAATATTCTTTTTACCTTTTTTAGTTCAGTTCTCCAGATGTGCATAAACCAGTATTGTGTGCTGGTCAGTGGGCTCGGTACGTGGGATACAAAGATGAATAAGGCATCCCCTCACACCTCATCCCTAACACAGTCATTCTTTAGTAGAGGAGACAACAAGTCAGCAATTTAAGTACATCTTGTTGTGTACTTGATAGATGCACGTAAGGATATAGAAGTGAGCAAAACGAGGAAGGCTTGTCAAAGCTTATATAGGAGACTATAGGGAGAGTGATGCCTGAGCAGGATTTGAAGGTGAGGGGGAATTTCCAGGAAGTTATATTTAGGGAAAGAGAAGACAGAAAGTGCCAAGACCCACATACTGAGAGTGCTGCACTCTATTTCGGAGAGTTACTGAGTCCCCTAGGACCCATGCATGGGCCTCCCAAGTTTACAACACCCCCCCCCATTGACAGAGAAAACTATTATTTCAATCATCAGTTCATTAAGAAGCATATCTTTTGAGTTCAGCACTGTTACTTACGTTTGAGATTCACTTATTAACAAATTAGGAAAAGAACCCACAGCTCCCCTGTGGAGCTTGTATTCCATAGTGGAGCTTTCATTCTTCTCAAACTTTTGGAAAATGTAGTCTTAAATGCACAGCATATGTGAGATTCATGGGTCCTGCAGTTTTGCCTTGCAAACAGTAATATCTTTTGTCATTTGCAGAAAATCTTGCACCCCTAGTGATCTGCTGGCTCAGTCTTGTTATCCGCGTGACCCGTTTACCGTGGAGACGGCCAGAGCTGGGGAGATTTTTGAGCACATACTTCAGTTGATCCAGGAGCACGTGAAGCAGGGACTCACTGTGGATTTGGAGGGCAGAGGTCAGCCTTGAAGCATCCTGTTCTAAGCCTACTGTCCAGAGAAAAACTGACCACCCCTCAGCTTTTAATCTCCAAAGCATCACGTGATTTAGAAATTAATTTGCTACCACTTTTACCAAATGAATGTAGATGTTTCTTGTAGGAACTGTAATTCAAAAGTAAGGACGACAAATATATATTCAAACTGGTCAACTTTTGCCACTTATATATGTCTAGTAAGTCTAGGGGGCCCATTTTATGTGAATGTACTTTTTAAATCTAAAAGATATTACTACTTCCTATAGCAAATCCTTTATTCTCAGCGTAATGTTTCTCTACTTATCATTGTAATCACTGAAGTCATTCAGTGAATTGATTTGAATTCCTTCCACCTCCTATAACATATGTATCCCTCTCCACTCTCTCTCTCTCTCTCTTTGCTGTACTGAAGTTCTAGTGTATTTCTTTCCAAAACCAGACATTATTTAGTATACGTTGAATCAGAATGATATAGAAATCTTTCAGATTTTCTAAGCCATTCTTTTTAAAATGAAATAAATGAATGTGATCCTCTGCTATACACTATCTGTGCTGTGCGTGCAACAGCAGCTTCTATGGCTTTACCCTTTCTTTACCCCCCTTCAGAAAATAAACTGAGATATGGTGCACAGGACTCATCCCTTAGGTGCTCTGTACTGTTACTTCAAAGTATATTTGACAGCCCCTAGTAGTCCATTATGTCTTGGGTTTCAAAGCTTCCCTAACTAAAACATCCAAGTGAAAATTCCATATCAGTCCCTGTTAGCAATTGGTTTAAACTTCTGGCTATTTAATTTCGAATCACACCAGGTATGAGTTAGCCACGGTCAGGTCTGCAAAAGGCCAGTTCTACATCCTTCCTCACTCCAGGCAAAGGTCAGGCCCACACATCTTTCTGGATGTCTTTGAGTTCTCTACTCACACATGTCTAGAATAATTTAGTCTAAATTCATAACTAGAAATTAAGAAGTAATCAATATCTGCAGAGATTTAGCTCTGCTAAAACATGCATCTGACGTTCATGGGGTCCATTACCAAAGTGAATATGTCTTCTCATTGAAAGTACTCAAGAACGTAAACAATTTTCTCCCAGGAAAAAAACACTACGCTATTCTACTTCTCTTTCATTATTTGTAAAGTTAAGACCCTTTTTCCCCAGGAGCAGCTTGCCCTAAAAGTGAACCCAGTGTCCATGTCTGGATATACAGGAAGATTATTGTATCTATCCAAAACTAAGGTATCTGGGGTCCCAACCAGGGACTAGCTTACACAGATAAAGGACAGATGGCCCTGGTGTCATTAGCCAGTTTCTGATGATTAAAATAGGGATAATAACTCTTCACAAGCATGACTTAGTGAATAGTCTTTGCAGATTTGGGATAATGCTGCAATTTCAAGCACTGTTACAAGAGTGGCTCCAAGGCACCTCTGAGTTGTGTGATACATTCCCTGGGGAATGACAGCTTGTTGTGACTTAAAAGTTACTGCTTAATCCCTTCATATCAAGTAGTATGTGGGTTAATACTCACACAATCCACATTGGCAAATCTTAGATTCTGTCTTCTAGGAGTATAAAACCTAAAAGGAAGAATTCTGAAATGGAGCAAGGATTCACAGTCCTCTGATGAGGATTAAAATATCCTTACCAACATTATATTGGTAAAGTCACAGAAGAAAGAGTTGGACAGGAACGAGAACATGTTTCTCCCTTTTTGTTCATTCTAGCAGTTAGTCATCATAACTGAGATAGACATCACTATTCCCCTATCGTTTGGAAGTTATTGTCTAGCTATGTCTCCCCTATGTTTGTTAGAACTAATGAAATACTGTTGGATGCAAGAAGGATTTCTGCTCACCAGATGGCCTGTTGCCCATCGAGCCTAGAGTTTGAGGTTCTCCCCTCTCTCCCCTTCAAGGACAGCTCTCTTCATTGCTCTTGCTGCTCTGCATTTCAGAATTCTGCTACAATGACTTGGTGTCCTCGCGCTACCTCAGCCTCATCGCCAATTTATCTGGATGCACAGCCCACAGGCACGTGCCAAACTGCTCTGACATGTGTTTCCCCCAGAAGTACCGAACTCAGGATGGAACATGTAACAACCTGCAGCACCCAATGTGGGGCGCCTCGCTCACGGCCTTTCAGCGCATCCTGAAACCTGCTTACGAGAACGGCTTCAACTCACCCCGTGGGGTTGGCCGCCACACCCCATCCAATCCCCTTCCACTGCCCAGGCTAGTCTCAACAGAGCTGGCGGCCACGGTGACTGTCACTCCCGACGATAGATACACACACATGCTCATGCAGTGGGGCCACTTTTTAGACCACGATTTGGACCATACGGTGCCTGCATTAAGCATGTCTCGCTTCTTGGATGGGCAGCCGTGCAGCTCTGTGTGTACTAATGATCCTCCTTGCTTCCCCATTGTCATTCCTCACACTGACCCCCGGGGGACCGGAGCACCGTGCATTCTTTGCACTCTCCAGTCCTGTGTGTGGCAGCGGCATGACCAACTTGGTGATGAATTCAGTGTACGCCCGAGAACAGCTAAACCAGCTCACAGCATACAATGATGCCTCTAATGTTTACGGGAGTTCAGAGCGAGAATCCCAAATTCTCAGAGACCACTCAGAGCCCCGGGGACTCCTGAAGACAGGCTTACCTTGGGCCCCTTCTGGAAAGCACTTACTGCCTTTTTCCACAGGCCCACCTGCTGAGTGCACAAGACAGGAACAAGACAGCCACAGCCCCTTTTTCCTGGCCGGGGATCACAGGGCTAATGAGCAGCTGGCTCTCACAGCCATGCACACCCTGTGGTTTCGGGAACACAACAGGGTTGCTAGGGAGCTGTCGGCCCTCAACCCCCACTGGCATGGAGACACCCTTTTTCACGAAGCCAGGAAGATTGTAGGTGCAGAGCTGCAGCATATCACCTACAGCCACTGGCTGCCCCAGATCCTGGGGGAGCTCGGCCTGAAGATGCTGAGGGACTACCAAGGCTACGACCCCAATGTCAACGCAGGGATTCTTAACTCTTTTGCTACTGCAGCCTTCAGATTTGGCCACACATTAATCAATCCTATCCTTTATCGACTGAATGACACTTTTAGTGAAATCCCCGAAGGCCACCTTCCACTCCACAAAGCTTTCTTTTTACCCTCCAGAATAATCAAGGAAGGTGGGATAGATCCACTCCTTCGGGGGCTATTTGGCGTGGCTGCTAAATTGCAGGTGCCCTCACAGCTGCTCAGCCTGGAGCTGACTGAGAAGCTGTTCTCCACGGCGCATTCTGTGGCCCTGGATTTGGCTGCCACCGACATTCAAAGGGGGCGAGACCATGGGATACCTCCGTATGTGGACTTCAGAGTTTTCTGCAATTTGACTTCTGCTCAGAACTTTGAAGATCTTCAAAATGAAATTAAAGATTCAGTGATTAGACAAAAACTGAAAAAGTAAGTATGCAAATGTTGCCTAGATTTAAACATGTCTTGGGAGAGGTAGAAGTGTGTTGTCCACAGCCGCAAAGGACAAGGAATGACAGGTACCGCCAAGGCTACTTGGTTGTTTAAGCAATCAAAGTTTATTGATAAAGGGAAACAGAACAAGGAGCAGGGATAAAGGGGAACAACAAATTGGTACTTACAACATCCACACCACAATCAGCCGGGGAAGTCCCAATGGTTTGTCTGGCGGGTGGGAGTGCCGATTGTCCGGGGCTGAGCCAAAGAGTCCTTTCCTCAGTGAGACTTCTAATTGTTCTATGCCTGTGACTCCCTTTTATCCTAAGGTTTCTCTGGCTTCTGACTCAGTGTTTTAGACATTTGGATACTTTGAGTTATTTCTTCTTGTTCCCACGAATAGGGTGTTTCTATCTTCTTTGTTTCCACGGATGGGATGTTTCTAAAGTCCAGTCAGGTGCCCGTCAGGGTGGCCAGCCCAGACAAGGAACATGACGCAGAACATATTCTTTGTAACTTGTGCCTTAGAGTCAGGGCCGAAGTGGCCATCTTTGGCCCCGAGCCCAGACACATTCCTTCGTGTAGGGCCCAGGCCCAGTGTCCTTGGAAGGCGAGGAGGTCAATGAACTCTGTACAAAGTGTTAAAGGGCATTTTGTGAGGATGGAATATGGTTTCCTAGTGATGTGATTGCAGAACCTTTAGTGATTGTTATTGAGGGAGAAGTTTCATGTTAAATGAAGGATTTCCCCTGCTAAAATCCCCGCCCTCACTCCTCGGTCTCTTCACTTTCTTTGTAAATGCAAACACTGCTGCCTCTTATTAACTAGCCAGCACATCTCACCTAGGAGAAGCTGGCTTGTCTAGTTCAATCATGCTCTATGGGAATCTAAGCAAGGCCCTCTTACTGGTGTGATAAGGCCAAATGTTCTGATGTTAAGCCTTGTCATAAACTGAGCCATCACACAGGCTTTCTTAGGCAGAGTAAAGTGGTGGAATGAAAACAGAAATTATTTTTGGTCAAAAGAACAAATAATTCTGAACATGTCATGAGAATGTAAGTCAAGTCCTTTCCACTGCATCACTAATGACTTTCAGTGAAGTGTCAGTATTATATCCTCCATAGGAGAGATTCAAATTTCTTTAAAGTTACAAGTATAAAACATTTCCAGGTAATGGCTTTAACTGTTCCTCTTGCTCACCACCCCTCATCCTTTAAAATGTTAAAAAAATATTAAAGAAATGCTTCATCAAGATGGTTTTTTGCCTATAGTAGGCTAAATATAGAAGACATATATTTACTAATAGATTAAGGTATATTAATGTGAAATCTTTCAGAGAAGTTTAATATTTTTTACAAATTAGGTAGCCAGTTATCAATCAGAGTATTACAAATTTGTGAATTTCTACTGGAAAGCACATTGACTCTGGTTTTACAGAGACCTGGTGTAAATCTCTGTTGCATCACCTGTTAGTGCTGAGAGCTTGTGGAAAGTATTTAAACCATTTTGAATCTCAGAATATCTACAAAATGAGAAAGTACTGCCTCCTTCTCAGAGTTATTTCAAGATTAAATTAGATAAAATGTGTCAAATGCCTAGCTCAGTTCTGGTGCATCACAGGTAATCAGTCAATGTTACCTGGAGATAGTTTTATTACAGCATCATCATTTCAGTTGTCAGCATTATTATTATATTGCACATCTGCTATGATCCAGCCCTGTGCTAGACGCTGAGACCCGAGATGAAGGAAATAATGTGCGTGTTCTGCAGAGCCTGACAGCATGCAGAGAAGGCAGGGAGCTGCTGTAATCAGTGTGAAAAGGGCTGTCATAGACAGGGGAATTGAATCTTATAGGAGCACAGAGCTGAGAAATGGAAGGTAAGTGGAAGATTCACAGCAAGCTACTGATAAAAGATGCCGTTTGATCTCCTCTTGGAATTTTCTGAGTGTGATAAGTTGAATGATATGGGAACAGCAGTGTATCCTAAGAAGAGGGATGGGAGCAGGAAAGTGTAGCGTTGAGTGGCAGGAGAAGGGAATAGAAAGGTGATAGGGGACAGCTTTTAAAGGGCCTTGTGTGCCATGCAAAGGAATTGATCTTCCTCCTGTGTTTAACTCTAAAGCAGGAGAGTAACATGAAGGGAGACTTTTCCGTGAAATGATAACCTGCAGAAGCTGTACTGGAAGGAGGAAAGGCTAGCAGCAAGGAACTCCACAGTTCCTGGAGTGGTCCAAGTGCAGCAAGAAGACGGCTTAGATAGGCTTGTGGCAGCACAGGCAATACTATCAGTATTTTAAATGTGTCCTGTGAGCACATTATCTATATTGAATAAAGCTGGGGGCAAATCTTGCTTTGCCATTCATTTAATTCCCACTTCTCAATTCACAGCTAACTTGTAAATTCACCACAAATTATTGAGTACCAGAAATGTTTCCCCTGCTTGTCGTTGCACACACAACATTAGTCTGACCTGTACATACGGCCCTCCACTGCAGGACACGTCCTCCCAGGGGCTGTTGCCAAGCATAACTGGCCTTTCCAATGGACAGTGGCCAGAGTTGCTGCGCATTGAGTGTTCTCACATCTGACTTTCTGGATGCTCTGTTAATGCATTGGGATCTTAACACAGAGCCTTCTGAAACCTAAACATCAAGTTGTTATCCTTGCTTCGGGGAAGGTTTGAACTAGGGGAACTTTGTGCAGCCTGACATGTGGCCTCAGCCTGAGGAGAGCAGGGCTGACCAGCATGAATGGGTGCAGGGAGGCCATAGGCCGAGCTGTGTTCCTTTCCTCTCAGGCTGCCCAGATGTCTGACTTTCTCCTGTGATTCATAGCGAATTTATAAAATATCAATGATAGACTCATTCAACTGTGAGTGTAAAGTAAATAAATTGGAATGGCTTTTACAGTCTTTATCCTCACATCGGTAGACTGCAGTTTGCCCGGAGCTGATTATGCTAATAAAGATGGTATGGCTTTAAGTATGCTAACTTAGTATTTCTTTACTCTCCCTTTACTTCCTTTCCTTTTTGTGTTAATTTACAAGTGTGGTTTTAAGCCTTTGTTTCTAAACCACTTCTGTTAATTTTGGAAAAAAGTAGAGCATAGGTCATTGAATCAATAAAATAAATACAGACATTAACAACTTCATATTTTATACAGTTAGGACAGATTTATTAAGAATCGGCCAAAACAGGGAATCATAAAGATAATGCATGTGCACATCTTCACATTTGAACTTCCCACATTTGGGCACACATTAAGTTCTGTAGCTTGCGCTGTGCAGAGGACAAAGTCCGCTTTCTTGCTTTGTCCTTGCTGCTTTGGTATATTTCTGCTGATTAAGAGTCTTCGGTTACCTGGTTTTGGTGTGAGCTATGCCCAGACTGAATCTTTTGTGATTGCAAATTTGTTGTGAAAGGGGAATAAGAATTTGCTATGGAAGCAATGGTATGAACACAAATTCCTTGTATATGTTTATACAATTCCCTAGGAGTTTGTAGTTACATAGTATGCAATGAATCGGCACCAATTTTTGACTCTCTTTTTGATAAGTCTTCCCAAAACATTGAATTTAATTTTCACAGAAATAAGTTCTCTCCTCTTTTAAACAAATAATTTATTATTTTACATAAGATTTAATTAAATTACATAATCCAAATCACAAGTACAGATGTGATAAACCAGTTTGTAAACCCCACTGACTCTGAGCTGAAAGCTCGACAGGTGGAGGCTGCTGCTCAGGGAGGAATCACTACCTGGGGTCATTTGCCATCATCAAAGTCAGCAGGAGTGGGGAGCCCTGAAACATTAGGATTTTCAGTGAAGAAGAGCTTGTTTAAAATAGCTGACATGTGTTGTACACTGTACAAATTTTGTGTTAATTAAAATATTTAAGATAAAGAGATAGGCTACATAAAATATTAGCAAATTAAGAGAAAACCCACAAGAGTAGTACTAGGGGGACAGCAAAAATCTTCATGGTGGTGTCAGGAGACTGGGTTCTTTCTCTCTGTTCAGACAAATTGAGTTGCGTGATCTTGGATGACTTTAGATGAGTTTTCTCGTTTTCTCATCTATAAAGTGAGGATGTTTTGCTAAAAGATTCTTGACATCCTTCTAGAGCTAAGATTATAGGATTTTTCAGTTAACTATTGTCTAAGTGATAGATTAAAATAATACTTTAAAAGATGCTCTTTAATTAATAGTTTTAATCCACACTCATGATGTCTTCATATTCCAGGAATGCTTCTCCTCGTCTTCACATGTCATTAGGTCTACAAAGCTAATGATTTTCCTTCACTTCAGTTAGTTTTGAAAGTTTGTGTCAGTTTACCACCCAGAAGTAAAACCTAATTTTCCCTGTTGCCTTCTATTAGTACCTTCACATTGGACCTTTTAGATAGCTTGTAAAAAGCTGGAATGACATGTGCAAAACCATTCTAGACTTTCCTCTCAAATGACTGACTATTTTTGTCATGAGCAGCACCTGGTCCATCACAGGAAAGGCCGCATGGGGACATTATTTTAGTCATCCTTCAGTTCACTTCAGTAAAATTGCCTGGGTACTTTGGGTTTTCCTCAAGGAGGTCAGGGCACGGAGTGTGGGGGATGCACAAATCATATCATCCCGTTGGCTGACACATGGAGTAGCGGAAGCACAGAGCTCAGGAAGGATTTCTCCCAGAAGAGGGCGTCAAAACTCAGTCCTAAAAGGGGAGTGGCAGTTATCTGTGAAAGACTGTCATTTGAGAGAAGATGGACAGACATCATCAAGATAAAGGAAATATAGAGGAAAGACCTGGCACCAGGGCCAGTGTAATAGCATGGGAATCTGAAGGCCTTTGGCCCTGCTGGCTTGTAGAGATAGAGCACACTGCATGGAAGAGTCTAATCCTGGGATTAGCATGGGACTCAGCTAACTCCAGAGATATTAAGACTGATGGGGGCAACGGACACTTTCTTCCTGAATGAAATTGTATATGGAGCCCTGATAGATGAAGGAAATAATAGCAGCAGTTCTGGAAGAATCAGGCGAAGCAGTTCTGAATCCCTTGGCTTCTACTCTGCTCACTTCCCCTCTCCTGGATCCACAGACCCATGGCCTTTACTTGAAGGATTTGTGAAATGCACAGGCTTCTGACTTTCTTCAGCACCAAGAGCTGCAGGGAATCTTTTTTGTTGTTATTAAAAGTGTTTTATTTTTTAAGGAGTTGTTTTAGTTAAAGATCATAGAAAATGAATTATTTCCTTTTCATAGGTTATTTTGCTCTAAAAATTCATACTATCTATTTATTTTTAGTCTTTGCAAAACATGTAATGAAAAGAATGTGAAGATTAATTATCCATTGAGTGGAGAACATAAATTCTCAATCAGAGAGGCCATTTTAAAAGCTATTTTTGAAGTTTCTTTTGAAAATATAATGTTTATATTTTTGTGGGTATGGTCACTTTTGTTCTTGAGTAAGCACAAGTTTATTTGTTCTCCCTTATCACAGGGATGTGCAGCTACCTCAGCTTATTAAAGATAAGCTAAAAATTCACCAAGTAAGGAACTTATATTCAGTACATACATCTATCTTATAGCTGCTTCATTTGATAATATGAAAAAACAAAAACACTTCGCTTCTCCCCTCTTTCTGCCCTTAGGTATCCCGAGGTCAGACTCTGCAGTGAGATAGCTTCTCAGCAACTTGCACCATCTGTCTCTGTCTTCCTGCCATCTGAGGGAACTAGGTCACTTTTCTCATGGCTTGGCCATCCTTCTTCAGGGTTCTTGACTCTCCTTCTTTCAAATATTTCTTGACTTTCATATTCATACCCACCTCAAAGGACCTTTCATCGACATCATTCTTTCACCTTTATTGGATGGTTAGTACAGTCATGTGCCATATAACAACATTTTGGTCAACAACAGACCACATATACGATGGTGGTCCCATAAGATTGGTACTGTATAGCCTAAATGTGTAATAGGTTGTACCATCTAGATTTGTGTAAGTACACTCCATGATTTCATACAATGATGAAATTGTCTAACGATGCATTTCTATGAATGTGTCCCCGTCATTAAGCAAAGCCTGACCGCATGCATAGGTGCAACTTCACTTGCTCTAAAACAGTGATTCTTAACCATTTCATGTATGATCGTTTAACAAATCTGATAGAAGCTATGAAACTTCTTTTAGAGAAAAATGCAATAAAACTACACACCCAAAATTCCGTATGCATTTTTAGAGGACTCACAGATGCCTGGAAACCACCCACGGACTCTCTTCTTCTGTTGATTTACCACCTATTTATTTAGCACTGCCCTTCCCCGTCAAGGCTCACCAGGAATGTGAAATGGGTGCTCCTCTCCCTCATTTCTACAAATGGTTGCTCCCTTAGCCACAGAGCAGGCCCCACATTTGAAACTATCATTTGTTCTTAGTCCTTGTCTTCTCTCCCTTTGGAAGGAGTGGTTTTGTTCTTTTAGTTGCAGAAGCATACTGAAGCATTTAAATATAGCCAGGCCTCTGGAGGACCAGCATTTCCTCTCCGCCTCTTCTCTCTGCTTTTTCTGCTCAGGATTTATTTATTTTTCCCCCTCAGCTCTCCTATTTCCTATTTTATACTTATGGTGCATGGAAGGTGGGTCTCCCAGAGCTCCCACGTTTACAGACAGTCTTTTCTGGAAAACCAGAGTATCATATTTCTTCTAAACAAGAATTTTATAAGTATACCATATTAAACCATTATACCAAGTCATATTGTTTGATTCTAATGCCATTTTTAAAGACTTCCCTCTCTTGATCATTTTTATTACATTGTATTTCTGCCTTTCTAGAGAACATATTAATTCAATGACAAAGTTCTATGAGTATGTCCTCCTTGGTTGCAGATAAATTACGTAAGTTATCTTTGAGTTCCCGGGGCTTAACGTGAGTCCAGCACAATGGAGCAGCTCAGGAGACACTAGATAGTTCATGAGGGGAATTGTGACCTGCCTGGTAAGGCTGGTTTGTTTCAGTGCCCTAAGGGCCCTGGATTTAAAAACTATTCTCAGCTTGAAACCCCAAACCAGATAAAGCTTTCTTAGGTGAAAACTACTTTTTCACCCTGGCCATACCAATTTATTTTTTCATCAAATATTTAGTGACCTCAATCAACTATGATGTATTATAATTTCACATACAAAGGAATGAAAAGTTACAACAGAGTAAACAACGTATGTGTTGATTCTTGCATTACCTTAACCCCAATTTAAACAACTTAAAAGCTCATTCAGTCAACTCTATTGCCCTGCAATAAGGAAAACACACAACTGAGTAAATAAAAAGTGACAAGAGGCCAGTTCAAATTCGTGTTATCACTCAGTTATCCTCAAAGTTCCACTTCTTAGAGGCACTCAGTACCATTTATTTAGCAAAAACAGAATGCAAAATAATTGATTTAACACTTTAAGAATGACTTTTAATGACATATAATTTAACATCACTTTTGTGAATTTTATTGTGGTGTCTTAGTAATTGCATTTTAGAAATTTTATATGTGTGTATGCATATCTATATATATCTTTCTTTCCTTGAGAATCTTCTTTTATTCTCACCTTTGAAAACTGATGCTATGTTAGATTATTTTATAGTCATAATAATTCAACTGAAGAAATCTTTACCAATATGTTATTCAAATTTACCCTTACAGAAATGAAGATACTCTAACTCCAATGTTCCTAGTTATATGCAATATAAAATCATAATAAATACTTTATGGAAAACTTTATAACAAAATAACTATATTCTTTATTTCATTTTTAAATTCTATTTTACAAAAAAGTATATATCTGAATGCAATTTAATACATTTTGTCTAAATCTCCAAAATCGGACTAAACTAAAATTAAAATTTTAATTTTATATAGTAAAAGTAACATGCAATACAATGCACACATTTTAAGTGTACAATTTGATGACTTTGAGCAATAGTCATACCTGTGTAATCATTGCCCCAGGGAAGACAGAGAACATTTCCTCACCCCAGAAACTTACGTGGTGCTCTTCGCAGTCAGTGCTCCCACCCAGTCACTCCACAGAAACCACAAGTGAGATTTCTATCACTATATATGAGTTTTGCCTGCTCCAGAACTTTATATAAACGGAATCATACTGCAGATACTCTTTTAAGCTTGGCTTGTTTTGCTCACCACGTTTTTGAAAATTCATCCACGTGTCAGATGTGTCAATAGATGATATATTGTTTTTGTTAATTATGAATAACATTGTATAAATGTACAAATATTTGTTTATTCATTCACCTGAGGTCATCCTTTTGATTGTTTCCAGTTTTTACCTATTCTGAATAAGGCTGCCATCAACACTCACATGCAGGTCATTTTGTGGATTGATGTTTCCATTTCTCTTGAATAAAAACCGAGCAGTATAATTTCTAGGTCAGTTGGCAACTTTATGTTTAACTTTATAAGAAACTGCCAAATTGTTACCAAAAGTAATTGTAATATTATTCACTCCCACTAGCAATGTAGAAGAGTTTATTTTTGCTTAATCTTTTCTCCTAATTGTTCTTCAGGTTGGACGTTTTCCATTGATCTTTCTTTCAAGTTCACTGACTCTTTCTTCAGTAATCTTTAATCTTCCCTTACATACATCATGTGAAATGTTCACCTCAGTTATGTTAGTTCTAGAACTTCCTCTTTTTATGTTCCCAATTCTCTTTTGAGATTTGCCCAAATGTTAACTCATTAAGAACATACCTTCTTTAATTTTTTGAATACATTCATTACAGTTGCCTTAATGTCCTTTTCTGATCAATTCAACATCACAGCCATCCTTTGGGAGTTGATTACTATTGACTACTTATTATCTTCAGTGTGGACACGTTTTTTTGTTTCTTGTCTTGTAACTTTTGAATGCATATCGATTACTGTGATTCCATCTTGGACTCGAATAGGCTTTGCTTTATGCTTTGTCTGAGTGGAAACATGGAAAGCCCAAGGTGTCATCTAGGCTCCACTGACTTAGTAGGGTCCCACCTCCCAGCTCTGTCTCCCATGCAGATCTTGACTGGGCTTGGTTGTAGGCTTTGTTAGAGTAGGTTTTATCCCTATAAGGATAAATCTTATCCTATGGCTTGGTGTGTTTCTCCCTGATCTGTCTGTCTGGGCTGTTGTTAAAGTGTTAAAGCGCCTTCCTGTTCTGATTCAGCCTCCTGTGGCAGTTGCTCTCTGTAAGACTCAGCTAGTTCCTCCTGCTTACCCATCAGGCGCTCGTCGGCACATCCCAAGCGCTCTGGGGGCTCCCAAATCAAAGTCTACCCCCTTCCCACTATATTCCAGCTGCTTCAGCTGCCCTGAATTTTGATGTATGTATGTGTGTTGGGGGGGCGGGGTGTGGCGTTCAGCACAGCACCACCTCACTCCTTGCTCTGCTTGGCTTCTAGCACCTTGCAGGGCAAGGGGCGTTGTCCCCAGGCAGAAAACTGGGCCATTGTCTCAAGTTTCCTTTTTCTCAGGTTTCTTAGTTTAATGCTGCTTGTTGTCTAATATTTGAAAAATATGCACTAATCTATTGTGGCCTCTTGTTTGGTTGTTTGTGGTGGGAGGACTAGTCTCCTTGTAGTTACAATACCATAGCCAGAAACAGAATCTAATGTTCATTCTAAATTGTGTGTTTTTTTCCCTACAAATTTAGCCTTAGTGCAATTGTTTAAACAAAAGTTTTTACCTTTCTTAATTAAGTCTATATTTTAGGCTTCTCTTTACTCCTCCTGAATTTTTACAGCAGCTCCTTATGTGTTTTCCTGCACTATATTCCTTCTTTCCTACAGCATCAGATTTATTGCAAAGCACAAATTAGAGTGTAACACTTCTCTGCTTAAAAATATCATAGAATTTTCCCTTTCCAATTAAGTTAAGAAAAATATTGTGCTTGGAAACAAATCCCTTCAGACTCTGGTCCTAATCTAAAATTTCAGCCATATTTCTTGTCACTTTCCAACCCAATCTCAGGCATCCTATACTTATACAATATTGATATTCACTTTCCTCCTTTACCTGCAAATGCCATGTTCTTTCTGGCCTTCATGCCTGTGCATAAGCTATTCCTTTAGCCTGGGAAACAGTTCTTTCCTTTCCTTACTCGGCTAAGACCTAATCAAAATTTCCTAATGCTGTTACCCCTGCAGAACTAATTTTTCCTCAGTGATCTCATAGCACTTTGTACTTATTTATATTAAAATATTTCTTATTGTGACTTACTGTAACTGTTACCAAACCAGATTCGTTTTTGCCCGCCGCCCAGAAAGCCAAACACTGAGACGACAAGATTGCAGCAGAGAGAGAGTTTACTCACAAGGCAGCCATGTGAGGAAGCAAGAGCCTGAACCTCAAATTCGCTACCCCAAAAATAGGGACTCAGGGATATTTATGGGATGGGGGCAAGGTGGTCTGAAATGTGGAGTTTGGTGAGTGGAGGTGAGGAGAGGTAAGGGAAATTGATGATCTACACAACCGTAGTCAGACTCCACGCCTCTTCACAGGACCCATGTTCACAAAATGGCAGCGTTAGCATGATCTGAGGGTGGAGTTTTTAGCCTCTTGACGTCAAAAGGTCGCCTATCAGACACCTGCGTGGGCCCAGTTGATGAGCTGGTGGTCTCAACTGGCCTTAAGTAGACAAAGAATTCTAATTCCTGAAAAACAGCTCACACATCCATTACCATAGTTAACAATGGGTGGGTTAAATAGCTAAAAGCTATAGTCAGTAATTGCAAAAAGGAAAAAATTTTGGTACCTAGATACTTAATCATCAATGGCTGTTTGCCGGCTTCATAACTGTTTACATGCTCAGTGTTAAATCATGAGCATCCCAGAGAAAAATAGCATGTCTATTTAAACTCTCTATCCTTTCTGTCTAACAGTGCCTGTTTCTTAATGAATATCTGTTAAATAGGCAGAGGATTAATGAATGGATTTCACAAGTTTTCTTGCTTTGTCTTTGAGGTATTTTAATTCCTGTGGCTTTAGGCTAGAGATTTGGACTATGTAAATCATTAGCATTTTTTTTTTTTTTTTGAGGAAGATTAGCCCTGAGCTAACTACTGCCAATTCTCCTCTTTTTGCTAAGAAAGACTGGCCCTGAGCTAACATCCATGCCCATTTTCCTCTCCTTTATACATGGGACACCTACCACAGCTTGGCTTTTGCCAAGCAGTGCCATGTCCGCACCCAGGATCCAAACTGGTGAACCCCGGGTTGCTGAGAAGCCGAACGTGTGAACTTAACTACTGCACCACTGGGTCGGCCCCCATTAGCATTTTTAATATATCTTAATAGGGAACAAGAAACTTAAGCAACAACTATTAAAAAACTTTAAAAGTAGAAGTGTAATTTACTTGTGATTTAACAGGAATACAAGAATTTGAACTTATTTGAAATCATTTCTAGCTAAGGAACTAAAAATGTGAATTTTTAGCAGACAAGCTTATTTTTTCGTATTTCATAAGGACTTGCTGAACATGGACTGTCCCCAGCAGACAAACACTTTAAGGACAGTAGTAGACGAAAATGTTTTATCAACCTTTTATTTATTAGCCCAAATCCTTAATAAAATACTGTGGTTTAGTATCAGACCTGATGTATATGGGTTCATACATGACATATCTGTGAAGATCACCTTACAATGGTTATAGCAAAAACATTTATTAAAATATTAAAAAGTCGGGGCTGGCCCCGTGGCCGAGTGGTTGAGTTCGTGCGCTCCGCTGCAGGCGGCCCAGTGTTTCGTTGGTTCGAATCCTGGGCGCGGACATGGCACTGCTCATCAAACCATGCTGAGGCAGCGTCCCACATGCCACAACTAGAAGAATCCACAACGAAGAATATACAACTATGTACCGGGGGGTGTTGGGGAGAAAAAGGAAATAATAAAATCTTAAAAAAAGAAAAAATATTAAAAAGTCAATTGCAACAAATAGGTTCACAGGTTTGAAGTGGAAAAGTTACTGTTTAGAAGCAAAAAATATGATCGAGTCATTGTTTTTCCTTCTGTGAGTTAAAAATAGAAAATTGCTTTATTATAACCTCTTGAGGGAGGAGCAGGACTAGTTGGAACTAGTGTCTTGACTGACATATAAATAGTTTGTTTGTTTGTTTCTTCCAGATTCATGTTTACACGGATCCAGGCCTCTTAGGCCTCAGTTTTCGGTGAGTCGTGTGGCGATACAGGCCGCTTTATGCTGGTGAGGAAGGTCTTTGGGGACAGTGGGTCTTCCTGGGCCCCTGTGTCACACCATCTGGGAACACACACGGGATGCCTGCAGCAATGCTGCCAGTTGGGCGTAGCAGGACGGAGAATCTGACTTGACATGTGGAAAGGGAAAAACTGCAGTTATCCATCTTGATCGCAAATGAAATGTAAATGAATCCTCCATTCAGACTCCCCATCAGGTCAGGTCTGTCCCTTTTTTCTCGGAACCGTATGTGGTCTGCTGAAGTCGACTTCCCTGACTGTGGCCCTATTTTTGGCCAATCTATAGAACACGTTTATTTCTCAATCAAGCAGAGCTAAGATCCATTAGTGTCAGTACCTGTAGCAAGAGAGGCATAGGTAGTCATAATTTGCTATAATCTTACATAATCTTCCCTTAGGAAACCAAGAAAGGAGCAGTGGGGTGCCTCGGGAATTGTGTTGTGACAGTTCCATTATCCAATGACATTACGCTGCTGATTTAAAGACTTGGCCCAGCCAGCTGATTTGAAAGTCAACTGCAGCAGATATGGGTCTCATCAGGCAGCAATAGATTTTTTAAAGTTTTGCAAAACTATTTTTTTCTTTGCTGAAAAAATTTTAAAAAAGGAAAGAAAGCAAGAACATAGCCATTTGTTGCCTGTTTTCCAATGTATTTCATCTTATTGTGAGTCTCCTACCATGCATATCTCTTCAGTTACTCTGTGGTATTCTTTTCTCCCCTTAAAAACCAAATTCTATCATGTCTTTTAGTCTTTCAATGTCCTCTCTTCAATAATTTCACCTTTTGTTTTTAATCAAACATACTCTTCTTTTAAAAATTTTTGGTTGATTCTTTTGTCCCATAGTTTTCTTAATTCCCCTTTTTTCTAATTTCTTAAATTCAGTAAAGCCTTTTTTGAAAAGAAAATTCTTTCTGCAATAACTTAGCTTTTCTGTTTGCATTAAATGCTTTGATCCTCAATATTATATCAATTCCACAAAGATTTATTAAGTTACTGTTTTTATAAACCAGGATTTGGGAGAAGGAGGCAGCACAGATGAATTAAACGCCTTTCCTGCATTTAATGGTTTCTAAAGTGTGATTTTAAAGAATTTGTTAAGCTCCATTTCAGTCATCATGAGGGCTGTTTTGTTCACTCTGACTTGCTCAGCATCTGGAACGGTATTTACTTTCAGTGGAGAGCCCAGGATCGCAGGGCCTGAAGTTGACACATATACACATTTTATAAGCACATGTGACTACATGGACACATCCTAGGCTCTTTCTAAGGCCATGGAAGGGATCCTAGTGGTTAGAGCTCTGAAGAGTTATCTTCATTGCTTCATGGTAAATCTCTCTCTGGGTAGTTACTCACTAACTAGACTTAACCACCACAGATAATTTCCTTGTCCAAGCACATATCCCTTAGGGTTGGTGACTCTATTGGCTCTTTGCAACATGTGAGACAGACATAGAATGACCATTGTGTCTGTTTGCCTGGGTCATTCTCAATTTACACCTGGAGTCCCACCAAAGAGAATAGATAAGTGGTTAAGAGGGAGAGTCCCAATTCCTCTAGTCCTGATCACAGGACTAGAGCCATATACCCCAGGGCATTTGAGAGTGAAAGACAGCACTATGAATGCAAAAACTTCAGAATTAATGTGAATGCCCTTCACACCAGACCCTAGCACAGGGTTTGGTAAACTACAGCCTACAGCCTGGCCACTTGTTCTTATGAATACCTTTATTGTTATACAGCCACACCCACTCATTTACATATTACCTATGGCCACTGTCCCACTAAAATGGCAGAGTTGAGTGGGTACAATAAAGATTAAATGGCCTAAAAAAACAAAAATATTTACTATCTGCTCTTTAAGAACAAGGTTACTGATTCTTGCTTTAATAGAATAAAAGCAGAATAGAAGAAAGATATTCTTTGATTAGTTATTCTAATTTATCTCAAGACTTAGGAAGGATACTATTCATCTTCAGACTTACAATTTTCTCATATTAAAATGAGACATTCAGATAAGAAAAAAGTCCCTAAATGGAACTCATATCTTTCTTGTTAATCTTTTAAGTTCTACAGATTTTGTAAGACAACAGTTTAATATATGAAGTGCTGTTTTGTTTTTTTAACAGTTCTTCGTGCTCCAAAATGAATAAAATAGTGTAAGGTAAATCTTAGACTATCTGATTCCAGACTCTAGGCTTTTACTGATAGTTAAACTAAGGTAACACATAGCTATGCATTACTTTTTTGTGATTGCTGCAACAAATTACCACAGATTTGGTGCCCTAAAACAACATAAATTAATTACCTTGCAGTTCTAGAGATCAGAAGTCTGCAATGTGTCTCACCAGGCTAACAATCATGATGCCCTTTCTGAAGGCTCCAGGGGAGAATCTATTGCCTTGCCTTTCCATCTTCTGGAGGTGGCCTGCCTGCTTTCTTTCCTCCATCTCCAGAGCCAGCAATGGTGCTTGTGCTTCTCCCCTTAGATCTTTCTGACAGTCTTCTGTAGTCCCATCTCCCTCTGTCTCACTCTTCTGTCTCTCTTTCCTACTTTTAATGATCCATATGATTGCATTGGCCTACACAGATCATCCACAGTGATCTCCTCAACTCACCATCCTTACCTTCATCACATTTGCAAGTCTCTTTTGCTATGTTAGTTTACATATTCAGAGGCTCCTGGGATTAGGACGTGCACATCCTTTGGGGGGCAAGAGGTGTATAGCCACTATGCGAAACACCACTGCTAATATTTTCTTTTCTGTTCTTTTAATTGTTCTTGATGGTGTTTTGCTTTGGCTTTAGAACAGAGGAGATTGTGAGAAACATTATAGTATAGCACATAGGAATAAAGGCTCTGATGCGAGACCACAGGGGTTCTAGATGCTCTCTCTGATTCTTTCTCATTGTGTAGCCTTTTGTAACTTTTCCTAGTCTCATACTTCTCACCTCTAGAGTGAGAACAATAATAGTATCTCATAAATTTATTGAGAAGATTAACTTATTTAAGGCGTGTCACACATTTAGCAGAGTATCTGGCACATAAAAAGCTAGCTCTGTGTATAAATTAGAATGCCACATTTAAATGAATCTGCTTTAGTGTCCAGTTGTTAGTAGTGTTGATTCAGGAAAATTTAAAAAAACTTTCTTTAAGTAAAGCCGGCAAGAATGTGTCTCCGTGGTAGCAAGTCTTTCCTTTTTCTTTCAGGGCAGCATCTTTCATATGAAAGGTATGCTCTAGACTGGAAACGAGAGGGCTGGCTTCAAATTATGCAAAAGTCATAGTAGGCTATGTGCATGTGCAGCTCAACACTTTCTTTCATTCAGAAAATAAATCCCAAAATGGCTGTCAGAGTAATCTCACTTATATAATCTCTCTTCTGTTTTTTGTGTTAAAATTTTTGAGGACCTTGGATAATATTAATTTGCATGACTATCAATTTCCCTAAATTTTGCAATAAAAAGTACAATATTGTCAGCGTTGAAAATCTGTGCTTTGTGCCACTTAATTAGGTCATCTGGTTTTCTCACTAAACAAATGGAAATCCTAGGAGACATTGAATCCACACCTTCATGTGTTGGCTGGAACTGAGGAAAGTAGTGGTGCGGTTTTCTGTTTTAGTGGATGAGGGAAGCAAGGACAGCTTTTGTCATGCAAAGTTAGAAGAATATACAGAAAATATTTTTAAGTGTTTGATAAGTTATAGGAAAAAAATTTGTGAATTAATATTCATACTTACCTGATCTGTAATCAATATGAGGAAAGTAAAGAATATTAGAAAAGGCATAGGACTAGTAGCACAACATCGGTCCTTTTGTAGGTTCATAGTAATTAATTCTGCGAACCTGGGCTAATTGCATGATCCATCTGGGTTTCCATTTCCCTAAGCATGTTATTCACTGGCTAAGACATAGAAAACTCATAGAACACTCTGAAATGCTCTCCTGTGAAAATACTTGAGTCTAAGAGAGACATAAACTAGTTGGGATCAGTTTAGAATGTATTTAAAGATTAAGTCAATAATTACTTTCATTCTGCATAATGCCAGAAATTCTTTGCAAATTTTGGACGGTTTGGTCTATATCCCAATTTTCCCATTACTCTGAATGGTATTTTATAATCTTTTTAGCTAAAGTAGAATTTTTTAAATATGACTTCTATAGTCAATGAATTCATTAGCTTATTTTCTATTTTTAACTACCTGAAGTGATACTTGAAGATGCAATTAAAATACATAAACATATTGTACTGTATATAATATTAAAATTTTTTTTCTTCGTACCTATTCTATTACTGGAAAATATGACATAAAAGCAACTTTAAAAAGAGTATGACACGTTTTAATAAGGAATATGACTAATAGCTTCCTTTCAGTGGCAGTTTGACTTCAAGAGAATTTCCTGGGGAATAACCAATTCAGAAAAGTAAGCCTCTTTTTTGTTGAAATACATAGAACTATTGAATAAAAAATAAAATATAAAGAATGGTTTTAAACATACATAACCTCAAAATAAAGGATGATTTTTACGTGCCAGAAAGGACACGGAAACTAAAAGCTGAGGAGAGATTAGTAGCTAAGGCTGTCTTGGCCCAGGAATTATCATGCATAAATAGTGGTTCTGGAATCAGAGGTGGGGTTTTTAATACACACACAGGGCAGGGACACATGGCCCCCAGCCTGTTGGAGGCAGAGTGCTGAGACAGAGCTCCCTGCATAAAGGCTGCCTCATCTATTCAAGGGATGAAGGGAACTAGAAAGACACTTCCCATGAGGAAAGAGAAAGCAGCAAGATAATTTCTTGATTAAACATCAGGGACTGAGGTTGGAATAAAACAGGAAAGTGAAATTTTTATCTAAGCCTATGTTACACAGAAGAAGAATTTGAATTTAGTCGAACACTATGATGCTGGAAAGACAAGCTGATACATTAGCATGAAAACTGCTATGGAACATGTGAAACCACTAAGATCCTGGCAAAAGCTTGTGTGAAATCATCATGTGGGCATACTTCCACAAGCCAGTGTGTATAGACCATCACAGGGCAGACAAATCAGACTCCCAAGAAGTTCTCTCTTTCGCATATACACACACACACTAAAAACCAGTTGAGTAAATAAATAGTCACAAGAAGGTGAGCAATGAGAATAGATGAAAAGCAATAAAACAAAACAAACCAAAAATAAATTGGGATGCAAAAGCAAGGGAGATTAGAACACTATGAAAGAGACTGTAAAATAAGGACATTTGACATAATTAAATAAGTAAAAGAATGGATAGAAACAATGTTAAAAGAAAAAGAAAATATAAGAAATAAAGATACTGGAAAAATAAATAGAATTTCAAGATGATATACAGAATTGAAATTAATATCTGAATAGATATGTTAAACAAGTTAGAATAAAGAATTAGTGAACTGAAAGAGAAATCCAAAGAAATCACTCAGCATGTAGTACTGACAGAAAAAAGAATAAATCATAAGAAAGATTAAGAGACAAGGAGAAAAGACTCAATATGTCAAATATTTTTAGATTTTTCAAAGGAGAAAAAAGGAATGTGGGAGAGACACAATTTTAAAAATTAATGCAGAAGAGTTGCAGAATTGAAGAAGACATGAGTCCTCAAATTTAATGAACAGAACCAGTATCAATGTATGCATCCGCTGACTACGTAACTTAGGAAATAGAACAAACCTATGCATTTGGAGCCTGTACAGCCCAGATAGCCTAGGTTATTGGAATCAACAACAGCAAATCTCACAGGTTAAACACAGCAGACGTTTATTTCTCACTCAAGTGTCTAACTAAGTTGGAAAGAGTAAGTAGAAAAGCAAAAATTAATAAAGTGGAAAGTTGAAAAGCAAGAGTAATTAATTAATATATCCAAGAACTGGAAATAATAAAAACAAAAAGTAGAATTTCTAACAAATTGCTATTTGTATTTTTATGAAAATAATTTTGAATATCTTATTAAATGAATAATTTACCATTGATCTTAAGATAATAAGAAAACCAAGTCTCAAATCAGAGGCTATAGAAATTTGAAATAATCAAAGAATTGCTTTTAAATAGTCTCTGGGCTCTAGGTCAGCAAACTCTTTCAAATTGTAAAGAACAAGGTATGTTATGGAATGTATAAAGAGATGAGAATCTATGCAATTTATTAGATGAAATTAGCATACCTCTGGTAATAACCTTAGGACAGCATCAATAAAATTGTATCTTAGTATCATTTTTTGACAAGGAATAAAAAAATGTTAAAAGTTCTTGTCAGTCAAATTATGAAGAGTAATAGAATAATCCAACATGTTTCAAGAGGGACAGTCTCAGGAATGTAAGACTGAGTCAGTATCAATACAATGATTGCAATACAATATCCAACTATAAAACCCATATGATTATTTCAGAGCATGCCAAGATGACATTTGGTAAAATTGAGCACACGTTCAAGATAAATAACTATAACAACATCAACAATAACAACAACAACATAATTCTCTGTATTCTGGGAATAGAAGCATTCAACTATTCATTCAATCAGTAATTAAGTTAATAAATAAGTATTTTTTAAATGTCTACTCTCAGGGCCAGCACAGTGTTTGGGTTTGTGCACTCCACTTTGGCTGCCCGGGGTTTGTGGGTTCGGATCGCGGGTGCGGACATTCACACTGCTCATTGGGCCATGCTGTGGCTGCATCTCACATACAAAAATAGAGGAAGACTGGCACAGATGTTAGCTCTACGACAATCTTCCTCAAGCAAAACAAGGAGGATTGGCAATAGACGTTAGCAAACCTTCCTAACCAAAAAAAGGTCTACTCTGTTCCAGCTATTTGCTTAATAAAAAGCACACAGCCACTGTTATAGTGAATAATAAAACACTAGTTTAGAATAGGCAAATAACCAGCAATTGTGCAACCAATTCCTGCCTCTTACATCTATGACAATTACTGCTATACTCTCAGAGGACGCTTTCCCACTGAACTGAAATATGATCTCAGAATTGTTTTTGACATGGCTCTCTTGGCAACCAGTCACTACCATTTGTTTGGAGTTGGCATACCAGATGAGATCTCCTATGACCCTCACTAGAGCCATGCCCATTTGGAAACCAAGGTTGGCTCTACTACCACTAGTTAATACTGTTTTGAATTTCAATGCAATATACCATATTGGGGCAAGTGAGTGAACAGGAGATACAAAATAGAGACTGCTCATTCTCATAATTGAAGAATTTTCACCATTTTAGAATGTTATCTTAAAGGGAGAATTATAAGAGGAGGGGAAGATTATGAGGTGCGTGTAGTGGCATAGTTTGTGGTGAATGGTTGAGGAGGTTCTGACCATGGATTTTATTTGCTCTGTGCAGAAGGGGCTTAGTGCAACTGTGAATATGAAAGCATAGAGCAGTGTGAAATTAGATTTGGATTAAGAACGTCTGAAATAGTAATGGAGTAGAATAGAAGAGATTCAGACAGTACCAAACCAAAATTGTTTTACAGTTTTGGAGACATAAATGAAATTTATAAGTCAGGTGTTCACAGTTTAAATAGGACATTAAAAATAAATAAAAATAAATTTATCACTCAGCTGTTCATCGCTTAGGTGGTATGAAGAAAGGACTCTCTTATCTATCTACCACCTCTCTCTCTCTCTCTGTCATCTATTTATCTATCTATCTACATCTCTGTTTATCTATCTTCCTATTGCTACTATAATGACACAGAGAGCATGACGTCAGAGACACAGAAAAAGTCTCTAAACATTTTTGTCAAATTCCTTGAATTTCACCAAAGGAATTCTTTAGTTCATTATCCCCTGTTTATAGCAATACGATGGTATATTTTGTACACTAGAGTTCGTGTTTTAACCATCTTTTTATACTTCCTGACTGGCCTATGCTTTTTAAAGCAAGGGCTCTCAATTAGTTGTATTTTTTATCCCAAACTCTGTGGCTGGAAGACTAGGAGTATTAAGAATTTGTGGACTGAATAAAAAGGTTAACCATTTATGTCACAGTTAGGAATTAAAACCACAGTTTATTATTGTATTTCCTTAAGTGTGGGATGCTTGCCACAGGATGTAATTTTATGTTTTATGTTTGTTATTTTGTGTGGTTTGTAGACATGATACTCAATAACATTGTCTCACACAGTGAAAAATGTATTCCCTCTTCCTTTTTAGTTAATTTTCCATCTTTTGGTTATGATATGGAGAAAAGTCTCTGGGGGTTGCATGCCTCTAACACCCAGTACTTCCTTGTTAATCAAACTTTTAAGGAAAAAGAGAACAGTTCTTAGGGCCAGAGATTTCAAAAATACAAAAAGTATTTATATTTTATCCTCAGTGTGACATATACACCAAAACCACAAATTTTTCATTTATGCCTACCATTGGGATTTAATTGCTAATAGTTGCCATGCTGTAAATGTCCAAATGTTATTTTCATGAAAGATTTCTTTCTAAATGTGTCTTCAAACATGCCAGTGTTTGATGTCCATGAATTCCTGGTGGATATGAAGCTGCCTCTTTCCCTATGTGGAAGTCCGTCCCAGGGCCATGAATGCTTCGATGGATTTCTGTCTTGCTCTTGATTCTCTGCCTTCATTGATTTTATGTTTTTATTCTTCTGTTTCTTCTTGTTCTTTTTTCGAATTTTAGTCTCTTCTCTTTCCCTTTTCCTCTAAATGATCACAAGATAGAGTTTAAATGATTACTTTCATTATTATCCATAATTATACAGCTCCATATTCTGTACCCTACTTTTGAAAGTTTGATGACTACTACAGTTTTAGTTCTCTAAAATATTATGTAATGTAGCTTAGATTATTTTCATCTTGTAAAGTATTAACAGAAAGAAAAGTTTGTCCTCCTGCAAAAGCAATAAATGGAGAGTATTACATATTTGTTCAAAAAGAAAAAAAGGGACGATTCATTTTCCCCACTTGCTTAATTTTCTGTGCCATTTCAGTTACTGAGGCAGGGATTCTTAAAGATAGAGGCTTATAGCTCTGCAAAATGCATACAATTTTAATTGTAGCAGAATTTTAAAAGATAAAAGTACGATGTCATTAAAATCTTTCAGGAAGCATTTACAGCTCTGAGATAAGCTTCCAGTAAACAGTATTCTGTGGAAGTTTTCTTCCAGGTTAAGAGACGAACTTTTATTTCTGGCGTTTTAGTGACTTTAACCATAAGGTTGTATACTACAACGTGTCTGATCTGACTAATCATATTGGTAAGGTAGTATGTTCTCAGTTTTTAAATTTCTCTGATAGTCATGTCAATTTACTTCTCTCAAATTGAAACAGTCATCCTGAGGCAGAAGAAATTTTATTTTGTGAGAGTACACAAGGGCATTTTGCTTTTTTGAAGGACATGTTTCATATTTTCCCTCTAAAAGCTACCAAGTGATCTAAACATTTCTTCTAAAAATTCAGAAAAGTCTCAGAGAGCTTTTCCACAAGGACGCTTTATCACAAAGCACCATTCCTCAGTGTTTGTGGGAAAGGCTTTTGTTTGCTTCCCAGAATCATACATTGTTATGTTATCTGCCTTTCACTCTAAAACAGGCGAGCATATACAGCCCTGAAAAAATTCCATACAGGATCTTCTACCCTCATATCTCTTTGAACGATCCAGTTGAATAAAAGTAATTATTATCCATCCTTCTAAAGCAGACTTTAAGTCAAACCGTTGTTATGAAATTAGATATGGATTGACATTGTAGTCTTTGTGGCATAAAATAGTTCATTTCAGGGTTTGCAGATCTTTTCTTTCAACTCTTGGAACATCAAAATAGTAACAAAAGTATCACTGTTAAATATAGCTAGACTTTGTTTACTCATTATTCCACATGTGTTTTTGGTTTGCAGTAATAAAAAAGGTTAGAAGCTAAATTTAAACACAGTTAAATGTTATATTATCAAAGCCAGGAGACTTTTTACGAAGACAATCTTCATCCTTGCTCTGGGCAGTGCTCCCTAATGCTGTACTGATTTGGAGCAGTGTTATGGTCAAAGGTACCTGGAGCCTTGAAGTTTGCTCCTGCACTTAACAGAAAGGAGGCTGGTGTGCAATTTCATTGTCACTCTCAGGAGCAGTGCTGATCAGATGCCATCTCAGATTATATAAGTCTTTATAGTCATAACCATGCTACTTTTATGTTAGATTGCTATTTTTAAGTATGGAACAAATGTTACTGAGTATGAGGTTTGGGAGGAAATTTGACAAGTGAAATGACATATCAAAGTATTAATGCAAGCTGCTTTATAGTCCTACTAGTGATTAATTATAACCAAGAAAGAGGAGAAACAATGTCTACAATTTAAAAAGTTAGAAGAAAAATAGAGCTGACATTCTCCTGAGTAATGCAGATGAATCAATAAGAAGTCTTTTAAGAACTTATTGATCTTAGACTTCCCTCTAATGAGGTTGGAGCTCATTACTGCGTCTGTTTCAAACATAGACCATATAGTTGCAAACATGAGACATATATGATTAATAAATTAGTATGGTACTTGTACTAAGTACCTTTAGAAGGCTCTCAATATTTTTTGGAGCTATGTGGTGAGCCACAGTAAAAGCAATAAGTAGCAATAAGGGATAAGAATGGTTACTGTTTAGCTGAATTGGTTAAGAGACAAAAAACAGATCAATATCAAAGGACTGAAATTAAAAAAACCAAGATTATACTATCTAGGAAAGTTCAATGCTCTAATTTCTAAAATCTCAAACTACCGTTTATTTTCTGGATTCTTATAATTCATGGATATTAATTTCATCTTATTTAACTTTCGATTTACATTAACCATTATTTCTCATATGCTGTATAATTTAATTTTAACAGGTCAAAATGCAACATATCTTTATTACCTATTCTAAGAAATTAATTTAAGGATACCTCCAAAGATATATTCAAAATTACATTACATTAAAAATAAGCAGATGGGAAGAACAGGATAATGGTAGCATTTTAGCAGGGAAATTGCTTTTAAAACTGAGAGAGAATTTAGTGTGAAATTATGGTTGCTAATAATTGTGTTAGTTTGCCAGGGCTGCGGTAACAAAGTACCACAAACAGGGTGGCTTAAGACAAGCGAAATTTATTGTCTCAGAGTTCTGGAGGCTGGAAGTCCCAAATCAAGGTGTCAGCAGAACCACGATCCCTCTGCAATCGGTAGGGGAGAGTCCTCGGCCTCCCCGTTTCTGGTGGTTTGCCAGCAACCCTCACTACTCCTTGGCTTGCACCCGCAGCACACGATCTCTGCTTTTGTCGTTGCGCGGTCTCACTGTGAGTCTGTGGTCACATTGGCTGAGAGCCCACCCTATTGACCTTGTCTTAACTTGATTACATCTGCAAAGACCGTAATCGTAAGACCAAAAACTGTAAGACCACATTTATAGGTACTTAAGGGGCTTAGGGCTTCAACATATCTTTTCTGAGGACATAGTTCAACACATAACAATAATTAAAATGTACTATTAATGTAATAAAATATTTTTTTACTTATTTTGTTGGAAATACAGGTTAGGGCACACAGCAACAAAGAGAAACAAAATACTCTGGCAAAATATTCCATGTTATGACTTTAAATGGGAAGGAAGCTTTTCAAAATAAATTTTTGACACATCTTCAAATCAAAACTAGTGTTCAATTTATACATATAATGTGGACAGTATCAAAGGCCCATGGAGTCCTTCTGAGAATACAAAACAAGAAAACACAAAACAGTATCTAATTTACTTTTTGAGGCCAGTAACATTTTGACATTAAACAAAAGACAGTAAAAAAAGGGAACTTTATAAGATAATATCTCATATAAATTTAGATAAAGAATTCTAAAGAAGGCATTGAAAATCCAAGTTGAGCAATGTATATATAAAAAAATGACCAAAATTGATTCATTCTGGTGATATAATTGATCCAAGATTTTTAAAGCATTGATGTAATAAATGTCATGAAGAGACAAAAGAAAAAAATGATCACTTTAGTACTTGTAGAAAAATCATTCCACATAAAATGGAACATCTCTCTTGAATTTAAGAAAAGCTCTTAGCATTTATTAAGTTAGAAAAAATAGAACACCCTAACTTAATAAAGAGTATCTAAAAAAATCTACTGTAAACAATTAATTAAATATTGAAAGCATACCATTTAAAAGCATGAATAAGACAAGAATGTCAGCTATCATTTATATTCAAATTTGTATTGAAAATGACAACCAAGACAATAAAATAAGAAATAGAAAGGACTGAAAAGGATAAAATAAAACTGTCATAATTAGTTTTTGCAAATTCTCTATCTGGTAAACTAAGAGGAATATAAGAAAAATTAAATTACAATACCAAATGAAAAGAAAAGATTAACAAAAATTGTGCAGTATCTTCTGAAGAAAATTGTAAAATTATGTGGATGGTTATTAAAGAACACCTGCAGAAATAGAGACAGCTGTCTTATTCATGGAGAGTAAGATTCAATAATACGCATGTGATAGTACTTCCTCAAAATGATATATTTATTGTAATTCCAATTAAGATCTTAATAGTGCTTTGTTGTGGCATCAACAAGCTGATTATAAAATTCGCTTGGTAGAGAGGATGGCTAAGAAGAACCTAGTTAGGTGATTTCATGTTCCAGCTGGCAACACTTACTGTAAAACTTTTAGTAATTAAGACGGTGTGATATTGATTCAAGACTAGTTAAATAGACTGATAGAATAGAGAGACACACACAAAAGATGTGCTCGTATATTGAAACATGACATTTGAAAGAATAGCAAGGCAAATTAAAGAGAAATGAGAATATATTCAATAATTGGTGCAGCAACAATTGGCTATCCTTGGATAAAAATGAGTATGGCTTCCTTTCTCACATCATATATGAAAATCAGTTCCAAATACATGAGAAACTTAAATCTGGCAGGCAAAATTTTAAAACTTTACAAAACATAAAGGAGAATATGTTTATGACATTGGGAAAGGAAAGAATTTTTTAAGTAAGATAAAAAATGGTATAAAAAATTTATAAAACTGACCTTAAAATTAGGAAAATATTTTCATCAAACTCTAACATAATGAGAGTGATTACACAAAAAACAAACTGCAATCTTGGAGAAATACATTTGAATGTAGATAACAAAGTATTAACATCCAGAATATGTAGAGAACTAAAGTAAGCAAGAAAAAAATAACCCAACAGAAAAATGGATAAAATGTATAAATAGGCATTTTACATAAGAAAAAAATGAATTCCCAATCAATATATAGAAGATCCTCAAATACATAATCAGGAGAATACAAAATCACAGTGAATCACCACTTCACACCCATCAGATTCACACAAATTTCAAAAAGTAAACATATTTTCAGTGTAGCTCTAGGAAAATAATGGTCACTTGATTCTAAATCTCTCAACACAGCCTCCTGCAAAACTATAAGACCAGCAAAGAAGACAACAAAGAGGACACATCAAATAACACATGACTCACACATTCCGAATTAGGAGGAGACAGAGATTGGCATGAGCTTCAAATTACTATAAATTTGAAAATAATCCACAAGTTCCAAGAGAGCTGCCATTGGAGATCCATGTCTGCTGCAAGTCTGAGAGTGTGGAGAGAAGGACAGGGTAAATAAAAAGTCTCTGTGGACAAAAGATAGGGAAACATGGCCTAGATGAAGCACAGGAAAAAAAAAATCTCTCTAAGAAAGAAAAAGCTCAACACTAAGTACTAAATTGCCCAATGTAGTTCTAGAACCTAGGAGTCTACAGCACCAGTTACAGGGCTGAAAGTACCCAGAGATAGCATTGTTTCTGGGAAAGAAGGAGATAAGTGGACAAGGAGTAGTGCTCCTGCAGATTTGATAGTGAGGTGGAAGCAGAATGAAGTGAAATTGAGAAAGCTGTAGAAATGAAAGAGAAATAAAACACGCCCCTTCGTACTCCTCTCCCATCACATCCACATTGCAATCAAAGAGGCTATGCTTCACTGCAGTGACAGAAGAGTATGCTACTGAACTAGAAATCCATTTTGTGAAATGCTTAGGAATACCAAAAAAAAAAGAGAGAGAAGACCAATTTCAAATAAAGCTATGTACCAAGAAAAGAGAAATGCTAATCTAAAAATTTCAGAGAAAACTTCTCCCAGGGAAAAAAAAATTGAAATAGAAGGAAACTATAATACAACACAGGAATCTGAATTAAACAAGCACTCAAACACTCAAACAAGTGCTTGGAGATATAAAAAGCCCAGCTATCATCAGAAATCAAGAAAAGAAATGGAGGAGGAGGAGTGGCAGGAGGAAGGAGAAGGGTAGCAGCAATGAAAGTTGGCTAAACTAAAAAAAACACTTTGAAGAACAAATTACAACGTGCTAAGGGATAAGAGATTTACATTTCTGCGAAATAGATCATAGAGACTATCTACATGCTTATTGTGAGAGTAGGAAGTGTACATCCACTTTGGATAGCAGTTTGGCACTCTCAAAATTGAAAACATGCATATAGATATGTATCATAGAGAACTTCTATGTGCCTATTCTGAGAGTATGAATTGTACATATATTTTGGACAGCCGCTTGGCTTTGTCTGTTAAAATTAAAGATATCATGCTCTGCACTTAGCATTTGTAGCTCTAGTAACAGCATGTTCCAGAGCAGGGTTCTGCAAACCACAGCCCATTGGCCAAATATGACCAAGTGCCTGATTTTGTAAATAAAGCTTTATTGGAACACAGCTGTGTCCATTTTTTAATGTGCTGTCTATGGCTCCTTTCATGCAAAATGGAAGAGTTGAGTAATTGCAACATGTGGCCCACAATGCTGAAAATTTTACTTTCTGGTCCTTTACAGTAAAAATGTGCTGATGCCTAGTCTAGAAAGACCCTTATATATATGAATAAAAATGTGTGAGAATGTTCATAGTATAAAAGTTGAAAACATTGCAAATATTCATCACCAGCAGAAAAGAAAACTAAATTGGGAGAGTATCCAATAACTGACTGCTATGCAGCAGAGAAAGTGAAGGAGGTACAGCTGTATGCAGCAACACGATTGAATCTCCAGACAGCCTGTGGAGTGAAATAAAAAGAATGTGAACACTGTTTCCCTCTGTGTTAAGGTTAAAACATGCAAAGCTCAGTTGTATGTGGTCTATGGAATCATACACATGAAATGAAATGATAAAGTAAAGTAAGGGACAGGTAAAGTTGTTGTCTTGTTTATCCTTAGAGTCAGGCATAAAAACACAATCAAAGCAAGGAGACTCCGCAAGGAGTCTCAAGGTTATTCATATTTTCTTTAAGTGGCTAATGCATCCAAAGCTGTTTGGTTTAAATCATCATTCGCATTTTGAACTTCATTGCCGGTTTTAAAAATTGCTTCAAATCCCAGATCAAGTGATCATCGTCTTTTTAGCAAGAGAAAATTTATCTAACACATTACATTATTTCCACAAATCAGTTTTTCACTCTGTTTATAAAGCATACCCATCATATACACTGACATGGAAACTTTTGAATGCTTTCTAATTCATTTGTTTATTTTCTACATGCTTCTGAAAGAATTAGTTATATATATATATATATACAAACACAGACACCCATATACATACACATGCTCACATGTATAGTTATATTGCATATACTTATGGGGTAATTATAAAGGCTAGCACAGTGGATATTATATGACTTTGGTTTTAAATACTCCTGTTAGGTTACTGCTCTGCTCCCTAGCCAGCTGGGCGACCCCTGAATTCTTCCATTATCTCAGTGCTTTTACCTGTGAAATGGGAATAATAATAATACCTGCCTTTCTTTTCTGTGTGTATCAAATAAAATAATGCTTAGTAGTACTTTGTATAAATAATACTGTCAATGTCACTTTCAAACTCTAATGTGTCTGTTTCAGGTTGTATGGCACTCCAGGCAACATTGACTTCTGGCCCGCTCTCATGGTCGAAGACCTGATCCCTGGTACAAGAGTGGGACCAACACTTATGTGCCTGTTTGTTACCCAGTTTCAGCGGCTAAGAGATGGAGATAGGTGAAGCATTATTTTATACTTATCAAAGATGACAAAATTGTTTCTTTGCCCCCCAAAATATGTGCATAATATTATAGTGTGATTTCATACTATCTCTAATTTAAAATATATTGAAGACAAGAAATAACAAATAGCATCTGGCCACAGAATTTTTCTGACCACTGATAATACCAGAGAGCATTCATTTTTGTAAGTTCTTGTAGCTCTCTGCAAGAAGAAAAGAAATAGCCTGTCTAGGGAGGTGATAGAAATCAGTGGTTAAGAAGATGCACCAGACTCACTCCTGTGTACGTGAATGTGTGCACCACTACCTACAGCCGTTTAACTTCGGGAAGCATATCCCTGTAAACCTAAACCTCTTTCCTCATCTGTAAAGTCTGTATAACGATAGTAGACAAATTTCGCAGATTGTGGTAGCTGTCAATGATGTCAGGAAAGCAGGAGTTGACAGCAGGCCTGAGACTCCCTCCCTCTTGCCTCACTGAAGACCTCTTGACTCGAGACCAGACCTCCTTGCAAAACTATGTGATGAGGGCATTTATTACTAGAAAGATAACTGGAAATTCTTCCAAAAACATCTCTTGGTTTGTCCAAAGTGTTTATTGTAAATAAACTTGAATTTATGAAATTATGGGAAACAGGTGTCAGGAGAATGTAAGTTAGTTATGTAATCTCTCTACTGTTGAAAGACTAACCAAGTATAAAAACTAAGAAAACTCAAAACCAAGCTGCTCCCTCTGAGTTGGCATGGAACATACTGTTAGCTCTTTTCTATCACTTGCACCAAATGTGTTCCAGGGTGTCATATGTTCTGAATTATTGGTAAAGTACAGTCTTCAGTAAGAGCTAGGATTCTTGTGAACCTGTTTGACAGTTCAACCTTCTGTGTTACTGTAGAGATGATAGATATAAAGGGCTTAAAACACTGCCTGGACCTTAGCTTTTAGTTAAAGTTATACTAAAAATCATCCTTAACTTAAAATTTTTCTTCCAAATCTCTTTCACTTATGAATTGTATTATAAAGAAAGTAGTAAAAGATTTCATTCTTTTTATTGTATGTTGGCAAACATTAATAGTATAATATTTCATTAAATTAATTTTTGTAAATTATTTTTGGCACTCTGGATTTAGCACAACAAATAATTGGGGTAATATGCTCAATTGGTAATAATTTAACAATATATGTAGTCAAATTTGAGCTCTGGGTTTTGAGGAAGCTGTCTTCCCCATGTGTATTAGTTTTCTAGGGCTGCCATGACAAAATACCTCAGAGTGGGTGGCTTAACTGACATACGTTTATTAGCTCACGGTCCTGGAGGCTGGAAGTCCAGGATCAAGGTGTTGGGAGGGTTGATTCCTACTGAGGCCTCTCTCCTTGCCTTGTAGATGGCGGTCTTCTGCCCATGTCTTCACATGGTCTTCCCTCTGTACCTGTGTCCACATTTCCTTTTCTTATAAAGACAGTAGTCATATTGGATTAGGATCCACTACTGGCTTTGTTTTCAATTACTGACCTCTTTAAAGGCCCTATCTCCAAATATAGTCACATTCTGAGGTCCTAGGGGTTAGGATTTCAACATACGAATTTGGGGAGGACAGAACTCAGCCCATGATACCCTGTGAGTGGCAACAAGTCTCTTGCTTCCTCTCTTAATGTGCTCTTGTATGTCTAGCATGAGAAGAGTGCTTGGCATATAGTACTTAAATATTTCTTGAAGAAACGAACACAAGGGCTCATTTTAATATTTTTTAAACTGTATCCTTTCATTTAAAATTGAATGTGTTTAATTAGCCAATAGATGTAATCAACTAATGTATATTAATAATTAAAATTTTTCTTTTAGACAAACTTGTCAATATTAAATTTCTCAGGCAATTTCTAAGGCCAGTCCTTGGAGTTTTAGATTTAAAGATCTGCTTTTCTTTTTTTTTCAACTTTACAGAACTTTCCTTTGAATCATTTTGTAAAACTTGAATAGAAAGTGATAGTTCAAAAACATGAGATTTAAGAACTTTATCAATATTGGAGGCAATTCAAAGCATCCTTAGTTGGAGAAAGCATAATCCTTTCCATATGCTTCTCTTTAGCTGAACTCTTCTTTGCTCACTATGATTCCTTGGCGTGGGGCTCAGTGTTCAGGCCGCAGACCCATCACACTGTGCCTTTCTTTGTTGACTACCAGGTTCTGGTATGAAAACCCTGGAGTGTTTACCCCCGCACAACTCACTCAGCTGAAACAGGCATCATTGGGCCGTGTGCTTTGTGACAATGGTGACAACATTCAGCAAGTCCAGGCTGATGTCTTCATAAAGGCAGAATACCCGCAGGATTACATGAGCTGCAGTGAGATACCAAAGGTCGATTTACACATGTGGCAAGACTGCTGTGAATGTCAGTAATAACACTATTAGCTCCATCTGGATTTACATCCGTGTGTGTGTGTGAGAGAGAGAGAGAGAATGTGTGTGTGTGTATGTGCGCACTTATTTTATTTCCATATCAAAGATTACGCTACTTAAAGGTACACAAAGAAAGACAATGCAAAAGCTTTCTTCTCCCTTTAGAAATCGGATGAATGTTGATAGAGAAGACAACAGGAAGGACAGAAACTACCCGATCCCCAACCCCTTCCACCTCACACCAGCCTTGTTAGGGTGGAGAGGGGCTTGATGGTCCAGTCTGTTCTCTGCATTCTCGCTGCATTTCAGATTACTACACAAAGATCAACCTCCTGAATATATCTACTTCCTGGGAGTCAGCTGACCAGAGAGAAGAGAGAAAATTATAGTAACCTGGCTAACTCACACTATGCATTCTCCATAAGATGTTGCAGTAGGAAAAAAAATTACTGGAAATTTGGAGAAGTCCTGATAGAGTTAGGTGAAGAAATTTCTCTAGTGATACAACACAAGTTTTCACTAGAACTTTCTCTAGTGATACCACCTTTTGTGAGCCAAACTCTACCTATGGTGCTTCATTAACATATTTTGTCCCCACAATATCTCTTATGAAATGTAGTTCTATTCTCCTTTAGTAAATGAGCAAAGTATGGCTCAAAAATATCAAATAACTTGGAGTAAGTGGTGACATGGGATCAAGGAAAAGATGCATTCTCTGCTGACACCTAGAAATGCACTAAGGGCTTGATGGTTCTGAGCAGAGCAAGCTGATGCTCTCACATCTGCATAAACCTATGAGTTGATAGATTCTTTGTGCCTCCTCCTGCCTTTATCAGCACACGGGCCACCAACGCCTCGCACCTGCCACATGTAGAGACTATGGACCTGGGACAGCTCTATGAAGGAAATGAAAGCCCCCATCTCAGAGTAGTACTGGGCATTCACGGAGAGGGAGGGAAATTGTCAGCCCCCAAACATCCCAGAGCAGGAAAAGCAAGTGCTAGAAATACAAGAGAATGTCTAACCAAAAACACAGGGACACCTGAGACAAAGTTTTCTTTTTGTCTGTGGTGGTGTTTTATGAGTCAGAGCAAAAAGTAATTTAGTACTGTGGGGAGGATGGTGTCCTTTTCCTCAGCTCAAATTGTTGGTGATTATAGGCAGGAATAATGAAATATTTCCAACCGTCCAAAACATGGGAAACAGGGAGATAATACACAAAACAAGGAATGGCAGGTAGTAACAGTCCTGATGCTTCTTTTCTGGTATTCTCACACTGGACCCTATGCCCACAGAGCAGAGGAAAAACTAGATGGCATGGCAGGGGGTGGGCCATGATGAAAATACCTGTGCCCCGGGTGGAAGTAATGACTCAAGTCCAGGAAGTAAAGGCTGTGGTCCCATTACATCCACATAAATCATTTTTAGACGCTCACACCCTCGGCCCTGTGATAGGTGACTCACATTAACACCTACCTCATGTAATCTGCCTGAGTCTTTTCAGGCAGGTATTGTTATCTCCACTTTACATACGAAGAAAATGAGGATCTGAGATGCTAAATATGTGTTCTGAGGTCACATAGCTGGGGTTTAAACCTATGTGTGGCCAACCTGAAGGCCTCAGCTCTTTCCTCTGTGCGTACCACCTTCTGATAGCGATGTGATCAGAGCTGCCCCAGGGAGAAAAGCCCAAGTCATCCTGGCCTACATGCCGATCTATATGACCCAATTCATAACTGAAGTTATACGACCACACAATAACCAGACCCCCATCTGCACCAATAGCATTTAATGACTTTTTACGTCATCTTTCCTTTGGTAAAATAAGTCACGTACCCATGCCTTATAAATTTACTCTAATCTTCAACACATTGCAGCTCTTCACTGCCCATGGGTCCTGTCCCCATGCTATCTGAATAAAGGAGCACGACTACCAGAACTCGAGAGTTCAAGAAATCTTTCTTTCGACTCCTTGGCTCGCCGAGCCCGCATCAGTAGCACCTTAGGGACAGGTGCCTGGTACAGAGACAGTGAGCACACCCTCACTGAGGGCTCCTTCCTCTTCTGCCCTCCCTCTCCTTCACTGTACTATCAAATTTGGACATCTCAGGACCAAGAGGAGAGATCCTTTCATTATTTAAATTGTAATGTATTTGTTATGAGTGATATTTGTTATGGAAAATGCAATGCAAAGATTTAACAGGAAAGGGTAAGAAGGAATCTTGAATATGTGAAGCATTACTATTATTAAGATCCGAATTTGCTGTCCTAAGTAATAGTAAGAATGCTCTTTCTCTGACAGTGTCTCAAAAAATATCTAGAAATTAATTAGCCAGTAATAAACATCTACTAAAATGCTGGATAGAAAAATGCAGTGTTGTCTTTTATGGTATTGTCATTCTCAAAACCATGCTTGGCCACAGGGCAACACGTCTTCCTTACAGAACAATGCTCAGGAGTCATTTTAGAAGCAAAATCACCTAACGATATAAATATGCCACATGTGGCTTCAATCATAATGTAAGGAATCTGAAAATGTTTATAATGAGAACCATTGTAAATGGACACAGGTTTATTTTTCCTTGTATTTTTTGACTAACAAGCATGAAGTTTTCAGAAAAAAAAAACCTATTAAAAGACTTTCTTTACAATAAGGGACTTTAAGTAAAGGTATTGAGCAACCGCTCAAAAGTGGACCACTTATTCACGGCACCGGCTTCTCACACCTTCCAACTGACAGCAGCATGGCTGTATGCAAATTAGGGGCTGATTGAATCGTTCAAATTGCCCAAGCATTACTTTGTAGATTGTCGCTCTATAGTTTCCTTTAGGTCATACTTTGTAATGATCTGAATTAACTTGTCTAGAGTGCCTGTATCTGCCACAGTGTGTCCATTCCTCAGTCCTGAAGTTGTTACTTTCCTCGAGAACAGAGGGATGTATTAAAGGACCTAGAAATTATTATCTTTACTAATCGGTAAACTTGTCTGAGTTATATTTTCATTCCTGTTGAAGAATTTTACACTCTTCTCTGGTAATCTTATTCTCAGATTAAAACAAATACAATAACGATGTTTAAGTGATTAACTGTTTTAACTGACACTATCCTAGAGAAAAATGAGAGGTCTATTTGGGATTTAAATGGCCACTCCAAGTATTCTTAGTGGTTTATCTTTTTTAGAAGGAAAGCTATTATTAAACTGACTCTCAACTGTATATATTACTTTTAAAGAAGTTTTTTTTTCAAGACTATTTCTTCTGTTCTGTTTCCCATGATTAATAGCCTACTGGCTAATACTGAGTATCAACAAGTTCCAAATTTGAATTTAACTACAATAAAAAAAAAATCCTGGGAAAATTGTTCCTCTCCCAAATGCATACATACATTGAAATTAACTCCTAATCTGTCCAAAACAGTAACAAGGTAAAGGCAATTGAGTTTTGGATAACTGTACTTTATCATTCTTAGTAGGTAAGAGGCTTAAGACCTAAAAAATGGACATGGGGCTTGTATGGCACTTGGAGCGTTGTGCTGCTGTGGGTTTGTGTGGGTGACGAAGCTGTGGAGTGTCTTAGGAAGTTCAGGAATTGGACTTTGTTTTCATTTCACGTGTCGTTTATCACATTCCATGAAGATTTTTTTTATACCCCTTTTACCCATGAATTTTAAATTTCTCTTCACTGAAACTGGAGACAATTCTAAAACAGCATGCCGACTTCTTTCTTTTTGCTTTTATGTCATGATCATGTTTGTTTCACATCTTGTTTAAATTTCCCATCAGCCCACATATATATAATTAATTCCTTTTAATTACTGCTTAGTGTTTAATGGGTATATTTGTATATACCAAAATTTATGTAGCAATACTGTATATATCAGTACTTATATTTCCATATGCTGGATTGTTGTAGAATTCTAAAAGTAAACTTGCTTAGTTAAAGGACATATTTTTTTAATAAAAATATTTCATCATATTTATTTCTAAAAAGGTAAACTTTACAATTCCATGAACAATTATAGGAGTACCCAGTTCTCCACCGATAACTGATGTTACATCTCTTGTTATTTTGATAATCCAGTGAATGAAAACTTGATTATCTCATGTTTATTTTTAATTTGAATTTCCCCACAAGTATGGTTAAGCAACTTTTTACATGGCTGTTGATTCTGGGGATTGGCTGCTCTGTGCATTGTGTGTTTGTCCTCTTATCAATCTGTATGAGCAACTTCTATGTTATGACAGTGATGGGCATAATCATCTCAGGCTTGTTACTGAATTGAAATGATTTTATCATTTTACCTTGTAGCTACACTTTTGCCTTTTTTGTAGATATGTTTCCTTGTATTTAGATAAGTTTCTCACACTCCTGTACTTATCTTTAGTAGGAACAGCTGCTACCTTGTATCCACGTGACTCCTTCTCCTTTTGCCCTGCCCGGTTCTCAGGTCCTAGTGTGCAGAGAAAGGTTTTTAATATGAGTAAAGAACTTATTAATAGTAAAGAATGTTCTTCATTTACTCTTATTCAGAGCTTTACTGGACAGGTTATCTGTATTTATTTACTTCATTATGCTCATATGCATTCCACACATAAACACGTATAATGTGTCATGTGTGTTGGTGCTGCGGCAGGTGGAAGATGCACGCGCTAACTGCTCCTCACTGTCGTCTCTTCCTTTCCCTTTTCTTGAGGGGGTCTGTTATACTTTATTATTTAGGTTTTTTTCTCAAATAATGCTCTTATTTGGCATACTTGTGTAAAATGTTCTGATTTATGTTTTATCTTCAAATATCTTTTTCTCCCTGCAAAGCAAAGGCCGTCTTACTTTGTATAAGATTCCCGAATTGTGGTCTTTTTTTATTGTTTTCAGATGTTCCGTCTCTGATTTCTACCTTCTTATGTTGCAGTTGGAAGGTTAGATACCAGCCTTTTTTTTCTGTTCATATGGGTTTTACTAATTCTTCATTACTGTGATCCATTAGACCTGTTGTTCTCTTTACCTCAGAGTTTCAGAATTAGATCAGAATATGCTTAGATGTAACTTTTCTCATCAACCCTACCTCAAACTTTGTGAACAATTTCAATTCACAGGTTTACATTTTTTCTTCAAGAAAGGGAAATTTGAATTTCATATTTCCTTAATTATTGTATATTCCTTAAATATTATATAATATTCTTTCCCTGTGGAAATACCTTGAGTGTTAGATCTGCAGGATCTACCATCTAAATCTCTTTTCTTTCCCTTCTTATTTCTACCTCTTTCATATTTTTCTAAATGTTTTGATATATCTTTTGCACATGACCACTAATATCAAATTCACTAATTTCAGTCCAACAGGGACCATACTCCTTTTTAATTTATCTGTTTAATTTCCTAGTTCCAACATCATCTTAAACTTTAGGAATGTTTTTCTGTAGCACATGCGGCACTTTAAAACCTTCTGTTATTATTCTGTCTCTTTCACCCCATGGGGCATGTTCTGAATGTGCCACCCTCTCCTCTCTCTCTGGCTGTCAGGCTCCTGGAATGGAAAGTTACTTTTCCTCTCTTGGATCATGGGGGTTCAAATCAAGCTGTTGATTTCTCCATGGCAGAAACCTTGCAGAAGGTCATGGCTCGTTGGGCTGTGCTGTGACATCAGGCCTTCCCAGGCTTGGGGCAGGTAGGCAGCCCACCTATGCAGGTCTTTCTTCACCTTCTGAGAAGCAGAGATACCAAGCGAGGCCCTGAGGGCAGAACCTCTCAGGGAAACCACAGTAATCTGAACATCAAGTCCTTCCAAAGCTGAGCTCCCCTGAGTCCTCTTCCCAGCTGAGTGTGACTCCTCCAGGGCTGTGGCCCTGTAGGAGGGTTCTCAGCCTGCTTCTTTCTCCGGCCTCTGCACAGCACTCTCCTTCCACACAAGCACACACTGCCTTCCAGGGAGGCCCAGCTTCTGGTGGTGGGAGCCAAGGAGAAGACTCATCTTCCAGGTGTTGGAATCCCTGTGAGCTCCATGTTCATGTGCTGCCGTTCCTGTTTTCCTAGCAGGCCAGGCCAGAGATCTTTCTTCTTGCCTTTTGTTGAGCTGCATTCTGATCAAGGTCAAAACTCTTTGGGAAAAACACGGGTACCTGAGCTTTCCTGTGTGACAGCGTTAAGCAGCAGATGTGGTTGTTGAAGGTCATGGAGGTTCCTGTTTAATCATTTTATGCACAGTATAGTGTGGGCTAAAAATATACTGCGACAAGCTGTGAGAAAACCAGTTTTGATCTGAAGCTAAAGTAGGACCCGGAATTCAGTTATGAAACATTGACTTCTTTGCAGAGTAAAAGCGTTCTCATATAGAACCTCAGGAATTACCACAAGGAAGAAGCACAACACATATGAACAGTTTGCTACATCATCCGTCCTCCCTCCTGTCCTCTTGTCTAGAAGGATGTAAATTTTGTGTTTGCTAAAAGTCTATTTCATTTAAAGACAAGTTATTCAGACTTATTTTCAATGTTGCACTAAGATCAAACTTATCACAACAAGTTTCTGTTTGGTCATTTTGTTTCCCTGGAGAGAAATGTGGGATAGGAAGCCTATCCTTAGAAGATGATTATTTTTTCTCCAATGAGTCTTTTCATTTTCACTAGACATCCTCCAAACTCCCCATTTTTTCATTTTGCATGATTTAGCGTTGCTTCGCTATTCTGATTTTACATGTTAGTTATTCTCTCAGAACACTATAATTTGTCAAAATCTTTATTAAAGTGTGATGTCCACAAGTGAGCATAACTATCGAAGTCTGTCATAGATATTGGACTGGTTGTCCAATCTGCTATCTTCCCTTTGTAACCAAAAATAAGTTCACAGGCCCTCTGGTTAAAAACAAAAATCACACAGCTAACCTCTAAAAACTCAGGACACATCTCTTTCCTAGCATCCCTTTTGTTCCATTTTGGCATTATCAACTTCTTGCTTTTGACTATGGGTTTATTTCTCTGCTCAACCTCTGTATTTTGACTCTCAGATTTAAACTATCTGCTGTCTCAGCTCTGATTCTGTCAATATGAGCAAATTGCATCTAAATGTGTGTGAACTAACATATTCAAATGTATCTGAAGACAAACTGGATGTCATCTACTAGGGTGACCTCCTTCAGGGACCAATTCTAGATATTCCCTGTTTTCATTCTTTGTCGTGCCACTCAGCAGTGCACTAGAAGTCACTCGGGGCTGTCTGTAATTTGCACAGGCACTGTGACCAGTAGTTCCAGAGAATGTGAAGAATCAGTGGAGGCAAGCTGGGAGCTGTATGTTGACTCTGGATATAAACTTGGATGAGGTAGATGCATGCCTTTGGTACAAGTTATAGAGGAAGAGACTGGGCTACTAATGAGTTAGTTTTTTAATATAGCATTCTGGAATGATTAATACTGATAAGGATAAAGAAACAACATTCTAATTCAAATCATAGAAGATTTTGGTCAATCATTATTTTACCCATTGTCCATGAGATTTTCATTTTTCTGAGTAAATGAGAAAATGCTATTTAATTGACAACATGTTTATATTCTGTCAAAACAACTTATAAGTTGACTCAAAGCAGATACAAACTTCAGGCTAGTTTGTGGGGGGATAATTATCAGGTAAATCAATTGCTTGATTTGGTATTTCAGCCAGAAGAAAAGTAATAATGCAATGCCATATGTATGTGCTAGGAAACAGTAAGTTCTCCATGAAAATATAGAGAAAAGCATGAGGAACAAAGAGAGGTCCAGAACAGAGCCTTAGCTGTTGAAGTTATCTTATAAGTAGCAAGTATTCGAAGTATTGATTGACTTGATTTGTTTTTGAGGAAAAAGGAACATGGAAACCTCACAAGGGAAATGCTAACCTTGTAACTATCAGAATATCACAGCAATCGAGATTAGCAGATGATGGAGTGAATGAGTATAACAAAAAAGTTAGGAACCTTATTTTACTATCATATAGGATAATGCAAAATTTCTCAAATTTTCATTGAGATTTAATATTTTATACTGCTAAACATAACTTACAAAATATAAAGCATTTCTCATTACATTTCTGGGTTCCTTTCCTCTTTTAGCTTAGTTATAGGTTTTCAGAGCTAGAGGTGACCTGAGAGACCATTTGATTAAGAAACAACAACACCACCACTTCATTTTAAGATTAGAAACCATAGAAACCAAAGTTGAGAAGGTCCAAGTAACATGTCCTCAGCTAATTATTAGCAGAACTGGGGATAGAACTCACACTCCCAATTCTAGTTCCAAGTCCAGTTTTTAGTATTGTTTTTCCTTATCCTCCCATATAATCTTACAGCTAGTTTTCTTATCTTTCTACTTTCTGTAATTTCCTCTGAGTCTCTTTTAGCTGTAGCAAATATGGGAGCTCTTCTTTAGCTGGATGACTTCTTTTTTAGAATCCTATGCTAATGAATGATAAATGCAACACTCGACATTTTACCATCAATTTAAGCTAATTTTCAGTATCATCTAATCAATAGATGAAGAGTCTTTGAGTAATATTGTAGGCATTAGAGATGCAGTTAAACAATATTCACAAGTCCTTATTACCAATCTATTTATTTCAGCAAACTATAATCGGCACTTTTTTTATGCCATAAATCAAATAAATCAAACCCTACTGATAAAATTGATATTACACAGAGCATAAGACATTTTTTTGAGTATCAAACAGAAAATGATTTACTCTCCATTCAGTTTAGAAATGAAAAGTAACACCTAAAGCAGGTGATACACTTCCTAAGACAAAACAAGTGATCTGCAAAGACATCACGCTGCTTGATTAAATAAAACATCTTTCAAACAAAACAACTTCACAAAGAACCAACAGATGTATATTTTCTACTGGGATTTATGGAACCATCTGGTCTTGAAATTTCCAGCTGCATACTTCACATTAAGTTGTGTCTTTAAAGCATCAAGTAATTTTAAATACAGTATATTTTGTGTACAAATGTAAATATATTTATGTTTACTCATGACTTTACTTCAAGTAAATAGTGCTTATGTTTGTAAACTAATAAAAGTTTAATTTCTTCTACAAGAGACTAATTTTATTACCATAATATTTTATGATGCTATAGCTGTTTCATGCTTTACTTATGAAATGCGTTCAAAGAATTACTAAAGAAGTCAGATTTTAGCAACTCCTATAAAGCTTTAATGAGCCAATTAAATTGCAACAGCATTCTCAGGTTTGTCTTTGAAAGTTCTTGCTATTTTTAATTGAACACCATACGGACATCTCCTACTCACCTTGGTTTTGCTAGTACATAATATCTGACATGAAAAGCTTGTTGAAATCAAGGTGAGAACAAGCCTCACAGCAGGAGAAAGGGCTCTAACTAGCCCTGAAATGATACAAAACATGGTGTCTTCAAAAGGTGATATAGTTAATGAATCAAACTCTACTGATAATATCGACTTCTCATAGAGCATAAAACATTCACTGGAAAATAACCACTCATAAGTTCTGAGAATATTAATTTATTTTCCAAATACACATTCTTCATTTCTTTACAATCTGTGGACATTGCCGGGGGAAAAGAAAATCTTCCCATATGAGAACTAAGTCATTAATAAGCAAGGTTTCATTAAGTTGTTTAAGTTAGGAAATGGTCTCAATACCAAAAATTTATTTTTCCATCAGATGTGTCCCTTTTAGTATTACTATAAAATTTTAAAATTCTCATTTTATGTAGAATTATTAACATTGTATAAGTATTGACATTGATAATTAGTGAAATGTAGCTTCAAATATGCTCCCTTAGAAATATAAAGGTACTCATCAGTAAAAACAGGATGTACACCCTGCAGATCTCAAGGGGACTAAAACCAACAATCTAGAAACTAAAGGAAACATCAAGGAATTATAAAAAATAATTATGAAAGCTAGTAAGACCCAGGTGTGGCTGAAATTTCAATGAATTAAGAGAATTACTAAAAGTAGAAGATTCTTAGATGTACCCAAAAGCAAACTTCATCTCCACACCATGACAACATTCATACATAAGAAAAATATTGAGAATGACCAAATATGAGCATAGGTAAAAGTAAGTCAGGCAATATCAAACAATTTTAAAGAAAGTTGAACCTAAGCATGAACTGGGGCAAGAAGATCTACTTCCATTTAATAACGTACACGTATCATAGTTATAAACTCTCATGTTCAAAATAGATTAGCGTGCATCCAGCACACTTTAATGGAAGTGCATTTGAATATTATTAATGAGATCAGTTCATGAGAGATGCACTCAACTTTGTGCCCTATAAACTAAAATTAACTTCATCTTCAAATATTTGTGGAGAATCTTCAAAAGTTCATTAGATACCATATCACAAGAAAAACTAAAATTCTCAAGAGGAAACTTCATATGGGCAATATTCTTCAATTTAACTAATGTAAAATTAAATGGTTGAATTTAAAATAAAATTGTTATTTAGACATTTTAAACTCACTTGAGCAAATATTTTGTCAAAAAGCAATGAAAGCTAAGTGGAATATGTTAAAAATACTAATGACAACATTATGTATCAAAATTTAAAATTTATTAATTAAAGACATTCATATAAATTATCTTTCTTAGGGTTATGAGGATTATGGATTTGTTTAGTTGCTTTATTCTTTGTACCTTATTTTCTAGGTTTGATACAAAAAGCCTTTGTTTTTCTTTAGTACTCCCTCCAAAGTTAATAATAATAATTTCACTTCATAATTTTTAAAGAACTATAATTACAAAAAAAGGATGAAATTTGTGGTGTGTTATATATTGATAGTACAGTTTTGTTTTTGTTTTTTTGCCAGAAATGTCCTTTTGATTCATGAAAGGAAATTAAGTGCAATGCACAAGATGAATGATTGTTGACGTGGACCCCCAATGAGTTCACACTCTTCCACGTTCCGCTCTTTCAAGTGTAGACAGAATATGTTACTTGCTTCTAATTAATAGGATATGGCAAAGGGGAGGGTATGTCACCCCAATTATTACATTACATTATATAAGACTCCATCTTACCAGATAGAGTGAGAGACATTCTCCCACTGGTCTTGAAGAAGCAAACAGCCATGTTGTGGACTGTATATGGAGAGGGCCACATGATGGGGAACTGTGGGTGGTGTCCGGAACCTGGAGGTGACCCTCAGTCATGTAGCCGAGAGGAAATGAGTCCTAACAACAACCTGAATGAGCTTTTGAAGTGATTCTCCACTAGGAAAGCTCCAGATGAGAATGTAGCCACTTGTCATCTTGTCTGCAGCCTCATGAGACTCTGAGCAGAGGACCCAGCTGACCTGTGCCCAGAATCCTGACCCATGACCCATGAGATGATACATGTAATAGTTTGCTAAGGTTGCCGTAACAAGCTGCTACAGACTGAGTGGCTTAAACAAGACATTCATTGTCTCACTGTTCTGGAGGATAGCAGCCCAAGACCAAGGTATTGTAGGATTGGTTCCTGCTGAGGGCTGGAAAAGAGAGTCTGTTCCATGCCTCTCTCCAGCTTCTGGTGGTTGCTGACATCGTTGGCATTCCCTGGCTTCTGTATCACCCCAATCTCTGCCTTCATCTTTACATGGTATTCTACTTGTATCTGTGTCCAGGTTTCCCTTTTTTATAAGGACACCAGCCATGTCGCATTAGGGCCCACCCCTACTCCACTACGACCTCTTCTTAACTAACTACATCTGCAATGACCCTATTTCCAAATAAGGTCACATTCTGAGGAACTGAGAGCTAGGACTTCAACATAGGAATTTAGGAGGAACACAATTCAATAAAAATGTATTTATGTTGTTTAAGCCTCTGTGTTTGTGTAACTTATTACACAGATAACTAATACAATTCCGAAGTAAAATGAAAATGAAATACCAGTAAGAGTATAAAGACATATCAGTGGTTTCCTGCTGTGACCGCTCACTTTAAAACAATTGTGGGGACAGTTCAGTATTGCTCACTAATTCAGATGAAATGTCATCTAAAGGTATGAAACGTTAATATACTTGGTTCCTTCTTATGAACTAGGAGTTATATTATACATATGCAATATAAAACCACAGCATTGAATAAACTTGCTCTCCACCTCCCCCCAAAATTGTCATTTTTATGTTTTCTTTAAATTATTTGTACTTTTTCTCTTCTTGCAAGCAAATGAGAGGTGCTAAAATGTAAGAAACAAGTGTTGAAGATAACTTAAAATCAGAAAGTGTTGTATATTTTTTTCAATTTTTAAAATCTAGCCATTGCTATTTTTTTAATATGTGGAACACAGCAGTGACATACCACTATTCCATAGTTGCAGAGTTTTGATCAATTCGTGGAAAAATACACAATTGCCTGAGCTATTGTATAGAGCTCACCGTCCCCAACTTGAACTTGTTTACACTTCTAGGAATGTCAATCCACTCCACCAAATTGGAATATCCGGGCATATTGGTAAAGCAACCTGCTGTCTTCTGAATGTTGTAATTTGAGTAAATTAATCCTTAATGTCCATAACGCTTGTCCTGAAATATCTCCTCATGACATGTCCACCTCTGGACTATACCAAATGTGGTCTGAATTTGGATGTGACTCTCAGGGACGTGATTGCAATCTACATACATTCTGGAATAAACTTTCCTTTTTTTAGCACTCACTACCAAGCCAGGTTGACATGTTTCTTTTAGTGTAACTTGGTCCTACCCTTAAACAGCAAGCTGTCGCACTTTTACAAGATCTGCAAATTGTTCTGTGCTATTTTTCACTATAAAGAAATACGAATTAAAAAAAAATCCTAAAATGTATACACCCACTTGTTTTTGGGAAAAATGTTTTTAAATTCATTTGGAATTACCTTGAAAAATAGTCTACAGACACATTAGTTAAGTTTTAATTTATTCAACATTTTTTGAATGCCGGTTGTATGCTTATGAGCAAAAACATATTTACAACTTTGATATTATGCAAAAGTTATTTATGAGCTGTCAGTTACCTTATTCTCTAAAATTTATTCCAAAAATAAGAGCTACACTCGAGCTTCCTCTGCACACTGCATTCTTGCAAAGTGCTTTACTTAGATTACATTACTTACTTACTTTCTTACGTTACATTACTTACTTACATTACTTACATTAACTCATTGAACCCTCTCATCGAGTCCATGAGATCGGTTACCCTATCATCTTCATCTTCAGCTGAAAGACCGCAGTCAAAAAAGTTTAAGTAGCTTATTCAAAGTAATGTATTTCAAATGTGGAAGATAAGATACAAATCCAGATAGTCTGATTCCTGAAATCATACTCTTAAAGACAGAAAAAGACAAAGAACTGGACATTTAAAAATCATGATTTGGCCTGTTTGATCTCATTCATTCATCCATCATATTTCTCGAGTGTGTATCACGTGCAAGTGCTGTGCTGTGTGGTGAGGATACACTGGTAGGTGGACAGAGCCCCCCTCTTCTGTATCTTCTCAGCCAGTGGAGGGTGGTAGGACAGATGTACATAGAGAGTGCTGAGAGAATGTAGTGAATTTTCATCTGAGCTGATCTTAGCAGTTCAGGAAAGGCTTCCTAGAGAAGGTGACATGCCTCCTGTGGTGTTAGTCAGGTGAGCTCAAATAAAATTGGAGCTGGATCATTAGTCATGAATTGTGCCTCAGAGAGAAATGAAGCTGGAGAGAGAAGAAGGTATGCAGTGGGGAGGACCTTGTTTGACACAGTAAAGATCTAGGACTTCAGCCACAGAGTGAAGGCTCATCTAAGCCTGCACTGAACGAGAAGATACACATACGTATGAACATGCACATTGCATTATGCTTCTTGAAAATAAGCCATATTGCCACATCTTCATCCACACCTCCTGTTGGTGTCTTGAAACACTCTATCTGCTGTATTTCATGCCCCCTAAGTCATATGTAGACCAGAAATTTGAATTCAAGTCATCTCCTTTTTATCTCCCACTCTAGACCCATTCATTCATTCATTCATTCATTCATTTAGTAAACTAATAATGATACCACTATTCCAAAGTTGCACAAACAAGAAATCTAGGAGTTAATCTTGTTACTCCTATTTTCCTCATTTTGCGATAGTAGCAGTCAGGAAGTTGGACTTTTGAGTCAGACTGTCTGCGTTCAAATCCTGGCTTTTCCATTAAAAACCTGTAGTACTTTGGAGAAGGTAATGTAACCTCTCTGTGCCTTAGTTTCTTCGAGTTAACAATAGGGATAATATCCGCCACAGGTTATTGTAAAGTTTCCAATAGGTAATCCCTATTAAGTCTAGAGAGTTTGAACACATGTGGGGGTGTATATATATATATATAGACACACGCAGATATATACATAAGTATATACATATTTATATAAGAATATGCATAGATATAAAACAAAAGCGTCTACCAAATTACTGTACTGTTTACATTCAGATGTTGTTTGCATAAGCGCCATTCAGCCATCAAAAGCCCTTTGCCTCTTCAGCAGTAACTAGGGATAAATACCAAGGTGAATTAAAAAAGATGCCAGGAATAAACATTTTAGCTGCCACATTAAAAGAGCTGCATGTTCATTGCAGTCCTAGTGGGTTGCTCACCCCGCGTTGTGCTGCCATTGGGAACCCTCGGCGCTGATTCTCTGACAGACAAGGCGTGGGCGGAGTGCTCGCCTGCATTTCTCTTCCCATGTGTGCACCGCTGTCTACCTGTCACGTTACATACACTGCTCTTTGCTTTGGGGTTTCACGTGTATGACCTTGCCTATTCTATGAGTGCTTTAAAATAAACGAATTCTAAAGGTTTATCTTTATAAAAAATAAATGAGAGAGTAGGGAATGAGCGTTGACCTGCAGCACCTTTCTCTACAAGTTTTTCTTTTCACAGGATTAGAAGGGGGGATATTGGCTTAACTGGAAATACCGTGTTTCCTCACTTGCAAACTCTTCAAAATCAGGAACCATGCCTTATTTATTTTTATTTTCCCTTAGTGCTTAGGCTAATATCTTACCTTAATAAGTTCTACATAAGTATTTATTGACAAAACTATATACTAATCAGAAATAGAAAAACTAAGTTTCATTACATGATTGAAACATCTTTTTAGCTGTATTCTCTTTGACTTCATTTCTATTTCTTTTTTCTCACCTAGATCTGCAAATAGTTATGGGTTATTGATTATTGATAAGGTACTAGGGTGAGGTAACAGTGTAAAAGTAAGCAGCTATGGATCCATTAGTATAATGTATAGCCTTATCTATGATGTCTCAACTCTATAGTTACGAAACTAACTCAAGACACATTCGCAATAGCATGCCTTTCCCACCAGCTCACTGGCAAAGCTGCCCAGCTGAGGTAGGTTTTCATCATCACCATTCTCCCTCCTTTCCTGAGTAATTCTCTGTCCCCAGGAATTCAATATTTTCATGTTGCTCCTTCATTGTCCAAAATCTCCCACCTGTCCTAGGGCTTGCCCCGCTGAAGGGACTCAGGCTTTGAAATGACCCGTTCTCTCTGTCTGACTTACAATTCCAGAAATCTTTTATTCAATTATGGCAATAGATAACATTATGATAATTAACTTGTAAACTTTACAAAAAGCTTTTGTTTTTCTTCAATGAACTGTTTTGGATTGTATAAATAATGACAGCTTTTTACTGAAAAGTGAGACAAAACAAAACAAAAGGGAGAGGTAGAAATGAAAAAAAAAGAAATAACCATATTCAATATTCTAGACACATCACTGTTATCATTTGAGGTATTTTCATTTCAGTATATTTTTTATTTGTTTTGATATCTATTAGTTCATATTGTGTAACACACAAAGTTTTACTTTTATTTTATGTCTAATTTTATAGCAATTGCAGTTTATTTGGTTATTTAAAAAATCACGGTGCCAGCCCAGTGGCATAGTGGTTAAGTTCATGTACTTTACTTTGGCAGCCCAGAGTTTGCAGGTTGGCATCCCAGGCGTGGACCCACAGATCGCTCATCAAGTCTCGTTGTGGCCACATCCCACATACAAAATAGAGGAAGACTGTCACAAAAGAAGGAAGATTGGCAACAGATATTAGCTCAGGGCCAATCTATCTCACCAAGGAAAAAAAAAAGCTTAATTTCATCTTCATGTTTGCTTAACAATGTATCATGAGGCATATTTTTCTTGAATCTAATTTACATATGGTAAGGTAAAGATTTAAGTTATCTTGATTTCCCCTTCCCTAAGAAATCACTTGCTAATTGCCCGAAACAAAAATCTATAGAATAATTTCTCTCTCCTTCCAACGTATGCTGCCCAATGTAATCTTTAGATTTGATTGCATAGTGAAATGCTCCAGTTATCCAGTTAAATGATTGTTATCATTTTCCATTTTGATCTATTTTTCCACTAGTATTAACAATTTTTCTTTGAACTTTATATATAGTAGTTACACTGTTTGGGAAGGTAAGTTCCTACATCATTGTTTTTCTTCTTCAAAATATCTTTGTTTCTAGTCCATTTTCAGGTGAAATTTACAGTACTTTTTTTAAGCTTCATATTTATGTGCAAAAAGCTTTTCATATTATTCTCATTGTTTTTATTGTGGTAAGAAACACAGAGCATAAAATTTACCACCTCAACCATTTTTAAGTGTACAGTATAATAGAGTTAACTTTGCACATTGCTGTGCAGTAGATGTCATTGTTAAAAACAAATCTCTAGGGCCAGCTCTGGTGGCCTAGTGGTTAAGTTCTGGGCACTCCGCTTTGGTATCCTGGGTTCAGTTCCTGGTCATGAAACTACACCATTTATCTGTCAGTGGACATGCTGTGGCAGCGGCCCATGTACAAAAAGAGGAAGACTGGCAAAGGATGTTAGCTCAGGCGAATCTTCCTCAGCAAAAATAATAAATTAATTAAATAAAATAAAACAAATCTCTAGTTCATAGCAAGGGTGGATAAGATAATTTGAGGAGCTCAAAATTTCAAGCATTCCACCCACAACACTTCTGCTCCTTTCTTCATTGTCAAGGCCTCTAGTGAATAACACACACCCTGGGATCAGTGTCCGCTCTCAGATTCAGCATCAATCTCCCTGTAGAGCTTCTAACATTTCTGCAAACTGCCTTGTATCTCAGCTGCTTTGGTAAAAACAGATTCAGCCACATGCAAAACCAGAAATCTGTGACTCAGCAATATCAAACTGGCTGAAGATATCTCTTTCTCTCTATTAAAGAAATAATCTAGACAGGAAGGTGACATCCCATCTTGCATGATGCTCAGGTGGATACTTTTTCCCCACAGACTGTAGAAGCAGAGGACAGTTCACAGCATTCACACAAGAATCAGGAAAGAAACGCTCTGTTCAATACAACTATCCTGATGAGAAAGATATGGACTTAAGTGATCTAATTAGTAGGTATGTATAGAAACATCTAATTTATGTAGGATACTTACTATAGATTTGCTTCAAGTATACAGTTTGAAGAATTTTATAGATACCATAGTTGACTCATTTACATATAGGGTAAATTACATGAAGAACAAACACATAGATCAATTCTGTAATACGTATGGGTTCCTTTTTCTCTGGATCTCACATCCAGGGTGTGCTTGGCAATAAGTTTGTCTCCATAAAGTGAAGAAAACTGCACCTCATAGGTGGTACTTTTGACTCCTTGAATCATGTTACGGATGTTGCTGTTTTTCAAATTCTTTTTGAAAACATGAAACTCAGCATACTGTTTATAAGAGAGGTAATAACATTTATCAAGTAAGTTGATATTAATTCATGTACAGTGTATTGCAAGAAAGGCTTAATTCATGACCAAGATGGAATATTTTTGAACTCTTAGAAAATTGAGAAATGTCAATCTTATTCCTTTGAAATCTCTTAGGACTTCCCTTGTGATACTTATATACTAACTTCATATATAGTTAGCTTCTTCACAAAGTTTCTCCTCACAATTGACTTGAAAGCTTCTGAAACAGAAACAGTGACTTGTGCATGGATATATCCAATAGCTCCTTTTCATCTAGTAAGCATTCAATAGATACTTGTGTAATTCATTTACCAAAATAATCATCACAATTTGCATCCCCATAGGCGAGTAGCATTGGAGGCACTGTCTGTAGTAACTTTGTGTTCCATAGCTGCCTCCTACATAGTATAATTCAGTCAAATTCAAACTGCGTTTTTGTAGTCCATTTCCTCAATTACAAGTGGGAATTTGTGTGACGTATGTAGAAATGATCAAAATATGGTCTCTGTCTTGTAGGATTTACAATCTAGGAGAGGAGGTAGCTCAATAGGAAAGATGGGTGAAGGCTTTAGATTCAGGCATGCAGGTTCACATCCTGTATCCACTGCTTCAACTATACACTTTATGCAAAATTTCTAAGTCTCAGCTTCCTCAGCTGAAAAATGGGCATAATAATACTTCCTTTATGGGATTACTATATTAAGAATATATACGTAAAGTGCCTAATGCTAACATAGTACCTAGGATTTTATAGATATTCCATAAAAGAATAGCAAATACTGTTATAGTGGTCACAATATGCCAAACATTCTTTTAAATACTATACAAATATTAACTCATTTAACGAAAATGTTCATCTAAGCATTGATAGGAAATCCAATTAGGATGCCATGTAGTGCAGGACAAGGGGTGATTAATTCTAACTAGGCCTTTAAACAGGCTATACAGAGGCTATATCTTGAAGGACTGGCTAAGATTTTGATAGAGGTTAAGGGCTTACCAGTCTGAAAGAACAATGAGCAAAGTCATGGAAGCAAATTGAGGTGTGTTTGGAGAATGGTACAGCTATTGTGTCTAAACCTGGTGTGTTTAATGCTTAGGAATGAAGAACATTCTGGAAGAATGTTTTATAAAAGAAGATTGAGGCAGAGAAAGAAGGGCCTTAAATTCCAGGCTAATGAAACTAAATCTATTCTGTGTGTTCCTGGAGCTCTTTCCTGCAAGGCAATTAGAATATTGACCAGGAGTGATAACCCCAGGAAGAACTATTTTAAATAATTCAAGTAGCAGAAAAGAGTCACTTGGCCCTTCATTTAATTTGGCATTTTATTTGGTTTGTAATCGACTCTACTAGGTGAGGTGTTTCACCAGTGCATGATCAGAACATGTTGGATCCACATGTTTACAGGCAATTTCCCTTTTCCTACAAGATGTGAATGGGGATCTGGCCCTTCCGGTCACATCCAGAGGTACCTGGCATGGATAACGACACCATTACCTCCCCTTTGTCCTGCCCTACAGCCACATCCAGGTCCTTCCATAAAGATTTATTTCGCTGGTTTTAGGTAAAAATTAATGTATCTTATTATCTCAACTCTTAAGACTATGCTGGCCTTATTGAAGTTCTGCTCACATGTTGCCTTAGTAAGTCAGCTAAAGATTGGCTGATTTCATTTTTTTTTCTTTGAAGATTGGCACCTGAGCTAAAATCTGTTGCCAATCTTTTTTTTTTTTCTTCTTCTTCTTCTTCTCTCCAAAGCCCCCCACTACATAGTTGTATATTCTAGTTGCAAGTCCTTCTAGTTGTGGCATGTGGGACGCCGCCTCAGCATGGCCTGATGAGCAGTGCCATGTCTGCACCCAGGATCCAAACCAGCAAAACCCTGGGCCGCGCAGCAGAGCTCGCGAACTTAACCACTTGGCCATGGGGCCGGCCCCGGCTGATTTCATTTTTAACCTCCTGGCAATCTTATCAAACTTTTACTCTAACACAAACCTTGCAACTAGGAGTTCCATTTATTGTTACTTTTATAATAAAAAGATAATTAGATTTTCTTTTGTCTTGTAACTGCACACACTTTAGTAATGATTTGTAGATTGTTCTGTGATACCTAAGTGTACCCTAGTTGTTTAGACCAAAGAGGGTCAAATCCCCTCAACTGACGTGCACAAATCACTTAGGCTGTGATTTCATGGCAGTCAGTAGTCTCAGTGCTCGAGTGAATGTCACGCGTACTTTTCTCTGCACCTTCGTCTTTCTTGCATTTACCCTCTTTTTGTCACAAATGGAGCCTTCCTTTCAGTACGCTATTCCTAACTTAAAATCAGTTTAACTGGATAAATATTATTATCTTTTCTTACAAACTCTATGCTGAGTTTGTTTTCAGTAAGAATTTGAAATATAGCAACATCCATAACGTCTACCTTTATTTTTTCATTTGTTTTTCAATAATCTCCCTAACTGGTATCCTTGTCTCTCTTCTTTCCTTCCACATTGTCTAAAATACAAATCCAATCATGTTTTAAAATGAGCTTAAAATGAACCTCAGTAAAACAGACTGTGTAGTGGTACAAAAAGGAGTTTTTAGATTTTTTAAAATCCTGATTTGCATCCCATATGTGCAATTTAATAGCTATATAATATGGACATGTTAACAACTTTCTAAGCTGCAGTATTATCTGAGAGACAAGGCTGCTTAAAGTGTCTCTTAGCACTGCTGGTGGATTGAGCAACGCTGTGAGGACTCCAGCACTGAGACTGTTGCCGGGTGCAAAGCACACACAACTACATGGTGCCAGAAATGGATAAAGAACTATAGTCCTTTTTGTATAGCTTCCCTGACTCATGCCCCTGCCCTGGCCCTTCACCCCCAGGCAGAAGTAACTGCCTTCTTATTTGTCTTCCTAACAGAAATGTTGTATTTCCTGCTTCCTTATCAATCAGTCTTTTCTGAGAGAATGTGAAGAGCCTACTGGAAGCACCTCCCTATCTATGTTAGCATAATGCCTGACACATGACATACATCCAATGCAGACTTGTTAAATTGTGAATACCTTCTTATTGCACAACATCTGGTCTTGCCAACACTAGTCATTCCCCATGCTCCTACATTCAGTACTTTAGATCTTGGTTATATCTTTATGGAATCATCCAGACTTCTTTGTGGTTAAATCCTCTTTGATTAGACACTGAAGATTTACAGGAGAGTGCACTATGAAAACAAAAGTGTCCAATCATTTTAATTAAAATTATCTATTTTTATTAATAATATCTATGTCAACACTTGTACACTTGAATCGATTTTAACACAACACCACAGTAAAAGCCGGCGTGCAGCTGCTATTGACTCATGACGCCTCTAATTCACCCTGTCTAAGGGACATAGAGTTATCATCTACTGACTAAGGTGCTGGCACTGGTAACTTCTGTTCTTCTTCAATGCTTGCTTTTTCTAAATTCCCTTTCCAATGTAAGCTCTATAGCATGTCCCTGATTTATACAAGCTAATAAGATGTACTGTTTCTGGCAAGCCATTTTTGGACTGAACAATAGAAGACGCATAGCAAGCAGAACAAGCAGAACTGCTTGGAAGGTTACAATGGCTTCTTCACAAGGAGCAACTTTTAACAAAATTTGGAAAAAGATTGAAAACTTGAGACACAGGTAAGATGTCAACTAAATCAAATCTATATAAAAACTATTTTTAACAATACATCAAAATCATAGATGGATATAACTTTCACTTCAATTTCCCAAACTCATTATTTACCTCTGTCTTTTGAGAACTTTGGTTAAGCTCTAAGTTTAAGAAACATATCTTAAACTCAACCCAAGACTTTTTATTTCCTTTTTTATGGACAATACTAAGCTATTTTGTATCTGGTTGGTTTAAGATTATATTTTTCTCAGAAATAGTATTGTTTACTTAATTTAGTTCTTGCCATGTGTTTATAATAGAGAAAGCAAATTTCCCACCTGGGTACACCATAGCATGTAATATTTAATTTGTCATTGCTTTTTTGCTGTATAATGAACAATTCATTAGCAAAAGACATACTTTGAGATCTAAATAATATGTCAAATATGTATGTAATGCTACATGACATCCCCTTTATTTCATAAAAAATAAAATTCCTTATTGTTTTAAATAAACTATGTGAAGCAGATGTAACACTCTGGATTATCTTCTTTCATGCCATTTAATTTTAATTTCTAGTTCCAGTCACATCTTTTTCATTTTATGTTACACAAAGCAGCAATCACAATGCCTGTACCTTCCAAATGCCTACGGAATATTTGTTGATTTTTTTTTTGTCCTCATGCAACTTTTATTTTTCAGTATTTTATTTTATTTTTGTATAAACAGGCAACAAGATAACTTGCACATGGATGAGAATGGTAGAAATATGATGCTTTTGGCAAAACCAAAATTCTCCCAGGATTTCAGCAGTTTTGCAGCAGAAATTCAAAAAACTGTCAAAGCTCTCAAAAAGCAGGTTTATCTTTTCCCCAAGTAACCTGCCCTTACTGTATAGATTGGAGTAACTAAATTAAAAACTATCTGTCCAGTAACTCTCCAAAGATATAGCACAATACCAGAATAATAACCCCATATAGATGGAGTTTCATAGGAATAAGCAGTAGAATTAGGGGAAGGAGGGCGGGGGTGAACCTCGCACCACAAACGTGCAGGTAACCTCATCCTTTCGACCTAATGCCAAGGTCTTCAATACACAAGGGCTCTTTGCTCACTGAGTTTCTGCATTCTTCATCAGTGCATTTCTGAATACCTATAGTGTGTGTGGGCATTCTCTTCATTTGTGCAGATGTAGATAATTTGTAACAGGCATGACACATACTTTTCTTATCTTTTTGGGTTTATTTGGAATGGAGTCAGTCTCTTAGGGATTACTGCTTTGTCTGACTGTTCTTTTCTGAAAAAGCTGTTGTTACAAACAAAATTTCCATACTCCTCTGTACTTTTGCTTATTTTCTCAGTTATACTGGCTCATGGTTTATTTAATTTTTCCTAAAATTCAGGAAAAATCAATGACAGAGATTTGGCTTATATTAGAAATGGCAATATAGATGTTTTTATTCAGAGATGGAAATCATTCAGAAATGATTTCTTTCAAGTCATGGTGCCAACCTAGCTCCTTTTTAGATTTTAATGTCACTTTGTTTCATCAAAGGGGTTGAAGCAGAAAGTGCTGTGGGAGTATGGGGAGAGCCCAGTGTCTGTTGTCAGGAGGTTCTGCCTTTACTAGTGTCTGACCTGGGCAATTTATTTAATCGTTCAGAATAGGTGTCCTCATGTATACTTTCAGGAATATTGTGAGGATTAAATGAGATTATACGGCAGAAGCACTTTGTGAACTGTAACCACTTTCAAATATTGCTGCTGCTTTTTTCTTTTTGTTTTTTTGAGGAAGATTAGCCCTGAGATAACATCCACTGCCAATCCTCCTCTTTTTGTTGAGGAAGACTGGCCCTGAGCTAACATCCATGCCCATCTTCCTCTGCTTTATATGTGGGACACCTACCACAGCATGGCTTGCCAAGCAGTGCATAGGTCTGCACCCGGGATTCAAACTGATGAACCCCGGGATGTCGAAGTGGAATGTGTGAACTTAACAGCTGCGCCACCAGGCAGGACCCTATTGCTGCTGCTTTTGAATGTGAGCACATCGTCCTATGTAGAGATGCCCAATTACCCGCTGCATGTGATGCACTTCGAGTCTGGAGGCAGCCACGGTCTGCTTCAGCGTGCTACCCATCAGTGAGCACACTTCCTTGTGACCAGAACACCTGTCATTGAAATCACTTGTCCAATCTGAACACAACTGAACACAAATCTGAAAGGTGTGAGGCATTGTTTCTAAAAGGTTACTCTTAAAGTTCTTCCATCATGAAATGGGTGGCGTGACCTAGGACTCCGGGACACCACTGAGTCTGGGAACCTGTATTTCATTTGCAGTAATTAAGTTCATGTGTCACAGAAGAGATAAGTTATAACGGCAAGGGAGAGTCCTCAGCCCTGGACTAGGGAAGGTGGGCTCTGCTAATTTAAACAATAATCCATTCATTCATGCTGCAAATTCTTTTTTCATAAATTTATTTTACAGATTTACAGACCCAGCTAGAATCCATCAGCAACAGTTTAGTTCAATTTTATCTACATATTAGTGGTGATAATTTTATCTTTGATACGTGCTGTAGTGACTAAAAGCATCCCAGACACACCAAGACTGCAGTAGGTGGCCTTTCTGGGTGTCAAAAACATTCTGAAGTAGTATATACTGTACAAAAGATATGTTTTTTAATAGTCCATGTTGAAATACAGGTTGTAATAGTGAGCCTCTTAGGTAAAGAAGGATATTTTTGATTATGCAACTTTGTTTCTTTTCTACTACTCATCAGCATGGATGCAATAAGTCCTATAAAGAATTAAAAAAATCAAACCCTTTATTTTATGAAAAATGGGCATACAAAGTCAATATATATTTCTAGTGATGAAATTAAAGATGATGAAGTAGATTAAACAAGATATAGAAACGGTATTCCATAGTGGTACTCATCACTCGAGATTGCTATTCTTGAGACCCATCTCTTGTTGATGTCAAGAAATTCCAACCTCCAGTTATTAGCCAAGGGTTTGGCTAACCTTTACTTTCTAACCATAGATGACAATATGTTTATTGGGCTGTGAAATAGTGTCAGTCTTGATGTTTTCCATTGTTGATTGTTTACATTTATTGTGACTTTGGAATGTCTAGGAGTGATATTCATTGATATTGATCCCTTAACTGTGATAGAATCAAACTAACAAAAGTGAACTGCCAATTTCCATGGTGTGTTATAACTATTTTGTAATTAGTGGAGTACAGTAGATTATATTTGCCCTTTAATATGATTCTAATCATTATGGAGATAACTAGAGCCATAACTACCCTCAGAACATTTAATTATTTCAATTTGAGATCGTGCCTGATTTACCTGGATGTGAGAGTGTCTGTATGGAACGGAGAGTATATAATGAACAATGAGATGATATATAAGAATTTATTGCTGTAATTATAATGAAACACTTAGTGAGGTCTTTTAATTGTTTGCTGTCATAGCAATTTCTCTATAAAGAAAAGTTGAAATGTTGGGACAAGTTTTCAGATCCCTGAATGAATACAGAGAAAAAGAAGACATACATTCAGATTCAAACCATCAGATTTTCGAAAGGAAATCTAGACCATTCAAATCAGCTGTTAAGTGATTTAGTTCATATTCTATTTTAGTTGAATAAGACACACAAGTTTTCATTTAGTATTTAAAATTAATAAAATAAGCATATATCATATAGATGTAAATTCAAAATCATAAAATTGAACTGTAGTCTTCATATGGTATATGCTTTTTCCATAGACCTTTGAGATAATGCATATATTTCGTCCTTTTCTAGAAGCTATCATACAGATATTTATTATTTTGTGATTGAGGTTTGGTTCTTACACCTCTGTTATTATGACATATTATTGGCCAGAGCTAGAATTTATTTAAAGTGTTATAGGCTAGGAATTTATCTTACAACTATATCATTTACCTGTAGAAAATAAAATGTCCTGTATATTTTGATGCAGTTCTTGGGCCACAATCTAACAAAAATTAGAGTCTATTTATTTTATTATATGGACCTAAATTTTCACAGTTATATAATCATGACAAGCAATTTGTTTTTCTATTGTCTTTCTGAAATTGTGTCATATGTTATCAGATCTCACAAACTTTATGACACAATCCAAAAATGTATCTAATTTTGAGTGTTGATGGATAGTATGGTAGAGATACACAGACATCACTAAATGATTTGCATGTACTTACTTAAAATCATTTGGATACCACATCAATTTTATGACATTTTAGAAAGAATTTTCCTTTTTGAGATTTTAGTATTTCTTATGAAATTATTTGAAAGTGCTTTTAAAAAATCTTTTAATTGAAAGATGAAGCTCTACAATTAAGTTTAAATGTAAGTTTATTTTATTTCCCGAGGGGATATATTGTATAAGTCAGGTTTTCTTGAAAAAAACAGAAACGTCTCTAGGAATTTCAAGTAGGATGTATTTTAATAAAAGATGTCAGGGGTTTTCACAAGTCTTGGAAGAATGAGGGGAACTGAGATCATAGAACAGCTCCTGGAACCTATTTGATCCACAGGAGCTCACCAGGAAGCCACAGTCAATCTCAGCAATCTTTGCAGGATACTCAAGCTCAACCTGTGCATATGCTGACAACTGACTTGAGAATAACAATGGGATCTCCTTCCAAATCTTACATGAGTGCCTTTCCTTGGCAGATTCTAGCCCAGAATCACAGGAGGGAAAAAGATTGGGGCATGATTTTCTAGGTTTCTACTCTGAGATCTTTGGAAAAGCCTGCTAATGATCATAGGTTGACAATAGACAAGCCAGAACCCATATTTAGGGAAGATCATGCAGTTCACTGTAACTTGGTAATTGGTTGGGTATTGGGAAAGCTGGAATGTGAGGCTGAAAAGATACCTTGTGGTTCAAAAGACAAAATTATTGCTCTGAATTCAAATTAGGTAAAACAAATAGATATGAAGAGAGAGATAGAGATCAACAGAATGAACACTGTAATTTATTAATCCAAAGTAAGTCCTCTTTATGAGTTCAAAGAATGCAATATTAATAAAAATTAGGTCTGGAAAAAAAGCATAAATTCAAACTAATCCAGAAAATCCAGCTCCGTCACTTTATTGAACAAGTAAATGAGAATGAGTGAAAGAAAGTAATCAAAGATACTCCAGAGGCTTCTTTTGAATTAGGGGACAGGTAACATTTTTATTAAAATAACAATTAAAGAAGGTGAAACAATTAAGGTTAAAGGAAGTTGTGACATACGTAAGGAACAGAAAGATGTCAAGTAGAGCTGGAGAATAGACAATCAAGAATGAGAAAAAACACACGAGATGAGTCTGGAGAGGCAGAAAGTGTCTATAAGGAGGCCTTGTATGCTCATGTAAAGGATTTTCTCTGGATTCTAAGTGCATGAGGAAGCAGTTAGAAGAATTTAGGAACAGGAATGATGCTTTGTATTTGGATTCAAAGAATTTCATCTGGTTGCTGTATGAGAACTGAAGAAAGGCATACAAAAGTGGCTGTAGTGATCTGCTGTTGTTATCCAGAAGTGAATGGATGGTGGCTTAGGCTGTGATGGTGATCTTAGAAAAGAAGAAAATGGACAATTTTTCGAGAGATAATTGTAAAGTAGAATGATCAGGACTTGGTGACCGAATATGTTACAGCAATTCCACTTTGATGTGGAGAAGCTCCCGCCCAAGGTGAGGTTCTTATGTCGAAACTCACTTGACATGGACAAAGGAAGGGAAATCCTGAGGTGAGGGGCAAGTAGGATGAGTCTCTGGAAGAAAGTCTGGAACAGAGAAAAGAGAACAGTGAGTTCACAGTCATTCATAAAGGGGAAGTCCCACCAAGATTTGAAAGACACAGTCACTTGTGAAAAATTTAAAATAGGCAGCAAGAAAGCGCATGTGCTTGCAGAGGCCAACATGAGACGTATTAGGATGCTATAAAGGGGATGGACACAGGCGGGAAATGAGGCGTAGGAGCACTAAGTCAAACAACAACAGCAGTCCAAGTTTCTTTCCTGTGGCCTTCACTGGCAGCATGTTAACTGTGAGAGAAGAAAGTGGTAAAGGGCAAGAGAAGTAGACAAGGTGTGTTCTCTGAATACAAGGGAATCAAATCAGAAGTAAACAACAGAAGGAAATTTGGGAAACTCAAAAATACATGGAAATTAAACACAATCTTAAATAACATATAGGCCAAGTAAGAAATCATAAAGGAAATTAGAAAATACTTTGAGATGAACAAAAATGAACCCAAAACATGGGATGTAGCTAACACAGTGGTTAGAGGAAAACTTATAGTTGCAAATGCCTATATGAAAAAAGATCTCAAATCAATAACCTAACCATCCATCTTAAGAAACTTAAGAGGAAACTAACTAAAAGCAAGCAGAAGGAAGGATACAATGAAGATTAGAGTGGATATTAATGAAGTAGAGAACAGAAGCAACAGAGAAAATCAACAAAACCAAAAGTTAGTTCTTTAAAAAGATAAACAAAACTGACAAAAGTTTTGGACTGACCAAGAAAAAAAGAAAGAAGGCTCATGTTACTAAGATTAGGAATGAAAGAGGGAATACTGCTGCCGACCTAATAGAAACAGAAAAGATGTTAAGGGGGCACTGAGAATGACTGTACGCTAACAAATTAGATGACTTAGATGGAATGGCATGTTCCTACAGAGACACACACTACTAAAACTGATGCAAGAAGAAAGAGAAGACAAAATAAACCTTTGAAAAACCATGTTGAATTATAAAAAAATAAAAAAAAGAAAGAAAAAGAAAACCTCCACTTTTTCACAAAGAGAAGCCTAGGTCCAGATGGCTCAACTGGTGAATTCTACCAAACATTTAAAGAAGAATTCACACCAATTCTTCATAAAGATTTCCAAAAAAACAAAAGAGGAATGAACAGTTTCCAACTCATTCTATGAATCCGGTGTTACACAAATAATAAAACCAGTTATCACAAGACAACTACGTATTAATATGTCTTGTGAATATAGATACAAAACTTCTCAGCAAAATATTAATAAATGGAGTGCAGCAACATATATAAAGGGCTATACACATGGGCAAGGGGAATTCATCCTAGGAATGCAAGATTGGTTTAACATTTGAAACTCAATTAATGTAATATACCATATTAAGAAAATAAATGGCAAAGCACATGTTACTTTGATCTATTCAAAAAAAAGCATTTGGCAAAATCCAACACCCTTTCATTATGAAAACAAACTAAATGTAGAAGGGAGGTTTCTTAGCTTTGTACAGGGCATCTTCAAAAAACCCAGAGGTAACATCATACTTAATAGTGAAAGACTGAATGCTTTTTCCCTGAGATCAGGAACAAGACAAAGATGGCAGTTCTAGTCATTTCTATTCAACGTTGGGCTGCAGTTTCTAGCTATGGAAATAAGTCAAGAATATTAAATAAAAGCCATAAAAATTTGGAGGGAAGAAGTAAAATTATCTCTAGTTGCAGATGACGTGATCTTGTATACAGAAAATCCTAAGGAATCCACTGTAGTCTTTTTGTTTAAGTGCTTATTCAACTATTTTTCTGGTAGTTTATTAAAACTGGTAACAAACCTCCAGTGTTGCAAGATGCAAGATTAGCGTGTAAGTTAATTCTCTTTCTATGAGCTAAGAATAAACAATCTGAAAGTAAAATTAATAAAATAATTCCATTTATAATAGTACCCCAAATAGTAAAATACTTAGGAATAAAAGTAACAAAAGAAGTAAAAATCTCTAACTCTGAAAACCATGAAACGTTGTTGAAAGAAATTAAAGATCTAAACAAATGGAAAGACATCTGCGTTCATGGATTGCAAGGCTGAATATTGTTAAGATGGCAATACTCCCCAAAGTGACCTACAGATTCAATGTATTCCTTTACAAAATCCCAAAGGCCATTTTTTTATGGACTGAATTGTGTCTCCCCAAATTCATATGTTAAAACCCTAACTCCAAATACTTCAGAATATGACTATATTTGGATCTAGGGCTTTAAAGTGGTAATTCGGCTAACTTGAGGCCATTAGGGTGGGCTTTAATCTAGTCTAACTGATGTATTTATAAGAAGAGAAGATTAGGACACAGGAGATACATGGGGGTGTATCTGCACAGAAGAAGACCATATGAGAGCAAGTCAAGGAAAAAAGCCTCAGAAAAACCCAACCTTGCCAGCACCTTGATCTTGGACTTCCAGCCTCCACAATATTAGAAAATAAATTTTTGTTGTTAAGCCACCCCATCTGTCGTATTTTATTATTGCAGCCCTAGCAAACTAACAGATTTTGGTACCATGAAATGGGATGCTGCTGTAACAAGTACCTAAAAATGTGCAAATGACTTTTGAGGTGTGTTTGAGAAAAGGCCTAGATTGCCATGGAGAGATTACTGGCAGGAATATAGATGTTAAAGGTAATTCTGATGAAGTTTCAGATGGAAATGAAGAACACGTTATTGGACACTGGAGGAAAGGTGCTCCTTGTTATAAAGTGGCAAAGAACTTGGGTGAACTGTGTCTAGTGTTTTGTGGAACATAGAATTTGTGAGTGATGACCTTGGATATTTAGCTGAGGAAATTTCTAAGCAAAGTGTTGAAGGTGTGTCTTGTTATACCCTCACTGCTTATAGTAAAATGCAAGAGGACAAAGAAATTGCAGAAGGTATTATTAAGAAAAAAAACAATCAGAACTTGAAGATGTGGAAAATTCTCATCCTCTCTATATTGGAAAAAATGAAAAAGCATGTTCTAGAGAGAACACCAAGGGTGTGGATGGAAAATCATTTCATAAAGAGATTGTGGGTATGACTCATGGATCTAATCAGCCATCTCAGCAGAAGCTAAGAATAGAGATGGGGTTATGCCAGCAGACACACTGCCAGTTTTGGATTAGGAGGGACAGAGTCGGGATAAAATGAAGGAAGGCTGTCAGACTTCTGGGATTCTACAGGATGGGACAATAGAACTCTCTGGGTTCTAACATGTGCTGTCCTTCAAAGGAAGGAAAAAATGACCCTGAAGGTGATTCAAAGATCAACAGGGCTGCAACTCCCATCACATGCTCAGAAGGCACATCCCCGGAGAGCAAGTCTGTCTCCTCTTTGGCATCAGAGAGCAGAGTCACTTCCTCCATTTCAGTGGGCAAGGCTGCTGCCCAGGGCCGAGAAGGTGACACTGCTGCCCTAGTAGGCCAGGCAGGTGAGGCTGCCACTCTGATGGGCCCACAGTTCAAAGCACAGCCAAAGAGGGATATTCTTGAGCCTTAACATCTAATGGAATTTGCCCTGCTAGGCTTTGAACATACTTGGGACCTGTGCTCCCTTTTTTTTTTTATGATTTGTTCCTTTTGGACTGGGAATGTCTATCTAATGCCTGTCCCACCATTGTATTGTGGAAACAGATAAATTGTCTGTTTTCACAGGTTTGCAGCTGGAGAGGAATTTTACCTCAGGGTGAATCATACCTCCAGGCTTGCCCACACTTGCTTTAAATGAGATTTGAGACCTAGAGTTGATGCCGGAATGTGTTAAGATTTTGGTGGCTATTGGGATGGAAGTGAATATATTTTGCACGTGAGGAAAACATGACTTTTGGAGGTCCTGATGGCAGAATGTTATGGACCAAATTGTGCCCCCTCTACAGATTCATATGTTGAAGTCTTAACTCCCGATAACTCAGAATGTGTGTGTATTTGGAGATAGGATCCTTAAAGATGTAATAAAGGTAAAATGACACCATATGGGTGGATACTAATTTAATCTGACTGACGTCCTTATAAAAACAGATTAGGACATCAGGGATGGGCTCACAGAGGAAAGGCAAGGTGATGATACAATGAGAGCTCATCTGTCTACAAGTCAAGGAGAAGGGTCTCAGAAGAAACCAACTTTGCTGGTACCTTGCTGTTAGAATTCCAGCCTTCAGGACTGAGAGAAAATAAATTTAAGTGTTTAAGCCACTCAGTCTGTGGTATTTTGTTATGGCAGCCCTGGCAAATTAATATACTATTTTTGCAGAAATGGAAAATTCATATGGAATTGCAGGGGACTCCAACTAGACAAAACAATCTTGAAGAAAGAGCAAAGTTGGATGTATCATGCTTCCTTATTTCAAAACTTACTATAAAGCTACAGTAACCAAGAGAGTGCAGTGCTGGCATGAGGATAGATATATAGATCAATGAAATAGAATTGAGAGTTCAAAAATAACTGCTGACATTTATGGTTAATTGATTTTTGACAAAGATGCCAAGGTAATTTAATGAAGGAAGAATCATCTTTTCAACAAATGGTGCTAGCACAACTGGATATTCAAATATTGGATAAAATTTTGGATAAAATTCAGTGTAGGGAAAACTGGACACCTGCATGAAAAAAGTAAAATGGACTTATATCTTACACAATACACAAATATTAACTCAAAATGGACTAAAGATTTGAACATAAGACCTGAAACCATAATTCCTAAAAGAAAATATAGGGGGTCAGCTCCTTGACATTGGTCTTGACAGTGATCTTTTGGATTTGATACCAAAAGCAGAGGCAACAATAACAAAAATAAACAAGTTGGGACTACATCAAACTAAAAATCTTATGCACAGCAAAGGAAACCATCAACAAAATGAAAAGGCAACCTACTAAATGGCAGAAAATGTTTGCAAATCATATATATCTGATAACGGGTTAAAATACAAAATCCATAAGGAACTCATACAACTCAGTAGCAAAAAAACAATTTGATTAAAAAATGGGCAGAAAAACTGAAAAGCCTTTTTCCAAAGAAGATATACAAATGGCCAATTAATACATGAAAACGTGGTCAACATCACTAATCAGGAAAATCCAAATCAGAACCACAATGAGATATCAGCTCACACCTGCTAGAATGACTATCATCGAAAAGAGGTAACAAGTGTTGGCAAGGATGTGGGGGAAAAGAAACCCTTGTACACTGTTGGTGGAAGTGTAAATTGGTGCAGCCACTGTGGAAAACAGTATGGAGGTTTCTCAAAAAATTAAAAATAGAAATACCATATGATTCAGCAATTCCACTTCAAGGTATATATCCAAAGAAAATTAAATCATGACCTCAAAAAGATATCTGCATCCTGATGTTCTTTATAGCATTATTACAATAGCCAAGACATGGAAAGAACCTAAGTGTCCTTTGACAGATGACTGGATAAAGAAAATGTGATATATATATATATATATATACATGCACATATGTGTATACACACAATAGAATATTACTCAGCCATAAAAAGAAGGAAATTTTGCTATTTGCAACCATATGGATGGACCTTGAGGACATTATACTAAGTGAAATAAATCAGATAGACAAAGACAAATACTGCACGATATCACTTGTATGTGGAATCTAAGAAAAATGAACTGATAGAAACAGAATAGATTGGTAGTTGCCAGAGGTGTGGGATGATGGGGTAGTGAGGGAAATGGTTGAAGATGGTCAAATGGTACAAAATTCCAGTTATAAATTAAATAGGTCCTGGGGATGTAACGTACAGCTTGGTGCCTATAGTTAACAATACCATATTGCATATTTTAAAGTTGTAGTAAGTAACTACAGAGAGTAAATTTGAAAAGTTCTCATCACAAGAAAAAAATTGTAAATATGTGAGTTGACAAATGTTAACTAAATTTACTGTGGCAATCATTTTGCAAAATAAACATATATAAAATCATTATGGGGTATATCTTAAACTAATATAATATTATATGTCAATTACATATCAATAAAACTGGAAAAAAATGAAAAAAAAATAAAAACCCTTAGAATGAGAGAAAATACATGCAAGTCATAGTCATATATCTGATAAGGGACTTGTATCCAGAATATATAATTAATTTGTAAAATTCTGTAATAAAAAGACAAAACACAGAAATTAAAAATGAGCAGGGGCTGATCCAGTGGCATAGGGTTAAGTTCATGTGCTCTGTTTCAGTGTCACAGGGTTCACCGGTCTGGATCCCAGGCATGGACCTACACACTACTCATCCAGCCATGCTGCGGCGGCATCCACAGAGAAGAACTAGAAGGACATACAACTAGGATATACAACTAGGTACTGAGGCTTTGGGAAGAACAAACAAAAGAGGAAGATCAACAACAGATGTTAACTCAGGGCCAATCTCCACCCCCTCCCCGCCCCCCCAAAAAAGAGCGAAGGACAATAAAAAGAGTTAAGCTTTCACGCCACAAAAAGACATGGAGGAAACTTAAATATACATTACTAAGTGAAAGAAGCCAATTTGAAAAAGCTACATACTGTATGATTTCAGCTATTGACATTTTGGAAAAGGCAAAACTATTCAGTAAAAAGGTTAGTGGTTGCCAGGTGTCCGTGGAGTGGAAGGGGAGAAGGATTAACAGGTGTTGCACATGGGTTTTGAGGGGGCCAGTGAAAGCTCTTCTGTATGGTACTGTAATGGTGGATACATGATATCATACATTTGGAAAAACCAATAGAACTCTACAACACAAAGAGGGAACCTTGTTGCCATAAATGACAAGATAAACTATGGACTCTAGTTAATAATAATGTATGAATATTTTTTAGTCAATTCTAACAATCTATCACATTAATGCAAGACATTAATAATAGTAGAAACTACAGATGGGAGAGAGGAAGTGATTGGGAACTCTATATTTTCTGTTCAATTTTTATGTAAGAAATTTTTTGTAAGAGGTAAAGTGTACTAATTTTTAAAAAAATGAGCAAAGAATCTGAATAGACATTCCTACACATGTCCACATAAGATAGACAAAAGACCAACAAACACATGAAAAGATACTAAATATCATTAATCATTAAAGAAATGCAAATTAAACCCACAATGAGAAAGCACTTCACACCTGCTAGGGTGGCTATAACTAAAAAGCAAAACAAAGCAGATAATAATGCTATACATTGCTGATGGGAAAGAGAAATGTTACAACTCCTTTGGAAAACTGTTCTCAGTTCCTCAATATGTTTAACATGGAGGGTTATAGGATTTAGCAATTGCACTTCTAGGTATGTACCTAAGAGAAATGAAAACAAAGATGGATGTGTCAACTTATATATGAATATTCATAGCAGTATTATTAAAAATAGCCAAAAAGTAGAGACAACCCAAATATTTATCAACTAATTAAAAAGTGTAGTACAATACAAAGGAATATTATTCAGCCATCAAAGAATCAAGTACTAATGTATGATACAACACGGAGGAATCTTAAAAACATTATGCTAACTGAAGGAGGCCACTCTGAGAAGACCATATACCTCATGATATAAAATGTCCAAAATAGACAAACCTACAGAGGTAGAAAGTATATTAGTGGTTGTCTAAACCTGGGGAAGTGAGGAGGGAAATGTGGAATGACTGCTAATGCATATGAAGTTTCTTTTGCGGGTGATGAAATGTTCTAAAATTGGATTGTGATGATGGTTGCAGAACTTTGTGAATATACTAAAAACATTTGAAGGAGAGAATTTTATAGATTCTTTGGGGTTTTCAGCATAGACAACCACATCATCTGTGAATAAAGACAAATTCATGTCTTACTTTCCATCTATATACCATCTATTTTTTATTGCCTTACAGGATTAGCTAGAACTTCCAGTAAAAGTTTGAATAGAAGTGGTGAGAGAGGAGAGTCTTGCTTTGTTCCCAGTTCTTTCTTTATAGGGTTTTTAAATTATTGATTTAATTTCTTTAATAGATATAAGGCTATTCAGGTTATCTATTTCTCCTTGTGTGAGTTTTGGTAAATTGTATCTTTAAAGGAATTGATCCATTCCACCCAAGCTATGAAATCTATGGGCCTAGAGTTGTTTGTAGTATTACTTTTATATCCTCTTAATGTTCATGAGATCAGTAGTGATGATCCCTCTTTCACTTATAATGTTGGTAATTTGTGTGTTTTCTATTTTTTCTTGGATAGTGACACTAGATATTTATAAATATTATTGATATTTTCAAAGAATTAGCTTTTGTTTTTATGTTTTTGGTATTCTATTTTATTGTTTTCTGTTATAAATTTTATGATGTCCTTTCTTCTCCATATTTTAGGCTTAATTTTTTCTTATTTCTCTAATTTCCTATGCAAATTAGATTGATTTAAGATAGAATAGATATCTATTCTATTTTTTATTTGCATTATTTTATTTTATGTTTTTATTAAGGTAACTGGTTTATAACATTATAAAAATTTCAGGTGTATATCATTATGCTTTGATTTCTGTGTAGACTACATCATGTTCACCACCCAAAGACTAATTATCATCCATCACCACACACATGTGCCCATTTATTACTTTCACACTCTCCCTTTCCTCCATCCCTTCTGGTAACCACCAATCTAATCTCTATATCTGTTTGTTTGTTTTTTGTTGTTGTTGTTGCTTTTATTTTCCACATATGAGTGAAATCATGCAGTATTTGGCTTTCTCCATCTGACTTATTTCACTTAGCATAATACCCTCAAGGTCCAGATGTGTTGTTGCAAATGGCAAAATTTCATCTTTTTTATGGTTAAGTAGTATTCTAATGTAAATATACACCACATTTTCTTTATCCATTCATCCATTGATGGGCACTTAGGTTGTTTTCAAGTCTTGGCTATTGAGAATAATGCTGCAATGAACATGGTGTACAAATACCTTTTTAATTTAGTGTTTTTGTGTTCTTTGGATAAATACCCAGAAGTGGAATAGTTGGATCATATAGTAGTTCTATTCTTAATTTTTGAGGAATCATCGTACTGTTTTCCGTAGTGTCTGCATCAGTTTACATTTCCACCAGCAGTGAATGAGGATTCCCTTTTTTCCACATCCTCTCCAACACTTGTTGTTTCTTGTTTTGTTAAATATAGCCAATCTAACAGGAATGAGGTGATCTCTCATTGTAGTTTTGATTTGCGTTTCTATAATAATTGGTAATATTGAACAACTTTTCATGTGCCTGTTGGCCATCTGTACATATTCTTTAGAAAAATGTCTGTTCAGATCCTCTGCCCATTTTTAAATTGGATTGTTTGGTTTTTGTGGTTGAGTTGTGTGAGTTCTTTATATATTTTGGATATTAACCCCTTATCTGATATATGATTTGCAAATATTTTCTCCCAATTGTTAGGTTGTCTGTTCATTTCCTTGATGGTTTCCTCTGCTCTGAGGAAGCATTTTAGTTTGATGTAGTCCCATTTGTTTATTTTTTCTTTTGTTTCCCTTGCCTAGGGTGACATGGTATTCAAAAAGATACTGCTAAGACCAAAGTCAAAGAGTGTATTGCCTATGTTTTCTTCCAGAAGTTTTATTGTTTCAAGTCTTGTATTCAAGTCTTTAATCCATTTTGAGTTAATTCTTGCATATGGTGTAAGATAGTGGTCTGCGTTCATTCTTTTGCAAATTGCTGTCCAGTTTTCCCAACCCAGTTTATTGAACAGACTTTCCTTTCTCCACTCTATGTTCTTGGCTTCTTTGTTGAAAATGAGTTGACTATAGATGTGTGAGCTTATTTCTGTGCTTTTGAGTTTTTGTGCCAGTACCATGCTGTTTTGATTACTATAGCTTTGTAGCATATTTTGAAATCAGGGAGTATGATAATTCCAGCTTTATTCTTTTTCTTAGGATTGCTTTGGCCATTTGAGATCTTTTGTTGTTCCATATGAATTTTAGGATTCTTTGTTCTATTTCCATGAAAAACGTCATTGAGACTTTGAAAGGTATTGCATTGAATCTGCAGATTGCTTTAGGAAGTATGGACATTTTAACTATGCTAATTCTTCTAATCCTTGAGAATGGAATATCTTTCCATTTCTTTGTGTCTTCTTCCATGTCTTTCAACATGTTTTATAGTTTTCAGTGTACAAATCTTTCACTTTTTGGTTAAATTTATTCCTAGATCTGTTATTCTCTTTGTTGCAGTTATAAATGGGATTGCCTTCTTGATGTCTCTTTTTGCTATTTCATTGTTAATGTATAGAAATACAACTGATTTTTGCATGTTGATTTTGTACCCTGCAACTTTACCATATTTGTTTATTATTTCTAATAGTTTTTTTGGTGGACTGTTTAGAGTTTTTATATATAAAATCATGTCATTGCAAATAGTTACAGTTTTATTTCTTCCTTTCCAGTTGGAGTCTTTTTATTTATTTTTCTTGTCTGATTGCTCTGGCCAGGACTTCCCATACTATGTTAAATAAAAGTGGTGAAAGAGGGCATCCTTTTCTTGTTCCTGTTGTTACAGAGATAGTTTTCCATTTTTCACCACTGAGTGTAATGTTAGCTGTTGGTTTGTCATATATGGCCTTATTATGTTGAGGTACTTTCCCTCTACACCCATTTCATTAAAAGTTGTCATAAATGGACGCTGTGTCTTGTTGAATGCTTTCTCTGTGTCTATTGAGGTTTTCATGTGATCTTTAATCTTCATTCTGTTAATGTGGTGTATCACATTGGTTGATTTATGGATCTTGAAACATCCCTGCATCCCTGGAATAAATTCCACTTGATCGTGGTGTAATCCTCTTAATGTATTGTTATATTTGATTTGCTAGTATTTTGCTGATGACTTTTGCATCTATGCTCATCAGTGATATTGGCCTGTAATTTTCTTTTCCTCTATTTTCCATGTCTGGTTTTGATATCAAGGTAATGTTGACTTTATAGAATGCGTTAGGAAGCATTCCCTCCTCTTCGATTTTTGCAAGAGTTTGGAAAGGGTAGGTATTAAATCTTCTTTGAATGTTTGGGTAGAGTTCACTGCGGAAGTCATTTGACCATGGTCTGTTTTTTGGGAGGTTTTTGATTACTGTTTTGATCTCCTTACTAATGATCTGTCTATTCAGATTGTCTGTTTCTTCTTGATTGGGTTTTGGAGGGTTGTATGATTCTAAGAATTTATCCATTTCTCCTAGATTATCCAATTTGTTGGTGTATAGCTGTTCATAGTATTCTTTTATAATCCTTTGTATTTCTGTATTGTCCATCGTAATTTTTCCTCTTTTGTTTCTGATTTTATTTATTTGAGCCTTCTTTCTCTTTGTCTTGGTGAGTCTAGCTAAAGATTTGTCAATTTTGTTTATCTTTTCAAATAACTATCTTTTAGTTTCATTGGTCTTTTCTGTTGTTTTTCTAGTCTCTATTTCACTTATTCCTGCTCTGATTTTTATTGTATCCTTTCTTCTGCTCACTTTATTCTTGCTTGTTCTTCTTTTTTCTAATTCCTTTAGGAATTGTTATTATATATTATACATTATTATTATATATTATATATTATTATTATATTATATATATTATAATAATAAATGTATTGTTAGATTGCTTATTTAAGATTTTTCTCATTTCTCTAGGTAGGTCTGTATTAATACAAACTTCACTCTTGGTACTGCTTTTGCTGTATCCCACATATTTTGGTATGCCATATTTTCATTTTCATTTGTCTTCACAGTTTTTTATTTCTTCTTTGATTTCTTTGACCCAATACTTGTTCAGTAGCATTTTGTTTAATCTCCATGTCGTTGTTGCCTTTCAAGTTTTCTTATTGTAGTTGATTTCTATTTTCATACCATTGTGGACAGAAAAGATACCTGGTATAATTTCAATCTTCTTAAATTTATTGAGACTTGCTTTGTGGCCTAAAGTGTGATCTATCCTCAAGAAATTTCCATGTGCATTACAAAAGAAGTGTATTCTGCAACTTTTGGATGGAATGTTCTGTATATATCTACTAAGTCCATCTGGGCTAACATGTCATTTAAGGCCGATGTTTCCTTATTGGTTTTCTGTCTGGATAATGTATCCATTGATGTAGCGGGGTGTTAAAGTCCTCTACTATAACTGTATTACTGTCAATTTCTCCCTTTATGACTGTTAATAATTGCTTCATGTATTTAAGTGCTCCTATATTGGTCGTATAGATATTTACATGTGTTATGTCCTCCTGTTGGACTGTTGCTTTTATCTTTGGGTAATGCCCTTCTTTGTCTCTTGTTACAATTTTTGTTTTAAGGTCTGTTTTGTCTGATATAAGTATTGTTACCCCAGTTTTCTTTTTGTTTCCATTTGCTTGCAGTACCTTTCTCCATCCTTTACTTTCAATTTGTGAGTGTCTTTAGGTCTAAGGTGTGTCCCTTATATGCAGCATAGTTGTGTGTCTTGCTCTTTTTTATCCATTCAGCCACCCTATGTCTTTTGGTTGGAGTATTTAGTCCATTGAGATTTAAAGTAGTTATTGATAAGCATGTGCTTCTTGACATCTTGTTACTTTTTTCCTGGATGTTTCTTCTCCCTTCCTTTTTTCTTCTCTTGTTCTCTCACCTGTGATTAATGACTTTCTTTAGTTGATTATGTTTGGGCTCCTTTCTGTTTATTTTTTGTGTATTTATCATAGGTTTTTGGTTTGTGACTACCATGGTGTTCTTATATAATAACCTAAGTGAATAGCAATCTATGTTAACTCAATGGTCTCTTAAATTTGACCTCTTACTAAAAGCCCTACACTTTTACTGCCCTCCCACCACGTTTTATGTTTTTGATATTTTATCACTTTTATTTTTGTGTTTCCCTTAACCTCTTATCATGGAAATAGATATTTTTAGTACTTTTGTCTTTTGACTTTCATAGTAGCTTTTTAGGTGGTTAATCCACTATCTTTATTGTATATTTGCCTTTACCATTGTCATTTTTTCTTTGATAATTTTCTCATTTTTATTTGTGGTCTCTTCTTTTTCACTTAAATAAGTCCCTTTAACATATCCTGTAAGGCCAGTTTACTGGTGATGAACTCCCCTAGTTTTTGCTTGTCTAGAAAACTCTACCTCTCCTTCCATTCTGAATGATAATCTGCTGAGTGGAGTTTTTCTGGTTGTAGTTTTTTCCTTTCAGCACTTTGAATATTTCATGTCACTCCCTTCTAACCTGTAAGGTTTCTGCTGAGACATCAGCTGATAGTCATATAGGATTTCCTTTGTATGTAATTTTTGTGTGTCTCTTGCAACTTTTAGGATTCTTTCTTTATCTTTAATTCTTGACATTTAAATATAATGTTTCTTGGTGTGGGCCTCTTTGGGTTCATTTTGTTTGGTACTTTCTGTAGGTGGATGTCTGTTACCTTCCTCAGGTTAGGGAAGTTTTCAGCTACTATTTCTTCAAATAAGTGCTCTTTCTTTTTGTCTCTCTCTTCTCCTTCTGGGACATCTATAATATGGATGTCAGTACACTTGATGTTGACCCATAGGTCCCGTAGACTGTCCTGGTTCTTTTAAATTCTTTTTTCTTTTTTATATCCAGCTTGGATGATTTCCTCTACTCTTTCATCCAGATCACTGATCTTTTCTTCTGTGTTATCTACTCTGCTATCAAGTCCCTCTTGTATATTTTACATTTCCATGATTGTATTCTTCAGTTCTGATTGGTTCTTTATTATATTTTCCAATTCTTTGTTGAGGTTCTCACTGTGTTCATCTATTCTTTTCCTAAGATCAGTGAACACCATTATGACTCTCAGTTTGTATTTTTTGTCAGGTAGATTGTTTATCTGTTTCATGGTTCCTTTTCTGAGGATTTGTCCTTTTCCCTTATTTGGAACATATTCCTTTGTCTCCTCATTTTGCCTACTTCTCTGTGCTTATATCTATGTATTAGATAGGTCAGCTGCATCTCCCAATCTTGGAAATGTGGCATTAGGTAAGAGATGGCTTATGGAGCCTAGCAATGTGCTTCCCTCTTGTCACCATGCCAAAGTTCCAGGAGTGTCCCCCATGTGGGCTGTGTGTGCCCTTCTGTTGTGGTGGAGCTCCTTTGCTGCAGATGCATGGATAGGCTAAGCTGGCCCCCAAGCTGGCTGGTTGTAAGGTTCTGCCATGTGCATCTGCTGTGGTCACTTTATTGACAAGCCCCAGCATAGTTGGCTGTTATGTCTAATATCACACAACTGCTGCTGTCTTTCTGTTTAGTGAGTCAGACCCAAGTGTGGCTGGTTGCTAGGCTCAGGGGCTCACAATTGCTGCAGGCTTCCGGTGAAGCTGCCTTCAGTGTGCAGCTGTTTTCAGCTCTCTTTTCAGTGGGGCTGGCCCCTGGCTTTTTATGGCTGTGCTGCCTTTGGTACACAGCTGCTTCAGAAGCAGCAAATTGGTGTAGCTGGCCCCAAGTGCCTGGAAGGTGGAGAAGATCCCCCTGTGGCTGTTTGCAATGGCCAATAGCACAAGTCTACTGCAGGCCTGCAATCTATGCTGTCTATGGGCCCACATGCCACCAAAGTGGGCCTGCATGCAAACCCCACTGACACAAACCCACTCATCCAACCACAGAGATTCCACATACCCCACAAGTTGTCTGTGGGCTTGAGGTATGTAGGGCCATTCCCTGCAGTGGGCTGCCTGCCTTGGCTGGCTGCTCAGTTGCCTTGGGTGCTGTAGTGGGTGGGGCAGACAACTGTGCTAACTGGCTAGAGGAAAGAATCAAATGGTGGCTGCCAGCATCTGTGTCAGCATGACTGAACTAAGCAATAATAACAGCTCCTGCCAGTGTCTCAGCCCCTGGAGGTGATGGGCCAAGCTGCCTCCTGCCTCTCCAAGATGCAATCTGAGCTTAATAAGGGAGTCTTTTTTTACCAATGAACTATGGACTTTTCTATGTGGTGTTTTTGTGCTGGTTTCTGAATTGGATGAATGTGTGCATGGTTTAAGGAGCAGATTTTACTTTCACTGAAGTTCTACAGTTTTCCTGAGCATATTCCCCATTGGTTTTCAAAGCCAGCAGAGGCAGGTATTTTGTGATGTTGCCTCAGCTGTGCTGAATCTAAGGGCTGTGATGCCTATTGTGGAATACAGATCTCCTGCATCTCTGGGAAAATCTCCGTACCTTTGAGATTTCTCCCAGCTGTGAAGCACTGTAGCTAGAGTGTGGTTTTTCCCTCGTTGGAGCTGTGTTTCTGCCTCTTCCACCCCATCTGTGTTGCCCCTTGTTGTAGGGGTTCTTTTTATCCAGTTTCCAGATCTCTCTCAGAGGCAATTGTTCCACAGGTAGTTTTAGATTTGTTGTGTCCGTGGGAGGAGGTGAGTTCAGGGTTCTCCTACACTGCCATCTTCCATCTTCCAAACTCTCTACCTATAAAGTAACTCCAAATGAGAGAAGACTACCATGTAGAGCCACACAGGAGTCTGCACCTGGGGGGAGGGTAATCACCTATTCTTTTACACTTGTTTAAGGTTGCTTTATGGTCCTGAATTTCATCTATCTTCTTCTTCTTCTTCTTTTTTTTTTTTTTTGGTGAGGAAGATTGGCCTTGAGCTAACACCTGTTGCCAATCTCCCTCTTTATTGCTTGAAGAAGATTGGCCCTGAGATAACATCTGTGCCCATCTTCCTTTATTTTGTATGTGGGTTGCTGCCACAGCATGGCTCAATGAGTGGAGTATGTCCATGCTTGGGATCCAAACCCATGAACCCTTGGCTACTGAAGCAGAGTGCACCAAACTTAACCACAATGCCACTGGGATGGCCCTCAGAATTTCATCTGTCTTGATGAAAGTTTCATACTCTTTGGGACTCAGTTGGGTCTCTCCTCAAGCTTTTAAATTTTCAGAATCAGACTAAAGGAACACCCCTATCTGGAATATACTTGTCTTGGCAACAGGAAAAGAGAAATTCTAGGACTAGTGTTTACAGCTTCTTTTAGGTATGACCTACATTAGTTCTGCCATGTGCTATTGGCAGGGCAAGTTATGGAGCAAAATTTGATGGCACTGGGACAGAGGTATACTACTCCCAGAGAAAATGACCAGAATGGTCCACAGAGAAAGGCCCAGTGGAGAGTGCCATTGAATTTTCTGAACAAAACAATACAATCTACCACAGGCCACTTCCAATACGGGAAACTTTGGTGACAAAATTGAGTGGACCTCAGGAGCAATGACCACTTAATGAGACTGACCTAAATTCAGTCAAATATTCCAGTAAATAGTTGTGGTTTGCTATAAATTGTGATTAATGAATTTTAGATTCAAGTAACATTTTAGTGTATTCTCTAAAAAGGAATAGTACCTTTTAAAGGGCATACTTTTCTCTGGATGGGTTTTGCAAAAATTACAAGTTCTTAGGTCATTTACCTTTCTGATTGGGTCTGTGAGGGGCTTTAAGAGTTAGATTTTCTTAAGCTAATCTCCAGAATTGCTCTTACACTTAAGAGAAAAAAAATAATTGTGAAGAATGCATCTGGAGAGCCTCTAAGGAGAGCTGTCTTAGTCTGCTAGGGATGCTGTTACAAGGTACCAGAAACTGGACAGCTTAAACAACAGAAATGTATTGATTGACAGTTCTGGAGGTTGGAATTCCATGATCAAGGTGTCAGCAGGGTTGGTTCCTTCAAAGAGTGGTAAAGGAGTATCTGTTCTGTGTCTTTCCCCTAGATTCTGGTGGTTTTCTGGGAATCTTTGGCATTCCTTGTCTTATAGATCTCTGCATTCATCTTCATATGGTGTTCTCCCTGTGTGTGTCTATGTCCAAATTTCCCCCTTTTGATGAAGACATCAGTCATATTGGATCAGGAGCCCACCCTATTCCAGTATGACTTCATTTTAACTAATTACATATGCAGTGACCCTATTTCCAAATAATATCACATTCTGAGGTTCTGGGGGTTAGAACTTTAAGGTACAAATTTGGGGGGGACACCACTCAATCCATAACAGGAAACATTCAAATAAGGATCCTACTAGAATGAAGGTCAACAATGACATTGTTGTCAGTATTGTCTGCTTTGATGAAACAGCTACTTTGTGGAGAATGCAATAATGTGATGTGGTGAGTTAGCTTTTGATTAAGTTATTAAATTTGCACATGAAGTTAATAAATCGTGTAGAACAGTAATTTTGGATAAATTAAGTAAAAATTTTACATAAAAACAGTGTATGATGAAGATTCTCCTTCTGGAAAGATAGAGAAGATATAGTTTTGCCTATTCCTTATAGTATGTACAACTAAAATTATTGGACATCGTATACAAAATAAACATAAGAAGACTCAGCATGGTGTAGAGAAGAAAGCAAACTGGGGAAGGACCTTGAGGCCCAAGGAACAATATGATGTTGAGTTTCTTGGTTTTTTGTCTTTTTATTTTTTTATCATGTAACCTAGTTTGGAACTGAATAACCTGGGTACCTCGAAATGACAAGTATAGGAAAAAAAGTCCCAATAAAAACTTACTCTCTAGGCAAAAGACCAGGAAAAGGGCAGCTTACCAATAGAGAAAACTTTTGGACAATAACTACCTTACCCCAGCCAAACACCACAGACTAAATCGTGGCCCCACTGGCAATACCACCAGCAAAGGCCCAATGAGGAGTCCAGACTTCCATCCACTCCAGGTTGTACTGAAGCATCTTAACTCCTCCATGAGGTTAAGTGTCATAAAAGACCAAGTAAGAAACTAGGATCTTCATCCCTGTCAGGTGATTACAGTCAAAAGCAGTGGAAGTCATGTGGGGAGCTTAGACTTGTACCCTTCCTCAGCAGTAATGAAGCACCCCTCTCCTTACCCACTGAGGTGGTTCAGAGGAGGCCTAGTAGACAGTGAGGACTTTCACCACTTCCCAGTGGTGATGAGACCACCTTTTCCCCTCTCCACTCTGTGGTGTTAGTAGAGGCCATGTGAGGAGCAGTAACAATGAACCCATATCTCCCAGCCAGGAAAGTATAAGTGGAGGTCCAACAGGGAGTCAGAACTCCCAAATCCACTGAGTAGGAATGAAGAGAACTGTCTTGAGTGTCAACAAAGGCCGAGTGGGGAACCTAGACTTCTACGCCTACAAGGCAGCAATGATGTGGTTCCCTCCTTCTCCTGCTAGAGCAGTTTCAGAGGAAAACACCTAAAGCATAAGGTTTAAATACATCCAAAATCTCATACTATAACACTCAATGTTTCAATAAAAATTATTAATCATACCAAGAACCAGGAAGATCTCAAATGGAATGAAAAAAGACAGTTAAAGGATTCCAACACTCAAATGACAGAGACGTTACAATTATCTGACAGAGATTGTAACACAGCTATCAAAAATGCTTCAACAAGCAATTTCAAATATATTGGAAGCAAATGAAAAATAGAAAGTGGCAGCAAAGTAATAGAATACAGAAAAAAGAACCAAATGGAAATTTTAGAACTAAAAACTCCAGTAACAGAAATAGAAAAGGTCAGTGGATGGGCTCAACTGTAGAATAAAAGACAAAGAAAGAATCAGTGAACTGGAAGCCAGAAGACACGAAATCACACAGTCTAAACAATAGAGAGAACACAAACTTAAAAAAAAGTGAGCAGAGCCTGAGAGACCTGTGAGACTACTGAAAAAATTAAACATCCATGTCATCAGAGTCCTAGAAGGGGAGAAGAAAGAGGGTGAATGTAGCTCCAAGTAAATTCACAGTAAGACACCAGGACCCATCACAGTCAAACTTCTGAAAACAAAAAAATTTTTTTAAAATTTGAAAGCAGTGAAAGAATAACACCTTACCTATAGGGAGAGAATAGAATGGCAGCAGATTTCTCATCAGAAACTTTGTAGGCCAGAAAGAAGTATTTTTCAGGGCACGAAGATTTTTCACAGTATTTTTCAAGCGCAGAAAGAACTACTAATCTGGAATCCTTGTCCAGGGAAAATATCCTTCAGGAATGAAGGGGAAATCAAGACATTCTCAGATGAAGGAAAACGAAGAGAATTTGTCACCATCAGATTTACCTTAAAGAACAGCTAAGGGAAATTTCTAAACAGAAAGGCAAAGTAGAAGGAATATTAGAACATTAGAAAGAAAGAAAGGACATGGCAAGCAAAAAATATGAATGAATGCAATGGACTTGCATTTTCCTCTTGAGTTTTCTAAATTATATTTGGCAGTTTTAAGCAAAAATTATAACCCTCTGATATGGTTCTAAGCATATATAGAGATAATATTTAAGGATATTATATTATATATGGAGGAAAGTAAAGGAATATAATAAGAGGTAAGATTTGTATACTTCACTGTGGTAAAATGATGACACAAATAGTCTTTTATAACTTACGTGTATATAATATAATAATAATTAGGGAAACAACTACAAAAGCTATACAAAAAGATACACTCAAAAACACCATAGATAAAATGCAATTCTAATAAATGTTCCAGTAACCCACAGGGAGTCAGAGAACACAGAGAAATGAAAAACAGAGACAACAAATGGAAAACAAGGAATAAGTTGGTATATTTAACCTCTAACATATCAGTAATCATAATAACTGTAAATGTTCTAAATATACCAAGTAAAAGACAGATGTTAACAAACTTGATTAAAAAAAACAGGACCCAATTGTATGCAGTCTGCAAGAAACTGACTTCAAATATAATAGTATAGTAAGACTGAAAGTGAAAAGGTATATAAAAATATATATCATGCAAATATTAATCAAAAGAATGCAGAAGTGACTAAGTTAATATTAGATAAAATAGATTTCAGAGAAAAGAAATTTACAGAAGACAGAAAGGGACATTATGTCATAATAAAAGGACCAACCACCAAGAAGACAAATTTTAAATGTACAGGTACTGATCAGCAGAACTGCAAAATATATGAAGCAAAAACTAATAGAACTGAATGGAGAAATAGACAAATCTATTATAGTTCAAAATTTCAACATCCCTCTCTCAACAATAGAGACAACATCTAAAAAGAAAAGTAAGCAAGATTTGGAAGAACGCAAAAATACCTTCAAATAACAGGATCTAACTGACATTCAAACAACAGAATGCTCCCTCTTATCAAGTTCCCACTTCAAGTACAGGGATACCTCAGAGATATTATGGATTTGGTTCCAGACCACTGCAATAAAGTGAATATCACAATAAAGTGAGTCACGCAAAGTTTTTGGTTTTCCAGTGCATATAAAAGTTATGTTTATATTATACTGTAGTCTATTAAATGTGAAATAGTTTTATGTCTAAAAAAACAACATACCTTAATTAAAAAAAGTTTTATTGGTAAAAAAATGCTAGCCATCATTTCAGCCTTAAGGGAGTCATAATGTTTTTTGCTAGTGGAGGGTCTTGCATTGATGGCTGCTGATTGATCAGGATAGTAGTTGCTGAAGATTGGGGTGGCTCTGGCAATTGCTTAAACTTAGACAACAACGAAGTTTGCCACATCCATTGACTCTTTCTCTACACGAATGATTTCTCTGTAGCATGCAATGCTGTTGGATATGACCCACAGTAGAACTTTTCAAAATTGAAGTCATTCCCGTCAAATCCTGTCACTGCTTTATCCCCTAAGTTTATGTAACATTCTAAATCCTTTGTTGTCATTTCAACTGTTTTCACAGCATCTTCACCAGGAGTAGATTTCATCTCAAGAAATTGCATTCTTTGCTCATCTATAAGAAGCAACTCCTCATCCATTAAAGTTTTATCATGAGATTGCAGCAATTCAACCACCTCTTCAGACTTCATTTCTAATTCTAGTTCTCTTGCTATTTTTACCATATCTGCAGTTAGTACCTCCACTGAAGTCTTGAACCCCTCAAAGTCATCCATGAGGGTTGGAATCAACTTCTTTCAAACTCCTGTTAATGTTGATATTTTGACCTCTTCCCACAATCATAAATGTTCTTAATGGCATCCATAATGATGAATCTTTTCCAGAAGGTTTTCAATTCACATTGCCCAGATCCATCAGAGGAATCACTATCTATGGCAGCTATAGCCTTAGAAAATGTACTTCTTAAGTAATAAGTCTTGAAAGTTGAAATTACTCCTTGATCCATGGGCTGCTGAATGGATGTCATGTTAGCATGCATGGAAACAACATTAATCTTGTTGTATATCTCCACCAGAGCTCTTGGGTGATCAGGTGCACTGTCAATGAGCAGTAATATTTTGAAAGAAATGTTTTTTCCTTAGCAGTAGGTCTCAACGGTGGGCTTAAATATTCAGTAAACCAAGTTGTAAACAGATATGCTGTCATCCAGGCTTTGTTCTTCCCTTTATAGAGCACAGGTAGAGTAGCTTTAGCATGATTTTTAAGGGCCCTAGGATTTTCAGGATGGTAAATGAGCATTGGCTTCAACATAAAGTCACCAGATGCAGTAGTCCCTAACAAGAGTCAGCCTGTCCTTTGAAGCTTTGAAGCCAGGCAATGATTTTTCCACTCTACCCATGAAAGTCCTAGACAGCATCTTCTTCAAATACAAGGCTGTTTTGTCTACATTGAAAATCTGTTGTTTAGTGTAGCCACCTACATTAATTATCTTAGCTAGATCTTCTGGATAACTTGCTGTAGCTTCTATATCAGTATTTGCTGGTTCACCTTGCACTTTTATATTATGGAGATGGCATCTTTACTTAAACCTCATGAACCGACCTCTGCTAGCTTCAAACTTTTCTTCTGCAGCTTCCTCACCTCTCTCAGCCTTCACAGAACTGAAAAAAGTTAGGGTCTTGCTCTGGATGAGCTTTTGGCTTAAAGGAATGCTGTTCTTGGTTTGATCTTCTATCCAGGCCACTGACACTTTCTTCATATAAGCAATAAGGCTGTTTTGCTTTCTTATCATTTGTGTGTTCACTGGAGTAGCACTTTTAATATTCTTCAAGAACTTTTCCTTTGCATTCACAACTTGGCTAACCGGTGCAAGAGACCTAGCTTTCAGCCTATCTCAGTTTTCAACGTATCTTCCTCACTAAGTTCATTCCTCTCTAGCTTTTGATTGAAAGCGAGAGATGTGTGACTCTTCCTTTCATTTGAACACTCAGTGGCCATTGTAGGGCTATTAAGTGGCCTAATTTCAATTTCGTTGTGTCTCAGGGAATAGGGAGGCCGATGGAGGGGGGGTGAGATGTCAGAACACACACAATCGTTATCGATTAAGTTCACCTTCTTATATGGGTGAGGTTTGTGGCACCCCAAAACAACTACAATAGTAACATCAAAGATCACTGATCACCATAAACAAATACAATAATAATGAAAAATTTGAAATATTGTGAGAACTACCAAAATGTGACACAGAAACATGAGATATATGCAAATACTTTTGGAAAAATGGCAGCGATGGACTTACTTGATGCAGGGAACCACTAGCCTTCTATCTGTAAAAAACGCAAGATCTGTGAAGCACAATAAAGCAGAACACAATAAAGCAAGGTTTGCCTATATCAAGAAGGACCACAATCTGGGTCATTAAAGAGACCTATTAAATTTAATAAAATTCAAGTCATATAGAGCGTGTTCTTTGACCACAATGAAATAAAACTAGAAATAACAGGCAGATGACAGTAGGACAATAGTCAAATATTTAGAAACTAAACAACACACTTTTGAATAGCCCATGAGTCAAAGAGGAAGTCTCAAGGGAAATTAAAAAAATATGATAAACTCAGTGAAAATGTAGCATAAATTAACATAAAGCAAACAGAGAGGGAAATTTATAGCCCCAAATGCATACATTAGAAAAGAGAGAAAGTCTCTCAAATCAATAATCTAAGCTTCTACCTCAAGAATCCAGAAAAGTAAGAATAGAATAAACTCAAGGCAAGCAGAAAAAAGGAAACATCTACATACATAAATTTGACAACTTAGATCAAGTGGACCAATTCCTTGAAAAACACAAACTACCACAATTCACTCAATCTGAAATTGGTAATTTGAATAGCTCTATAATTCAAAGAAATTGAATTAGTAATTTTTTAAAAATCTCCTGCAAAATCTCTACGGATAGATGGTTTCATTGGAACATTCTACTAAACCTTTAAAAAAAAATTAACACTAATTTTCCAGAAATAACAGAGGAAAGAATACTTCTTCATTCATTTTTGAAGATAGTATCACTCTTACATTACAACCAGGCAAAGATAGTACAAAAGAAGGAAAACCATAGGCCAATATCCTTCATTAATATGGGTTCAAAAACCTTTAATAATATATTGGCAAATAGAATATAGAAATATGTAAGAAGAATTTTACGACATAATTAAATTGGGTTTATTCCAGGAATTTAAGGCTGTTTTAATATTTAAAAATCAATCAACATAATCCACTATATTAACAGGCTAAATGGTGAAGGTTGAAAGCTTTTCCCCTAATATTGCACAGTCAGGATGTCCATTCTCACCACTCTTATGTGTTGGAAGTTCTTGCCAGTGCAATAAGGCAAGAAAAGGAAAAAATAAAATTATTTTCAGATGATATAGTTACCTTTGTAAAACATCATAGAGAATCTACCAAACAACTCCTAATTAATAAGCAAGTTCATCAAGGTCACAGGATACAAGGTACACAAGCTAAACATACAAAAATGAATTGTATTTCTATATACCAGCAATGAACACATGGAAGGATAGGGAAATGAAAGTTATAGTCCAGCACGGTCTATAACTACCTACCAAACATCCTTTTATTCTCAAGACTTTGTAATTAAGTCCAGAACGAAACTTCATCATGTGCTATAGCTCTTATATTTATGGTACGTAAAAGATTCTCAGGTTATTTCCTTTCTTAAAGAGTTCCTTTGTCATTTCATTAAAATTTGAAAATATTTTATTGCTCTAAGTGCCTGAAGTTTACAATAGATGTGTTGCTGTCATTTATTTTGCTTTTCTATACTTTTCTCTTTGAAGACAGAAGTTACTACCTGAATATCTTTTGCATACTTTAGAACCACCTTTACTCTTTTTTATTTTGAGGGGATTTATTCAACTTTACTAATGTTTTTCCATTTCCCCAGTATTTTTAGGAATAAAAGATTTCTTTCCTCTTAGTCTTTTAGGCTATAATCACTAGAATCTCCAGAGATTTTTGTGATTTTCATTCCCCACACCCATGAACCAACTGAGGCAGTGGATAATTTGGTCCACATCTAGTCATTGTAAAACCCTATCATTTCTGCCTCTATCACAAATTTTAATTTATGCCATCATCCTCTCTATTCTCCTGCTCACACAAAGCAGGGATCAAGTCTTTTTAGTTCATTAGTGTTTAGCCGGTACATATTAGATACTTAATATTCCTATTAGGTAATGAATAAATTAATAAACAATAGATGCCCCTTGCCAAGTGTAGGTACTTTAATACTAAATTACCTCCAAGAGCCGATCCTGCTGTCCTACCTCAACCCACATGTGGTAAAATATTTTATAGAATCAAAATTTTTTTACATCAAGATTTTTTGCTACCTCAATGAAGTCCAAGTTCATGGATATTCGTGGCTCTTTAAGACATAGTCTTAACCCATATTTTTATCTAATTTCCAAATAATCCTTTTCATATGTTTTATGTTCTATCCAAATTTTAATGCTCACTGTTCACCGTCCCTTCTTTCTAACTTATTTTGCACAGTTTTCCTTCAGCTGAAATGTACTGTGTCTTTCCACCCACACACCCATGTGCTTACTCCCGTAACCAAATACCGCTTTTATTCATGCCTAGCTCAAGTACCACCTAAATCATAAATTCTTCACTGATTACTCCCTTTCCAATTCCATTTTTCTAAAAATAATTGTTCTTCCTTGAAATCCCATATCACTTTATATACACTCTTATAGCACACAACATCTGGGCTTGTGTCATATTTATTTGTACAAGACCCTGCCAGATTGCAGCCTCCTTAAGAATAGAATTCCAGAATTATTTATCCTTATAATCTCCTGTAGGCTTAACTGACAAATAGCATGTGGTCAACAACTATTTAAAAGTAAATCATCACTTTTATGGTCTTCAAGACATCCAGTCTGGTCAATTTTTTGTCTCCAAACTTTTCATGGGCACGGTAATTTTTGTCAAATATAAACAACCTTGGTTAAGTATTTGAAATTATTTTATAATTTCCAACCAAATGACAGAATTCAGAAGAATCTGAAAGGAACTTGCATTAAAGGGTAGAAATATAATGATGCACAGGTATAGTTGACACACTAGAAAGGTCACTTGGGAATATAGGATCGAGACCTAATGATGCATGCATTACAAATATCACAACAAATACCACTGACTGGGTGGTTTAAAAACCAGAAATTTATTTTCCCATAATTCTGGCAGCTGAAAGTCCAAGATCAAGGTGTTGACAGGGTTAATTTATTGTGAAATCACTCTCCTTGGTTTGTAGGTAGCCATCTTCTCCCTGGATCTTCACAGGATCCTCCCAATGTGTGTGTCTGCGTCCTAATCTTCACTTCCTACAAGGACACCAGTCATATCGGATTAGGTCCCATCTATATGACCACATTTTAACTTAATTACTTCTTTAAGGCCCTTCCCTCCAAACAGAGTCACATTCTGAGGTACTGAGGTTAGAGCTTCAACATGGGAATTTGGGGAGGGATACAATTCAACCCACAACCATGCAGCTACAACTTTCATATGTCATTCAATGCTCTTGGATTTAGCCTTTTCTTTTGTAAAAATATATTATTTACATAATTTCTAAAATCTCTCTTAGTTGAACATCTTTAATTTCTCCATGGATTATTACTCTTTTACAATGTATTCTGTAGAATAATATCTTGATAAATGTCACCATCATTTATGCACTTTATGAAAACTGGAACTTTGAGATCATCTCGCATTCTTCTCTCTTCCCTCCTTCCACGTCCAACCACTCGCCATTCCCTACTAAGTGGCTCTTACTGACTTGAACTCGTTCCCTCCTTGTCTGAGCCCATATGCGTCTCCTTGTCAGTTTCTTGACTTTCAGTTTCAACTCTCACCAGTCTATCCTTCATATTGCCATTAGAGTGATCATTGGAATTTTTTTCCCATTGTCTAAAGCCTATAATATCAAAATTAATTTATATAACTGTTAAAGTCGTAATTTCCTTTGCTGCCCACTCATCCAGCCTCAACTCCCACCAACATTCTCACCGTGCCTTTTACCCTCCACAGCAGTTTACGATCCTGAAATACTGACCTCCTTCCTATGCTTTGGCCAAAACTTTTTCCCATTTGTCTGAAATGCCTTTTCCCTGATGGTTCTCCTGAAAAACTTAGTCACATTTCTATTTACAGCTCAAATGCTTTTTCCTGTGTGAGGTCTCCCCTGACTCCCTGAAGCAGAATTGGGAGTGGCTTGTCTTCTGCTCCTCCTGTGCTTCCGATATACCCTCCTTATCTAATTGGCTTATAGCCATGGTCTGTCCACCAAATCTTAAGATCCTTGAGACCTGGATTGTTTGCTTTATCTATGAAACTTAATAAAATAAATGTTATGTTTGGTAAATGACTGATGTTTATTATAACCTAGGTACAAAAAAATTGATTAGTTGAATTAATATTTATGCTTACTGAGATTTTCCAAATGTGTAATTTTATTCACTTGATTTTAATTCCGTTTCCTTTATAAATTCACTGTTTCAGATAGTAAATCCATTTCTAATATTTTGCTACATATGGGGACCAATTTATTAGCTTAGACACTGAATGAGCCAAATTCATTAAGTTTTGGTTAACAATGTCAAGAAAAATCATGTTGGCTTTGAAGTTTGTTTTGCCTTCCACGTGTATGCTTCCAGAATAGAGCACTTCATCAAACCATGTTATTTATTAGATGTTGCTCCTGTTTCAATTCCCACTTCCCTTTCCTTCCCATCCTCTTTTAGATAAACAAGTTGGAGGCACGCCTTGGGCAGGCAGGCTGTATAGATGATAAAGGCATTCGGAGAAAGGACAGTGAGCAGTGGATGAAAGAAGACTGCGTTAACTGTCCCTGTAGGGCATGTGCTGCTAGAAGGTTTCCCACCTTCCTCCTACTGTTTTACTTCCACCAGCCTGCCAGTTGAGAAATACCTGAAGTATTCAAAAAAGGGAACAAATATGCTTTTCGTAAATGCATTCTAGGCATATTTTTAAGGTCAGGCTATTTATGTGAGATTTCAAGATTTCTGATTATTGATAAAAATATAACTACTACCTAATGGGGACGTGCCAGATACCATGTGGGCTTTTCACATTGTCACCAACAAATGAGAGAACTGAGGCTCAAGAAGTTTTTGGAACAGTGCTCAAACTCACTCAAGTAAACTGAGGCAGAACTGGAGCTTGAATTCATTTCATTGTTCCCCGTTCAGGCTTGTTACAAACATTGCCTGAAAGCACGTCGTAAACTACACAGTTCTATGTAAATATTAAAAGCTGTTATCATGGTATCTACTAAAAGAAAAAGGCCCAGTTTTTATTTGATTATCTTTCTGAACAGAGCTGAGTCTGCTCCGGCGTCCCTCCCCCCAGTGAAGTACCTGAGCTTCCTCCTGTGTGCCATACCCCATACCTTATGGTGTGGGAGGCCACATTGCACAGGTCAGCACTTCTAACCTCACTTTATCCTTCAAATGAGTAGAAATAAAGAATTAATAGGAGCTACATGTAAAGATTAGCTCCTACCATGAGTAATTTTTATTGAATTGAAATAGCCTATCGGATTATGTATTATAAAAAATCTTTTTAAAAGGTAATTTCACTGTGAGAAACATGGGGATAATCTTTGAATGTTGCCTTTCAGCATGGCCAGGTTACGTGTACGTTGGAGATTTGATCCCTGGCTCCGTGTTCCAGTCTTGAATTGGTAAAAGAAACTGCTGTCCAGTTTGCAGAGACCCAGGACTGCCAGCTGACTCTCCAGAGAAACCCTAATCGGTGTCACCTGACGTTGAGCCCTAAATGGGGGATTTCTCAGGAAAAGGCAGCCAGGCACTTAGTACTTCAGCACTTTTAATCTGTAGTCACACTGATTTAAATCGCTCTGATTTAAAACTAATTCAGTTCATCTAAGCCTTCAACATACTGCAGATCTTTTATCTTTTCATTTTGTAACACTCCTTGAGATAATGCAAAATCAAAGGCTGTCAAGTGTATAGGGATTACTTTATCTTAAGAAATATTTCTTGTTGTAGCTACCAGTTTTATATACAATATGTGGAAATACATAGAAGATCATGTAATAATTTTTAAAAATCTGAGTATTCTGGAAAATCTGTCATTTCAAAATTGACAGAGATCTCATTATCTCCAGGAATTTTGAAAGAATGGGTTTTGCACTTAGAGGAAACATCTGAAAAGATCTGTGGTAAATTTGGCCCAATACGTAACGCTGTTCTCCTCCCTCCACTCCCTTCTTTCAGACGTAGAACCCAGGCAACTGTCAGATTTTGCTGGGAAGGCACTTCTCTTAATCTTCTGGAACATTAAGGAAAAGCCAGTGAAACACTGTCACTATTCTAGGGAGCTTGCCAGTTTTGCATTTGGCTGGAAAACACAAACTGGGTGAGGGAATGAGACTTCAAAGCAGAGTTGCTCAATATCTGCCTTTCACTCACTTGTCATTATCACTCGTGAGATGTCAAAATTGAAATTTGTCAAATCTGAAATTCAGTAGCAATCTGAATTTACTATCAGAAAAATTGAAAATGTTTTTGGACTTTAACAAAAGATGTTGCTATGGAGATCTTATAATTTCAGCACCCTGTTATAGTATTTAAAATACAACCCCATAGACAGCAGGCTTATTTATACTCAGAATTGAATATCAAGTATATTAGGTGATTTTCACTTAATATTAGGTAAGTGCTTTTAAAATACGATATAAATGTGTGCACCTGTATGCGGGGGTTTGTGGAAGTTGTTGATAGATTTCCTTAAAAAATTCTTTGCTATAAACCTTTTGAGGAAAGACTTCACACAGTGTCCTGCCAAGATGGGTTCTCAGGGAGATGCCCAACTGTTTCCTAATTACAAAATAAGCTTTTAAAAACTGGTGTAATCTCCCAATATTTAGAGTTATTGTGTAAGATGCAGTATTAGTTTTAATCAAAATATTCCCATGGTTTTGGTCTTATGAGTGAGAAAAGATGATTCGGAGTTTGATAATATACCGCATTATTTTTAAATGTGTTGGTGATTCCCTCCCAAGATCAAAATAATTTTTACTAAAACTTTTTGAGGACAAATCTTAATATGTCCTAAATTTTGATATTTAATGCCTTTTTAAATCCAAAATAATTTGTAATTATATTAAGTTTTGAACGATAAAACCTAACAAGTCCTGAAAAGTTGATATTTGGTGGCCTTTTAAAACCGAAGAAAGTGAAATGAAGTTAAACCTTCTGCTCCTCAGAAACAATCACAGTAAATATATTGCAAATAACAATAAACTTTGTAATAATTTCAGTTTCTTATCATATTCATTTGCCATTTTATCATCTTTTTTATGTTTAAACAAGGCCCATGTGATTTCTCACATTATTGTTTATGCATTGACTACATATTAACGTTGATGGCACCTCCTCAATGTGTTTAGCTCATTAAATGTATCAAAATATCAAAATAACAGAATGAAGTTATCATTTAAAATGGAACTCTATTGACCATATAGGGATTTTAAAAATTGCATGTCAGTCGACAATTTGAAAATTTAGTCACCTTTACAGATATGGTTATAATTTAATCATATGGATTACTTTTGGCTTTATTCATTTTACTATATAACAGTTATTTTACTATGTTTTTAATAATGTTTCATTTTTGAAAGTAATATTGCACGTGATAACAATTTCAAATATTTCCCAGGGATGTATAAACCTTTGTCTTCCATTTCTGTAGTCCAAATGCAATGGCCATTTTTAGTTTGGGGTGTGTGTGTGTCAGTGTGTGTGTGTGTCTTTGTGTGATGTATTCTACATCTTTCCTATGCAACACACACGTGATAATATTTCTTCCTTAGTGATTTTGTTTATTCTAAATAACCTTAACACATTGAAAGTCCAAGTGTATTTGTTAACAATATTTTAATATATCACATTCAGCCAAGAAATCCACTTGAGGTAAAATTTAATGTTTCTTATATGTGGCACTCTTCTGATCCAAGACAAAGGGATCATAATAGCTCAGGAGTTTCCCTCTTTTACAGGGAGATGTATATAAAGACAACAAAAGCATTCTTGGGCTCACTCTTTTCCTAGTTTTCTCTGACAAAGAAAAGCAAAATTTTTTTAGCCAGGTTGTACGATTGTGTGAGAAGGTAGAAAACATCTCTTTTCTTTCAGAGGCACTTTAATTTCTATCCTATGCCCCCTATACACACATGGCCACACTGCACAGGGAACTACATGGCATGTAGATGAAAGGGTACATCAACAACCTGTATTTGGGACAGGCAGTTGAAAGTAAAGCATTTACGTTAAAAACACTCATGTAAGGCAAATAACAATGTATGAGAAGAATGAGTGTTTACGCCGACTTGTTTACTTCCTAGACCCGCATATTGGGAGGCAGACGTAAGGATAGTTTTAACTTTAATTGGGAAATAATGTTCATATAGACCTATTGCACTGTAATTATTACAAATATCTCTTCACCAATGACACGTATAATGCATTTTTATTTGCAAATAAAATGTAGTTCATTAGCAAGTAAAATCAAGTTCACGGATAGCTCCCACCGAAATCCTGTCTTCCATTTCAGGAAAGATGTGCACTATTAAAAGCCATATTTAGTTGAGCATCCTCAACACTTATTGGCATGATAGAATTTGTGATAAACAGTGTAAAATCTGCTTGTTTCTCATGAATATACAAAATGAAAGATGATGTCCTGAATAAGAAGTGCTAAAATCTGTATCTTAAATATAACTTCATATGCTATAGTTTTAGCCCTTTTGTAAGATAATTTGCTGATTTTTGTTTCAAGCATCAAAAATGAATCAATGTTTAAATTTGCATTTCAAACATAAACTAAGGAGAAAGAATGTATAATATGTCCCCAAATTATGAAGCTCATTTTATTTGTAAAACAAATAAGAAGAAATTTGAATTATTAACCAAATGGTTCAACTTTAAGGCTTAGGCATGTATAAATACATATTTATTTATTATATACATAGCAAATATTATATACACTTATACATAATAAATATTATAAACATTTATATTATATATCATATATATGAACAAAAGTTAAAATAATATCATTAAACCTTGCACTTAAATCGTAGATACATTTGGAATTTTTATATGTGAGAAAGATCCAATGTAAAACTTTTAAGTTGTATTTTTATTTTTGGAAGGGAAATATACTATCTAGTTACTCACTCATCATTTATCTAGCTATCTGTAATCTATTATCTGGGCAATTGGGTATTGAGAATACTCTTAATTCCATGTACATGAACATACACTAAAATATTAGGAATAAATGAAGATCATTTAAAGAAGCATCTCTGATTCAAAACTTACAAATAAATTGTGGGGATCTGGGATCAAGATGGTAGAATAGGAAGATTCTTAGCTTACCTCCCTTCATGGACCCACCCAAACTACAACTACATATAGAACAACTACCCCTGAGAATTACCTGAAGACTAGCAGAAAATTATCCACATCTATAATAATTAGTTAAGGGATACACAAAACAAAAAGATGTAAAATATGACATCAAAAACATAAAATAGAGAGGACAAGTAAAAAGGTAGTGTTTTTAGGACACACTTGAAGTTAAGTGACCATCAACTTAAAATACACTACTATATACATAGGTTGTTATAGATGAACCTCATGTCAACCACAAACCAAAAACCTGTACTAAATCCACAAAAAATAAAGAGAAAGAAATACAAACACTAAAGAAAGTCATAGAATCACAAGGGAAAAGAGCAAGAGAAAAATAAAGGAACAGAGAAGAACTACAAAGCACAACCAAAAACCAATTAGCAAAATGGAAATAATTCCATACCTATCAATAATTATTTTAAATGTAAATGGACTAAATGCTCCAATCAAAAGACATAGGGTGGCTGAATAAACAAACAAGACTCATATATATGCTGCCTAAAAGAAATTCATTTCAGATCTAAAGACAAACACAGACATAGAGTAAAGGCATGGAAAAAGATATTCCACACAATTAGAAACAAAAAGAAAGCTGGAGTAACAATATTAATATCAGGAAAAAAATAGACTTTAAAACAAAGACTTTAACAAGAGTCAAAGAAGGGCACTACATAATGATAAAGGAATCAGTCCAACAATGGATATAACAATTGTAAATACTATATGCCCAACATAAGAGCACCTAAATACTTGAAGCAAATATTAACAGACATAAAGGGAAAAATTGACAGTAATACAATAAGACTTTAACACCTGACTTACATCAATGGATAGATCATCCATACAGAAAATTAATGAGGAAACATTGGCCTTAAATGACACATTAGCCCAGATGGACTTAGATATACACAGAACATTCCATCAAAAACCAGCAGAAAACACATTATTTTCAAGTGCACATGGAATATTCTCTCTGATAGATCTCACATTAGGTCCCAGAATACATTTGAATAAAGTTAAGAGGATTGAAATCATATCAGGCATCTTTTCTGACCACAACAATATGAAACTAGAAATAAACTACAAGAAGAAAACTAGAAAAAACACAAACATGTGGAGGCTAAACAACACACTACTAAACAACCAATGGGTCAATGAAGAAATCAAAAAGGAAATCCAAAAGTACTTTAAAAGAAATGAAAATGGAAACACAACACTTCAAAGTCTACAGGATGAAGCAAAAGCAGTTCTAAGAGTGAAGTTTATAGTGATCCAGGCCCACCTCAGGAAATAAGAAAAATCTCAAATAAACTATCTAACCTCACACCTAAAGGAACTAGAAAAAGGACAAAGCCCAAAGTTAGTAGACAGAAAGAAATAATAAAGATCAAAGTGGAAATAAATGAATCAGAGACTAAAACAACAATAGAAAAGATCAAAGAAACTAAGAGATGGCTCTTTGAAAAGATAAATAAAATTGATAAACTTTTAGCCAGATTCATCAAAAAAAAAGAGAGAGAGCACAAATCAATAAAATCAGAAATGAAAGAGGAGATGTCAACCAACACCACAGAAAAACAAAGTATCATAAGAGATTGCTACAAATAATTATATGCCAAAAAACTGGACAAACTAAAAGAAATGGGAAGATTTGTAGAAATATGCAATCTTCCAAGACCAAATCAGGAAGAAATAGAAAATCGGAACAGATTCATTACTAGTAATGAAATTGAATTAATAAGCAAATTGAATTAATTATAATTTTTTAATAATCAAATTAATAATCAATAGCCAACAACAAAGAGTCCAGGACCAGAGAGCTTCACAGTTGAATTGTATCAAACATTTAAAGAAGAGTTAATACCTATAATTCTCAAACTATTCTAAAAAACTGAGGAAGAAGGAATGCTTCCAAACTCATTATAAAAGGAGAGCATTATCCTGATACCAAAACTAGACAAAGACAACATGAAAAAAGAAAATTATATGATCAACATAAATGCAAAAGTCCTCAACAAAATACTAGCAAACCAAATTCACATACATTAAAAGGATCATATACCATGATCAAGTAGGATTCGTCTCAGGGGTGCAAGGATGGTTCAATATCAGCAAATCTATCAATGCAATGCACCACATTAACAAAATGAAAGATAAAAATCATATGCTCATCTCAATAGATGCAGAAAAAGCATTTGACAAAATTCACATCCATTTATAATAAAATCTCTCAATAATGTGCCTATATAGGGAACATATCTCAACATAATAAAGGCCATGTATGACAAATCCACTGTTAACATCATACTCAACAGTGAAAAACTGGAAGTATTTTCTCTAAGAACTGGAACAAAATAAGGAAGCTCACTCTTGCTACTTTTATTCAACATAGTATCGGAAGTCCTAGCCACAGCAGTCAGACAAGAAAAAAGAAAGAAAAGGCACCCAAACTGGAAAGGAAGAAGTAAAAGTTTCACTATTTGTAGATGATGTTATAGTATATCCAGGCACTCTTAAAGAATCCACCAAAAAATATTAGAAATAAGGGGCCAGCCCCGTGGCTGAGTGGTAAAGTTCACGTGCTCCACTGCAGCGGCCCAGTGTTTCATCGGTTTGGATCCTGGGTGTGGACATGGCACGGCTCATCAAGCCACGCTGAGGTGGTGTCCCACATGCCACAACTAGAAGGACCCACAACTAAGAATATACAACTATGTACCGGGGGGCTTTGGGGAGAAAAAGGAAAAAATAAAATCTTTAAAATATATATATATTAGAAATAATAAATGAATTCAGTAAAGTTGCAGGGTACAAAATCAATATACAGAAATTTCTTTTTTCTTTTTTTTATTAATGTTATGATAGATTACAACCTTGTGAGATTTCAGTTGTACATTTTTGTTAGTCATTTTGTGGGTACATCACTTCCCCCTTTGTGCCCTCCCCCCACCCCCCCTTTTCCCTGGTAACCACCGATCAGATCTCCTTATCAATATACTAACTTCTACCTATGAGTGGAGTCATATAGAGTTCGTCTTTCTCTGACTGGCTTATTTCGCTTAACATAATACCCTTGAGGTCCATCCATGTTGCTGTGAATGGGCCAATTTTGTCTTTTTTTATGGCTGAGTAGTATTCCATTGTGTATATATACCACATCTTCTTTATCCAATCATCAGTTTCTGGGCATGTAGGTTGGTTCCACGTCTTGGCTATTGTAAATAATGCTGCGATGAACATAGGGGTGCAATGGACTCTTGAGATTTCTGATTTCAGGTTCTTAGGATAGATACCCAGTAATGGGATGGCTGGGTCATAGGGTATTTCTATTTTTAACTTTTTGAGAAATCTCCATACTGTTCTCCATAGTGGCTGTACCAGTTTGCATTCCCACCAACAGTGTATGAGGGTTCCTTTTTCTCCACAACCTCTCCAACATTTGTCGCTCTTGGTTTTGGATGTTTTTGCCAATCTAACGGGTGTAAGGTGATATCTTAGTGTAGTTTTGATTTGCATTTCCCTGATGATTAGCGATGACGAACATCTTTTCATGTGTCTATTGGCCATATTCATATCTTCTTTTGAGAAATGTCTGTTCATGTCCTCTGCCCATTTTTTGATCGTGTTGTTTGTTTTTTTGTTGTTAAGCAGTGTGAGTTCTTTGTATATTATGGAGATTAACCCTTTGTCGGATAAGTGGCTTGTAAATAATTTTTCCCAATTAGTGAGTTGTTTTTTTGTTTCAATCCTGTTTTCCCTTGCCTTGAAGAAGCTCTTTAGTCTGATGAAGTCCCATTTGTTTATTCTTTCTATTGATTCCCTCAACTGGGGAGTTATAGTGTCTGAAAAGATTCTTTTGAAACTGATGTCAAAGAGTGTACTGCCTACATTCTCTTCCAAAAGACTTATTGTCTCAGGCCTAATCTTTAGGTCTTTGATCCATTTTGAGTTTATTTTGGTGTGTGGTGAAAAAGAATGGTCAATTTTCAATCTTTTGCATGTGGCTGTCCAGTTTTCCCAGCACCATTTGTTGAAGAGACTTTCTTTTCTCCATTGTAGGCCCTCTGCTCCTTTGTCGAAGATTAGCTGTCCATAGATGTGTGGTTTTATCTCCGGGCTTTCAATTCTGTTCCATTGATCTGTGGACCTGTTTTTGTACCAGTACCATGCTGTTTTGATCACTGTAGCTTTGTAGTATGTTTTGAAATCAGGGATTGTGATTCCGCCGGCTTTGTTTTTCTTGCTCAGGATTGCTTTAGCAATTAGCGGTCTTTTGTTGCCCCATATGAATTTTAGGATTGTTTGTTCAATTTCTGTGAAGAATGTTCTTTGGATTCTGATTGGGATAGCGTTGAATCTGTAGATTGCTTTAGGTAGTATGGACATTTTAACTATGTTTATTCTTCCAATCCATGTGCATGGAATGTCTTTCCATCTCTTTATGTCATCGTCAATTTCTTTCAAGAAAGTCTTGTAGTTTTCATTGTATAGATCCTTCACTTCCTTGGTTAAGTTTATCCCAAGGTATTTTATTCTTTTCGTTGCGATTGTGAATGGGATTGAGTTCTTGAGTTCATTTTCTGTTAGTTCATTGTTAGTGTATAGAAATGCTACTGATTTATGCACATTAATTTTATACCCTGCTACTTTGCTGTAGTTGTTGATTATTTCTAATAGTTTTTCTATGGATTCTTTGGGGTTTTCTATATATAAGATCATGTCGTCTGCAAACAGCGAGAGTTTTACTTCTTCGTTACCTATTTGGATTCCTTTTATTTCTTTTTCCTGCCGAATTGCTCTGGCCAGCACCTCCAGTACTATGTTGAATAGGAGTGGTGAAAGTGGGCACCCTTGTCTTGTTCCTGTCCTCAGAGGGATGGCTTTCAGTTTTTGTCCATTGAGTATGATGTTGGCTGTGGGTCTGTCATATATGGCCTTTATTATGATGAGGTACTTTCCTTCTATACCCATTTTATTGAGGGTTTTTATCATAAATGGGTGTTGGATCTTGTCGAATGCTTTCTCTGCATCTATTGAGATGATCATGTGGTTTTTGTTTTTCATTTTGTTGATGTAGTGTATCACGTTGATTGACTTGCGGATGTTGAACCATCCCTGTGTCCCTGGTATAAATCCCACTTGATCATGGTGTATAATTTTTTTGATGTATTGCTGTATTTGGTTTGCCAAAATTTTCTTGAGGATTTTTGCATCTATGTTCATCAGTGATATCGGCCTATAGTTCTCCTTCTTTGTGCTGTCCTTGTCAGGTTTGGGGATCAGAGTGATGTTGGCTTCATAGAATGTGTTCGGGAGTACTCCATCTTTCTCAATTTTCTGGAACAGTTTGAGGAGAATAGGTATTAAGTCTTCTTTGAATGTTTGGTAGAATTCTCCAGAGAAGCCGTCTGGTCCTGGACTCTTATTTTTGGGGAGGTTTTTGATTACCGTTTCTATTTCCTTACTTGTGATTGGCCTATTCAGATTCTCCATTTCTTCCTGATTCAGTTTGGGGAGATTGTAGGAGTCTAGGAATTGGTCCATTTCTTCCAGGTTGTTCAATTTGTTGGCATATAGTTTTTCATAGTATTCTCTTATGATCTCTTGTATTTCATTGATATCTGTTGTGATTTCTCCTCTCTCATTCCTAATTTTATTTATTTGCGATTTCTCTCTTCTTTTCTTGGTGAGTCTGGCTAAGGGTTTGTCAATTTTGTTAATTTTTTCGAAGAACCAACTCTTTGTTTCATTGATCCTTTCTATTGTCTTTTTTGTTTCAATATCGTTTATTTCTGCTCTTATTTTTATTCTTTCCTTCCTTCTACTGACTCTGGGCTTTGTTTGTTCTTCTTTTTCTAGTTCTGTTAGGTGTCGTTTGAGGTTGCTTATGTGAGCTTTTTCTTGTTTAGTGAGGTGAGTCTGTATTGCGATGAATTTCCCTCTTAGGACTGCTTTTGCTGCATCCCAAATGGTTTGTTATGTCGTGTTCTCATTTTCATTTGTCTCCAGATAATATTTGATTTCTTCTTTAATTTCTTCAATGATCCATTGTTTGTTCAGAAGCATGTTGTTTAGTCTCCACATTTTTGCACCTTTCTCTGCTTTTTTCTTGTAGTTGATTTCTAGTTTAATAGCATTATGATCAGAAAAGATGCTTGATATTATTTCAACTCTCTTGTATTTATTGATGTTTGCTTTGTTTCCCAAAATATGGTCAATCCTTGAGAATGTTCCATGTGCACTTGAGAAGAATGTGTAACCTGCTGTTTTGGATGAAGTGTTCTATATATATCTATTAAGTCCATCTGGTCTAATTTTTCATTTAATTCTATTATTTCCTTGTTGATTTTCTGTCTGGATGTTCTGTCCATTGGTGTTAATGGTGTGTTGAGGTCCCCTACTATTATTGTATTATTGTTGATGTCTTCTTTTAGTTCTATTAAGAGTTGCTTTACAAATTTTGGTGCTCCTGTGTTGGGTGCGTATATATTTATAAGTGTTATGTCTTCTTGGTGGAGAGTCCCTTTTATCATTATATACTGTCCCTCTTTGTCTTTCTTTATCTGTTTTGCTTTGAAATCTACCTTGTCTGATATTAGTATAGCGACACCTGCTTTCTTTTGTTCATTATTAGCTTGGAGTATTGTTCTCCATCCCTTCACTCTGAGTCTGTGTTTGTCTTTGGGGCTGAGGTGTGTTTCCTGGAGGCAGCATATTGTTGGATCTTGTTCTTTGATCCCTCCTGCCACTCTGTGTCTTTTGATTGGGGAGTTCAATCCATTTACATTTAGAGTGATTATTGAGACGTGGGGGCCTACCACTACCATTTTGTGTCTTGTTTTCCGGTTTTCTTCAATTTCCTTTGTTTCTCGTCCCATGGTTTAATCTGTTCTGATGAAGAGCTGCTACTCTCTGTTGTTGTCCTTCTACTTATCTCCTCTGCTCTTGGTTTTGTAGCCCCTTTCCTTTTTTGGATTTTTCAGGAATGAGGGTTTTCCTGAGGATTTCCTGAAGAGGAGGTTTTGTGGCAATGAACTCCCTTAATTTTTGTTTATCTGGGAAAGTTTTTATTTCTCCATCGTATTTGAAGGATATTTTCACTGGGTAGAGAATTCTCGGCTGTAGGTTTTTGTCCTTCAGATTTTTGAATATATCATTCCACTCTCTTCTAGCCTGTAAAGTTTCTGCTGAGAAATCTGCTGATAGCCTGATGTGGGTTCCTTTGTAGATTAGTTTCTTTTGCCTGGCTGTCCTTAGTATTTTCTCATTGTCGTTGACTTTTGCTAGCTTCACTACTATATGCCGTGGAGTTGGTCTTCTTGCATTGATAAAATTTGGAGATCTATTGGCTTCTGTCACCTGAAGATCCATCTCTCTCACCAGATTTGGGAAGTTCTCAGCCATTATTTCTTTGAATAGGCTTTCTGCCCCTTTCTTCTTCTCTTCTCCCTCTGGTATACCTATAATCCTTACGTTGCATCTCCTAATTGTGTCTGATAATTCTCGGAGAGTTTCTTCATTTCTTTTTAGTCTTACTTCTCTCTCCTCCTCTGCCTGCAGCAATTCTATATTGCCATCTTCCAAATTGCTAATTCTTTCCTCCATATTATCGGCCCTACTGTTCGGTGCATCTAGATTTTTCTTAATCTCCTCTATTGTGTTCTTCATTTCCAATATTTCTGTTTGGTTCTTCTTTATCGTATCAAACTCTTTTGTGACATAGCTCCTGAAATTGTTGAGTTGTTGGTCAGAATTCTCTCTTAACTCATTGAGTATTTTAATGATGGCTGTTTTGAAGTCATCATCATTTAGGTTATATATCTCATTTTCTTTGGGATTGTTTTCTGTGTATTTGTTATTTTCTTTCTGTTCTGGAGATTTAATGCATTTTTTCATATTGCTTGATGTTGTTGATTTGTGCCTCTGCATAGAGATAGAGTTTAGTTGCTCCTTTCACTTGTTTCAGCTGCTGCAGTGGGGGAGAAGCTGTTTATACTGCACCAACCTGGAACCCTATCCACAGTTGCTAACTGGGCCTGGGCCCCTCCTCGTAGTCACAGTGGTCCTTTGGATTCCCTCCTCTGCCGTGGGGGCCGTCGCAGGGGGGCTTCAGGCTGCTGGTGCCTACTGTTGCAGCCCACCTAGAGGTGCTCCCTCCTTGGGGTCTGCAATGGTGTTATGGGCTTTTCCAGCGGCCAGGGGTGGGATCACTTATATTTGTCGCTCCATCGCTGTCGGCACCCACAAAATCTCACTTGTCCACTATGGGTCGCAGGAGAGCTATTGGCATCTTCTACAGTCTGTGGTTAGTTCACCTAGCTATGCTACTTTTGTCCCAGGGTCTTCCAGCCTTGTGGCTGCCAGATGGGTGCTTTCTACTAGTGCTGTGCAGAGGCTTTCCCTGAGGCTGCTGTGAGCCTGTAGGGTTTCCCCCTAGGCTACAGAGCTGGGTCGCTGGAACTCCCCCCAGCCCCAGTCCTGTTCCCCAGGAACTCAGGGATCCCTTTGCCCTGTCTTGGGGGATAGCCGGAGATCCTGATTTCAGTGGTAGCTGGTCAGCTGCTGCCCTGCCTGATATTCTCCTCTCCGGGACCCTCCCGGTATTGTGGATGCTGGGCATAGCCCCTCCGCTAATAGCAGACAGAGAGTTTTGTCTGCTGCCTTGGCAGAACTCTGGAGCTTCCCCTCCAGGCCACGGAGCCGGCCTCTGGAGCTTCACCCAGCCCCAGTCCTCTCCAAGATCTCCAGCAATCCCTAGCCCCACGGGGTGGGCAATGGCAGCTGGAGGTCACTTCGCCCTCTGGGATTCTCTCTGGGACTTTCCCGGAGTTGAATGCTGGGCGTGGCCCCTCCGCTAATGGCAGACAGAGAGTTTTATCTGCTGCCCGGGCGGAACTCTGGAGCTTCCCCTCCGGGGCGCGGAGTCGGCCTCTGGAGCTTCACCCAGCCCCAGTCCTCTCCGAGATCTCCGGCAATCCCTAGCCCCACCGTGCAGGCAGTGGCAGCCGGGGGACCTCCGTACCCTCAGTGACTCTCTCTGGGACCCTCCGGGCGCCACGAACACCAGGCGGGATCTCCCCGCCAATGGCGGGGAGAGACTCTCCCCGTGGGCCCAGGTGTGCAACTCCAAAATTTCCCTCTGTGTTTAGGAGCAATTGCGGGGGGTTTAGGTAGGGTTCTGGTCACCTGTTTCCACCGTCGCTCCTCTGTTGTGTGCTCGCTCCTGCCCTAGATGTGTGTTGATCTTCTGGGGGCGTCTGTTGGAAGAAAGCCACCTGAGGGTACTAGGCTGTTCGGTCGGGGTCGGAGAGTTTTCACCTATTTCCACATCCTCCCGGAGGAAAGTCCGTCCGCCTTCCGATGCATAGTCACGTGGGTCTCTCAGATGTCCTGAGATACTGTCTGGATATCCTTTGTTAAGCGATAAGTGTCCAAATAATTGTAGACTCGAAGGGGGAGAGACAAAGAGGACTACTCATGGTGCCATCTTGGATCGAGAGCCAATATACAGAAATTTCTTGCATGTGTATATAGTAATAATGAATAATTTGAAAGAGAAAATTGAGAATAATTCCATTTACAATTGCATTAAAAAGAATAAAATACCTAAGAATAATTTTAACCAAGGATGTGAAAGAGCTGTACCCCGAAACCTGTAAGACACTGATGAAAGAACTTGAAGACAACACAAATAAATGGAAAGATATACAGTGCTCATGGATTGGAAGAAGTAAAATTGTTAAAATGTCCATACTATCCAAAGAAATCTACAGGTTCAATGCAATCCTTATCAAAATACCAATGACATTTGCTATAGAACTACATCAATTAACTCTAAAATTTGTATGGAATCCCAAAGACTCTGAATAGCCAGAGCAATCTTGAGAAAGAACAAAGCCAGAGTTATCACACTCCCTGATTTCAAACTATACTACAAAGCTATAGTAATCAAAATAGTATGTTACTGGCACAAAAACAGACTCATAGATCAATGGAACAGAATTGAGAGCCCAGAAATAAACCCATGGTTATATGGTCAACTAATCTATGACAAAGGAGGCAGAGTCACTTCAATAGATGGGGAGCCGGCCTGGTGGCACAGCAGTTAAGTGTCCACGTTCCACTTTGGCCGCCCAGGGTTTGCCAGTTCGGATTCCGGGTGTGGGCATGGCACTGCTTGGCACGCCATGCTGTGTTAGGCGTCCCAAATATAAAGTAGAGGAAGATGGGTAAAAATGGTGTTAGGAAAACTGAGCAGCTATATGCAAAAGAAGGAAACTGGACCACTTTCCTACACCGTATACAAAAATCAACTCAAATGGATTAAAGACTTAATGTAAGACCTGAAACCATAAAACTCCTGGGAGAAAACATAAGCGGTAAGCTTTTTTTTTTTTTGAGGAAGATTAGCCCTGAGCTAACTGCTGCTAATCCTCCTCTTTTTGCTGAGGAAGACTGGCCCTGAGCTAACATCCCTGCCCATCTTCCTCTACTTTATATGTGGGATGCCTACCACAGCATGGCTCACCAAGCGGTGCCATGTCCGCACCCGGGATCTGAACCGCAAACCCCAGGCTGCCAAAGCAGAACGTGTGAACTTATCCTCTGTGCCACTGGGCCAGCCCCTAGCAGTAAGCTTTTTGACAGCAGCCTTAGCAATATTTTGGATCTGTCCTCTCAGGCAATGGCAACAAAAGCAAAAACAAACAAATGGAACTACATCAAACTAGAACACTTTTGCATGGGGAAGGAAACCATCAGCAACATGAAAAGGCAACCTGCTGAATAGGAGAAGATATTTGCAAATGATATATCTGATAAGGAGTTAATATCCAAAATGTATAAAGAACTCCTACAATGCAATATCAAAAAAACGAACAAGTTTATTAGAAAAGGAGCAGAAAACCTGAATAGACTCTTTTCCAAAGAAGATATACAAATGGTCAACAGACACATAAAAAGATGCTCAACATCACTAACAATTAGGGAAATGCAAATCAAAACAATGAAATGCCACCTCACATCTGTCAGAATGGCTATTATCCAGAAAGCAACAAATAAATGTTGGCAATGATGTGGAGAAAATGGAACTCTTGTACGCTGGTGACAGAAATGAAATTGGTGTAGGCACTGTGGAAAATGGTAAGGAGTTCCCTCAGAAAATTAAAAATAGAACTACCATATGATCCAGCAATTCCTTTTCTGGGTATTTATCTGAAGAAAATGAAAACACTAATTCAAAAATATATAGGCACCGTCATGTTCATTGCAGCATTATTTATAACAGGCAAGATGTGGAAGTAACCTGAGTCCATCGATAGATAAATGGATAAAGAAGATGTGGCACATATAAATGCAATGGAATGTCACTTAGACATAAAAAAAGAATGAAATCTTGTTGTTTGCGACAACATAGATGGACCTGGAGGGTATTATGCTAAGGGAAATAAATTGGACAGAGAAAGCCAAATACCATACGATTATCTTATATGTGGAATCTAAAAAAACAAAACAAATGAACAAATGAAACAGAAACAAATCCATGGACACGAAGAACAAACTGGTGGTTGCCAGAAGGGAGGGAGTGGGGCGATGGCCAAAATAGGTGGAGGAGATTAAGACGTGCAAACTCCCAGCCGTAAAATAAATAAGTCAAGGGGATGTAGTGTGCCACACAGGGAATATAGTCAATAATATTGCAATAACTTTGTATGACAACAGGTGGTTCCTGGACTTGTCATGGTGATCATTTTATAAAGTATATAAATGTCAAATCTCTATGTTGTACACTTAAAACTAATACGATCTTGTTTGTAAACTATATATCAATAAAAAATAGAAAAATAAAAATAAATTGTCTCATATGTTTCCATCTCTATATATCTATTTATCACATTATTTAATAAAAAGCAATTGTTAACTACTTAAAATACATAAAATGTACATTTAGCATAATATATGATAAACTAACACTAATTTATGCTGTCATATTTTTAAGAACAAAACCATCTTCTCCAAAAGATAAAGAGATTCATTTAAGTCATTTCAATTTTTTCTCTTGTGGAAAAATTACTTAAGGACACTTTTAAGGAGATATCCAGCAAGATGGCATCTAGTTGACCACCATAGGAGAAGGTTTCCGGCACTGAGCAAAGAACCTCTTCCTTGGAGCCAGTCCAGAGGTCTTGTAACAGAACGGCTTGTCCAGGACTAACGGGAGCTGGAATGAGAATGTTTGTGTTTTTACTTATTGAGAATTTCTAGTGAATTTTGAATTGGTGGAGATTCCAATTGTTCCAATTTTAAAACAAAATACCATGCCAAACTAAATGAGTTAAGTAAAGGCTAAATAAGCTGATGTAACTTACCTAGGTGAAATGGTAAACAATATTCTGGGAGCAGAGGGACTCAGTCTAACTAGAAGAAAATCTGGAGTTCTAGAGACTTAGAATCCTCTAAAAAGTAGGATGAATCAAGCAATCTGTTTTCTTGAAAAGTAGGCAAAAGAAACAATATAATTTGCTGGCTGGGCAAGGGACTAAGTGACTGAGATGGGAAGCTCTGTCTAGTGCAAATGAGTAGGCTGCTGTTCGCCCACAAAAAAAAAAAAGGAAAAATTTTAAAGGTAAAGTACCTAAATTAGATGTATAAGTAACTATGAAGCACATCATCTAGAGCAAGAGCTGAGGGAACAGACCTGGAACCCACACAGATACGCACTCACGCATCTGGAGAACATTCCAGTTTGGTTGTGGTTAGAGACCATGTAAAGATGTGGAGTGAATCCAAGTTTCCATGACTAATGAGGTGTAGAAATCTCAGGCTTACAAATTAATGAAAACACTCGGCCTGTGCCAATAAAGAAATGACAAACTGTATGAAGAAACAGCTTATCATATAGAAGAGACAAGAAACACAATACACATGATTATTATCACCCCTAGAATTTGAGATAATAGAACATTCTGAAAGAGAATAAAATATTCCAACTTTAAATGTTTAAAGAAATAAGGAACAGAGCTTCAGTAAAATAAGATATAACAAATTTAAAAGAGATTTGGAAAGAAACAAATACAACATATAACAATGAAAATATAATGGTCAAAATAAAATATCAATTGGCTTATACACAAGATTTAAGCAATGTTTAAGAGAATTTTAACTGTAATATAGATGTAAGGATATTATGCAGAGTGCAACGCGGTATGATAGTGAAAACATTAAATAGATTTTGGAAGATAATAGCAACTAATTTATACTGTTTTAAGCAGGGGAAAACTAAAGAATTAAAGAAAATAACAATGTGAGAGACATTCAGAGTTGAAGAATTCTAAAGTCCTTATATTTTTTGGGAAAGTTTATAGAGATATTGATTAGCAATATATTCTAAATTGAGCATGCATTTAAGAATTTAAGTGTTATGACTTAATAGAAATGTATGATTTTCATTCAGAAAAATATGATCAATTCAAAAGAAGGCAAGAAAAGAGAAATAAAGAAACAAAAAGTTTCACTGGAAAACACTAATATAGTAGCAATAAATTAAAATACATTCGTAATCACATTAAATAAAAATGTTGGGGCCTGCCTGGTGGTGTAGTGGTTAAATTCCCATGCTCCACTTCAGCAGCCCAGCGTTTGCTGGTTCAGATCCTGGGTGTGGACCTATATACTGCTCATCAAGCCATGCTGTGGCAGCATCCCACATACAAAATAGAGGAAGACTGGCACAGATGTTAGCTCAGGGACAATCTTTCTCACACACACACAAAACAAAATAAAAAATAAATAAAAAATAAAAATTTCCCATGATATCAATACATTTTTTGCAATCTTGAGAAGAAATTTTTATAGACCATGTATTCATTTATTTAATGACTTCCTATTTCTAAATGACAAGGATCATGATATAGAATTTTGATGTTTTAAACAATGATTTTGTTATACTAAATCAGTGTAAAATTCATTGGTTAGACACAGAAAATATGTCTCTTGAAATTATTTAAGGTATTAACTTTCTTGAAAATAGATGAAAGATTCTGTGTTTGTCTAGTCATTGCCAGAGATTCCCACATGAGAGAAGGAAGGGATGTAATCGTATGAAATATGAATTAGTGTCTTCTTGTATCAAAATGGAGGAGTGGTTCTTTTACACAATTAGCTTCAGGCAATAAAGATATGTTTTTGTGCTTTAAAACTGAAATAAAAGTGCACTGTGAGGTCCAGGAATGGTAAAGGATCTTAAAAAGCAGCAATTTTCTGAAGCACAGTTTTAAGCCATGTGTCATTGTGTTAACAGGTAGGAAATTACAGGAGCTAATAGACCATGCTGGCATCAGGACTGCCCATGGCAGTCAGATACGGAGCCATCAGCTTCAAACACCTGAGCTGACCTGTAAATAAGAACTCATGCTGACTTGTAGCCAGAGGCAGTGTTCCATGTAGCACGATACTCTACAGGCAGCAGCAACAAACGTAGTTTCAAAACCAATCATCATTTTGGGAGACCACCCACAACACTTTCACCATCTTCAAACTTTATTTGCAAAGGAAGTAATACTACAAAACAAAACAAAACAAAACTACCTGTGTCATGGTCATGTAAATAGTATAACCATAAAGTATCTCAACTGAAAAAGCAGAAAAGTGTTATCCAGTTAATGTAGACTACAAAATTTCTGAGGATCTGACAGTTTTAATTATTCAAAGATTGGGGTTATAGACTAAAGTTAGCTTGTTTCTCTTTGGTAGTAATAAATTATGAGGTTTGCTAACATAAAACCAGGCCTACAACAAACATAATAGGAATAAATCTTAAATTACAAACATAATAGGAATAAATCTCAAATTACCCATGGAGTATAAAGGCCAGGACAAATATAGGTACGTCTAGGAGTGATAGGTACATCATGGAGCCTAGGAGGCTGCCCCTTTTCCAAAGCAGAGACAGGATGGAAATTGGATTTTGTATCCTTCAGCATACTGAAATGAAACAGAAACTCAAGTCTATACTTGAGGTCAGTCATCAACAAACATTAAAAATAGAAGCAAGCAAGGGAAATCAATATCCAATAAATTAGAACCCAGAAATCAAAGTGAAGAGTAGTGGGAAAAGGCTAGTGTATGTATTTATAATATACGTGTTTATAGGTGTTATTTTGATAAATGCTGGCACTGAGTTGCCAAGCCTGTGGCACCTATTTCTATTCTCACAGTACATTCTTAATATTCTTTTGTGTAAAGAAAGTTAAGATAGATGTGACAACATCCTGGCTAGATAGTCAAACTTGTCTACTTTATGATATAGTTTAAACTTCATATCACTTTACTGCATGACACCAAAACAGGAAATAGGTTTAAGATTACCTAAAATGTAATAGTAAAGCAAAACAAAAAAAAAATGGTGTATATTAGTTGTTTAGCTATAAAATTAAGCAGCGTAAGTATACCATGCACCTTTGGTAGTGGTACAATTTTAAAAAGTGTGCTCCTTGCTGCTTAGTGAGCTGACTCAGTAACATATTCACTTTGAAGTCAGGCTGAAAATCTAATCAAAAGATAGAGATTGTCAGCTTAGATTCCAAAACCAAAAAAACAAACATACACACAAAAACAAGATCTGACTATATCCTGTCTTACAGGAAATTCACTTTAGATACAAAAATACAAATAAATTGAAAGTAAAAGGATGAGAAAGATGTATTATGAAAACAGAAATTAAGAGAGTTCCAGTGGCTATACTAATAACAAAACAGAAGTATTTTATGATAAAAGGATCAACCTATCAGGAAGACATCACAATCCTAAAGACATATACACCTAAAAGCAGAGCTCCAAAATATATGAAGCAAATGGAAAAAATTGAGGAAGAAATAGACAACTCAACAATAATAGAAGGAGATTTCAATACCTCACTTTCAATAATGATTAGAACAATTAGACAAAATATCATCAAAGATATGGAAGACTTTAAAAGTAGTATAAACCAACTAGAACTAATGGACACCAATAAAACACTCCACCAGCATATTACACATTTTTCTCAGGCACATATGTAGCATTCTCTGGGATAGACCAAGTGCTCAGCCATAAAACAAGATTCTGTAAATTTAAGTTGATTGAAATCACATAAAATATGTTTCATCATCACACTGGATTGAAATTGGAAATCAATAACAGAAAAATATCTGGGAAATGAAAAAATGTGTGGAAAGTTTTAAACAACACATTGCTAGAAAACCAATAAATACAGAAGAAATCAAAAGAAAAATTATGAAATACTATGAGATGAATAAATGAAAACAAAACACGCCAAGACTATGGGGTGCAGCTAAATCTGTGGTTATATGGCAAGCAACAGCTGTAAATGCCTATATTAATAAAGAAAATAATATCTCAAAGCAATCTTAACCTCCTACCTTAAGAAAAATAGAAAAAGAGGAGAAATTAATGAAGTAAAGAATGGAAAAACAATAGAGAAAATAAGCAAAATGAAAGCTGGTTATTTAGAAAGATCAGCATTATTGGCAGACTTTAGTTAGACTAATCAAAAAAAGAAACAGAACATTCAAATTACTAATATTAGAAAGAAGGAGCAAATACTATCAAACTTACGGAAATAAAAAGTATTCTAAGGGGATGTTATGGATAACTGTATACCATAAAAGTACATAACTAGGTGAAATAGGAAAATTCCTAGGGCCAACCCTGAAGGTGTAGTGGTTAACGTTCGGCGCTTACCACTTTGGCTGCCTGGGTTCACTTCCTGGTTGGATAACCTCACTGCTCATCTGTCAGTTGCCATATTGTGGCAGCGGTTCACATAGAAGAACTAGAAGGACTTACAACTAGGCTATACAGCCATGCACTGGGGCTTTGGGATGGAGAAAAAACAAAGAGGAAGATTGGTAAAAGATGTTAGCTCAGGGTGAATCTTTCCTTGCAAAAAAGAAAAGAAAAGGAAAAATTCCTAGACTTACTACCAAAACTAACTCAAGAAGAAATTAAAAAACTGAATAGAACTAAAGCGATTTAATTAGTCATTTTAAAAACCACGTACAAAGAAAAGTCCAGGCTCAGACGGCTTTGCTGGTGAATTCTAACCAACATTTAAAGAAGAACTAATAGCAATTCTTCACAAACTCTTCCAAACATACAAGAATTTGGAACACTTTCAAATACACTCTGTGAGGCTAGTCTTAACTCTGATACCAAATCCAGACTAAGATATCACAATCAAAGACCAATATCTCCTATGAATAGAGATGCAAAAATCCTCAACCAAATACTAGCAAATAAAATTCAGTAACATGTATAAAATATTATACAGTCACATGTCACTTAATGACAGGGATGTGTTCTGAGAAATATGTCATTAGATGATTTCATCATTGTGCAAACATCACAAAGTATATTTACTTACACAAACCTACATGTATAGCCTGCCACACACCTAGGCTATACAGTACTAATTTTATGGGACCACTGTTGTGTATGCAATCTGTTATTGACCCAACCATCATTACGCAGTGCATGACTGTATATCACAGCCAAGTGGGATTTATACCAAGAATGCAAGTTTGGCTTAACGTCTGAAAATCAATTAATGTAATACATCATATCAATAGAATAAGGGACAAAAAGAGTACAATTACCTCAATATACACAGAAATGGAATTTGGCAAAATCCAACACTGTTACATAATAAAAAGCCTGAACAAATTAGGACTGGAAGGAAAATTTCTCAACTGATAAAGGACATCTACGAAAAACCCAGAGCTGACATTGTATTTGATGGTGAACGACTGAATACTTTCCCCTTAAGATCAGAAAATGTTGTCCACTCGCCACTTCTGTTCAGTTATGTACTGGAATTTCTAGCCAGGACATTAAGACAAGAAAAAAAATAAAAGACATTTAGCTTAGACAGAAGGTAAAACTATGCCTATTTGAAGAAGATATGATCTTATATGTAGAAAACCTTAAGGAATTCACTAACTAATGCTAGATGTAATAAGTTCATCAAAGTTGCAGGAGTACTAGGTAAATATATAAAAGTCAATTGTATCTTTATAGACTATCACAAAGCATCATGAGAGTGAATTAAGGAGATGATCTTATTTTTTAGCATCAAAAAAGAATAAAATACTTAGGAGTAAATTTAACAAAGGAACTTAAAAATTTTTATTCTGGAAACAATGATGTATTGTTTAAAGAAATTAAAGAAGACGAAAATAAATGGAAAGACTTCCTCTGTTTATGGATTAGAGAATTAATATTAGTTTTAGGAATAAATTTAACAAATAAATTTAAACATTTTTACTCTGAAAACAATGATATAGTGTTCAAAAAATTAAAGAAGGCCAAAATAAATGGAAAGACATCTCATATTTATAGATTGGATGATTAATGTTATTAAGATGGCAACACTTTCCAGTTTGATCTACAGATGTATGTAGGACATACCAGGTGAGAAAATCCCAATAAGCAGAGAAGAAAATTATGAATGTCTTCAGAGCAGAGTGAGTAGACTACTTTGGCAAAAATAATCATTTGAATGGAAGAACTATAGGAGACAAAGAGGGGCCTAAGTTTTGAAGAATGCCAATCTTCAATTAAATGCCAATCTTAGCAAGTTAGAATTTAATTCTGTGGGCCATGAGGGTCTTTACAGATTTTTGAGCAAGCACGTGAAATTTTCTAGTGCTTTAGGAATTTAAGTCTGGAGAACATGTGCAAATTGGATTAGAAAACAAAGAATTGAAAGTAATTAAGTCTAAAATGTAACCTGAAAGCCATAGTCACAGTGAACTTTGACTGCTCTGTTTTAGCTGCTCTCCTATATGGTAGCCACCAGCCACATATGGATATATAAATTTAAATTAATTAAATTAAATAATATTAAAATTTTACTTCCTCAGTTCACTAACCACATTTCAAGTGCTCACTAGCCAGCTGTGTCTAGTGGCTACCATATTAGACAGCACATATAAAGGATATTTTTATCTCAAAGAACATTCTATCAACCAGAACCATTAAGAGGTATATCTCCTGATCCTGTGGACCCAAGTTTTATACTTGGAGTGTATTATGTAAAGACAGGATGGATGGTACCCAGAAACAGAGGACTATGAATCCATAATTAGCTAAATGCATTCTTTCACAACTGATCCAATGACAAATAAAAGCTGCTAACTGGATTTCTGGCATAAGATGATGAGAACTTGAACTAGAGTCATAAGGAAAAAATGAAAAGTAGTATGTAATTGCAAGAGATATTTGAATGGAAAATAATAGAAACTAGTCTGTTATCAATCAACTAGCCAGACTGATAGAAGAACTATCTATTTGCTCTTTAAGTCGGAAGTATCATTGTGAGCAGCATTTAGCCATAATTAAGTCTTAAAAATAATAAATGTGGACTGGTGCCTGCTGGCATTGGTGTAGTGACAGGGCCAACTTCTCTGACATACTCATGCTCTCCCCCTCATGTGTGCTACCTCAGGGTCTTAATTTGACTGTGCTAATACCAGGAGAGAGCTATGCTTAAAGCTTGCTGTCCCTTTTATTAGAAAATCAAGACCTGCACAGAACCCCCTGCCCAAGCAGTTTTCTGACTATACTGGCTAGTATCATGCCACCTGACCAGCCCTAATTTCAAGGGAGCCTTGGAACATGAGTGTTTAGTTTTCATAGTTTCTGTGGTGGGATGGCTACAGAGGAGAAAGAGGTTGCAAATGACTGCTGGTCAGGGGAACTTCAGTGACAACTACATCAATTATTCTACATATCAGAATTAGTATAATAATTGGTGAAGAAATTATTCAAGACATTGAGTTCTGTTGTACATTTCCAGCCAAGAATTGATAAGGTGTACAAGTTAAACCAATTATTCTGGCTTTTGGGTATTCCTTCACTATATTGAGATGGTGTTATCTGACAGATATATGTGTATTTCATATTTTTATTATATAAATAACAGTATATGTCAGCTATCTTAGTTCTTTTTCTCCTCAGGAAAGTCAAATGAACACATATTAATGTCAACAGACAGTAAGACTGAATTGAATGCCAAAAAAGTACTAATTGATTTTTATATAAAAGTAGATTAATACTATTGAGCTCTACTTTGTTTGATGTATTATTCACATCTAGAAGATATTTATGCTTCTATATCGGCAAAAAGTGAATGGGAAAACCACTGAAAATAACTGCTTGACACAAGCACATAATGTGTGATATGATGAATCTACTGACAACGCATCACAACATTTTCTTAATAGTTGAGCAGGATGCAATTAAGTATTTGTAAAATTATATTGAAAACTGATTAGTCCAAAGTAAATGTAAAAGGATAGTTAGAAAACTAAATATAATCTCACTTTAATGACACTAACTACTGTATTAGACCCTGGAGATAAACCAATAAAGCTCTTACCCTGGGGAACACAATGCTACTCTTAGGTGTTTGTGTTTATCTTCTGGGAGCACGATACAACAGGTGTCTAGTTTGACGATCTGGTTCCCAGCGTATCTCTAGACTTCAGGAATTCTGACTCACTCTGGAGATTTGGAACAGAATTAAGTCAAAGGAAGCAGCCACTTCTAAAAATTCTGAAGAATCCCTAAGAGAGGGGTCAAATATAAACAGCTCAGAGTCATTAGTTTTCCATTACTCTATACTGGAATTGGGTGAAATATATTCACCCCAGAGGGCATACTGCTTCCTTTACTGGACTTGAGTTAGTGGGACCCAAGCTTCTCAAGTAAACTCATAATATTTTTGAATACATATTAACTGCAAAATTTGTGATAATGGTAGAGAGGGTGAATATAGAAATAAATGAGATATATTCCTTCTTACTCAAGAATATCCTTTCTAAAAGGGAAAATAAATGCCCAGGATAATTATCCAAATATGGAGAGGTTATTAGTAACTCATTTAAGACTCAAATAATGTGCTATGGAAGTATGCACAGCATTAAGTTTTTAGATTGGCTTTAAAGATCTTAAATTACTTCCCAAGTAGGTATATGCACACACACACAGACTCATCTTAACTTTCAGAAAAATCATATTTGGTTTTTTATTATGAAATATTTGAAGTAATAGGAGAGAGAATGTAATGAATGTCTATATACCTATATGTGTATGTGTGATGTAAAATAATTGCTGATTCTTATCGTATGAATATGTTTGTCAAATGGTATCAAATTACTCTGCAAAGTTGTACAGGTTTAAACTCCCACTAGCAGAATAGGAGAAATTCTATTTCCCCATATCTTCCCTTAACGAATCTTAGTACTGTCAAAGTTTTAAAATGTATTTGCTATATCGGCAATTCTGTCTCATTGTGAATTTTTCTGATAAAAAGTGAAAAAAGAATATTTTGTATGTTTATTTTCCATTTATATTTCCTCTTTTTTAGTAAATTACCCCTTCATATTCTTGTCTGTTTTTCAATTAAGATGCTAATTTTTTTAAACATTGAGTTTTAGGAGTTCTTTCTATATCCTGCACATTAATCCTTTGTCATTTGTATGCATTGCAAATATTTTCTCCCAGTCTTGATTTGTCACTATTTGTCATAGGAGCTTTTGTAGTCTAGACATTTCAGGCTTTAAAATAGTTGACATTATCAGGTTTTCTTTTAGGGTTTTCCTTTATAATTTTGAGTTTTTTTGAGAAATCATTCATAGTCTTGAGTGCAACCATATATTCTGCAATATTTTTCCTAAGTGTTAAAGTATTTTTCTTTCTTTACGTGTTACTCTTGAATATATCTGCAACTTACATTTTTATGCAGATCTAATCATATATTTTCAATAATGATAAACAGCACTATTAATTGAAGAATTGTTCTCCTGTTTTTAAGGCCTCCTCTGTTGTATGTGAAGTTTCCATATGCCATGGGTTTGTTTCTGGGCATTCTGCTCCATTGCATTATCTATCTGTCCATCCTGGTGACAATTCCACAAAGTTCATCACCATTGCTTTGTAGCAGGTCTGGATATCTGGGAGGGCTAGTGGAGCCACTATTTTCTTCAGAAGTGTCTTCACAAGTTTTGGTCCTAGGCATTTCCATATTAATTTTGAAGTCGGCTTTAAAAGTTTGCTAAAAGAAATCCTGTTGGGATTCTGATTGGAATTGCATTGAGTTGATAGACAAATTTAGGGAAATGATATTTTATGATATTGAGTCTTTCCACATATAAATACAGTATTTCTACATATAAATACATATTAAAGAAGATGAAAATAATAATTTATTTAAGGCCCTTCTGTGGTTTTTCAGTAGTACTGCATTTTTTTTCTATAAATGTGTTCCATATCTTTTTTAGATGAATTTCCAGAAATATTAAGCTGCTATGGCTATAATAAAATGGATCCTTTTAAAACTATGTTTTCTGTATTTATTGCTGATGTATATGGTACAATTGATGTTTAAATTGGTCATAACGCTAGTAACTCTTCTAAATTCTTTAAATTCTTTAACTATTCCTATTGATTTTTTTCTAGATTATCTTGAATTTGTTAGGCAAACTTGCATCCTATATGAGTATTTGAAGTTTGATTTTTCCTTCTTAAGACTATACATTATATTTCTTTTTCTTTTTATTATTTTGCGTTATTATATTGACTGGGGTCATCCACATGATTTTGACTAGAAGTAGTGATATGGAGTGTCCTCTCTTGGTCCTAAATTTAAATGAGATGCTTTTATCATTTCAAAATTGAGTCTGATATTTGCTATCAAACTCATTTGATCTTCACATCAATACTGTGAGATAGATAAGGTATATATGATGTCCATTTTGCAGTTGGGAAAACTGAGGCTTAGGAATATTAAATGATGTGTATAGGATCACTCACAATGGCAAAGACGGGACTGGAACCCAGGCCTTATAGCAATAGGCCTATACTCTTTCCAGAATGTCACACTCCTTCCCTAGGAAGCCTAAGGATAGCAGACAACCTTGGCAACATGTAGCCCACACACTGAGTGTGGCAAGGCGTGCACAACCAGGTGTGAGCTGTCCTCAGCTGCTCAAGACGCATGTTTCATTGAGTCACTGGCTTCAAGATAAACTGTTTCCCTCAGGTTGGGAGAGAAAGCATGGCAAGTTTTTGTTCTGTCCAATGTAATACCACCTTGTACTGGAGAAGGATTCTGTTTTTGTTTTTGTTTTAAATAGATTGAAAAGTCTTGCACCTTTTGTCTCATGCTCAGTGCTTCAGCAGAATTTTTAATAAAGAAATCAATTTTGTTTACTGGAGCCAACCCACACACAACCCTACCTTCTGGTAGCTCTAATTAGAACTTTTAAAAAGCTTTAAAGGGAGAGAGAGTACATTCATTAATCCTTTTTGCAAATGTTATTATATTATCTGTGTCATTTATTTATTAATTAAAGAATGCGGATACTGCTTTTTTCCTTTGTCATATGCTTTTGAAATTCAGGTGTTGAACACCGCATGTATCGTTATATATACACATATAGCTGCAGCCGCCTGATCGCTATTCATCCCAGCTCTCCGTCTGCTGCCTGTCTCTCTCTCTGGAGTGGTTGTGAGCTGTCATACATGCTGATAGCATAGAAATCACTTCGTCTGCCCTCTCCTACTTTCTCATTCCACAGCACTGTCCGCAATGTGACACATACTCAGTACTCTACAACCTTACATTTTCAAGGTTTGTATTTCTTTTTCTAGACCAAAAAAACGCCCAAAACCAAAACAATGTTAAACAGGTTAACAATGCAGAGACATGTTGCTTAGATTGCTCTCAGAACATACAAAACAATACAAACTTTACATTGAAGAAGACTGTTAGAATACTATTTCTGAACAAATGAAAAATAAACTATGTAAATGAATATAGACAGGTCATATGAGGCACTTGGGCTTCTGGAATATTGTTATGAATATAAAATTCAGCATATAAAACAATTAGTCAAGTTAATATTTTCAGTGAAAATAACATTTATATTTCTGTTATCAAAAATCAAGTTTATTATATGAGGGTTGGAGTAGATAAAGACAAACCATGACCCGATGAACATTAACTATGAATTGATAAGCATAAATTCAGTAACTAGCAAAGTGAACTGTAATGAACGGCATGAACAAGTATAGGTGCCTGAATACCTTTCACTCCCCGTCCTGTGAACTGATGTGGCTTCGGGCCCCGGGGCCTCTCTGGCGTTAGTTCTGGCATCTGGGTGGGCTTCAGAGGAGCTTCACAGGAAATTCAAGTTGATGAATATGAAACTTTATTGTTTTAAATTAACAAAATGGTATGAAACAAATAAAATAACATTAATTGCAAAAAATTGCTTTAGAAAAACTTTGAATGTCAGGCGTTTTCTTGAGCTAACACAATCGTGACCAAATACCAAACAAAAGCTACTCCTCTCACGTCAACTCTGCGTGTTTTCAGCAGGAGCATCAAAGACAGCTTGCGAAGGCTTAGCCATCCCCCGTGACGGTCAGTACTCCTAAATCATCCCAAATACATGTACAATTAAGGGAAAAGTTGTGTTTGTGAAACACGCTCACCTTCTCTCCTCTCTCTGAGCCTTTCCTCCTGATTAATTGGCACAATTAAGCCTCTTCTTCCTAGGGATTCCAGAGCTGGGCAGCAGGACAGTGCGATGGAGCCTGCGGCCCAGAAGGAAGGGCCCTGTCACCTGCCCTGTCTCCTGTTCTTCCACTCGGGGTTCTGGGACTTGAGTGAGTTTCTTGATTTGTCCGTTCTTCACTTTCCTGGTCTTAGAAGAGGATGAAAATAATACCTGCCTGCTACAGCTGCTGGGAGGAATTACAAATTTAAATTGTAAGCAGTGATTAGCGTACGGTAAATGCTATGTGTTATTCTTTCCATTACTGAAACTAGTAAAGCCAGATATATCGTTCTTCTTGCTTTACTACTTCTAAAAGAAACTGCCCAAGAACTCTTATTTATACAATCCCCTATCAAGCAGGTAGGACATTGCTAAATTGATCTCATTTAGTACCCTAAGAATAAATCTGACAAGAGCGGGAGAGACAGACATAGTGCCAAAATCAAATTTTAAATGTCCTGTTTGCCAATCTGCATTAGAAGCAAGGATCATAATTTTAGAAATTATCATATAAGTAATCTTTATCTGACACAAAAATTACATTGTCTCCCCCCCTCCATTCCTAAAATCCTTTAGCTTCTAGGTGCTTTCATTGTATGACAAAAGGTTTTGTTTTATAAAAGTTAAATTAAAAAAATGTTTTTTCTGTTCCCCTCTGGATTTAATACTAAAACATTATTTACCAAAATAATAAGTATAACTTTTCCCGTGCTCTCAGAATTTTAGTTTCAGGCTAACAGAAATAGGTGATAGGTACCTATATTCAAAAGAATGGTGCTTGTATTAGGGTTCTCCAGAGATTTGTTATAAGAAATGGCTCACACGATTATGGAGGCTGACAAGTCCCAAGATCTGCCAGGTATAGTTGGCAAGTTGGAGACCAGGAGAGCTGATGGTGTAGTTCTAGTCCAAAAGTCAGCAGGCTGGAGACCCAGGAAGAGCCAAAGTTTCAGTTCAAGGTGGAAAAAAGCTGATGTCCCAGCCAGAAGGCAGTCAGGTAGGAGAATTCTTTTACTTGAGGAGGGTCAGCCTTTTTGTTCTAGTAAGGTCTTTAATTAATTGGATGAGGCCTAACCACTTTGGTGGGGGGCAAACTGCTTTGCTCAGTCTACTGATTTAAATATTGATCTCATCCCAAAACACCCCCAGAGACACACGTAGAATAATGTTTGACCAAATATCTGGAGATACTGAGGGAGTAGTCCGGGTGTGAAGGAAGGAAGCTCTGGGATCTCCCTCCTCAAAGGATGTCCAATGAACCATGGTGCCCAGTGCTGCCATGGAGCCTAAAGAGTCACATGTGAACATGGAGACTCTTGACTATGTTCTGCCTGTTGAAACCAGAAAGCAGGAGGTTGGCACTGCTATCTGCCTCAGCAGGTGGAGGATAAAGAGGATCTAGTCTGTGGAGATCCTCCATCGTCTGAAGTGGCAATGGTATGTGAATTCTCCTTGGGTAACTTGGACAGTTGAGAAGGTAGCCAGGACAGAGTCTTTTTGGTAAGATCTTTCTAAGAAGGCTTTTTTCCAGGATGAGAGAAAATCAGCAGCACCTGAGCGTAAGAAGTCACATTAGGTCAGTTGGGATATTAGAAAGGAAAATGGCTAATCTGATAAAAGGAGATAACCTACAATACAATGGCCTACAGTTTTTCTGACATAAACATCCCAAGGCGAGTGATGCAGGTTGGAGAGGCGTCTCTGCTCCACATAGTCATTTAGGGACACAGGCTTTTTCCATCTGTTACTCCATCATCTCCTAGGACACTGTCCTTATCTGAATGATTAAAGCTGGTTTGTGACACCTCTGAGTTCCAGCTGGAACTGGCTGAGTTCTACCTGCAAATGGTCCTCTCATCATCAGTGAGTCCTTAGTTAGATGATCACTGCAAACTACAACAGTGCTGGGAATTGTCTTCTCTAGCTTGGTTGACACTTGTTCAGCTCATCTCTATTGCTATGGAAAAAGTGGGAAACTAGCAGTCTCCTCTGCAATTTGTAGATGTGCTGCTTGCACCAGAAAGCTTGGGCAGACTTTTAAGAATCCATAAGACACTGCATGAGAGTACTGACATTTGGAGGCTTACCATATGGGGAGCATGCGTACCCTTGCCATATTAGACAAGAGGGCACTCTAGCAGCAGCATCCATGCCATATGACCTTAAATATAATGTATGAACTGTCTCCTCTAATCTACTGTCCTCCTGCTTTGTCCCCAGATTCCCTACAGATGAGGAGCTCTGTATAGAGAGAGGAAGACTAAAAGAGCAGGCGCAGCTCCTCTCCCACTGCACATCGCTCAGTCAAGGATCAAGCCTAAGCAGGCAGTTAGGGAGAATCCTTGAATCACATGTCAGATAGAGGTTTTGCATTAGCCTTCTCAGGATTTTCTACTTTGTGAATGTGACCAGAAAGCTATGACTTATGCCCTGGTGGGAGAAGCGGCTGGAGGTGGAGGTAAAACAGAAGCAGTTTCAAGGCGAGGATGGTAAATAAAGCTCTTTTCCATTTGTCCCTCATTTAACTTAGTACATCAATATACATGTTAAAATATTCCAAGTGTCTTCAACATTTTCTCCATTGTACTGACAGCAGGTGTGTTGGGGGTAGGGCTCTGTATATATACCTCAGAGTAGGACAAGGATTTTCACCCTCTCCAGAATTCTTAGTAGGAAATAGGCATAAATAGATTTAAAACATTTTACTGTTCCATAATTGTTTTATGTTGTCAATTAGCTTTTTTTTTGCAGAGGAACATTCACCCTCAGCTAACAATGGTACCAACCTTCCTCTATTTTGTATGTGGGCTGCCACCACAGCATGGCCACCGACGAGTGGTGTATGTCCGTGCCTGGGAACCAAACCCAGGCCGCTAAAGCAGAGAGCACCAAACTTAGCCACTAGGCCAGAGGGCTGGCCCCACTAACTAGCTTTTTAAATACTGATGCAATTATTATTTAATATATATGTATAGAAAATAATTTAATGGATTCAAATCACCAAAATCTGTGACAGTAATTTCTCCAGACAGAAACTTTATTAACACTCAGACTCCTGAAATTATGATGTTCTCAAATATATCTCAGCTGGATACATTAAAGGTCATGCCCAAACCAAAACAAAAAAGCCAAAGCTTGTTATTTAATTGCTATCCTATTTTAGACTTAGTAATTAATGCTTGTATTTTGGGTTATATTCAGTGTAACATTCAACTTGGTTTCAGAGTTTTTAACCATTATTTGAACTGCTTTCAAATAGTAATCTTACAGAAAAGACGTGAATCAAAAATTTTCTTGCTTTTGGTGATGTGCATCCACGTATCTATCTATCTGTCTGTGTATCTCTATCTACGTATGAATTTTAACCAAGTATTATTTGGTGAACTTTCTCATTATTGATTTTCCAGGCTCAATGTGGCAGTGGGATGCCACCTCAACATGGCCTGACGAGCGGTGCCATGTCCGCACCCAGGATCCAAACCCTGGGCTGCTGCAGAGAAGCGCACGAACTTAACCACTCGGCCACAGGACCGGCCCCTACAGTAGTTTCTTTATTTAGCTGTGAAAATTTAGTGAGTAGCTTTAAAAGTCACTATTATTTCTGTTAAGAAGATATCTAAAATTTTTTTGAAGCTACGGAATTATGTGCCACTAGTAAAAGTAAACACTTAGGGAGCTGGCCTGGTGGCATAATGGTTAAGTTTGTGTGTTCCACTTTGGTGGCCCAGGGTTCTCAGGTTCAGATCATCAAGCCATGCTGTGGTGACATCCCACTTACAAAAAAGAGGAAGATTAGCAACAGATGTTAGCTCACTGCCAATCCCCTTCACCAAAAAAAAAGTAAACCCTTAGTCTATTTTATTTAGTGTAGCTCACATGATTCTCTTATAAATAAACAGAAATGTCTTTTGGACCTAGGCGAATAAGTACAATGACAAAATGCTATTATTTCCTAACCAACTTGTTTGCCTGCATGTGTAATTCACAGTTTGAACCTGGGTTATGTCATATGTAATTATGGCACTGGAGTTTTGCAACTGAGAAACCAAGAAGGATTAAAATGAACATAAAATTGATGAAATGAGGATTTCATACATCATCGGGCATTTAGGGGGATGTTAAATCAATGTGCGTCAGAAGGTATTTTAAGACTACTGTGTGTTATGGGTTTTGCGTGTAACTTTTCTCTCGTTTACACCATTTGAAGGGAATTGGTGTTGATTGCTTTCTTTGACTATTCTGACCCTGCTGCTGTTTTTTAGGTGGACCTCACTGGCATTGGCAGTAGAGACTTAACAACCAGATCCCACAGAATAGGGGAAGTGATGTGAGCCAACTTGAGTAAATATGTTGTCCTTTTGTCAATTAGATGGAAACTGTGGTGTTATTTAAGGGTTTAGAATGATAGATGGCCAACAGTGAGGAATGTGAGGCATTAAATCTGTTACATGCTGTAGTGGGGACAGGAGCAATCTATGAAACAAAGAGGAATCAGGCCAGAAGCAGGATTTTCTTGTACTTCTAAGTGTGAGACTTTTGATAAAGCACATTAAGCTTAATCTCAATGACCACAGATAAATTAGTTTACCTTTAAACATCACCAACTTTTGCTGCTTATCGTTAGCAGCAAAACATTAGGCAGTTTGTTTATTGGGTAAGTTCATTTATCCCTATTGCAACTGGAAAAGGAGAAAGGCATTTTGGTGTGGTGGATGCTTTAGAAGCGTCTTTATATTTTATTAAGTATTATTATCCTAGTTATTTAGTTTGAAACAATCTTGTATCTATATTGGCTTACATATACCTTGTTTCTTCTTAAAGTTATATTTTCAACTATATTTGTCAAAATCTCCTATTTTAATTAAAGTCCCTGATATTTGTTCATGGAAATGAGACTTTACTCACTATTTCCCACTCTCAAAACCCACTAAAGAAATGAAAACACTACTAAGAAGTGATTGAGAATAAAGAAAGAATAAATACAGGCCTTTCTTTTTTAGGTAGGATGCAAATGGCTAAGGTCTTTGAAAGGTGACTTTGGTAGAGTAAGAGTGAAAGAGCACATTTCAACACAGTAAACATTCTATCCTTGGTAAGGCAATAGAAGCTATGGGTGTAGACCATTCATTTTATCATTATAATAATAAAATAAAGAAAAATTCTTCAAAGTTAGGAGGAGAAAAGGAGTTAAGCAAAACTTTATTTGTTTTTTTTTTTTAAAGTTTATGTAGATACCACTGAATGTTTGGAGATACTGGTGAACAAACTGAGGAGAGGTAGTGAAGGAAGATATGAAATCAAGAGTGGATGGATATCTTACTAAGATTGCTGAAATAGCAAACATACAGAAGGAATTGTTTGAATAGAAGGAAATAAAGATCTTCCTTTGATATTAAAATTAAGAATTCGAGGGTGCCAGAAGGTGTAAAGGTTTTGTCAGTTTAACAATGATATTTTCAATATGTTCACAGATCTCTAAAAGAATAAAAAACTACCCTTTGGGTTAGGGCCCTTGTGGACTTCTCAGAGTCCCCTACCAGGGAACTGTAATTTTCTGAGTCAGGTGAAACTTCTCTAGGTGGAAGGACATGACTCACAACTCAGCCTCGATGCAGCAGCTCTTGTCAATGGCACCTGGCCACCAGGTAGTTATCTTCGACACTATGGGATCTGTCACTGATGGCTCACCTTGGATCCCTTTCATGAGGTCCACATTTGGCCATCGGAAAACGCACGCTCTGCTCTGCCATTAGTGGAGCACAGCTCCTTCCCACTACAGCCCTCTCTAAGCTCCACCTAGCATTAGCTTTTAAGAGTTTCTGATACTGGTTCTCGTATCAGTTTCCCTACATTAAACCCAGCATATTTGGAGTTAAACCCAAAACACTCATTCTCTGCTTACTCCCTGCCTTCCTGGCTCCAGAATCCACTATCTGCCATGGAGACAAATGGCCAAGGACAAGCACCTGGATTTTTTATCTCCTTCTCCTCCTCTCTGTGAATAGTCTCAAGGACAAACACAGGCAGGTAGAAAAGCTCCCACCAACAAGGCAATATGCTCCCCCTCCCCTACCTAAAAAACCCAAATTAAAACCCTTACTTTTAGCTTTTCAGGGAGTTTGGGATTTTGGCATTAGCTGCCCTTTCTCCTTGCTCAGCACTGTGCAATAATAAAATTCCCGCTTTCTTCCACTACACCCAGTGTCAGAGATTGGCTTGCTGTGCAACAGGTGAGTGAACTCACTTCAGGTTTGATATCAATTTCTCCATGTGCCTTAGATGTCCCTGTGTCCCCCAAATGGCATGGGAGAAAAGATTCTTTGAAGTTCCTCTCTCTTGGAGTTTACAGGGCGTTGTGTGAGCACAGCACTCCAACATGCTTTCTGGCCATAGAAGCCTGCCTTTTTAGTCTTTATCTTCTTACTGAATTCTAGGCCTTCTTTTCTGTAAACTGGAGTGGATGGTGGGCTAATGAGTGTAGAATTGGTTTCACCTTGTCTTAACCTGCCTGGCACAGAAAATCTGCACCTACTCAGTGCTGGACTCTCTTGAGTGCCCGGAGTGTCAAGCACTGATAAAGTCTCCTGATTGTTTTTTCTTACTGAAAGAGAAGCAACCTTCTGAAGGATTTGCTTTGGAGACTCAAGTTCCCATGACAACACATCTTGACTAGCAAATGTTCTGCTTGATGTTGGCTTGTTTAAAGCAGGTATAACAGATCAGCCAGACTTTCTGCATCCTGAAAAGTTATCGTAAACAAAAGCGTGAGAGTTTGTTTCTGCAACTAAGGCATCTAGATATTATCAGTGACTCAGAAATCTCATCTACTCTGCCTCTTATTTAAGACCTTTTTCAAGTTCAGAATATTTCTGGATTACTACCAAAGGCAGGGTTGCTCACTTTTCCAGGGGGAGATATGTCAGTAAAACCTAAGTCATGTTTGATCATTTAAAATTCTTAGAAAGTCAACAAGAGGCCAAAAATTCGGATATATTTTCAAAAAAAAAATCAATGGAAAAATGGAAACAAAGGAGTTCTAAAGACTTTGATAAAGATAATTGGTAGTATGTTTAATGTCACTACAAAATATACAAATAGGTAAATTTCTAAATTTTAGGTTAACTTAAAAAATACTGATATTGTCTAATTGAGAATCAATACTTTTAATTTCAAAAGTGATTTTGGACAAAGTGCAGGCTACATTTCAAACAAAATTTTACAAATTACTTTTATAAGAAAGTTCACTTAACATCCTTAATCATTCTAAATATCCAAATATTCTAAGATAGACTGTAAGGGTTTTCCAAAAATGTAATTTGGTTTTATAATTTTAATTCATATGCTCTTTTAATATAATCATTTTAGTCTTTAAAAAAAGTGAAATCTAAAATGAAGTTTCCTATTTATAAGTTATCCACAAATGCAAATAGATTAGATGTAAGATCTTGTTTCTTACTTGTTCTCCTTAATGGATTCAATACATTCTAAACTTTAGCAGGTGACATTTGCCTCTTTGTAGTGCTTCTTTATGACTTAAATAAGATATTTTTTAATTTTATGGTTATATATATTTTTTGTACTTCTAAACCACTTGTTCCCAATTTGCTTTTGAAATGTGTGACTTTCCTTCATATTGAAAACATCCAGACTTTCTGAAGGACAGTAATGAAAAAAATCTCTTGATGAGAGTAACACTGCAGCTTTTGGTCTTTGCAAACACTAAAAACCTCAGTAAAGGCATATAAGCCATATGCAAGCTTCATTCTCAATTATTTTACTCATTATTTTAATCTCTATTGCATAGTCATTAGTTAGAAATTTCAGAACTTGGCAGCTGTAACACATGCACCATTAAAACTTTTAACAGCACATTCAATTTTGCTTGTTATGCAAATTATTTGAGAGGTCAGATATTATAATCAATTTCCTGAAAGATATAAGAAATACATACTGTTTGTTTGTGCTTAGAGACAATAAGTAATTTTTAGCATTTCTAAAATCCAATATACACCAACATATCCTTAGAAATTTGCAATTAAATGGGATTGAATTTGGCATATGTTTTTATTGAGCACCATAGAAACCGTAACTCACCAAGATGATGTTTACTGAAGCAAGTTTGTTAATTCTCTGTGCTCATAACACGATACACATTTGCAAGTAATAAACACTGTTTTCATCATTACTTGTTTGAATGATAATTTCTTGAGTGACTCATAATACTAAAAATTTAGTATAGAAATGATTAAATATATTCACAAATTATTTGTGATTTATTGCATATGAATTAAATTCAATCATTTACTCTAAAAGAAACTTCAAATGGTAGGAGGTAAGGAAAGCCATTCTACCTTCATAAAGTTGTTTTTTTAAAATATATTTTGGTGAAAATTCTTTTGTTTTTAAATTGCATTTAGTTTTATATAATTGATGAAATGACAAAGGTGTTTGAAGCTTTTATTTAGTGATACATTAAAAATAAGTTATTATGGTACACAGTATATTCCTTATGGAATTTAGAAGCTAATTAGTCAAGAAGGGAGAGCTGGTATCTACAGAAAATAAAAAATCTGCACAAATATTTTATCTTAAAATATATATGATCAAGGAAGAACAAACACATTTTTATCTATGAGTTCCAAAGTCGGTATTTCCAGGATCACTTGGTGCAAGGATCTGTCAACTGTTTCTGCAAGAAGCCAGATAGTTAATATTTTAGGCTTTGTAAGTCACGTGGTCTTTGTCCCAACTTCTCAAGTCTGTCCTTGTGAGACAGCTCTGTGTGTAACCAGAATGCAGTCATCCACAATGTGAAAACAAATGGGCATGGTTGTTTCAATAAACCTTTATTTACAAAAAGACCTTATCTCTGGACCTCCCAATACTGACATATTTTTCTTTGTCTTCTCTTTGACCATAAAACATCTCAAGAGTTATTTATATTTACTGTAACCATTTCAGTGTTTTTTTTTTAAGCTCACTATCATCTGGATTTCACCCTCTCTACTTGGAGGATAGATAATTTTTCAGCCCATTCCACACTTTTTCAGTGTTAAGATACTCAAACTCCCTTCAGATTCTGCAGGATTCACTGTTCCTTCCTTCTTGACTTGTCTTCCATGTTTTTCTCAGTTTTCTAATGCTGGATCCTCTTCCTCCATTTTCCTCTCAAATTTGGGAGTTGTCCCAAGTTTGATCTCAGCTTATTGTCTCCTTTCTCTTCAATTTCTCCTTGGTGACTTTATTTATTCTTATGTCCTCACTTACCACCAGGCTTGTCTCTCTTCTATATCCATCTGGACTTTAGAAGAAAACTTTTAACTGATCCACTAGTAGCAGTATTACCACTACCACTGCTTCTACTGCTATTATTATGAGTACCACTGCCGTTTCCACTAGCTATCACCTACGGTGCTTATGATGGCGTCTGAGGCATACTAACATATCTTTAATGGTCACATCCAAGGGAGCTGAGAACCAATCATGTATTTGTTTTACAAATGAGTTCTTTTCCTTAAGAGAGTGTATATGACTTAGCCAAATGTTTGTAGCTAAAAAGTAATGCTTTTGTCAGCCAATGCTTTAAGTCAGTTAATTCTAAGGATCATGTTTATATTTAATTAGTAAATGGTTCAAATATTTCATTTAAAATTAATCTCCATTTATAAAATATTCTAAGAAGAACTCCTTTGTCAGTTGGTGAAATTTATAATAACTGAGGAGGGAATAATTCAATGTTTTTAAATTTAGTTGTCAATACTAGGTGAATTATTGTATTTTCTGGGAGGATTACAAATTATCCTAAAAGACAAATTACCCTAAAATGTGTGGGTGTGCATGTGTATGAAAAGGGAGCAGGAAATTCAGCTAGTGCTTGTCTGTTTAATGAAGAATTCTGGATTGTTTGGAAGAAAAGAAGAAAAACTCTTTGGGCCAGTAGACAAGAGAGAAAAATGTTGTGCACACATGTTGGAAAACTTATAAAATTGGATGAAATAAACTTCAATCACCAAGTGAGATATGAGGAATGAGGAATAAAATAATGAATCTACTGAAATAATGAATTTACCAAAATAATTAATTTAATGAATTTACTGAAAACAAAAAAGTGAGTCCTTTAAGATTTTCCTTCTTTTTTTTAATGACACTGGAAACAGATTTTTACTGATCCATTCTCAACCCCATATTTGTCTCTGTTTTAGTTCACACAGGACATTTTTGAGAGAATGAAGGTCAAACTAACAAATGCATTTCTTTCTTTTTTAGCTTTTAATTGAGATTATGATAGTTTACAATTTTGTGAAATTTCAGTTGTGCATTATTGACTGTCAGTCGTGGTGTAGGTGCACCACTTCACCCTTTGTGCCCATCCCCCAATCCCCTTTCCCCTGGTAACCACTAATCTGTTCTCTTTGCCTACATGTTTAATTCCGCATATGAGTGGAGTCATACAGAGTGTCTTTCTCTATCTCGCTTATTTCACTTAACATAATACCCTCAAGGTCCAGCCACATTGTTGTGAATGGGATGATTTTATCCTTTTTTATGGCTGAGTAGTATTCCATTGTATATATATACATATACATATATATATATATATATATATATATATATATATATACCATATCTTCTTTATCCGATCATCAGTTGATGGGCACTTAGGTTGCTTCCACATCTTGGCTATTGTAAATAATTCTGCAATAAACATAGGGGTGCATGGGACTTTTGAAATTGCTGATTTCAAGTTCTTTGGATAGATACCCAGTAGTGGGATGGCTGGGTCACATGGTATTTCTATTTTTAATTTTTTGAGAAATCCCCATACCGTTTTCCATAGTGGCTGCACCAGTTTGCATTCCCACCAGCAGTGTATGAGGGTTCCTTATTCTCCACACCATCTCCAACATTTGTTACTTTTTGTTTTGGTTATTTAGCCATTCTAATGGGTGTAAGGTGATATCTTAGTGTAGTTTTGATTTGCATTTCTCTGATGATCAGTGATGATGAGCATTTTTTCATGTGCCTATTGGCCAGCCATATATCTTCTTTGGAGAAATGTCTGTTCATGACCCCTGCCCATTTTTTGATTGGGTTGTTTGAATTTTTATTGTTGAGTTATGTGAGTTCTTTATATATTATGGAGATTAACCCTTTGTCAGATATATGACTTGCAAATATCTTTTCCCAATTGGTGGGTTGTTTTTTTGTTTCAATTCTGTTTTCCCTTGCCTTGAAGAAGCTCTTTAGCCTGATGAAGTCCAATTTGTTTATTCTTTCTATTGTTTCACTTCTCTGAGAAGACATGGTGTCTTAAAAGATCATTTTAATACTGATTTCAAAGAGTCTACTACTTATATTTTCTTCTAGAAGCCTTATGGTTTCTGGTCTTACCTTTAGGTCTTTGATCCATTTTGAGTTTATTTTTGTGAATGGTGAAAAAGAATGGTCAATTTTCTTTCTTTTATGTGTGGATGTCCAGTTTTCCCAGCACCATTTGTTGAAGAGACTTTCTTTTATCCATTGTATGACCTCAGCTTCTTTGTTGAATATTAGCCGTCCATAGATGTGTGGTTTTATTTCTGGGCTTTCAATTCTGTTCCATTGATCTGTTCACCTGTTTTTGTACCAGTACCATGCTGTTTTGATTACTGTAGCTTTGTAGTATGTTTTGAAGTCAGGGATTGTGATGCCTCCAACTTCGTTCTTTTTTCTCAGCAGTGCTTTAGCAATTTGGGGTCTTTTGTTGTCCCATATGAATTTCAGGATTCTTTGTTCTGTTTCTGTGAAGAATGCCATTGGGATTTGATTGGGATTGCATGAATTTGTAGATTGCTTTAGGTAGTTTGGACATTTTAACTATGTTTATTCTTCCAATCCATGTGCATGGAATGGCTTTCCATCTCTTTATGTTGTCATCCATTTCTTTCAGGAAAGTGTTGCAGTTTTTGTTGTATAGGTCTTTCATTTCCTGGGTTAAATTTACCCCAAGGTATTTTATTCTTTTTGTTGTGATTGTGAATGGTATTGTGTTCTTGAGTTCTTTTTCTGTTAGTTTGTTATTAGAGTATAGAAATGCTACTGATTTATGTAAGTTGATTTTATACCCTGCAACTTTGCTGTAGTTGTTATTTCTAGTAGTTTTCCAATGGATTCTTTGGGGTTTTCTATACATAAGAACATGTCATCTGCAAACAGTGAGAGTTTCACTTCTTCATTCCCTATTTGGATTCCCTTTATTCCTTTCTCTCACCTAATTGCTCTGGCCCAACCCTCCAGTACTATGTTGAATAAGAGCAGTGCTAGAGGGCATCCTTGTCTCGTTCCTGTTCTCAGGGGGATGGCAGTCAGTTTTTGCCCATTGAGTATGATGTTAGCTGTGGGTTTGTCATATATGGCCTTTATTATGTTGAGGTAATTTCCTTCTATCCCCATTTTCTTGAGAGTTTTTTTTTTATCATAAATGGCTGTTGGATCTTGTTAAATGCTTTCTCTGCATCTATTGAGATGATCATGTGATTTTTATTACTCAGTTTGTTGATGTGGTGTATCATGTTGATTGATTTGCAGAAGCTGAACCATCCCTGTGTCCCTGGTATGAATCCCACTTGATTGTGATGCATGATGCTTTTGATGTATTGCTGAATTCGGGTTGCCAAAATTTTGTTGAGAAGTTTTGCATCTATGTTCATCAGTGATATTGGCCTGTAGTTCTCCTTTTTTGTGCTGTCCTTGCCAGGCTTTGGTATCAGAGTGATGTTGGTCTTGTAGAATGTGTTAGGAAGTTGTCCTATCCTCCTTAATTTTTTGGAATACCTTGAAAAGGATAGATAGTAAATCCTCTCTGAAAGTTTGGTAGATTTCCCCAGGAAAGCCATCTGGTCCTGGCGTTTTATTCTTTGGGATGCTTTTGATTGCTGTTTCAATCTCTTTCCTTGTGATTGGTCTATTCAGATTGTCTGTTTATTCTTGACTCAGTTTTGGGAGGTTGTAAGAGTCTAAGAATTTATCCATTTCCTCTACGTTATCCATCTTGTTGGCATATAGTTTTTCTTAGTATTCTCTTATAATCCATTGTATTTCTGTGGAATCTGCTATTTCTCCTGTTTCATTTCTGATTTGTTTATTTGAGCTTTCTCTCTTTTTTTCTTTGTAAGTCTGGCTAGGGGTTTGTCAATTTTATTTATCTTCTCAAAGAACCAGCTCTCTGTTTCATTGATCCTTTCTACTGCTTTTTTTGTTTCAATAGCATTTACTTCTGCTCTGATTTTTATTATTTCTCTCCTTCTGCTGACTTTGGGCTTTGTTTGTTCTTCTTTCTCTAAGTCAGTTTGGTGTAATTTGAGATAGCTTATTTGGGATTTTTCTTATTTGTTAAAATGTGTCTGTGTTGAAATGAATTTCCCTTTTAATATAGCTTTTGCTGTATCCCATATGAGTTGCTGTGGCATGTTATCATTTTCATTTGTCTCCAGGTATTTTTTGATTTCTTCTTTAGTTTCTTCAATGACCCAATCCTTGTTCAATAGCATATTTTTTGGTATCCACATCTTTGTCCCTTTATCAGCTTTTTTCTTGTAATTATTTTCTAGCTTTATAGCATTATGATCAGAGAAGATGCTTGTTATTATTTCAATGTTTGTAAATTTATAGAGGTTTGCCTTATTTCCCAACATATGGTCAATCCTTGAGAATGTTCTGTGTGTACTTGAGAAGAATGTGTAGTCTGCTGTTTTGGATGGAGTGCTCTATATATGTCTATTAAGTCCAACTGCTTTAGCTTTTCTCTTAATTCCACTGTTTCCTTGTTGATTTTCTGTCTGGATGATATATCCAATGATGTGAGCATGGTGTTGAGGTCCCCCACTATTATTGCGTTATTTTTGATATTTTTTTTAGGTTTGTTAATAGTTGCTTTATGAACTTTGGTGCTCCTGTGTTGGGGCATAGATGTTTATAAGGGTTATTTCTTCTTGATGGAGTGTCCCTTTGATCATTATATATTGCCCCTCTTTGTCTCTCTTTGCCAGCCTCATCTTGAAGTCTACTTTGTCTGACATAAGTATTGCAACATCTGCTTTCTTTTGTTTGCCATTAGGTTGGAGTATCATCTTCCACCCCTTCACTCTGAGCCTGTATTTGTCATTGGAGCTGAGATGTGTTTCCTGGAGGCAACAAACTGTTGGATCTTTTTCTTTAATCCATCTTGCCACTCTGTGTCTTTTTATTGGAGAGTTCAATCAGTTTATATTCAGGGTGATTATTTATGTATGAGGGATTAATGCTGTCATTCTGTCACTGATTTTCCAGTTTTCCTGCATTTCCTTTGTTTCTCGTCCCATATGTTTTGGTCTACCCATTGAATTCTGCTGTTTTTTATGCTATGTTTCTTAGTTTTTTCCTTATTTATTTTTTGTGTCTCTGTTCTGCTTTTTACTTTAGTGGCTACCCTGAAGTTTGTACTCAGAATCTCATGCATAACATAGTCCATTTTCTGATGGAATCTTATTTTCTTTCCTCCTCCCCTCCTAAAGTATTATTTTTCTATCTTATTCCAACTTGTGTTGTGAGTTAAAGTGACAAGAATGTCTTTGTTTTTGTTGTTTTCCTTCCCTTTACCCTAATGCTATAGTTGAATGTCTGCTATCCTATTCTTATTCTGTCTATATGTCTCCTTACTCTGTGTTTTGTGACCCTTTCTCCCTTTATTTATTTTTTCAGGTTCAGGGCATTCTAGAGGATTTCTTGCAGTGGGGTTGTCTTGTGGCTATGAAGTCCCTTAGCTTTTGTTTTTCTGGGAAAGATTTAATTTCTCCCTCATATCTGAAGTATAGTTTTGTGGGATAGAGTATTTTTGGCTGAAGATTTTTATCTTTTAAAATTTTGAATATGTCATTCCAGTCTCTCCTAGCTTGTAAGGTTTCTTCAGAGAAATCTGCTGAAAGTCTGATAGGGGTTCCTTTGTGGGTTATTTTATTCTTGCGGCCCTGAGTATCCTTTCTCTGTCATTCATTTTTGCCAGTTTTACTACTATGTGCCTTGCAGTAGGTCTTTTTACATTGACAAATCTAGGAGATCTGAAAGCTTCTCCACACACATTTCCCTCTCATTCCCTAGATTTGAGAAGTTCTCTGCTATTATTTCTTTGAGCATACTTTCTGCTCCATTCTCCTTTTCTTCACCTTCTTGAATACCTATAATTCTTATGTTTCATTTCCTCATTCAGTCAGATATTTCTCGGAGACTTTCTTCATTTCTTTTTAGTCTCGGTTCTCTCTCCTCCTCTGTCTAGAGCAATTCAACATTTCTATTTTCGATTATGCTGATTTTCTTCTCTATGGTGTCCACATGAGCATTCAGTGAATCCATATTTTGTTTTATCTCTTCCACTGCATCTTTCATCTCTAGGATTTCTGATTTATTCTTCTTCATAGTTTCAACCTCTTTTGTGAAGTAGCTCCTGAACTCAGTGAATTGTTTCTCTATATTCTCTTTCATCTCCTTGAGTTTTTGGATGATAGTTATCCTGAATTCATTGTTGTTTAGTTTACTTATTTCTGAGTCCTCATGACCAAATTCTGGGTATTTATTGTTTTCTTTCTGGTCTTGAGTTTTGGTGAGCTGCCTGATGCTGGAAGAATGGGACTTTCCCATTGTGATATTATTCGGTTGCAGTCACAGCCTATCATCACTGGATGGGGGTAGAGAGCCGCATATTCTGAGCCCTCTGCCTTCAGCTGAGATGGCACATTGTGGTGTGGTGTGGATGAAGTGGGAGCTTTCTCCTGCATGCAGTCCCTGGTTTCCCAGTCTCACTATCTGGTCTCCCAGGGTCTTGGATTGATGAGGTTACCCCCTGGGAAAGCTTTTGCCCTGTTAGAGAGCTTCCCTCTAGGCTGCAAGGGCCCTGGGAGTCCTGGATGATCCTGTGAATGTGCAATCCCTCCCTGACTCCTTTCTTCACTGAGCCTTCTGTGGCAGTGATCCCAGTCTTTAGGGGAGGGAGCAAAGTTCTCTCCTACCCTGTTCCAGCTCCTCTGAGGGGCCCTCCAACCTCTCCTCCTTCTGTTGTTTGGCTGCCGTGACTCTCCGAGGATTCCTGTGGTATTAGGATAATTTTTGTTGGGATATGTTTGCTCCTTTTTGTTGTATGTTGGAGGGAAGAGAGTCCCGGGCAAGCTCACTCTGCCATGAGGCTGATGTCACTCCTGCATTTATTTTCTAAAGGAATTTCACACACAATCTTGGTCTCATTTAGCAACATCATCTCACATCCTGGGCAATAGGGTCACATATATGGAATCAACAGGGCTGTTAATGAGATCAACACATTGTTGGTATAAATATTAAGAGACAGAGATAATGCCAAATTGCATAGCTCTGTTAACATATTTATTGAATATCCTCTTCAAAGTAGAATAGAATAATTCCTGAGCTAGAGTATCAAGCAATCTTAGTCTCCATTCTTTGCTTCCACTGTCTCCACTAAGGAAAACTTCAGTCTGCATGTTACCCAGCCCTGACTCCAATCTCCAGTCTGAAATTTCCAACTGCTAAGTGAAAATCCTATGAAGATGTTCCACCATCACAGTCAAGAATACATGTCCAAAACAGAATTCACCAATAGTTCCCAAACCAGCATGTTTTGTTTACTTTTTTCTTTATGTTTTTATTACCATCATTCTCTTGGTCATCTAAAACCCTAGGAGTTTTTTTCTCTATCTTCCTTCACCTTCAGTTCTGATATATAATCAATTGCCAAATTTTATGATTCTTTGTGACACTTCTCAAACTCTCCATTTCACTTTCTTCCCCACAGCTTTGGCTCTATCTCTTCCCTTTGATTACATCTTACTAGACTATGAAAACAGCCTCCTGTCAGATCATATTACTTCCAGTTGCTCTGAGTTTTAATCTGACCAAAACACATATCATAACTTGAACATGAAGCTTTGCTGCTTAAATGTATTCAGGGTGCAGCTTGTCCCACATCAATCAATGGATGTCCTAACTCCTTATTGTAGTCAAGGAAAGCTGTCTTCTCCTTCTCTGTAAACATTTCATGTCACAACGAAATAAAACTGTTTTCTGTTCCTTGAATAGTCCCCAAATATTCCTGTTTACAATTTGTGCAACCTATTCTTTCATAAGTACAACTCAGAAGGTGTTTCAGATTGTGCTATTGCTTCCTTCATAGTGGTACCACCTACATGCCAGACCATGCTGCCATCACCATTGCCAAAGTTCCTGAACTTGCTGGAGTCCTATTTTCAGCCCAGCCCTGCATGGTCTGCATGTCCACACTCCATATCTGTGGTCCCCTAATCATCCTTCCATTTCCAGGTTCAGATGAGATGGCACATCAGAGAGTAAGGGGCGTGATTCCTGTATAGCACCTGGAGCTGGGGGACACAGACTGGCATTAACTCATCTTGAGGAAGGCTTGACTAATTGGAAATTGGGCATGGAGGGAGCCAGGCAGATGCTCTTCCCTCCTTTCCTGGGCTACTTTGGGGTGTGGTTAGAGCCTGTCATGAGAAATATGCTGTAATTTTTGGAGCTCATCCAGAAGCAGTGGCCAGCTTTCATCTTTGTCTGTTTCATTTCACTTTTTCATCACATTCACAATCCTGGGCTTGCACCTTCCAAATAAAAGATCAACATTTTAATCTTGTCCTCAGGGTCTAGGGTCTTGAGGGCCTGACCTAACAAAGGAGGCTTTTGATCTGTGGCCTCCAATCCATCCCAAATATCAATAGTCAAAATCAAAGCTCTCTTCTGGAATTAGTTCATATGACTGCTTAATTTCTTTACTTCTTCACTCAACTCAAGACTTTCTTCCAATTTAATGATGGATAGCATGTGGTCATCTGAATATATTCGGTCTAGGGAGGTAGGTAAGAACTTCATCTCCTGCTGCTTAGGTTTCAAAAACTTGTAGCTTTTCCAGCCATTCAAGTACCAAATTTCTGATCTTTGTTTCCCTGACATTTCTGCTTGAAATTTGGTAATTCTTATCTGACAACATCTCAGATTCCTCTAATTATTTCCTCTGAAAGATATGTAATCTGTTGCATTTAAAGCATTTTAGTCCTTGTGGAGATTGATTAGACTATAAAGAACAACATATACTTGGTAGACAGATCTGTGTTTAGATTTTGACTTCCTACTCAGATGTGCTAATTGGATAAATTAATAAACTCATCAAAGCCTCATTTTTATTTTTAAATGATGGTCTTAAATTGTAAGAGTCGAATTAACAATGCCTATAAGTGTCCAGTAAATGAGAGGCATTTAGCAAACAGAATAAATACTGATTTTTGTTGCAAAATCTCAAGAGATGTAACAGGTCTAATAGTTTTCAATAAGTAATTAAGCACATGAAAGAATATGGTTAGAAATGCTTGATATGTGTAATTTGTGTAATAGTGACCAACACACATTTTAAGTCTCTATCATTTATTCAGTCTTTATATAAATAGTTATTTTTTTCCAGTGGACAAGAGATGCTTGCATGAAATAAAAACAAAGTGTGTATTATTAAAGGAAGAAGAACAAAAGTCAGTGAGAGAAAGGGTAAAAGTTGTAATATAGTAGGTATCTTAGAGGGAAGAAAGGAATGCAGTCGACTAAACAATTTTGGTTAAGAAATGATAAAAAGGATGTAGGTGAATGAGGAATGTTTACTTATATCAATAAAAGAGATTTGTGTGGCATAAAAACAGAAAAAAATGTAGCCAATTCTTGTAACAGACTTTGCTTAAAAGTGTTTATATTCTTTATACAAAGACTTAATCTTAAAATTTACCATAGGGGCCAGCCTGGTGTTGCAGCAGTTAAGTTCACACATTCTGCTTTGGTGGCCTGGGGTCCACCAGTTTGGATCCCAGGCGTGGACCTAGCACTGCTCATCAAGCCATGCTATCGCAGGTGCACCACACATAAAATAGAGGAAGAGGGCACAGATGTTCACTCAGGGCCAATCTTCCTCCACAGAAAGAGGAAGATTGATGATGGATGTTAGTTCAGGGCTAATCTCCCTCCAAAAAAAAAAAGAAACAAAATGAAAATTTACAGTAGAGCTAGCATTGAAATAGTTAAATTGGGTAGAAATTTCATTTTTAAGACCCTATGAATCCTTATTCTAGGAGACTGTTTTTGGTTTACGACCATCAGTTGAATTTTTTCTGTCATTTCTACTCTGGCAGGGGCTGATATTTCCCTCTCTCCTCTTGGTAGAGACCATCTTTGCTTTTTCCTCTCCACCCTTAATTTCATTACAGAGTTTTTCACTCTGGCATGCTTTATTTTTATTTGGCTGGAAATATAAAACTTGTGAGATGAATGCCAGAAATGAAATAATTTTCTTCTGCTAGTTACCATGATGTCTCATCTCTTGCCATTATACTTGCTTTAATAAAAAGTAGAAAGGAAAGGAAAAGGAGACATTTTTAACACCTATCAGCTAATATTCCTCCAATTCTACCTTTCATGGTAGAAGTTGAATAAACATTAATTAGGTATTATACTCTCTAAGAATCAGTTAAAATCTGTCCTGGACAACCATAAATTTTTCTTGCATCAATTCTGTCCATATGCTCAGTTGAAATGCACAGGTGGGGTCTTAAATCCGCTGCACCTACTATGGATATCAAATATAACTAGTATATTGTGTTGTAATTGTTTTTCTCCACAACCGTCACTTGCAATAGACATGCTAGTCTTTACAACAATCAGCAATACCTTTTGTCTTTATCCACCTTCAGTCTAACACATTACCGATTTCTCTGGTGGGCACTTCACAAGTACTTGTTGACTGAGTTCTAAACTGACAATTAAAAAGTATAGAATTCTGGCTTTAAAGTATAAAACATTAATCTGCAGTTTACTACATAAGGTCTTTGAAGGTGATTTTTTCCTGTAAAAGTAGCTGTTCTTGTTTTTAGTGCCACGGAGTCAATGCCACCTCCTAGTGACCCTGTGTACAGCAGAGTGGAACCCTGCCCAGTCTTTCTGTGCCACCCTCTCATCTTCCTGCGCTTTATCACACAATGCTCTGCTGTTATTCATAGGGTTTTCATGGCCAATCTTTTCAGAAGTGGGTGGCCAGGTCCTTCTTGCTAGGCTGTCTTAGTCTGGAAGCTCCGCTGAAACATGTCCACCATGTGTGACCCAGCTGGTATTTGAAATACCACTGGCATAGCTTTCAGCATCACAGCAACATGTAGCCACCACAGTATGACAACTGATAGACTGGTGGTATGGTTCCCTGATGGGGAAACAAAAACCGACCATGGTGGTGAGATTGTCCAATCTTAACCACTACACTACCAGGGCTGACTAAGAGTAGCTGAGGTTGCCTAAATTTTGTGTACTACGTAAGAATAAGGAAAGTGTATAGGGGCCACCTGGCGGTACACTGGTTAAGTTCACACCCTCTGCTTTAGCAGCCCAGGGTTCGCAGTCTCAAATCCTGAGTGTGGACCTATGCACCACTTATCAAGCCATCCTGTGTTGGTATCCCTTATACAATACAGAGGAAGATGAGCACAGATGTTAGCTTAGGGCCAGTATTCCTCACCAAAAAAAAAAAAAAATATTCTAAAAACAAAGAATTTTTGCTTTAGCTGGACTATATGACTTTCTACACCTACTATATGATTTTCTCTGTGGATGGTGTGAGTACCTTGTGCTGCATGCTCTTTACTGACTTGACAGAAAAAGAGAGAAGACCATTTGTTTTATTCATGAGGACAATAAAATCCATTATGTGTGGCTTATTGGAGTACTGTAGAAAAATTCACTGCACATCTATGAATATTAATATTATTGATATCTGGAATAAGATAAAATTTATTATTTTTTTAAATGGAATATTTAAAAAACAAAAGCTGTTTAGTATCAGATTTAAGTATTCAGCAGTGAGTTCAGTGAGTGACAAATTAGTCACTGAAAAAAGATCACTACATTTTAGAGATGATGAATATCTACTCTGTACCCTGTAGAACAAAGGACTACTCTCTATAGAAGAGATCAGCAATATAGTCCTTCAACTGAGCCAAAACCAAAGCTAGAACCAAACCAAAGGAGACCTACCCCACCCTACTCTAACCAAAACAACAATAACAAATGGAGTAACTACGAATTCCAACATGACGCAGCAATGGCAAGCTACAGAAAACAAACAGAACACATCAGGAATTTCAAGTATCATAACGAAAAATTTTGAGGACCCAAATGCTTTTTAATGATTTGACTTCAGCAAATAGCAATTCTTAGTAGACACTAAGAGAAGACACAGAGAAAATGCAAGTCTTTAGAAAGTACCAGTAGGTGCTTATCTTTGATTTCTAGGTATTAATTATTCTATATATAGAACAATTTCAAATAAAAATTATTCTTAAACTTGTATATTTCATTTGTGAATACTGACATATTTCTCAATGCTATGAGGTGAATTGTTTTCATCCACTGGTAGCACAATGCAGGTGGAAGCTATTCTTTTGAAAATGAGAGAAGAGGATTTTGGCTGCTTTGAATAGGTGAATTGTCATCAAGCCAAACACAGAAAGGACTCTGTCAAAATAACACTTCTCACCTAAAGTAAACATTTCAAAAAGTGCTGTAATAAACCATAGACAAACTTGGTTTCTTCTAAAACACTAAAGTAAAAAACAATGGAGGAAAAAAAAGCAGGTAAATGGTTTGTGAAAGCCTGTGTTTAAAACATTCTCAGAGAACAAAATTTAGATTTACAACCTTAAGGGACCTATGCTGCATTCAATAATTCATCACATAGTTCTTCATTGGAAATGTTTTTCAAAATAACTGAGATTAATTTGAATAAAAGATACATACATGAAAGGATAAATGGTTGGGGATGGATAGACAGAACAGGTATTCAAGTAGCTTCAGTTTGAAACAGATGACATACCTGATAAAATTTTTAAAAATTAAAATGTGAGGAGACAGTAGATTTTCCTTGTTTTAAGGTTATAAAATAAAAGTACAGAGTCTAGGATAATAATGGTCTAGGGTTTGTATGCCTGACTTTGCCCATGCACATTTTGCCCCAAATATCTTTGAGAACAGACAACAATATATTTCACTTGTAATTGTCCTGAGCCTACTATATAACTATAAAAAGCCAATTTGAGATAATCAAGTAATAGTAATTTGCTTATTTATTTTTTTTACACATATCCACACTTAGACTTTTACGTTAATCACACATATGATCATATGAATCCTTTTTAGTGTATGTAAAATTTTTTTTTCTTTTTTCTGTGTGGATCCTCTCCTCTTTATGTCCTACCTTTCCCAGTGCCATTTCTTTTCTGTCTTTAGGTTATCTATATAACAAGCTTGTGTATATCCTTCAACATTTTTTTGTAAGCGGATAAGTATTTATAAACAGTGATTTTTTTTAAGTCAATGTTAACTTTTTAAAAAGGGCATCACACTAGACACACAGTTCCATATTTTTTTCTCATCCCTAGGGTGAGAACTTTATGGAAATATTTTCAGTTTATTGATTCTAATTCATTCTGTTGAAGGGCTGCGTGATACATCTCGATGTGGATGAATCAATGGATCCTAATCAAATCCCTCATTTATGAAAATTCACTTTGTTTGAAGTCTGTGCTATATTAAACGTTCTTTTCCATACGTTCTTCATATTCTTGGCTTTCCATCTGCGAGATTGATTCTAGGAGTAAATGGAAGGATTTATTTTTATATTTTCTGGGTGTGAAATTTATTTGCATAAAGGCTTTTCCTTTTGGGCAGGTGGACAAGGCAGTGGGATAGCTTTTTTTCCCCTAACCCCTTCATTTATCACTTCTAATAATGCTTCTACCATCTCCAAAGTGGTTTACAAAATTGCAGGTAGAGTTGTTTCCATTCTACCCACCCAGCAGCAAAAACAGAACACGGACAACTTTTACGAAAGGTCTTCATGGGGCAGGCCTGGAAGTGGTATACATCACTTCCTTTCAGAATTCATTAGCTAAAATTATTAATTATGTGGCCACATCTACCTTCAGGGAGAATGAGAAGTGTAGATTAGTTGTTGTATACTCAAGAAGAAGCCCACGGAAATATGTTTTCTCCTCAATACACGTTGGAACTGTAGGAACTCATTTGATTTTCAGACTTCGACATTTACATTACATTGTTTCAATCAAGTAAACAGAATTTTTTCTTACTGTCTATTTAATTATTGTATCTTCTCTGTCTTCTATTTCTTAATATTTATCTCTTAATTTTTGCTCTCTGTTGAGACTCTTTTTCTTCATTATAGATTTCAGTAATAAAGATCCATTTTCTTCAATTTGGTTTTTTCTTTTAGTTTGTATGGCAGACAGATGCTAAGATGATATCCCATAATCCCTGCTGTCTGAGATTCACATCCTCTATAATCCCTCCACTTGAATGTGGGCAGGACCCAGGACTTAATTCTGACCAATAGTATATGGCAATGGTGACAGGATGTCACTTCTCTGGACCCTGAAGAAGTAGAGCGCCATGTTGGAGATGTCCCATGGCAGGAAGCTGAAAGTAGCCTCCAGCCAACAGCCAGCAAGCTGCTGGGACCCTCAGTCCTACATGTATGTGGAAATGGATTTTACCAACAACCTAAATGAGCTTAAGAACGGTCGAGTTTCCAGATGAGAATGCAGACCAGACAACACCTGCATTGCAGCCTTGAGACCCACCTAACCCGTATCTGTAATCCTGACTGTAATCCTGAACTGAAAAAACCAGTTGGGCTGTTTTAAAAATACCACGTCTCAAATGTTTCACAGCAACAGAAAACCATCAATGCAGATTGAAAAACAAGCTTGTTTGTTTGTTTCAGAGTGTCTTTTTCTTTGTTTCCCTTTTTTTTGTTGTTACTATACTAGAAAGTTAAGTAATTTATTTTAATTCATTTTACTCCTTTTTTAAATTAAGGGTTTTATCTGAGTCCTGTTTCTCTGATCCTTCATTCTTACTGGTTGTTAGGTCTTGCTAATCCACTTCAGATGGCCTCTGTGCTCCTCTGTTGTTAGCTCATGAGTGCTAGACAGGTAGCTGCAATATTCTCATAGCAGGATTCCAGTGGGTATACAATACAATTGGGGATCTCATTCCTGTACCTGCACCTGAGGTCTAAAGGCAGGTTGTACTCCTGTGCTGATGTACTTGAAAAGTCTCTTTGCTCTGCTATCTCCCTGTGCTCTCACAAATTCAAAGGTAGGCAACATTTCACCACCTTTTGATTCACTCTTGACTTTTGGGACTCTGAGGACCCAGAATGGTCAATATTTACCTTCTTTTATGGAGTCCTCAGATACCACAAAACAGAGATCTCTTTAGGATCAACTTCTTCCCAAGTCTTATTGTTAGGATCCCCGTGGATCCTAACAATAAACCCATGTACAAGTCCTTTATGGAACTTTGATAGAACCCAGAGTATCAAACACTGTTACCCTCAGGTCCTAGTAGTCACTTGAAGAAGCCAGTCCTGTGTATTTCCTGTGTAAAGAAACAAGGGCTTAATCAAGTGGCTTTGTTTCCATAATCTCCTTGTAATTATCATTCTTAATATTTTATAGTTAAATTTTCTTTATTTCCCAAGTAATACACATGTTAATTTTAGAACAAATTTAATTGAATAAATAAGGTTAAATAAGAAAATAAAAGTTAACTTCCCCCATTACTAAAGTTATCACTGTTAATATATTCCTCTTTATATATTCCATTTCCATGAATGTTTACTAATTAGAATTTCTAATAAGCTCAAGGTCATACGCTATAGACTATTTTATAAACAGTTTTTCACTCAATAATATACAGTGTGTATTATCACATATCAATACATTTGCTCCAAAATATACTAATTTATTCTATGTATGATACTTTATTAAACAAATTTCATCTTGTTTGCTTGCTATCTCAATGTTATACATTATTAACAATACTCTAATGAATATCTTTATAAATCCATCATTATCACTCTTTTTAAACTTTGAAAAATTGATAGAGTTGGAATGCTGGAGCAAAGTTATGTGCATGATTTACAGATGAAGAAAATAGTTTTTTGTGGCTGGATTGGAGGAGATGAGGAGAAGAGAGGTTGAGATTGGCGAGACAGACGGAGACCAGATGGCGATGGAACTACCAGATCACAGTCAAAGTTGGACTGTATGCTAAGTATTATTGAAAGCCAATGCAGGGTTTGAACCAAAGTCCTTCTGCATTTTTGAAAGAGCATTCTGGCTGCTGCATGGAGAATTACCTGTGGAAGGGCAAGAGTGTCAGCAGGGAGATTTGTTTGGAAAGTATTGCAGGTAAGCAGAGATGGAGTAAAGTGCCCATATTCTAGCTATATCTTGCAAGTATAGTTTTCTGGTTCATTAAATGTAGGTGTATGGGGAAGTAAAGAATGAAGGATGGTGTTTAAGTTTTGGCCTAATCACTTAAAAGGCAATATACTGAGCTGGGAAAGCGTGGAAGCATTTGATGGGAAGGTCATAATTCGAGCATTTTATTTTGCTCATGTAAATTTTGATTTGACTGTGGAGATATACATAGAAAAATAAACAGGTAGTACAGAACTCTAGGGGAGAGGCCAGGCCTAGAGCTATATGTTTTGCAGTTGTAATGTTTAAAGCCATAATACAGCATGAAATCACAAAGGGAGGCATACGGATTGAAAAGGAAAGAAGGCCAAAGACTGAGGTCCAGGATAATTCAATATTTAGATGTGGGAAAGGAAGAGACAGCAAATGACATCGAAAAGGATTGTCAGGTGGAGTTGGAGGGAAACAGGTGCATTCTCTCAGACTAAGGAAAAACATCGTTTCTGAATCAAGACTGAACAGTTGAATGGTGGTTCAACTGTGTCAATCACTGCTACGAGTTTGAGTAAAATGAGAAATAAGATATTAGTCCACTAGAGTTGAAGAAATGAGGTCCTTGGAAACCTTGATGACAACAATTTCAGTGCATTTATGGTGAACAAACTTTCACTATAGTGTTTTATAGGAGATGGGAAAGGGGAGACAGTGATATAGACATCTCTCTATTAGGGTTTTCCTATTAAAAGGAGCAGAGAAATGAGGTAGTAAATGGAAGAGGTTGAGGGGTCAAGGGTGTGCTTTAAATAAATGGAAGCAATTTCACCAAGTTTCCATCCTGGTGGCATGATTTGGACAGTGGGATGTTGATGATGCAAAAGAGAGAAGAAATAATTTCTGGAGCTAAGATCTAAGAGAAGATGGAATCCGTTCACAAGTGCAAGTGTTATTCTGAGACTGGAGGAGATACAGCTCTTCCATGTTATCAGAGTTTGCATTCAGATGGTAGAAAGATGTGGCAATTATCTTCTCAGAGCTTCCATTTTCCCAGAGAAATAAAAATGAAGGTCACCTGCTGAGAGCAAATAATGGAGAGGGATTGCTAGATGTGGGAGAAGAGAGGAGAGCGATGAAATACTTCAGTCAGCACAGTAAGCAGGGAAGCTTGCTAGGGGTGTGGAGGTGGAGGGTGTGGAGGCTGACCACCCACCTGAGATGTGATGTCATAAATTAAAAGTTGTATCAGAAAGCACAGTTGCATATTTTCCCCAATCTTGTTAATTTTCACTTAATTCTATTACTTTTCATAGAGGGAGTTTCTGCATCTGATGCTTATTTGCTCTAAATATTGTGATGTTTGAATTAGCATAAGGCATAGAAGTTCAAAAGTTCATCACAATCAGAAAACAGAAAGTAAATGCTCATCAAAACTCCAGTGAAGCGAAATTGACAATTAATTCCAGAAGTTTGCCTTGGTTAAATTTTCATATTATTTGTAATTTGTTTTTATGCTGGATAATTTTTACAAGTAAATTAACTAGTTAGTGAACTGTGTATAAGTTTAGGACATGCTATGAAATGTTATTTTCTGTAACTCCTTTTAAGTTTTGAAATGTTTTACCTGTTTACTCATAATGCCTTTCTTATAAAGACATGAATCGAAAAGAGCCCTTCAGATGTAACACAGCGTCAGTATCTGAACTGTGTGGAACCTGCAAGACTCTGTGTGTGTGTGGAGACTTTGCAGACTGGTGAGGAGTAACCTGCATACGATCCTTGAATAGGAGCTATTGCTGCCTGGATATGCAATTCAGAGAACAAATGCTCTGTTCCGTAAACTCAGATATCCTTCCTCTCCTCCACTCCCTGACTATGTGGTAGAGGTCAAAGTAGTGATCCTGATATTGGTGAGGTATTACAAAATGCCTATACTGTTAATCCTCTCTATACATTTTATAGACAATTAATCTTAATGATCAAAACAAGGGAATTTAAGAACTGTGTGAGTGATCATGATTAGCTTCTATAATTTATCAAATTTAAGCTGAATTTTAGTAGAAAGAAGGCTTAGGGAAACATTTGATTGGAAGAAATTCCAGTTGGAGGCCCAAGGGGGCTCAGAGTGAGCAACTGCACATAAGTGAAAATTAGCAGGGCTTGTGGATACACTAGAGAAATTGTTTGCATGAGATAAATGATCTGGAAGAGTGGAGTAAAGTTTTTGTATCCAAGTTGTAATCAGGATGTTTCTTCTATCTCCTTGTGTGGACTTGGTTAGTTTCCTCATTTGTGAAATGGAAAAACTGGTGAAGAAACTGTCTAAGGTCTCTTACAGCTGGAGGAGAGGGGGAGAAGAGGGGGCCCTATCTGAAGTCATTGGAATAATCTCAAAGAGATTAAGTTTTCAATTTTTTTTGTGAGCAGAGTGTTTTAAAAATCAATATTAATATATCTGTTAGCTGGGGATCATCTGAAACTTATTTAACATTTGATAATTGAAAACAAAATTTTCTGCACCTCTAATTTTTACCTTTCTATCATAATATATACGTTGGCTTTTGCATTTTATTTTCTTTCAATAGTTTTTCTGGTATACCTGTGTTTTGTTCTCTCCCTGATGGCTTGGCTGGCATGTCAAATTTAAAGAATAGCTACACTTTTGCAAAACAGTTATCACTTCTGGGGAAAAAATAGCTACTTTCATAAAATGAAAACTTGCTAAAACATAAGTAGAAAGAGACAGCTTTTAGTCAGAATTCTAAATAACTTGGAATGACATGCTTCTTTGACACATGGGATAATAAAATGCTAACTGTATTGTGGTTATTGGGTAAATATTTCTTAGAAGAAGCAAATGTAGTCCTGATTTTATTTGCTGCCTTTGATAATCACTTTCTCCAGTATTGTTTATAATTATTTAGAAATTGATATTTGTTTTATTAATGAACTATTCAAATATTGACAGACGTGCTCTTACTAATTGGTAACACCTAGAATTATGATCAATCTGTTGGCATTTAAAAATACTATTCCATGATTAAGTACTTAATAAATTAATTATTATATAATAATTGACTTTAATAATTAATATTTAACAATTTGCTTAATTTTTATTTAACCATGAATAGATAATGAAAGTATCATTTTATTAAAAGTACAAGTGTTTTATTATGTTGTATTTGCCTGTTATAGACTCATGTGAATCAGTTACAGGGTCACTTTTTTAGGCAAGACATAATGTACACTCGCAGATTCAAGATACCACATTGGTGGTAGATGCTTGACAGATAGAAATGACCCACCTGTAGACTTGAATTAAGAACTCACCTTTTCCTAGAGCTCTGTGCTTTAGAAGTATTGTGGGTGTTATAGTTATTTCCATCTGTCCTCTCTCCAGCTGCTATGTGCTTTGTGGGGAAATGGATCCTTTGTCCCGCTTCAGGATGGACATTGATTATTTTAACTCAATCAGATTACTCTTATCTCCCTCCAGATAATGATTTTTTTTCAGGTAATATAAATTGTCCCAATTTCCTTCGCCAAAAGTACTCAGTTCAAGAATGAACATTTGGCCAGAAGCCAGTAAGACACAATGGTGGTTGTAAGGGTTTTCTGAGGAATCAAGCTTTTGACACTTAGAAGGGAGTTGCAGAAAGTCAAATCTCTATCCCTTTGAGCCTTGAACAGATGTGAAATCTGAAGGATAAAAGCAACACACAGAAGTGGGAAGAGAGAGAGCACTGCAGAAACGCTGAGCGGGAGTCCTATTTGAACTGCATCTGATCAATGCCTATTACCTTACATTTAAAGATGTTTTGAATTGAGTTATTTTCCTTGTAGCTTCAGGGATTTTTAAGTGATTCAGAAATCTATCTCTCTTTCTCATTTTACTTTCTGTGCTCTACTATCATGCCACCAAGCTTAAAGTCTTTAATTTTTCTCATTCCTCCTTTTTCATGCCCTGAGTGGGAAAATTCTGCAACATCGATAGCTGCCATACGGCCCAAAATGTCAGGTTCATAATTTTTAGTAAATTAATTTGTATCTCTTGATTGAACTATAAATCTAGTTATAGAAATAAGGCAAGTTATAGTTTTTATGTAAAGGAACATAAAATTAAATGCATCATTTCAAGTTATAAAAATTTTAAGTGAGTCCTATATAGTACTTTAAATTTCAGGTAATAAAAACATTTATGTGAATTTTTCAGTGGGTATTTATCAATAAGAAATAGAAACAGTTGACATAACCAAATATCTGAAAAACTGGCTCAGATAAGGGTCTTTTGTATTCTGTAAACTGTTAATTCGCTTTGCCATCCTTGTTTAAAAAGAAATACAAGGGTGAACCACGGGAAGAAAATAGTATACATTGGGCATAGCCTCTTAATTTTCGCATCTACTGCTCTACTTGAGTACTTCAGTTAACTACCAAATTTTGCTCATATGTGGTTTACCTGGATTAATTTTCATTTCTCAGATATTTATTTTCTATTCCACTTCCTGTAATTTGACTATCAAGATGACTTTATTACTGAAATAGCCACCTACAATTCAATCGGTATCAATAAGAAAGGTTATTTCTTAATTTTTTTCCTGAAAAATTTGATTGTACTACTTATTCCTTGTTTTGATGTTTAAACCAAATCTATTTTTCTTTTAACAGAAAAAAGGATTCTTATACTTTACATGTAATTTAATATCTTATACTCCTGGTTTTATTCTTTCTAATTATTTTATATTTACCATGTATTATACATTTTTGTTTCATCAACCATACCACCTGCATAAAGCAGGCAGCAGCACTCCACTCTACTGATTGGCAGAACAAAAGACCCACTGAATGAGTTCAGTAGTAGAATGGACATGACATGAGTTTAATAGTAGAGTGGACATGACAAAGGATAGATCAGTAACGCTAAGGATAGAGCAATAGAATTTGCCTAATCAGAACAACATAAAGAAAATAGAATGAAAAAAAATGAGCAGAATCTCAAGGATATGTGAGACAATCGCAAATAGGTAACATTCATATAATTGGAGTCCAAGAAAGAGAAGAGCTAGTTAGTAGAACTGGAAATGTGTTCAAACTAAAAAACAGCTGAAAACTTCTCAAATATGATAAAAGACAAATATACAAAATTAAGAGGCAGGAAAAAATTGTTCCCTCTATTCTCTTAGATTCTTTGACTAGAGCCCTGAAAGTTAGACTGACAAAAGACAGATTAACAGGAGAAAAGGCATATAAACTTTGTTTGATGTTGATCTTTATAAAAGAACCAGACTCAAAGAGGTAATTTGCCAATTTGGAAGAAATGGATCAATTCCTCAAAAACCATAAACTACCTATACTCAACCAAGATGAAATAGAAAAACCAAATATTGCTATAACTATAAAAGAATTTAATTTGTAATTTAAAAGCTCCTGAAAAAGAAGTCTCCAGGCTCAGATAGTTTTACTGGAGAATGTCAATAAAAATTTAAAGAACTAACACCAATTTTATGAAATATCTTTCATAAAATAGAAGATAAAGAAACATTTCCCAACTCATTTTGTGAGGCTAGTGTTACCCTGATATACAAACTAGACAGAGTACAAAAAAAGAAAACTACATATCAATATCTATCATGAAATTAGGTACAAAAATCCTCAAAAAGTACTGGCAAATCAAATCCAGCAATGCATTAATGCATTGCCTTATCTTTTTTATCTTCAAAACAGGCATAAGGGTAGGTACTATTATTATTCCTATATTACAGTTGGAAAATGGGGCCCAGAGAGCAGAAATAACTTGCCCTTATCTATAACCTTGGAACTGGCAAAACCTGGACTTTAATCTAGGTCATCTAACTTCAAAGCTTGTTTTCTTAACAATTACAATAATAATATCAATTCCGTGTTTTCCTTTTGATGGCTCAAATTGCCGGTTGCCAAAAGATTATCTGTTCTCCCCCTTGTTTTAGTTGTAAAACTCTAATGTTTGCATATTGCTACTTTATTAAAAGATTACATCCTTGCTCCCAGGTGTGGCCTTGTTATTAAGTGATAGCAAATGATATTTAAGCAAAATTGTCCTGTGAGGTTTCAGGGTAAGCTTCTTGAAGTGCTCTGGCTTGAGCTTCATCTCCTTTCCTCCTTCCCACTGCCTGTTAGGCTGATATGATGTCTGAGTCCCCAGGAACTGTGTTGGGCCACAGGGTAAATTGAGGGTGGATGTTGCATACTGAGAATGCTGGAAGATAGGTTTGGAGACTGCTTCTAGGATAATAGTGAGGAGACTGCTTCTAGGATGATTACGCGGAGTTGCCACAGATGTTATTGGATGTCCTACTTTCAAATTCTTTTATAAGAGAAAGAAATCACTATCTTATGTAAACATGGTTATTTTGGCTTTTCGGATATATAAAGTCTAACTTAATCCTAACTGATACTCCTTCCACATTCTTCTAATAAACTCTAATACAGATTAAAAAAACCCCATAATAGTCTTATTTATATTCAGTTCTGCTAATGTTAGAAATTTAGACATAATCCTTTTGCAATTTATCTATATCCAATTTGACATTTTTATTTGCCCTGAGAGGAGTGGTGTACTTTTGAGATTGTTGTTTCTTAAATCTATTATCTTTTTACTACTATTTTTAAAGACATTAATAGATGTTTTTAATTAAATTCTGTGAAATCGATACTTGACTTTAGACAAAAATATTTCCTTCAGGCTTCTCACAAATATCAATGTTGCCAATAAAGTTACTTTGCCTGCAGCCTGCCTCTGCAGACTAATTTAAGACCGCCAGCACTTAGTAAGCTTAGAGAGCCAAGACTGAACTTGTCAGTGAGAACATCGCATAAGCCCGTCTTTGACTTGTGAGAGATGTCAAGTGACATTAGTATGCTGTGTGACTCTTTTGCCACCTCATTATTTTTCTCTCATTGCAGTAATATTGACTCTTCATTGGTATTTCTTTTTTACCTAATTTTCATTCAGTTTAAAGAGGCAACTTTTATGTTTCCATGTGTTCATTTCCTTGGAATATTTTCATAAGACTCAATAATTAGGAGAGATGTATCAGGATAGTTGAACAGGGTACTTTGTTAAAATTTGAGCCAAATATTTTAGAGTGGGCTGCACAATGTAACCAGATGCTTTACAGCCTTGAAAGAGAAGTAATATTTTGTGAAAACAAACAAGCAACCAAAAAAAAAATCAGAGAAAGATTAGATCCCGTGTCTCGAGGGCATGCCTTACATGTTTGATCACTGACAGTGAGCTAGTGAATGCTTTTCTCTATGGGTACAGAGATTGAATATTGTAAAAGTTTTGAAGTTAAAGAGCATTTACCTTTATTTCTGCTGGTTAATGAGTTATTAAAGATACTTATAGTGACATTACGTTAATCTGGGGCACTAATGAATATCTTAGTAATAATAATTGAAAAGTTGTAAATTGGTTTTCTGATGTCTAGATATCAAACACACACTATTAAGGAAAACATGGGGATGAATTGAGTGCCCTGTATGCTTGCCCCACGTATATAAAATCTGTGACAATTAAATTGGATCATGTAGTTTTTCAGATCCCCCTCCAAAAAAATAATAAATGCTCAGAAGGGTATTGAAATACTGAGGAAGATGCCTTAGTCCATTTCCTAGTTGACTTCATAAAATATGTAGGCAGGCAGTTGCTTAGGCCAATCACCAGTGGATAGAGAGATGACCCATTTCTCCTGCATCAGAGGTGCTATGGTCTGAATGTTTGTCTTCCCTCCAAAATTCATATGTTAAAATCCTAACCCCCGTAGATGATGATGATGGTATTAGGAGGTGGGGCCTTTGGGAGGTACTTAGGTCATGAGAGTGAAGTCTTCATGAATGGAATTAGAGTTCTTATAAAAAAGATGCCACAAAGATCCTTGCCTCTTCCACCATGTGAGGAGCATTGGCTATGAAACAGTAAGAGGGCCTCCACTAGAACACAACCCAGCTAGAACTTTGAACCTGGACTTCTCAGCCTCCAGAACTGCGAGAAACAAATTTCTATTATTTATGTCACCCAGCCTGTGGTATTTTGTTACAGCAGCCCGAAAGGACTAAGACAAGAGGAAACCACCAATATGATAAGAAACAGACACCCATTACCAATAGGAAATGAATGCTTGAAAAGAGCTGTGGGTAAAATTCTTCAAAAAAAGATTTGAGTGCATTGCTGGTCTTTTTGACCACTTTGAGGGATGACAAATAAAATGTACGTTTACTCTAACCTATTCTTTATTTATCTTGTAAGACAAACATCCTCAGAAAATACAATTAAAGGCATGAAACAGCAAATTCTCTATCTGTTCAGCCTGGAATTATTTCCTTGATACAAAAAAATACCAAGCAATAAGACATAATATTACATGAACATAGCATATTCCCTGTCACCCTCAGAGTGATTGTCTCATTGAAAATTGAAATGGACAACTGAAACCCTTGTTACATAAACAGTGAAAAAAGCATTCAAAAGGTTGGCTTAATCATTTATCTGATCATGTCTTTATAATAAAAATGAAGCAAAGTGGGACTGAAGGGATGGGGAAGAATGAAGTTACATAAATTTGTACTTCCCCCTCACAAAATATTTCTTTCATTTTTGCCCAATTCAGTGATCCCAGGTCCAGATTTAAACTTATGCATATCCATAGAAGGTACTATAAATTCACAAACGACAACATTCATATCATTACATTTGACGTTAAATTGCTGCCATTAAACGTCCTAAAGCTACATCAGAGTGGATCATAACTTCACGTCTTGTACCAGTTTACAAGTAATTGTGAAAATGGCCCCAATGGTGCTGTGATTCTTTACCTGCCAAATCCTATGACATCTCCTAAAGGGTGGGGCCAAGGAAAAGCATTATCAAGGATGCTGTTATTGCAGATCCCATGGTTAAGCATCATGTCAGAAACGGATAACTTGACCAGGGAGTAAGGATGTGGATGAAACAGGCAATAAGTACAAATGGGGAGATCATAGCAGACAGAACGTCACTCACATATGGGCCACAATCGGAAGAGTAATGTTATAATGTATTTCTACAAGAGTAATTCGGAGCAAGGGAATAATACACTTAGCTATCTTTCTTGAATCTGGTGCTGACTAAAAGCCAGTAAGGGGAGAAACCTCTATTTCTTCCATTTAAGAGGATTCCTTTCAGCTCCGCCTAAACATTCCACCTGGATAATTTGGTGAAAAGAAATAATGCAATACGCCTACTGATTCATCCTACAGGTAATTGACTATAGCTCTCTTCAGTTCACAACCTGTTTACAATTCCAGTTTTTTCTCAGATGACTGAGAGAAATATTACCAACATGTAGGGGAGAAAATGTCAAGCAGCATAGCTTTTGCACTGTATGTGGCCATAAATCAAGATGATACATTGCTAAGGCATCTGCTTGGGTATAATAGAAAATGGATTGTAGTTGCCTATGGTATGTAAGAATTGGATTTGCTGTTTTGAATATATGTTTGGGAATGAAACACATCTAAAGGATCTTGTCAGCCTAAGGGAGGTATATTTGGATGTACTTTTGTTAGCCTAATAATTCCCCTCTGGAGTTTTCAATTTGTGACTTGATGACTCAATATTAGCATTACATCTTCTCCAAAAGTATGCAAAAAATGTTTATAGGCAGTTTCCTGTTACACCCAATACAGATGTATTTGGGAGTTAAATATACCTAATTGACGGTCTAGTGGAAAATACAATAATTTAGGGCATAGACCATTTTCTCCAATAGCATTGAACAAGTGAATGTTCAACTGCACAGCATCTGTAACCACTTGATCAGTATGGGCCCTGCTTTGCCATCTTCTCTAGCAATTTTGGACACTAGCCTTGATTATTAAATCAGGTTGAAATCTCGCAGGCTCATCACCACGATGAGAAAGACTGCCACTGGGACACTGTAGTTTGCTCTCTTTCAGGTGCCTGGGCTCAGCTGGAAATCATACTTAAGGTGAAGAGCCTAATTAAATAATTAGCCAATAGAATACTATACCAACAACATTGGGAGATGCTTTGTACCTTCACCCAGTGAGGAAGTATGAATATTCTAATCGCTATATAATCTGATGTCTTTTAATGTCAGTGTCCAGGCTAAGAGGTTAAACATGTGAGAACAGTACGGAAAGGCTGAATATCACTGAAGGATAGTCTAAATCATTGTTTCTTGCAGATAACATATAGTTGAGTTTTGTTTTTTTATCCACTCTGACAGTCTGTCTTTTAATTAGTATATTTAGACCATAGACATTTAAAGTAATCAACGATATAATTGGATTAATAACATAGTTTCATTTTTTGGAAACTAATTCTTAGTTTTATTTTTTGTCTCCCATACTCTTTCTGCCTCCTCTGATTTTAATTAAGCATTTTGTATGATTCCGTTTATTTCTTCTCTTCTCTTAGCATATCAATCACTTTTTTTGTTTTTTTTAGTGGTTACACTCGAGTTTGTTATACACATTTACAGCTAATCCAAGTCATCCTTCAAATAACTCTACACCACTTCTTCTTAGGTGGTAAAAACACCTTATAACAGAGTATTTACAATTTCTCCTTCCCATCCCTATAACATATCTGTCATTCATTTCACATAATCATAAGCCATAATCATCAAATATTTTGTTGCCATTATTTTAAACAAGCTGTTATCTATTAGGTCAATTAAGAATAGGAAAAATATTTTACATTTATTCATTCTCTAATATTTTTCCTTTCTTTATGTAGATATGAGTTTCTGATCTATTTCATTTTCCTGCTTTCTGATGAATTCTTTTTAATATTTCTTGCAAGGCAGGTCTACCAGCAACAACATCTCTTAATTTTTGTTTGCTGAGAAAGTCTTTATTTCTCCTTCACTTTTGAAAGATAATTTCACAGGGCACAGAAATCTAGGTGTGGTTTTTCCTGTCAACATTTTAAGTATTTTGTTCAACTCTTTTCCTGCTTTCATGGTTTCTGAAAAGAAGCCAGATGTAATTATTTTCCTTGCTCCTCTATAGGTAAGGTATTTTTTGTTTCCTTTGCTCTGGCTTTCTTCAAGATTTTCTCTTGGCCTTTGACTTCTGCAGTTTGAATGTGATATGCCTAGCTGTAGATTTTAGTTTGTCCTCACTGAGCTTCCGACACTTTGTCCATTGTAATTAGGTAATGTAATGTAATTAGGTGGTTCCAGCAGCGGTTTCTGCTTCTGAACTTCTGCTTGATTCTCTGTATCTAACTGTCTGTCTCTCCAATTTTGGAGGCAATGGTTTGCCCTCTAATCTCAATTATCTTTTGGATCTAATAAGAGTTATTGATATTCAGTTAGTTCAGTTTTTGTTGTTGTTGTATGGATAGGAGTGATAACTTCAAACTCCTTAAATGCCAGACTGGAAACTGGACCTTACTTCAAACCACTTTTGAATATCTTATTCTCTTGTTCTTATTGCATCTTATAAATCTTGAATAGCTACTGTAGGATTCTATTTCAAGAAATTTATTTAAATGAACTCCTGTAAGAGCAATTGGGATGATAAATTTTCCTCCAAAAGATCTTTTATCTTTCAAAGACACACATATGTCTAACATCGATGATAAGTATGTTGATACTGGCTATGTTGATATGCTGTGCCTTTAGAAGGTCATACAAATGTGAATAGCTCAGTCATCTTTAATTGCTGCAATTTCAAATATTTTTAAGGTATTTGAAATGTGTAAAGAGACTAATTACCTTATGAAGGAATTTTCATTAGGATTTTAAGCAATATTGTGACATTTAAAATAAAATTTATCAATGTTATGAGCTTAACTCATTAGATTTATAAGGCTTATTTAATAACTGGAAACATTTTGTTTGTTAGATAGACAATTAGGTACTTAGAAAATTTGATATGTTAAATTTATAATGTTTACAATGTACAAAGGATTTTAATTATCTAAGATATAAAGACTTTGTAAATGACTTGATAAAATGTACTATGTTGACAAACAGAGTAATATTTATAAAGTGAATTTAATAGCTTAAAATAGTTTTTTACTTGTACTTCAATAAATTGAATAATAATTTTAAAATGTCTTTACTTTAAACAGAAGTCATCCTAAGTTAGAAATGCCCATATTCTTATGTATATTATCTAACATTTCATCTCATTTGATCTTTATAAATAAACCTCTGTGAGGTGAATATACAAGGCTTACATTTCCTATTTTAAGATGGAATACATACATTCACATTAGCTTAATCAATAAACTATAATCCTTGTCATCTGTGGGCCTTCCTAGTTTCTTCTGCCTGAAACACTTTGCTTATCCTTTATCTCTCTCCTCTTGCCTAATTTCTCCCTATCTTTCTTCAGAAAATCCTTCTCTGGTCTCCCTAACAGGGTAGATGTGTTTCCCATGTATTCCCTTTGCTTTTTTACAAATCTCAAGACCATATTTATTGTTGTCGTTGTAATGGTTTATTTAGCTGTTCCTAGACTCTGAGTGCATTGTTGACAAGGGGTCTATTTTTTTCAAAACTCTTATAACTTCAATGTCTTGCAATCTTTTTCTTCAATCTTGATGAGTAATTTTTTTATTTACTTTTCCCCAGCTTTATAGAAGCATGACAGACATGTAAAAATTGTATGCATTTAAGGTATACAAGAAGAAGAAAACATACAGAAAAAGTGACATTCTGTCAATCTGTGACATTGGTCTTGGCAATGACTTTTTGGATTTAACCTAAAACACAGGCAATGAAAGCAAAAATAAAGTGGGATTACATCAAACCAAAAAGTTTCTTCACAGCAAAGGAAACAATCAACAAAATGCAAAGGTAACCTATGAAATGTGAGAAAATATTTGCAAACCCTGTATCTGATAAGGGATTTATATCCAAAATATATAAGTAACTCCTACAACTCAATAGCAAAAGAACCAAACAACCCAATAGAAAACTGGGAAAAGGAAATGAATAGAACTTTTTCCAAAGAAGACATGTAAAGGGTCAACAGGTATATAAAAGGATGCTTGACACCAAAGTCAGAGAAATGCAAATCAAAACCACAATGAGATATCACCCTGCACATCTTTTTAGCACATAGTAGGTACTGAGTAAACATTATTGTTAATTGAAGACATTATGTGAAATAAAGCCATATAGCTGGAGCTTAAACCCAATTACTTTTTGTTCTAGAGACTCTTCTTCCAAATTCATCTTTCCTCCCCTAAAACAATGTTTATATTTAAAAGTCTCTGAAACAAATATATCAGGGAAATAGTCCCTAATGATTGGAATTGGGAAGTTGGAAGGTGAAACTTTGTCATAAATTTTATGATTAAATAAATCAGAATATTCTCCTGAAATAAGTCCAAATTGTTAGTGGGAAATAAGCCAGCTAGCTCAAATAGGGGATTGGGAAATACAGCAAGAAGACACTGTACATGAGTTGGAAGCCAAAGAATATACATCTATAAAACGTATTTTAAAATTCCAGGCCATCAGCATCTCCAGCACTTTCACAATCAGATGTTGATTGGTGCTATATATAGAATGAGATCAGCACCCTCCAGTAGCTGACACTGTACAGGTAGAGGAGATGAATTTCACTTGGAATACACAGTATGCACAATATGAGGCAGTGCAGACTAAATAACAGCTAGGTGGCATATATTGTGAGAGCTCCAGGAAAACTAAAGTTGCCCCGCAGGCCAGAGCAAAGAAGGCTGCTCTCTTGGTGCATGTGCCTCAACAGTTATTATACCAAGGACAGTGCCTAGTCTATAGTTGGAAATAAGTAAATATTTGTGGAGTGAATGAATAAATGAATGTGGAATTAAGTTGTGTCTTAGAAAAATGATTAGTCAAACACATTTGGCCAAACTTTATGAATAAAAGTTATCATAAAACTCTATGATTCTTCAAAAATATTTTGGGAATATTGAATTAATTTGGTGTTCCCTGTGTTTCCCCCACTGTACTCCTCCCCATTACTCATAGAGCCATATGTATTCTAACAGGCCCATTTTAAGGCCTTCACCTAAAGAATGATTATTATGACATGTTAGAGTTGAGTGAGCATCCTGTAATGGAAAGATTTCAGGACTATTTACAGCTTGGCACATGGACAACTGTCTGCTCCAGTCTGAATATACTATTTAAAAAGAGGTACTAAAGAGGTTTAGTGGCAGAAGACTTTGATTTTACATTTACCTTTCTATATGAAGAAGAGGCTAGAGTGATAAGAAATTAAGATAAAGGGGCTTGGCAAATACATTTTTGTGTTTATTTTCAGTGCTTTTATTTTTAGTTATCTACATTTTTACAACTTTTACCTTTATATTCACGCTCAACAAGAAACACTTGCAATATCCGAGATTATTTGCCAATGGGAGTTTGAGGAAATCTTTTAAAATAATAACATATCTCAAACAAAATTATCATAAGATCACAGACAGCTCTTGAAATATCAAAGTTATTAAAATGGAATGCAAATCAAGATGAATTTCATCATATTAAGAAAAACTAATGAATTAATTATAGTCTTCAAATATACAAGAGTTTGAAGGAAAATTAGAATTTTGATGCCATGTCTTCAGGGATTATTTCATTTGTATAGGTCAAAAGATTTAATCATTCTGAATTCACAAATGCTTTAATAACATTTTGCAGCAATAGTGGAAAACAAGATTTAACAGCAACACTTACATTGTGCTCAACACAATATTGCTCTCATATCATGAAGCAATTAATTTGCTATGCTTAAACTATGGATACTGAGGTTTTTCATTAACATTTCAAGTATTTTCTGATTGAATGAGATCAATATATTCCTAAAAATAGTGTTAATTTATATGAAAGAAAAAAAAAGTTTAAGAGGTAATTTGCTTTCCAGATTCATTCAGGTTAATACATTATTTACGAGACTTTCAGGGGCTGGCCTCATTGTCTAGTGGTTGGGTTTGCATGTTCCATCCAGGTGGGTTCATATGTTCAGATCCCAGGCATGGACCTACACCTTTCATCAGCCATGCTGTGGTGGCAACCCACATACAAAATAGAAGAAGATTGGCATAGATGTTAGCTCAGGGTGAAACTTTCTCAAGCAAAAAGAGGAAGATTGGCAACAGATATTAGGGAAGGGTGAATTTTCCTCAGCAAAAAACAAAAACAAAACAAAACGAAAAAACTCTTCCAGCTAGTCTTTGAAAATAATTATAAAAATTTGTAATTAGTTAACACTAGTCAAGCCCTTTCTATCTCTAAAGCCTTGATACTCTGAAAAAAGTGTCATTTAAACATATGGAGACTAGTTTGGAATATACAGTACATATTTAAAAATAATTGAAATTCAATTTTCCTAAAGAATGTCAGCTTAAATATTAGCTATCTTATATATGAAAAGTAATAATAAGGGACAAAAGAAAAATTCAAACCTAAATCTCTCTGGTGTCAAAGACTATTATATATTTTATATTTCCCATTTTTGTGTATCACATATCTGCTCAGTTGTTTCTTACAATTTGAAGTTTCAATTTTCCTTCATAATATCCAACCTACTCTATCTTTTTAATATGAAATATCTTGCTTACCCCAGGGCACTTCTGGTTTTTCTAGTATTTTTCTAGTATTTGTCTTGATTCAGCCAACCAGATTTGCTATCCATGATTTTGATCATGTCATTGATCACAGGCAGCGGTATTGTTATTATTATTACAGATATTATTTGGGTAATCCTATGTAATTATACAAGATCTGGATTTTATCCAGTTATCACCACACCTTACATTGTTATATAAAATAAGTTATTTGCAATCATAGTTTAATGAAAAAACAAGGTTTTTCAGACTAATTTTTCTGGTTTTGTAATCTTTCATTTTGGCATCATGAGTTTATAGCCTATAATCATGAATTATAAGCCTATTTGGGCTTAGTGCTTCTAATTTCAATATATTTTAAAGGTGAATAAGGTGTGTTCACCTGTTGATATTTCTTTCTATCCCCAAGGGTTCTGCTGACCATGCTAACTAGGCAGGACAAGTCGGGATTCATATAACTATTGTCCTAAGTTACACGGCCAAAATATAGTTGATATCAATATTTATTTGTTGGTTTACTTACATTGCCATGAAGAAATCATGGAGAGATCATTAAATCTCCAATTGGTTACGTTAGAACTCTGACTACTCTCCCTGGATTTATGCTTTTTGTGTGTGTGTTATTTCTTGCTTATACACATTCTTCTGTTTGGTTGGCAGAGCTACTGTACGTGGTGATTCAGGGAGTCACACTCCTTTTTCAAGCTCTGTCATTCCCTAGGGGCTGCAGGCATAAACGAATGAGGGGATAGGGATGACACCCTACCAACTGTGACCATGGATATGTAATTTAAAATCTCTGGATTTCTATCTCTTCATGTGTAAAATGGAGAAGATAGATTACCTGATCTTCTGGCACTAATCCTTTATGATTATGCAATCAGAGAAAGTGGACCACTGATGGGAAGCATCTAAGAAAAAATTATGGAATATACTTTACATGTATTTTTTATATTCTAGAAACTTGTGCAAAGCTTTCTAATTTTTTTCCCCAAGTAATTTTATTGGGATTATAATGGTTTATAACATTGTGTAATTTTGGGTGTACATTATTGTTTGTGAATTCCTGAATACACTTCATTGTGCTCATCCCCAGTAGGTTAAATTTTATCCACCACCATACATATGTGCCCCTTTATCCCTTTTGCCCACCCCCCAACTCCTTTCCCCTATGGTAATCACTAATATGTTTTCTTTATCCATGTATTTGTTATCTTCCACATATTAGCAAAATCATGTAGCATTTATCTTTCTCTGTCTGGCTTATTTTGTTTAACATCATACCCTCAAGGTCAATCCATGTTGTTGCAGATGGGAAAATTTTGTCTTTTTATGGCTGAGTAGTATTCCATTGTATATATATACCACATCTTCTTTATCCATTCATCTGTCGAAGGGCACTTGGGTTGCTTCCACATCTTGGCTATTGTGCATAATGCTGCAATGAACATAGGGGTCCATAAATCTCTTTGAATCATTGATTTAAAGGTTTTTGGATAAATATCCAGTAGCGGGATAGCTGGGATGTATGGTATTTCTATTTTTAACTTTTTGAGAAATCTGCATACTGTTTTCCATAGTGGCTGCACCAGTTTGCATTCCCACCAGCAGTGTATGAGCATTCCCTTTTCTCCACATCCTCTCTAACGTTTGTTGTTTTCTGTCTTGGCAATTGTAGCCATTTTGACTGGTGTAAAGTGATATCTCATTGTAGTTTTGATTTGCATTTCTCTAATAGTTAGTGATATTAAACATCATTTTATGTGTCTTTTAGTCATCTGTATATCTTCCTTGGAAAAATGTCTGTTCATATACCCTGCCAATATTGTGATTAGGTTGTTTATTTTTTGTTGTTGAATTGCAAAGCTTTCTAATTTTTAACTCTTATGCAACTCTCATACAGAAACATAAACTGTAGAATATATCAGTTGAAATGTTCTATGGTAATTAATGTCAGCATAAATGTTTATTACAATAATAAAAATGATAAAGTTTAGTAAATCTAACAAAATAATAAAATATTTCATATCAGAACAATTGCAAATTAAGACATTATTCATTTGCATTGATACATCCTTTTTAATTTCATAGGAAACATTTATACTATACTATTAGCTAACATCATTTAATAGTAAAACATTACCTTTAAATTGAGTAAACACAAAAACAGCATCAAAGGATATAATCTTTATAAAAGAAATTCATACACATCTGTAGTTTTAGACATGTTCATACGCTATGAATTGTTGACTTTCTAGAAGAATATATTCTAAGGAAATAATTAGAGATGATAGCAAGATAAAGGTATTCATTACAGTATTTTATAGAGAGAAAAAAATTTTATTTTTAGTAGTATTGAATTACTAATAAACTAGGGACTGAGTACAACTGCTTCAGAGTAAAACAGACCTCTAAAAAGAGCTCCACTTCTGCCACACACTGTGTGATCTTGGGCAACTTTCTTAACCTCTCTGAGGCTCAATTTCCTCAATTGTAAAAGAGACAACCATAATAACATTTGAAGATTAAAAGACCTGATCTTATGAAGAAACTTATGATTTACTGTTAAGTGAAAAAGGAAAATACAGAATGCTAAATAATATATGATCCAATTTTTATTGCATAATTATTTATTACATAATCTTCTGTGTGCATAAATCTATATATGGACAAACATACAGTATAAATAAGGCTTGACTCTTGGTATTAAGTACAAATTGTATATATGCATATTAAATGGAAAGCATTATTAATTTTAATGGTTAGAAAAAAGGTACAATCTTGGCTGTCATAGTGTTTACCATCAAAGAGAGAAAATAGACATACAATTAATTAGAGAAAAGTAATTAAATAATCACAAGGGAGCACAAGCATGGGGTTATGGGTTAAGGTAAATATTTCTTAGTTATTTTTGGCAAATAGAAATGGCAAACAATAGGATATATTGGAGTATATGAGGAAGCCATTTGGTGTAAACCTAATTTGGCCTGACTTTGTTTTTTCCAAAAGGGCCTGACTGTGGCCATTGAGCATGCATTATGTATCTGCTTTAAAACATTTCCTATGGCAAGAAAAAAGGCCCTTCAAATAAAGGTGCCACTTCCCTCCCCCTCCCAACGTTGGCATCTCCTTAAAGATTAAGCATCTTTCCTTAGGCTAGGAACTGATGGCAGTGCTCACCTGTGACCACCCAGCTCAAGAGAACAGACCTGCCACCCTGCTGTGTTCACCGAGACAGCAGACCTATTTGCTGTTTCCATCAATCGCTGTGCCAACAGAGCAGTTTCGTGACTATTGTAGAAGGAACATTTCAATCATATGTGAAACATCCTGTTTGAGGGTATATCACCACCCTGTATACCCTCACTTCTTTGGAGTGCTCTGTTCCTTTGTGGAAAGACTCTCCCGGGCCATGGTCCTCAGATTTTAGCTCAGAATAAACTCACGCAAATTTTCATTTATAGATTGGTTATGGATTATTTTCGTCAACATTTTCCCAAATTTTATAATTATGCATTTTCAAAATTTTATGAATTATATATTACATATTGTCATAATTTTCAGGGAAATTAAATTTTGATTTTAATGCATCCATTGACATATACATTTTTAGCAAATTAATAAGGGGTTTTCAATACAACACATACAGATACATGCTCTCACACACATACACACACCAAGCGAGAGTGACTCTTAAAAGTCTCTTCCTCTTTATCTCAGTTACTGGGCTTGGGTAAAAGTAGATGCCAGACTTCATTAACTGCATCAGAAATTCGGATCGTCTTACAAATATGTAAGTCAACCTTTGAAAAATCAGAGCAAAGGTAGTAATTGGCAACACTGATTCAAACAGGCAAGTGACCCATGAGCACTGGGCATTTTTCCTCATCATTGCCAAATCCCAGGGCTATGTACTAGGCCTTACGGTGGCTTTCCTACCTTCAGCTGAAGTCTCCATTTATCCATTTAATGCTTTTATCCCTGAGGCTGTAACTTCTCTCTAGAGTCCTGCTACTTTTCCTGTCCTCAGGCTGCTGCATTAAAATAATTGATTGCTGATGAAAGAAATGATATTTAGAATGGAAACAAAGTAAAATTATAAAAAGCATTAAAAATGAAAAAGTGGAGATAAAAAGAAACTTGGAAAAGTAGCAAATCAGGTTAATGATTTTTGAACTAGGGCAGGGGAGAGAAGAAAAGCTGAAGGCAAAATTCATATCTTGTAATTCTGCATGAGGCAGCATCCACCAAACTCAAACCGCAGTGTTTTGAAGAAATCTTACAAATGAGGTGAGACAGTGTAAAGAAAAGAATTGAACATTGATGATATCTTTCCAGGAGAATATTCATGAATAAAGATAAATAATTAGTTCTCTGACAGAGATATACATTCAAAGGACTTCAGAAACAATGTCAGTGTCCTCACACATCATTTTTGTACTAATGGGAATAAAGAGATTTAAGAGATTTTTCTCAAGAACCTATAATTGGCAGCATCTGTGGAAATAGTGGTTAAAATGAAAATGTCCTCATAATCTGCTTATTTTATTATTTCAATGCACCATTTTTTTTTTTTTTTTTTTTTTTTTTTTTTTTTTTTTAGATTTTTTTTTATTTTTTCCTTTTTCTCCCCAAAGCCCCCCGGTACATAGTTGTGTATTCTTCGTTGTGGGTTCTTCTAGTTGTGGCATGTGGGACGCTGCCTCAGCGTGGTCTGATGAGCAGTGCCATGTCCGCGCCCAGGATTCGAACCAACGAAACACTGGGCCGCCTGCAGCGGAGCGCGCGAACTTAACCACTCGGCCACGGGGCCAGCCCCTCAATGCACCATTTTTACATAATTATTTGTGAGCAAGATGCAAGCACAAATATGAAATAAATCTAACAGTTACAATTTAGACCAAGATAAAAGGATATGTTGTTCATATATAATTGATTGAAATGGATAAAATTTTCCTTTATATCATCTATCTGTTTATCCTCTATTTATCTATCTAATCTGTATATCCATCTATCCATCCAATATGTGCATAGTCAAATTACAGAAATCACTGAAATAGTGAAAAGTTACTAAAGTGGAAAAATAACGATACCAAAGTCCAGGTCTGTAAGAAGCAATTCAACAGATCTACTATGATTTGGCTCATTCACTCATTTCTTCAGCAAACATGCACTAAGTGACTAACCCATGACCTTGGCTAGGCAGCAAGAAATGAATGGTAAAAAAATGGAAACCATTTGTAGTTGTAGCTTATGTTCTGGATAGTGACAAATAGAGATGGCAAGCAATAGGATGTACTGGAGTATATGAGGAAGCCATTTGGTGTAAATCCAATTTGGCGTGACTTTGTTTTTCCAAAAGGGCCTGACATTGCCATTGAGCATGCATTGTATATCTTCTTTAAACATTTACTATGACAAGAACAAATGGCCTTAAGATAAAGGTGCAACTTCCCCCCACATTGGCATTTCCTTAAGGATGAGCATCTCTCCCTAGGCTAGGAACTGATTGCTGCACTCACCCTTGACCACCCAACTCACCTATGACCACCCAGCTCGAGACAACAGACCTGTCACCCTGCTGTGTCCACCGAGACAGCAGACCTACCTGCTGTGTCCATCAATCGCTGTGCCGACAGAGCAGTCTCACGACTATTGTAAAGAGGACATTTCAATCATATGTGAAACATCCTCTTTGGGGGTATATAATCACACTGTACACCCCACTTCTTTGGTGCCCTTTCTTCCTTCGGGAATAAAGGTCCCTGGCCATGGTCCTCACATTTTGGCTCAGAACAAACTAACCCAAATTTTCATTTATAGATTGGTTATGGATTGTTTTTGTCGATAATAGAAATACAGGTAAAAATCTAGTAAATATCCATGAACAAATTCACATTGTGTTGTTATAGATGAAGCAAACATGAGGCTGAGACAGAAAACATTTGGGGAGGCCAGACATGACTACTGTATCATCCAGTATTCAATGAGGGAACTAGAAACCATACTAGAGGTATTTATGTCATACATCAATAAGTAGTCACACATGCATACATTTATGTCATACCTCAATAAATAATGAAAATAGTTCAATTGTCACTGGATTCAAAGTTACAGATAGGCAAATAATGCTAGTAAAAAACATAGTGGTATCAAAGCCAAATGCTGTGCAAGTTAATTAAGATTATTGAGATCAAATGTCTCATCTCTTTCACACTGAGATGGTAAAAGGAAAGAAGAAGTTTCATTCTAGAAGCAAGAGTCCTTGTTGGCACTGATGTTATGACCAAGATGGAAACTGTGCTATTATTTAAAAAATTGGATGACTGGGAAGTCTGATTACAGAGGTAGATTTAAAAAATGTATTAACAATTTCCATTCACGTACTAAATACATTTTTAAATTTTCAAAACCATGCAACGAGGTGACTGCTGGCGAAATCCTAAGAGCTCAGGAAAGCCAACCATGTTAGCAAAACTGAAACTTGGATTAAACTTACAGTATTTGCCTTAGACTTCCAGATTTGATAATTCTTTCTTTAAACAACCAATTGTTATTTATGTGGGTGTTCTGGTTCATTTTAAGTGGATTATATTAGCAATTTTGCAATAACTTTACCATAGTTTTGAGATTTGGAGTTTTAAAAACAATACTATACCCATGTATTTGAGAAGCAATAATTGTCCTTACTCAGTTTGTGGACCCGAAACTCATCAGAGGTTATTAGACAAAGATTGCAGTAGTCCCTGCTACCACCATTCCTTCTGTTACTCTATGAGGGTATCACCTTTCTAGTGTCTTTTGTCTAAATTAAATCCTCACTCTAGTTTTATTGAACTCATCCCTGTTCCTTTAGAACAGTGTTTTTACAAATTGTCCCCTATTCATTTTGATCCTTCATCTCTACATTTTGCTTCTAAGTCAACAAATATCCTCAAGTTTCTGTCATCTTATTAAAAATATACCACTCAACAAACTAAGCAACTAAACTAACAATGAAACATACTGATTTGACCTTATTTGCCCATCTAGATACTCTCATGTTTCCTTGACCTTAGTCTTTAAAATTCTTGATGAAAATGATAAGGTTTGTCCACTATCTTACCTCCACTTTCTACTGACTCAATTAACACACTAATTATTGATTCTGTTTTTCCCCCCTCAAATCTGTTTTATCTACTTTAGTGACATTACCATCCAGGAAGCTACCCAAGGACAGAAATTGAGCATTGCCTATGTCACTGTTATCTTTACTCCACTCATATATTTGGAATAACAGTATTCACATATTTGCTCTGCAGTTTATCAGCTCCTTGCCTTCAGAATTTTGCTTGAATCTTTCTAGTCTTCAGTTCCCTATCAGTATAATGGAGAAAGTATCTCCTTGAATGGGTGCTGTATATAGTAGACCTAGGCTTATGCAAGGAAGATGGAACAATAAAATGTAAAAGGCAGTGTACTTTATCACTTAGGAGAAAAAGCTCTTAAAGCTGATCCAAGTTTTAACTCAAAGTTGTAAGCTTCTTAAGAACAGGGATTATTTCTCATATATGCCCAATATATGTTTGTTGAATTAAAGAGGTCAAGGAGAACGGCAAGAAAATACCAATCAATTTCATAGTAAAGAGGACACTGACATAGTTTGAGTGGGAGTGTGGGCAGAAAGGTGTATCTCTGACTCTAGACTATAATCTACGGGAGGAGAGGCCTTCTTTAATTTTTCTATTACAACCTTGCAAAGCAGTCTTAGTTTCATGATGTAGTCACTGACTGTTTCTTGATTCATTGATCAATGGACTAATTGCCTGGGAACACTGTGTGGAGGTAAACTTTTGGCAACTCCTTCTTGGGTAATTACCAGAATAGCTCTCCTGGTTTACCTTGAGAGAGAAGCATACTGGAAATGTTACAAGAATTCTGCTTATGTTGTTCTTTAGAGGAACAACCTAAATGTTCATTGATGGATGAATGGATGAGGAAAATGTGGTATACACCTACAATGGAATACTACTCAGCCTTAAAAAGAAAGAAATTCTGCAATATGCAACAATAAGAATGAACCTTGAGGATATTATAGCTAAGTGAAATAAGCAGAAAAACAAATACTGCATGATTCTACCTAGATGAGGTATCTAAAATAGTCAAATTCATAGAATCAAAGAGTGGAAAGGCTCTTGCCACGGGCCGTGGGAAGGGGAAAATAGGGAATTACTAATCAACAGAGACAATGTTTCAGTCAAGTAAGGCGAATAAGTTTTTGAGATCTGCTATGAAACTTTGTACCTATTGTTAACAATAATGTATTGTATAATTAAATATTTGTAGATGTTATGTCAAGTGTGATTACCACAATAAAATAAAATAATTTTAAAAAGATGTCCCAAGAGAGCCACAGGAAAAAAAAGATAAGTTTTGGCAAGTATCTGGAGAAATTGGAACCCTTAACACTTACGCATTGTTGGTAGTGAGGTAAAATGGTGTGGCTGCTATAGAACACAGTACAGAGTTTCCACCAAAAATGAAAAATAGAACTACCATATGATCTATAAATTTCATTTCTGGGTACATGGCCAAAAGAATTGAAATCAGGATCTTGAAGAGATAGTTGCACTTCCATGTTTCTTGCAGCATTATTCACAATTGTCAAGATATGGAAATAACAAACATCTATTGACAGATAAATGGACAAAGAAAATGTGGTATATACATACCATAGAATATTATTAGGCCTTAAAAAAGAAAGGTATCTTTCCATTTGTGACAACTTGGATGGATCTGCAGAACAGTATGTCAAGTGATATAAGCCAGACACAGAAGCCAAATGTTACCATACCACTTCTATGGGGAATCTAATATAGTCAAACTTATAGAAGCAGAGGGTAGAAAGATAGTTGCCAGAGGATGGGGGGAGGTAGAAACAGGAAGTATTAGTCAAAGGATATGAAGTCTTAGTCATATAATATGAATAAATCCTGGAGATTTACTGTACATACCCCATTAAAACCTATAGTAAACAATATTGTATACTTAAAAATTTTCTTAGAGGGTAGCTCTTATGTTACATGTTCTTATCACAAGAAAAATAACAGAAACAAGTAAAGATGGCAGGAGGAAACTTTTGGAAGTGATGGATGTGTTTATGACATAGATTGTGGCCATTGTTTCATGGACGTATACCTTTTTATAAGCTCATTGAGTTGCACACATTAAATACGCGCAGCTTTTTTGTGTATCAATTATACCTTAATAAAGCGGTTTTAAAAAAATGAAGGGAATTCTGCCATTTGTGACAACATGATGAATCTGGAAGACATTATTGCTAAGTGAGATGAGTCAGTCACAGAATGACAAATACTGCATGATTCCATTTATATGAGGTATCTAAAATAGTCAAACTCATAGAAAACAGTAGTAGTTTCTAGGGGCTGGAGGATGGGGGAAATGGGAAGCTGTTTTTCAAAATGTATAGTTTCAGTTATGCAAATGAGCGAATTCTAGAGATCTGCTATACAACATTGTGCCTATTGTTTATCAGCACGGTATTGTGCACTTCAAATTTGTTAAGAGGGTAGATCTCATGCTAAGTGTTCTTAACAAAAAAAAGGCACAAAGAAACTCTGAGAAGTGTTGGGTATATCAATTCCCTTGATTGTGGAGATGGTATTACGGATATTTGCATATGTCCCAACTTATTCAATTGTACACATTAAATATGTGTAGTTCTTTCTATATAAATTATACCTTAATAAAGTTGTTAAAAAAACTCTCAGTGGATTAACTCAACAAAAGTTTATTTCTTGTTATTGACACATTCTAAAACTTAGCAAAGAGGACTGGCATGCAGTTGCAAGGGGGGGCCAGGCTCCTTAACTTTAACCTTGTATTTCCCTGGGCACCTTGGTACACAGATAGAAAACTGAATTTCCCAATCTCCCTTGTAGCTATATTTATGACCATGAGCATATATTCTGGTTGATGACATATAAGTGGATACATAACCTGATAGTTTTATGAAGTCTTCTTGAAAGACATGGAGTTTATTTTTCATTCCTTCCTTCTTTTTACTATGTGAAGTGTGGATCAAATTACAAGGGCTCAATCAACCATCTCAACCACAAAGTGGAAGTCATTTTTTAAAGATGACAAGACAACCACATAGAACAACATGGAGTGGACACCACTGAGCCAGCATATCAGTCATGATCACCTCCAGTTCCTTTTACATGGAAGAGAAATAAACTTCTATCTTGTGTTAGACAAAGCTACTGAGGGCCTTAGTTGAATGCAATTGAATCTAATCTTAGGTGTTGCGCTAGATATAGCAAGAACTCTGATTTTTTAAAAAAGTCCCCTTTTCTTTCCCTGTCATATTTAATGGTGAGATGTCAGAAGCAAACTATTTAAAGTCATGAATAAGAACAAGGAGGCTCACTTTTATCATTTTAATTTACTGCCATATTTGAGATAATTGGCAGTGCAGTAAAACAAGAAAAAGAAAATTATTATGATTGAAAAGTGGGGATCAGAACTGTCTTCATTTTCAGATGATACGGTTTTCCACATAGAAAACATATAATAATATTTATACAAATTGTTAGATTTCATAATGTAATTCAGGAAGGATGCTAGAGGTAAAATCAGTTTAGAAAAGTAGATTGCCTTCTAATATCAGCAAAGAAGTCAGAGAATATAATTTAATAAAAGCAAACATATATAAAGCTATCCTAAATATAACTGACAGGAAGAAATATTAAAAAAAAGTACCAGTAATTTGTAAAGAAAATGAAGAGCACATATTTTTTTATATGTGGTAAGCTGTGTCTCAAAATCAGAAAAGTGTCAATTCTTTCCCAATAAATCTATAAGGTCAATGCAATTCCAATCAAAATCTCAGCTATTTTTTCCAAATATTTGATAAGATATTTCAAAAATTCATGAGGAAGTTCTAAGTGGATTTTAGGGGCTGTTTATAAACCACTCATGTCATTTGCAAATAGACACTGTTTCACTTCTTCTTTTTTAATCTGTATTTTTTTTTCCTGCTTAATTTCTCTGGGTAGAATCTCCAGTACATTGTGGAAGAGAAGCAATGAGAGCAGAAATACTAATCTTCTTCTTAATTTTAGAGGAAAATCATTCAGTCCTTCACCATTTATTCTGCTGTCAACTGTGGGCTTTTCATACATGCTCTCTATCAGATTGAAGAAGGTCACTTCTATTCCTCATTTATTGAATATTTTTACCATGAATGGATGTTGAATTTTGTCTAATGATTTTTTTCTGAATATATTAGATGATAATGTCGTGTTTGTCCTTTACTCTGTTAATATGGCCTATTGCATTCAATTGTTTTCAGTTAATATTATCTTGTATTCCTGGGATAAATCTTACATGGTCATGTTGTGTAATCCATTTCATATGTCACTGGATTCAATTTGGTAGTATTTGGGGAATTTTGTGTCTATATTAATAAGAGACAGTGATCTGTAGTTTTCTTGTGATGTCTTTGTTTTGCTTTGATATCAAGGTAACACCAGCCTCATTAAATAAGTTGGCATGTGCTCCCTATTCTTCAGTTTTTTGAAAGTTTATGAAGGATTAGTGTTAATTTTTCTCTAAACGTTTGGTAGAATTCATCAGTAAAACTATCCTGGGCTTTTCTGTGATAAATTTAAAAATTACTAATTCAATCTCTTTGTTTTCTAAATCAATTAAGAAAAACAGAAAAATTAATGTGTAATCAATTTAAAAATTACTAATTCAATCTCTTTGTTTTCTAAATCAATTAAGAAAAACAGCAAAATTAATGTGTAATCATTTCATCTTTTATCATAACCTACCTAAAAGTAAATTACCTTTACTGGAGCTTTTTGTTTGTGGATTTATACTGATGTCAAATTCTTTCAAATTAAAGAATTTCCTAAAGGCAGCGTATGGAATAAGAGAAAATATTTGCAAACCAAATATCTGATAAGGAGTTAATATCTAAAATATACAAGGAACTCGTACAACTCAAAAGCAAAAAACCCACATATAATCCAATTGAAAAATGGATGAAGGACCTGAATAGACATTTTGCCAAAGAATATTTTCAGATGAGCAACAGGTACATGAAAACGAACTCAGCATCACTAATAATCAGGGAAACGCAAATCAAAACCATGATGAGGTATCACCTTACACCTGTTAGAATGACTATTATCAAAAAGACAAGAGATATGCTAGCAAGGTTGTGGAGAAAAGGGAACCCTTGTACACTGTTGGTGAGAATATAAATTGGTACAGCCACTATGGAAAACAGTATGGAGGGTCCTAAAAATTTAAAAATAGAACTACCAAATGGTCCAGCAATCATATTTCTGGATATAGATCCAAGGGAATAAAAATCGTTATCTCAAAAAGATACCTGCACCCCCTTGTTCTTTGCAGCATTACTTACAATAGCCACGATAAGGAAATGACCTAAGTGTCTATCAACAGATGGGTAAAGAAGTTGTGGCATATATATTTATTATTTATTACATATTAATATTTGTATACTATTCAGCTATAAAAAGAAAAAATCTGCCATTTGCAACAACATGGGTGAAATTTGAGGACATTATGTCAAGTGAAATAAGTCAAACAGAGAAAGACAAATACTGTATAATCTCACATACATGTTGAATCTAAAAAAACCAAACTGATAGAAACAGAGAGTAGACTGGTGATTGCTACGTGTGTGCTGGAGTGGGGGAAATGGGTGAAAGTGGCCAAAGGATACAAACTTCCAGTTATAAAATGAATAAGTCTTGGGAATACAGCATGTGACTATAGTTAACAAGACTGTATTGTATATTTTAAAGATGCTAAGAGAGTATATCTTAAAAATTCTCAACATATGCATACAAAAACGTTTTAACTTTCGTTATGAGGTGATGGATGTGTTAACTAACTTTATCACAGTAGTTATTCTCCAGTATATATATATATCAAATCACCATGTCGTACACCTCAGACTTACACAATGTTATATGTCAATTATTTCTCCATAAAGCTGGAAAAAATAATTTCCTTTAATATGTTTGTAAGGCAGGTCTGCTAAGAACAAATTCTCTCAGTTTTATCTGAGAGTATCTTTATTTCATCTTCATTTTTCAATGATAGCTTTCCTGAGTAAATGATCCTTGGTTGAAAATTTCTTTTTTTCTTTCAGCACTTTTAGTATGCCATCCCACTGCCATCTGGCATTGTTTCTGATGTGAGGCCATCTGACAATGTTACTTTGGTTCCCTTGTTTGTGATGGATACTTTTTTCCTTCCTAGTTTCAAAGTCTTCTCTCGATATTTGGTTTTCACTCTTTTGATTATGACGTTTCTGGTTGGGATGTTTTTGAATTTAGCATACTTAAGGCTTGTTTATCTTCTTCTTCTTTTTTTTGGCTGAGAAGATTGGCCCTGAGCTAACATCTGTGCCAGTCTTCCTCTATTTTATAGGAGGGTCACTGCCACAGTATGGTTGACAAGTGGTGTAGGTCCACACCCAGGATCCCAACCCGTGAACTTGAGCTTCTGAAATGGAGTACACCGAACTTAATCACTAGGTCATGGGACTGGCCCAAGTTGTGTATCTTCTTAAATGTGTAGATTTGTGTTTTTCATCAAATTTCTGGTTTCTACTATTAATTTTACATAATAGTCCTTTTTTGTTCTCTTCTTCTGGTATTCCCATTACACATATGTTGGTGTATTTAATGTTGTCCCCTAATTTTCTAAGGTTCTGTTCATTTTCCTTCATTCTTTTATATCTCTATTTTTGAATTATGTAATATCTATTAATCTTCCTACAACTTTACTTTAAAGACAGGAAGCTTGGTAAGGGGAATGGAGAAATGTCACCAGCTCTGAATGTCTTTATTTCATGAAAGCTAAGGCCTTTACTAGAATCTGCCATCATAATTCTATGAACCCTTTAGGCTAAAATCATGTAACAATGCTGTCTCTAGCCAGAAAATCAAAGTCAAATTTGAATATGTTATTTTTCTAGCCTTTCTAGTGGGAATGGTCACTGAGAAGAAAGCTCGAAAGATGTTTGTTTCATCAATAATGTCTGAAACAAGCAATTTAGGAATAGTAGGAATTATTATTACACCTGTATTTGCAACTTTGATGTAATTGGTACTCCAACAGAAACTAGAAATGTTCATTGCCCTCAGAGTAAAATAATGGTTGCGTGAAAAATTCAATAGTTATTAATAGAGATGAATGGGTTAATTTTGGTGTGAAACAAGTAAATTCTGTTTGATTAAACACTAATTCAGCAACAGTTGTGAACTTACCATATATTAACAAGAAAGAGTAGATGCAATTTCAGAAAAAAATAAAGCTTCTTTAAATAATAACATCATTATAGAAAAATCAGGATCCTATTCTTTTGTGCACAACATTTTATCCTTCTCTTTACTCCAATATAGGAAATAACATCTGGGGAAAGTCCTGACAGTTCTCTGACCCATATGTTAAGAATGAGTTTATAATTTTTTCTGTATGACCATCTGAAGCATATCATTTCAAATATTTTCCTGACAATAAACACACTTATTTTAATAGCTAGATATTCTCTAGTGATTATTTAACTGCATACAATGACTTTTGGGAGCAGATTCTGTTGTGCTTTCCTTTACTCCTGCATACCGTTTTTATTTGGTATCATCCCAGTTAAAAGTTGTTCCTTTTCACAAATAGCATAAGTAATATTTCTGTAGTCTATACTGGATTCAATCAAATAAAATTTTAGGCAACACTCCTGACCATTGCAAATCATAATATTTACATTATGTATTTGCATAGCATACATAATATCTTAGCAGTACATGATAGTGTTGAAGGAAAAGATTGTTATCCAACACCATATAAAAAGATTACTTGCAGGTTAATGGATTTGTTGAAAGGCAAGGAAGAGAACATACCTAACTCTGGTTGTGAGAAAAGTTGCTCTTTACATCAACTTCCCCTTTCTATCATTAGTAGGCTGCAAGAAGAATCCAACATAGCTGTGCTCCAGAGATAAGGAGAAGCTCTCAAAGATTCTGTGCATCACTTATTTATGGTTGTGTCTCTGTACATTACTAGTTTAAATTTCTAGATTGATTTAGCTCTTCACTCCTTACAAGTGTCTATTTGTCAATCATCTATGTCAAAGTAGTGAACCAGAAATTTATCCATATCTAGACGAAGAATACCTGGGAATATATATCATAGGTAGTGTTGAAGTCTTAAACCATCCAGGGTGTTCAATGATTAGCCAAGTGCCTGAAATTGAATCTTCTAGGCAGGGTAGAGAAAGATATTAAAAATGTGCCTTAGGGGTCAGTCCCGTGACGTAGTTAAGTTCATGCACTCCACTTCAGCGGCCAGGGGTTTGCAGGCTCAGATCCTGGGTGCAGACCTAGCACTGCTCATCAAGCCACACTGTGGTGATGTCCCACATAAAATAGAGGAAGAATGGGACAGATGTTAGCTCAGTGGCAATCCACTTGAAGCAAGAAAAAAAAGGAAGATTGGCAACAGATATTAGCTCAGGGCCAAACTTCTTCACAAAAAGAAAAGAAAAGGAGCCTTAATTATCTGCATTTTCCAAAAATTAGGATTTATAAGGTTGTAAAAACATAAAACAGCTTAATAAACAGTGTTTACTTTTCAGAAAAAGTTGATAGTTCTAGAATTTCCCCAGTCTTACTTGCACAAATATTTGTATACACTTAGATATGACTGTGAACATATCTAGAAACAGATAGCTCATTTATATTTAAAATGTAAATTTGTGTCTCCAAATAGTGTTATAATTGGACATGCTCAGTTCTCTTACACTTTTGGAAAATGAAACAAATCACAAGGAGAATTTCACTTGCTACAAATAAATTTTAATAGCTAAAAGTTACATGAAACATACAATTTTAAAAATTAAAAGAATATAGGTGGATTTTCCTTAAATAGATAAAAAATAACCATGTATTCAAATTGTCCAATGCTCTCTCATAAAAAGTGGGCAAGCTGATTACTTTGTTTTGCAATTAACAGTAAGCTATTTGAGAAGATTTATCAAAAAGTGTGACTTTTATGAGATTTTTAAAGAATTTAGTTATTTCTAAAGGAAATCATATTGATTTTAGGAATCTTTCACATTTACAGAACCTGAACAAACAAAAGTATACAATTAATTTAATCAATCAAGAAATATTATACTTAAAATTATTAGTTAAAGCTGTGTGCAGCTTTCTGGACACCGAGTAGCTTGTATTCTTGGTGTAGCATATTTTATTTATACCGTCACACTTTCAACAGATAGATAACCATAGAAATCTAAATCACTGAATAAAGACCCTGACTTAAAATGCCCATGTTCATCTTTAGAAAAATATGCTTTAATTTTCTGGAAAACATTGTGAGATTGTGGTCTGGTCAAATGAATAAGCCCATCCAAATTTACACGCCATTGATTCTGTTTTATTTGCAAACAATGTGTGTTTATTGCATTCAAAAAAATTATTTTGTTACATAAATAATGACAAGCAATGACAAGCAAGCTTTAATGACAAGCAAGCCTTTGTATAATTCCCTCATTGTACTTTCTTTGATATATGTGTATTTTGATAATTATTAACAAATATCAAGTGTGCACTATGTGTTGAGCATTCTTCAAAATGATTACTATTTATTCATTTAAATCTTATAATAACCTTGAGGTAGGGCCTAATATTATACCCAATTTGACTGGTTAGAAAACTGAGGTGAAGTGCGGCAATCTGAGTTCAGAATTTATGCTTTTGAGCACTACAATTATACATTATATTAAATTAGCATCTATAGCTATTCCATTAATGATATTTTCTTTAAACATTTTCTATAATTTGAGAAATTAAAATTTTCACAGGTTTATACCATCTATCATACAGTGATAGTAAAGAAGGCCATGTAGAATGGAAAAAAGAATAGAATCCAGGAATAGAGGCACTTCACGTGCTAATAAAAAAATAATACCTCAATGTAGTGAAATGATCTTTTCAATAAATGATGTTGAAAGTCTTGGATTTAAAAGTACTAACTCTAGATTCTATCTCATGCCACATACAAAAGCCAATCTTAGATTCATTATAGATCTAAATATGGAGGATGAAAAATAACATCTTTAGACATAGATAGAGAATATTTTTAAGACATTAAGGTAGGCAACATTTCTTAAAGGAGAACCAAAAAGCACTAGCCACAAAAATTACTGAATTGCATTTACTTATAAATAATAACTACAGATCATCGAAGATACCATCTATCAAGTAAAAAAGCCCACAGAGACATAGAAGAGAATGGTAATACATATATCTGACAATACACTCATATTCAGAATATATAAAGAATACCAATAAATCAGTAATAAGTCAAAAGACAATTTGGGATAAAAATGGGCAAAAGTCTTAAACAGACACTTCAAATAAGAGGCTATCCAAATGTCCGATGAATATATGAAACACTTCAACTTCCTTTTCTATCTGAAAATGCAAATTAAAACCTCAGTGCAATCACTACACAGCTACCTGTCATACTTAAAAGAAAAAGGTAATCCAAGTGTTGTCAAGAATGTAGAGCAACTCAAACTTTGATATACCGATAGTGGTGGTGTAAATTAGTACAACCATATTGGAACACTGGTTGGCAGTCTCTACCAATGCCAAGAACATGTATACATTGTGACCCAACAATTCCACTCATATGTATATAGTGAACTAAAGCAAGAGCATATATTCATCAAAAGACATGCCAAACAATGTCATAGCAGAACTGTTCATAACAGCCTCAAAATAATTTTTAGAAACTCACACATCATACCTCCATCTGCAGTGAAATGAATAAAGTGTAAGCTATCAATTTTAAGAGAATATACATCAATAAGAATGAACAGAGTACAATTACATGCAAAGACTTGTATAAAACTCATACATATAATGTTGAGAGAAAGAGGCCAAAGTGTGTAAATTCTGTAGTAATCCACTTATATCAATTTAATAAAAGGCATCATTACTTTGTTGCCTTAGAAAGCAGGAAAGTGTCTTTGGTGTTGATGCTTGGAGGAGGTTCCAGGCATGTTCTTGGGAGCTGGTAACATTCTCCCTGTCTTCACAGTGGGTGCAGTGGTGTTCATTTTGTAAAAATTTACTTACAATGTATGCAATTTTTAGTAAGTATTTTGTAATTTATTAAAAATGTCACTTCAAAATTATAGTAGAACATTTCTTAAATTCATTTATGAGGACCTAACTTGAAATAGTCCTTGTCTTATGGACATTTATTTATTTGAGGTGTTAAAACCAGCCACTTCATTCTGAACCTGGTGAAAGTGTTGCAAGTAAATTTTCGTTTCCATCTTCTATATGATTTCCTGGGTTTAAGGAAAAAAGCTACAGTTAGTACCTGTTATTTAGCAATTATTTAAAGTCCATAAATGTTATGGAAATACTGGCGTATAAAAACAAAAAGAAGAAAACATAAAATCCTCTACAGGTTCTCCTATAAAACACACTGAAGAGAAAAGACTTGATGTGTTGGAAAAGGAGTAAAGGCAGGAAGAGTTACTGATCAAATCTGGTCCAAAAACATGTTACTTAAAAAAAAAAAAAAACATTTTTCCACCTAGTTCCTAGTACTTCATTATAAAATACTCAGACTAAAAGAATCAAATGTTCAGAAGCAGAAACATTCAGTTGGACCAAATTTCTAAGGCCCTTATGTGACTGCATAGTGGCCTCTAGCTAAAAAGAGTCATGGTTTTAACTAAGCCCAGGTAGTCAATAGCAATTCTCCTAGCTCCGTTATATTGGGCAAGACCCTTAAACCCTCTTACTCTCAATAAGTTTGTCTGTAAAATGAGGATAATTCTTCATACCTCATAGAATTTTTCTATAATAGTGATTTTATTCTTTTAGTTTTTTAGTCTATATTTCCAAAAGTAAGATTGTTTGCATATTAGTGTGTGAACAATTCTTAAATGTTTAAATGAACATTTAAAATGTTAACACTACTTGACTATTATGTTATTACTAATTTACTATTAATTTGGCTACTATGAGTAAAGCTGCTAAAAGCACTCATGAACCGATTTTTGTGTGAAGTAAAGTTTGTATTTCTCTGGGACAAATGTCCAACTGTGGGTTTATAGTACCATTTTATCCTCTCACCGATGGTATGTGAATGATCCAATCTCTAGGTATGCTTACCAGCATTCAGTGTCATCACTACTTTAATTTAGCCAAGTTGGTGGGCGTTTAGTGATATCACATTGTAGTTTTAAGTTGCATTTCACTGATGGCTAATGATGTTGAACATCATTTCATGTGCTTACCTGTCATTCGTTTATTCTATTCAGTGAAGTGTTTCTTCATGTCTTGCCCATTTTATAACAGCTTTTTTTTTCAATCATGGAGTTTTGAGAGTCCTTTATATATTCTAGGTACTAGTCCTTTGTCATATATGTAGTTTATAAATGTGATTTATAGATATTATTTACCAGTCTGTAGTTTGTCTTTCATCCTCTTAAAAGTCTTTCACAGAAGCAAATTTTTAAAAAAATTTGAACAAAGTCCAATATAACATTTGATTCCTTCTGTGGATTGTGCTTTTAGTATCAGTTCTAAGAACATTGTTCATCCTATTTAGAGGACTTCCCTAGATCATCATGTTTAGAGAACTTCCTTTAGCCATTCTTTAAGGAGATACCTATTGATGGCAAATTCTATTAGTTTTCTCTTATCTGAGAAGTCTTGACTTCTACTTCATTCCTAAAGGATATTTTTGCTGAAACTGGATTCTGGGTTGATAGCACTTTTCATTTAATACTTGAAAAATGTTGTGCCACTTCCTGTTGATCCCAGCGGATTATGAAGAGAAATCTTCTGTCATTTTTAATTGCTTTTTGTCTACAAATAAGGTGTTATTTCTCTCACTGCTTTCAAGATTTTCTTCTTTGTCTTTAGTTTTAGAAATGTGAATATAATGTGTGTTGGTGTTTATACTGTTCAATATTCACTCAGCTTCTTGTATCTGTAGGTTTACGTCTTTTGCCAAATTTGGGAAGTTTTCAGTAATTATTTCTTCTAGCACTTTCTCAGCCCTACTGACTTTCTCCTTTCCTTGCAATAGTCTGATACAAATGTTAGAAGTTTCATTATGGTCTTACTTGTCTTTGAGGTTCTATTCATCTTTTTTCAATCTATTTTCTCTGTTGCTCAGATTAGATAATTTTAATTGTTCTATCTCCAAGTTCACTTTTTCTTTTTCTGCCCCCTCTATCTTGCTGCTGTACACCTAGAGTGAGGCTTTTATTTCAGTTATTGTACTTTTAGTTTCCAAAACTTGAATTTAGTTATTCTATTTATTTGCTGAGACTTCCCACTTTTTTCATTTGTTTCAAGCATATTTGTAATTGCTCATTGAAACATTTTAATAATGACCACTTCAAGTGATTGTCAGATAATTCTAACATCTATGTTGCCTTGGTATTGGCACCTCTGGATTTTCTTTTCTCATTCAAGTTGAAATCCTCCTTGTTCTTGGTATGATGGGTTATTTTTCATTGAAACTTAGACATTTTGGGAATTAGTTTATGATGCTCTGGAACCTACAGAAACCTTCTGTTTTCTTTTAATATTGCTCTAGTGGGGGAATGGTGGTATGCCCCTATTATCACCAGATAGAGATAGAAGTCCAAGTTCCCCACTTGGCTTCCATTGACCTATGAGTGGGGAGTGTCCTTGTTATTGCTGGGCAAAGGTGGGAGTTCCACTTCCCACTAATATCTCTTTGCCCAAGAGAGTTAGGAGTACTTCATTACTGCTCCCCACTGACTGGTTTCTAGAGTTGGTATCATTACTGCTGGGTAATGATGAAAGTTCTGAGTCTCCTCTGATACCACCCAGTGCAGAGAGGAAGGGGAATCTCATTGCTACCAAGGAGTATTGGAAGTCTAGTCTCCCCTCCTTGCCTCCAAGATATCATTGGTGAGGGGGAAAGGGGAAACCTCATTAATGTCTGATGGATATCTCTTTGATTCTTTCCTTTATCTCACTTCCCTTGTATTAGTTTGCTATTGTTGCTATAACAAATTACCACGACATAGTGGCTTAAAACAATGCACATTTATACTCTTACAGTTTTGAAGGTCAGAAGTCTAAAAACATGTTAACAAGGCTGCATTTCTCCTAAGGCTTCACGGTAGAATTGTTTCCTTGCTTTTTTCAGTTCCTAGAGGCCGCTTGCATTCTTTGGTTCATGGCTCCTTCCTTGTATCACACCAACCTCATCTCCATTGTCACATTTCGTATTACTGACTCTGATCCTCCTACTTCCCTCTTATAAGGACGGTTGTGATTACTCTGAACCCATCTTCATAATGCAGGATAATCTCCCCATCTCAAAACCTTTAACTTCCTCACATCTGCAAAGTCCCTTTTAACATATAAGGTAACAGAGTCACAGATTGCTGAGATTAAGACACGAACATCCTTAGAGGGGACATTATTCAGCCTACTTCACATCTAAACCATTGCCATTTCTTATGGTATTCATCTCCAAAATATCAAGATTTTCATTCTCAATCTCTATTTTTACCACCTTGATGCAGGCCTCCATTTCTAACCCTGACTACTGTCACCAGAGGTTTTATACAGCAGCAAGAACTATAAATTAGAAACTTGGAAGACTTTTTGAAAGAGATGGAAGTAGGGCTAAATTTTAAAAGAATGTTATAAGTCTCTGATTGTGCATATGAATGTGTAAAGAGCATTACAGTCCTGGGTAATTTGATATAAACTGGCTCACATCAGTTGAGTTTCTACCATGTTCAAGACCTTGGCACTAATCTTTTCTTGTATTAGTATGGAAATAGAGGGGAAAAAAAGCAGGAGAGGCCAGACATTTAAAATATCGGAGAAGCAACTTGCATGGCTGTAGTGTTGAAATGAGGTGAGTTTTGGAGAGATGGGTAGACATTGAACAGCAACTATTGAACTGAACTAAGCATGTCATTCAGTGGAAAAGGAGTTTAATTAAATTCGACTAATCTAATTGAGCATGTACTATGTGCCAAATTGTTGAGTGGGAAAAGACTACAAATGAGAAGAACAGCATATAGCACTTACCTCAATCAGCTTAAATTTAGTAAATGTAATTAAGCACTTAAAATATGCTGTTATAAATAAGCTTGGAAAATTATGTAGCAGTTCCTAGAGGATTTGCACACAAATCATTGTACCTAGTGGTTTGGGAAGATTTTATTTTTTCTGTAAGTAGAGATAGTTGAAGTGGAGAATGTATAAGATGCGGTCAACAAGAGCAATTGACTGATTATCATAAAATTATAGTGAAAATCAAATATTGACAATGTATACAAGTGGACAGGATGGGCATGATAAAAAACTGCCACCAAAACAGCTTAGGAGATATGAATGCAGAGAGTGAGAAGCTAGAGGAGCTGAAGAGAGTTTAGGCATTTTAAACCTCTTTCCAATTTTCTATAACATTCTTCCTTAATTCAGAAAGGTGTTTTTGTTTCACAAGAAAGAATGATACATGAAAATACTTTTCCAAGATTCAGGAGTGGGTCTGATTTTTGTTAATATTATCCTGATTTTAGTTGTTACTTTTCCTGAACTTTTTCAGCAAGATTTAGCTATAATATGTTTCAGTGTCAAAATATCAACTCCAAGGTCACAGAAAATTTAAAAGATCAAAGTTTAGATCAATTTTCTAGCTACCACAAAACAAATTGTTGTCATAGTTGACATTCAACTTATGTTGCTCCAGAGACTTGAGGTAAAAATCTATGTTTTCCAAAAGAGGGGAAATTTGTTTCTCTGTGTGGATTTTATTAAACCGTGATAACCTTCTAAGCCCTTGACAAGTGTGAGTAATTAATCAACAGCTGCTTACGATCTGGAGATTTGAGTGGTCTATCTTGGTACAATAATCTTTAAAGAAAATTGTCTCAGACATCTTAGATATTAAAAATCTAGACTTGAAAGTTTTACATGTATCTGGCTATTCACAGAATTTAGCAGTGAGTCATTCACACCTGCTGGGACTTGTGGCAGTGTGATTGTTACTGGAACTGGGCATGCTTAGGGAACTGTAGCAACTCATGTTCCCTAAGCAGGCTGTGTACCCTCCAGTCACAAAAATATTTTTTGACCTTAGCAGAAGAAATATATTAACATTTTTTTACTCAAAAGAACAAACTTTCGGAGGATACTCCAAACTGCTTTCCATAGTGGCTGCACCAGTTGGCACTGCCACCAGCAGTGAACAAGGGCTCCCTTCTCTCCACACCCTCTCCAACATTTGTTGTTTCCTGTCTTGTTAATTGTAGCCATTCTGACCCGGAGTGAGGTGATGCCTCATTGTAGTTTTGATTTGCATTTCCCTGATAGCTAATGATGTTGAGCATCTTTTCATGTGCCTGTTGGCCATCTGTATGTCTTCTTTGGAGAAGTCTCTGTTCAGATCTTTTGCCCATTTTCTAATTGGATTGTTGGTGTTTTTGTTGTTGAACTGTATGAATTCTTTGTATATTTTGGATATTAACCTCTTATCTGATATGTGGTTTGCAAATATCTTCTCCCAATTGTTAGTTTGTCTTTTCATTTTGTTGATGGTTTCCTTTGCTGGGCAGAAACTTTTTAGTTTGATGTAGTCCCACTTGTTCATTTTTTCTTTTGTTTCCCTTGCCCGGTCAGACATGGGACTTGAAAATATGCTGCTCAGATCAATGTCATAGAGCGTACTGCCTATGTTTTCTTCTAGAAGTCTCATGGTTTCAGGTCTTACATTCAAGTCTTTAATCCATTTTGAGTTGATTTTTGTGCATGGTGTAAGGGAATGGTCTACTTTCATTCTTTTGCACGTGGCTGTCCAGTTTTCCCAACACCATTTATTGAAGAGACTCTCCCTTCTCCATTGTATGCTCTTGGCTCCCTTGTCGAATATTAGCTGTCCATAAACGTGTGGGTTTACCTCTGGGCTCTCAATTTTGTTCCATTGGTCCGTGTGTCAGTTTTTGTGCCAGTACCATGCTGTTTTGGTTACTATGGCTTTTTGTAGTATAATTTGAAATCGGGGAGTGTGATACCTCCAGCTTTGTTCTTTTTTCTCAGGAATCCTTTGGCTATTCGGGGTCTTTTGTTGTTCCATATAAATTTTAGGATTCTTTGTTCTATTTCTGTAAAAAATGTTGTTGGAACTTTGATAGGGATTGCATTGAATCTATAGAATGCTTTAGGAAGTATGGACATTTTAACAATGTTAATTCTTCCAATCCAAGAGCTCGGAATATCTTTCCATTTCTTTGTGTCTTCTTTGATTTCTTTCAACAATGTTTTATAGTTTTCAGTGTACAGATCTTTCACCTCTTTGGTTAAGTTTATTCCTAGGTATTTTATTCTTTTTGTTGCAGTTGTAAATGGGATTGTATTCTTAATTTCTCTTTCTGCTACTTCGTTGTTAGTGTATAGAAATGCAACCAATTTTTGTACATTGATTTTGTATCCTGCAACTTGACTGTATTCCTTTATTATTTCTAAAAGTTTTTTAGTGGACTCTTTAGGGTTTTCTAGATATAAAATCATGTCATCTGCAAAGAGTGATAGTTTCACTTCTTCTTTTCCAGTGTGTATCCCTTTTATTTCTTTTTCTTGCATGATTGCTCTGGCTATGACTTCCAATGCTATGTTAAATTAAGGATAGATCTACCACATGATCCAGCTATTTCACTGCTGGGTATTTATCCAAAGAACTTGAAAACACAAAGGCATAAAGATACTTGCACCCCTATGTTCATTGCGGCATTATACACAATAGCCAAGACTTGGAAGCAACCTAGGTGCCCATCAAGGGATGAATGGATAAAGAAGATGTGGTATTTATACACGATGGACTACTACTCAGCCATAAGAAATGATGAAATCCGGCCATTTGAGACAACATGGATGGACCTTGAGGGTATTATGCTGAGTGAAATAAGGCAGAGGGAGAAAGTCAAATACCATATGATCTCACTCATAAGTAGAAGATAAAAACGACAAAAAACACCCCACATAGCATTAGAGATTGGACCGGTGGTTACCATTGGGGAAGGGGGGAGGGCAAAAGGGGTGATTAGTGTCACATGTGAGGGGATGCACTATAACTAGTGTTGGATGGTGAACATGATGTAATGTATACAGAATTCGAAATATGATGTACATCCAAAAAAAAATAAAAATTAAAAAGAAAAAGAACAAACTTCTAACTTCAGTGTTTAAGTAGAGGAAAGGATTACAAAAACCCAATTAACTAGACTTGGAGAAACAAACAGGCTGATTATAGACTATAACCAGCATTGCAAATTTCACATATTGCAGAGCTGACTGATAATTAGAACTGATTAGTAACACCTTTATTTTTAAAAACAATACTGTAGTAAATCAATTAAAGTTATCTATTAGAATACAATATTATTCCTGTCACGCCGTCAAGAAAATACATCATTTGACTCTTAATGAAAGTATATACTTAAAATTATAGAATTTTTATCTAAGAAAACATCAGAATATTAAAATTGGATAAAACTGCCAAAGGCTATGTTGACAATATAGTGAATGATTCAGTGAGTTATATCTGAAACTGTTTAGCTGGTATTAAATAGATCTACCTAAAAAATGTTGATTCTGTTTCTAGAATAAGAACTATGGTCAAAAGTTAGTGGAGACTAGGGCTGGCCCAGTGGCATTCTGGTTAAGTTTTCACGCTCTTTTTGACGGCCTGGGGTTTGTGGGTTTGAACCCTAGATGCAGACCTACACACTGCTTATCAAGCCATGCTGTGGTGGTGTCCTATATACAAAAAAAAATAGAGGAAGATTGTCACAGATGTTAGCTCAAGGCCAATCTTCCTCACCTACCCCCCAAAAAAGTTAGTGAAGATATAGAGCTATAAATATGAATTCCTATAAAAACATTGTTCTTAGTGTAGGAACTCCCCTGGTCTAGAAGCTGCAACCATCCTCCCAAACTATTGTCTGTAATCACACCGTAAACATAGCTTCTCCAGTACCTTGACAAATAACCTACCTAGCCACAAGTAATCTCACTTGGAAAAGCACAAAGATAGAAGGATCTCATTGTGTGTTTATAGTTATCTTTGAACAGAAGCAATTCACCTACCAGTAGTCATTTTTACCATAAGCAACATTGCTTAGTATATATACACATATACTATCAATTTCCAAAAGTCATATTCTCACAAAGAAGGGGAAAGATTTTGTTAAGCCTTCCTCATAGCCTTTTATTCTATTTACCATTAATGAACTTAATTACATTAATTGACTTATTAATGTTAAGCCAAACTTCAAATCCTAATATAATTTCCACTTTATTGTAATGAATTATGCTTCTTATTTAATGATGGTTCTGATATATATTGCTTTTCTTTGCTTATTATGTCATTCTATTATGAAGGATAATTGGTCTATATATTTTAAAAAATTATTTCAATTAATTTTTTCTAATTCCCTTTTTTAAAAATATTGTGCTGAGAGCACTTAACATGAGATCTATCCTCGTAACAAACTTTGAAGTGCACCATACCATATTGACAACTACAGGCACTATGTTGTACAGCAGATCTTCAGAATTTATCCATCTTACATAACTGAAACTTTATATCTGTTGAACGACAACTCCCCATTTTCTAACTTCCCAGCCTCTGGCAGCCACCATTCTGCTCTCTGCCTCAATGAGTTGGATTATTTTAGACATCTCATATAAGTGGAATCACAGAGTATATGTTCTTCTGTGACTGGTTTATTTCATTTAGCATAATGTCCTCCAGGTTCATCCATGTGGGGGCATATGGCAGAATTCCCCTCTTTTTAAGGCTGAATAATATTCCTTTGTATGTATATACTGCAGTTCCTTTATCCATTCATTCATTGATAGACATTTAGGTTGTTTTCATATCTTGGTTACTGTGAATAGTGCTGCAATGAACACAGATGTGCAAATATCTCTTTGAGATCCTGTTTTCAATTTTTTGGATATACACCCAGAAGTGGGATTGCTGGATTATATCTTTGACAAGGGAGTCGAGAATCTACAAAGGGAAAGTAGTTTCTTCTACAAATGGTGTGGGAATAACTGGATTTCCACTTGCAGAAGAATGAAATTGGACCCTTATCCTACACCATTTCCAAAAATCAACTGAAAATGGATTAAAGACTTAAACATAAGACCTGGAACTGTAAAACTACTAGAAGAAGAAACAGGGGAAAATCTTCTTGACACTGGTCTTGGCAATGTTTCCTTGGATATGATGCCACAAGTACAGGCAACAAAAACAAAAATAAGTGAGATACAGCAAACTGAAAATCTTCTGCATGGCAAAGGAAACAATCAACAAAATGAAAATGTAACCTATGAAAATGAGAAAATATTTGCAAACTTTATATCTATAAGGGGTTAATATCCAAAATAGAAAAGGAACGTGGACAACTCAACAGCCAAAAAGTAAACAAATAAAAAACCCAATTAAAAAATGGACAAAGGACCTGAATAGATAATTCTCCAGAGAATGCATACAAATGCCCAATAGGTATATGAAAAAGTGCTCAACATCACTAATTGTCAGGGAAATGAAAACCAAAACTACAATGAGATACCACCACACACTCTCACACCTGTTAAGATGGCTATTATCAAAAAAATAAAGATAAGTATTGATAAGGATATGGAGAAATTGGAACTTTTGTACACTGTTGGTGGGAATGCAAGATGCAGCTGTTATCAAAAACAGCATGGAGGTTCCTCAAAAAGTAAAAAATAGAACTACAGTGTGATCCAGCAATCTCATTTATCAGAATACTTGTTCTTACAGTGTTATTGTAGAGCTCTTTTTCCTCTTTTAGTTTCTAAAAATATTTATGCATTTTGGTCTCTTTAAATTTTTTGATGGAGTTCTCCAGTGAAGATATTTGAGCTTTGAGATTCTTTTTCTGTGAGAATGTTTTTAATTACAAATTTAATTTCTTTAAGAGAGATATACAACTTTAAAGTTTTTTCTCTTTGATAAGTTTATTCTTTCAACAAATTTGTACATTTTACCTAAGTCTTTGAGCTTATTGACAGAAATTTTTCAAAATATGGAGAATTTGTAGTGAAGTCCAATCTATCATTTCTTATATTAGTAATCTGTATTTTATCTTTCTCTTTGTTTCCTCTTGTTTAGACTTGTTAAAATTTATTAAATTTCTTAATCTTTTCAAGAATCAACTTTTGTCTTTATTGGCTTTCTCTTTTATTTCTCTGTTTTCTATTTCATTGATTTTTTCTCTTATTTTTATTATCTTCTGCAAAAAAAGATATACTAATGGACAAAAAGCATATGAAAACACTCTCAACGTCATTAGTCATTAGGGAAATGTGAATCAAAACCACAATGAGAAACCACTTCACATACAGTAGGATAGCAATAATAGAAATTAAACATAGTCTTACCATATGATGCAGCCATTCCACCCTTAGATATATAACCTAAAGAACTAAGAAGAGATACTCAAGTGAATACTTGCACAGGAATGTTTGTAGAAACAATATTCACAATTGTCAAAAGGACATCTATGGAAATTTGACATTTGATAAAGTGTGATATATCCACACAATGGAATATTATTCAGCCTTAAAAAGGAGTTGGAATTACGATGCATACTATCACATAGATGAATCTTGAAAATATTAAGTGAAATTAGCAGACACAAAAGGACAAATTTTGTATGATTCCACTTATATGAGGTACCTAGAATAGCCAAATTAGAGGCAGAAAGTAGAATAGTCCTTATCAGTGGCTGTGGAAGTGGGTAATAGGGAGTTAATGTTTAATGGGTACAAAATTTCAGTTTGGGATGATGAAAAAGTTTTGGTGATGGATGGTAGTGATGCTTACTCAACAGTATGAATGTACTTAGTCCCTCTGAATTACACATTTAAAAATGGCTAAAACGGTAAATTTTATGTTATGTATATTTTACCACCATAAAACATTTTTAAATGAAGAAAAGACAAAAAACAAACAAAAAGACAACACTGATACGTTGTACAATAGGGATTAACCTTGAAAACGCTATGCCAAGTGAAATAAACCAAACACTAACAGTCACATATTGTATGATTGCATTTATATGAAATATCCAGTATAAATACATCCATATAATGGAAAGAAGATTCGTGGTTCTGGGCAAAGGAGGGAACAGAAAATAACTGCTTAATGTACATGGGCTCTATATTGAGGTGATGACTATATTCAGGAACAAGATAAACATGGTGATTGCAAAAGATTGTGAATGTGCTAAATGTCATTGAATTGTTCACTTTAAAATCATTAATTTATATGACTTGAATTTCACTCCCACAAAAAATGCAAAAACCTTAAGGACATTGATGGAAAAAGTAGGAATATGCAAGAACAGATGTGTAATGTGAGCATAAAGATGAGATTTCTCAGAATCAAACGGCAATGCTAGAAATAAAAAACAATGCTAAAAGTTAAGAATCCCTTTAATGTGGTCATTTATAGACATGACAGGGCCTAGAAGAGAAGATAGGTTAACAAAAATTACTCCAACTGAAAAGAAAAGAGGGGAAAATAATAATAAAAAATAGAACAGAATATCCTTGTACTGTGAAACAATTACAAAGATGTAATGTGCATTTAACTGAAACACCAGAAGGAGAAGAGACAATGGAGTAGAAGAAATATTTCAGGTAATAGTGGCTGAGAGCTTTCATAAACTAAAAACAGCCAAAGCACAGATCTAGAAAAGCTAATAGAACACCAAGCAATGAAAAACAAAACAAAACAAAACTTCAACATACCACATTCAAACTGAAGAAAACAAAAGACAAAGGGAAATTTTTGTAAGAATCCAGAGGGGAAAGAAATCTTATCTGTAGAGGAATGTTAAAGATTACATCAGATTTTTCATTGGAAGCCATGTAAGCAAGAAGACATAGACTGAAATATTTAAAGAGTTGCAAAAACATCCCCCACCAAATTAAAATTCTATATCGAGTGTAATCACCCTTCAAAAGTAAATGAGAAAGACTTTCTTAGACAGCAATAGAGCATCAAAATACGTGAGGGAAAAAATTTGGTGAAACCGAATGGAGAAATAGACCAATCCACTGTCATATTGGGGAATGTCACCAAATCACATCAGTAATTGAAAGAAGAATGCAGAAAAGCTATAAAGCTGTATTAACCTGGACAGCACTATCAATCGAATTGTTCTAATTCACATTTATACAATACACTCAGCAACTGAAGAATACACATTGTTCTCAAGCTTGCATGGAACATTTATCAAGATAGACCACAATCTGGTCCATGGAACACACCATTAAAAATTTAATAGAATTGAATCAACACAAATCCTCCTCAAACTCTTTAAAAAAATTAAAGAGGAGAGGGTATTTCCAAACTCATTCTTTGAGATCAACAATACCCTGACATCAAAGTTAGACAAAACCACAAGAAAACTTCAAACCAATATCCTTGAGAAGTACTGATGTAAAAATCCTCAACAAAATACTAGCAAACGGAAATCAAAGCACTTCAAAAGGAATTTTGAAAGAATTTAAAAGGGCTTTGTATACCATGACTAAGTAGTATTTATTCCTGAAATGTAAGATGGTTCAACATATGAAAATCACATTGTAATATGTCTAACAGAATGAAGGAAAAATTTAAAAGAATAGAAAACATACAAAATACACTGTCGGGCAACAATGAAATTAAACTGGAAAACATCAGAGAGATGCTGAGAAAATTCCCAAGTATTTGGAAATTAAACAGCTCACTTTTAAGTTACATATGGGTCAATGAAGACTTCTCCAGGGAAATTTTAAAATATTTTGAGCTAAAAGAAAATAAAAATAAAGGTATACTTTACCAAAATGTGTGGAAGGCAGAGAAAGCAGTGCTTAGAGAGAAATTTATAGCATTAAAGGTATATTTTGAAAAGAAGAAAGATCTAGAATCAATAACCTATGCTATCACCTTAGAAACAAGACAAAGAAGAGCAATTTTAATCCTAAAGAAAGCGCAAAAAAGAAACAAAAGTTACAGGCCAGCCGGTGGTTAAGCGCGCACGTTCCGCTTTGGTGGCCCAGGGTTTGCTGGTTCGGATCCCCGGTGCGGACAAAACACAGATTGGCAAGCCATGCTGTGGCAGTCGTCCCACATATAAAGCTGAGGAAGATGGGCACAGATGTTAGCTCAGGGCCAGTCTTCCTCAGCAAAAAGAGGAGGATTGGCAGCAGTTAGCTCAGGGCTAATTTCTCCCCCCCAAAAATAAAATCTTTAAAAAAACCCAAAAATTAAGTAGAAACCAAATCTTCCAGCCAGGCTAACCAATGAATAGATATCTAAGATAAATAGATAGATAGATAGATAGATAGATAGATAAATAAATAGAAAAATAAGCAAAGAAAACAAATTACCAATGTAAGAAATGTAAAAGTTATCAGCACTAATATTACTAGTTACATTAAATGGATTAAAATGGAAAAATATGAATACTTTTGAGATCATAAAATTGATGAAATATACCAATTCCTTGAAGGATGTCAATTACCACAACTCACTCAAGTAAATGATAACCTGAATAGCCCAACGTGTGTTTAGGTATTTGAATCAATGATTAATAAACACCTAAAAAAGAAATTACCAGACAAAATGGTTTGACCGGTCAACTGTATGAAACATTAAGGAAGAAATTATACCAATTCTCCACAATCTCTTCCCAAAAGTAGAAGAAGAGAGAAACTTTCTAACCATTCTATATGTATGGAATTACTCTAATACCAAAACCAACACAAGAAAAACATTAAAAGAAAGGAAGAAATAGATTAGTATCTCTCATGAACATAGATGCAAAAATCCTCAGCTAATTATTAGCAAATTGAGTTTAATAATTCTTAAAATTTTATATACCATAACCACATGGAATTTATTCCAGGTGTGGAAGGTTAGTTCACCGTTGGAAAATAAATCCATATAGACCATCAATCAACAGACTAAAGGGTAAAAATCACATCATTGTATCAATTAACAGATAAATAATTGGACAAAATTCAACATTTTTTCCTCTGAAAAAAATTCTCAGCAAAAAGGAATAAAGGTGAACATCCTCAATTTGGTGAAGAGCATCTGCAGAAAACACACAGCAAACGTCATTCTTAATGGTGAGAAATTGCTTGCTTTAGTCCTAAAATTGGGAAGAAAAGATGTCTTCTCTCACTGCTCCTTCAATGTGGTACCAGAAGTTCCACTAAGAGAAGAAAAGAAAAGAAATGTAAGTAGATTGAAAAGGAAGAAATGAGTCGTTACTACTTGCAGGTTACATGATTGACTATATGGAAAATCCCAAAGAAGTGAACAAAAATTCTTGCACACTAATAAGTAAGTTTAGCAAGTTTGCAGGAAACAAGGTTAATATTAAAAAAATTAAATTACTTTTCTATACACCAGAAATGAATAATTGGAATTGAATACAATTTAAATAGCACATAAATGAAATACTTTGGTATAAAACTAAAAATTTAGAAAACGTATATGCAGAAAAACAGGAACACTGATAAAAATAAAAGAAATCTAAATAAGTGGAATGATATTCCAGATTTGTGATTTGGGAATTCAATATTGTTAAGATGTTCATTCTTCCAAAATTGACCTGTAGATTCAACACAATCAAAATAAAAATCTCAGCAAGATATTTTCCAGATACTGACAAACTGATTCTAAAGTTTACACGGAAAAGCAAAAGAACTGGAATATCCAATGCAACACTGAAGAAGAACAAAGTTGGAGGACTCAAACTAACAGCTTTCAAGACTTATCATAGGCGAGAATAATAGTGATGGTCCAGGGTTAGTGAAAGAATAAACACATAGATCAATGAAACAGAAAAGAGATCCCACAAATAGACCCATGCAAATATTGTAAACTGATTTCTGACAAAGATTCAATTCAATAAAGACAAAGTCTTTCAAACAAATGGTGCTGGAAATAGTGTCTACGTGTAAAAAAATGTGAAACCTAGACAGAGAGCTTAGATCTTAGACGAAACTTAACTCAAAATGAATCATAGACCTAAATGTAAAATGCAAGACTATAAAACTTCTAGATAAAAATACGAAAGAAAAATCTACAATACCAAGAGTTTAATGAGAAATTTTTAAATATAACACCCAAATTATGGTCCAAGAAAGAGAAAGTTTATAGTTTGGACTTTATTGAAGTTAAAAATGTCTTCTCTACAAAAGACACTGTTAAGAGAATGAAAAGACAAACCACACACTTGGAGAACATAATTGCAAAACATAGCTAATGAAAGCCTCCTATCAAAAATATACAAAGAACTCTTAAAACTCAACAATGAGAAATAAGCAAGCCAATTAAAATGGTGAAAATATCTGAACAGACATTTCATCAAGGAAGATGTACAGATTTCAAATCAAAAATATAAGGAAGTGCTTAACATCATTCGTCAACAAGGATTTCCAGTTAAAGCCACCGCGAGATATGACTCTATACCTATTGTAATGGTTAAAATTCAAAACACTGACAACACCAAATGATGTTATCAAATGGGTGCACAGCAACAGAAATTTTCATTTGTTGACAGGGTGCATTCAAAATGCCATAGCCACTTTGGAAGGCAGATTGGCAGACTCTTACAAAGTTTATCATTGTCTTACCATACAATGTAGTAATTACACCACTATTTACTCAATTGATCTGAAAACTTATGTCCATACAAAATCCTATATGATTGTATTTATAGTAAATTCATTCACAATTGCTCAAATTAGAAGCAACCTAGATGTCTTTCAGAGGTGAATGGATAGAGAAACTGTGATATATCCATGCATGGGAATATTATTCAGTGAAAAAAAGAAATGAGTAACCAAACCATAAAAACATGTAAAAACATATTGTTAAATGAAAGAATCCAGTCTGAAAAAATTATATACTGTATGATTTCAATTATACAACATCTGTAAAGGGAAAACTGTAGAGACAACATAAAGATCAGTGGTTGTCAGGGGTTCAGGCTGGGAAAAGCACAGGGTGAATCACAAAGCATTTTATAGGGCAGTGAAACTATTGTGTATGACAATCTACTGGTGGATACGTATCATTATGAATTTCTCAAAACTGAGAAATTTGCAGCACAAAGAGTGAACCTCAATGTATGCAAATATTCCTTTAGAGGTGGGTGATCATAGGATGGAATAAAGAATTTAACAAAATTATATGACAAAACTGAAAATGTAAGAACTAATCTTACTGGGAGAAGACCGAATAAGCTGTTGACATAGGTAAGTTTGAAAATGAGTGGAGTATACAGGTTAATAGAAAAAAATCAATTACTTTCCTATATACCATAAATGAATAAGGAATTGTACAAAAGATACTGTGCATAAGAATTGTATTCTGGTTGATAAAGTGTGTCCCATAGGGGTGTAGGTTAATAATTCTGAAATCACTGTATATGTATTCTGGAATTGAACCATCAAGGAAGTGGATAGTGCATGGTGGAAACCTGGTTTATCACTGTTGGAGTGGGAGAATATTAGAATGATCTGCATGGTAATGAATTAGAATTGGGGATATCAGTATGAACTTGTGCTTACTTTAACATTAATAACGAAGGTTATACATAGAAATATTTCTAGATACGTGTATATACACAGGTATTTATATACATATTCTTGATCTGTCAGCATGAGGGCCTAGATGCAAGGACAACCCAGATTTTAGGTTTTAGTAACATTGATCAATAAAAAGAGCCAGAGCTCTTTGGAAATATGGTTGATTATAGGACTGGGGCAGGAAATAGACAGGACTAGCCTTGAATGTTCTATAGGGTCAGAAAATAATAAAGTGCTAAAGTACACCATACACACACACACACACACACACAGATGGGAACATGTCAAAGGGATGCAGGAGTCCCAAAAATGTAAAGAGCTCCCAAAGGCCAAAGTCAGAAAAATTTGAACAACAAAACAAATATTAGATTATAAGCTAAAATATGAAACAAATATCCATGATTTCATATTGATATAACATGGATATAAATTGATATAATATGGTATAAATGCATGATTTAGTAAATTAAAAACTTGGGGATATTTGGCAAATCTCCAGTGCAGAAGAATTTCAAATAATGTATGTAGATTCTCTGCCCTTAAGGATGTGAGGCATAGCTTCGTATTTCTTAAGTGTGGGCTGCATATAGTGACTTTCTTTTCTTTTTTCTTTGAAAAAGATTAACTTCAAGCTAATATCTGCCAGCAATCCTCCTCTTTTTGCTCAGGAAGACTGGCCCTGAGCTAACATCCATGCTCATCTTCCTCTACTTTATATGTGGGACGCCTACCACAGCATGGCTTGATAAGCGGTGCGTAGGTCTGCACGGGGGATCTGAACTGAACCCAGGGCCTCCGAAGCAGGAGGAGCAAACTTAACCGCTGTGCCACCAGGCTCGCCCATGACTTTCTTTTAAAGAGGACGTTATGGAAAGGGAGACACACAAGAGTAACTGCAGTAGAGAAAATTGACAAGGCTAACATCAGCAGTGATAAGTCATGCTAATAGTATGGACATGATGTGATGGGAAGGGCACTTTACCTCTGTGTTCTTTCCTCCTAGTAACCCGTAATCCTGGTCTAATCCTGAGAAAAATATCAGGCAAAACCCAGTTGATGGATAATTGACAAAATATCTGACCAGTCATCCTCAAAACTGTCATGATCGTCAAAAGCAAAGTCTGACAAACTATCACAACCAAGAAGAGCCTAAGAAGTCTTGTTTGCTAAGTGTAATGTAGCATCCTAGATGGCATCCTGGAACAGAAAACGATATTAGGGGAAAACTACGGAGATCGGGAAAAAGTATGGATGTCAGTAATAATTTACCAGTATTTGTTTATTAGTTGTGACAAATGTACCATACTAATCTAAGATGTTAATAACAAAGGAAAGTAGGAACTGGGATATATGGGAACTCTCTGCACTAATTCTGTAAATCTAAAACTTCTAAAATAAAAAGGATTTTTAAAAGAAAAAAATTGAAAGTAATTTCTCCTCTGATAAAAATATAAATATGCTTATTTCTGATGTTCTTAAGATAAATGTATTTACTTTTGCACCTTTTTTGACAAATAGCTACAATTTTAAATTTAATTATAGTTGGCAATAGCATGGACATGCCATCAACCGTGACTGTTTTTTTGTTCTGAATACCTGTGTAACACTGAGAGGAGCTGGGCACCCTGTCTCAGGTGAAGACTTTCAGGGCATCTCATTTCCCTTTTCATCCTTGTTGCCAAGAATTGTCTCAGTCTTCTTTCTTTCTCAATTTGTATTTTCAATTTTGATATTTTATGTATTTTGGAAAGCTACTTCAAATCTATTTGACTAGAGAAGTGTATGAGTGAATAAACATGTACACTGCTTATTGTAGTCATTTTACTCTTCTTTGAAAATCTTTTGTTTTTGAACTTCTTTTTCCTGAACATGCACATTTTTATTATTTTAAGTTTTTGATATCTTTGAGAATTTGTCATAGAGTTTTCCAGAGGTAAGAAAAAGCTAAAAAGCAATGGACCATCAAAGCACTCATCTTCAAAATGCTTTCTTTTTCTTCTAGGAAATCAAACAAAAAGAATGCTTAAGTTTACTTAATGTTTACATCACCCTAGAGAAATGTCCGACTGCGACGGTATGAAGTCAGGAATCAAAACTTCATGCTTTCTTTAGTGCAGTATGCTGAACCGACAGGTTCCATTAAACTGTCATAGGCTGCCCTCACATTGTTTGAGAGCTTTCATGTATAATTTTTTGTCTTAGATAACCATTGTTAATTTAATTAATGTCACAAGTCTGTTCCCAAACCAAGCAACCAAATAAACTATCATTTACATTGTTTGAGGAATGAGTTACTCTGCAAAGTCAATTCCTTTAAAATTTAAAACAGCATTTTATGGTGTCCCTTTCTAAATATATTTATTTTATTGAACATAATGACCACAGAGTGATCACTGCAGTTGAACCAGGATTGTTGTTATGACCCCAGAGGTCACTGTAGTAGTAAAAGTAGATAGGTCAAGGCCCAGAGCCGAATGCCCACTACTTTCAACATACCTGGGAAGCTAACAGACTGTAGAAGTCTGTATCAATCCCCTCATTTATTCCTAACAACCATTGATTATCCTTATGGTCTAGGTAAAAAACTTCAGAAGTTAAATAACTTGGCTGAAGTCAACCAGTGAAAAAGTGGTAGGGTTTGGGTTTGTCTGGCTCCAGATCACATGCTCTTTGCAACTGAGCACGTCGCATTTCAGGAGCTCCTGCTTTATTTCAGAAAAAGTATTTATTATCAGAAATACACACAAATACAATCATGGTACAAGTTTTTAAAAATATAAAAGTCCATCTTCCTCTGCTCCTTTTCACGGCCAGTTACCAGTTCCCTACCACGAAGGGCCACCAGTGCTGTTATTTTTTCAAATGTCAAAGTCTTTCTACAGATATTCTCTTCAGCCTTCTTTTTTTAAAAAAATGGTTCTTATTTTAAAAATCTTATCAACCATCCACATTTTACTTTTGTCAATTGACTCAGTGATGTTGTTTGTAGCATTATTTCCTTTTGGCGCAGATTTTGATTTAGGTTCTATGACGCTTTCCCCAGCTCTCTGTATACTCAGTCTTATAGCAATGGCGGTGAGACTGGATCTCTGTCAGAATTTTTGTTTGTTTCTACTTCACGGTAATTTGAAGATTTTGTTGTTTTCTATTTCCCGACATTGTGGTTACAGGTGGTTTTGTTGTTCTTAGTGATTTGAAGAAGATTTTGTTTTGTTTTGAAGAAAGGAATTCAGAATCCAGCAATAGGCATTGTTCTCCTTGCATGTGCAATTTTTGAGGCAAATAAATTTTTCCCTAGAATGTGATTCCTGCTTCATGCTGCTCTCAGTCAATTTCTGATGTCCTTGTGGTTTAGACCAAATCCTACTGACTATTAAAGAAGGCTTCCCAATGATCTCTAGTCAATTTTCCATTTTATATTTACTGTATTTATTAACCATGGTTAGAAAAATATTCCAGTGATTCAAAATTCCAATTGCTCCAGGTATATATGTTCTAAGTCACTCATTTGCTGTACTTAGCTTGCCCAACCTCTGTGATTAATTCCTTTTATCAGTACCTTTTCCTTTTCTCATGTATCTCAAGGCTACTCCAAGGGTCGTTTGCTTCATATTGACCTGAGTTGTAAACTGCATACGCTAAATCTGTAGTAACATAAGTTTTTTATGTCAACTGTCTTTTTACTGTGTGTCAGGCCTTGTAACAAAAGTTTTACATATGTCACTTTATCCTCACACATTTTAATGAGGTAAATGTTAGTATTGGACCTTTAGATATAAGGACACTGAAGCACAGGTTAGAACTCAGGTATGATTTCCAAACCCAAGCTCTTAACCACATTAATGTCTCTGCTTGTTAAGATTTTATTGTATACTTTCAGATTTATTTGGTGGCATTCTCTTGACCTAATTAATCAAACTATTGTTTTACCAAAAGAAAAACCAAAAGGCTGAAATAAGAATTCATACCCTTGACTAAACAGGATCTAGACCGCCTCTGGAAAATACTAGCTCAAAAATCTTGGAACGGGGGCTGGCCTGTGGCCGAGTGGTTAAGTTTGCATGCTCCACTTCAGTGGCCCAGGGTTTCGCTGGTTCAGATCCTGGGCGAGGACATGGTACCACTCATCAAGCCATGCTGAGGTGGCATCCCACATACCACAACTAGAAGGACCCACAGCTAAAATATGCAACTATGTACTAGGGAGATTTGGGAAGATGAAACAGAAAAAAAAAGATTGGCAACCAACAGTTGTTAGCTCAGGTGCCAATCTTTAAAAAAAAAACTTGAAATAGAATTACAGGAAAATGACGGTATACTTGATATCTTCTTTCATTTGTCCTCTCAGATCCACTCCTCCTTTCTCCAACTTACTCTTTATCCTGGGAGGCTGAACCATATGGAAGACATGGGGAGGTTCCTTTGCCCTAAGGCTTCTGGCAGAATTTCAAAGGGAGAATGTGAGGGAGGGAGAAAGCTGAGGGTGGGCTTTTTATTTTCTGGGATTTTTTCCTGTGAGGTCATCCCTGGATGAGTACCTTCTTCAACCAAAGGTTGCAGCTTCTTTCAAAGAATGAATAAACTTGAACAACATTGATTTTTAAAATGTGGTTTGGAATAGAAAATCTTTTAAAACGTAAGTAGATTCTAACATAAATACAAGATAATAAAATTTTCTTTCCTTTTAGATAAAAGTATATTTATCTGTCTTATTTCACAGTTCTATTAAAATCCCCAAATGCATTATTGTAAGAGATATAAAAATATACCATTTGGTACAATTTTATTAAGCATGAGTAGACATATTTTCTGCTTTATTTTATGATAATATTCTTACATCAATATACAACCGCAATGAAGTTTTGAAATTTGATTTTCATCCAGGAGGTCATTTGTTGTTTATTTTTTAACTGTGGTGTTACTCATCATCACTAGCATATGACACACTGTGCCTGACTCTTGTGTGGGAGTATTGGCCTAGCGAAAATAAATATAAGAACAAGGATTATGTGTAAAAAGGTAAGATTAAAATTTTTATATCAAATTTCAAGTCAGTGTGGGCTTACGTGTCAGTACTGTTTTATAGGGAATGATTCTGTCTACATAGTACTGCTGATTTTCCTACGAACACAGCAAGGAGAGTGCTTTTCACAAAGTAGATACAAAACAAATATTTAACAAATTGATAAATACTCACTGCTCTCATTTCAGCAATCAATTCAGCGAGGATATATTGAGCAAGCGTTAACCATTAATCTCTGTATAAAATGCTACACTGGACCAAAAGTAATGATAATTTTTGCATATTTGTGAAAAATTTTTATGTATTAATTAAAAGTCATCTTCCTTAAAGAAGTCTATCACTTTCTTAAGCAAGCAAGGTGACTCATTTAATGCGATGATTCGTTGTTACCATCCACAAATCCAAGACCATTAATTTATTCTCTTTCAGTGAGGCATGCACAAGAAAACATCTAAATTTTATTTCATTGAAAACCTGTCCATTTGTAAATATTAAATTCTGTAAAAATTCTGACCCTTAGAGGTTTTTCTTTTCTTTTATGTTGAGGCAAAACTTATATATGTACAGTACAGTAAACAAATCCATAGCGTATATCTCTATAAATTAGTACATATGTGAATACGTAGGTAGCCACCAGGCAGATCAAGATATGGAATATCAGCACACCCGAGAGGGCACACTCATGACACCTCCCAGTCAGCCTCCAATGCTATGCAAACCACTATCAGCACAGACTAGTTATGCCTGATTCTGAACTTCAAATAAATGAAATTATTCTATATATACTTTTTCATGATGTAAAATTCATTTATCTTTTTGCTTACATCAATAATTGTCTATTTTCTTTTGCTGTATAGAATGCACTTTTATGAATATGCCCCAACAGTTTTATTCATTTTGGTGTTTACACACATGGGTATTGTTCCCAGTTTTTCACACTTAGGAATTATATTATTATGAAAATTCTTTTATGCATCATTTGGTAGATATAAACACTCAGTACTAGGAATGAAAGTGCTGGGCCATAGTGCGTATATATGATTAGCTCTTGTAAATACTGTCAAACTATAGATGCCAGAACATAGATGAGCAATTTACACACTTACTAAGCAACATATGAGAGTTTCAATTGCTCTACATCCTTGTCTCACATTTGTTTTAGCCCTTCTGGTATGTTTCTAGTGGTTTCCTTCTCATTTTAATTTTTAATTTCCTATATTTGGTTTTCTCTTTTCTTGTGATTGATTTTAGGTGTTCCTTAATATCCTGGATATGAGTCCTCAACTGAATATGTATTGAAATTATTTCCTCCAAGTCTGCCTTATCTATTCATTGTCTTAATGAAGTCTTATTGACTGGTATTAATATTTTCCCTTATGGTTAATGCTTTTTGGATTTTGTTTAAGAAGTCTTTGCCTATTTCAAGACAAAGAAGACATTCTGCTTTGTTTATGCTAGAGATTTGATAGTTTTATCTTTTACTTTAGGTTTATGTTCTATTTCTGTGTTGCCAGTCCATGGAAGGATCTCTCCATGGTTTATGTTGATGGAGGAGAATTTGTCTTCCTACCATTGGCCTAGGACTGGCATAGGACTGCCTCTATAGCTCTAAGGACATTATTCCCCACTATACACCTTGAAGGGGAGAATTTATTCAAGTAAATGAAGAGAAACTGTGTAATTGTATTAATGCAAACAGCCTTGTGTATTAGGAATTACTGACAGAAAAGTTTATGATCAATGACTCTCCTGCATCCATTCAAATGATTTCCTCCAGCTGTGCTAGCCAAACAGTTGTTAGAGGAGAAGTTTGAAGACTTTCTAGTCAGACAAAGCGTAGGCTTAAACAATCAACTATAATTTATTTACATCTAGTTTATTTATTGACTCTAAGAGGAAGACATATTCAAATACATGTATTTCATATTGATTATTAATTTTTTTCCTCCTTCTTCACAATTTTGTTGACAGCATTTAGATACTAATAAAGTTTGCAAAAGCAAGTTAGGAGATACTATTAATTCTCCAGAGAGTTGACTGCAATAAATATAACTGTTACATGTTCTCAAAGGAATGTAGAGAGGCAGTTTCCAGGAAAATAGCAATATATTCAGACACTTCATTTAAACATTTCTGGTTGGCTATTTAGTCATGAGGTTATTTTCCATGAACAACTGAGAATATAAACTAAATCAGTCATGAAGAGATTTACATGCTTTTTTTAACCCTTTCATGGTACATCTGTATCAATATCAAACTTTTCAAAAATTTGTACTTATTAGAATATCAATAAAATTAAGGTGAGAGAAGCTATAAAACAGATGAGAGCAAACAAATGTTACATACAGAATGTGCCCACACTCTTAAAAAATCAGCACAAATCATTTAATTTCTCTACTTTCAGTTTCATCAAAAATTTTAAAGACACATTACATTACATCAACACTCTTTACCTTAGTTCTTCTGCTCATCATTAACAGATGAAAAATGTGTTTTGACAGAAATTACTTTTATTTATATGTAAGTAAAAGAGTCTACAAGCTTGTGTTGAAGAAGCTACAATTACAAAGACAGGTTGAATGATGGGTAGTAATTAAGAACACCACACATCTTCTGGGTAAACTTCATGAAGGTTTCTGAAAGTTCCTGTTTCATATGATTGCTCATCATAGTAGACATTCAGTCCATTTAGGGTGAAGGATTAAAAGTGGAGTAATAGGGGCCCAAAACTTTTACTTCCACTTCATTAGAAGGATGGCTAAGAGGGGAGAAAAGGTCTCATTAAACAAAGACTTTTTTTATTGCACTAAATACTACCCAACTACATTTATTACCTGTATACCCCACCAGAAAGTAAGCCCATAAGAAAGTAGGGCTATTGTCTGCTTCCTTCACTGTTGACTTCCCAGCACTTCAAAAATGACTTTATACAATAATTTAAAAGTCCATGATATATTAAAGGATAAAAACTAAGGATTCTAGTTCTGACTTTAAGATGCTCTAAGGATAAGGATTATAGATTATTGGATAGGTCATTGAAATAAATTATTATGCATCAGATTGAATACTTCTTATCAAACCAATTTATCATCATTAATTACAAGAAGTTATACACTGTGAATAGGAGCCCTAGGATAGATTGCCTTCTCTAACTTCGTACAATCTACTATGTAATTCTAATTGCCAATGAGATTAGTATTTTCCACAAAATGTGAGATGAAAGCGGCCAATTGGAAATGATTAACATATGAGAAATTTCTAGCTTAGTGCCTGACATATGGTAGGCATTCTCTACATGCTTTTTTTTAACACTTTATTTTTAGGTTTCTTTTTCTTTTTTTTTTTTTTGAGGAAGATTAGCCCTGAGCTAACTGCTACCAATTCTCCTTTTTTTGCTGAGGAAGACTGGCCCTGAGCTAACATCCATGACCATCTTCCTCTACTTTATATGCAGGACACCCACCACAGCATGGCTTGACAAGCAGTGCTATGTGTGCACCCAGTATCCGAACTCGCGAACCCTGGGCCGCCAAAGAAGAATGTGCGAACTTAACCGCTGAGCCACCGGGCCAACCCCCCTCTAAGTGTTATTTCCCTTCCTCCTTACCCTTCTAAACTGTATTCAGTTTAAAGTATATTAGAAACAGAGTAGTGCATTTTGAAGTTTATGACTTAATTTCAAAGATAAAAGGGAATTGTACCTGTATGTACAAATGTAAAATATACAACTCATTAATTTTATAATCAGGTGTAAAATAAAAAAACATACAAGCTTCAGAAACTGGCTGACCTGAGTTTGAATATAGGTCATGTATTTATTAATTGATTAACCTTGAATACTTGTGTTTTTGCTTAGCAGTTCTTTATCCATATGCAAAATTTTGGCAATATGATCAACATCACAGAGGATCCAATGGACTAAATCCTCTTCAAGAGGTCCAATTTGACTCATTTTTGTTAGTTTAGCCTGGAAAAGGTTTAATAGGAATTTAATACAACTGTAGTAAAATAAAGTGAAATAGAAAAACTGAAAACAAGTATAGAAGAAGAACACAAAACAGACATGCCAGAGAAGAAATTCAGATAAGAAAGTTAGGTCTAAAACACTGAGTAGAGGTTGACTTGAAATATAACTATTTTACTTTAGTAGAAAAGCGCTGTGTCTCATGTTCAATATTAGAATTATCCAATTTGGGTGATACGTTTTGGTCAACCAAAATAGTAATATTCCCTTTCTTAGAAATATTACTGATTTTGCAAACATTTCCCTAGATTGCTGTCACTGAGAATGAGGTAGCCCTCAATGAAAAAGAATGATAACTTTTTAGGATTGCAATGCCTTGAATGAGGTCATAACATAGGTGCTCTGCGTAGGAAGGAAATCAGTATTCTAGATGGTAACATTGTCAACAGAGTCATCTTTCATATAACAAAATAAAATATGCATTGTATTTTCACATCTAGAGAAAATGTGGCTGCAAAATTCTTCAAAACGAATGTTCCATTGAAGCCTAACAGCTCTAATAAAAAGTTTGGTAGAGATTATCCTAACATAAATCAATAAATTAAAATTTATGGTATGATTTTAATTTTTAAATTCTTCTTCAAGACAGAGTTTATGCTTTATAAAATTTTCTACACAAATGAATTTAAATGTATCAAATATTGATTTACAATTTTCAGATTTGGAGTTTTTGGTCTCAATTAGTGTTTTGTTTTATGAGACAAAGACAATATATTATTATATATATTATATTGTGATTTATAACAAGAAATGTATATATTTGTTTTTTGTCCATTTTTGGCACATAGCTCCTAAAACTCTTGGAATTTCATAAGTGATGACAGTGATAAACGTATCTTTGGTTATGTTAATAAGGTGACCTTTGGACATACCTGAGGATGAGGGCTAGATGCTAGGAGACCCAACCATGTGATTAGAGGGTTGGAACTTTCAGTTCCACACCCTGATATCTGGGGAGGGGAGAGAGGCTGGAGGTTGAATTTGTCACCAACGGCCAATGATTTAATCAATCATGCCTATGTAATGAAGTAAAAATCCAAAAGGACAGGGTTTGAAGAGCTTCTGGGTTGGTGAACATGTGGAAATTTGGGGAGAGTAGCGCACTCCCAGAGGGCATGGAATCTCTCTGCCCTTTCTCCACACCTTGCCCTATGCATCTCTTCCATCTGGCTCTTCCAGAGTTATATCCTTTTATAATAAACCGGTAATCTAGTAAGTGACATGTTTCTTTGAGTTCTGTGAGCCATGCTAGCTGATTAATCAAACCTGAGGAGGAGGTCGTGGGAAAATCTGATTTATAGCCAGTCAGTCAGAAGATCAGTTTAAACAACCTGGATTTGCAATTGGCATCCTGAGTTGGAGGGGGACATTGGAACCTCAAATTTATACCCAGTCTGTCAGAAGCACAGGTAACAAGCTGGGCTTGCAACTGGTGTCTCAAGTTGGTAGTGGTGGGGGCAGTCTTGTAGGACTGAACCCTTAGCCTGCGGAAGCTGATGCTATCTTCAGGTGGATAGGGTCAGAATTGAGTTAAATTGTAAGACACCCAGCTGGTATCTGAGAATTGCTTATTGGAGGTGTGGGGAATCCCCCCAACATACATTGGAATTGGGTCTGGGAACCTAAAAGAGTATATAATATTATCCTATTTTGAAGTGGCACAAATGGCTAGAAATGAGTACTAATGTCTACATCAGATAATGTCTTTACTTGATTAACCATCCCAAGAAGTTACAGCATTTGTTCTTTTTAAAGCTTATACTATGTTTAAGGAACTAACATAAATACTAAACTAAATACTAAACAAAGAAATATAAGGCCTGTTCCTCTCTACTAATGAGCTCATAAGATAGTTGGAATAACCATATGCAGCAAACATATGAACTCAATAATAGCACTCTCTTATTTGAGATGTCTGAGGAATAATGCAACAGTTCAGTGCTAAACTGGACTGGAAGAAGGAAGAGTTGTGATCAAGTCATGGGAGAAGTGCAGGTAGAAAGTTGCTCAATAAATAAAAATACCTTTCTCATTCAGTGAAAAACACTGAGTAAGCACTTTCCTTTAAATCCTCCCCACATGTATGCCAAGAGCTGATTTATGCTCTGATGCGATTTCATCCAACTGAGTGAGTATAATCACTCTTCTACTGATACGTAATTTCTACTATGTCATATGATAAATAGGTTGGCCAACATTCATTCTCTTTTTGTCTCAATCATAAGATTTTTTCATTAACTTTGGTTTTTAAGCTTCTCAGTAATAGAGTTACTCAGACAAGTTTTTGCTATGACTAGTATTACTTTAAATGATATTTCTTTAGTTTGGGTCCCTTGTGAGCCTTCAGGGCAAAAATAATTCATTTCTTATTATAAAGCATACTTCTGAGCATGTTCTAGAAGATCAAAATTTTCAGAAAAATAAAATGATACAAATTTTGTTGGCTTTATGTCATTTTACAAAATGGCATAAAATTTAATCATAAAAATGATAAAATTTACAAAAGGTAATGTGTAGGGAACTAGGGATTTTTGGTATCATAAAATAATTTTTACATAATTATTATTGTGCTTTCTATTCAAAATTTCTTTTTCAGAGCCTGGGTGCAGCCATCCCATTTACATATTTACTTCTCACTCACATTCAAATCACATTCCATGAATCATGTTCTCCTTTTAAATTTATATTGTTATTCTGACTTTTTATTTTTATACTTTTATATGTTAGTATTTTCTTCACTAGTAATGACTACTTTTTGATTAATGAACCCTTTTTTTTTCTGGCTGAGGAAGATTTGAGTTGAGCTAACATCTGTGCCAATCTTCCTCTCTTTTGTATGTGGGTCACCACCACAGAGTAGCTGCCAACGAGTCATGTATGTCCATGCCTAGAAACTGAACCCAGGCCACCAAAGCAGAACGTGCTGAACTTATCCACTAGGCCACGGGGCAGGTCCCGTTAATGAATCCTTTTGAGCCACCAATCCATATTAATAAATTGGTGGTACAATGAACAATATTTTAATAATAAAAATAGAATGTAACACAAGTAAGCATTGATGTATGACTAACATGAAAACCGGTTGCCCAAGAGGAATGGCATCTAGCCGACTTAAGCTTGACATGGACCAATTCACTTACTCATCATGCTTATCACTCCCCTCAGGTACAAAATTTAAGGGTACACCAAAACACTAAAACTATGGATAAATAATACTTAATGCAATAATTCAAAAAATGAAATTAATACAGAAATCCTGATGAATAAAACATCAACCTTTTAAATTAACATCAGTATTACTGATTTTCCTTTTTAGCCTCAGACTCCAATATGGCTCTGCAAAGCACTGAGACACATAATAAAATCTTGATGTAAAGCTATTCGGAAGTTATACATGCAAGTTGAGGAATGTTTATTATTCAGATTGCCTCGACCTTTTCTTCTGGAACCACCAGAGCAGTTGTGAACCACTTGATAGACAATCGTGGATTGTAAAGAAATTCTATTCCAAGAAAATTCATTGAGGAAAACTTATCCATTCCATCTTTATGTTCTTTGATTAGAAGAACTAGTATTTTGTATGTGTTTTTTGTTTAATGGTAGTCAGCTATGGTCTAGTTTGTGAAATTTCTTCGTTAATCACAAAGCTATATCCACATGTAAGCTCTTACCATTATACAAAGTAAAGGATACTCTACACTCTATTTTTATTCCATTCATAAAGATAATAGTTTCCACAGTTACATTTTTCAAATTCCATCATGATACAAGCAGACTATTTAGTTTACATTGTCATACATAAGTACATGAAATAGAGAATGAAACATCAATGTTTTACGTAAATTCTCTTTTACTTGGACTTGTTCCTACATGAAACCATTTACATCAAGGTTGAATATATTCAATGTTATACATTTCATTTTGGGCTACAATTTTGTTTGAAATATGTTTCAGCATGTTCATGTGCAGTAATGAATCATATATTTTAAATTTAAGCTCTAGGTTTCTTACATCAAAGGCAAAGTTTCTTTTAATAGCATATAAAATGTTTATGATTCCTCAGCAAATGAAATCAGTTAAGAGATTATGTATGCAACACAGTTAATGTGCCAGAAAAAGATTAAAGAAAAGTACAACATGGCATAAAATCTCATATCGTAAAAAGCATGAGACCATGTTTCAATGGTTCCTTCCACTAATAGCAAGAGCTCTTGGGCTTGTCTTAGTGTGACAGATGCACTGGGGGCAACTGTCATGGCAATTAAACTACAATAACTCCCCACCTCCAACTTCGCTTCATAGGAGTTTTGAGAGCCTCTTAAACGTGAGATGCCTGTTTGCTGGCTTAGATTTTGAAATGCGAAATGGGTACGAAGGGCTAATTGATCCTTAATATTAGGAGTCAGTCTGAGAATACTATGTCAAAGCAATCTGCTTACCAAATAGCCAGAAAGTCATTTTTTCTGAACAAAAGGGTAAAATCTTTTGTTCAGATTAAATTTGAACCTTTGACATGGTGAGAGTGCCAAAGACAGCTTCTATTTGAAATATTTGGCGTATTCTTTTCCCTCTCAATTGCTTTAACGTCTTGGAGACATCTCAACTCAAGAACCAATTTGAAAAGTAGTTAAGACCATTTATCACATTGGAAAAGACCTCAAGATAAGACAGACATAGCAACATCAGTTGAAAAAACATCTATATATAAAGCCATGGACATGTTCTACGTGTATTGTACATTAATATTTTGAAAGAGAACTGATTTCAAATCTCTGTTTTTAGCAAGCAGTCAATGATAAGTTGAGCTAATTCAAAAGAAATACTTGCCACTGCAGGAAAAAATATAGATTCTTTAAGAAAAAACATACATCTTCTAGAGCTGTTTAAATGTTTCCAGGAAGTCAGTGAGGAAGATTGAGTTGGAAGATTTTCTGGCTTTTATTTTACTGATTTAATTTCAAAACTCTTCCATTCCTGTGAATGATGAATGGGAAACATCTATTAGGTAGATAAAAAGTCATAGAGCTAGAAAGGTGATTTTCAGCTGTGTTCAGAAAGATATCAATGACCTGAGAGTCATTTACGTGTGGATACAAGTCCTAAAGGGGTCTGTTTAGTCACCACACTTGGGAGATCGGGAAGGGGATGTTGAAGAATTGTGTCCCTACTAATAAAATAACGTTATGATGGGAATGAATCCCTTGAATGGATGGAATATAAATTATTAGTATATCTCTTGGGGAAGATACAGTACTCAGTGCATCATAAGTACGCTTCTGTTTAAACAGCTACAAGGCTGCTACTCAATAAAACAAAACTAAGATTAAAGGTGGAACTAATTGATAATCAGTTCAGGATAATTTTTGAGAAGATGCATGAGCCTGTTAGAAGGAAACCAAACTTGATCCATTATTTTGCTGCAAATAATTTCTCCCAGTCTGCAGCCTGGTTTTTCATTCTCTTAATAGTGTAAAAAAATTTAATTTCAATGAAGTCCAATTTAACACATTTTCCTTTTATTCAATGTGCTTTTGATGTCAAGTCAAAGAATTTTTCACCAACCTCTAGGTCACAATAATTTTCTATTATTTTTTAATAAAACTTTACAGTCTTACTTTTATGTTAGTGATACATTTTGAGTTAATTTTTTGTAATAAACTATGAGGTTTAGGTTGAAGTAAAAATTTTTGATTCTTTCTCCACTCTTCTGTAATGTGTCTGAATAGTATTACAACATATATAACAGTCATAACCTGTACTTTGACAATTTGTTATTCATATAGGGAAAATAAAACATTGGAACACTACTCTGTATCATATCATAGTGCTACTCCAATGCACCTAAACATAAATCAAAGGTGGATTAAAGATTTAAATATGGAAATAAATAATTGTAAACTTTTGACCTCTAGTAGAAAATATCTGACAAGATCTTTAATAGCTCAAAATGTGAAAGTATCTATTAGATAAGATAATTATATAAGACCATAATGGATATGTCCAACAAATTATACCACAGCAAGATTAAATATGATTAATTCTTAAATGGCAATAGTAAAAAGACAAAAAGGAATCCAGTAGAAGATTCTGGGAAAAAGGTGGAATATAAAGCACCAGAAATCTGTATCCACAATTAGAAAACAATCACACTGGCAGAATACATCTGATGTAATTATTTGGGAAGTCTGGAGTCTGTTGAAGGCTTGACACTACTAGGAGAAGACCTCCTGAGTTAATAGTAGTTAATTTTAGCTCTCAGCAAAGTAGCAGTTACCCATCACTCATCCCCTCATCCCCTTGTCAGGCAACTATGCAGTATTTCAGAGCAGCTGCACACAGCTTGTGGGAACCAAGATGGCCAAAAAGAACCTCATCCTCCAAATATCAGTGGTTTGTGTTCTGACTGCTGATTGTTGCTTCTGATGAGAGAGATGCAGACAAAGAGGCAGGCAGCCATTATTGTTGTACCTCTTCCCAATTTTGCAAGCCTCTCCCCCTCAGGCTAAAGTAATTTCCAGAGTACTTAAAAGGCCAGTACCCTATTTTTCCCCCTTTAATTTTTGCTTTTATTCCTTTTGAAAGACAGATATTAAAGAATAGTATATTTGAAAATGACTGTATATATGGAAAAAATTAGAAAAGGACTGTGCATGTCCAGGGAAAAGTTTAAGAAAGTCCCAAGAAGATCTTAACTTTATACCTCAGTCTGATCCTTGGCACAGAGACAGCCTGCAACAATCAAACAAACAAAAACAACAACAAACTTCAGGGCAAGGGGAAGAATCTGATTTCCAGGGTTACCACATTATCAGATTTAAATGTCAAATGTCCAGCATTCAGCAAAAAATCACAAGACAAACAAAGAAACAGGAAAGTATGGCCCCATTCAAAGGAAAAAAGTAAATCAACAGAAATTGTCCTTGAAAGAGGCCCGATGGCAGATCTACTAAACAAAAACTTTAAAATAGCTGTCTTAAAGATTCTTAAAGAACTAAAGAAAGACGTTGACAAAGGCAAGAAAATGATGTGTGAACAAAGTGAAAATATCAATAAGAAGATAGATGGGCCAGCCCAGTGGTGTAGTGGTTGAGTTTGGCACTCTCTGCTTCAGTGGCCCGGGTCCGTGGGTTCAGATCCAGGCATGGACCTGCACCACTTATCAAAGCCATGCTATGGTGGCATCCCACATACAAAATAGAGGAAGACTTGCACAGATGTTAGCTCAGGGCCACACTTCCTCACCGTCCCCACCCCAAAAAAAAGAGTATAGATAGCCTAATAAGAAACCAGAAAGAAATTCTGGAGCTGAAAAATACAAGAACTGAAATGAAAATTCATTAGAGAGATTCAAAGGTAACTTTGAGTAGGCAAACTAAAGAATTAGCAAATATGAAAACATGACAATAGAAATTATTGACTGAGGAATAGAAAGAAAAAGATTGAAGAAAGGTCAACAGAGCCTATTTGTGGCACAACACCAAGGAGATCAATATATGCATTCTGGGAGTCCCAGAAGGAGGAGAGGAAAAAGGGACAGAGAACATTTGAAGAATTAATGGTTGGAAATTTCTCAAATTTCATGAAGGACATAAATATAAACACCCAAGAACCTCAACAAACTCCAAGAAAGATGAACTTAAAGAGATGTACATTTAGACACATTATGGTAAAACTTTCAAAAAACAAAGACAAAAAGAAAATCTTGAAAGCATCAAGAGAGAAGCAAATCATGAAACACAAGGGATCCTCAAAAAGATTATCAGCAGATTTCTCATCAGAAAGTTTGAAGGACAGAACACAGTGAGCTGCAATCTTCAAAGAGCTAAATGAAAAAACTGTCAACCAAGAATCCTATGTCTGGCAAAACTGTCCTTCAAAAGTGAGGGAGAAATTAAGACATTCCCAGATAAAACAAAAGTTGAGGTTGTTTGTGACCACTAGACCCACCCTGAAAGAAATGCTCAAGGGAGTCTTATAAGGTGAAAGGAAAGAACACTAGACAGTAACTCAAAGCTGTATGGAGACATAAAGATTTCAGTAAACGTAAATACGTAGGAAATTATAAAGGTAGGATTATTGTGATAATTGTTTGTAACTATGCATTTTGTTTTCTAACGGTTTAAGAGATGAATATATTTAAAGAAAAAAACAATTATTACTGTAAAAACATATCACTGTAAGTTTGTAACTTCAAATCTTGTTTTCTACATAATTATAGAGACAAATGCATTTAAAACAATTATTAGTTTATGTTTTGGGGCGCGCAATGTATAAACATATAACTTTGTGACATTAACAACTGAAAAGTGTAGGGCCAGAGCTGAAAAGGAGCAGAGTTTTTATGTTATTGAAGTTAAGGTGGTACAAATTCAAATACAAAGTGTTATAAATTTATGATGATAAATGTAATTCCCACAGAAACCACGAAAAAATAGCTTTAGAATATATCTAAAAGGAAAAGGAATTTAAAAATATCACTACAAAAATTCAACTAAACACAAAAGAAGACAGTGATGCAGGAAATGAGAAACAAAAATGCTATGAAGTATACAGAAAACAACACAATGATAGAAGTAAGTCCCTCATTACTCATTACTTTAAATGCAAATAGATTAAATTCTCCAATCCAAACATAGAGATTGGCAGAATGAATAAAGACAAAACATCCAAATATATGCTGTCTACAAGAGACTCACTTGAGATCCAAACACAGAAACAGGTTGAAAGTAAAAGGATGGAAAAAGATATTCCATGCAAATTGTAATCAAAAGAGAGCAGAGGTGGTTATACTAATATCAGACAAAGTAGACTTAAAATCAAAAAAGTCTACTGGAGGCAAAGAAGTACATTATGTACTAATGAAAGTTTCAATACAGCAGGAAGATATAACAATTATACATATTTATGCACCTAATGACACACCGTCAACATACATGAAGCAAAAACTGATCCAACTGAAGGGAGAAATAGACAGTTCTACAATAATAGATGGAGACTTTAAAACCCCACTAAAAATAAGGGATAGAACGAACAAACAGAAGATAAGCAAGGAAATAAAGGACTTAACACAATAGATCTAATAGACATATGCAGAACACTCTACCCAAGAAATATAAGTCATCCAAATTGGAAAGGAAGAATATCTATATGCAGATGATATGATTTTACATGTAGAAAACCCTAAATACTCCACGAAACAACTGTTAAAACTAATAAATGAATTCAGCAAAGTAGTAGGATACAAAGTCAACCCAAAAACTCAGTTGCATTTCTATACATGAACAATGAACAAACTGAAAATGAAAGGACAAAAACAATTCCATTTATAATAGCATTATAAGGAAAAAAATACTTGGGAATTAACTTAATCAAGGAGGTGAAAGATTTTTACAATGAAAGTGACAAAACATTGCTGAAAGCAATTAAAGAGCACATAAATAAATGGAAACATACCCCATTTGATTGGAAGACTTTGTATTGTTAAAATGTTAATACTATTCAAAGCAATCTCCAGATTCAATGCAATCCTTTTCAAAATTCCAATGAGGTTTTTATTGCACAAATAGAACAACTCATCCTAAAATTAATATGAAAACTCAAGGCATCCTGAATGACCAAAACATCTTGTAAAGCAAAAATAAAAATGGAAGACTCATACTTCCTAATTTTAAATCTTACTATAAAGCTACAGTAAACAAAACATTGTGCTATTGGCATAAAATCAGACATATAGACCAATGGGATAGAATAGAGAGCCCAGAAATAAATCCTTACATATATGGTCAAAGGATGTTTGACAAGGTTGCTAAGACCATTCAGTGGGGAAAATCTTTTCAACAAATGATGATGCAAAAACTTAATATTCACATGCAAATATTCACATGCAAAGAAATGAAGTTGGACCCCTACCTAACACTATATACAAAAATTAACTCAAAATGGAAGTTTTCAGACTTCTTGTGGTTTAGATCCCTTCTCCTGTGCTCTGCCTTCTCCTACATTTTGTCTGTTATTGCCTGTGCTTATTTATTCAGAGTTATTTATATATTCTCAATATTAATACTTTCAATTAAATGTGAAATTTTTATAAATTATAAAAGTGGTGTGGATTGCTTTTCTTTTTCACCACCATCCATCTCCAGAACTCTATTGAGCTAAATGGTTTGGAGTGGGTCTTGGTCTGTAATTCATTTAGCAGTGTTCATGCTTGTGGCCTTGAAGATAAAAGCCCAGAACTTGCATCTGAGTACATGTTTTTCCACCTTTTTTTATTGTGCTAAAATACACATAACATCAAATTTACTATCTTAATGATTTTTAAGTGTACAATTCAGTGGTATTAAATACCTTCACACTGTTATGCAACCATCACCACTATCCATCCCCAAAACTGAACTCGATTCATTAAACAATAACTCCCTATTCTCCCCTCATATTTTCACTGTCTCCATAGTTTTGTCTTTTCCAGAATGTCATAAAGTTGGAATTATACAGTACGTAGCCTTTTCAGATTGGCTTTTGATACTTAGGTATTTGCACTTAAGGTTCCTCCATTTCTTTTCATGGCTTGATATCTCATTTCTTTTTACAATGAATAATATTCCATTGTCTGGATGTACCACAGTTTGTTAATACATTCACCTACTGAAGGACATCTTGGCCGCTTCCAAGTTTTGGCAATTATAAATAAGACAGTTATTCCTTTGGGTAAATACCAAGGAACATGATTGATGGACCATATGGTAAGAAGATGTTTAATTTTGTAAGAAACCAACAAATTGTCTTGCAAGGTGACTGTAGCTTTTTGCATACCACCAGCAACAAATGAAACTTCCTGTAACTCTAATCTTCTCCAGCATTTGGTGTCGTCAGTGTTCTGGATTTTGTCCCTTCTAATAAGTGTATAGTGGTATCTCACTGATGTTTTAAATTGCATTTCCCTGATGATATATTATGTGGAGATTTTCATATGCTTATTTGGCATTTGTATATCTTCATTTGGGAGGTGTCTGTTCAGATATTTGGTCCATTTTTTAAATGAGTTGTTTGTTTTCTTATTGTTGAGTTTTATGAGTTCTTTGTGTATTTTGGTGAACAGTTTTTTATCTGATATGTCCTCTTCAAACATTTTCATTCAGTCTGAGGCTTGTCTTTTCATTCTGTTTGACACTGCTTTTTGCAAAACAATTTTACTTTTGCAAAGTAAAATATTTGCCTGTTGCAAAAACGTTTTTAATTTTAATAAAGTCCAATTATCAATTATTTCTTTCATGGATCATGCTTTTGGTATTGTATCTAAGAAGTCATTGCCAAACTCAAAGCCATCTAGATTTTCTCCTACATTATCTTTTAGGAGTTTTATATTTTTGCATTTGACATTTGGGTCTGTGATCCACTTTGAGTTAATTTTTATGAAAGGTGTGAAGTCTGTATCTAAAGATTCATTTATTTGCATGTGGATGTCCAATTGTCCCAGAATCATTTGTTGAAAAGACTATCTTTGCTCCATTGAATTGCCTTTGTTCCTTGGTCAAAATCAGTTGACTATATTTGTGTAGTTTCTTTCTTGGCCCTCTGTTCTACAGTTGTCTCAGATTTAATCTTCAATAATCTGCCATCTCTTTCTTTGCATTTATCTAATATAACTGCTTATTCTTTTACTTCAAATCTTTCTGTTAGTATATGTTTACACTTGTTTTTATCTTAAATATTGTGAGTTTTTAAAAACAAAACTGTTATTTTTTCCTAATATGGGATTTAGCATTGTTAAATATAATAGATATGTTAACCCTAATTATGTTAACTTTCTTTATTTATAATTGAGTTTATAATGCTTCTTTTACCATGTTGACTTTGTGTTACCTGTTGTATTATGAATTTCTCTTTGTCTTTAGTCCCTCTGATGCTTATTTTAATAACTCTAGAAGATTCCATGAAATTTTTCTTTTTTGTTCTTTTAATTTAGACTGGAAATTTAATTACAGTTTGAAGATATAAGAAAATTAGCATCTGACATTCTTCATTCGTGTATATTATACATAAAGAACATTGAACAAATACAAATTCATATGTTAATAAATTATCACTAAGTTAATGTAAGCATTTAAACAACTCTCCAATTGCTAACGCCACTCTCCCCAAAGGTAATTGCTGTCCTGACTTCTAAATCTAAAGATCAGATTTATTAGTTATCAAAGTTAACATAAATGCAATTATAGAACATTCACTCATTTTTGCATCTGATTTCTTTCATTCAAGTTTATGTTTATGAGATTCATCCATGTTGTTTTTTTTTTTTTTCCTGCTTTTTCTCCCCAAAACCCCCCGAGTATATAGTGTATATTTTAGTTGTGGGTCCTTCTAGTTGTTATGTTATTTCTTATAACAGTAAATGATTTCTTTTGATTGCTGTAGCGTATTCTCTTGTGTAAATATAACCTCTAAATGATATCTATTGAATTATAGAATTTATTAACTTTAATTTTTGTGTGGTATTTTAACAATTTTTGCTTTATGGTTAAAACACCTTAATTTTCTGTTAAGAAATATTTCTTGAAACTACATTTTTATAGATACTACCTGTGATTGCTAATTTTATGCGTCAACAATACTAGGAAATGTATGCTTGGATATTTGATCAAACACTACTCTGGGTGTTTCTGTTGAGGGTGTTTTTGAATGAGAGTAACATTTAAATTGGTAGACTGAGTAAAACAGATTGCCCTCCCTAATAGGGATGGACCTCATCCAATCAGTTGAGGGCCTGAATAGAGCAAAGATTATGACCTCCCCCAAGTAAGAAAGAATTCTCCTGCCTGAGAGCCTTCCAACTGGGACATTGGCTCTATCTGGTTCTACAGAAGCCTCAGGCCTTCAGTCTCGATCTGGACATCGGCTATAGTGATTTTGGACTTGCCAGCTTTTATAATTACATGAGTCAATTTCTTATGAGAAATCTTTTTCTCTCTCCATATATATATTTCCCATTGGTTCTGTTTCTCCGAAGAATCATAATACATTAACCATGTTTGATTGAGAAACTTTATTGCTATATCATTTACATTTTGATCTATAATCTACCTATAGTTAATTTTTTGTCTGATGTAGAGTAACACTTTTCAAAAGGTTATTTAGATAATTTTGCATAAATTAATGCAAAAGGGTGAAATTGTATAAATTAATATCACATATATTCTTATAGTTCTAGAAAATTTCTGGAAGGATACGCTAGAAACTATTTAAAATGATTACTTCCGTGGAGTAAGACTGATATTATCAGGTGTGGGGTCACAATCTTTTACTTTATGTGGATCAAGAAGAGTATACTACAGTAGTTAAAGTGTGCTTAGAATCTGTCTCTTGCCAAATAGATCTCAAAAATTACTATTTTGTAAGGTTTCAGGAAAGACTGAGATGAAAAATCCAACAGGAAGAGTTTCTGGGAAGCAAATACTGTCGTTGCTCTTTTCCATTGCCGTGCCAAAGACCAAAATTATAAAACATTTCTTCTTGCTGAGAGTTATTACCTCTTCTCTAAAATGCCACTTGGATAGCCTGGAGAAACAGCATGATCCTTACTAGTTACAATGAGTTTTCTTAATAACCTGATACAGAAAAATCAAGCTGTGAATAGACCAAGGAGCAATAAAGCCTAGTATTGTTGACACATAAAATTCCTCCTTATAATTCTGACTGTGGTTTCCAATAGACAAAACTAATTAAATCAAGTGCAGCTCGTGTTCGATTTGATTATTTTATGGCATGACATGGTGTTGAGAGTGTCTGTGAAAGAAACTTTTAAACTCTTACTGTGCCTGATAGACTTTCAAAGCCAATATTTTAATGATTCAAAACATAACAGAGAAGATTTTTACAATATGATCTGAGAATATTATGATACTTTAATGCAATACAAATTAGCATTTCCTTTCCTCATTCTGTCATATAGGAAAAGAATGGAATTATTTAGCGACCTAATTACTTGGAATGCTTCACTGAGTCTAGAATAATTAAAATTTAAGTTTTCTGAAGAAATCTTTACAATCAGTAGGAAAATGAAGAAAAAATGTAAGTAAATAAATGATTTTCACCTAGCCAATATATAAATATTCTATTATGTCGTTCAAATTGTGTAGCTGCTCAAGTATTGATCTAAAGATGCATTGTGTCAAGATGCAAATGAAGATATTGATAAGATATTGATGTATACTTGCTGCTAGCATTCAGGCAAAATTTAGGGTTTACTTTATGTGGAATTGAGGTTCATTATTGCAGTAATGGCTGCAATTTTGGGTCCTATTTTTGTATGAATCATGGCAGTGATTATGACTTTAAATAAGTTTAACCTGCTGAATCTTTTCAGTGAGATAAGCTTGCCAAGTGTGGGAGGGAGCAGCTACTGTTGTTGGAAAAAGTAGCTCTGTGATCCTTGGTGAGGGTGCAGATGAGTGTTAGGGTTAAGTGACCTGGTGTGGTAGGGTGTCATTAGTGAGAAGGGCACTGCTCACACTGACACAAAAGAAAGTACTTTCTCAAAAATGTTATTTAGGTTAGTGTCCTAATTTGGAGAAGAGCTCGTGTAAATCATAGCTGATTAGTGTTGGTTTAGCATTTTGTGCTTCATTCAGGCAGTAGCTTCAGCAAGCCATTGCAGTCAGAAAGAACTGGCCCCAGGGGATTCAATGCTTCTGTGTGACTACACCAATTCAGTATTGGGAAAACTTTACACCTCTGCATTAGGAGTGTACTGGATTAAATTCACTAACCCTGTGCTAGAGTGGAGCACATTCCCAATCTCTTTTTCCTATCCACTGCTTTAAAGCATAAATTAAAGGAGCAATTCTCTAGAAAAATAAGTGATTGTCACTCCTGTCATAGTTTTAAGTTGAGTTATCAAAGAAGAGTCCTGGTAGCCTTGTGAGGAGAGTCATTTCGTTTGAGGACTAAGCAGACTCCTGGATGAGAAACCGCCCTGATGAGAGTATTGTGCACATACGGTGATCTGATAACAAATACTTAGCAATCTCAATATCTTTCATTTAGATTCCTTGTCTGACTTTACCAATTGAGAGAAAAATATTAATGAGATTTTATATTTTAAGAAACAAGAAAAGTTTTTAAAAACTCTATCAGACATGTGGGACAATTGGCCAGGCAAAAGAAAATATGATTGCAATTGGGAAAAAGAAACATTTTCCTACTTCTGTCCTGAATAGGCTCTAAGTAAGATACTGTTAATTTGTAATCTGAAAGCTTCATATCACTATCCATAGAGGGGAAGTATTGATGGTGTTGGTGGTTGACTCTTCAGACCAAAGGATGGGATCTTTTAAAGCCCTTTGGAAGTGGGCATTGGAGGCTCACGGAAAGACACCTTCTAGAGGTTTCAAGAGTCTCAGCAGTGGGCATGATGGAAGGAGTATGGAATAAGAAAGGAGGGAAACAGCTAATGGCATGTTGAAGTTCACAGACTTATTGGGGTAGTACATGTGAACCACCTCTACAACATATTTGAATTCGAAGAAATGATCTGGCCAAGATGCTACAGGGTCCTAGAAGCCTGCAAAAGTAAGCGCCAATGAGAGCCAGTGAACCTCAGGCAATGACTAGCGATGCGTGCATGTTTGCATCTTCTGGCTGGACAGACTTTGGAAACATGAGTTTTATCTGCTAGTATATTATTCTTAAACCATCACATTCTAAAACCATTTGAAGTGTCCTAAGCATTTTTGCTTTATTATCAGTATAAAAATTCAATTTACATAATACTCTGTCTATCAAAAATATATTTCATGTCAACTCTAATCTATAATCTAAAATCCTTCCTCTGCTGATAAAATTTCTACCTATTAACTACAATACATTAGCGTTTGTATATAATTTATATAGGATATATAAAAGCATATGTAACAGTATACACACACACACACACACACACACACACACACATATCCTGTTAACCTGTTGTTTTATGTGTAAATGTTAACAGGATGACAGCATTTCAAAACCCCATTGTGCTTTATCTGGCAAATTGACTATTTGTGTTAAGAAAAATATGGAAATATACCTCTAGAGAATGGAAGAGTTGTGGAAGAAATATTCCATAAAATACTGCTTTGTGATCCCCAAAATGACGTGCATTGAATGACAAAGATTAATATTTTTAACTAGAACTCTGCCTAGTGTTAGATCTATAGTAATGAAAATGTAGATTTTATGTATTTTGTAATATGAAATTTATTTGAATTGCCTTGGAAATTATGATCTGGTACTAAAGCCAAGAGAAATTATTTTTATACCTGCTTCCTTACAGTATTCAACTTGCAGAATCTTTTAAATGTCATTTACCCACTTTACCACCGATGAAAGAAAAAGACAAGTCCTCTATTCAAGGTAGCTGGGTATATATCAGAAATTACTTTGTATGTTATGAATCAATGTTAAAATAGAAAAATGGGAAATACGTTAAAATATGCTACATTTAGAAATGAATCCCTTCATTTTTTAGAGTTATGGTCGATTTTCCCTTTAAATGACTTGTTCTTACACAAGACATAATTTTAACAGAAGTCTTGCTATTAAGATCAGAAAGAAACAAAGTTTATTTACAAACGCCTGCTAATGATACTTCTCTGAGAACAAATTACTTATAGCTCACACAACCTCAAGTAATTATGTATATAGAGATAATAGATAGAGAGAAAGATAGATAGATAGAGACAGAGAGACATAGACAAAGAGAAGATTTGTTAATGCTTCACCATATCCATCAAATTTCAATTTTCCATACAAATAAAGAATAATGATAATCCAAAAATATATTTTATTTTATTTTGTGGCTTTCATTTGAATATGGGATGATTTGTAATAGTTCAGTTAAAAACAATGTATTATAAGACCAGCTTTCCAAAAAATCAGAAAACTATCTTTTCTGAAGTTACTCTCTTATTCAGCTTTTCTCTGACATTTCTTCCTGCTTAGATTCGGTAAAAAACAAAGTTGGCAAAAGCACCTGACACACAGTAGACACCCAGTTAATGCTAGCTCCCCTTACTTTTGATATTTCCAAATATAACAGAGAAGGACATGGAAATGCATTTCTATTTTAGTTCTTCAAGATGGAAATTGCATGCATTTACCAAGACAAAATTTGAGGTCAATTTTTTCAGGGATTTGCTTATCTTGTTTCTCAAATTAAATAACAGAATTTTGAATGCAAATGTAAATTTCTTGTCACTCCTACTCATGTGTTTCTCAAAAATAAAAATTAGAAAATTAAACTCAGCCTATCAAATAAACTGTAGGAATTTTATTAGAAGTCCAAGACTCCCCATATGTTTAGTATATTACAAATATACTGCTGTTTCCCTGCTGGCATTCTGATATTAACCATCAGTACCTGCTTGTTATCATACAAGTGAAGCCCTTAGAAGTGAAAAATTTATAGCCCTTAGAAGTGAAAAATTTAATTTAGTTGGGGTTCTTCTCAATTAATTCATCTTTTCATATATATATATGTATATATACATTCTATGTGTTTGTTACATCAGTTAATGGTTATGAACATCACTCTGGAGTTAGGCTGTCTGAATTCAAATCCCTCTGGGTGACCTTGGCTAATTACCTATCCCATTGGCCACAGTTTTATCATGTGGAAGTGATGATAACAGAATCTATCACATGAGATGATTTTGAAGGTGAGATGAGATAATACATATAAAGGACTAGGGCTCTACCTAGCACACTATAGAAGATTAGTAAGCATGTCATTTTATTGTTATTGTTATTATTGGACAAAGATAAGTGTCTACAGTATAAATTTTTACTCAATTACAGTTTGATATAACTCATTTCAGTTATATCCACCATTACTACTTTGATCTTAATTGATATTACACATATTTGGGCAATTCAGTAATTGTGAGTTCACCTGTGGAATTTTTTAAGAACACAAAAGTAGTGGGGCCAGCCCAGTGGCACAGCAGTTAAGTTCCCATCTTCCACTTAGGCAGCCTGGGGTTTTCCGGTTTGGATCCCGGGTGCGGACATGGCACCGCTTGTCAAGCCACGCTGTGGCCCACATAGAAAGTAGAGGAAGGTGGGCACGAATGTTAGCTCAGAGCCAGTCTTCCTCAGCAAAAAGAGGAGGATTGGCAGCAGATGTTAGCTCAGGGCTAATCTTCCTCAAAAAAATAAAAAATAAAATAAAATAAAGAATACAAAAGTACTCAGTATAACTGACATATTTGGTGCTTAAAAGATGCTTTTTGTTTAATATACTGGGATAGAGTATATTTTAAATTTTCCCTAGAAACTGCCTCTGTTATTCACGAACTTTCTTGCCTCTTGTTATTTCTCATTTCTTACTAGCCCTATAGCAAAGAAAATGCCTGATATTATAAACAGAGCTGGGACCACAATGTTTACCCAGTGATATCATAAAACAGGGAATTATATATAGAGATTAGAACTAAACAACTATAGTGACAAAAGCATTAGAGGAACCCTGAATAACTCTCTTGAACTCTATTACCAACATAGATAATTTAAAATTTATAGTGGATTAGCTGGAAATAGGTTATACTGACCAAAAAAGATACTATAAATTAATGTGACTGAACTTTAGTTTAAATACACAATTTTAATCAGTAAAATTGAATGGCCTTAGTCTGGTGGAATAATCATTTGACTTGATTCCTGACCGCACTATTTGTTCACAATATTAGTTTAGGCGGGTCGATGAATGTTCTACGTGAGGACAGCAGTGTTGCAACTGACAAGAAAAAAGAGCTTTTCTTTAGGACATGCATCTGGCTGCTGAGTCTAGTTTCTCAAGAGGACATCATGGTGGTGGGGCCGGCATGGTCTAGTGCTGCTCCCAGCTTTAGACTTTGAGAACTTGAAATTATTAATTTCTCCATTGGTTTGTCTCTTTGGAGTTGTAGGTTAATGAAAAAATTTGCAAGAAAATAGTGTATGAACTAAAGTACAATTTAAAAATACATAACGTAGAAAGAAAAATCTTATAGTATACTAAAATTCCCAGGAAGTGAATATACTTGGAAAGACAAATTTACTCTAAAGATGCTTGGTGAACATGGAATGAGGGAAAGATAAAAGTCTCATGACTTGGCAGGAATTAAACCTATTATTTTGATTCTTTATGTTCTAGCATACATTTCTCAACATTTTGTTATAAAATTACTATTAACTTTGATTATTATTAAGTAAACTGTAGATTAAAACTGAAGCTTTTTCTAGAAACTTTTTAAAGAAAATAGTAAATCTGTGATCAGTCCTAAAATTTGAAATGATTCCCATATGTTTACTAACAAAATAATTATAATAATATAACCTATTTTTGCCAACAATGTTTATACTTTGATTTTTCTCACAGTAAGATGTCTTTTATTTTGCTTTGTTTTTGAGATGATTCCGTAAGACCTGGTTTTTGTATTTTGTTTTGGAAAGACAAAAATAAACATAGAAACAAAACTTCCCACAGTGTTCTTACATCAAGTTATCACTCAGAAGCCAGTAAATTAGTGGAGTTGTTTCTGCTTCTTGGTTATTATGAATATTTGGATACAAGCTTTTGTGTGGACATATTTTTTTCAATTCTCTTTAATATACTTAGAAAATACCTAGGAGTAGATTGCTGGGTCATATGATAACTAAAATTTTGAGGAACTGCCCATAGCTTCTTCTTGGTGGTGCCAGTTTCTCATACTCTCTTTGTTTTTGATAACTATGACAGTTTTGAAGAATACGAGTAAGGTATTTTGTAGAAAGGCCCTCTATTGGGATTTTTCTGATGCTTTTCTCACTATTAGACTGAGTGATATGTTTGTGGAGGAAGTCACAGAGGTAAAGTGTCATTTCCGTCTCATCCTATCAAGGTTATATACAACCCACATGATTTATCACTGTTGAGGCTGATCTTGATCGCCAGGCTGAGGTAGTGTTTTTCAGGATTCTTCACTGTCAAGTCCCTCTTTTTATTTCCTCTTTCCCGTGTTTTTTTGGGAGGAGACTATAGGTGCAGACTAACTTAAGGAGTGAAGACTTGTGTTCTTCCAGTTATTTATTTCTTCAATCATTTATTTATTTCAGTATGGACTCATGGATATTATAATCTAATAATTCTTTACTTATTTTGTTGCTTTTTCCAGCTTTGGTCCCTGGAATATAAAACAGTTCTATCACCCCCCCCCCCAAATTTCCCTCATGCCTCCTTATGATCAAACAATTCCTAAAAAGCAGACATGTATCCACTGATTTGTTTTCCATTGCTACAGATTTTCCTTTTCCAGAATGTGAAATAAATGGAATTTCTTATAAATTGACTATCTTTTATGTAGCCTTTTGAATGTGGCATTGGATCATCTTATTGTATCCATCTGCAGTTGTTCATTGTTTATTACTGAGTAGCAGTCCATTGTATGGTTTCATAATATATTTATTCATTCAAAAGTTGGAGGATCTTTAAGTTCTTTCCTGTTTGTGTAGTTATGGATAAAGCTGGTATAAACATTCATATATAAGTTTGTATACGAGTATAGGCTTCATTTGCTTCTGGATAAATGCCTAAGAGTGGTATTACTGAACCATAGAGTATATGTATGTTTAAATTTATAAGAAACTGACAAAATATTTTCCAAAGTTGACTACACCACCTTATGTTCCCACTAGGTACTGTCAGGTTTCTTTTTAACCTTTCTAACAAGTATGTTTTAAAATCTCATTGTAGTTTTAAAAGCATTTTTCTAATAACTAATCATGTAGAGCATCTTCTCCTGTGATTATTTGCCATTCGTATATCGTCTTTGGTGACGTCACTGTGCAAATCATTAGACCAATTTTTAATTGCATGTTTTATTGATGAGTTTTGAGAGTACTTGTATTTTATGGGTAAAATTACTTGTCATATATACATTTTGAAAATACTCAGTCTGTTATTTCTTTTCCATTCTTATCAGTCTATTTCAAAGACAGAAATTCTTGAAGGATTGTGCTTTTGTTATTGTACCCAAGAAATATTTGCTTAAAACAAGGTAAAAATATTTTCTTATATGCTTTCTTTGAGAATTTTTATAGTTTAAGTGTTACGTTTAGGTTTATGGTATAGTTGTATTTAATTTTGTATATTGTGCAAGGGGCAAAGGTCCTTCCTTCCTTCCTTTCTCCCTTTCCTTCTTTCCTTCTTCCTTTCTTCTGTCCTTCCTTCCTTCTTTCTTCTGTTTCACTCACTCTCACTCTCTGTCTCTTGCTCTTGTGCTTTCGCTCCTTTTTTTTTTTTTTTTTTTTGAGGAAGATTAGCCCTGAGCTAACATCTGCTGCCAATCCTCCTCTTTTTGCTGAGGAAGACTGGTCCTGAGCTAACATCCGTGCCCATCTTCTTCTACTTTATATGTAGGATGCCTACCACAACATGGTTTGCCAAGCAGTACCATGTCCACATCTGGGATCAGAACCCTGGGCTGCCGAAGTGGAACGCGCAAACTTAACGGCTGAGCTACGGGCTGGCCCCTGTGTTTTCTCTCCTTTTGTCTCTCCTGACCTCTCTCTCTTTTCCCTTTCTCCCTTCCTCTTCCTTTTTTCTTCTTTTCTTCCTTCCTTCCTTTCTTCCTTCCTTCTCCCTCCTTCTCTCCTCCTCTCTTTTCTTTTTCTTTCTCTTTTTCTTCCTTCCTTCCTTCCTTTCATTATGAAATTTAATCGCACAATCTTTCATTTCTTTGAAAGACTATTTTTTCCTCTATTCAATTGTTTGTGTATATTTGTGAAAAATATATTTAGCATATATTTGTAGGTCCAGTTCTAAATTCTGTTCCTTCTCATTGATCTGTGCATCTATCCTTTAGCCAATACCATATTCTCTTGATTACAGCTTAAAGTAAGATATTGTAAGTCCAAATATCTTCTTTTTCAAAACTGTTTTGATGATTCTGATTCACTTTCTTTCCACAAAAATTAAAAAATATGTTTTCCTATTTCTAAAAAACAGAATCTGCTGGGGGGCCAGCCAAGGGCATAATGGTTAATTTCATGCACTCCGCTTTGGCAGCCTGGGGTTTGTGGGTTTGGATCCCAGGTGCAGACCTCCTCCACTCATTGGCCTTGCTGTGGTGGTGTCGCACCACAAAAGAGAGGAAGATTGGCACCGATGTTAGCTCAGTGACAATCTTCCTCAAGCAAAAAGAGGAAGATTGGCAACAGATGTTAGCTAATAGCCAATCTTCCTCACCGAAAATATAAAATGTCTACCGGGATTTTGATAGGGATTGCATTGGTTCTACGAATTAGCTTGGAGAGAATTGACATCTTTAAAATGTCAAGTTTTCCTGTTTGCAAACTTGGAATATCTCTTTATTTACTTAGGTTTTCTTAGAATTTTTTAAAACAGTGTTTTGTAGCTTTCAGCATACATAGCATGTATATTTTAGATGCAGAAATATTTTGTGTTTTAGTAATACTATCAGTGTGCTATATTTTATATGTCAAATTTTAATTGTCCATTTATAGCATATAAAAATACAATTTCTGCTTTAATATTGATATTGTGTCCTGTGAGCTTGCTATACTCACTTCTTAGTTTCAGAAGCTTTTTTAGTAGGTATTGTGAGATATTCTAAATAGAGAATCATGTCATTTGTGAATAGAGAAAATTTTATTTCTTCATTTTTAAATTATGTACCTTTTATTTACTTTTTCTTGTGTTCTTACAGTGGCCAGGAACTTTAGTACAATGTTAAATAAGAGTGGAGAGAAATCACATGCTTGCCATCTTTCTGATCTTTGAGTGAAAGCATTCAGTCTTTCACAAGTATAATGTTAACTGTAGTTTTTTACTTTGTTTATTTTTGTAGAGGCCCTTTATTAGGTTAAAAATGTTTCCTTCTCTTAAGGGTTTGCAGAGGGTTTTATCCTGAATGGTAATTGTAGTTTTTTTCCATTCTTTTGTTGCATTCAATTGAGATGATCAATCATATGTTGTTCTTGTCTTTTTAATAATTCTGGCTCAAATAATAAGAAATTTTCTTCTTTTCTAATTTAAGACCCTCAGCACTCATTTCACTTATATTTTCCAGTTCTTTTTCTAACACTAGTTAACAAAATGCAATAATTTTGATGTATAAGCTTTCTCTTTCCCATTTGACTCATGAATTGGATGTCTGAAGCATACTGTAATCTGGATCTAGATTGAGGTGTAGTGGCATTAAGTATTTCACAATGGTGTTTAAGGAACGTTATGACACTTCTACAAGAAAATACCTCAGCTGAGGCCATCACAGGATCTCTACTCAAGGCAGATGTAAAAGGAGGGAATTCTGCACCTGACATGGAGATTCATTTGCTTGATAATGTGGAGGTCTAAGAGTCTAAGTCTCCCAAATCATCAACATTTCACTTGTCTGATGTTTAGCTTTTCCCATCAAATCTTACATTTTGCATAAGAAATTTCACATAAGAGGTAGGACAGCTGTGTATATAGCAATACTCAGGACCTGACTCTGACTGATTTTCTTCTCCTTTTGCCCTGATCCACATGGCATTGAATATTTGAAATTATTTTAAGGCAGTTACAAAAGCGTACTCATTTTACGACCATAATTCAAGCCAAGAAATTACAATTAGACTTTCAAACTTTTAATTACTAAGTTCTGTAATGCAGGTAAAAATGGACAACCCATCCCACGTTCCTGGCATTTCATATGCCCATCCTAATAGTGTGGGGCAACAGTCCCACAGTCCAAACAAAGCTTTGTCCTTGACTGACACTTCCTTCTAGGCATCTGTTTCCCTTCTGGTATCCAGAGATACCAAATATCCTATAATTCAATGCTAATTCTCACTGGCTTTCAATAAATTAGATATTAAATCCTGGTTTCTAATATCAGTTACTACTGTATTGATCAGATTATTAGTTGCAGACCATCAAGTTCTTTCTTTTTAGCTTAAGCAGGAAGGGGTTTACTCAGTCATGTTACATATCAAACCTAAATGGAATGACAAAGTAAAATTAATTTGTAGAAGTTGAAAAGATATTGCACGTAAGTATAATAATTACATGTAAGCAAAACAATAACATATGTATTTAAATGACACAGAATCATTGTGCCTCTATAAGAAGGAACATATTTTTGACATAAAATAAACAGAAACCTGTAGAATATTTATTTTATTTTTGCATTTATGTTATAAATGTTTTTGCTGGGAGCTTTTATCACAAAGTCATATACAGGACTCTTTTGACTGGTAGTTTGGTTGAACAGCCAAGCGTTTTTTGAACTGTACAAAGGATATACTTTGATATCATGGCTACCACACTGAAATTATTTAGGAACACTAGTGCTGCTAGTACACTGGAGTTTATAAAGGTTGGTATTTATATCAAAGTTGTTTTCTTTTTGGGTGAAATCACTGAAACGATGTTCTTTGATATTATCAAGCAAACCTGCCAACTTCAAATTTGAAACTTTTCATTTTGTTCTCTTATCTCCTAACTCAGTGGGTTATGACCTGGAATCAAGTATCTTCTCAGACCCTCTTCCTGTTATAGATATGGATCAAATAATCACATACACATGTGAATGCTACCGAAAAGTATGGGCAGTGTTTTGTAGATAGTGATGGTGAAAGAATATGGTGGTGAAAAGCTCTCCACATATAAGCTATTAAAAATGCCTTGATAATTAAAGTCTAAGTATGACCCCTCTATGATGAGAGAATGATTAACTCAAAATGTTCTGTGTCTTTTTAAGGCTTAGCTACTGTGAAGAGCAATAATTTTGTTTTGAAGAATTTGAAAGTGAAATATAAAAATGGCAGACAAGGTTATGGTGAAGGCACTTACACTACAAATGTCGTCACTAAATAGTAGAGAAAGGTACAAGAATTTGTTTTTTGAAACATATGGCCTTGTCAAAGAAGAACTGACAACCCTCCTAGTGTTTCTAACTGAATAATTCAAGAAAATTTGATAAGCTGAATAGGTTGAAAAAATGCTGAACATCTGCAAAGGCTCAACGTTCAGCTGTGGGCTGTCACCTTAACAAGTTCAGATGTTCATGTTAGTATGTGCAATATTCTTTCTGTTCATAGAAAGACTTCATGCCTTTGATACATGCAAAAGAACCTCCCCAAAACAAGGTGTGAATACGAAAAGCTATCATTGTAGTTGGCAGAATATTGGTGATGATCCAAGCTTGCTAGCAATTGAGTCTATAATAAAACTGCTACTGTACCAAAATTATGAGTTTTGATCAAAGTGGCCCCCCATGCATTAAAATCAATTTTACATAGGAAAATTATGAATTTTAGATTAATATGCATATACCATTTGAGTTTCATTTCACTACAGCAGCATGTGTGCGACCTATTCAGCTGCTGAGTGACCACAATATTTAGATACTAAAATGTTTCTCATCCAGATTTCAAGTCAAGTGTCTGTTTGCACTGTCTGTACTAAAAGAGGTAAGAATAAGAAAATGCATTCTGCCCAAATGCAAATATTATGTACATGTAATATACAGAAATAATAGTATTGCTGACTGATGTAGTTTATGTCTTGTAAAACATGCTAAAGTAGTATTAAGCATCCAAAAGAAAGTATTATAACTTACAGGTAAAAATCATCATGGTATAGAGCAAAAGCCATAGAAATTAAACTCAGAATACCCTGGATGTGGTTTCTACTCTGCCACAAACTTTTTTTATTATGTAATATTTCTGAATCATAATTATCTTGTTCAAATAATAATAACTACAGGGTTATAAGAACAAAATTTAATAATGGATATAAAATACTTTTCAAGTTTTAATCTCTAAGTAAAGGCTGATAACATTGTTTCTTTTCTATGAATGAGCAAATTTCATTCCTGCTGATTCAGGATCTTATTGCCAAACCTTCGAGATGTTAATATGAGATGCTTACCTACAAATAATAATGTATGTTGTTTCATGTATTACATAGTCAGAATAAAGCATATAAGCATGTACTGATTATCATATTTTTAAGTATTTAAGTGCAGTCAGCTCATAACTCAACTATATTGCACATTATTGACATTTTCAATGCTTCATCTGAAGGCAACTTATGACCATGCTGTGGAAAGAGTTCATCATATTAATATCAGTTTTGATTTTCCAAATGGAAGTGAGAGTTAAAATAAAATTATGCTTGATAGAATGCTTAAAATTTTTACTGAATCACACAACATATTTTTAAATTAGTTTTGAACCATATTATTACAAAATTTAAGGAAATTTTAAAAACTCAGGTTTGTCAAGTCATCTACTTTCTCCCTCGTTTAAAAAGTGTACATCCTAGCTGTTATTTTAGGTCATCTTTGGATCAGAAATACTAATGAAATATCACCAAATGAAATAGCCAACTTTAGTAAATTACATTAGATACAAGGTGATAACAGAGTTACCCAGAAAGGCAAAGCCCTTGAAGAAGACACAGCCAAACAAAGTTTTGTTAATTAGTAGCATATGGGAGTTTACCTACTTGGAAAAACTAACAAATAATTTATTGACTTGAATGAAAGAATTGGGGAAATGTTTTAAATAAATTTAATTTTTTATATATGGAAATGTCTTTTGAAATTAAAACCACATTGTTGCTATAACTTTAAGACAAAGGTAAAGCAAAAAATTCTTGTGTTGATTAAGACCTCCTTTTTTTTAGAAGTGCTTGCCATATATTCTTCAGTCTTTATAGTAAGTATATTCATCAAATGAGCTTAGGGAGCTTGAGCATTAGCTTTTATGAAAAATGGAAAAAAACCAGAATGTCTTCTCATCGGCTTAAAATGAGCACATGACTTAAGTCTGGGCAAGCTGCATTCTTCTCTGGAATATTTCACGCTGGGGATGGACAGGTTGTCCTCTTGTCTGCTTAGATTATGGAGTGGACGCATTTGGAGATTATGGAGCCATATTCCCTACCACTGGGAAAGCCGCCACACAGAGAGGAGCAGAGAGGAGAGCCAGAGGGGGAGGGAGGCAGAGACGCTGACTTCTACCATCACGGGGTGCCCAGTCCCTGAGGCACTGCTTCCTGCAATACTTCCCCTTCGGTGAGTTCACTTATGTCTGTCCCAGGTATCTGAGTCAATAAATAATCTTTTTGCTTAAAAAACCACCAACTTACAATAGTGTTCTTAAGAATTTACAGACAAATATGACATTTGAAAGAAAATTCAAAAGCTTACAATATATCTACATTATTAGAACAGAGATGATACTAGGCTTCAAAAAAAAAAAAATGAGATGGAGGTAAGGAGTCTGGTATTATAAAAAGCTGAGGCAGTGGTTGTATTCGACGAGTAACTGTGTCTTCCCAGGCCTCATCAGGCTGTTTAATAGAATCATAGCACATATAACAATCTAAATTTTATCAACTCTCTGCATCCATACCCTGAAGAAATTGATATTCAAGTATTCAGAGTGTTTTTAGTGGGGTGCTTCATAGAAGTTCATGAAAAATCTGTCATGTCTCACTGATAATCTCATGAGAACAGATGTTTCCCACCAGATAGTCTGAGAATGACCATCTCTATCTACAACCATACACTTTGCCTCTGTTTCTAAAATCTGAGAAACTTCAATGGCAAAGTTTTGAAAAGACCCATTGAAAATGTGTAGGACCTTTCCCCCTTTTACATTCCAAATTGCTAATATGATAGAGAGGTACTGTAGCAGTGCTCCTTGAATCTCTGTCTTATGAGTTGTTATAAAATTGATCTTTCCGTTTTTACTTACAGTCCCATCACTCAGCCAGGGCTGTGGTGAACCTTGGGTAGGAAACAAACAGCAAGGATAGACACCCTGCCCAGAACCCCTCCCCTCCCAGACTGCATCTCTCTCACCGAGTCAGGCTTGCTGCATCTTATTCTTTCTTCCTTTAGGGTAAGTTCTCTTCCAAGATGCTTTCAAGCTCTTTTGAAATTAAGTTTAAAGGGGAGGTTTGCCACACAAGTTTGCCAGACGTATTTGAATTTCCTTTAGGTTCAAGCTGGGTCATCCATTTTGGGCGATTTGGTAAAAAAGAGTTAGAAGAGAAAACACAGTAATACAATATCTGGACATATATAAAAATTCCAGTGTCTGTTCAAGCAGTATGTTCTTCTCCCAAGTTTTCTAATGAAACAAGAACTTACTCTGTTTGATATCAGTGTTCTTTTCAGCTGAGTTGAAACTTCATGCTTTATAACTTTTTCAATCCTATCATCATTTCTAGGAGCATTATAAGGAAAGATTAAGAAAAATAATGACTATATTTTTGTAGAAATTAATCAAATTTGTTTCGATTTTATTTAGACAAGAGTCACTTCAGTTTAGAAGTTACTCATCTTGAGTCACATAATGTTGCTTTGCAAAGAAAAATAGATTAACAGTTATATGAATGCTTGTTATTGCCAAGAGACAATTCTTAATGTACCATTAGCGACAGGTTTATTTTTCAGCAGTTCATTTGCATTCTTTAGTGATAAACAGAATATGGTTTCTTTATTTGTTTAATACTATTTTAGGCAGTTATAGAATCGTTTATTGCTGGCTTTGGCTCCAGAACACAAAAACAATCCTTGTGAGGCTTAACAGCATATTGTACCTTGAATCTCTAGTCTATTTTTCCCTGAATCTCTATTACTATGTAATTTGGTACGTGTTCTGCTCATTCACATGGCTAATGGATATTGTTATATTATCAAGTACTGAACGTACAGTTAGTCTCATTTCAGTGGTTATAGATTTCCATTTGTGAGTAGTTAAAGTAATATTCTTGCTTTCCAAAATTACCAGTTAGGTCATGGTTAAGCACTGATGTGAAATCATTTAATGAGGACGTATTCTAATACCAGATTTTAAAAATGCAGTTTTCATGACATTTTTAGGTATTTATTCAGTACAAAAACAGTGTTCTAAGATCATAGATGGCATTGTTATTGCTTCTAGATTTTAGTCAAAGACTTAATTTTATGAAGCTAGTCAATAAGTGAGAAAGGCCTGTGGTAAGCTCGCCTTACCCTCCTAATGGAGGCTCTTCATATCCTGTGCTGCTGAGGAACCTGCAGATGCAGAGGTAGCTATAAATGCCTCATAACCCTTCAGGAAACTCAAATTAACTGAATCATAAGTAAGACGAATAGAAGGACTACAAATTGGTTTATCAGCCTACACACCAATGAACTCAGATTGAAGGTTAACTCCTGTTAACTAAACACTAAGTAGATACTATAGAAACATTAATTAAGGGCTACTCAGGTTGACATTACATACAGCATAGAAATAAATAGGAAGCTGCTGCATTGTGCTATAATCACTTCACAGCAATTATGTCTAGAATGTAATTTGCTTTGCAAGGCTTATGTTACACTTGTGAGGTAGCATGTTGATGGAGCATAGAAGAAGAAAAATAGAAAAATCTCCAAAATACTTTGCAAGTCTGTAGACCTTTGTAGTCTCAAATTTCTCAGTGATGTACCTTGACTTTTGAGGCAACTAAACTCAAAATCAGTGTTTCCTTTCTCTAAAATGTTGAATAGGATTGTTCTGTAATTAGAACCAGTTGAGGGGCCGGCACGGTGGCGCAGCTGGTAAGTTTGCATGTTTACACTTCGGTGCCCCAGGGTTCACTGGTTTGGATCCCGGGGGCAGACATGGCACCGCTTGGCAAAGCCATGCTGTGGTAGGCATCCCATATATAAAGTAGAGGAAGATGGGCACAGATGTTAGCTCAGGGCCAGTCTTCCTCAGCAAAAAGAGGAGGATTGGCAGAGTTAGCACAGGGTTAATCGTCCTCAAAAAAAAAACCCAGAACCAGTTGCTTCATAAAGCAAAACTAGAGATTAATGTAATATGTGTAATAAATTGAGATAATTTTAAAAATAATTGATACTGTTTCCTTAATCTTTTATATTGTCTAGTAAGAACTAAGATAAAATAGAAAGTGGCTTTACAGACAATTATTAAGGTAATACTATTTAATAGTCAATTAGCAGAAATAGCCAATAGAGAACTGTACAATGTTTTTTTTTTAAATAACAGAAATTTATTTTCTCACAGTTTTAGCAGCTAGAAGTCCAAGATCAAGGTGGTTTGGTTTCTTCTGTGGTCTCTCCTCTTGGCTTATACATGGCCATCTTCTCGCTGCTTGTCCACCTGGTCGTCTCTGTGTTTGTGCGCATGTCTGGTGTCTCTGTCTCTGCTCATCTCCTCTTCTTATAAGGCCGACAGTCATAACGGATTAGGGCCCACCCTACCGAGCCCATTTTAATTTAACCACCTCGTTAAAGGCCTTATCTCCAAATGCAGTCAAATAGTGAGATACTGAGGATTAGAGCTTCAACATATGAATTTGGCGGGGGCACAATTCAGCCCATAACAGGGGGTCAGGGTAGACCTCTCTGAGGAGGGGAGACATCTGAGCAGAGACTTGAATAAGGGAACGAGACATGGCCACAGGGTGAGTCATCTGGGAAAAGGATGCTTCTGGATAGTGAGTGCACAGGCTCGAGGCTGGAGTAGGGAGGAGGCCATGGTCGGGGAGCCCAGTGAGGGAGGCAAGGATGCCACAGATTCAGGCAGAGGCTGGCTCATGAGGAAACTTGGAAGCATGGTGAGGACTGGATTTTCTTTCGAATGTCATAGAAAGTCGTGGGGGTGCTTTTTTTCTTTTTGGCATGTGAATTAAAATTTAATAAAACCATTATTCAAAGAGATACTATTCAGGAAATGGAAAGACTAGCCAACAGTTGGGAGAAAATATGTACAAAACATTTATCTAATAAAGGATTTCTGTAGGTGAATACAAATTAGGTATATGTTCATTCAAATTGACACTTTTATCATCACTAGTATTCCTCTCTATCTTCAGTAATACTTTTTGCCCTAAAATCTACTTGTCATATCTCAAAATAAAAAGGAGGAAACATATATGTAATTTTTTTCTCATCTGGCTGATCTCTATCATGATTGGAAATCAATCTTGTAACCATAGAAAGACAGGTTTGCAAAATTGAAAGAAAAAGAGTACATCCAGAAGTGTACTATTTTTAAACAAGTTTTAGATTCCTTTCAGTATGAATATAAATCTTTCATGAAATTATTTGAAAAGAATCGGTTAATTGTTAAGAATTAGGCACTTTTTGAAAATCATGAATTATATCATGTTTCCTCTCTTTCCTCTATGTGAAGGGGAACCTGTAAATGTGTGGTTGTTGCAACGTGTACGCACACACACATCACCATATCTCTGTCTCTCTCAGGTATAGGTAAATAATATGAGACATCTTTTTCAAGGAGAAAAACTTGATGACACAATAAACAGAGAAAACACATATAAGCCTAGAGAAATAGCAAAAAAGGAAAATTTAGATTTGTTAATACAATATTTTTTAAAAGCAATAAATTTGTCATCATAAGACAAAGTATTTTTCCTTACACTTTATTCCCTTACTCAATTTAACTAGCATCATTTTACTTCAAATTACACATGGGACTGAGATTGCCAAAGTATTTTTAGTACCTAAAGTTCTTAATCTGCCTCTGCTAGGGAGATAGTTCTTTGACCACATAGTAGACTTTCTCTTTTAAGTCCACAAATGCCACTCATGAAGCTGTGGCCTCGTCTCCAATGTTCTCTTCCCCTTTCTTACTGGGCCAACTCTAGGGACATCCACTCAATTCTGCCTCCTGGTGTTTACGCCCTCTATTATCCCTCTTGAATATGGATTGGGCCTGTGACTTACTTCTAGCTAATAGAATATGACCAAGGTGAAAGGATTTTGCAGATGAATTTAAGGTCTCAAATCAGTTGATGTTAAGTCAATCCAAAGGGAGAGTGTCCTCAGCAGCTTTGACCCAGTCAAGTAAAGGCCCTTTAAAGAGGGACAGGAACCTCCCTGAGGTTAAAGACACCTCTTGAGGGCTTAGTGAAGTAATTGGCCATGTTAGGGGAGTCCATATGACAAAGACCCGCAGGTGGTTTTGTGAGTGGCCTCCAGCTCACAACCAGCCAAAAACCAAGGTCCTCCATCATACAGCTACAATGAAATGAATTCTGCCAACAAAATGAAGAGAAAATTTTTCCCTAGGCCAGACTCCAGATGAGAATGCAGCCCAGTGACACTCTGATTGCAGCCTCATGAGACTCTGAGCAGAGGATCCAGTAAAGCCATGCCTGGACTCCTAACTCATGGAATGTGTGAGATATGTGTGCTGTTTTAAGCCATTGAGTTTATGATAATTTATTACAGAGCAATAGAAAATTAATATATTCATCATCTTTGTTGCCAGCCTTCTAGGCAATTTAGTTTTTCTTTCCAGTTCAATTAAAATGTGCCAGAATTATTAGAGCCCCAGGAAATAAGCCATTTCTTTCTGGCAGTACCTGAAGGAAAGTTTCTCATGTCTATTGAACTAGATTGAATCTATTCCTCTGTGAATACTCCTTGATCCATTTTGGCAAACTTAATTACCTCCTCTTTCTCATCACCACTGTCATGACCAATGAAAATCAATAGCCTCCCTCTTCACTTTTACTGAATTCACCCATGTGAATTTGTTATTCTGCCAAATCCAATTAATAAATTATAAAATTTTCCTCAGTTATGTACTAGATTTTATTTTAGCTACAAAATGGAAAATTTTAAGAATAAATAATAGTTTATTTATCAAGAACAAAGACATTCATGCTTGAGATTATATAAAAACACTCATTACCTTAAAACGTAATTCCCTACAACCACTGGTCTACAATTTTTGTAGATTTTCTTCTTCTGTGTGAGTTCTTTTCCAATACAAGTCTATGCCTTTAATATATTTTTCACTACTGATTGTAGTAGTTACTTTTCTTTAATTTCCCAAGGAAAATAGTGCCATTTCTCCAAGCACTCTTCAAAGCATGTGTACACAGAATGAGTGAAATCACTGTGAACTTGCATAACATCTATAGAAGATCGCTATGAAATAGGATAAAATCAACAATAAAACAAGGAAGGGAAAGAAGATTGAAAGATCCATTCCAATCGTGGATCCGCATAAGGAAAATATCTGCTTAATGAGTGTCTGACTTGGAATGAGGTTCCTGCTCCCTCAGCCTCAGCAGGACCGGGCAGAAATGTTTAAGTAGCTCCACTGAACTCCAGCTGTTATCTGCTGGTTCCAGTCTAGTAACGTTTACTCTTCTCTTTTTTAACTCATCTTATTTTCAAGGCAAAATCATTTCATACTGTGACTTTTTCTGTGTATCTGCTGATATTCTCTGCAATTTTCTTATTTAGCAAAAGGAAAAAAGAGAAAAACCAAGTCATCTCTTTTATATTAGAAAGTGCTATTTGTATTGATGTTTCCTTTTGATTATGAATTATGCATGGTACATTGTTAGTTATGCTCTGTAATTTCCACCTAAAACTCAATAATCTTGTAAGGAGATAGAATTTTCAGGCTCATTTACTTTGACAGAATGTGTAATGCACAATGAAGCAGATTCTTTTGTCCAAGCTATTTCATGATATAAAAGTTGTACAATATTAACCCAATCAGACTGAAAATAAATATTTCTGATTATTTCTTGTTTAAGTATAATAAATATTAGAGAGATAAGAGGAAGATGGTGGAGTGAAAACTAGCATTTATTGAAAGCAAAACACATGTCAATTTTTACTAGCTGTTATCTCACTGAATTCTGAGAATAAACCAGTAAAGTGAGTATTTTTAGTCCACTTTAAGGTTAGGGAAATTGAAATCTGGATAAATGAAATAAATACATTGAACAAATATGTATGGAGCATCTTCTATAGGTCTGACACTGTTGTAGGTACTGGCTATTTCAGAGTCATATAAAACTCTGGTAACAAATTAGAAATTTGACTGTAATTCAAAAAGTTTATGTCTTTTTCACTATGATCAGTTGATAAAGTAAAAATAAATAAAAATATGGTTTTTAAAGCAGGTGAGGCTTGTTTTTAATTCCTGCTCCCTCGTTTACGAGATGTGGAACCATGGTCATATAGTTTGATCTTTCTGATTTTCAGTTTTCCATTTGATCCCTGAAGTTGATGGCATCCTCCTCGTGCTGCCTCATTGTGAGGGCAAGAGGGACTGTTGGGAGAGCACTGAGCTCATCTGGGTGCAACAAAGAAAACTTACTGTTATTCTTGCTTCCTGGTACTTAGGATGTTCTAAATCTAAGTATTCTTACAATTACTGCTCCTTAAATGCTTACTGAATAATTTAATAAATTCTACCTTACTAATAGTAAATTGGACGATTAAAATAACGTATCAGAGGAGACTTTGGACGATGGTGGCATAGGAAGATCCAGAACTCACCTCTTCCCACAGACACAGCAAAACTACAACTATCTGTGGAAGAATTTCCTCTGAGAGAGATCTGTGAACTGGATAAAAATGAACCTCCACAACAGGGGACAACACAGACAGGGGTGGAAGATGCAGAGAAACAGCCCTGTTAAGGAAAAAACCATACTCTAGCTGTGGTGCTTCACAGTCTGAGTGATCTCAAAGGTACGGAGCTTTTCCTAGAGGAGTGAAGGTTTTGAGCTCCACGTGAGGCACTTCAGCCATTAGATGCAGCACAAAACAGACAAAATCCCATAATACTGGACTGTTCTGGCTTTGAAAATCAATGGGTAACACACCTAGGAAAACTATAGAATTTCAGTGGAAGAATAACTTGTTTTTAAAAGGCCCATGCACACAACCATGGGACCCCGAAAGCAGCATGAAAACACCAGATAGAAAAGTGCGTAGTTCATCAGTAAAGAATCTCACTTACTAAGCTCAGAAAAGATCCTGGAGAGGCAAGAGGAGGCTGGGCTCACTCTCTAGGGGCTGAGACACTGGAGGAAGTCATTACTGTGACCTAGTTCAGTCGTCCTGACGCAAAGGTTGACAAGCACTATTGGAATCATCTAGCCTAATAGCCAAGGGGTCTGATCTGCCCACAAGACCACCCAAGACAATCAAGCATAGCTAGGCAACAGGCAGCCTGCCCCAGGGCCCAGCACCACCCAGCAGCAAGCCCACAGTGGCCATGTGGACCCACAGTGGTCTTGTAGGCCCATGGCAGATTTGTGACACTGGCCATGGCAAACAGTCATGCAGGGGATAAGCTCTGCTTTCCAATGCCTAAAATGGTTTGTGCCCTGTGGTACCTGGGCCCTGCCCCACCCATCAAACAGTACTTTCCAGAAGCCTGCACTACCCCAAAGCTGGCTGACAACAGCCAAATGCACTGAGCAGCAAGCCTCACCTGAAGCCTACACAATCGACCACTCACCAAAACAGAGACAGCGGGAACCACAAGGAGCTTCACTGGGGGCCTGCAGCATTTGTGTGCCGCAGGGCCTATCAACCAGCCACACGGGAGGCCTGACTTGCTTAACAGTAAAACTGTAGTAGTGGTGTGCTACTGAACTTACAGCAAACCATGCCAGGGTCTTTCCCCACCTGATAAAGTGCCCATAACAGCTGCACTTGACCAAGTCACACAACCAGCCTGCCGTGGGGCCAGCCAAGCCTACCCATGTACCTTCAGCAGTAGTAACCCCACCACAACAGAAGGGCACACACAGCCCAAACAGGGGACATCAGTGGATCTTTTGTCAGACGTGCTGAGAAGGGAGCAAGCTGCTGGCCTCCATAAGGCATCTCTTACATAAGGTGACATTTCCAATTTTGGGAGATGTACCTAATACATAGAAATAAACACAGAGAAGTAGACAAAATGAGGAGACAAAGTAATATGTTCCAAAAAAGAGAATAGGAAAAATCCTCAGAAAAAGAACTAAACAAAAGAGAGATAAACAATGTACCAGATAAAGAGTACAAACTAATAGTCATAAGGATGCTCACCATTTTGGGGAGAAGAATAGATGAACACAGTGAGAACCTCAACAAAGAATTGGAAAATTCAAAAAAGATCCAATCAGAATTGAAGAATACAATAATAGAAATGAAAAATTCACTAGAGGGAATCAACAGCAGAGTAGATGACAAAAAAGAATGGATCAGTGATCTGGATGAAAGAGTAGAGGAAATCACTCAAGTTGAATAGACAAAAGAAAAAAGAATTAAAAAGAATAAGGATAGTCTAAGTACCTCTGGGACAATGTCAAGCATACTAACATCTATGTTATAGGTGTCCAAGAAAGTCAAGGGAGAGAAAAGTACAGAGAACTTATTTGAAGAAATAATAACTGAAAACTTCCCTAACTTGGAGAAGAAAACAGACATTCAGGTAGAGGAAGCACAGAGATCACCAAACAATATGACCCAAAAAGACCTATACCATGACACATTAATTAAGATGTCAAGAATTAGAGATAAGGAGAGACTCCTAAAACTTCAAGAGGAAAGCAAGCAGTTATATACAAAGGAAACCTCATAAGGCAATCAGCTGACTTCTCATCAAAAACCTTATAAGCTAAAAGCGAATGGCGTGACATACTCAAAGTGCTGAAAGGAAGTAACATACAAGCAACTATACTCTACTAGGCAAGGTTATCATTCAGAATGGAAGGAGAGATAAATAACTTTCTAAACAAGCAAAAACTAAAAGAGTTCATCACCACCAAACCAGCCTTACAAGAAATTTTCATGGGACTCATTCAAGGGGAAAAGTAAAGGCCACAAATAGGAATAATAAAACTATCAAACATAAAATATCACTGATAAAGACAAATATACAGGTAAGGTAGTGGATCCACCACCTATAAAGCTGGTATGAAGGTCAAAAGACAAAAGTACTAAAGTTATCTACATCTGTTATAAGAAGTGAAGAAATTTACAAGAATAAAAGAGATAAAATATGATTTAGAAAACATGTAACATGAGAAGGGGAGAGTAAATGTCTAGGGCTTTTAGTAAAAGGCCAAACTTTAGAGACCATCAACTTAATATAGATTGCTATTTACCTAGGTTATTATATGTGAACCTCATGGTAACCACAAACCAGAAACCTATAATGAAAACACAAAAACTAAGGAGAAAGAAACCTAAACATAACATTAAAGCTATCCTCTAAACCACAAAGGAAGAGAGCAAAAGGAGAAGACAGGAACAGAGAAGAACTACAAAGGCATCCATGAAAAAAGTAATGAAATGGCAAGAACTACCTACTTATCAATAGCTACTTTAAATGTAAATGGACTAAATACTCCAATCAAAAGACATAACATGGTTGAATGGACAAAAAAACAAGACTCATGTATATGCTTCATGCAAGAGTCATCCTTCAGATCTAAAGACACTCACAAACTGAAAGTGAAGGGATGGAAAAAGATATTCCATGCAAATTGAAACAAAAAGAAAGCTGAGGTAGCAATATTTATATCAGACAAAACAGACTTTTAACAAAAACTGTAACAAAATATAAAGAAGTGCATTACATAATGTTAAAGGGAACAATACAACAAGAGGACATAACACTTGTAAATATCTATGCACCAAACATAAAATCACTTAAATGTATTGAGTAATTATTAACAAACATAAAAGGAGAAATTGACAGTAACACAATAATAGTAGGGGACTTTAACACTCCAATAACATCAATGGATAGATCATCCAGACAGAATCAATAAGAAAACATTGGCCTTAAAAGACACATTAGACCAAATAGATTTAGTAGATATATATAGAATATTTCATTCAAAAGCTGCAGAACATACATTCTTTTCGAATTCATGTGGAACATTCTCCAGGATATACCAAATTTTAGGCCACAAAACAAATCTCATTAAATTTAAGAAGTTTGAAATAATACAAAACACCTTTTCTGACCCCAATGGTACAAAAGTGGAAATCAACTGCAAGAAGAAAACTGGAGAAGTTACAAATATGTGGAGATTAAACAAAATGCTACTGAATAATCATTGGGTAAATGAAGAAATCCAAAAATACCTGGAGACAAATGAAAATGAAAATATGACAAATCAAAATTTATAGGATACAGAAAAAGCAATACTAAGAGGGAAGTTTATAGCAATCTTCAGTCGTACTTGAAGAAACAAGAAAGGTCTCAAATAAAGAATCTAACAATATATCTAAAGGAACTAAAAAAAAGAAGAACAATTGAATCCCAAAATCAGTAGAAGTATGGAAATAATAAAGATCAAAGTGGAAATTAATGAAATTGAGACTAAACAGACAATAGAAAACATCAATGAAAGTAAGAACTAGTTCTCCGAAAAGATAAACAAAATTGACAAACTTTTAGTTAGACTCACCAAGGTAAAAAGGATGAAGTCTCAAATAAACAAGATCAGGAATGAAACAGGAGAAATAACAACAGACAACACAGAAATATAAAGGATTCTAAGAGAATATGACAAAAAACTATATGCCAACCAATTGGGTAATCTAGAAGAAATGTATATTCTTAGACTCATATAGCTTTCCAGAACTGAATTAAGAAGAAGTAGAGAATCTGAACAGACTGATCATTAGTAAGGAGATTGAAAGGGTAATCAAAACCTCCCCAAAAACTAACGTCCAGGACCAGATGGCTTTACCAGTGAATTCTACCAAAGATTCAAAGAAGATTTAATAGCTATCCTTCTCAAACTCTTTGAAAAATTGAAGATGAGGGGACACCTCCTAACTCATTCTACAAGGCCAACATTACCTTGATATCAAAACCAGACAAGGATAATAGAAAAAAAATTACAGGCCAATAGTGCTGATGAACATAGATGCAAAAATCCTCAACAAAATACTAGCAAACTGAATACAACCATACTTTAATAGGATTATGCACCATGATCAAGTGGGATTTATTCCAGGGATGCAAGGATGGTTAAATATCCACAAATCAATCATCGTGACATGCAACATTAACAAAATGAAGAATAAAAGTCTCACAATCATCTCAATAGATGCAGAGAAAGATTTGACCAGATTCAACATCCATTTATGATAAAAACTCAAATAAAATGGACATAGACGGGAAGTAACTCAACATAATAAAGTCCATATATGACAAGCCCACAGTTAATATCATACTCAATGGTAAAAAACTAAAAGCTATCCCTTTAAGAACAAGAACAAGACAAGGATGCCCACTTTTGTCACTCTTATTCAACATAGCATTGGAATTCCTAGCCAGAGCAAATAGGCATGAAAAAATTAAAAGGAGTCTAAATTGGAAAGGAAGAAGTAAAACTGTCACTATTTGCAGATGGCATGGTTTTTATAAATAAAACCTTAAAGAATCCACCAAGAAACTATTACAAACAATCAACAAGTATAGTAAAGTTGTAGGGTACAAAATCAACCTGCAAAAATCAGTTGCATTTCTATACACTAACAACAAAATAGCAGACAGAAATCAACAATACATCCTATTTACAATTGCAACAAAAAGAATAAAATCCCTAGGTGTAAATTTAACCAAAGAGGGGAAAGACATGTACACTGAAAACTATAAAACATTTGTTGAAAAAAATCAAAGAAGACACAAAGAAATGGAAAGATATTTCATGCTCATGGATTGGAAGAATTAGCATAGCTAAAATCTCCATACTTCCTAAAGCAATCTAAAAATTCAATGTAATCCCTAACAATGTCCCAATGACAGTTTTCATGGAAATAGAACAAAGAATCTTAAAATTTAGATGGAACAACAAAAGACCCCAAATACCCAAAACAATCCTCAGAAAAAAGAACAAACGTGGAGATGTCATAGGTCCTAATTTCAAAATATACTGCAAAGCTACAGTAACCAAAACAGCATGGTATTGGTTGAAAAGCAGGCACACAGGTCAATGGAACAGAATTAAGAGACAGAAATAAACCCACACATCTATGGACAGCTAATTTTCGACAAAGGAGTTAAGAACATACAATGGAGAAAGGAAAATCTCTTCGAAAAGTAGTGTTAGGAAAACTGGACAGCAACATGCAAAAGAATGAAAGCAGACCATTATCTTATGCCATATAAAAAAGTTAACTCAACATAGATCAAAGACTTGAATGTAAGACCTGAAACCATAAAATTTGCCAAAGAAAACATAGGCAATAAGCTTTTCAACATCAACCTTAGCAGTATCTTTTTGAACATCATGTATCCTCAGGCAAAGGAAACAAAAGAAAAAAATAAACAAATAGGACTGCATCAGACTAAAAATCTTCTGCACAGCAAAGGAAACCATCACAAAAATGAAAAGACAACCCAACAATTGGGAGAAGATATTTGCAAAACATATCTGATAAGGGGTTAATATCCAAAATATATAAAGAACTCATACATCTCAACAACAAAGAAACAAACAACCCGTTTGAAAAAATGGCAAAAGATCTGAACAGACATTTTTCCTAAGATATACAGATGACCAACAGGCACATGAAAAGATGATCAACATCACTAATGATTTGGGAAATGCAAATCAAAACTACAATGAGATATCACCTCATATCTGTCAGAATGGCTATTATCAAAAAGACAATAAATATGTGTTGGAGAGGATGTGGAGAAAAGGGAACCCTCATACACTGCTGGTGGGAATGCTAACTAGTGCAGCCACTATGGAAAACAGTATGGAGATTCCTCAAAAAATTAAGAATAGAACCACTCTGTGAACCAGCTATACCTCTTCAAGTATTTATCCACAAAACACTAATTCGAAAAGCTATATGCACCCTTACGTTCATTGCAGCACTATTCACAATAACCAAGTAACCAAGACTTGGAAACAACCAAAGTGCCCACAAACAGATGAATGAATAAAGAAGATGTGGTGTATATATATGCAACAGAATACTATTCAGCCATAGAAAAGACAAAATTGTGACATTTGCAATAACACAATGGACCTTGAGGGCATTATGCTAAGTGAAATAAGTCAGATGGAGAAAGACAAATTCTAGATGATTTCATTCATATGAGGAAGATAAAAAAGAACAACAGAAACAAACAAATACATAGATACACAATAGATTGTTGGTTACCAGTAGAAATGGGGAAGGGGAGAGGACAAAAGGGCTAAAAGGGCACATGTTTTTCATCACAGATGGCAATTAGTCTTTGGGTGGTGAACACAAAGTGGTCTTCACAGAAATCGAAATACAATGATGTACCCCTGAAACTTATATAATATTATAAACTAATGTTACCTAAATAAATAAATAAACAAACAAATAAATAAAACTGTGATGCATAAAACAATAAAATAATGTATTCCTTGTTTAATGGAGAAATTAATTGAATAATTTAACAAATAATTGAATAATTTGAATGTCCCACATTCTTGTACAGTATGCAGTAAATAAGCAGTGTGTTACTGTCATATGTTACCCACTTTCAAACTATCCAGCTTCAGGCTGTTCTATACTTCTCTAGTAGATAATTCTTCCACCAACAAACTAATTGACAAATGAAATCCTACATGTCTTAATACTGCGGAATAGGGTAACTTTTAGAGAAGGGGTTTAGAGGCAGATACACACATAATGTCCATGTGAAAAGCAGCATGCTTCATGTAGCCAGGCTCTACCTTATCCAGTGGGGCATTGGGTTGGACTGCTGGGCACTAGAGGGAGAAGTGGTAAGTGGGACAAAGGTGTGGATGGTTCCTCCAGCTCCTCCGTAGGTTTACTCTGTTAGAACTCCTGTTGCTGCCAACATGAAAGTATTCTTTACTCCAATCAACAAAAAGACTTGGAGAAAAACACACTTTCCAAAGAGTGAGGGGAACTCCATAAGGTGAACTGCCTAGATTTCTTGAAATATTTTCGAAAGCTCATTCGTAATGTTAGCGTTTTGCAAATCTGTAAATGGAGAACCAGATGTAAGTTTGGGAGTTTGTATAAGGAATCACCAGAAGGACTTTTTCCAGGCTTCCAGAGAGAGATCATGAGTTAAATTTATAATTGGCAAGGTGAAACATGCCTTTGTTTTTGTCCCATTAGTAAGTGCAAGTTGTGAGGTTTGATATCTCTTCACCTATAAGGTGCTAGAAGCCCCTTGCATTGTTGTTTAAAGGAGATATGCTTTTCAGAAGAAGCTTCCTAGTCCTGCTTATTTGAGATGCTGAAAAGTTCTGACAATACAAAAATGAACCCTAGCACAACAGCCCACAGTGGTTTATTATAGTGGCTGGTTGCAGCCATGTGCACTCAGGAAACATAATAATTTTCCATAATGAAAAGCATTAAAGAGGAGTTTTAGTTTCCTAGGGCCACCATAACAAAGTACCAAAAACCAGGTAGTTTAGAACAATAGAAATGCATTGTCTTGTGGGTCTGGAGGCTAGAAGTCGAACTCAAGGTGTCAGAGGGCCATATTCCCACTGAAACCTGTAGGGGTGGGATTTTTCCTTGCCTCTGCCAGCTTCTGGTAGCCCCAGGCAGTTCCCCGGCTTGTGGCAGCATAACTCCAATCTTTACGTGGTTCTCCCTGTGTGTTTTCACACAGCCCTCCCTCTGTGCATGTCTCTGTGTCCAAACGTCACCTTTTTATAAGGAGAATATGTCATATTGGATTAGGGCCCACCGTAATGACTTCATTTTAACTTGCTTACCTCTGTAAAGACTATATCCAAATAAGGTCACATTCTGTTACTGGGGGTTTGGATATTGATACGTCTTTTTGGGGGAAACAATTCAGTTCTAAACAATAGGTCATGGGCAGAGCCTTCCGATCTCCCCAATGCTTTGCTCTCTGCAGAGAGAGGAGTTAACTTTACTAAACTGAGATCCTTGATCTCCATCTCAGAGGAAATGTTTGCAGCCACCTTGTGCGTGTAGTGGGAAAACAGTGGTCGCTTCCTCTCTTGCAAATGGCACAGGCTGAGGAGGACACACAGAGAGGTGCTGCTGATTGGTGTTCCTGGCTAAATATTTCTAGTAAATCACCTAGAAGAGAGATCTCAAAAGAAACCGGGGCTCGCCAAGGCTGGAGTCATTGGTTGTGATTTATTTCCTCCTTTTAAATAAATGTTTCTCTCTGTACCTAATTTTGTATATGTAATTTTGTCCTCTTTCCCTCAAAATGGATTCCCAAGTTTATATAAACTGCAGGTACCACAAACCTGGACCTCTTCTGGGAGGAGACCAGCCTCAGTCAGACTACAAGTATTAGGGAGCTGTTCCTTAGGGAAGCAATTTTCCACTAGGGAGAATCTGTATTGGTTACTCCCTGTCTAAAATGTTTCAATCGCCTGTCCCAGCCTCCGGCATGAAGTGTGAACTCCTGCGGCTGGCACCCAGGGCCTCTGCCTGGGTCTGAGGTGCTACTGGGCCCTCTCAAGGCTGCTCCAGTGCTCACCCTCGAGGTCACTGATCCTTCCATGTGGCACTCACCCAGCATCCCAAGCAGTGCTCTCCCTCTGCCCTTTCTCCTTGATCCCCTTTCTAATGACTACCTGGAGTCATTAAAACGGAGGTCCAGAATATCACCCTTTGGAAACCTTTTCTGGATGCCCCAGCAGGACACTAGGGAGCCTGTTGTGTGCTCTCAGGGCCACTAACTCCCGCTATGTTACCATGGCCCTCTCCATGGGTACCATAGACATCAGCCCAGGCCGAGGACACGCGTGACACAGGAGAGGTGCAGTGGCAGTTTTCTAGATAAACGTAAGGTGGTGACCTGGTCATCACGATGATGACTACAGTGTTCAGCAACAATCACTGCTTAGTTTTAGTGACTTTTCTTCACTCACTCTTTCCTTCCTCCCTTGAGGAAAGCTTCTGGTAGCTGTTCTATTTTAGCTGGTCCTCACCTCAGATGTCGCCAACGGTCAATGCCATCTATAACTGTGAGCCTTCCGCTCCTGCTCAAATGAAAACCCAAAATTAAGCTCTTGGATTTTATCTTCAGGTTAGTCTTTTTTTACCCCTAGCAAGTATCTATGCTCTTTATTTCCCATTGTTACGTGATATAAATTCTTCCATTAAAGCTCATCTTGCTTCTTTTCCAAAGGAAAAGGATAGCTAAAGTAAATAGTCATTCCAAAGTCAAATGTATATTTGTATATTGACTATTAAACACTATTTACTTCTCTTCATTAAGTTAGATAATCAAGAGCTTACAAATGTGATAACTTTAAATGTTATATTCATACTTCACACATCAACTAATAGGGCATTTCATTAGATGACTACTAATTTACTTTTAATCATGATATATTTAATCCTGATGGTATCGTTTACATGTGAATTTATTATAAAAACTTCCTTAGAAGAATGAAGTTTGACTTTTTCCCCAAGGAAATAACCCCACTAAGTCCTTCTATACTATTTTGCTCATATATTTAGAAGCCAAATACAGTGATGTTTTCAGTGAAGTCTTAAAAGGACAGCATATTTTGGAACCATTCTTCAGTGGTTTATTCTTCAGTGAAAGAGTGTGTTAGTGGTAACCAATAACACAAGAAATACAATTACTTTTATATTTTTTGTTATCGCCTGATGTTACTGAATGTGTCAATAAGGGAGAAAGAGAGGCAGCATCCAAGATGACTAAATTGATGTGAAACTATTTCTCACCTGTTTTGCACCAGGGTCTGCTGCCCCGTGGCCTCCCAGGGCTCTCTACCACAGAACCGCAGAGATGGAATCCACGGCTGGTTCATAACATTTCAGTTTTGCCTTAATATCCCCACTGACTTTGCCCTACAAAGGCCAATAAAAGCCTTTCTATTAATCCCAATTTACTTTCTCTGACTCCCTTTAATCATAAATTATTACTAGTACTTATTTCCATCTCAATATACTCGTATCAACTTTTCATTTGAACTTAGTCTTTCCAAATTAAGTATTTATAATTGATTGGTAAAGTATCTATTTACATATTTCATCCTCTGGTTTTGAATGACTTTTCACAATTTGAATTCTTCTCGTTGCAATTGAAACTACATTGGACTAACAACACATTTTAGATGCTCATACATCTCAATCTAAATCCACCTTAACCTTTCGTTGTTAAAGATACTTGAGCGCAAATTGTTATTCATCTGAATATTCCTCTTTCATCCTTCTTTTTATGTATACCATTAACATATCTTCCTGTTTTGATAAGCATCATTCACATCTTCACATCACAAAACTCTCAGTTACATAATGTGTATGAAACTAAACTTGCAAAGCTTTACAGTAACATACAGCAAACTAACACATGACGATAGCCTGTTACATAGATACAAGTCTGACCATGTTAATCAGCACCTTCAAGGACATGAAAATGATAAATGCCAAGACAGATTCAAAAAAATTTTCGATATATTTAATTCAATGATTCCCACATTTGTTTTGATTTGTTTTGTTTTTACTTTTTCCTAAAGATTAGGTTCCTCCTATGTAGCACTTTTTGAAATATTTGAAATGAATTAAGTATTAATCTGTGATGTTTTATTGAGATGCACAATAGGTTTTTGAAAAAAAGAATTGAAAGTCTTAAAAAGCCAGACATGAAGATGGCGAGGCCAGACTAAATCCTTATGCTAACCTGCTGTTTAGGACTCCTGGAAATAGATATTATGATGCCCAGTTGACCAATAGTCTTTTCTGGGAACTTGTGTCTACAACCTAGGAGGCTGACAGAACTAGTGAGATGCTTGCCTGAAGCACAAACAGAAGTCTCCAATGTAGACTGAAAACTGTTGGATACCCTCTTAGAATCTTGAGTGTCCTCTTCTCTCATTTAAGGAACATAATATTAAAAAGAAAACACTGCAGAGTTAGGCGGTGATTTGACACCAACCCAATTGTAACAGAAGCACAAATGCACTTGCTGCATAGCAGTGCTCAGGGAGTAAGTGCTTGTTGAAATGATCCAGGAAGAGCACAACATGTGCATGTGCATGCTTGCACACACATGAGCATGCACAAACACACTCACACTCATACACACACTAGATTAGTAACAAAAAGAAAATAAAAATGTTCTTATCAAATTCTTGAAACATTAGCATACATTCAGAGGCTCCGTTTTAAGAAACTCCAATGAGTGTAAACAAAACACAATTAAATAGTCACAAAATTTAAGACCACAGCATGGCATTTTTAAATTGTTTGATAAAATTGTGTTAGAAACAGCATTTTGATGATTAAGATTTCTTTGGCATTGACAAGCTTGGGAGAAATGGTCAGCACAGTCTCTGTCCACCATTTGTTTGGCTCCAAATTCCAATTTTTGGGGCTGGAAATTTTCAACTGATTAAGGCTTTGCTGTTGTTTATTCAACTCTTTTCTAAAGCCTTAATGTCCAATGAAGGGGCAAATTTAATATGTATTTTGTTTATAACTCTTTCTTCTATAATATGTAGTTTTCTCTTTGCTTGCGTTTAGTATTTATTTAATTTGAAAGATCATTTGTCTTTTTCATTATGTATAGATTAATTTTGCACATTTACGGCAGTGACCAATACAGCTTGGGGTATCTTTTGCCTAGGTGATTTTATATTTTGTTGTGTCAGTTAGCTATCTCGTTAGCAACTGTGCTTGTTTATTTGCTTTCTTGTTTGTTTTTGAATTAACCACTTGGTTGAGTAAGGATGTTGTGTTAGTTAACTTGGGCTGCCATGACACTATACATTAGTCTGTGAGGCTTAAACAAGAAATTAATATTTTTACAGCTCTGGGCATTGAAAGTTCAAGATCAAGGTGCCGGCAGGTTTGCTTTCTGGTGAGGATTCTTCCTGGCTTGTAGATGACCATCGTCTCTCTGTACCCTCATATGCATTTTTCTTTTTTCTTCCTTAAAGTATAATTGATATACACTATGCTACTAGTTTCAGGCATACATCACAGTGATTTGATATTTACCTACATTACAAAATAATCACTACAATAAGTTGAATTACTGTGTGTCACCATACAAAGTTACTATAACGTTATTAACAATATTCCCTACGCTGTACACTATATCCCCATGACTTTATTTATTTTGCTGGGAGTGATTTGCTCTGAGCTAGCATCTGTTGCCCGTCTTCTTCTCTTTTTCTTTCTCCACAAAATCCCAGTACGTAGTTGTAGATTCTAGTTGTAAGTCCTTTTAGTTCTGTGTGAGCTAGTGCTACAGCATGTCTACTGACTGACGAATGGTGTGGTTCTGTGCCCAGGAACTGAACTGGGGCCTCTGAAGCAGAGCATGCCAAACTTTAACCACTAGGCCATCAGGCCTGGCTCCTGACTTATTTATTTTATAACTGGAAGATGTGCCTCTTAATCCCCTTCACCTATTTTGTCTGCCCCTCCAAACTTCCCTGCTCTGGTAACCACCAGTTTGTTTCCTGTATCTATGAGTCTGTTTCTGTTTTGTTTTGTTTGTTCATTTATTTTGTTTTTTAGATTCCATATATAAGTGAAATCATACAGTAGTTGTCTTTGTCTGACTTATTTCACTTAGCATAATATCCTCTAGGTCCATCTATGTTGTTGTAAATGGCAAGATTTATTTCATTTTTATGGCTGAGTAATATTCCATTGCATATATACCACATCTTTATCCATTCATCCACCGATGGATGCTGAGGTTGTTTCCATGTTCTTGGCTATTATAAATAATGCTGCAACAAACATAGGGGTGCATACATTTTTCGAATTAGTGTTTTTGTTTTCTTCAGATAAATACCCAGAAGTAAAATGCTGGATTGTTTGGTAGTTCCATTTTTAATTTTTTGAAGAACCCCCATAGTGTTTTCTACAGCAGTTGCAGCAATTTACATTCCCACAAACAGTGTAGAAGGGTTCCCTTTTCTCCACATCCTTGTCACATGGCCTTTGCTTTATGAATACCCAAAGTGATCTCTGGTGTCTCTTCCTCTTCTTATAAGGACATGGGTCCTACAGGATTAGGGCTCTAGCCTTACGACCTCATTTAATCTTAGTTACTTCTCTAAAGACCTTACCTCCAGATATAGTCACATTGGGAGTTAGGGCTTCAACATATTAATCTCTGGAGGGAGGACACAATTAGTCCATAACAGATATTTATTACATATTGTTTATAACATTTAAAATAGTAAAGTATTGCCTTTGGGTAATACAGTAAATGGATCTGATTCCCAGGAAGCTGACTCTCAGATGGAAAGCTGCATGTATGAAATTTACCAGGGAGAATTCTTTGAGTGGGACCCAAAGAACAAAAGAGCTTTGCAAAAGATCCAGGCTGCAATGCAATCAGCTGTGCTACGTGGGACACATGACCCATTAACCCAAGCAAATTAGACTCTAATATTCTTCGTATAGAGCAAGCTTCAATAGGAAAATTATATTTACTCCTGGGGTGTTGCAGCAAGGTCAAGCTTTCTGCAGAAGAGAATTATACGTTTAAAATACAAAACAAAACAAAGCAGTTTCTGGCATCTTACTGGACCAGGCAGATATTAAGTTCTTGATCCTGAGGCATTAAATGACCTTGTGGCCAGGATTGCCCATCATCAGTCAAGTTATATCAGGTCCACCAAGTCATAAGACTATTTGGGACGAGCAGTAATCCATATGAAAATGAAAGAAGCATCTCCCAGATAAAGAATGGGTAGAGTCAGAGCCAGAGTATGATGCATTTGCAAGTGTCCCAGGCTCTATGTCTCTCACTGATGCACCAGGACCCTGCCTCATGGCAGAGGATCATCACTGAGGATCATCAATGGACAAGGAAATGGTTGAGCTTGGTTCACAGATTGATCTTCTTGATTGTGAACATAAGCCAAAAATAGAAATACGGTGCATTTGAATCCCACCCAGAGGTGTTCTGGAAGCCAGTGGAGAGTGAAAGTCTGCCAGAGGACAGTATGGTATGCCACAGCTTTTCATTTACTATGTGCAGAAGGAGAAGTGGTGTGAGATAGGGTCATATGCATACACATGATTTGTCTTGCTGGTCAAGGACATAAAAGGAGAAAAAAGGGAAGATTGAATGCAAGAAGGTTTGGGAATCATCACTGTAGATGAATTGCTCAGGAAGGGCACAGAATATGATGAGATACATGCCCCATGGGTCTATTCTCCAGAGGACATCTATTGTAAGAGAGATGCTTGTTAATCAGGTGGAAAAGACCAGGAAGTAAAGACCACCTGGCCTGTGGATGCCAGTAAGCTTCTGTTCTCTGCTTCTCCCCAGTGTTATGTAATTGTTTTAGGTGTACATCGGTGCTGGCATGGATGAAGGCCGTACATAAGTTCAACCACATGGGTTTTTCTCTCACCAAAACAGGTGTGGCTACCACTTCCACTAAATGCTACCAGCAGATGCCTACACAGAGTCCTTGATGTGGCATAACTCCTAGGGTGTAGCCAGCCTCCTGAGAGTAGTTCAATACACTGGACAACTTCCATCTCATAGGGGACAACGATTTTTTTTCATGGAAAAATACATTAATTCATATATATATATATATATATATATATATATATATATATATATATTCTTTCTTTGTCCATATTGTTTCTGCCAGCACTGCTATCTGTGGACTTTCAGAATGCTTTATTTGACAAGATGGTATTCCATGAAACATTGCTTCAGAACAAGGAATTTGTTTTACAGGGAAAGGAGTGTGCAAGGGCCTCTGTCATTGAATTCACTCATCTTATTGAAAAATCATATCACAAGCCACTGGCCTGATAAATCTGTGATGTAGACTATATAAGTCTCAGTCATGGCACCTCCTGAGAGATAGTATGTGGCAGTTTGAGTCCTCCAGGAAACAGAGAGAGAAGTTTAATGTCTGGTATGTTTCTCACTGAAGACCCTTAGGATTGACATCTCTAGAAAAGAAGGGAGGAAGCATAGTTGGGAAGAGAGAAAACACATCCTGTGATTCAGACCTGATTGTTTCAGCAATCCCATAGGAAATTCTGGAGCAGAAAAGGGCTTGAAGGAGGACCTTCATGGTGTATCTCCATGTCCACCATCATCTACCCTTCAAGTTTGGAATATGATCCTATTGGATGCAGCATTTTCTTTATCATACAGCCAATATATGGTGCTGCTTCCACCCATCTCCAAAAGTCCAGGGCCAGGGGCACTGGAGGAGGGTTATTACTGAATGTGTCCCCCTCACTATTTCACCTTCCAGCCACTAAGAAGTTTTGCTTCCCATCTCCCTTTTGGGCTTTATAGTTTGGAGATCTTGATTCCCAAAAGAAAATCACTTCCATCAAGAAAGGCAGTGTGGAATTGGAAGCTGAGATTCTCGTCAGGTCATTTTGGGTGCTATATGCCACTGAGGGCAGTCAGAAGAAAGTGACTTTATTGGCTAAGATGATTGGTCCTACTTGCCAAGAGGAAACCAGGTTGATTAAAAACATTTGGGTTAATGGGATTACACCTAGAAGCCAGGTGTCTAAGAGAACACCATGGAATTTCTGTGTCCAAAAGTAAATGCAAATATCTTGATAGAGACAAGACCACTGAGGACTCAGGTCCATCAGGATTGAAAATGTGTATCACTCCCCTGGTATAGAACCTCATTTAGTCAAGGTATTGGCAGAAAGAAAGGGGTGATATAAACTAAATGATGGAAAGAGGAAGTTGTGATCATCAACCTTGACCTAGTGATCTTTAATGGAGACTAATCATGGGAGCTCTGGGTATTTTATCTTAATTATTTATTGGTATTCCACCTTCAATATTCTATTAGTGCATAAGTGAAGTCTAACATCATAATTTAGGGTCCAAAAGGAAGCATAACAATATTTACATCATATTGTGACACCCAATGGCCAGTGACAACTTGTGACTCCCTTATATTCAGGTTGAGACTATCTTCAAGTGAATGAAAGTCAAGAAGAATACTGAGTAGAGAAATGATTGAGATTTTCTAGCTATTTTTCCATTTGCCTCCCCCCGATACATTCTCTGTCCTCCTCTGCCCTGCTCTGTGACCCACAAGGCTTGCTCTTATGTTCTCCATCATCCTGATCCTTTATGTTGGCTTCCAATTGGAAAAGAGTATTGAGAAACACAAACTATCAGAAGGTAGAATATAACACAAACCAGAGCATTTCTTCCCTGCTCCATCCATACTGTAGTGTCAAATAGTTGCTCTCTAGATATTGCAGCATACGTCGTTATTTTCCTCAATTTTGACCACACTTTATTAGTAGTTCCTTGATTAAGGACTCAACATTTAAACTACCTGGGATGAATTCTGTTTCCTGTTAGGACTCTGACTGATACAGTTATTTGAATTAATAGTACCCGTAATCTAACACAGTCACCTTTAAATCTAATAAGCTGTTTATACCCAAGTGTCCGTTGGCCTCATTTAAGCATGGCCATGCTGTTGGTGATTTTGTACAGTGACATGTTTCTAGATTCGACTGAAATTGTCACTATACAAGTTAATCAAAGTCAGTCATCTGCTGTTGCTTAACTTAGTGCTGTCATCAATATAGGGCTTCAATCAATAGTCAGCACTCTTGAATGAATTATTTAGAATGCAAGAAAAGATTTAGAAAGGTCTCTTAATAGAATGGGAAGGGGAGGCAGAATAAGTGCCTATGACAAGTAATGACCTCAAAACAACCCCATAAAACAACCTGCTATGATCTCTATTTTATAGATGAGAAATAGCTACAGAGGGTTGAAGTGATGTACCCTAGCCCACACAATCTGTATGATGCACCATATAATAAACACTATCTGGGATGCTATTACCTGGAGCTCCTTAAGCACAATTCCTGCCATTTTTATTCTATGTTAGGATTTAGGGGCTTTTTTGCTTTGTCTATTTTGTGATAAACAATTTAAGGGGTAGAAAACAGGTCTTTCATTGATTAAACTGTCCTCCTCACTTAACTTTTATTTCAGCTCAATTCAGAGTTTTTGTAATCATATGTATTTAGAATTGATATTTTAAGTGCCTTAGGCCAATATTGGCACATAGGTGCTCAATAAAAATTCTTCCTCAAAAAGTAAATGTGCATTGAACAGATTACAGAGATATCTGGGCAAAAAAAACCCATGACACTGTTGTTGTAACCAAGCTATAGCAAGCAAGTATGATTCATAAGCTTTTGTGCCATCATTCATTTTTATTAAATGCATTGGCTGCCACCTCAGGCATCTAGTTATTCCTTACAAAGTTATTCTTTCTTTACTCTGGTTGACAGGAGATTGATCAAATCTTCTTTTAGAAATCTAAATAACATCAGTAATATCAGTGAGTTGGTCATGTTATTTTGCACCTGTCTAAAGCATTTTTCCAGAACTAAAGTCTACAGATCAAATTTTAAGAAGTAAACATAGATTGGTATTTTCAACCAATAGATATATCATGTTAGTTTAAGATTGTAGGATAAAAACTAAGTCTAAAGTAGTTCATATGATTTTCTTTTGTAATTGCTTTAATTAATTATATACACAATATATTATATAACATGTATTATATACTATATCATACGAAAAGGTATTTTTAACTTTTTATTTGTTTACATTGAGACTGTTTAAGAGAAAATTATAGATGTTTCACCAGGACACTTATCTGACTAACAAAGTTTAAATTTGTGCATATGAGCAGGCCTTGTTTCTGACCCTATGGAGTGGTCTGTGAAGACATCCTGATAATTTGGACAAATGGGAAACAGAAAAAGATGGGAACTTCTAACATTCTAAGTCTAGATATCATTAGCACTGTGAAATAGCTATTTGAAAGGATTCATTTCATAAATATTTGTTAAATTCTTTCATTCATCCTATAGATAATTCTTGAACATGTACTCTGTGCTAGGCACCTAAAAATGGGATAGTTTTTGAACTCTTACTGAGAAAATAGGTTCAGTGCCAAATATAGCATTTAACCTTGAAAGTGATATTGCAAAATGTTCAGTGTAAATTTGATTGTTTTATAATCTAAATAATCATTTTTCTGTATATTTGTAACTGAATCTCTGCCTTACTTGGAGTTTTTCTTCCCAATACAGCAAAACATGCAAAATATTATATAGTGATTATCATGGTCCACGTGGCAATCATTATGGACAGTACACTCAGGCAATGATTATTCATAATAATTACAATTGCTCTCATCTGTGGAATACTTTGATTCTGCCATGAATTGAGCTCAGTGTCTTACACAGTTTTCACTTGATCCCAACAGCCTAAGTAGTGTGATCGTCCCCTTTTTATAAATGAAGAAACTATAGCTAACACAGGACAAGAAGCTAGTCCAGGGTCCACAGGCTGCATTATTGGAGGTTTTGGGACTCGAACACAGATGGTTGACTTAAGACTTGTACAGTGCAGTGAGCCCTGAAGTTCTGCCCACATTTCCTGCAACTGCTCACTCCGAGACAGCAGTGAAGGCAGAGACCCCTGCTTGCCTAGAGCTCCCTTTGCTGCAACCTCAGAGTGTTAGTGGCTGTTGGGTAGACTGACTCTCCAGAGGAAAGTAGGAATTCCTATTGCACGCAATGCCAAATGGAAATTTTCATGGGAGAATCATCTCAAAGGAAAATGATACACACATATAGTAAGTTGGGTCTGCAATCATAAGCAACAGAGATTTAGTCTCCAACTCCAATCTCTCATTTCTTTTACTGACAATTTGTGTACAATCCCAAATAAGTAAAATTCAGCCTAGCCCCTCCCTCAATATTGATATCTTTTTAAAATGAAAATAATATTCTTATCCCATCAGTGATTTTTCAGGAAACATCAGGCAATTGCAGAAGAATACATTTATTAATTTTAATTTACATTATCAAAAGTAAATGTTGCATTTATACAGAAGGGTAGAATTTAAGTTTAGGATGTTGGTCTCTTTCATCAGTATAAATTAACAGTAGACACAAATTACTACATAACATGTAATTATTTGGTAATGAGTTGTAATCATAAGTAATTTCCCAAAGAGTAAATTAAGTATTCACCAGAGAAAGTAATCATTATTAATTATATCAACCATTTCAATTAAAAGGCAATTTCAATTAAAAGAAAATGATTTTTTGTATGAATTTGGGATTATTCTAGTTTCCATCTTTGAAAAGTCTCAATTCTCTGGATGTTTTAATAAAAATAAAAAGCTTTTATTTTTACACATCTTGTTTCTACAATGTTTGAACACTTACTGAGGTGATTCCTCTTTGTGTGGCCATTATCAGTCTGTTTATTTATAGAATAAAATGGTGGAGGAAGGGAGGATTTGCTCTCCCTGCCTGACTACATAGCTGGGACATCAATCTTCTGCCCTCAGCACATCTGGTTCTCAGACCTTCAGATTCAAACTGGAATCTACATCATGGGCTCTCCAGCTCTCAGAGATTTGAACTACACCACTAGCTTTTCTGGGTCTCCAGCTTGCAGACAGCAGATCTTGGCACTTCTCAGCCTCCATACTCATGTGAGCTAACATCTTATTGGCTCTGAATTGGCTCTCTAATATGATTAAAGACATGAATGACACTATTTCAATTGGCAAAGAAAACTCTGATAATCCATGGCATGATCTGGCAATAGAGACATGCAAAATATCTTCCTTGGATACTCCTAATCAATCACTTATAAGAAGCAAGGAGCTAGGTGACTCTATATATGACCTTTTAGAACATTTTTGGAGAACAAAAATAATGATGCTGGTTGGCTGCTCCTAATGTGATTTGACAAAGTGGGGAGAGTAGAGGTTAAACTTAGGGGTTCAAATTCCCAGTTTTTGTGCCACATAAATGACCTGAAGTTTTTTGCATGTGCCCTCAAGGAGACTCTATAGCGGCAGGGCTGAAATTGGTGAAAATCAAATGAGGAATCCCATCTATAGATTGGGTGAATTACAGTGCAATTTGAACTCCTAGCTTTGCAAAGTATCTACTATTAAAGTGAACGCATTGATTAGGAAAGAACGGGATCCTGTAAATTGAGATGGGCACATGTGGGAAGACCCTGATGAAGCTGAGAACATTGAGCACCTTAATTCTGATGACCCTTCTTTGCCAGGGGATGTGGCCTCCCCGACCCCAGTGGCAATGCCATCCCCACCCACAGTGGTATCATCAGATGTTCTATCTCTGTCTGAGGAGATTTAACCCTGTAGTGCCAGAAAAAATGGTAATGGCCTCTCCTGAAGCAGCTGCCATGCAAGACAATGCTGATTCTCCTCAGGACTCATCCCCACCACCTTTCTCTGCTCCTAGACCTATAACTAGATTGAAGTCGCAGCATGCCCCTAAAGGTGCAGTACAAAGTGTGACCCATGAGCAGGTGGGCTACACTCCAAAAGAACTACTTGAATTTTCTAATGTATACAGACAGAAATCTAGGGAACATGCGTAGGAATGGATACTAAGGGCGTTGGATAATGGTGGAAGGAATATAATGTTGGATCAGACCAAATTTATTCATATGAGTTCAGTAAGGAGAGATTCTGCATTTAATGTTGCAGCTTGGTGAGTTAGAAAGGGCTCTAAAGGACCAGGCTGGGGTCGCAGCAGTTAAGTTCGCACATTCTGCTTCTTGGCTGCCCAGGGTTCACCAGTTCGGATCCCGGGTATGGACATGGCACCACTTGGTATGCCATGCTGTGGTAGGCGTCCTATGTATAAAGTAGGAGAAGATAGGCATGGACGTTAGCTCAGGGCCAGGCTTCCTCAGCAAAATGAGGAGGACTGACAGTAGTTAGCTCAGGGCTAATCTTCCTCAAAAAAAAAAGGGCTCTAAAGTTTGTTTGGTTGTTTGGCTGAAACATGGACCAAAAGATGGCCAAAGTGAGAGAACTAGAAACGCCCAATCCTCCTCAGTTTAATGTAGAGAAAGGGAATTCGAAGGCTTATGGAGATTGGAATGTTAGAGTGGATTTGTCACTTAAGACCTGCTCATTCACCCTAGGAGCATCCAGACATACCTTTCACCACAACTGTGAGAGATAAATTTGTGAGGGGAGCCCCAGCATCCTTGAAGAGCTCTGTGTTTGCTATGCTCTGTAGGCCAGACCTTACATGGGAACTGCAGCGACTTAGTTGGAAGACCTAAATACAAAGGGAATAATTGGATCCCAGGTGCAGAGGCCAAGTGGAGACATTCAACTGCCAAAGGCAGGATAGGGAAGTTGCTGTAATGGACAGCAGAGTCAAAGCAGCAATCAGAAGAGTCTGACTTAAGCAAACCTATTGCAATGGCTAGTTGATCATGTTATTCCTAGAAACGAATGGACAGAATGCCTACTAAATTCTTACTTGAACTGTACAAGGAGAAAAGTTCTAGGTCAAGTGAATAAAAGTGTAACCTGAAACATAAAAACAGAGATTCATGGCCCCTCAATCAATTCCCGACTTGAATCAATTTGTAGACCCAAAACCCCTTGAACAAAGGGGAGACTGGGTCCCCTTGCAGAAAGGCCCTGGTATACTATTAAAATTTTGTACTATTTATCTTTCTCCTAGTCTTCCGCACAGGGACCTACAATCTTTTACCAGGGTAAATATAGCTTGGGGAAAAGGAAATAATCAGACCTTTTGGGGATTACTGGACATTGGTTTTCTTTTCTTTTTTTTTTTTCTTTTTTTTTTTTAAGTTTTTCTTCATGAATTAATCCAATTTACTGAGTTCATTTACTTTATATTTTTTAACTGAGATGAAATTCACACAACATTAAACTGACCACTTTAAAGCTAACAATTCAGTAAGCAGCATTTAGTTCATTAACAATGTTGTGCAGACACCACATCTATCTAGTTCCAAAACATTTATATCACTCCAAAAAGAAACCCAGTAACCATTAAACAGTTGCTTCCCATTTCTCCCCCACACAACTACTGATCTGCATTCTGTCTTTATGGATTTATCTATTCTGAATATTTTGTATAAATGGAATCATACAATATGTGATGTTTTATGCCTCCTTTCTTTCACTTAGCATAATGTTTTTGAGGCTCATAACATTGTAGCATGTCTCAGTACTTTATTTCTTATGGCTGAATAATATTCCATTGTATGTACATAGCACAATTTGTTATCCATTCATCCATTGATGGACATTTGAGTTGTTCTCACCTTTTAGCTATTTTGAATAGTACTGCTTTGAATATGCATGCACATGTACTGATTTGAATACAGTTTTCATTTCTTATATATAGTGTATATATTTCATTTTTTACACATACACCTAGGAGTGGAATGGCTGGGTCATATGGTAATTCTATGTTTAACATTCTGAGGAGCTACCACTTGTTTTCTACAGTGGCTTCACCATTTTACATTCCTGCCGAGAATGTAGGAGAGTTCCATTTTCTCCACATCCTTGTCAACACTGGTTATTTTCCATTGTTCTGACCAGAAGTAATCTTTTAATGCTAAGCCATACTGTTCATAGCTTTGCCTTTGCCATCACCTCCTGCTTCTGCATCCCTCACAGATTTGCCTTAGGTGCAAGCCTAGGATCCTCTCCTATCTTTTCTGAGTGTATATCCAGTTTTAGGCGTGCACAATGCACTCTCTCTTTCCCTGGTATATATGGTGGTTGTTCTGAGTCCTTATTCCTGCAAAAGTCTTCCTTCTCTACCTGCTCCTTCCCATGGTTGGGTCTATTTGATTTCTTTTGCTGTTTGCTGTCCCTTTCTCTAGGTGGGCATGGGTAGTATATGTCTCTAAACATTTTGGCAGCACCAAGGCCACTGCCTGGAAAGCTGGTACAGCCTAGGGAGTAGGGAGGAAAAACAAAGGTCAATCTCTGTTCCTGTCCCTCAGGGAACTGCTGAAAGGTCAAAACACAATATTTTAAGAATATGTATTTTAATTTTCAGGACAAGGTCCACACTAGCCCCTGACACCAGTAAGTCACACCAGGAACATAGGTTGCCATACCCACAGCCACAGCCACTACCACAGGCTGGAGAATGGGAGAAGGTAGGCAGGTGAACAGAAATGCCACACTCTCTTATCAAAAATCACCTGCTCTTTTTTTACTAAGTAATCCTCTGGGTGCTATAAGCTTTGAATTAGATTCCAGAGTTCCAGAAAATGGATTCTAAAATTCTAGTTTGATGTCAAATTCCCTTTCTTATCCTTAAAACTTTATTCTTTCTGGGGGCGGAGCAAAATGGCAGGGTAGCTGACCCGGGACTCTCTCCCCTCCAAAATACAACAAAGGATTGGAAAAACTGAATTTCAGACAATAAATCTAATGCCAACACATTAGAGACCTACAATACCAAGAAGGCAGAGGATGGAGACCTTGCTGCCGGCCTCGGAGGAGCTGGAATGGGGTAGGAGAGAACGTTGCTCCCTCCCCTAGAGTCTGCCATCCCTGCTGCTCGGGTCCCGGAAGGAGCGGGGGTGGGGCCGCGTGACCGGGGGATCATCCAGGACTCCTGCTACTGGTACAGTGGAAACCTGCTGACGGGGGAAAGCTTCCATGTGCAGGGACCCCATAAACCCAGGGCCTCGGGAGACCAGAGAACAGAACTGATCTGAATCCAGATCGGAGGGTGAGAAAAGCAGCCCCTCCCTCATGGCAAAGCGCACTGGGCACCCCCATCTTGCCCGAAGGCGGAGAGCTCAGAACACTTGGCTCTCTACCCCCATCTAGTGGCGACGGGCTGTAACTGCAACCGAATTCTACCACCATGCCAAAAAACCGCTCCTCTACCATCCAGCAATTTATAAAAGCCCCAGACCAGAAGGAAAACAATAAAAACATAGAATTAAGTCCTGAGGACTTGGAATTAGGTAAACTAAGTGAAAATGAGTTCAGAGCAGCTATAATAAGAAAACTCAATGAGGTAGAGAGAAAGATAGAGAAACAAGCCAATGAGTTCTGGAGTTACTTCACAAAAGAGATTGAAATTATAAAGAAGAATCAAACAGAATTACTAGAGATGAAAAACACAATGGACCAGATAAAACAGAATACAGATTCCCTGAATGCTTGTGTAGACACCATAGAAGAGCAGATTAACATAATTGAAGATAGACAGGCTGAATGGCTCCAGACAGAGGAAGAAAGAGAACTAAGAATTAAAAAAAATGAGGAAAATCTCTGAGAGATAGTGGATTCAATGAGGAGAAAGAACTTAAGGATCATAGGATTACCTGAGAATGTGGAAAAGGAAAATGGAGCAGAAAGTGTGCTTAATGAAATTATAGAAGAGAACTTCCCAAATCTAGGGATTGACCGAGAAATGCGTGTAGAGGAAGCTTTCAGATCTCCTAGATTTGTCAATGTAAAAAGACCTACTGCAAGGCACATAGTAGTACAAATGGCAAAAATGAAAGGCAAAGAAAGCATACTCAGGGAAGCAAGACAGAAGAGAATAACCTACAAAGGAGCTCCTATCAGACTTTCTGCAGATTTTTCTACAGAAAACTTACAAGCTAGGAGAGAATGGAGTGACATATTCAAAGCTTTAAAAGATAAAAATCTTCAGCCAAGAATACTCTATCCAGCAAGAATTTCCTTCAGATACGAGGGAGAAATTAAATCTTTTCCAGACAAACAAAAGTTAAGGGAATTTGTAACTAAAAGCCCTCCACTACAAGAAATCCTCAAGAAGGCTCTCATACCTGAAAAAAGAAAAAAGGGAGAAAAGGGTCACAAACCACAGAGTAGGGAGACCAATGGATAGAACCAGAACAGGATAGCAAATATTCAACTATAGCATTAGGGTAAAGGTAAGGAAACTACCAAAGCAAGGATGATCTTATCACTCTAACTACAAATTCATAAGACGAGTTGGAATAAGAAATGAAAATAATTATTTAGGAGGGGAAGATCAAAGGGTCTAAATCAGTCTAGGCCAAGTAAGTAAGAGACCACGAGAGAATAGACTATATTATACACGAGATTCTAAATACAAACTTCAGGGTAGCCACTAAACTGAAAAACAGAACAGAGCCACAAAACATAAATAAGGAAACATCTAAGAAACCCAGCATAAGAAATTGCAATATTAAATGGGTAGGCTAAAGCACACAGGAAAAGAAATGCAGGAAAACAAGATAATGAGCGACAGATTGACAGCATTAAGTCCACATGCATCAATAATCACCATCAATGTAAACAGATTGAACTCTCCAATAAAAAGACACAGAGTGGCAAAATGGATTAAAGAACAAGATCCAACAATTTGTTGCCTCCAGGAAACACACCTCAGCCCCAAGGACAAACACAGGCTCAGTGTGAAGGGATCAAGGACAATACTTCAAGCTAATAGCAAGCAAAAAAAGTCAGGTGTTGCAATTCTTATATCAGACAAAGTGGATTTCAAAATAAGACAGGTAAAGAGAGACACAGAAGGACAAAATATAATGATCAAAGGGACACTTCATCAAGAAGAAATAACACTTATAAATATCTATTCACCCAACACAGGAGCATCAAGATTCATAAAGCAACTATTAACAGACCTGAAGGAAGATGTTAAAAACAATACTATAATAGTAGGGGACCTCAACACCCCATTCACATCAATTGACAGATCATCCAGACAGAAAATCAACAAGGAAATAGTGGAGCTAAATGAAAAACTAAAACAATTGGACTTAATACACATATATAGATCACTTCATCCTAAAACAACAGAATACACATTCTTCTCAAGTGCACATGGGACATTCTCAAGGATAGACCATATGTTGGGAAACAAGGCAAGCCTCTACAAATTTAAAATAATTGAAATAATAACAAGCATCTTCTCCGATCATAATGCTATAGGGCTAGAAATTCATTACAAGAAAAAAGCTGAGAAAGGCACAAAGATGTGGAGACTAAACAACACACTACTGAACAAGCAATGGATCATTGAAGAAATTAAAGAAGAAATCAAAAAATACCTGGAAACAATCGAAAATGATAACATGCCATACCAACTCATATGGGATACAGCAAAAGCTGTATTAAGAGGAAAATTCATCGCAATACAGGCACATCTTAACAAACAAGAAAAACCCCAAATAAGCAATCTTAAACTACACCTAACTAAACTAGAGAAAAAACAACAAATAAAGCCCAAAGTCAGGAGAAGGAGAGAAATAATAAAAATCAGAGCAGAAATAAATACTATTGAAACGAAAAAGGCAGTAGAAAGGATCAATGAAACAAAAAGCTGGTTCTTTGAGAAGATAAATAAAATTTACAAACCCCTAGCCAGACTTACAAAGAAAAGAAGGGAGAAAGCTCAAACAAACAAAATCAGAAATGAAAGAGGAGAAATAACAACAGACTCTGCAGAAATACAATGGATTATAAGAGAATACTACGAAAAACTATATGCCAACAGAATGGCTAACCTAGAGGAAATGGATAAATTCTTGGACTCCTACAATCTCCCAAAGCTCACTCAAGAAGAGGCAGACAATTTGAACAGACCAATCACAAGGAAAGAGATTGAAACAGCAATCAAAAATATCCCAAAGAATAAAACCCCAGGATCAGATGGCTTTCCTGGGGAATTCTACCAAACTTTCAGAGAGGATTTAATACCTATCCTTTTCAAGCTATTCCAAAAAATTAGGGAGGATGGAACACTTCCTAACACATTCTATGAGGCCAACATCACGCTGATACTAAAACCTGACAAGGACACCACGACAAAAGAGAACTACAGGCCAATACCACTGATGAACATAGATGCAAAAATTCTCAACAAAATTTTGGCAACCCGAATTCAGCAATTCATCAAAAGGATCATACATCATGATCAGGTGGGATTCATACCAGGGACACAGGGATGGTTCAACATCCGCAAATCAATCAACATGATACACCACATCAACAAACTGAGGAATAAAAACTACATGATCATCTCAATAGATGCAGAGAAAGCATTTGACAATATCCAATAGCCATTTATGATAAAAAAAACTCTGAACAAAATGGGGATAGAAGGAAACTACCTCAACATAATAAAGGCCATATATGACAAACCCATAGCCAACATCATACTCAATGGGCAAAAACTGAACGCCATCCCCCTGAAAACAGGAATGAGACAAGGATGCCCTCTATCACCACCCTTATTTAACATAGTACTGGAGGTCCTGGCCAGGGCAATAAGGCAAGAAAAAGGAATAAAAGGAATCCAAATAGGGAGGGAAGAAGTGAAACTCTCGCTGTTTGCAGACAACATGACCTTATATATAGAAAACCCCAAAGAATCTATTGGAAAACTCTTTAGAAATAATCAACAACTACAGCAAAGTTGCAGGGTACCAAATCAATTTGCATAAATCAGTAGCATTTCTATATTCTAATAACCAACTAACAGAAAAAGAACTCAAGAACACAATACCATTCACAATTGCAACAAAAAGAATAAAATACCTCGGGGTAAATTTAACTAAGGAAGTGAAGGACCTATATAATGAAAATTACAAGGCCCTTCTGAGAGAATTGGATGACGACATAAGGAGATGGAAAGACATTCCATGTACATGGATTGGAAGAATAAACATAGTTAAAATGTCCGTTCTACCTAAAGCAATCTACATATTCAATGCCATCCCAATCAGAATCCCAATGACATTCTTTACAGAATTAGAACAAAGAATCCTAAGATTCATATGGGGCAGCAAAAGAACCCAAATTTCTAAAGCAATCCTGGGAAAAAAGAACAAAACATGAGGCATCACAATCCCTGACTTCAAAACATACTACAAAGCTACAGTAATCAAAACAGCATGGTACTGGTTCAAAAACAGGAGCACAGATCAATGGAACATAATTGAAAGCCCAGAAATAAAACCACACATCTATGGACAGCGTATCTTCCACAAAAGAGCTGAGGGCATACAATGGAGAAAAGAAAGTCTTTTCAACAAATGGTGCTGGGAAAACTGGAAAGCCACATGGAAAAGAATGAAAATTGAACATTCTTTTTCACCATTCATCAAAATGGATCAAAGACCTAAAGTTGAGACCTGAAACCATAAGGCTTCTGGAAGAAAACGTAGGCAGTACACTCTTTGACATCAGTATTAAAAGGATCTTTTTGGACACCACGTCTTCTCAGAGAAGGGAAAAAATAGAAAGAATAAACAAATGAGACTTCATCAGACTAAAGAGATTCTTCAAGGCAAATGAAAACAGGATTGAAACAAAAAACAACCCACTAACTGGGGAAAAGTATTTGCAAGTCATATATCTGACAAAGGCTTAATATCCATAATATATAAAGAACTCTCACAACTCAATAACAAAAAGTCAAACAACCCGATCAAAAAATGGGCTGGAGACATGAACAGACATTTCTCCAAGGAAGATATACGGATGGCCAATAGGCACATGAAAAGATCCTCATCATCGCTGATCATCAGGGAAATGCAAATCAAAACTACACTAAGATGTCACCTTACACCCATTAGAATGACAAAAATATCTAAAACTAACAGTAACAAACGTTGGAGAGGTTGTGGTGAAAAAAGAACCCTCATACACTGCTGGTGGAAATGCAAACTGGTGCAGCCACTATGGAAAACAGTATGGAGATTCCTCAAAAAATTAAAAATAGAACTACCATACAATCCAGCCATTCCACTACTGGGTATCTATCCAAAGAGCTTGAAGTCAGCAATCCCAAAAGTCCTATGTACCCCAATGTTCATTGCAGCATCATTTACAATAGCCAAGACATGGAAGCAACCTAAGTGCCCATCAACAGATGAATGGATAAAGAAGGTGTGGTACATATATACAATGGAATACTACTCAGCTGCAAAACAGAACAAAATCATTCCATTTGCAATAACATGGACGGACCTTGAGGGAATTATGTTAAGTGAAATAAGCCAGCTAGAGAAGGATAATCTGAGTATGACTCCACTCATATGAGGAATTTAAAAATGTGGACTAAGAGAACGGTTTAGTGGATACCAGGGGAAAGGTGGGGTCGGGGGTGGGCACAAAGGGTGAAGTGGTGCACCTACAACACGAATGACAAACACTAATGTACAACTGAAATTTCACAAGATTGTAATCTATCATTAACTCAATTAAAAAAAAAAAAACTTTAGTCTTTCCTTTCAAGTTTTAAAATTAACTCAGACTATACCAAAGTCTGGTTACCCTGTCCAACAAGTCAGGCTTTTCTTGGTCTTGGCCATCTCAATAAATGATAATTCTATTTTTCCTATTTTATTTGTTTTTGGTTTGCCTTACTGGAATAGAAGGTATACAAGATCAAGATTTCTGTTTAGTTCATTTCAATATGCCTTATATCTAGAAAGTAGGATGGACACTAAATAAATATTTGTTGAATAGATGTTGAATTGAGCGGTCACTTTTCTGCACACTTCCACCTGGATTTCTGAGTATGAATAAATCACTCTCATTTACATTGTAGTTCATTTGTCTCTTATTACAATTCTTATTACAATCTGCCTCTTTCAGCAATTCTTTATGTTTTTAAGTAACTGCAGTGCTGGTCTATAAATGCCTCGAGAATGAGGTTTTGTTTACCTACCACAGTACCATGCCAGGAATAGATGCTCAACTACTGCTAATAGTTTTTTAAATCTCCAGTTGGATTCTAAAAGAACAATGAAGAGTGTTATTTATAAGAAAGCCATGAGTCTGCATTACATAAAAAGCACGACTTATTCTCTAGAAGTCTATGTTCTATAGGTGGTCATTTCAAGTCAGTCTATGTTGATTTAACTCTAGATGCTTAGTTATTAGTAGCTTATACTACTTTTTCTCCCCTCATGTTTTATAGAGTCCAATAGAGTGCTCTTATATTTATCAATTTTTGTCCAAGACTCCAGCTACATTGCTTGGTTCCAATAATTATTAGAAATAATCAGGGCTCTGGGTGAAAAGGAGCAAAAATTCATTTCAGGGAGTTCAAATATAAGTGATCCTTTCCTTTTTTGATTTATAGACTTGTATGGCTCGGAAACACCACAAAATCCTTTTTATAGGCTGAGAATAAAACTTTTATATTGATATTTAATCCTTTTTAGTCCTTGTAAAAAATTTTTGGTAGTTTTTCAGCAATAGACTAGTGATAAAAGAGAAACAGCAGCAACTGGGACAAAAATGTAGTCAGGAGAAAACCATAAACAGACATTTAGGAACATGTATTTTTATCTGTCATATTATTACTAATGGGACAAAAATGGAAACAATCATTTATGGTGAAGAAATTGTCAATAAAGTTTGATGTACTGATACATAGAATTTTATTATGAGCCTTAAAATGATGTTTAAATAATATTGAGATGTTGTTCATTTTATAATGTTAATTAAAATGTGATAAAATATATTTTTAATAATTACTTTGAAAAATTTCCAACACTCAATAAAATTAAAAGAAAATACATCAATAATTTTAACTATACTTCAAGGTCCTGAGTATACAGATGGCATTTGTTTTACAATTTTACATTGTTAAATTGTCCAGTCATCCATAATGAACATTCTTTGCTTTCATTTTTGGAAAAAATATTCAAAAGAGAAAATGTATGTACTTGTATGGGTTATCAATCTAATTTAGGTAATTCTACATTAAAAATTTAAAGGCCTCTATGGGCCCTGTTATGCCCATAATTTATCTCTTCATTCAGTCAATCTAAGAACTATTTTCTGAGTATATGAGGTATGCCAATTACTATGATAGATGCTGGAGCTGTGTTGTTGAGTGAGGCAGTAACCTGCTCTCATAGACCTGCAGATCTTTCTCACGACTGTTAAAACTTGGCACTATATTCCTGATCTGCTCACCCACCAGGCTGAGTGCAGGAGAAGTCCAGGGCGACACCAATAATACTTATGTCTCTACTACTGAGCATCATGTCTGGCACATGCAGTGGCTCTTTACATGTTTTTTGAATAAATATAAAGAGTGGTATTTTTAAAACTCTAAAGCTCATTGTAAGTTTTCAGGTCAACACTTGCCACTGAAGGAGTCACCAAGAGGTGAAATACAATTGTAGGATATGCACAGGTAACACCTACTGTACAGAGACTTCTTAAAGTGCCACTGCTGATTTTCTTGCCATGAAATAAAATTGTTTGTAAGCCATAGTACTACATAAGAAAGCAAAAGCTGATAACTGAAATGTTTAGGCTTCTAGTGTTACCAAATTTTAGTAAAAAATAATATTGGTTTTTAGTATTACTAAGTTTTAATAGAAATGTTTCTTAAAGTGTGTTTTAATAATCATTTAATAAAATACATTAAAATATATTTCAATAAAAATATAAATTTAAATACATATTTAAGAACTACTTTCCTGCTTCTTATGAAAATGCCCTTGGGATAACTTAGAAAGGAGTAAGCACTGCATTTGGAAAGAACATCCTTGACAGATGGTTTGGAGAGAAGAAGGTTCTTGTTTCTGCTTTGAGAAGCAGAAAGATCTAAGCTCAGGTCACAAAGGGGGACTCGTGTGGTTCAGGTGGGTGTGAAGTCCAACCAAATGTCTTGGCTTTTCCCAACATTAGTAAGGCCATGGTCTAATGGTGCTATGTTCATTAGCCATGTCCATTATGTAGCAAATGCCTAGTCCTGGCTGTGAGAGTATCCTGCTTTAGAACTAGATGAGAACTAAAAAAGCACATGGCTGGTGTTTCATTCTTGGCCCACTTTGGTCTCTTCTCCTTTTTAAGAGCCTTATGTTAAGTGGACTCAACTTAATCAGTAAATGACCACAAGTTAGAGACATGGGATGAGCTCTTTCCCTTCTTCCTAATACCTTTAGCATTGGCAATGATAATGTCATACTTGGGCCCTCAAAAGCTAACACACATATAAAAAAAGTAAAACGATAAAACCTTTTATAGCTAAACAAAGAAATGAATTGACACTGAATGTATTTTTTTAAGTCAGAATGATTTTAAAATAGGAAAATATCTTTGTTTTTTTTCCTGATAACTCCATAGGATTGAGGAAAGCTTGTTTTTTTTTCTTTTTATTGTTCCACTAGTTTTCCTGCCATTTGTTCAGATAGAAAGAGAGAAATTTATGACTACTATATTATTACAAGTCTCAACCCATTTACAATTCTAATAAACATGTTTGATATGGTTTCAGGAAAAAACAATGTGCATTGTATTAAGACCACAAAATCACATCTTTTAATATACTTTCAATATTGATAATGAATTAGTAAAAATGTATGTTTTGTCTTAACCTTTTAGTAGTAACAGACAAAATGTGGAAACAACTCAGATGCCCTTCAACAGCTAGATGGTTAAGAAACTGTCATACATCCATACCATGGAATACTCCTCAGGGGTAAAAAGGAACACATTATATATATATGTTACAACCTGGATAAATTTCCAGAGAATTATACTGAGAGAAAAAGTCAGGCCCCAGAAGTTATAAACTCTATGAGTTTGTATGTACATAACATTTGTGAGATGACAAAAATATAGAAATGGAAAACAGATTAGTGATTGCCAGGAGTCAGGCTGGCAATGAGGAAGGCTGGAGGGATGTGGATGGCAGGAGGGATGTGGGTGTGGCTCAAAGAAACCAACATGAGGGAACCTGTGGTGATGGAGATGTTCCAAGTCTTGACTGTATCAATTTCAACATCCTAGTTGTGGTGTTGTTCTATAGTTCTGCAAGATGTTATCAATGAGGGAAACTGGGTAAAGGATACATAGAATCTCTCTGCATTATTTCTCACAACAACATATGAACCTTCAATGATCTCAAAATGAAATTTTTTTTTTTCAAAATGAAAATTTTAATTAAAACTGTGCTGCTCTGGATTTAAAATCAAAGAACCTATGTTTGAACCCTGGTAAATCTGCCAGCTGTAGACAATAAGAGGGTTGTTGACATGATTAATTAGATTATCAATGTAAAAATCATATTTTAAAAAGGAAGAGTTGTACAAATTCTAAATACATAAATTTTGAGGTAAGTTATTTAAGAAAGTCTAACATTTTTTCAACTTATAGTTTATAAAAATGTTTAAATGCCTACATAAGCAAAACACCTAACAAGTTATAATAGGTTTTAAACACTTGTCAGCAGGATGCCGATGCTTCAGAACTCCCATAGGTTGAATAAGAGCTGGTATCGCATCGTTTAGCTTTCCTTCTCCCAACTTCGATGGATCTCAGACTCTAAGATACACACTTTAGTAATTATTGATTTATAATATGTATATCACTGTTTAAAACATGTGGAAAATACTATTTAAAGTCATGTAAATACATGTAAATTATTAGGCGAATACAAGGTAAAATAAAGTATAATGTATAATGTAATTTGAGCTATTATGTGAATCACAGCAGTCACTGTATATGGATTATCTCATTTACTCCTCATACGAACTACATATAATTGGTATTATTCATAAATTCATTAGGAAGATTAAAACTAGATGCAGAGGATAAATAACTTTTCTAAGGCATGTTACAGGCTCTTAACATCAGCCCTGATATCAGTTCCCCCACATTGAACCCAGCCTATATAGGCTTAAAACTAAAACCCACCTCCCCCTTTCCTGCTTCTCTAGCTCCACTCACATATAAATACCTGTTTCTTTAAACTTGGACTCCTTGAGCTTTACAACTAAATGGGAGTTACAAATTGTTAAAAGCCTAGGTGGCCTGGAGTGGGAGGCACACTAAAGTTTAGCTAATCATGGGTCCTTGAAGTTTGCCAGGAAAGCTGCTGTCTCAAGAATATCAAGAAGCAGAGGCTTCCCAGGCCTCAACTCCTAGACTCCCGGTGCTCGAATGCTCCTCAAACAAGAAGAGGAGAAAAGGGCTAAGGACGCCCACCTGCCATCCTCCTATCTCACCCTCCCCCTAGCCTCGCTGCAAGCAGCCTCTCAAGGCCAAACACAGGCTGGTGGAAAAGCACCGAGCTGCACAAGCTACATGTTCCCCCTCCCCTACCCAAAACCCCAAATAAAAATCCCTACCCATTCCTCATCAGGGAGCTAGCAGTTTTTGAGGCATGAGCCCTTGCTTTGTTCCCTGTGCTTGGCATAGTAAAAGCCTTTCTTCTCCACTCAAGACTCTGTTCTCGTTATTTTGATTGGCATCGGGTTCAGAGACCAAGCTTTCGGTTACAATCCCACTTTATGAACTGAGGAAACTAGACACAAATGTTGACTAACCTCCCATGGTCATGTAGCATGGAAGTGGAGGAGCTGGGGTTGAATCCAGGCAGAATGGTTTTTTAGGGGATGGAAAAATTTCTCCCTTCTCCTCTTGGTTCTTATGACTGGTCAAATAATTATAATAACATAAAGGAGGTTACCAGGAGAAAATCAAACAAGGTTTAATATGTGCACACAGCTAATTCACACAAATAATCCCAAAGACAGTCAGGCAGAACTGAGGTATGTGTGTCATTCTGGACTAAGGAGAAAGGGGCAGGGATCCGGGCCTTCAAGGGAAAGAAACATGAAAAGAGTTAATGTTTGTAAGCAAAAGTTTGTTGGGCCATGTACAGACAATGGGACACAGAGAGAACTTTGATCAAAGGGACCTTGCTTGGTTTCTCAATGTCTACCAAACCTAGTTCAGATTATACTATAGTTTCTATGGTAGCTCCTTCCTAGAATAGGCCTCCTATCTTAAATTATTCTAGGCAGTTAAGGGGAAGGTCGAAGTTTCTTTCTGAGATTTTTCTTCTTAAAAATAATCAGCCCAAAATAACCCTCAGGCCAAAAAAGACATTTTGGGATGGTAAATTCTGCTCCCCTACAGTTTCAAGCCAAACCTTTTACTACTATACTTTGAATCTTCCTATAGCACATACAGACATACACACACACACATGCATTCACACAGATGGCTTAATTTAAATTTCGTTTACATTGTATCCTTCCCCAAACTGACAATAACTCAATCATTTGCTTTGTTTCACGTAATACCTCACGGGGTCTCTGGTGTGCTGTCACCCTCATTTCAATGAGTCAATAAGCCTGACTTTATTGGACTACAGATCTGTCCCTGGTGGTTTTACACTGATTACATAGAATAATTTCCACAAGTATTCTAGGAGGTACTTTATTACCATGCTCATTTTTATTGAAGTCAATTAATTTGTTCAAGTTTATTCAAATAGTAATTATCAAGGACAAGACTCACATACAGGTTCTAGATATCTCTATTTACTCTTGACCACTATAGTATCAGGACAATAGTCAAGACTTGAGAGAAAAATTCACGTCTTCAGCATTTTGATAGCTGAAACTAAAAGAAAGTGCAAAATTGCTCAAGGAAATCAGGGAAATTAAGGACAATGAACTGGATTTGTAAAATATAAGTACTATACATAGAGGCAGAAAAAGAGAGATGAAGACAATGTGAGAGGTGGCTTACATACCAGCTTTGGGGGATGGGGCACAGAGTGAAGAAGATAGCCAGTTTCAGAAAGGAAGTTAAAGTGCTGTCACACATAACTGAGAGTTTCAGTAAAGTAAAAAGAGGAAAAAAGGCTTTGAATTGACTGGAGATATCCATGTACTTTAGAGCAGGTTTAGCAGAGTGGTGGGATTTAAAAATACATTTCAGGAGTAGAATTCTGCGGAGGAAATTAGATATAAGAAAATGGAGATAGCAGATATAAAACCTTTAAAAAAAAAGAAAGAAAGAAGCCAGCCTTAGCAAAGGTAAGGGCTATTTTTAAGTGTGAGACAAGGTCAAAACATTCTTTTTCATTTGGTCAACAAAAAAGTAAGAATGTTTATAGCTGGAGGAAAAAGTTCTAGTCCAGAGAAAGGTTAAAAATAGAGGTGACAGAAAAAAAGAGGAAACGCTTGCTAGGGGAAATTATTGGAGGAGATAACAAAAAATGAAATCAAGATTATATTTTTGGAAACGTACACTCTCATTTATTGGTAGACAAACTTGAAATAGACAAATGTTTCCAATGAGAAAAATTAGAAAAGGTAAATAAAATACCAAAAATTATTTGGAGGAATTGGAGGGCTTCTAACCATAATCAGGACTTAAAGAGCCAGATCCCGGAGAAAAGGAAAGCTTACATAGGAGATCCTAAGTTTATGCAAACCACTTTTTCCCTCAGGCATTTGCCTAGTTTTTGTGTAGGGAAAGTGACTAAGAAGTCAGAGGTCAGATGCTAAGAGGAAGAGGAGCCAACAAAACTCTGGGCAATCTACTGGAGTAGAGAAAATAAAAAATTGGAGGTAATAAGTCGAGATAACCAGGAGTTTAGAGGCCAAGATCCTGGAGAGCAGGGAGGTACAGAGATGTGTAACCAGTATTTAGCCCCTGCTGTCCTGCTGAAACATTCCCCTCGTTCATCTACAGAGTAGACAGTATGACAGCAGCCTACATAGTGCAAAAGAATAAGAAGTAAAGCGCAAAGGGAGGGGCTGCAAAGCAGAATGGAGTTGCTAGGAGACAAAATGGACTATAGGAGGGCCCTAGGAATCTTCCTTGGCTACTGGTTATGTCCTCTGGTGTCCTACACCCTCAGAGTGTGGGTGAACTAAAGGGAGATTTATGCCTTTCAAAGACTACAAACTACAGTTTGTATAGAAACCATGAAACAGCTCTGTTCCCTGCCCAAATCGCCAGAAGATAGGATAAATCCTCTGTGAAAGTAGAGAATATCACCCATAGCCTTTTCAATTTTGCATATCAAATTTTCAGCAGTCTTTCAAAAAAACAATAAGCATGCTAAGACAAATACAGGAGAAATAATAGAAAACAGAAATAAACCTATAAGTGATCAATATCAGAATCTATAGGAACAAATAACTACAGATATAATATTTATAATTCAATTTAAAAAGTAACCACTGTACCAATGGAAACACGGGCAAAAACTTGAACAGATACGTCACAAAGAGATTGCCAATAGGTCAGTAGGTGTATGAAACTGTGTTCAACTGTATTAGCTATCTGGGAAACGCAAATCAGAATCTCAGTTAAATTCTACTGAAGACTTAGCAGAACAGTGGAAATTAAAATATCTAGCATGGAGGTTGGCAAAGAAATGGAGTAACTGGAAACTTTACACTATTGGTAGCAATAAAAATTTTACAACCACTTTGAAAACTGCTTGGAAGCATCTAAGAAAGCAAACACAAGTGTACCTATATGCTAGCAGTCCCATTCCTAGGTACAGATACAAGTGAAATGCATATAATTAGGAATCAAAATATTTGCACAAAAATGCTCATATCAGCACTATTCATAAGAGCTTCAGTATGGAAATAGCTCAGATATCCACTAGCAGTAAAAGAATAAATTGTACTATAATCACACATATTTACACTAAATAACAGAGAGAATGAATAAACTAATGGTAAGCAGAACAACATGGATGAATGTCACAAGTATAACATTGAGTGAAAAAAATCTAATTACAAACAGTTCATGTTAAATAATTCCATTTATATGAAGCTCAAAAACTGCCAAACCTAATTTATGGTGTTAAAAGTCAGAATAGTATTAGTCTTTGGGGTCAGTAGCAACCAGATGGAAACACAGGAAGGACTTGTGGAGTACTGATTTTGGGGTCATATCTATCACCCAAATCATTCTCTTAGTCTATCGTTTTGCTTCAGCCGGGGCTGCAACATTGAGCTGATACAAGTGTTGTCTGGCTACATTTATATCACTTGGACTTTGAGTCTCTTATCTTCTTCCTGGAGCTTTTCTGCAGCTGCCACATAGGATAGCTATATGAATCCATTCACTCCGACTTATGCAAATATGTAAATGCATTACCCCTTTTAGCCTTTACCAATATTAGACAGAAGCCAGTTGTTGATACTCCTCTTTTCTTTGTTTCATGCAACAGTTCTGAGGTGTATTCTCCACTGCTTTTTAGAGATGACCAGCTAAACTGAACCCCAATTACCCATAATTAGCTCAATATGCACTCTTGGATTGTATTTTTCTCTTTATGGGTTTCTGTTTTTAGTATCCTCAATTATGATCCCTTTAATTACTTTCTATACTTAACTTCTTGCCCATAAACCCTTGTCTCAGGCTCTGCTTTATGGGGAAACCCACACTAAATATGTTGGTACCCGTGGAAGAAGTTCCTCAGGATGGGATACTGGAATGAGACTACTATTGGTCAGAAACGAATCACATCCTATTGTAGGTAAAATTAGAGTATTGATAATCTGTTGAGCCAATAACATTACAATTGCTAAGACCTGACCAGTGGTTGATTATAATGAGACACAAACAAAATATGAAACACTGATTTAAGCATGCTCTTAAACAGTATGGTGACCATGATAATTACTTGGATTATGAAAGGTTTTAGAATCCTAGAAGAAAATAGGATACTAAGATAAACCAGCTATCAACTCAGCTCATTCTGGAAAAGTCAAAGGTCTTCCATGACAGCATTTAGAAACTTTTATCCTTCAGCTAGGGGGCAGAATGTACTAAAACTTAGGTCCAGAGGTAGTTGTAAAAGGAGCCAAGGTACAGGGAGACAGAGTACCCTGATTTACTGTGTCTCCTATGGTAACAGTAGGGAGGTGATAAGATTCCATCTAGCATAGGCTAGATGATGGCACTTAAGGGGCTAGGGCAAGATGGATATAATTCCTATTCAAAATGATAGAAGGGAAGAGACACATGGGTAACAAAATAGGGTGTTACTTGACTTAACCAGAGAGAAACCAATAGCTCGAAAGCAACAGACTGAATTCAGCCATAAAAATGGAAAAATGCAATTCTTCACCCAGTTTCCAAATCTAAGTCAATGCTCTGACCAGACACCTACAATAAAAGAGAAAGGGCAGTCCTTTTGGGGAAGGATCTTAAATACCTCTTCAAGTAGATACAGTAAATAATACCCCAATATTTTGCCAAAAGAAGCTGAAGTCATTTACCAGAGTGATTGTATAAAGGAGAAAAAACTTTGGCCATGTTCACCACCAGTCAATGTGCAGAGGAAGCATTCAACAATTAGACAGGATGCTTTGTCCTATGAATGATTAGGGTGGCTCATCTAGTTAGTCATTCTAACATATTAAGTACAATGGACTTTCCAATAGAGTGGTTATGATGACACAATGGAACCTATTTTCAAAAGTATGGACTCCCTCTAACTAAGACCAATCTAAAGAGTGCTACTGCTGGAAAACAAATTTATCAACAGCAGAAACAAACACTGGGGGCCGGCCCAGTAGCGCAGCTGTTAAGTGGGCACGTTCCGCTTTGGCAGCCCGAGGTTTTCTGGTTCAGATCCTGGGTGCAGACATGGCACCACTTGTCAGGCCATGCTGTGGTAGGCATCCCACATATAAAGTAGAGGAAGATGGGCACGGATGTTAGCTCAGGGCTAATCTTCCTGGAAAAAAAACCCCAAAATAACCAACACTGAACCCCTGATATTGCACCATTTCTCAAAGAGATGAGCCAACTTCTTGGTGGCACTTTGGTTATATTGAATATCTTCTGTCCTGAAAGGGGTAGAAATTTGTCCTCACCAAAACTGATACTTACTCTGGAAATGAACTTGCCTTCCCTGTTCAAAATGCCTGCCAATGCAACCATCTGAGAGTTTACAGAATACTTGATTTACGTGTTACCCTGGATAAGATCTCTTTAAGCCAAGGGACTGTTTTTTATGGTGGAAGTATGACAATGGGCACTTAACCAAGAGGGCAAGTGCTCTGCTCATATATGGCATTACTTGGAAATAGTTAGCCTAGTATAGTATAGTGAAGGAATGGCTTATTAAATGCTTAGCTAAAGTCTCCACTTGGGTTTTGAGTGCTGTCCTGCAGGGTATAATATATGCACTGAACCAAAAACTAAATACTATACTGTGTCTATAGTAACTAAAATACACAGATTTTGGCACCTAGGCTTAGACGTAGGAACAGCTCTTATTACCATCACTCCCAGTAACATAATAGAGAAATTTTTACTTTATATGTCCACGATTATATTGGGTTAGAAATGCTTGTATCCAGTATGTGTGTTTGTGTGTGGGGGAGTGGTAACTTCCCTATGGATAAACAGTGAGGGTTCCACTGAACCCCAAACTGTGATTATCTCTTGAAAATTTTGGGGTTCTCATGCTGGTTGACCAGTAAGCAATGAATAAAGTTACTTCAGTGATAGGTTTAATTTAAACTTATTATTATGAGGGTCTAATCATGGCACTACACAATGGAGACAGAAAAGAATATATCTGGAACCCAGCAAATTCACAAATTTATCTCTTGGTGCTTGTACATCCAGTGATAACTGTAAGTGGGCAATTTCTCCAATTATGGTCCAATAAAGGCAAGTGCACCTGAGGGATCTGACTTCTTGGACTATTCACCTTTCTAGCCAGGATGAGAAAAATCTAAAATGGATGGTAGAGAATGGATATTATGAATATAAATTACAGCCTCACACCACTTATAGTTGGTAGATCTATAGACTGTTTTACTGATTCTTTTGTGTTGAATCTTTTGTATAAATTGTGATGAACTACCTCCTTGCAGACTTTGTGATGGTCCTGACTTCCCTAATGAAGAGCACAAGTGGATCCAAAAGGGTGAGGGGTGAACTGTGTTGAACGTCTATTGTGCCTCCGTTCTCTTGGTCCAGTGTTCACATTTGACAATCACTGCAGTCACCAGCTCAGCATAAGTATAGTCTGAAGACATATGTCCTCAATTTTACCATGTATCTCTTTCTTTAAGTTCTAGAAATTCCCTTTTGCTGCCACATAGGGCACCTAACAGAGTCTGCTGAGCCATTGAAGCTTACATACAAATCTGGAAGTGTGAAGGTAACACGCCTTGGGCAAACCTTGGCCAAGGGGAAACAAATGTGGCAAACAAATCTCTTCTATTAAGAGTACAGCAGGTAGTCCTTCCAAGCTCCTCAGAGGGTCCTCAGTAGGATTGAGGGCTGTTTGACTACAGTGATGCCAGCACAATTTTTAATCATCGGATTGGCGTTCCTTCGTTCCTGACTTCACTATTCCAAATTCTCCCAGTTCCATTATGTGAAACAAGTTGTCAGGTTAAACTACCTCTATAGAAGTCCTTCTCTCTGGTTTTGATTTTTAGGAGAACATAAACTAAGAATATGACAGTATCTTATTTCATAATCTGGTGATTGTTACACAGAAATGAAGAGTAACGAATGGACTATCCTGCAATAGAAACTTCATTTTAAAAAGAACACATTCCACCTCTGAAATTGTAAATTCTAAGACGATGTTATCTTATGAGAACTTCTTATTCTAATAGAAATGGCGTCCACTTACCCTTAATATGCCTTTTCTAGCTCTCTTGAAAACAGTCAATTTTTTATTCTTTTTATCTTCAATGAGTCTCTGAGACTCTTCTTTTATCTCTCTCTTTTAAAATGGCATTTTGAAATAATTTCAGATGCAAAAATATAAGCAAAATAATGCTAACACTTTCAAATATTCTGAGAGTCCCAAAATGTTAACAACTTACATTACCATTGTACCATTATTAAAATCAAGAAATTAACATAGAAATAGTACTATTATCTAATCTGCAGACTTCTTTTTTCTAGTCCAGGACCAATCCAGGATCACACATGCATTCTGTTGTCCTGGCTCCCTTGTCTTCTCTGATCTGGGGCAGCTCCTCAATATTTCCGCTTTTCTGACCTTGACACTTTCGAGTCCCTTGTTAATATCACTTTCTTTCATTAACTAAACTAGACTCTAAGAACGACTACTAAACCCAGTCATCAAAATCCTCAAATTGCTTCTAGTTCTGTCCTTCTTCTCCAACTTTTCAGAAAAAAATTCATTTTTAAAAATCAATTCGAAAAATGCTTTGAGGGGCTGGCTGGGTGGCACAGCAGTTAAGTGTGCACCTTCTGCTTCGGCGGCCCAGGGTTCGCCAGTTCAGATCCTGGGTGCTGACGTGGCACCGTGTGGCAAGCCATGCTGTGGTAAGCATCCCACATATAAAGTAGAGGAAGATGGGCACGGATGTTAGCTCAGGGCCAGTCTTCCTCAGCAAAAAGAGGAGGATTGGTGGCAGATGTTAGTTAAGGGATAATCTTCCTCAAAAAAAAAAAAAAATGAAAAATGCTTTATCTCCACTATGTACACAGCCTTCTTAGTTCGGTGAAAAACTGTTCTGAAATGTTAATTAGCAGTATGTTTTCCAGCATCGGCTTCTCTTTCTATGTCTTTCCACAATTACTTTTTAAGCGTTACTGAGTTGCCTTTTCTACTACCTTCAGCATGTATCACAAATCTTCACCCTTTTCTTATGCTCCTTAATTATTTCCAATCCATTTCCTACCCATTTCTTTCCCAAGACAGTATTTTTTCAATAAATATTTATTGATCAAGGAATATGCTGGGTACTCTTTAGACATGGCAGCAGAGCAGAACAAGGTAAATAGAAGCACTGTCCCTGTGGAGCTTACATCCCAGGGTGGGAAGACAGGAAGCGAATGCGGTTGGTCATCTGTAACCACAGGTTCTGCATCGCTGATTCAACTAACTGTGGATGGAAAGGCCTATGATGGTTGCCTCTGTACTGAACAGACATGGACACTTTTTTCTTGTCATTATTCCCCAAGCAATACAGTATAAGAACTATTTACATAGCATTTACATTATATTAGGTATTATAAGTAATTTAGAGATGATTTAAAGTACATGGGAGGATATGTATAGGTTATATGCAAATGCTACACCATTTTATATAAGGGACTTGAACACTCATGGATTTTGGTATCTGAGGGGGTTCCTGGAACTAATCTCTGAGGGACAACTATATAAACAGGCAAACAAACCATGGATGTGGGCTGTTAAAATAGAGTACAAGGGAATATCTTCAGAAATTAAGAAGACAGTATGTGAGTAATTAAGCTATTAAATAGGTCATATACATAGGCAAAAATGGAGATTTAAGTTATCCAGAATATTATAGAAGAATAGAACAAAAACTTCTATGAGTATGAAGGAAAATACAAAGGAGTATGTGTGAGTGTATCCATCCTCTGCCCTTCTTTCTCCTACTGTGTACCCTACACCACATGGGCTCCCTTGGTGACTGGCTTTCAGTTGTGTTTGGCCATTCAAGGCAAGAGAAGAGGGAAGTTTGTGTAAATCAAATTCGGTCTCTGGGCTCGATTTTATCCTGATACAGTTGAGAATAACCAGCCTTCAATCAAGATCACTTTAATGAAGTGTTTTAGGAGAAAACCAGATTTCTGTTAAAATAAGATAATTGACTATGAAAAAGTCCGCTACCAGTCCATGAAAATCTCTGTTCACTTCTTTCTGGCATTCAGCTAGATAGACTATATTTTCCAGCCTCTCATGTAGTTCAGTATATCCTTGAGACTGAGCTAAGATCAGTGTAATATAGGGAGATACAATGTGAATCTCCTCTACTCCTGGCTCTCGAAAACTTTCCACTCATGCTATTCTGTTCCCATTTCTCCTTCCAGCTACCTGGAATGGAGATAGTCATCCCTTTGGCCTCAGAAGCCCATGGAAGAAGGCAGACCTTCTGTTATCTTGAAATCTCAGTGTGAAGAACGGCCACTACGAACTTGCTCACTCCAGGTGCCATTAATGAGCGAGAAATAATTCTGTTATGCTTGAATCATTTGCAATCTGTAATTAACTGTCATAAGACCTAGATTATTATAACTAATTCATAGAGAAAAAATAAATATGAGGACTTAGGGAAGTGTTTAAAAAATGCAATTGGCTTCCAGAAAGGAAGGCTGATTAAAGAAGAGAAACGAAGTGTAGAGATGAGGGTGCAGGAAAATGCAGGTGACTAGAGGCACCTGTGGACTTTCTAGGAAGGAGCACAGTTAAGGGACCATGCAGTGCAGTGTCAATTAACTAAGACTTCACGCTCTAACCAAATCCACAGGGCACAGCACAGAAGCAGTCATTGGAAAGCACCCAGATTTTATGTGAGAGAGATCCATTTGCTAATTCTGAAGTGTGTCAGTTGTAGGGGTAGGAACCTGCTGGGATACTCTCTGTGAGGGAGTTGGAAGGAGTCATTTTTATACTCTCCTTTTGCCTTGTTAAAGTCTTGAGTCCCACCTTTTTTTCGGTGGGTGCCATCTTTACCCTCCAACTAGCAAGTGATATTTTCATGCACTCCTTCTGCTGTGCTCCAAGAAGTGCTTGAGTATCTCCGAGAAGGGAGCTTCTACACATGTGTGGTGTCCCAGTTTTTGTGTCTGGTGACCTGGGTTTTACATCTGGTGCCCCAGTTTTTGTGCTTGCCACCCAGGGGATACTCCTTGATTGTATGGCTCTGGAGGCCAGGGGAGCTTGTATTCCTGGGTCCCATGGGACTGTAACAATCAGAAAGACAGTTCTTGGCAAGCAACCCCTCCAGGGCACTACCCAGGCAGCAGACTGAGATACATATCCAGTCTTTCTGAGAAAGAGCCATCTTTCCTGGTCCTGGAGCTTCAGCCTGAGGGCCAGGCTTCAGGTTTGGCACACATCTACAAGATACGGAGGTGCTGTCAGTGAACATAGGCCAGGGAACAATATCTTTGCACTCTCCTCTTGCTATAGCTCACTGGTATCTCCTTGAAAGGAGCCCAGATCACACTCATCTGGAGCCCTGATTTTTGCTACTATTGCCCAGGAGACATGTCCAGATCACCTGGCTCTGGTGGCCAGTGAAACTTAAGCTTTCCTGAGGATCTGGCTTCCAGGCAGCCTGAATCTAGTTGCTGACTGAGATACTCCCCTTTGCGACACTGGCAGGTCTTGGCACACCCTTTACTACTGTGGGATACTAAGAATAAAATAGACTGCTTGGACAATTACAAAGGTTTGAGAGACAACATAGAGCTAAAGCAAAGTTGAATGATAAGCTTCATCTCCTACATGAGACCATTCCTTCAAGACTGGAAGAGGTGGCTCTTTTACATTATGCATAGAAATCAACACAAAGTGTCAAGGAAAATTAAGAAATAAAGGAATATATTCCAAATTAAAGAACAAGATAAAACATCAGAAAAATATTTAATGAAACAAAGATAAGTAATTTACCTGATAAAAACTTTTAGAGAGGTCATAAAGATGCTCACCAAACTTGGGGAAAAAATGAATGAACACAGTCAGAAATTCAACAAAGAGACAGAAAATATAAGAAACTACCTAATAGAAGTCTCAGAGCTGAAGAATATAATAACTGAACTGAAAAATGCCCTAGAGGAGTTCAATAGAAGACTCGATGAAGCAGAAGAAAGGATCAGTGAACTCAAAGGTGGGGCAGTGGAACTCACTCAATCAGAGCAGCAAAAAGAAAAAAAAGTGAAGATTTCTTGAGGAACTTATGGGACAATGTCAAGCATGCTTAAATTTGCATTATAGGGATCCCAAAAAGAGAAGAGAGAAAGAAAGGGGCAGAAAATTTGAAGAAATAATGGCTGAAAACTTTCTTAACCTGAGGGAGGAAACAGACGTCCAGATCCAGGAAGCCCAGACAGTTCTAAATAAGATAAACCAAAGAGACCCACATCAAGATGCAATATAATTAAAATGTCAAAAGTTAAAGACAGGAGGGAAGCTTTAAAAAAATGAGAGAAAAACAACTTTTTATGTACAAGGGAACCCCTATAAGACTATCAACAGATTTTTCAGCAGAAATTTTGCAGGCCAGAAGGCAGTGGCACAGTATATTTAAAGTACCGAAAGAAAAAAAACTTCAAACCAAGAATACTCTATCCAGCAAAGTTATCACTCAGAAGTAAAAGAGGGAGAGTTTTCCAGACAAGCAAAAACTAAAGGAGTCCATCACCACAAAATTTACTTTACAAGATATGTTAAAGGGATTCTTTAAGCTGACAAGGAAGGGTGCTAATTGGTAACAAGAACATATATGAAAGTGTAAATTTCACTGGTAAAGGTAAATATATAGAAAAGGTAGTGATTTAATTACTTATAAAGCTGTTATGGAGGTTAAAAGACAAAAATAGCAAAAATAACTATAACTACATTAATTAGTTAAGGTATACACAAGATACAAAGATGTAAAATGTGACATCAAAAACATAAAATGGGGGGAGAGTAAAAAATATAGACCTTTAAACTTAAGTTTTTACCAACTTAAAATAGACTGTTATAAATGTAAGTTGCTTTATGTAAGCCTCATGGTGTCCACAAAGCAAAAGCCTACAGTAGATACACAAAGATAATGAGAAAGGAATCTAAGCATACCACTAAAGAAGTCATGAAACCACAAAGGAAGAGAGTGAGAGAAGAAAGGAACAGCGGAACTACAAACTTCCAGAAAACAGTTAACAAAATGGCAATAAGTACAGATGTATCAATAATTACTTTAAATGTGAATGAGCTAAAATTCTCTGTTCTAAATGCACAGACTTGGGCCAGCCCCAGTGGCCTAGTGGTTAAGTTTGGCACACGCTGCTTCTGTGGCCTGGGTTTGCTTCCCAGGCATGGACCTATACCACTCATCTGTCAGTAGCCATGCTGTCATGGTGGTTCACATACAAAAAAAAGAGGAAGATTCACAACAGATGTTAGTTCAGGGCAAATCTTCCTCAACAAAAAGAGGAAATTGGCTCAGCATGAATCTTCCTCAAGAAAAAAACAAGAAGAAGAAATTTAAAAAAATAAAGACACAGACTGGCTGAATGGATAAAATAATGCAACTCATCTATATGCTCCCTACAAGAGACTCACTTTAGATATGTGAAACACACAGACCAAAAATGATGGTATGGAAGAAGATATCCCATGCAAATAGAAACCTAAAGAAAGCTTGAGTAGTTATACTTATATAAGATAAAATAGACTTTAAGTCAAAGACTGCAATAAGAGAAAAAGAAGGGCATTACATAATGATAAAATGATCATTCCAACAAGAGAATATAACATTTGTAAATATTTATGCACCCAACGTGGAGCACATGAATATATAATGAGACTATTAAGAGAGCTAAAGGGAGAAATAGACAACAATACAATAATAGTAGGGGACTTTAATACCCTCCTTCATCAATGAATAGATCATCCAGACAGAAAATAAACGATGAAACATTGGCCTTAAGCCACACTTAGATCCGATGGACTTAACAGCTGTAAACAGAATACTGCATCCCAAAGCGGCAGGATACACATTCTTCTCAAGTACACATGGAACTTTCTCCAGGATAGATCATATATTAGCCAACAAAATAAGTCAATAAATTTAAGAAGATTGAAATAATATCAATCATCTTTTCTGACCTATCTGAAACTATCAGAAAGAAATTAAGAAAATAGTCCCATTTACAATTGCATCAAAAAGAATAAAATCCCTAGGAATAAACTTAACCAAGGAGGTGAAATATCTGTAGACTGCAAACTATAAGACATTGATGAAAGAAATTGAAGAAGACACAAACAAATGGAAAGATATTCCATACTCATGGATTGGAAGAATTAAGATTGTTAAAATGTCCATACTGCCAGAAGCAATCTACAGACTCAACGCAGTTTGTATCAAAATTCCAAACGCATTTTTCACAAAATTAGGACAATCTTAAAATTTGTATGGAACCACAGAAGAACCGAACAGCCAATGCAATCTTGAGAAAGAAGAATAAAACTAGAGGCATCATGCTCACTGATTTCAAACTATATTACAAATTTGTAGTAATAAAAACAGTATGATACTGGCATCAAAACAGATGCACAGGACAATGAACAGAATAGAGAGCCCAGAAATAAATCCATGCATCATCAATTATTTTGAAACAAAGGAGTTAAGAATATACAATATGAAAAGGACAGTCTCTTCAATAAATGGTATTGGGAAAACTGGACAGCCACATGCAAAAAGTGAAACTCGGCCACTATCTTACAACCTACTCAAAAAATTACTCAAAATGGATTCGAGATTTGAATGTAAGACTTGAAACCATAAAACCCCTAGAAGAAAACACAGGTGTTCTGCTCCTTGACATCAGTCTTGGGGATGATTTTTTTGGATCTGACTCCAAAAGCAAAGTCAATAAAAGCAAAAATAAGCAAGAGGGACTATATCAAACCAAAAAAGCTTCTGCACAGCAAAGTAAATCATGAACAAAATGAAAAGACAACTTACTAAATTGGAGAAAATATTTTCAAATCATACATCTGATAAGGGGTCAACATTCAAAATATATAGAGGACCACATACAACTCAACAGCAAAAACCAAACAATCTGATTTAAAAAATGGGCAGAAGATCTGAAGAGATATTTTTCCAAAGAATACATACAGGTATCCAATAGATACATGAAAAGGCACTCAACATCACTAATTATCAGGGAAATGCAAATCAAAATCACAATAAGGTATGACTTCCACCTGTTAAAATGGCCATTATCAAAATGACAAGAAATAACAAGTGTTGGCAAGGATGTGAAGAAAAGTAAACTCTTTTACATTTTTGATGGGGATGCACGTTTGCGCAGCTACTGTGGAAAACAGTATGGAGTTTCCTCAAAAATTAAGAACAGAACTACCAAATGATCCAGCAATTCTACCTCTGGGTATTTTTCTGAAGATCACAAAAACACTAACTTCAAAAGATATATGCACCCGCTTGTTTGTTGCATCATTTTTTACAAGTAGCCAAGACATGGTAGTAACCTAAGTGTTCATCAACGGATGGATAACGAAAGTGTGGTATACATATACAGAACGGAATATCTTTCAGCCATCAAAAAGAATGAAATCTTGCCATTTCAGACAACATGGTTGGACCTTAAGGGCAATATGTTAAGTGAAATAAGTCAGACAGAGAAAGACATATATTGTATGATCTCACCAACAAGTGGAATCTAAAAAAAACACCGTTCATAGATACAGAGAACAGATTGGTGATTGCCAGAAGCAGGGGGTAGGGGGTGGGTAAAATAGGTGAAGGGGATCAATAGGTACAAACTTCCAATTATAATATAAGTAAGTCCTGGGGATATGTATACCATAGTGACTACAGTTGATAATACTGAGCTGCGTAACTGAAAGTTGCTAAGAGAATAAATCTTAAATTTTTTGTAACTATGAATGTTGATGGATATTAACCAGACTTATTGTGGTGATCATTTCACAATATATACAACTGTTGAACTATTATGTTGTCCACCTGAAACTAACATAATGTTATATGTCAACTATACCTCAAAAATAAATGAAAAGAAAAGAAAAGAATGATGGGAAAGATATATATTTTTGAAATATGGTAGAATTTAATAAATACAAAAAAGAAGTCATTAACCTTGTGATAGATCAAAGCTAGAGAATGACATAATGTAAGTTATTTTTACCCATTTTGTGTCTCATTAGCACTTTGTTTCTCTTACGGAATTGAAACATTCAACTTTATATTACAAGTTTATACCTATTACCTTATTTTTCCTCCTATGTATAAAGAATTCTTATTTTGACCATTATCTGCATAGCTTTTGTTCAGTTTTTTCTCCATTTTTATTAAGCTGTAATTTATACACAGTAAAATTAACCCATTTTAGTACACATTTCTTTAAGTTTTGATAAGCCTATAGAGCCATTTAACTACCACCACAAATAGAGAACTATGCTGTTGTGTCAAACCATTCTCTCAGGCCCCTTAGAGTCAAGCCTTTCCTGGATCACCAGCTCTGGGCAGCCATGGGGCTGTTTTCTTTCACTATAGTTTTGTCTTTGCAAAAATGTCATACAAGTGGCATCATAACAGGAGCTACAGGAGTCAGGAGTTTTAGTAGTACCCATTATGGGAATAAGAACAGAGCAGGCTTTTTATTGGCAGAAGAAAGTGATTACCACTAAACTGTTAGCATTTTACTCCTCTCATAATGTTTATCACTTTTTATTTTGTGTTGCCTTTATTTGTTTTAACATATAACTGAAGACAAATAGGTAAAGAAGAGACTCGGTCTCTGAGGATGTTGGAGGCATAATTCTCTCCCATCTGTGGAGACTGGCAGAGAGGATATCCTATCTAAGACGTAGTTATATGAGAGAAAACTGTAATTGCAAGGATTCTTTCCACTGTCCAGTTAGGGCATTGCTATCAGGGGAAATATTTGAAGACTTTGCTGCCCTGGGAAATTTTTTTCTGTTTTTATTATGGATTTAGATATATTGTCAGTTAAAATTCTGTCTGTCCTCGCGAGGGCTATGTGTATGTGTGTGGATTTGATTCAAGAAGAGCCTATGGTTCCGTGGATTTGAAGACAACTTGCCCCTCACTCTAGTGATGACACTTTGAAATACAAGTGCCGCAGTGTTTCTCTGGACTGCTTTTCTCACCCACCCTCTCCCTTCTCTGAATGACACTGATTTTCAGATATGTACTGCTTTAGAAATCTGTAGACTACCCAGATGTGAGGAAGGAGAAGGGAACCTAAGGTGAAACCAACCTCTGTGGGTACACAGTGAGTTCTTCCTACGTGAGGGGGAAGACTATATGGGGATTGAAGCAGAGGGAACTGTCCACCATGGAGGGAAGCAGGTGGGCCCCTAGAGATGGGAGCAAGAACTTGACACTCCTTCAAAAGAGCTAAGTGTGGTGTCCATGTCTGATTCCACTGTGAATATTGTCAGTTTTTTAACATCACTGAAAATTCTTAAATCCTCCCTTTAGATTCATCTAAGACTATCAGGAGTATGTTTCCCAATTATTCTTTTAAAATAGGACATGTATTTTTAGTTTTTCCATATCCAAGAATATTTTTCTGCTGACTTCAGTCATTAAATATAAATTTCTGAAAACAAGTGTCCTGAGTTAAAATTCCTCTCACTCAGTACAATGTGAGGCCATTTGGATATGTTTAGATGTAAGTCCTTTTTTAGGCTGCTTTCACCAACAAATTAGTGATCTCTTGTGTTCAGAATATTTAGTTGTATTTTCAGGGCAGAAATGCTCTCTTTAATAACATGTTGCTTTAGCTTCACTTATCAAAAGATGTTCGTCAGGTCCACCCCTTTTTTAAAAATTTTTGCTCTATTCTATTTATTCCATAACTCCTGCCCTAATTTCTGGTTTAAATTAGGATTCCCTCAGGTGTGTTATTCTGTGCTAAGGTGGTATTCTCCCCATCACTCACTGCCTGGCTCTCAGGCACAATCAATAGATGTACCTAAAACATCTATGGCACCGCTCCCTGGGCATTCACTGCTACCAGCAGGCTCTTTCTCTACTGTTCTCTGCTGCCATTTACTTATGGGGAGCCAGGGTTCATGTGTCTGTTCTCCAGTTCATCTCTATTTTCCCAGAGTGTAATATAATGAGTTTATAAATCTTGGGGCTTCTATAGTAAAAGATAACTAACTGTCTAGCAGTCTACTTCCAAATCCACGTAAACAATGAAAAACAGAATGCACGTTCACTTTGTCATCAAAATTCAGAAGATAATTTTACTATTTAAAGATCAATGGAATTGGGTACATAAAATAAAACATATTTACTTGGTCTATCTCAAAGCAAGTAGGGAAATTGTTATCCCTTCACGGTCTGTTCTTTGGCTGAGATATCCAAGGATGATTTTAATCAGAAAATTGAGCAGCCATCTCTTTATTATGTTTGCAGCCTTTTCAAGCAGCTACAGTACTTTTTCTTCCCACCAGTTCTACTCTTTGACAATCGTTAAAGACTGAACTCTCCCTTCCTCCAAACAGCCGCTAAAGTATAAGCCCGTTATATACTAAGCTCTATTCCAAAGACTTAAAATAAAGATCCCTGATCCATGTCATTTCCCATAACATGCATTAATTTTTTTAGCACTTTTTCTTGATCTTTCACCTCTATCTAAAGATAAGATTCAGTCGTATTCTGTTTCTTCCTGCTGTTTCTTTCTCTTTCCTCAAGTAAGTGGATGCCTACAGCCTTCATTTCTTTTAATGAGGTCCTTTAATACCTCCTTCTCCCAAGCAAAAATTCAAGGATATAAGAAGAAGATCCTTCTCTTATACTGATCTCATTATTACACCACTTTCAACAATGAATCAAGAGATAAAATTTGTCTTTTAGAAGATTTTTCCAAAACTACTTTATCTGAAACAAAACACCCTGTCAGCACGTGCTTACTATGTTGGAGCTTTGAAAGTTTGTTAAATTCACTTAATTATAAAATCTTGATATTGTCTACTAAGATACCAGACTTGTCATCCGGCTTTCTATTTTCAATTGAATAAATGTAATATTTTATGAGAATTTATATTCATTTTCCCAATAGTCAATGACTCGTACCCTTGTCATTAAAATGTCTTTCTTTGCCTCAAATTGTCATTATAAAGTTTGGGGTTTTATTATGGCAGATATATTTTGTTCTAGTTTTGGGAACGGTGTTTTAAAATGTGAGTTCAATAATTCATGAATAAATGAATGTTCAGATAGTAGTCATAAAATGTCATGAACATTTTTCAGGTTGTTTAAATTTATTCTTAACAGTTAATGAGCTAAGTCTTGTCCTCAAAATGTCTCATTTTATTTTTATGTTCTTCTATGAAATATTTACTAGTGATTCACCTGGGGAAATCACTTTAGATTAGAAATAGAAGGCAATAACAATGATATGCAACAATTACTTTATTGTGACAGTAATTATACAGTGATCATGTAATTATATATTGCTTATCTGAAACATTTAGGCAGTTAAAAATAGTTAACTATAATTTCCTTCTAAGATATTGATAATTAACAAATAGTGATGCCTTTTTCTAGAAAGAAAAAACATCGTTAAAACAGATCGACTGGATGATTTGCACAAGTACCTGCATTGTACCTAATTCACAGACAATAATTTGATGAGATCTCGTATGGTTAAAGTGCCTACTGACAAACCGTTTCAGGCCACTGTGCTTCTCTTTAGATTGATAAATTAGTAATGACTTTTTAATAGTATTTTGTCAGTTTATTGAATAGAGTCAGACTGTTCTGAGGTAGATTTGATATATCTGAAATATATATATGGACTGAGCAGAAGAATAATAGTGTCTTCCAAAGAAAACCAAGTCACGTGTCCAGTAAAATGTGAAGAATTTGAGTTATAACAGTGTAAGTTGAGTGGCTCATTCTTCAAAATAAAAGTGTAAAATAAACACTCTAAAGCTCCAACTGCATATGATAAACACTCACAGAGAAACCATTCCGTACCAGGCACTGGGTGCTTGGGGATAGGGACAGAGAGAGGAATAAGGCACTGATTATTTCTGCTTTCCAGATGCTTCCAGTGAACTTGGAGAGAGAGATATGTAAACAAATGAATGCCCTATAGAACAACCAATAAAAGTGCCTGGCAATTAGTAAGTTTTCCCACAAAGGTCAGGCATTTTGTTTTAATGGAACTTGGAATTAAATTACAGTGGAGACTCCATGGAGAATGTGCTCCACTTAGCCTAGTGAAGCCAACCAGTCTTCACCGAGGCGGTAAATAATGCCAGAACTGAGTCTAGAAGAAGTCACAGTTTTCCAGATAGATGAGACACTGTGAAGCCCCTCTGTCTGTGCTCTCACTGACTTCTCTGCCACTACCTAGCCATCTAAATATTGTAGTGCATTTCATTTTTGCCCAATAATTTCCTTTGGTTATAGGAATTGCTGTCACCTGTAGTCATAGAAGTTGAACTGACCCTTTGAAAATAGGCTGAATTACTGGTATCTTTTCAACATCCTCCACTGAAGTCATTAGCCGGCTTAAATCAAGGGTAGCAAAAGGATGCCCTTCTCAGCTAACACAGACGTTTCAATGATAAAATAAGAAGTGGACATTATCAGGTCAATGAATCATCTGATACACCTAGCCTTTAGAAATGCATACAGATGACTGACTGAGGCCTGAGGCTGCTTGATGTAAGTAAGACTTTTTCATTCACTGGCGTGTGCCTGTAACCGAAAGCTTGGTCTCTGAACCCTATGCCAATCAAAATAACGAGAACAGAGACTTGAGTGGAGAGGAAAGGCTTTTACTATGCCAGGCACAGGGAACAAAGCAAGGGCTCATGCCTCAAAAACTGCTAGCTCCCTGATGAGGAATGGGTAGGGATTTTTATTTGGGGTTTTGGGTAGGGGATGGGGAACATGTAGCTTGTGCAGCTCGGTGCTTTTCCACCAGCCTGTTTGGCCTTGAGAGGCTGCTTACAGCAAGGCGGTGGGGGGAGGGTGAGATAGGAGGATGGCAGGTGGGCGTCCTTAGCCCTGTTCTCCTCTTCTTGTTTGAGGCGCGTTCGAGCACCGGGAGTCTAGGAGTTGAGGCCTGGGAAGCCTCTGTTCCTTGATACTCTTGAGACAGCGGCTTTCCTGGCAAATTCAAGGACACATGATTAGCTAAACTTCAGTGTGCCTCCCACTCCAGGCCACCTGGGCTTTTAACAATTTGTAACTCCCATTTAGTTGTAAAGCTCAAGGAGTCCAAGTTTAAAGAAACAGGTATTTATATGTGAGTGGAGCTAGAGAAGCAGGAAAGGGTGAGGTGGGTTTTAGTTTTAAGCCTATATAGGCTGGGTTCAGTGTGGGGGAACTGATATCAGGGCTGATGTTAAGAGCCTGTAACAGGATTAACAATATTTCAAAGGATCATTTTGGTGATTAAATGAGTTAATTAATGGAAAACATTTTGAACAATGCTTGGCACATGGGAAGGCTTTTGTTGTTAACGTTGTTGTTGTTACTATTATTATTACTTGATAGGTGCAAAGAAGATGCAGGGAATATTGAAGAAACACCTGATATTTAACTAAATATATGTATCAGTCTTAGAGAAACTGCTAATTAATAATGTATAAATACCATTTAAAAAAATAGTTGCTAAATATTATTTTAACCTAAATGTGGTTAGAATTACAATCCAACTGGATTTATAATAATTTTATTAGGTTTAGGCATTAAAAAGTTTTTGAGAGGAATTTTATCAGTTGTTCTTCAAATAATTTGGGGACAAAAATGTAGTTCAAAATTTGAGTAATCTCAATCTTTAATAATAGCTCTTATTTATCTAGTATCTTTCTTCTGAATATTTTCTTCTTCCTTTTTTTTTTTTTTGGATGAGGAAGACTGTCCTTGAGCTAACATCTGTGTCAATCTTCCTCTATTTTGTATGTGGGATGCCACCACAGCATGGCCTGATGAGCAATGTGTATGTCCGCACCCAGGATTCGAACCTGTGAACCCTGGGCCACCGAAACAGAGTGTGTGAACTTAACCACTGCACTGCCAGGCCAGGCACTCTTCTGAATATTTTCAAACTTTCAAATATGTATATATACACACATATATGGGGAGAGAGAGATTAAAGTGGTCTAAAAAGTAAAGTTGATTTTTTTCATAATATACATCTTTATTCAACAAATTTGGAAATGTACAAGTGGAAAACATAAAATACATACTCATAATCTCACCACATAAAGTTAGTTATTTCAGGATATGAGTACATTTAGTTGTGTATTTTCATAGGCATTGATTTTGCTGTTTAAATGTCTTTTATCTATGTGGAACTTTATTTGGTTGGATTTCTAACTTTAATAATAAATGTCACTTGAAAAGAGACTCCTTTTAAGAAAAATATGCTAGGGTAAACTTACAAATTATTTGCATAATGACGGGGAATAATTTGTATAAAATTGCTTTCTTTTACTTTTTATGTCACATTTGTAAAGGAGATGTCAATGCTTACATTCATTCTAGTGGATATTTCATTCTAGTGATTGGCTGAGGCTCTGAATCTCGAGTCAGAATCTTTGCAAAACAATCACACGGTTCATAACAAATTAGACCTTTGATTGATAGCATTTTTCATCTGCTCACTCTTTCTTTCAGTCAGAAAGGTTGTTTCCTTGCCATTGTTTCTTGGTATAGACAATTAAAATAATTGATTTTCCTTGCTTTTTCTATCATCTTGTTCCTGGATATAAGGAGAACAAGAATGCTGACAATGGCTCTTGGAGTTTTGTTGTTCTTTCTTTAAATTTTTTTTAAAAGGTGCTTTTAAAATAATATTCTTATCCTAATATTTAGATTATTTTTACAACAGGCAATAGTTTTCCTTCTTAATATTTCATATTTTTCTGCATCTACTGTTAATGACCATAGAGCAAGAATTACATGGTCAATCCAGCTGTCTATCTACTTACCTATCTCTCAGAATTAAAAATACATATATAATAGTAAATTAGCAATTATGTTACAGAGAGTAACAAAGTGATTCTAGAAGATTCAGAATTATGTTCTAAGGATAGCAACACATTTTAGAAAATATTCTATGGAGAAGCCATTAAGGAAAAATAACTTCTAGTATATAGCAATAATTATATTTAGTTATTTACAATAATAATTTATCCACATCTTTTCTCTGGATAACAGAGACATTACAGTATTACAAAACTCCTGTACTATATAACTATGCAGAACACTATATTCTGTATTTTATTTTTTAAGATTTTATTTTTTTCCTTTTTCTCCCCAAAGCTGCTCGGTACATAGTTGTATATTCTTCATTGTGGGTCCTTCTAGTTGTGGCATGTGGGACGCTGCCTCAGCGTGGTTTGATGAGCAGTGCCATGTCTGCGCCCAGGATTCAAACCAATGAAACACTGGGCTGCCTGCAGTGGAGCGCGCGAACTTAACCACTCGGCCACGGGGCCAGCCCCATATATTCTGTATTTTTTAAAATAATATTTGTCAGGGTAGAGAGACATCAGTAATCATAGGCACATGCTGGTTGACAAAATCCCCGGTAGATGATCATTAAACCTATATTAAGGACTATATTTTGATTTGTTTTGTGTTAGTCTCTTCATTGTTGATGATGGGAATTTTGTCAGCTTCAGAACTATTAATTGATTAGGGATTGAAACTTGAAAGAAAGAGTATATGGCAGGTAGTTTATTTATTGCTCTCAAGAACTTATCTGTATCATTTTGATCCCTTGGAAAATGGCCTTAGCATACACACAGAAATTTCAGCAGTATTCTAGAAAGAGCTGATTTCACCTATGAGGATTTGCTAGTCTTGTACCATTAGTGGAATTTGGATATATAAATTACCCACATAAAAAGCAAACATACCAATTACATATAATCCATATTCATTCTCTACAATGCAATTTAGAGAAAACAAACTTAAACAGAAATTGCAGCATTTTACCAGTGTAAAAGTCCCCAACATTGGCAAGTTATTCATTGGAATTTTAATGTATTACTAATGGCCTTTTCTAAAAAGCACAATGCTTATGGCCTGAATACTGGAGATAATTTATTTAGGGTAAGAACAGGTAACTGAGCAATGGCTCAGAATGATTACATAGCCTCTATTTTTTAAAAGTGTAGTAATTATAACTTGTAGGAAGATTAATAGAAGAGAATAATAGATACATAATCCAAAAGGAAAGGTAATCCCCAAACAGTTTCTTTTCTCCTTTGAACAGGTTTCTATCACTAACTGTATTTGCTTCTTGCACTATTGCTAAAGCAGGTAATATTATTCTTATTAATAGCTTTATAGAGATATAATTCACATATCATAAATGTTTCCCATTTTAAAGTGAACAGCGTAATGAGTTTTAATATATTCACAGAGTTGTGCATCTGTAATGACAATCCAGAGATTTAGAATATTTTCCTCACCCACAAAAGAAAACTCATTAAGAGTCAATTCTCATTCTATTCTGTACCCTCAGCCTGAAGCAACAACTGACCTACTTTCTGTCTCTATAGATTTACCTGTTCTGGGTATTTCACGTTAATGGGGGTCATACGATATGTGGTCCATTGTGACTGACTTCTTTCACATAGCATAATGTTTTCAAAGTTCATCCATGCTGTAGCATGTATTAGTACTTCATTACTTTTGGTGATCTGGCTATATTGTATTTTATTTATCCACTCATCAGTTGATGTCATTGGAGTTATTTCCACTGTGGGGCTATTATGAATAATACTGCTATTCACATTCATGTGCAAGTTTTGTGTTTTCATTTGTCCTGGATATATACATAGAATTGCTGGATTATACGCTGATTCTATATTTAAGAATTTGAGGACTTGCTGAAGTGCTTTGCAAGCGACTACACCATTTTACATTGTGGCACAAAAGTTTTTAATTTTGTTGTATTCTAATTTATCAAAATTTTCTTTTGTCACATGCGCTCTTGGCACCATATCTAAGAAACCACTGTTTAAGCCAAAGTCATAAAGATTTGTTTTTCTCCAAATGTTTTACAGTTTCAGCACTTACACTTAGCTCTATAGTCCATTTTGAGTCAGTTTTTGAATATGGTGTGAGATGCATATTTTCTTGTCCCAGCACCATGTATTGAAAGGACTATTTTCTACTGACTGAATTGTCTTGGCACCTTTGTCAAAATCAACCGATCATAAATGTAAGGGTACTGATCGACATATCCATCTTTATGCTTTTACAACCCTGTCTTGTTTACTGTAGTAGGTTTTGAACTTGGGAGATGCGAATCTTCTGTTCTTCTTCTTTTTAAGATTGTTTTGGCTATTCTGGGTAATTTGAATTTTTATATGAATTTTAGTACCAGCTTGTCCATCTCTGTGAAAAGCAGGCTGCTATTTTGACAAGGATTGTATTGAATCTGTAAAACAATTTGTGGAGTATTGCTATCTTAATAATATTAAATCTTCCAATCCATAAACATAGACGCCTTTTGATTTCTTTTAATTTTTTCAATAAATGTTTTGAAGATTTCAATGTACAATTCTTCCACTTCTTACGTTCGGTTTATTCCTAAGTATGTTATTTTTTGATGCTATTATAAATGGAAGCTTTTCCTTAATTTCGTTGTTCATCGTGACTTTATGAAAATATAACTTTCATAATGATCTTTTGGCCTGCAACCTTGTTGAATTTGATTATTAGTTCTAAAAGCTATTTTTTAGTGGTTTACTTAGGATTTTCTGTGTATAAGGTCGTGATACCTGCTATTGGAGATAACGTTGCTACTTTTCTTTCTAATCCAAATATCTCTTTTTTTTTCCCCCTACCTAATTTCCCTGGCTGAAACCTACAGCTCAACATTGAATAGAAGCAGCCAAAGCAGACATCCTTCTTTTGTTTCTGATCTTTCACCAAGGGAAAATAACAAAATCTTGCATTCCTGGGAAAAATCCCACTTTATTGTAGTGTATAATCCTTTTTATGTGTTTCTGTATTTGGTTTGCTAATATTCGTATTGTGGAAAAATATACATAATAATTATCATTTTGACCATTTGTAAGTGTATAATTCAGGGGTATTAAAAGCCTTCACAATGTATAATCATCACAACTATCTGTACCGAAAACATTTTCATGTTCCCCAACAAAAGCTCTGTACCCACTAAACAATAACTCCTCATTGATCCCTCCCCTTAGTCTCTAATAACTGCTACTTCAATTTATCTATTCTAGGTACCTCAGATAAGTGACTTGTGCAATATCTGTCCTTTTGTGTCTGCCTTATTTTACTTAGCATATTGCTATCAAGATCCATTCATGTTGTAGCATGTACCAGGATTTTATTCCTTTTTATCACTGATTAATATTCTACTGTATGAATATACCACATTTTGTTTATCCATGCATCTGTTTCTGGACACTTGAGCTGTTTCTACCTTTTGCTATTGTAAGTAATGCTACTATGAACATTGATCTAGAAATATCTGTTCAAGTCCCTGCTTTCAATTTATTTGGATACGAATTTAGGAGTAGAATTGCTGCGTCATATGGTTGTTCTATATTTATTTTTGGAGGAAACACCAAACTATGCTCCACTATTTTACATTCCCACCAGCAATACACAGGGGCCCCAATTTCTCCACATCCTCTTCACCTCTTGCTATTTTCCTTTTTGTTTCAAAATAGTCACTCAGGCAGGTGTAAGGTGGCATGATATTGTGGTTTTATTTGCATTTCGCTGTTGGGTAATGATGTTGAACATATTTTCCTGTGCCTATTGGCCCTTTGTATATCTTTGGAGAAATATCTGTTCAAGTCCTTTGCTCACTTTTAAATTGGGGTTTTTTTTGTTGTTGAGTTTTAGGAGTTTTTAAAATATATATGCTCTGCACAGTAATCCTTTAGTAGGTATATGATTTTTAATATTTTTTCCTATTCAGTGGGTTGTCTTTTTGCTTCCTCAACAGTATCCTTTGACAGACAAAAGTTCAAGTCCAATTTATCTATTTTTTTCTTTTGTTTCTTTTATTGACATATTCATGCAATTGCCAATTCTATTGTTCTGAAGATTTTCCGCAATGTTTTCTCTTAAGAATGCTATAATTTTAGGTCTTAAATTTAGGTCTTTGATCCATTTTGGGTTAATTTTTGTATATGGTGTAAGATAATGGTCCAAATTCGTTCTGTTGCATGCAACTTTCTAGTTTTCCCAGTACAATTTATTGTAAAGATAATCCTTTCCCCATTGAATCTTTGCACCCTCGTTGAAAATCAATTATGTGTATTAGAGTTTATTTCTAGGGCTTCTCTTTCACTGATCTGTTTGTCTGTCCTTATGCCCATACCATTTTGTTTTAATTACTGCAGATTTGTAGTAAGTTTTGATGTTGGGAAGTGCGAGTCTTCCAACTTGATTCTTCGTCAAGATTGCTTTGGATATTCATCCCCCTTTGCAATTTCTTATTAATTTAAGGATTGATTTTTCTACTTATGTGGAAAAGGCTGTTGAAATTTTGATAGGAATTGTGCTAAATCTGTAGATCACTTTTGATAGTATTGATATCTTAAGATTGTCTTCCTACCCATGAACACGGGATGTCATTTTATTTACTTAGGTCTTCTTTAATTTCACCAATGCGTTGTAGTCTTTAGCATATAAGTCTTTCATGTCAGATTTATATCTAAGCATTTAATTCTTTTGGATGCTATTGTAAATGCAATTACTTTCTTAATATCCTTTTTGTATTTTTCTTTGACAGTGTATAGAAACACAAATAAAATTTGTGTATTGACCTTGTACCCTACAACTTTGCTCAATTATTTTATTAGTTTACTTGTAGATTCTTTGGAAGTTTCCATACATATGTTCATGTTTTCGGGGCAGGAAAAAATACTCTTTCTTCCCTTCTTGTGTTCCTGTGGCTTGGCTAATAGTAACAGTGATTCAAGATCAGATTAACAGCAAAAAAAAATCCAGTTTAATGTGTAAGTATTGGAGAACATAAAGAAATGATGCTCAGAGAGTGAACAAAGTAGTCAGTATATATATCTTTTACACAAAGAAACAATAAATTTGTGAAGAATTGACAGGACACAGAAACTGAGGTTTGGGGCACATAATTAGTGAGGAATTTAAACAGAATTTAGGCCTGAGGTAGTAAATTAACAAGGCTTGTTTATTCAGATTTCTTGGCCCTGAATCCTCAGTTCTGGTGATAAGGATGCAGGGAGAGCACCTTTCACATGGGAGATTCGTTTCCTGCTTTCAGGGGGACAGAGATGGGAGGTTCAGAAAGCCCTCTTTGCTTCTCAGGTAATTTTAATTCAAAGTAATCAATATGCAATTGTGGGATGTTTGGGGCTATCCTGCCCTGGGCCCCAACAATGTCATCTGTCAATAGGGGTGGTTTTATTTCTCGCTGTCCATATTACATGTCTTTTATTTCTTTTTCTTATCTAATAGCTCTGGCCAGATTTCCTGTACATTGCTGAACAGTAGCAGTGAAAATCGGCATTCTGGTCTTTTCCTGATGTTATAGGTAAAACTTTTAATCTTTAATCAGTTAGTATGATGTTAGGTGTGCATGTGTTTTTCATAAAGACCTCCTATCACATTGAGGAAGCTGCCCTCTATTCCTAGTTTGCTGAAAGTTTTTGCACAAAGGGGTGTGGTATTTTTCCAATGCATTTTCTTCATCAATTGAGATATTCATGAGGTTCTTCCACCTCATTCTATTAATATGATATATTATATTGATTGATCTTATGTTGAATCACACTTGCATTACTCAGAGAAATCTCACGTGGACATGGTAAATAATCCTTTAATATGCTGTTAGATTTGATTTGTTAATATTTTATTGAGGATTTTCACATCTATATTCATAAATGATATTCATTTGTAATTTTTTTTTCTTGTGATGTCTTTGGCAGAAGAGTAATTCTGGCCTGATATAATCAGTTAAAAGTGTACCCTCCTGTTCAATTTTTGGAAGAGTTTCAAAAGGATTGACAGTAAAGCTTGTTTAAATGTTTGGTAGAATTCACTGATGAAGGGCTGTGGTACGGAACTTTTTTTGAGAGAGAGAGAAATTTTTGATTACTGATGCAGTCCCTTTACTTGTTATAACTCTGTTGAGATTTTCAATTTCTTCTTAATTCAGTTTATGTAATTTGTATGTTTCAAGGAATCTTCTATGCTCTCTATTTTGTTGGCATACAGTTGTTCCTGTTATTCTCTTATAATCCTTTTTATCTTTCTAAGACCAATAAAAATGACTCACTTTATTACTGATTTTAGGTATTTGTGTTTTCTTTCCTTTTTTCCTTTGTCAGTTTACCCAAAAGGTTTGTCAATTTGGTTGAACTTTTCAAAACCATCTTTTTGTTTGAATTATTTTCCTATTGTTTTTCTCTATTTTATTTCTTCTCTAATCTTTATTATTTCCTTCCTTCTGGTAGTTTGGGTTTCGCTGGATCATCTTTTTCCAGTTCCTTAAGTTGTAAAATTACGTTATTGTTTGAGATCTTTTCTTTGTTTCAAAGCTGACATTTTCAACTATATAAGTCCCTATGAGCGCTGCTTTTACTGCATCCCCAAGTTTTGGTATGTTGTGTTTTTGTTTTCAGTCATCTCTAACTATTTTCTAATTTCCCTTTGACCTATTGGTTGTTTGAGTGTGTGTTTTGAAACTTCTACATATTTGTGAAATTTTCAGTTTTCCTTTTGTTATTTATTTCTGACTTCATCTCATTGTGGTCAAAGAAGATACTTTGTATGTTGTCTATCCTATGTAACAAATTGAGACTTGTTTTGTGCCCTAATATGTGGTCCATCCTGGAGAACGTCCCATGTTCATTTGACAAAATGTGTATTCTGCTCTTTCTGGAGTGGGGTATTCTATGTATGTCTGTTAGATCTAGTTGGTCTATTATGGTGTTCATCTGTTTCCTTACATGTCTTCTGTTTCATTTTTCTATCATCCTTTTACTTTTAACTGGTTTCTGTCTTCAGTTAAAATGGAATTTTTATATTAATAACATAGAATTGGGTTATTTTTTATCCACCCCAACAATATCTACTTTTTATTTGTTATATTTATACCACCCAGATTTAAAGTAACTATTGGTATAATTATATTAATGTTTACCATGTCTATAATTGTTTTTCTGCATGCTGAATTTTTTCCTTTTCCTTCTCTTTTTTCTCCTTTTTCTGGCTTAACTCAGCATGTTATATGATTCCATTTTATATTCTTCTTTGCCTTGTAAATTATACATCTTGTAAGTTTCTTTTTTACATTTTTAATTGACCTAGGTGTACCTTCAAATACACTATACCTCTTCATGTGCAATAACAGGTATCATAACTAAATATTCTAACACCTTTCTTTCATCCTTGTTTCAATGTTTCATTTATTTAACTTATGCATATGCTATAATCACATTACATTATTACTATTCCTACTATAAATACTTATCTTTTGGATGAATTAGCAATGGGAAAAATAAAATATTTTGTTTACCTTTATTTATGCTTCCCTTGATATTTTTTCTTTACGTAGATCAAAGTCTGACCTGTCATTTTCCTTCTCCTTAAAGATTTTATATATTTTTCTTGCAGAGCACATCTTCTGGCAATGAATTCCTTTAATTTTTGTCAGAGAAAGTTTTTTTCTTTTTTATTGCTCCTTCAATTTTGAAAGATAATTTCTTTTTTCTTTCTTTTCTTTTTTTTTTTTTGAGGAAGATTAGCCCTGAGCTGACTGCTGCCAATCCTCCTCGTTTCAATGAGGAAGACTGGCGGTGAGCTAACATCCTGCCCATCTTCCTCTACTTTATATGTGGGACGCCTACCACAGCATGGCTTTTGCCAATCGGTGCCATGTCTGCACCCGGGATCCAAACTGGCAAACCCTCGGCCGCCAAGAAGCAGAACATGTGAACTTAACCGCTGCACCACCTGGCCAGCCCCTGAAAGAAAATCTCATTAGCTATCGAATTCTATTTGTTGGAGTTGTCATTCAACACTTGAAAAATTTCACACAGCTCCTTTCTTGCTTGCCTGGTTTCTAATGATTATAATTCTTATCTTTGTTTTATGTTTTTCTTCTGGGTTTCTTTCACAGTTTTCTCTTTGCTTTGGTTTTTGCAGTTTGATTATTATATACCTAGGCATAGATTTTTTTGGTATTTATCTTGTTTTGTATTCTCTCTACTTCCTAGATATTTTGTCACGTCTCTCTCATTAATTTTGGAAAGTTCTTATTCATTTTTAACTCAAATGTTGCTTCTTCTTCATTCTCTATTTTTCCTCCGATTACACATATGTTAAAACTTTTTAAATCATTCCATTGCTCTTGCAATTCTTGAATATTCTTTTTATAGAATTTTTATTCTTTTTTGTTTTTGTGTTTCAGGTTGGAAAGTTTCTACTGACCTATCTTTAAGTTCACTGATTCTTTCTTTGGCTGTGCCCAGTCTACTGTTGAGCCCATCAAAGACATTCTTCATTTCTGTTATGGTTCTTTTTTTATTTCTTGTATTTTGATTTTATTCTTTCTCAGAGTTTCCACCTCTCTTATTATATAACTCATCTGTGTTTGCATGCTGTCTACTTTTGAAAGTCCTTATCATATTAATCATAGTTATTTTAAATTCCTTATATGATATTTCCAATATCTATGTCATATCTGAGTCTGTTTCTGATGCTGGCTTTTTCTCTTCAGACTCTGTTTTGTCATACATTTTGGCATGCCTTTTATTGTTTGACAGAATAAAAATATATTGTATCAGTTAATAGCAGTTGAGATAAAAAGTCCTTTGGTGTGATAATTTATGCTAATCTGGCTAGACTTTGAGATACTTTTTAATGTTTGCTGCTTCTGTAGGTACCATTGGTTTCAAATTCCTCTGTTGTCTTTTTTTGTCTCCACTCTTGACTTTGGGTGTCCATAATACTCCTCCTCAGAGATTCTTCATCTTGAGGCTCTTTCAATTCTAAAACACTGTTATGAACCTGCATATGCTTTGGTGGTGATGTGAGGTGAGAGAGGAAACTATTTCTATAATCTCACCATTAAAACTCATTCTTTCCATGAGCCTGTGATTCTGGGCTGTAACTGTCACTAGTGTTTCTCCACTGATAGAGATTTATTTTTTCGCCTCCTTATGTGAGAGTGTTCAAAGTGGGCTGGAGTTTGAGAACGTAGTTACCCCACGTAAGAAAAGGCCCTGGTAAAATATTTCCCCTAGAGAGCAGGAGTTTTTGATGGAGAGCAGTCTGGGCACATTTCATAATGTTTGCTCTTCCCCTCCCCTTCCAGAGCCATGCGGAGATCATTTCTAGATCTGATCTTCAGTGAGGACCTGGTGGGTTCTTGAGGGTAAAGCCCATGGGCTCCATGCAATGGGCTCCTTAAGGCTACAGCCCTAGGAGTTTCTCATTCTCACAGCAGTCTACATTCAGCTTCCAGTGATTTATCAAAATTACTACTTAAGTGTTTCTATCAGTTTATGGCTCCAGCTCTCCTGTTCCAGGTAAACAGACTTGTTTTTGCATCTCTTTGGAAGTCTGTCTCTTCAAATTTTAGGGTATTGTTTTTTCTCCAACCTTAGTTGTCTGATTGGGCCAATAAAAGTCATTGAATTTCAGTTTGTTCTGTTTTTTGTTGTTGTGGTTGTGGTGTGTTGTTGTTATAACAACACGAGTAACAATGTCTTTCTAGATCTATACATGTCAATGCTGAAACTTGAAGTGGCTTAATGTATCATTTTAATTCTCTTGTAATTTCTATTAATATACTTTTTAAAGTATTTTCTTAGTTATTACCCTGGAGATTCCACTTAGTGTTTTAATTTAAAACAATAAGAAAAACTTTTCTTGCTCAATATACATACTTACTAAATGAGGAGATCTAAATTTTGGTGCTTTAAAATTAATAAAGATATTGTGAATATTAATAAGTTAATTATCAGATTTTACTAAAGTATATATGATAATAAAGATACTTAAAACATTATAGTTTATTCTCTGTCATACTATAAATTATTTAAAATTTATCATAAGTGTGCAAAACTCAAACCATAATTTGAAAATAATGACAAATAAAGAGTCAAGCCATAAAGTTTTGGTATTTTTGTTAAGAGCCACCTACGTATTTTTACATTTGAAATATTTCTGTTCTTTTTTCTCCACTGATTTGGACATTCTAATTTGCATTTTAGGGTAGTTACCCACAAATATTGAATATACATATTTAGATATATAATTTTTTGAGTATTGTATTAACCCTTTGCCTCCTTTTAGAATAATGAATGGAGTTTTTATGCTTACTTCTTCCTTTCAACCCCTATGATATTATTTTCTAGTATTCTATTTTGTTTTAAAGACACACATACATGTACACACAAACACAATTGTAAGCATTAATGTGATTATTTTAAGCTGTGCTTTTTAGAAGCAGTACATGCTTTACTCATCATTTCTTTTTGGGTTCATTTTCATTTTATTTTTGCTTTATTACATCCTCTAGCTGGTAACTCCTTTGAAGAGGATACATATCAAATTTGCTTTGCTCTTTTATACCTGCAAATGTCTATTTTATTATCACTTTTGGGTTACTTTGGCATAGAATTTTAAATAGATAGCAATTTTTCCTTCACATTTTGTAGATGTTAGTACACTGTCTTGTAGCATTTTATTAATTCTGAAACAACTGTTTTTATTCTGAGTGTTGTCCCTTTATAGTTTTTAATGCTGTTCTTCTGTTTTTCAAATTCTGCTGTTTTGCTGTTATTTTGCAGGGAGCTCTTGGCCTGACTCATCGGGACTTTGGATATCAGACTCTTTTCTTCATTCTACAGCTTTGAATTTGGGATTAGATGTGTATCGATGTTAGCTGCTTAAAGATGGAGGATGATACATGAAGAGTCTGTATATTTCTACAAACCGTGATTCACGATGTTCCCCTTAGTTATATTTTATGTTATATATCTTCAAGGTTAATGAGTCTGTAGGAGAAATTTCTGATATGTATCCAGACTAGCCTACCCATGGAAATGCTAAGCTATTTGCATGCCTTTGTGTGTGTGTGTGTACAAATATGGCTGTTGCTTGAGAGGCAGAATTGACTTTTTTTTTTTTTTGCTGAGGAGGAAGATTCACCCTGAGCTAACATCTGTTGTCAATCTTCCTCTTTTTGTGTGTGAGCAACCACCACAGCACGGTCACTAACGAGTTGTGTAGGTCCACGCCTGGGAACTGAACCCAAGCTGCTGAAGCGGAGCATGCCAAACTTAACCACTAGCCCACCAAGGCTGGACCAAGAATAGACCTTTTTAATAGCCTGATGTGACAATATCTCACTTAGCAATTGTTTTCACTCAAAACTCTATACATACCTTGTAAACATTTTAGGGTCTGAAAGCTTGTACTTCTGTCTCTCTAGGACAATTAATGTACTTTCAGACATTAATCCTTGACTATGCTGACTTCCTTCTGTTTCTTGGAGATAAATAAATCCAATTTGATTTATCAGTTACTGTCTATATTTGAGTCTTCCAGAAAATCTAAGCCAAATCTTAATATGTTTTCCATACTGCTGCCTTCCCAAAGCCTAAGCATGCATTTTGTTTTCATTTATGATTAATCCTTATCATTATTGGGACCATCTGTCAATCTGAGGATTCATATCTTTCTTAGTTTCTGTAAACACTCCTGACAGTGTCCATTAAATAGTCCCTCTTCACCACATTCTCTATTTTTTGTTTCCTAGAAACACTATTAGATATATGGTAGAGCTTCTCAGTCTTTGCTCCATTTATTTATTTTGTCTTCCATAGTCTCTAACTCTTATTTTCTGTAATATTCAGAGTTTCACTTTCCAATTTCCTAATTTTGGGGGGTAATGTCTTGTTAACTAATTTTTCTTAGGCAGTTCCACATCTGTTATATGTTTTTTATTTTGTTGATTTTATATTTTTATTTCTAAAATGTCTGCTTGGCTACATTTTATAATCAATTTTCTTGTTTTATATCTGTTCTTTTTCAGAAATTTCTGATCTTATTTCTTGGAGTTTATTTTTTCCTTTATATTTGTGATGATTTTGGACACACTAATTATGGCCTTCTTTTTAGATGGCTCGATTGATTAAGTTTTTTTCTTCCTGTGGGGTACGTTAATTGCCTCTTATCAGTGTTTTTTCTCATATCTCCTTTTTTTAACAGCAATATTGAGATATAATTGATATTTAAGAAGCATTTCTGATGTTCTTCATTCTTTATACACATCTATATTTCTGTGATTGATTTCCTGTGGGATGAAGTGGTAAAATAAATCTAACAGTACTAAAAGCTAATAATTGTATAATATTTTCATAGACTTTTCATATAATCATGCATTTAATCTTTATTAAAACCATATGAGGTAAATACTGCTATTAATCTCATATTACAATTAGGAAAATTCAGGAAAAAAGTGTTGAAATCAAATTCCCAAGGACACTCAGTAGCAGATGAGGGAACCAGGAATAAAACCCTAGGAAACACTGCTAACACAGCAAGCAGAAATTCAGGCAAGTCTGTAGATGTTTAACTCAAATACGTATCTCTTTTGAATATGTATTCCATTCAGCATTCAAAATGGAGAAGTTCAGCAGGCAGTTGCATATATAGGCTTGACACCTAAGGAAAATAAATAATTTAATATTCACTCTACCTTATAAGTATTATAAGATTTCAATGATTTCTAAGTAATTGTCTAGGTATATATTGACCAAAAAGTTACTATTTAGAAAATTATTTTTATGAAACAGTTTTCATAGTAATTTAAAATCCGTCTTTGCCTGTAAAATTTTAATTTTTCTGGTTATTGACATTATTTAAGAATTATGAAAAAATAAAAATTGTTTATTGTAAATAGAAGCAATTTGGTTGTAAACAATGAATCTTGAAAATGATGAACCACATAGAGTAGGACTTGCCAAGACAAAATCGTGGGAAGGGCAGCATTTGTCTTTAGTGCCTGTGGTGCTTTCTACCACATTCTGTATGCTGGAGAACACCTTTTCAATATGCCTCCTATACCTATGGCAACCTGGCCTTTTTAAAAAATTTTATGTAGGGGCTGGCCTAGTGGCATAGTGGTTAAGTTCACGGCTTTGTTTCAGCAGCCCAGGGTTCACAGGTTTGGATCCTAGGTTGGGACCTAGCACCACTCATCAAGCCATACTGTGTCAGCATCTCACATAAAATAGAGGAAGATTGCCATAGACATTAGCTCAGTGACAATCTTCCTCAAGCAAAAAAAGGAGATAGATTGGCAACAGATGTGAGTTCTGGGCTGATCTTCCTCACAAAAAAAAGAAAATTTATATATATGTTTAACTTTATAAGATACCACCAAACCATTCTCACCAGTAATGCACAAGTTCTGACTGCTCTACCATCTTGCCAAAATTTACGATTGTCATCTTACTTAATTTCAGCCATTCGAGGGTATTGTATTATGGTTTTAATTTGCATTTTCCCACTAATTATACAGAGCATGTGCTTATTGGCCATTCTATAGCTTTGTCTGTAAAGTGCCTATTCTAGTTACTTACTTTTTCATTGCTCTTATTTGGTATTTTTATTATCATTTATTAAGATTTCATTTTACATTTTGAGTATAAGTTTTTTGACATACATGTGTATTGCAAATATTTTCTCCCAGATTTTGGCTTACTTTTTCATTTTCTTAATGGTGATTCTAATTTGTCAGAAGATTCTAATTTGAATGAGGTCTGATTTATTGTTTATTTGATTTTATAGGTATTCCTTTTTGTGTTGTCTTTAAGAAATCTTCTCCTTCCCCAAATTCACAAAGTTTCCCCTATATTTTTCTTTGTAGGGACTTTATAGTTTTAGCTCATTTGTTTGAAAGCAACCCTTTTAAATTGGTGATATAGGCTCCAAATCTACCACTTCTTAAACCTAGTAACGGAAAATTTAATTATTGGAGAAGCAATTGGTACTGGACTTTGTGTTCAGAAAATAAATTGGCAAATTATCCACTATAACTAATAAAAACGTTTTAACATTTTTTCACCTTCTTTTGGAAGGAGATTTTTGTATTAAACTCTAAGCAAGCAGTAAGCACTAACTGCAGACTTTCAGGCTTTGTGTCACTTTAGCAGGGAAAATATTTGAAGGCATGTGGATCTTCCCAGTACCATTAATTGTACCACTAGAGGGAAAATCTTCAGAAAAACTAGATCAGATTTCTTAAGTATCTCATCCTCCCAAACAAACATTTCTTATACATCCTTTGCAAGTCCCAGGGATACCACGGGTTGGCTATGAGTTAAAAGCCAGATTGGTAGCTAAACAGTGATTACTAGCTAGTCAATTGATAGAGATTGGATATTGCTATTTTTAATTTGAGACTGTGAAATCATCTGCTGACCTTTTTTTGGTTCAAGTACCAAATTTGAGATATGTTTTGTTTTCTATTTCTTTTTTTCTGTTCTCGCATCTACCACCAACATCAAAAGTGCTAGATACAGTATAATATACCAAGGACATTGATGTTTTTTCATCACTGCTACCTGCCTTTGCCACTACATTCTATCATATAAATTTCTGTTTCTACATCAAGCAACATAGTAAAAAAAAGACTTTATTTTCACTCCTTCAATTTTTTTTTCCTTCTTTGGGTCCTCAAGTAACATATTAGAAGTACTACTTCAAGACTAATAGTCAAGGAAGATGTTTAAATCAAAAAGCAAGTTATAATCAAAGCTCATTACTTCTCACAAAAGGAAGGAATATGGCCACCAATGCAAGGTTTCCTTTAAAATTATGAGCAATTTTTCATGAATGTCCGCCAATTCTAATATGTACATGCACTTATATTTTTTAAAAATTCATCTAACTTAAAACATATCTTCTGATGAGTGTATCTGCACAGGAGAAAGCCATAAAACACAGTTTTCTTGCTGATTGAAACACACTTAGTATGAGTCCCTGACACATTTCTGGGAATTTCACAAATCTTTCAGAAGGGCCTGAGGAAAATTGTATTTTCATCTATGTCCACTGTTTAGGCAGGAGTAGTTGGGAAAAACGCAGGTCATCATTATTCTTTTTTCCATGAATCACGAAAAAGGTTATTCTGTGTTTGCTCCCCTATTGACACAGGTAGAATCCCACTAGCTGGTCAGTTAAAGAGTATGTAAACTGACTATTATTAAATCAAGGTTTTATTCTAAGAAATTTTATAGAGGGAAAGTTCTTTTATACAAATTATCTGCTTTCTAGAGCTTCTGTTTTCATTCTGTGAAAACCTGAGAGTACATGAACTATATTTAGCAATATGTAGAAAGTAGAAAAAAATATAATAAGTCAATGTTAGATAGTAGCTTATTAAATTTATTATGATAATAGAAATTATATACAGGTGTTACACTGTGCATTCAACATCTTAGATGTTGGATTTTTCTAAATCAGCCCAGGACAGATTTTCAATAAAGGAGGACATCCCAGTTGTCTTTCAGATGCTGTTGCTTATTAGTAATCATAGACTATTTATTAGTCAGGTGTTTCCACTTGTCTGAAAGGGAGAATACTTTGTTTTAGTAACTGATTGATGAAAAATAAAACCGTTTCCTATTTGAATGTATAAAATAGTGTTTATTAAATTTATACTGTTTTCATAACCCTTGAGATCTCCCCAAGAAAGCTCCAATCCTGGTATCAAATCCTAGAATTAAGATAGAATTTCTGGAGGTTGACTTCTTAACATCTGTTTGATCCTCAGATTAACCATTCTTCATAATCTTTTCTCCTCCAGAATGGTTGGTTTAAGAATGATCATGTGACTCAAAACTATGAAGGAAATTTCTTGGAGGAGGCTGTTGGTGAATGTTGTACTTCTTAGTTGCCTTGTTCCTGCATTGTCAGTAGATTTGATGCTTGGAACTGCAACAGTCTTCTTGCTGTGACACTTAGGATGAAGCCAACATGTGAAGGAGGACAGAACCAAAAAATGCAGAGACATGAATCTCAACCTGTGCCATGCCATTATTGGAGCAGTTCTGTTTCCAGGCTTCTTGTTTGGGAGATAATAAATGTTCTTATTGCTTAAGCCAAAATGAAATGAGACTTTTCTTACAGTCAAGGGTATCTCATTTGAGATATTAGTTAAATATTTTGTTGCAACTAACATTGTGAAACTTTTAATTATATGAAACAAATATGAAATGACTTTGTTATGGAATTATTTTTCAGAGATAGGATTTATTTCTCAACATATAAAATACAAGATTTGAAAAGTCAAAGTGTAAAACCTACAGATAGTATCCTACATTCACCTTTAACATATACAAGTGCTTTTATTTTTTTTTAATTCATCTAACTTAAAATATATCTCCTGAAGAGTATATTTTCATAAGAGAAAGTCATATAATACAGAATACTCCTGTTGACTGAAACACACTTAATATAGTCACCTGCTGAATTTATGTAAATTCTGCAAATCTTTCAGAGACCTGAGAGTAATTATATTTTCAGCTGTATTCATTGTTTGTGGAGAGAGACTTGGGGAAATTTCAGGTATCACTGTTCTTTTTTCTGTAAATTAAAAAACGTTTCATTCTATTTGTTCCCCTATTGACACAGGTGGAAGCTTGCTGGCCAGTTGTGTAACTTTTACAACACCATACTTCCCAACAATTCAGAATTTGAATGTGTAAATTATAAAATTATACATCATTGTATAAAAATAAGGAAGTTTTTAAACATATACATTTATAATGTACAGAAAGTGGTGTTCACACAAATAATCCATAAACAATCTATAAGTCAAAATTGGAGTGAGATTATTATGAGCCAAATGTGTGGACCAAATAGCCTGGGAGAGTCTTTTCACAAAGGAAGGGAACATTCTAAAGAAGTGGGGTGTACAGAGTGGTTATATACTGTCAAAGACCATGTATCATATATGATTGGAATGTCCCTTTTACAATAGTCATGAGATTGCTTTGCCAGCGCAGCAATTTGGTGAACACAGAGGGTCAGTGGTCTCAAGGCAGGTGGTTATAAAGCAAGAGCAGTAGGTCAACAATCATTCCTCAGCTTAGGGAGAGATGCTTATCCTTAAGGAAATTCCAATGTGGGGGAAGTTACATCCTCATCTTTAAGGATGTTGTTCTTTTCTTTGGGATGTAGTAAATACTTAAAGCAGGTATACAATGCATGCTCAACAGTCATGTCGGGCCCTTTTGGAGAAAGCAAGTTCAGGACGAATTAGTTTTACACCAATGGCTTCCTCATATACTCCAATATCCTGTTGCTTGTCATTTATTTATCAGTGCCTTATGACTTAGTAGTAAAGTATTTTATCTGCATTACTACTAAGCTTTTTATCAGCACTTTCTTTCACTAAAGGCAACGTAAACTTCTACTTGTTTCTGAGCGTGATCACTACAACTTTGGAAGCTTGAGAGATGATAGTAGGATAAGCATGTGTCAGGATGTGAATAACTGACATCATCTGAGCACTATAATCATAATTTCACTGCCTTTGTTGCTTTCAACAGCATTTTAGGAACTATTTTTTGAACCAAAAATAACATCCTTTTCTGTAAACATTTATTATCTTTCTGATCATTCAAATTTTCTGATTATTAGAACTTCATTTCCCATTAATTTATATAGTGTGGATATTTAGCATTTATTCTTCTATTATTAAATACAATTTAAGAATTATAAACACCCTTAATAATATTATTGATGCCCAAGTTGGAGGCAAAAATACTTTCAAACAAATTTTGTCATATACTTGTAAGAGAAAAAAGTCAAAGTCTGGTAAGTGTCCTTGCTTGATGGATAGCTTTCATTTCCCTGTGGATGCACCAATCTTAAAAATATAACTACATTATTCTTATTTAAATTTAATGATAGAGTTTCTATTATTTTCAAGGATTATGCCTTGATTTTCAAAAACTCTTGTAAATATACTTTGTATTTGCTCTAAATATGTTCTTTTCTATAGTCAATCCCTGGGCAGCATGTTTATTATTCACACCCTGACTTTCCAATTATCACTCACTCTCAATGCTAAAGCCCCCAAGTTGTGCCAACTATGCTTAGAGGAAGAAAGAAGTCAATGTTGCCTTTAGTTACGCAGATAAAATGCCACATTATTAAGTCAAAAGACACTACTTTCCAAAACTATATAAATATGTATGTTTAAACACGCCATCATTTTCATCATTCAAACACTGAAATGTTGGAAAGAGTGGTTTCGTTAAAGTTATATAAAATTATATTAAAATCCTCCCTTAAAAAAGTTTATTTATGCAACAGCTGTCTTATTTTAAATGAGAATATACAAAACCAAATTGTGCATTTTCTCTTTATGATGTACTGGTTTGAAATACTTAACATTTTGGCTGTTGTTTTCTTATAGATGCGGATTGCCCAGTTTAAATCCCTTCCATAGAAAAAAGTCCTCCATGTAGATATTTTTCTCTTTGTTTTTCTTCACATCAAGTGGAGAAAATTGGTTGAAAATCACCTTGTGCTTTAGGACATAGAGAATGAGCTTAGGATCAGGGCGACCTGCACACAGTGTGCATGCCTTGGGCTCTCATTGCCCAGTGCTTTCTTTCTCTAAGCCTAAGCATCCTGTCTGAATTCTAATGACACAGCCTCTGATGGTTGTTAGCAGCCGGAGTGAATAAGTGAAGTCGTACCTATTGCCTTTCTGTTTTAGGAGCTAATGTTTAAATTATCCAAAGAATGTGCCTCTGGAACTTTTTATCTAGTGCATCTGATCCATCTAATGCATATTGATCAAAAATTCCTAATGCAGTTTAGGAGACTTGCATGCTAATTTTGGTTTGTTATGCAATGACTTAGACTTTGCTAGTAATTATCGAGCCAATCAGTCTGCTAAAATAACATTTTGAAGTTTAAAAAATGGAGCACAGTTTCCTTTTGTGTCACCTTTATTAAGTTTTACATGAATACTCAGAATTTATGCCAGATTCCTGAGATCTATGGCTGAAGTATAAAAATTACATCCTTTATTTCTCTACAATGTATTCTCTTCATGGTTGACAGTGAGGGCATAGGAAACTATGATGACCTTTACCCCATACCATTCTTAATGCATGTCATTGTCAGCCACTGTCTATTCTCTAGCATAGACACTAAGGGGATAGCTTGTTTAATTAAAGTTAGATCATCTCAAAACAACTTTGTTTATCACCACATTCCTGAGAAGTCACAGGTGGATAATCAGATATTTTTATAAGAATTTACTTTTACAGAAGAACTGTGAATTATAACCAATTCATAGAGGACAGTAATGTGTTTTCCCAGAATTTTTGGAAAAGAATTAGAAATGACACCTATGCAGTTGAAATTAATAAATAGCAAGATAAAATGTGAGTCCTACTTGCAAAGCAATCTATTCACAGAAAAAGACATAAATGAAACATTTTTGATATTAAAAAAGTCAACTATACTCTAGAAGATCATTATAAATTACTGGCCTGAACCCATGACCCTGTGGTACTGGATAACAGAGATGGTTAGAGAGAATTTTTTAGTGTTTATTTAGCTCAGCTGAAAAGCAAGACAGCATCTTATGTTCTGCTCTCTCAGACATATAGATACCATGACCATACATTTAACATAAGAAAATGTTTCTAATTTGTAGCTTAAAAATATTAAAGGAGTACTGAACTGAATATTTGAAATTAGTAGTATCTCTTAAAATCCGGACATATGGTAACCATAATTAAAAAACGCTAGCTCTGGGAACATTTATATGAAGTATGAAATCAAAAGCAAATGTTAACCCATATGCTTTGCTATTGCCTAGTAACCTTTTTTTTTTTTAGTATAGGCACTAATAGATACTTGGAAGTGTGATTTCTCTTCAAATAAGATATTATCCTCTTTTTTACATGTAAGAAATGTTAAAGCTCAGAGATGTTTAATCATTTTGGGAATACATCTAGGAAGTAAAAGAGTTAGCTGGGATTTTAAATTAATCCCATTTCCATTATGTCATATTTTTTTCATAGTAAAGATGGAACCCTGATGTGTACAGTCTCATAACTGGGAAAAAATATTTATATTTCTTTTTGTATTTTATTTTTTTGGTTTCCTTAGTCATTTCCAAATCCCTCGAACAGAGTGAATTGCTACTTCTTGTATCATTTTGTTTACCCTGCTATGATACCCATTGCTTAATTATGATTGCCTATTGTCCATTATTCTGTTGTACACTTCCTGCATTCAAATTTTAGATCAATTGTGGTAGCTGTTTAACACGGATAAGGTCCTTAACCTCTGTGTTTCAGCTTCTTCATCTGGAAATGATGGTAATAATGATAGAGCTACCTCATCAGATTCTGTAATTATGAAAGTTAAATAAAGTATGTAAAGCACTTAACACTGCGTCTAACACATGTGTAATAAGCATCAGATTTCTTTAAATTATGTTATCAGTATATACAAATTTATCTTAATAATTAATCTTAACATGTAATGCAGTATAAGTATATATTAATGATGTTTTATTGTGAACAATGTCATAACCCCCTTGGATGCGGCAACTATGCTTCGTTTATCTTTGCATCTCCTGTACTTAGTTGTGCACCTAATACATTGTAGGCTTTTTGTAAATGTTGAGTGAATTCACAAAGGGGGAGTAATTTCCCAAAAGTTGATAATATTTGATTTAACAGATTTATGTTTTGTTACAAAATTGAGGTCTAGTCCACAGTAGCATCCTGGAACACAGCATCTTTAGGGAAAGCATTCAGTTTTATTCATTCTAACTGGCAGGATGACACCTTGACGGCCAGGATACTTTCCTTGTGTTCTGTTAAACAGTAGTGATAATTAATGAAAGAACTAATCACAGATTAATGTTTTACTTGTAGGGAGTCTGATAGCTTTCTAGAAGCATATATATTAAAATAATACATAATTTTATATTATTATATAATTATATATATTATGCTATATTATATTTCTATGTTTTTATACTCTTCTTATTGAGTGCTGCTAATAAATTTTTTTTTCCTGAGGAAGACTGCCCCTGAGCTAACATCCGTGCCCATCTTCCTCTACTTTATATGTGGGACACCTGCCACAGCATGGCTTGCCAAGCGGTGACATGTCTGTACCCGGGATCCAACCGGCAAACCCCAGGCCGCCAAAGCAGAACGTGCGAACTTAACCGTTGCACCACTGGGCCAGCCCCTGCTGCTAGTGAATTATTTTTGTAAGGCACACTGAAAGATATTAGAGCCATCCTCTTGATCCTTAAGGTACAATGCAAAATTATTACTTTTTAAATTATCTGGCTTTTAAAAATCCCTTCAGACAAAAGGATGAAAATATTACCTCCATGCCATTCAGTATAAGATGCCACAGGTTGTAAGATTTACCATTATTTAAGCGACTGCTAAGAAAAAACACTGTAGAATAAACTGCATCATAAAATTTTATTTGCATCTTTTATCCTTTACTTAAGAATTTTTAAAATTCTATATCTATTTAAACACAGATATTTTTCATGTCACTCATGTGCATAAATTAAAAATATAAGATAAATATATTTATTGAAGTATTCCTTAAACAACTTCATTTTTAGAGTCCAACTCATTTCTATAACTTTTTAATTCAAAGTCATTGATGTTCATGTTTTCCTACAAATTATTTTTCTCTGTGCCATAAACAGCTGAGGTGATGGAGCTTTTCTTAAAGAAAGCTCCTCTGTAGTATTTTCTTCTACATCCATTCTGCAGGTTTTGATGCTGGTGCTTTCTTGATTATATCAAAAGGTATTGTTGTAATGTTTTTAGACAACAAGCTGCAGTTATATTCTTTCCTCAAGGGATTTTTAATTTTTTAATTTTGGGGAAGGAAGATTATCCCTGAGCTAACATCTGTGCCAGGCTTCCTCTATTTTGTAGGTTGGATGCCTCCACAGCATGGCTGATGAGTGGAGTAGGTCCATGCTTGAGATGCGAACCCGTGAACCCAGACCATGGAAGCAGAGTGCCCAGAACTTTAACCACTTGGCCATGGGGCTGGCCCCTCAGAGGAGTTTTAAGAGCACTATTGGCTGATATGTTGAGGGGGCTGCAGCTGACCATACAAGTCATGAAGAATGGAATCAATTCACCACAACTTTCATCTCGCTCACTTTTCACCTTTTCAAATGCACACCCATGAACTGCATTAAGAACCAAGATACTTGGTGGCTGAGTATAATTCTCTAGGATTTCTGTTCTGTTTAACTTTCTGCCAATTCTCTTTTAGCTCACCTGACCTGCATTCAAGTTTCTGTGCACACACAACAAAATCACTGGGGAAGATTTCATTCTCAGGAATTGTTACATTGGTTAAAATGAAATATGGAAACAACTTTCAGTGACCAGCAGTTATTTATAGCTTCACAGTGACACACTGCTTTTCATAATCAGTGTTTATGTCTTTGATTTTTGTTGCATTGACATTATAATTTTAAAATATGTCAAAAATTGTGAATAAACCAGTGTTTTCTATATAGTTTTATTTTTTCCTAATTTAAATCACATTAGGAATTAAGTCATTTCTGGTCTACTAGTCAGGAAATTTTAACATATTAATGTTCAATACCTTTAATATAGTACCAGATTATGCATTAGTCAGACACATCACATTTTCTTTACTGTGACTGTCTTATATCTATTGTGAAGAAATTGGCAATTTTTTTCTTGCTTTAATTCACATTGGATGCCATAAGATAGGCAATTTTTCTGCAATATATTCCTAACAGAACATAACACAGTTACCTGAAAGTATCTTCTTCGATCCTTTAAAGCTTGATTTTTGATTTATAAGCCAATATACAATTGTGCTCCTTCCTCCCAACGATGAATATTTATCAAATTTATTGCTTGTAAGCTTTGTTTAGATTCTACTGTTTCCATATTTTCATGAGTTCAATGTTGAAATTTAGTATAATTTCAAAGGCATATTAAATACCAGTTAAGCTGAACACATATACAACTAATAATGCACATTTCTCAAAATAAATGACAATATGCACATCTATGTCCAAATTTACACATGTACATACATTGAGAAATATTTAGTTATGGCTGCCTCACTGATAGTAATTTTCAGACAGTCATTGAAACACACACTCAATTACAGAGATGTTAAAATGTGGAAATTTACATCTTAAAATTAATAAATTGTGAACTTTTATAAGCCTGTATGTTTTAAGATTAAAGTGGTCTATTATCTATTTCTAATTTGTGGAAGACTCCGGTAGTGAATTATTCCCGGCTCAGAAATAGATTATGTATGGTGTAGAACTATATGTGAGAAAATCATGATGTATTTTATGACAGTAGAACCTGGGACTTTTAAAGTTATAGACTTTGAGTATAGTATTGGGAACTGTGGGCATGGCTTTGTTGACTCAAAATTTTCCTATAAACCCCAAAATATTAATTAGAAAATTCATGGGGGTAAGATAGTATCACTGAAAAATATCCACTAAAATAATATGAAATCCCTTTTGTATACTAAGTTTATGTACCCAAAGCAAAAATCTGTATTGTTGCTGTTTGCAGTGAGACGAGATGAAATTGGCCCATAGAGAAGTTTTTTGAAGAACAATCATCAAAATTCATGAAAAATAATAGATCACTTTCTGAAGTGTCTACAATACTGAGGACAGCTGTCAACAAGAATTGTTATAACTACAGAATTACTTCATTCTTTAACACAACAAATTCTTGAAAACAGCAAATTTCAATGTCGAGATTAGCTCCCCCAACTAAAGTAAAGCTATAGGATATATACTGTTCTTTATCTGTGAGGAATATCTGCAAATGTGTTCTAGAGAATAAGCTCAGGTTAAATTAAGCCCTTTCATTATGATTATAAAATGTCAGCTGCAAGAAAACTATCTAAACTGCTAACGAGAGTAGTTATATTCTACTCCTTAGGGATTAGTTATTTATAACAATTAGAATGGAGTTCAGCTTTAGAAAACATTACAGAATAATTTTGTAACAACTTGATTAAGGCATGGAGGTGGACATATTTGCCAAAATTAATTAATCAGAACCTAGGTTACCTAAGAGGTTTAGTGTTTTTGTTCCATATGGTGTGAGTGCATGTGTGCATGTTTTCTTTTTTTAGAGAGCATTTGAAATAATATATTTTCCCCCCTAAGGAATCCAAAAAATGCATTTTAATATGAGTAGACTGGAAATGATCATTCCTGTTAAGCTGATGCTGGCTTTATTCACTAATACTTCCGTAGAAAGAGAAATGCATTGAAAGTAAAGCCATATCAAAGTGGGACAAACTCTTTTATCACCAATCTTGATACAAGAGTGATTTAGTGATTATTCTTCAAATTGGAATGAAAGTTGTTGGATCATTTGCTATGACCCATGATACCCACAGAATTATTTAGTAATTTTAACTTAATTTCTAAGGTGTGTTGTTGCCAATCGAATGTGTACAGCTATTCAGAAACTATTTTGTGCATATTGCAGGTTTGAGAAAAGTAGTAAACATATCAATGTTGTTGGAGGTGAGATTATGATGGCAAGCAGAATATACCACCCCAAAATATGCCACTTTGGCATATTGATTATTTGGAATTAAAGTTACTTAAGAAACAGCTGGTACAAGAAGGACATTCTGACTCTACTTTGTCCCCTTGAAAGCAGGAAGTGAATCTCACATGTGAAAGCTACCCTCCCTGGAGGGAAGAAGGCATCCTTGTCACCAGAAATAGGAAATTTAGGGCCAAGAAAGCTATATAAACAAAGCTTGTTACTTCTTCACTAATGTATTATCCCAAGCCCAAACTCCTTTGTCTTGTCAATCCTTTATGTCATTTCCTTGTCAAAAGGTATAAAAGCTGCCTGCTTTGGTCACTTCTTTGAGTCTCTTATTTTTTATGGGGCTCTTGTATGTAAACATTAAATTCATTTTTCTCCAGTTAATTTGTTTTATGTCAATTTAATTATTAGGCCAGACAAAGAAGCTAGAAGGGAAGAAGGGAAAAATTTTCCCTACCTACAGTTGTCACTATGGAAGAAAGGAGATAGAAATACAAATATAGAAAGGCAAAGACTCTGTAGTAATACAAAATACTTTGATAAAGGGTTAAATCAGATCTAACAATAATCAAATAATAATTATACATCATGACCAAGTGGAGTCTATTCCTAGAATATAAGATTGGTCTAACATTTGAAGAGTTCAATAATGTTCACAAAAGATTAAAAAGGAAAAACACATAAAGATGTTTATCTTGTGTTGGCCAACTAAAGTGAGGGCCAACTTCAGCTCACCAGTTTCTTTTTTAAATACACGTTTACACAAAGAACATTCATTTGTTTACTATTGTGTATGCTGCTTCTGTGCTACAATAGCAGTGTTGAGTTGTCACAATAGAGATTGTACAATCTAGAAATACTAAAATACTTTATATCTGGCCCTTTACACAAAAAGTTTGCTGACTCCTAATCCAAATAAATGTGAAACAATTTTTTTCACAAAATTTAAGGGCCATCAATAATAAAAATGAAACAGCAAACCAGGTATAAGAACTGTTAAAAGATAAACTGAGATATATTCAAAATTTTAAGTTTCTTTAAGTAAAAACTGATTTCAATTGGGCATCATCCAACTAGAAGTGATTAGGATCCCTCTACAAAGAGGAGCAAAGGGAGAGACTTACAGAGAATAGGCGAGAGCAAAGCAAGGAAATTATTTGCTTGGCTATGTAAGTGGTTACCTTATTTGGGAAAGCTTCGTTGGCTATTTGTGATTGGTTGTCCTTAGGTTTTGATTTCTTACACTTGAGGCATTTCAGACTTAGGTTTTTGTTTACTTCTGTAAACTACTAAGGCAATAAAGCCACATCAGTCTAATGGCCTCCTTGTTTAATTAATTTAACAAAAGAAACTTTATTGACTCAATAAACAGCAATTATGAAAAACTACAATTAGCAATGTACTTAAGTGGTGAATAACTTAATGATTTCTTCCTAAAATTGGGAAAAAGGCAATGAAGTTGTCCCTTACTACTTCCACTCAACATTGTACTGTAGGTCCTAATTGGTGTAATAATGGAAAATAGAAAAATCAAGGATTATGATAAGAAAGAAAGAAAGTGTCATTAGTTGCAGATGAAATGATCATCAATGTGGAAAATACTAAGAAAACTAGAAAATAGCTATTAAATGTAACAATGAATTTAGTGAGAACACAGGATACAAAAATCAATATAAAAATCAATTTGTTCTCAGATGTCAGTGAAAATGGAGTGGTAACAACTTTGGAAATCCTCTCCTCCATAAAAGCAACAAGAACAAAAATTCTGGCCAAAATTGTCAAAGTCAACATTTTCATACTGTGGAAATTAATCCCAGATTGTTGAGCATTTATTCAAGGAAAACAGCTGAATCTTGGTGAGAATAACAAGCTTTATGGCTTTTTAACTTGGTCAATTCCCATCCGCTGCCCCAGCTTTGAAAACCCACAGCCTAGTGAAGAGTAGCAGAATAGGCCACCCCAGAATATACCTCTTTGGCATAAGGATTATTTTGAGTTAATTACTTTGAGAAACTGCAGACAGAGAAGAAGCTCTAAAAACAGAGTAGAATTTGCCCTTTTGTAAGGGAAATCTGCATTTCCTACATTTCCTCCTCTCATTTTCCCCTGAATAGTCTTCTCCCCACCCCCAAACTCCAAACTTCTGTTTCCTTAGCCCAGGATGTTATATATCATCTGGCTGCCAATCATCTGGCTGCCTTTCTATTCTATGTCTTTGTCAGGCTCCTGTGCATATATAAGCAATTTTTTATTCTTCTGTTAGTCTATTTTATGTCAATTTAATTCTTAGAAGAGCCACAGAACCTAGAAGTGTAGAAGGGAAAATTTTTTGTTCCCTACAGTTCCATGGTAAAAACTAGTACCCTTGCAGCCACCTGAGGGGACAGGATGTGTTGGAGCTCACATCCTGTGGTTGGTTGAAAAGATATTGAGTAAAATGTCACAGTTAACTTTTAAAATATATTTAAGAAAAAGCACAGAGGAGGGTTTATAACGTTCTTATTTACAATAAAATACTTGTCTGTGTGTATATATATGTATGAGTATGTGTGTGTGTCATATACATATATACATTTGTATGTCCACAGTGGCAATCACTGGGCTAGTGGATTGGGTGATATTCTTTGGATCATTGTTACTTGGGGGAAGTGTATTCAACATTATAATATTTTATCTTTTGAAAGCCAAAGAAAAATTACTATTTTTGTAATAAAAATAATGAAATTAATGTTTGGTAAAATCTTCTTGGGTTATAGGATGCTCATAGTAGGAAATTTTTGAGTGGGTTGGCAGAAAGAAAGCAATTTTGTATAACAGGAATTATTAGCATATCTAGAGGGTTCTTATGTCTAGATTTATCAGAAGTGAGCATGAATTTACAAATAAAAACATTCTTATAAGATGAGTAGATACTACTTTTTCTAAAGATTAGAATGAAAATCTCAATTTAATAAGATTTCTGGGCCCTGACATTTATTTCGGCCATTAGTTGTATTCAATACAACACCATTTTAATTGAATGAAAAAAAATTTGAGCATCTATTAAAGTTTACTGTAACTGGGTTTAATAAACATATTGAAAGACGAGCTTATTTAAAAAAGTATATTACACTGGATAAAGCATGATATTGCATGGGGACTTAGGGATTATAAAGATAAAATGCAAAACCCTGCTTTGAACTTCTGTTATTGCAGTAAAGAGGAAGGGAAAATGAGAAGACAGAGAAATAAAGCCTCAATCTCTTGCACAGTCATTTGTGTATGTTAGAAAATTTGACAAATTTTAACTAACTGACAAATCAACCCCTGAGTCCCAGGCCTAGGCAACCAGTAATCCACCTTGTGTCTCTGAAGATTTGCTTATTCCAGACATTTTATATAAATGGAATCATATGTGTTCTTTTGTGACTAGCTTCTTTCACTCAGCATGATTTCAGAGTCCATCCATGTTGTAGCATGCATCAGTACATCATTTATTTTTATTGCCTAATAATATTCTATAATATAGATAGCCCATATTTTGTTTATTCATCAGCTGATAGAAATTTAGGTTGTTTCCACTTTTTGACTGTTAGGAATAATGCACCTATGAATATTTTATACAGGTGTTTTCAAGAACTTATGTTTTTATTTTGTTTTTGGTACATACTTAGAAGTTAAATTGCTGAATTTGAATAGCTTATTGTTGAGTCAATGTTTGGTCAGAGGTTGTGGGTCAGCCCCATGTGCTAGCAATACTTCAAATGAGCTGGGCTGAAGAAGATTGAAGACCGCGGGCTAGAGCTTACTGGAGGTAGGCAGCACCTGAGGTCGAGCTTCCATACTATAAGAAGGGCCTGGATAGGAAATGGAGCCTCAGTCCTTTCAGCTGCACCAAACTGAATAGAGCTTCTGCAACACAAGATTGAGGGAGAGAAATTTCAGTGGCCCACCCCTCACGAGATCAAACCAGGCTTAGGTTGGGAGCTGGTGTGAGGGGGACCAGGAATTTTGGGCCACATGATCTAGAGTAGAGAACCCAGAGTAGAGTTTCTGTAACACAGAGCTTGGGTGGGGTTAAGGGAGTAGGTATGGCTCAAATGCCAGACACTGTCTCAGTTCTTATAGATATTTAATAGTTTTAATTGAATGAATATACATCCATTTGCTGTATCTTCTTAGGGAAATTTCCAAAGACTGTATTATTTCTTATAAATTATTTTTTTATAAATTTCAGCAGTTAAATAGTTGTTTTGTGGAGAAGAGTGTCCACTAAGCACCCCCCTACACTGTTCAGGAAGCCCCAACTCCCTTGTGGCATGGTGTTATGTTAAAATGCATCCTATAATCCACACTCTTTCTACTTATCATCTTATATTCTTATAAACTCTTTAAATGAGAGGTGGATACTCAGTATTTTGACAATACTCTATTTTTTTCTACTCAGGACAACTTCATTCCTATTTTTAAGGTTGTGCCCTGCACATCTCCAGTGGGCACCATTCACATAACATTCCTTTTCCCCTGCTGTAAGTAACAGCCCTGGCAATCTTGGCCAATGAGCCTGAAAAGATTATTTTTGTGTGAAAATAAATAATGTTTTAAGATAGATGGATTTTTAGAGTAATACATTGTCTTGAGGCATGTGAAGAGTGATTCAAATTCAAATTCCACAAAATTAACATAGTTTAAACTTTGGATAACCATGATGATGTGGGTCTCCTTACAATCAAGTATACATATGAAATTCATTTCTCAAAAAAAGTACATATTTTATTATTCATTTTTTATGCATTTTATACATAATATTTTTGAGTTGTAATATGTCCTTAAGTGAGGACTTGTCTAATTTTTTTTCCTGATTAGATATATTAGAGTTATGTGTTTTGGGAGAAAGAATTATAGAAATTAAGTTCCATTATCATTACATCATATCAAGTGTACATACTGTCATCATGACGTACCGTTACAGATGTTGACCTGGCTGAAGAAGTGTTCATCAAGTTTCTCCATTGTAAAATTAGTACTCTTTACTTTTCTTCCTATTGTGCGTTTTAGAAGGAAGTCACTATGTGCAGCCAACACACAAGGAATGGGAAGGATTAAGGAGCTGCTGCATGATCTTGAAGTATATACACCAAATATTTGGAGTTCTTCTGCACAGAAGATTTGTCTCTTCTTCCCCATTTGTTTATGCTATCATTTACTTAAATCAGTATGGAGTAATGGAGATGAATAGGCAGAAGCACAGAGGATTTTTAGGGCAGTGAAGGTAATCTGTATGATATTATAATGATGGATATGTGTCATTATACTTTTGTTCAAATCCATAGAATGTACAACACCAAGAGTGAACCCAAAGGTAAACTGTGCACTTTGGCTGATTATGATGTGACAATGTAGGTTCATCAATTTTGACAAATGTGTCACTGTGGTAGGGTAGTTGATAATGGGGGAGGCTATGCATATGTAGGGGCAGTGGGTATGTGGGAAATCTCTGTATCTTCTGTTCAGTTTTGTTGTAAACCTAAAACCGTTCTAAAAAATAGTCTTTTAAAAATATGTAAATAATTAAAATCAAATTTTACTTTTTATCTATCATGGAATATGTTATTAGTGTAGTATCTAAAAGCTCATTACAAAACCCAAAGTCACATAGATTTTCTCTCATGTTATCTTTAGGAGTTTTGTATTTTGCATTTTGCATTCAAGTCTATGATCCATTTTGAGTTAATTTTCATGAACAGTGTAAGCTCTGTGTCTAGGCTCATTTTGGGGGATGGCTTATACGGACATCCATTGAATGGCCTTTGCCTCTTTTTCACAGATCAGTTGAATATATTTGTTTAAGTTTAATTCTGGTTGTCTCTTCTCTTTGATCCATGTCTATTCTTTCTCAAATGCTAGACTGTCCTGATAACTATAGCTTTATAATAAGTATGGAAATCAGGTTGTATTAGACCTCCAACTTTATTTTTATTTAGTATTGTGTTGGCTCTTCTAAGCCTTTTGCCTTTCCATAAATTTGGAATTAGTTTACTCAAATCTACAAGTACCTTGTGGTGACTTTGATTGGTATTTCATTGAATCTATAGATCAGTGCTCAAGAAGACTTGACATTTAATAATTTTGGGTCAGCCAATCCATTAACATGGAATCTCTCTATTTATTTAGATCACTTATTTCTTTCCTCAGAGTTTTGTACTTTTCTGTATATATGTCATGTACATATTTTGTTAGATTTAAACATAAGCTTTTTCAAGGTGCTGTTGTAAGTGGTATTTTTTTAAACCTGAAATTCCAATTGTTCATTGCTAGTATACAGGAAAGCAATTGAGCTTCATATATAAACGTTATACCCTGCTATCTTGATATACCACCTATTAGTTCCAACAGCTTTTTGTCGATACTTTGCGATTTTCTATATGAACAAAAATGTTGTCAGCTTATAAAGACTGATTTATAGTTTCCTTTTTTAGTTTGAATACCTAATTTCTTTTAGGTATTCTTTTATGTCTTTTTTTTTCCTATGGCATTAGTGAAGGCTTCCAGTATAATGTTGAATAAGAGAAAATAAGAGAAGTAAGACATTCTTGCCTTGTTCCCAACCTTAGGGGAAAGTGTCCAGTTTCAAACCATTATGTAGGATGGTAGAGGAAGGATTTTTCCTAGATGTCCTTTGACGAGTTGAGGAAATTCCAACCTGTTTTGAGGTTGGTGAGAATTTTTACCATGTACAAATATTGACTTTTTAAAAACAGTTTTATTGAGATATAGTTCACATCTTATGAAATTCACTCAATTAAAGTGTACAACTCAGCAGTTTTTAGTATAGACAAAGAGTTTGCAACTACGACATCAATTTTAGGGCATTTTTATCACTCTTAAGGAGAACCTGCACTCTGTAGTTACTACTTCCTGTGCTCCTTGTGCCCCAGCCCAAAGCAAGCAGTGCTATATTTTCTGTTTTTATATATCCACCTAATCTCAGCATTTCATACAAATAGAATCATATAATATGAGGTATTTTGTTACTGGCTTGTTTCACTTAACGTTGTTTCAAAGTTCATCCATGTGGTACCATATATCAGCAATTCATTCCTTTTTATGACCAAACAATATCCCATTGCATGGATAGACCACATTTTGTTTATTGATTCATCACTTGATGGACATTTGGGTTATAGCCACATATTGGGTATGATAATGCTATGGTGAACATTTGTGTACAAGTTTTTCTTGGACATATATTTTTATTTTTCTTGAGTATATACCTAGGAGTAGAATTGTGAGGGCAAATGGTAACTCTCTTTGTAACTTTCTGGGAAACTTATAGACTGTTTTCCTAAGTGACTGCACCATTCTACATCACCACCAACAGTTTATGAGTTTTTTTCTTCAAGATATAGATTTGTTTCTTTTTTTAATTTAGGAAGTTTACAGCCATTATTTCTTTGAATACTTTTTCAGCTCCTTCCTCTGTCTCTTCTTTTCTGGCACTCCCATTGCATGTATGTTGTTATGGTGATGGATTAATGGGGTCCCACTTTTCTCTGAGATTGTTCATTTTTATTCGTTATTTTTTATTTTTGTTCTTCAGATTCCATAATCTCTATCCATCTATCTTCAAGTTTGCTCATTTTCACCTCCGCCAGTTCAAATCTACTGTTGATTCTCTTGGTGAATTTTAATTTTAATTTCAGTTATTGTACTTTTCAGCTCTAGAATTTCCATTTGGTAATAAAGTAATGTATACTTCATAGAATAAGTTTGAAGTGTTCTCTTTGCTTCTTTTTCTGGAAAGGATTGCATAGAATTGCCATTATTTCTTCTTTAAATATTATTTGGTAAAATTCACCAGTGAAACTTGAGCCTTGTTGCTCTTCTGGCTTTCATGGTTTCTAACTAGAAGTCTGACATAGTTCTTATCCTTGTTCTCTATAGGTAAGGCATTTTTCTGTCCTCATCTTCTTTCAAGATTGCCTTTTTCTTTGGTTTTCTGCAGTTTGAATGTGATGCCTTAGGTCCATATTATTTTTTTCTTTGTATTGTTTAATGTCCTCTGATCTTCCTGGATCTGTGGTTTTGAGTCTGCCACTAATTTGGAAAGCTCTTTTTCACTATTACTTCAATAATCTATTTTGTCCTATTCACCTTTCTCCTTGTTTTTCCTGGCATTCCAATTATGAAATTGTGACAAATTTCATGGATGTTCTGAGGTTTTTTTCTTTAGTCTCTGTTTATGTTTCAGTTGGGGAAGTTTCTATTAAGGTCATAATAAGTTAACTGCTGCTTTCCTTGGTTTTATCCAGTCTAGTGAGGAGACCATCTCAGGCATTTTTTATGTCAGTTAGTGGTTTTGATTTCAAGGATTTCTTTTGATTATTTCTTAGAGTTACCCTGTATCTGTTGTTTTTACCCTTTTTTGTTTTGTCTACTTCTTTTGCTTAGAACCTTAAGAGATTATTTTAGTTATTTTAAATCTTTCTTGATAATTCCAACATCTATGATATATCTGAGTCTGCTTCTGAATTTGTCACTTCATACACTGATTTTCTTGCCTTTTGGCATATCCTGTTGAGTAATAGGTACTGAGATAAATAGACCTTTATTGTAAGGATTTATGATAATCTTTCTAGGAGTTGGGTGTTTAATGTTTGCTGTAGCTATAGGTGCCAGAGGCTTAAAATTCCTTTACTCTCCTTATTTTTATTTCCCTTTCTGATTTTGGGATCCCTAAATACTCATTCTCAGAGACAGTCTGCTCTGGAGGCTCCTTAATATATTATCCATTGTTATTATATTGGATCCCAAATAGCTTACCCTCAAGGTAAGGTGGTATCAGGGAGTACCTGATGTGGCGGTAAGGTATCAGAGAGGAGAAGTACTCTATAATCTTATAATCAAATCTCAGGCTTAGAGTGGGGCTGTGTGATCTTCAACGTTTAAATGTTTCTCCAATGAGAAAGAGTTTTTGCTTGTTTATTTTTTACCTTCTTAAGTGATACAGAAAGGCTATAAAGAAGCTGAAGTTGGTGGAGTGCTTTTTCCTCAGCTAAGGCTCTGGTAAAGTCTCCTCCTGCACTGAACAGTATTTCTTTGTTATGTAGAATGCTGTGGTGTTATTTTATAATGGTTTCTCTTCCTTTGCCCTGCCAGACCCACAGAAAATCTTTCCTAGCTCTTCACCATGAGAACTTGGTGGAGTCCTTGGAGTTAAATCGCATGTACATGTGGGGTCCCCCTAAGACTGTAGCCACCAGTGGTTTCTCATTCTCCATCTAGTTTACACTCAATCTCCAGAAATTAGTCTAATTTACCATTTAAGTGTTCTTCTCAGTTTATGACTTTAGTGGCTCTGCTTTCTGTGAGTGGATGTCAGCTCTGACTCTCTAGATTTGCCTGAGTTACTACAGATTTTGTGGGGGCAGATGTTGTGTGACATCAGTTATTTCATGGGTCAATGAAAAGATGATTTTCAAATTGTCTATCTTTTTCTTCTTGTAGATAAGGGGGTGATGACATTAAAGCTCTTTATATGTCAGAGCTGAATCTGGAAATTTGGAATAGTTTTTCACTTTTTCCTAATTACTTGTTGTTTCATTCTTGATTTCTTTCAACTACTTCTTCAAGGAAAATTTCTTCTAGAGTATTCTGTCTTATTAAGTCTCTGGCTCAGGTTGTCAGTCAATTACATCCATAGACTTTTTTTCTTAACATAGTGATATAATAGAGATCTGGATAGATTCTGCACATGGGAAAAATGAAGAAAGGAAAATTTCTATCGTTGTACCAGCCTTACATTTACTATATCTTAGTGATTTGGGATACCATTTGATTTTGGAGACACATACTCCAGTTTCAAATTTCATCTCTACTCCCCTTTAGCTATGCTTTTTTTTCCGTATTATAAAATATTTTCCTCCTTTATTCCCCTAATATGTAAATTCAGGTCAATAATAGTACCTACTTCATATGCATGTTATAAGGAGTTAATGTAGGTCAAATGTTTGACCCAATATGTAGCACATAATCTCTCAAGATATACTAGCTATGATTTATGGTTCTCTTTCTTTTATTTCTTTCTTTCCCAGACATATAGCCTTCTCCTTTTTCTTTCTTGTTAATGTAAAATACAGGTAATTAAAATCACATTTATGGGAATTTAACCAAACCGTTCTAGTGCCAAGATTGACTTCTTGCTATCATAAGTCTTTTGTATCGTTATGACAAAATGACTTTCAGTCTCCTCTCTTGCCTTAGCAAAGAAATGTCTATTATTTTCATTTAGTGTAAATGTTGGCTCAGGAAGGAGGTATTTGCATCTATTACCCTAGGAAAAGTGTAAGGGATGTGAGTAAAATCTTATGTTGCCACATTTTACATAATGCTTTGCAGATTGTAGAACATTCACACTGACATTACCATATCCAATTGTTAAATGGCTATGAACTGTAAAAATATTAGTATATGCATTTTATAGAAGTGATTGACAATTTAAGTGTTCAATTTAGTCTTCTAGGCTATGGAGAATCACCATGTGTAAGGAATTTTTTGGCTAAGCCATATGGAGGGAAATCAAACAGAGAACCATTAAGTTCAAGTCTTTGTTTAGAATTCTGCAGCACAAAGACACCTTGAAAGCTGTTCTATCTCACAAAGAAAGAGTGTCAATGGAGTCTTAGTAAGAGTGGTCAGTTGAAATTTATTTACGTTTAGGAATAATCTGTCAACAACAGTTCTTGGAAGAGGAAGGAATTGTCTTGCAGTTCATCAGCATGTCTTGGGTAGCTTGGTTTAGCAAGACAAATACAGAGGGACAGCTAAGGACTAAGTTTATATGAGAGTTGCAATGGAAAATTTTCATTCCTTCAATGTTTCCCAGAGTCCTTCAACTTGGTCAATAGGGGGCTGATTCTTATTATTTGATCATATCTGTATTCAGAACTCCAAATCTGTACAACTCATGTATAATACAGTCTCAGATAGTTGGTGATAGCTGACATAGGGTTGTGGAGACTTGTGTCTTTTTGGTGACTATCAACAATTTCCTGAGTAAATGGCTGCACTGAAACCACTTAAGACTGTGAAAATAAACTAGCAAAATATATTGGTTACAAATATTAATATGAGAATTATCAGAAGACTTTTTGTGCTATCTTTTAGCCAAGTTCCTGTCCATCTGGAATTAGAAGGAGAACAGATTCCATCCCAAACTCAAGTCTATAGAAAAGGAATATTGATATTGTCTTTTCCTCCTGAGATCCTCATTACCTTCTTTCATCTCCTTGGTTATATTTAAAATAAAATGAGAGGGGAAAATTAAGAATTTTAATTAACAATCAAGATCTTAAATCAATAAAGAAAAATATTTACATCCAAAGGAAGCAAAAAAAGTCAAAGTATAATGTAGCAGTCAGAGGGCCCTGAGTTCAAGAATCTGAATGGACTAAAAAAAACAGAATCCAATTATATGCTGTCTATTAGAGACTCACTTTAAATCTAAAAAAAGACATAGGCTGAAAGTGAAAGAATAGAAAAACATATTCCATGTAAATAATAACCATATATGAAGCAAACATTGACAGAATTGATGGGAGAAGTAAGCAAGTACACAATAATAATAGAAGAATAATAATAGGAAACCTCTATACCTCGCTTTCAATAATGGATAGAACAGACAGAAGATTGACAAGGAAATAGAGAACTTGAACAACAGTATAGAACAATTGAACCTGTCAGACTACATATAGAATACTCTACCCCAAAACAGCAGAATATACATTCTACTCAAGTGCATGTGAAATGTTCTCCAGGAAAAAACACATCTTAGGCCACAAAACAAGTCTTAACAAATTTAAAAAGATTGAAATATGCAAAGTATCTTTTCTCATCACAATAGAATGAAATTTGAAATCAATAGCTGAAGGAAAACTTGAAAATCTAAGAATATGTTGAAATAAACAATACATTCTTAAATAACCAATGAGTCAGAAGAAATCACAAGGAAAATTAGAAAATAACTTGAGACAAATGAAAACAAAAACATAATATACCCAAACAACGGCATGCAGCAAAAGCAGTACTGAAAGGGAAGGTTACAGCTGCAAACACATTGAAAAAGAAGGATCTCAAATCAACAACCTAAACTCATACTTCAAGGAACTGGAAAAAGAACAAACTAAACTCAAAACTAACAGAAAGAAAGAAATAATAAAGATTAGAATAGAGATAAACAAAATAGAGAATAGAAAAATCAACAAAACCAAGAGTTATTTTTTTGAAAAGATCAACAGAATTGACAAATCCTTAGCTAGATTAATTTTAAAAAGTGAGAAGTTTCCAATAAATAAAATTAGAAATGAAAGAGGCAACATTACAACCAATGCCACAGAAATAAAAAAGATTATAAGAAAATACTATTGAACAGTTATATGCCAAGAAATAGGAAAACCTGGAAAAAATGGATAAACTCCTAGAAACACACAACCTACAAAATCCAAATCATGAATAAATAGAAAATCTGAACAGACCAATAACTAGTAAGGAGATTGAATTAGTAATCAAAAACCTCTCAACAAGGAAAAGCCCAGGACCAGATGCCTTCAACAAAGATTTCTACCAAACATTTAAAGAATAATTAAGAGCAATTCTCCTCAAAGTCTTCCAAAAAATTGAAGGGGAGAGAATACTCCCAAATTCATTCTATGAGCCCAGCATTACTCTGATACAAAAATCAGAGACACTACAAGAAAACAAAACTACAGACAGCAGTCCTTGAGGAATCTTGATGCAAAAATCCTCAACAAAACACTAGTAAGTTGAATTCAACAGCATATTAAAAGTATCATACACCATGATCAAATGGAATTTATTCATTGAATGCAAGGATGGTTCAATATGTGAAAATCAATTAATACAATTTATCACATTAACAAAATGAAAGACAACATGGGTGAATCTTGAGGATGTTATGCTACATGAAATAAGCCTGTCAAAACAAATAAATACTGTATGGTTCCACTTACATAAGGTATCTAAAGTACTAAAATTCGTAGAAACAGAAAATAGAATGGTGCTTGCCAGCAGCTAGAGAGAGGGGGGAATGGTAGTTATTTTCAATGCATATAAATCTTCAGTTTTACAACATGGAAAAGTTTGGGAGATCTGATCCTTTGCATGACAAAGTGAATATAGTTAACACTATTGATCTGTATACTTTAAAAGTGATAAAGATGATAAGTTTTATGTTACATTTTTTTAACACAATTAAAGATAAATAAAATAAAACATGGCAGCCTCTACTGAGTCAGTTCAGGCTAAGAATTTAGGCATATATTAGTTTTTGCCGGCCTATGCAAAACGGGCAGTCAGTTCAGTTAGGTTAGTAATACAACATCAACATCATTTTATGAGACAAAAGAGTCATCTCAGTTTTCTTTAGTTATTGACTAGAGAAAGTCAAGAATATTTTTCAGTTCTTCATATTTTATTTTTTGTGATGTCATGGCCTACATCATTCACTTGAGTCCAACAAAAATGGAGTTTATCTAGAGGCTTTGTTTTCACTGTACGCCAACAGTGTCAGCAAGTGATGGAGATCTTTGTATTTCTAATTATGACAAATATTATTGAGATTAAGAGAGTGCTACTGGAAACACTTAGGTATGTTATTGATTTTCCAAAGTGGAAGAAAATAAATATTGTGAAATGGATAAAAGACATAATAAAAATTACCTAGCATAGATTTATCAAGGTAAAATAAGCAACTGTTTTAGAGATTGATGATAGGCTCACAGTCTTGTTAATGGTTCTTAGATCTTGGATGAAGAGGGAGCCACATCCATTTATCTTTCAAATTGAAAAGACAAGGATAAATCAAGGGCTAATACAAATGATAATTAGTCCTTTCAGAAGGTCTGTGGATACAATGAGCCATTGCCCTTCAATAACTTCAGGTTTAGTGGGAATTGGGCCAGTTGCAGTAAGGGCATAGCCAGATTGATTGAAAAATATAGGAGACACACTCCTTTATGTCGTTCATATGGAGAATATTGGGGAAAGATTCAAGGGCTAAAATATCAGTGGAGGAGGCATAAGGTAACAGACAATCAACTTGCGCTATCATAAAATTATAGGCTGGCATTTTAGAAGTAAATCTGGGCCATATTTAATAGAAGCAGCCCATTTATAAAGTAGATCTCATTGTAAAAAATTCACTGGAATTGAATAACTAAGGAGAAAAGAGTGTTTTAACTACTGAGAGGGCCCAGAGAGATGGGAAATGGCTGAAGCAGAGGCATAATCTAAGGAGTGTTTGAGATTTTTACTACTGAAAAATTTTTGTTGCTTGAAGGAAGGAATGGTAGAAAGGTAAAAGGAATATGGTAGAGAATATGACTGTGGTGTTAAATGGAAATGGAATGTGTTGGGTTTTTTGCAATTATGTGGAAATTTCTCTCTTCTATTAAGGGCAATATGGATGACAAGTTGCTGCTTTCTTGATGGGGATTATTTTGCAGATTGTCCTTTTTCATTTTAGTTAGTACTTTCCAAGCTGAGGCAGGAAAATTGTTCTTTTAGTGTCCTTTTTATTTATGATATTGACAAGCATCTTTGCCTAGACTAGAAATGGGGTATCCTTGTTCTTCTTCTTATTTATATTACTAATATGGGGATCTATTAATTTGGTTTACCTTTTTTCTTTTAATGAAACAAAGTCCCTTGAAAAACTCAACCATGTTGGACCTAACGTCATCAACAAAGAAGGGCAGTTGCAATGTCATCTCTCTAATTGAGACCAGAGTATTCTCTGACAGAGGTAGGAAGATGATCTCTAAAGTCTGGGTTGATTTGTTTTTTCCGTGTATATGACTAGATTTCCAAATTTCAATAACCATAAATCAGGTTTAGAACACTTTATGGACCCCAAAATCCATCATGACCATATACAATCATTCTCCATTTCCACACTCAGACATAAGCAACAAGTATGCTGCATTATATCCCTAAAACTCTGCCTTTTCTGGCCAATTCATAGAAATGGAATCGTATAATATGTTATCTCTCATGTCGGGGATTTTTTTTCACATAGCATAAACACCTTTTCAGATTTATACTTGACATAACATGTACTTCATTACTTTTTATTGCTGAATAATATTCCTTTGATTACCACATTTTGTCTATATATGCAACGGTTGATGGACAATTAGATTGTTTCCAATTATGTGTTATTATGAATAACATTGCTATAAATGTTCACGTGCAATTATTTGCATGGACATATGTTTTATTTCTCTTTGATATAAACCTAAAAGTGGAACTGAATTTTTGTATGGGAGTTTTATATTTAGTTTTTTGAGGAACTACCAAACTTTTGCCCAAGTGGCAACATCATTTTCCAATGCCATCAGTAACGTATGAAGGTTCCCATTTCTCCACATCCCCACCAATGTTTGTTATTATCTATCTTACTTATTATAGTTATTCTAGTTGGTGTGAAATGATATCTCATTGTGGTTTTAATTTGCATTTCCCTAGTAATTAATAATGCTGAATACCTTTTCATGTTATTATTAGCTATTCATATGTCTTTTTGCTCTTTTTTTTTCATATGTTTTGATTTTTTTTCTGGTTGAATTGTCTTCTTACTATCTGGTTGTAAAGTTCCTAGTATATGCTGGATTCAAGTATTTTATCACACATATGTTTGAAATATCTGCTAATATTTTCACAAATACTGGACTTTATGTTTTCTTATTAGTGTCTTTTGAAGGATAAATGTGTTGAATTTTGATGAAATCCAATTTATCAATGTTTTCTTTTATATGCCATGCTATTGATTTCATGCCTAAGGAAACTTTGACTAATACAAGGTTGTAAAGATCTTCCAAATTTTTAAAAATTATTTTAGCAATTAAATTTAAGTCTTTGATCCATTTTGAGTTACATTTTGTGTATGATTTGAATTAAGGTTCACAGTCAAGTCAACTTTTTGTAAATGGATAGCTAATTGCCCCAGCACCAATTTTTGAATATGTTTTCTTTTGTCTAGTTAATTACTTTATCAATTTTTTCAAAAATCAAGTGACTAGATGGGGGTGCTTAGGAATGGTGAAGGAAAGATATCCAAAAATATCTGCTCAGCATTATTTATCATTAAGATAGTGCAAAGTAAATTGAAGAAACACCACTACGTACATATTAGAATGGCTAAAACCCAAAAAATGACCATATCCATTGCTGTTGAATTATGTGAAGCAACAGGAACTTTTATTCACTGATGGTAGAAATACAAAATTGTACAACTATTTTAGAAGACAGTTTGTCAGTTTCTTACAAAGCAGAACACCAAGAATTACCATAAAATCCAGTAGTCATGCTCTTTGGCATTTACCTAAATGATATGAAACCTTATATCCACAAAAAGCCTGCACATAAATATTTATAGCAGCTTTTATCATAATCACTACCACTGGAAGCAACCTAGTTGTCCACTAATAGGTGAATGGCTAAGCAAATGGTGGTGCATTCATGTGATGGAAAACTATTCAGTGATAAAAAAGAATAGGCTACCAAGCCACCCAATAACAGAGGAGACTTGTAAATAAATATTACTACATGATAGGAGCCTGCCTAAAAAGACTACATACTATTTGATTCCAATTATATGACATTCTGGAAAAGGCAAATTATAGACACATAAAAGGTCAATGGTTGCCAGGGATTGGGGCAGAGGGGGAGAGGGATGAATAAGTAGAGTACAGAGAAATTGTAAAGAAGTAAAAGTATTCCCTATGATTCTGTAATCCTGGATACATGTCATTATCCATGGAACTGCACAACACAAAGTGTGAACCTTAACAAAAACTGCGGACTTTAGTTATTAATAATTTATCACTATTGGTTCATAAACTTTAGCAAATCTACTACAGTAATGCAGGATGGTAATAATAAAAAATGTTTGATCATAGGGAGATGGTGTAGATGGGTACTCTTTACTTTCTGCTAAATTTTCTGTAAACCTAAAACTGTTTTTAAAAAAGCTATATTAATTTAAAGAAAAAGAGCTGAAGAAAATAGACAAATCAGTTATTACAGTTGAGGACTTCAAAACCTCTTTTCAAAAATTGGTAGAAAAACTAGAAATAAGAGTAAGTGTTACTAGAGACCCGGAGGCACCAAAATAGTAATAAAGGAACATTAGAAACTACTTTATATATGTAAATTTGACAATTTAGATGAAATGGACTGCATCCTGAAAAACAAAAACTGCTATAATTCACCCAATATGAAATAGATGACTTGAATAGCTTTATAATTATTAAGAAAATTGAATTCATAATTAGAAAACTCTCAGAAAATATAAGGAAACTCCTGGGCCAAATGGCTTCATTGCGGAATTCTTCCAAATGTTTAAAGAAGAAATAATTTCAATTCTATACAATCTATTCCAAAAATATTGAAGAGGAAATAACACTTCCAAATTAATTTTATAAAGCCAGTATGACCTTGATCATAAAACATGGAAAATACAAAAATAGGAAAGTACGTATCAGTGCCTGTTATAAATAGGGAGGCTAAAATCTTTAACAAAATGTTAGCAAATTGAATTCAGTAATACAAATAAAAAGATTATACACTAAGATTATGTGGTGGGGTCTGGCATATTAACAGCCTACATAAGAAAACTCAGATGATCATATCAATTGATGTAGAAAAAATATGTGACCAAATTCAACATATATTTATGATGAAACTCTCAGCTAACTAGAAATAGAGTGGAACTTCTTCAAATTACAAAGAACATATATAATAACCCACAGCTAAAATTATACTAATAGTGAAAACTTGCACCCTTTCCCCCTAAGATAAAGGATGAGCAAGGATGTCCACTCCCCTCACACTTACCTAACACAGAATGCAAATTTCTTTCTGATGCAATAAGACAAGAAAAGGAAATAAAAAGCACATAGATCAGAAAGTAAAAAATAAATTATCCCTGTTTGCAGACTTTATGATTGATTACACAGAAAGTTCCTAGGGGTCTGCAAAAAATCTGGAATAACTGAGTTCAACAAGGTCAGGGGATACAAAATAAACTTACAAAACTCAATATTAGCAATAGACATGTGGACACCAAATTAAAAGCACAATAGCATTTAAAATCACTCAAAAATATGAAATACATGTAAATAAAACAAAACATGCTTAGGAGTTGTATGCTGAAAAGTACAACACATTGATGAAAAAGATAAGAAGAACCTTGAATAAATGGAAAGACATATCATTCATAGAATGTAAAACCCAACATGGATGTTGATTCTCCCGCAAATGATGCACAGGATTTAATTCAAATTCCATTAATATTTCTGTCGTGATAGACAAGATTATTCTAAAGTTTATATGGAAAGGCAAAGGAACTAGAATTGCTAAAACAATTTTTAAAGAGAAGAATATAGTGGTGGAAATTTTTCTACCCTATTTTAAGACATAGCTACAGAAATTAAGGAAGAGTGATAAACATATAGATCAATAGAATAAAAGAGAGAACTCAAAAACACATATCTTCTACATACAACGATATGCTGAACTGATTTTTGACAAAGGTACAAAAAATAACTTATTGGAGCAAAGATGGCCTTTCCAACAAATGATGCTGGGGAAATTAGACATCCTTAGACAAAAAAATCAACTGTATCAATCACAACTTGTAAAAGAATTGACTCAGAGTGGATCACAGATGTAAATATGAAACATAAAATTTAAAAACTGTTAGAAAAGAGACTTTGGAACAAATCTCTGAGATCTGGGTTTAAGCAAAGGATTCTTAGGCTTAACACTAAAAACATGATTTACAAAATGAACAAAAAGTTTTAATTGGATTTTATCAAAAGTAAAACCTTTGTTTTGTGAAAGATTCTGATAAGAGGAAGAAAATAGAAGTACACTCTAGGAGAAAGTATTTGCAAACCACATGTCTAACAAAGGACTAGTATGTAGCATAGAGAAAGCATTTTAAAACTCAACAGTAAAAAACCAAACAATACGCTTAGAAAATGAGCAAAAGACATGGATAGACATTTCACTGAAAAAGATATACAGATGAAAAGTAAGGACATGAAAAGATGTTCAAAATCAAAACATCAGATAAATACAATTTAAAATCACAATGAGAAATCATTATACACCTGTCAGAATGATTAAAATAAAAGAAAAATAGTGACAATAGCAAGTGCTGGAAAGGATGTGGAGAAATTAGATCACGCACACATTGCCAGTAGAAATGTGTGTAGTCTGCATATTTGTTAAAAATCAAAATTTACAAATACCATACAACATAACAATTACTGTCTTAGAGCATTTGTCTCAGATAAATAAAAAGTTATCTTCTCAATAATCTTGTACCTAAATGTTTATATCAGTTTTTTTTCACTATAAACAAAAAGTGGAAACAACAGTGATTTCTCAACAGGTGAATTAATAAAATGTGGTACATCCATATCATGGATTACTACTCAGCAAAAAAAAACAAAAGACCACAGAACAACTTGGATGAATCTTTATGTGAATATGTTGCATGAAAAAATTATATCTAAAAAGGTTACATACTTTGTAATTATATTTGTACAACATTTTTGCAAAGGTGACATTTTACAAATGGAGAATAGATTAGTGTTTGCCAGGAATTAGCAACTGAGAAGGCTTGGTGAAGATTGGTAAAGTTATAAAAGGGAATCTTGGAATCGTTCTGTATCTTCATTATTTTGATGGATAAATAAATCTACATGTGATAAAATTGTATAGAGCTAAATACACACACACACACACAGAAGTGAATACAACTAAAACTGAGGAAATCTGAGTAAGATAAGTGGAATTATATCAATATAAATCCCCTAGTTTTGATACTGTGCTTTTTCAAAATAGTACCTTTGGGGGAAAGTGAATAAAGGGTAGACTGGATTTCTCCATATTATTTCTTGTGACCACATGTAAATCTACAGTTATTGCAAAATAAACATTTAATTTAAAATACTTCCTGTTAGAGCTTCAAATTTCTCATGCAATTGACACCATAACAATTATATATGTAAGAAGCTGGACAATGATTTGGAAGTTCATTGATAGGCTTCCTATGTTACTCATACTCAAATGCTGAGAGCAACCAATGTAGATAATTAGCACTTTCACTCTCTCAGCACTGCAATTCCACCTCATTGGTCAGATTCCTTAGAAAGGAAACAAATCAAACTAACCATTTTCTCCAAAGATAGGAGGAAAAATAAAAAAAAATTTTGTGGTAACTCAATGCCTGGGAGCAAAGAATTTCTTAGGTGCACAACTTAGTTGTCCACTTACTAAGACTCTGAGAAGAGCATCCAGAATATTCTCCCCTTGTTAAAGTGGGTGCAGTGGAGTAGTAAAAGGCATAACCTATGCTGAGTCATGTCAACAAAAATTGTCAAAGAAGTCAACCAGAACGCCAGGAAGCATGCTGCAACATGAGAACCACTTCAGAAGGGTGGACTACCTTGGGAAAGAAATGAGTGTTGATAGAATTTTAGCAAGAGGGTTCACCCAAATTTAAGCTAGATTAAGGAATAGCTGATCAAATATAATTCTTCAAAGAGAGAGTAATTGTTCTTGTGGCTTGGCAGTGATGGATGGAGAATTTGGGTTTAGCAAGAGGCATGGTGAAGAATACTTGGAAGCTAAGGCCACATGAGCATCAGAATAAAAATTTTTGTTCCTTCAGAGCATCTCACCACAAAAATGAGTATTGTAGTCACCCTGTCTTCATAGTAGAGTGCAGTTGCTCTGGAAAAATAGAGAAAAATATAAGGAATTTTTAGAGTAATTCTAGAACGTTAAGTTACTTTGAGGGGTTTCATATTTCTATTTATCAGAATATTATGAAAAATTTGCCCAGAATTATCAATTTGTTCCTTTTACTTGGTATAATAAAAGTAATTCAAAGCATTGTTCTACTCTGTCATATCTGAAGTCTAATTTGAAATAATTGATTTTTATGCAGGTGAACTTTCCCACAACTGACAAGGGTAAAAATTATTATATAATAAGGTGGTGGTATTTGTGGAAAGTTTATTTAGAAGGTAAAATCATGTAATTTTAAGTATAGACATTTTTTAAAGCAATATTAAGTCTTTTCTATGATGAAAGCACAAAATTATTGTTTTGCAATTCAAAGAAAATAGTAAGGTGTTTTGAAGCTTTCTTAAATCCTAATGTATTGTGCAATTTGAGGACAATGTCTTCTTGCACTATAAATTATTGAGAATATTGGATTATAATATAGTCACTGACCAAATCATAGGAAAAAATAGCAGCACCAAAATAAAAATACCAGTATATATGTTCAGTAAAGTAGAGTGAAACTGCGATTACGTCCCACAAATAACTAATTCTGCCTTCAACAGCATTGATGTAGAATAACTGTGATAGATGTTAGCAATTTAATGAGTAGTAAGACACAGCTCTCACCTTCAGAAATTTCATATTCTAACAGAGCAGAGAGAAACATATAGTGAAATTTGTCATTAGAAATTCTAAGCAGGTGCAAACATGAATAGAGCTTTATTTCCACTAATTATAACTCTGATCTCTGCCCCTCTTACAGCAAGATCATGCTGTAGCAGCAGTCAAATATGTGTGAGTGAGGCTGTGACTCTGGAGGAGCCCAGTGTGGATCCATGGTTTTCTAGAGGTAGGACCAGCATTAACACGAGACACTGTGATGTGTCTTCCTGGTCACCAGAAGTCCAGGTGAAGATGAGTAGTCAACTGAGTGTTCAAGAACACCAGAAAGAATAGGCTCAGCAAATCTAACTGGGAAGATAATTTGGGAGGAGGAGGATTTATGGAATTAATGAAAATACACTTCTCAGAAGTTTTAATTTGGAAAGCACAATTGACCTGTACTCTGAAATTCGTCACTATGATTCCTTGCAGAGGCCATCTCTCATGGGCTGCTTCCAGCCAAAGACTAATTGCAGGAGGGATACTAAGTAGGCTGGTTCCTGGGAGACATTGTCTCATTTAACAGGAAACTTTGGCCTGAAGAATTTGCATCAGCCTCACCAAACATTCTTAAACGTGTTCCACAATCTAAAAAATCATCCATCTAACCTTCCTTTCCTTCTCATTGTCCTTCACAGGGGCCAGATCTGCATCATTGTTGGTCAGCTATACCACCCTTCTCTGGCTCATTCACCATTTTCCCTCACAAGCATTTCCCCTAATAAATCTCTTGCACATCTAGTGTCTCATCTTGGCATCTGCTTCTCCTGGATCAACACAAGATTCTTTATCTTCACTTATATTTTAGACTGCTAAATTATAATTTACTCCAATCACTGGGACTAATACAAAATAAAACCCAAACTAACAGCATACCTAAGGCAGCCTGGAAACCAGGCAGAAGATCAAATAGAAGAGATGTCCCAAGAAGAAATACAGTTTCTTGAAGAGATGTAATTGGAATGATAATTTTAACATTTAATAACATAATGAAGGTACAGGAGATCTAAGCACAGTATTTTAAAAAATTATAACTGAATCTTAATTCAAAATGTAAAGTTCAGTAGATATGGTCTACTGAATTGTTACTATTTACATGCAAATTAATGTCCTAGAAGATCACGAAAAAGACATATTTCTAAGCCCAGGGCAAATATACAAGAGAAAACTTATAAAGAAGATGAGGTGATAGATTGATAGATTCAGAAAATCTTATATGTAAATAATAAGATATCCAGAGATGTAAAAGGGGCTGATAGAAGAGTGAAATCATTAAATCAGTAATAAAGTACAGTTTTCCTGAGCTGAAGAAAGATATGCAATTTAAGATTCAAAGAGTTCAAATTCTAGGATACATTCATTAGAAGAGAAATACACAATGGCATACCATGGGTGATTCTTTTTTTCTTTTTTATTGTGGTCATAATAGCTTATAACATTGTGGAATTTCAGTTGTATATTATTATTTGTCATACACCATATAAGTATTCCCCTTCACCCCTCGTGCCCACCCTCCAGCCCCCTTCCCCCGGTAACCACTAATTTGTTCTCTTTGTCCATGAGTTTGTTTATATTCCACATGTGAGTGAAATCATGTGGTCTTTGTCTTTCTCTGTCTGGGTTATTTCGCTTAACATAATGCCCTCAAGGTCCATCCATGTGATTGACAATGGGATGATTTCGTCTTTTTTTATGGCTGAGTAGGTAGTCCATTGTGTATATATACCACGTCTTCTTTATCCAATCATCAGTCAATGGACACTTGGGTTCTTTCTATGCCTTGGCTATTGTGAATAATGCTACAATGAACATAGGGGTGCATAAGTCTCTTTGAATTGTTGATTTCAACTTTGGATAAATACCAAATAGTAGGATAGCTGGGTCATATGGCATTTCTATTTTTAATTTTTTGAGAAATCTCCATAGTGTTTTCCATAGTGGCTGCACCAGTTTTCACTCCCACCAGCAGTGGATGAGGGTTCCCTTTTCTCCACAACCTCTTCAACATTTGTTGTTTTTATTTATTTATTTATTTATTTATTAATGTTATGATAGATTACAACCTTGTGAGATTTCAGTTGTACATTTTTGTTAGTCATGTTGTGGGTACACCACCTCCCCCTCTGTGCCCTCCCCCCACCCCCCCTTTTCCCTGGTAACCACCGATCAGATCTCCTTATCAATATACTGACTTCCACCTATGAGTGGAGTCATATAGAGTTCATCTTTCTCTGACTGGCTTATTTCGCTTAACATAATATCCTCGAGGTCCATCCACGTTGTTGTGAATGGGCCAATTTTGTCTTTTTTTATGGCTGAGTAGTATTCCATTGTGTATATATACCATGTCTTCTTTATCCAATCATCAATTTCTGGGCATGTAGGCTGGTTCCACGTCTTGGCTATTGTAAATAATGCTGCGATGAACATAGGGGTGCAACGGACTCTTGAGATTTCTGATATCAGGTTCTTAGGATAGATACCCAGTAATGGGATGGCTGGGTCATAGGGTATTTCTATTTTTAACTTTTTGAGAAATCTCCATACTGTTTTCCATAGTGGCTGTACCAGTTTGCATTCCCACCAACAGTGTATGAGGGTTCCTTTTTCTCCACACCCTCTCCAACATTTGTCACTCTTGGTTTTGGATGTTTTTGCCAATCTAACGGGTGTAAGGTGAACATTTGTTGTTTTTTGTCTTGGTGATTAGGCCATTCTGATGGGTGTAAGATGATATCTAAGTGTAGTTTTGATTTGCATTTCCCTGATGGTTAGTGATATTGAGCATCTTTACATGTACATATTGGCCATCTGTATATCTTCTTTGGAAAAATGTCTTCATATCCTCTCCCCACTTTTTGATGCCGTTGTTTGTTTTTTTGTAGTTCATTTGAATGAGTTCTTTATATATTATGGAGATTAACCCCTTATCAGATATATGATTTGCAAATATTTTCTCTCATTTGGTGGGTTATTTTATCATTTTGTTCTTGGTTTCCTTTGCCTTCCAGAAGCTCTTTAGTCATGGGTGATTCTTAAATGCTCTAAAATTCCTAAATTTCAAAGAAAAGGACAAAATTCTGCAGGTAATCTTAGAACATACTATCTATTAAGGAAAAAAATTAGACTAGTATTGTTACAGGCTCTTAACATCAGGCCTGATATCAGTTCCCCCACATTGAACCCAGTGTATATGGGGTTAAAACTAAAACCCACCTCCCCCTCTCCTGCTTCTCTAGCTCCACTTGTATGTAAATACCTGTTTCTTTAAACTTGGACTCCTTGAGCTTTACAACTAAATGGGAGTTACAAATTGTTAAAAGCCCAGGTGGCCTGGAGTGGGAGGCACACTGAAGTTTAGCTAATCATGTGTCCTTGAGTTTGCCAGGAAAGCCGCTGTCTCAAGAGTATCAAGGAACAGAGGCTTCCCAGACCTCAACTCCTCACTCTGGGCACTTGAACCCGCCTCAAACAGGAAGATGAGACAAGAGACAATGGCTAAGGAGGCCCAACTGCCATCCTCCTATCTCACTATCCCCCCCCACCCACCCAGCTGTTTGCAAGCAGCCTTTCAAGGCCAAACGCAGGCTGGTGGAAAAGCACCAAGCTGCACAAGCTACATGTTCCCCCTCCACTACCCAAAACCACAAATAAAAATCCCTACCCATTCCTCATTGGGGAGCTAGCAGTTTTTGAGGCATGAGCCCTTGCTTTGCTCCCTGTGCCTGGCATAGTAAAAACCTTTCCTCTTCCACTCAAGACTCTGTTCTCGTTATTTGGATTGGCATCGGGTTCAGAGACCGAACTTTCGGTTACAGTATCAGTGTTCTCATCTGAAATGTTGAAATAACATTAGCGGAATATTGAGAATAAAGGGCTGAAATTAATAAAATGATATATACAAGCAAGATATCTTCTCTGCTTGGGTCAAAGAGAGAGATTTGTAGATATGCAGGGATTCAGAGTGTCTATCATCTATATAATGCATGTGAAGCAACTTTTTATTGAATTCTTTTATGTAACTATGATCTGACTATCATTTTACACATTTCATTTTATTTCATCTTTACAGTTCTGTGAGATTGATGGCTTTATTCTGCTTTTATATGAAGATCCATGACTCAAGGGGGTTAACAAATTTGGGCAAAGCAGCAAGCTGGTATGTTATCTTTGGATGAAAATTAAGTGGTTCTGATCCTATTTACTGTTTAAAAACATCATAGTTGTTTCTTTCAGATAGCTACAGTTGTGATGGGAACTGAAATTCTAGTTTTCTATTTATTGCACTATTGTTTGGTGGAAACGAAAATGTTGAGTTTTGGGTTTCTTTTTCTTTTTTTTTTTTTTGGTAGGAGAGAGATATCTGACAACCTGCTAGCCTCCAGAAGATTGCACTTTGCAAAAACTCTTTCTAATTTTTAACCCTAAAATAAAGCATGTATCTGTGTGCGTATCTTTCACGTATACATATTCAAGGTCAATATGCAAGGTAAATGCCTAAAAAAACTCACAGCTTTGCAAGTTTTCTAAGTTTACGTTCAAATCTTTATTCTTGTCAAATTACTGGGATCACTCGGATGAAAAGGGAAAGATAGCAACAGTTTTACAGATTTTGAAATGCTAAGTGGGATTTCTCAGTAAACCAAAAGAAATTTGTGCAATATGAATTTTGACTGCAATGATTTCATAAATCTAGGTCATTTCATCTTGTGATGGTATATCAGCTTTTTAAGGAGACATGTTAACCATGTAGTACACCATGATATTACATTACATTAGAGTAATGTAATATAAAACATCATAAAATATTAAGTAGCCCCCAAGAAGCCTGAAAGAGTTAATAGACTTCTGACACCTATTGACTTCTTGTCAGGGAATATGTCAGAAACTGGGGACAACTAAGGCACAGCGTTATTTCCCATGAGCATAATCATAAAGAAAGAACAGGGCTTTGACCTTTAAATTTTCTATAACAGAAGTTCCAGCTCACATTTTGTACAATTCCTGCCTCCCTAAGATTGTTCACTGTAGTCTGTCCTGTGTACAATGAGTTTTGTATTATGAAAGTTTAGTTTATATGGCAGACTTCAGGATCGCTGGGAATTAGAGACTTGTGTTATTTTTCTGCCAAGTATAGAAAAAATGACTGATCTTAAGAATTCTAAGGTGTCATTGTTTTGATGAGAGTTTCATAGTAAACTACAACATCCTTAAATTATTTTGGCAGTGAAAACAAGGAATCTATTACAAAAGAATATAGCCTTATAATATCAGTGGACACTAAAGAAAAAGAAATTTATATGGAGAAAAATGACATTCACATAGCTGAACTTTAAAGCCAATTGAGTGTATTCAGAGTTAATGTTTAAATTAATGAGGGAATGAAAATTATTTCTAATGATAACACTGAAAGACATATGTTAGATGTTGAACTACTTTTTTTCATGCTAATTGTTAAATTAATGTGATAAAAATGTTCACAGTATTGCTAGATTCCTGTTTGGCTGCCTTAAGTGATTTTTTTATTAGCTTTGATTATGAGCTGCTGTAAAGATGATGCTAAAGACTGTTCCAGTCAGTTATATGCTGGGCAGTTTTATTATACTCTGGTTAAAGATGCTAGCAATAAACCTTTGTTTGAAAGAGATATAACTTTTACTTGACTTTAATGCCTGGACCCTGTGACCTGGCTAATGAAATAAAACCATAGACAAATAGTTTTATTGGACACTAAATATTATTGTAATGACTATGACCTTCCACCTGTTTAAGAAAGAGTAAATGCTCAGCAAATCTTCATCATCTTAGACACTCTACCTTGTTCTTACAGTGGATTATATGACTGCCTCTTTAAGAGAGTCAAAAATTATTGTAATGTAGCTATCAATTATTACAATAAATTTTATAAGATGTTTCTTGGAAAGCAGCTGAATGTCTCAATGATTAACTGTAGACTCAGCAGTCATTTCTGCTATTGTGCAAGTAAGATCCAAGAGCAAATTAAAGCAGAAAATAAATTTATATTAAATAGAATGACTCATTCAGACATAGTATTCATTATTGCCCCAACACACAAACACACACACACACAAACACACACACAAGCACACCTGGAATGGGCAGTCCTGTCACAGATCTGCAAGCTCCCTCTATCATCATGTGCAGAGGCAAGCTGCAGAGCTCTAGTTTGAAGTGTTTGGTGATTAAAGAGTTCCTCGATGAGTGAATGTTAAGTCCTGACACTATTTGACAAAAGCATTGAGAAAATCTCATAAGGGGCATGACTGAAAAAAAATGCATACTTTTTCACAAAACATGAGGTTTAGTAAGAAATTTTAATTTTCAAATTACTTTATATATTAAAAACGATGAAATCATACATTTTATTTTTAATCATAAAATGAAGCATTATTTTCTACTTTGAATATGATCACTGTATTTTTGTTGTTGTTGTTGAGGCGGATCAGCCCTGAGCTGACATCTATAGCCAGTCTTCCTCTTTTTGCTTGAGAAAGAGTGGCCCTGAGCTAACATCCATTCCAATCCTCCTCTATTTTGTATGTGGGAAGCTGCCACAGCATGGCTTGATGAGTGGTGCATAGGTCTGCACCCAGAATCTGAACCTTGGGTGACCAAAGTGGAGCATGTGAACTTAACCACTACACCACTGGACTGGCCCCATGATCACTGTAATTTATTCACTTTGGTAATCCTTAAGTTGAAGTATCTTGAATCTTTTATGAGAATCCTATGGAGGGAAATAGAAACTTTATAAATATCTGGTCAAAGAAATAAAAAAGGGTAGTAAAGCAATGAAATTTAATTATGGCTTTGGGATAAGTGCTATGACTATGTTAAATACATTCATGTGATAAGCATTAACAATTTTTCATAACATAGTCTGTTAAATTTAATTATTCTACTTTTCCAAGTATGTTGAATAAACACTTATTTAGTGTACAATGTACGCTATACTATATAATCATTGCAGGATAAAAATATTCCACCCTTACACCCCAAAGAACGTTGTCTGTTTTAGAGGAAAATATACAAATCAATTAAAATTTTTGTTCTTTGTATCACAGATATTGGGTAACTTAACGTTTGTTTGTTGAACCAGTATAAATCATGACATATGAGAGAAAAAGTGTTAAGAAGATGGACAGGAGTGAGGAACTGATTTGCCTGTGAATTTAAGGAAGACTTTATAGGGGTAGCAATATTTCAGCTAAGCCTTTTGTGATTAACAGAAATTTGGAATGTACATAAGGAAAGCAATGGGTGTGTTCATTGTGAATTTAAGGAGTCTGTTGTGAATGTGTCTAGAAGATAGGATTGAGCCTCAAAGAGAAAAAGATGAAATTGGAGAAAGAAAGCTAGAACCAAATTTGAGAACTCTTTTATTCCTGGTTGTATAATTTGGAATTGCTTTCAGACAGAAGGGAGAGTCATCAAGAGACATTTGAGCACTGAATTACGTGAACAGATTTATGAATTTATGAAGGTAAATAGTGCAAAAATAGAAAATGATGATTCTTAACCCATCTTCATGAGAGGTACTTTTTTAAGAAAGAATGCAATGAGCTTGAACGTCATCACTCCAGTCCGTACCACAAAACAAGCTGAGCAAAATGAAAATCAATGATTTTTTTTTTGTACCTATCTAGGAACTGAGTTGCCAGGCAAATAGCTACTCCCAAATTTGGAAAGACAGGAAATCCAGAGAGTCACAGCCATGATCTGCTTACCTGCCACAGAAAGTGCTGTGGCTCTAAAGCAGTAGGAACACTTGAATGGTAATTTTGACTAATTGACAGATGCTGAGTGTGGACTAGTGTAAAAGTGAGAAACTCCTGGGGACCACAGTTCTTAGGAGATTTTCATACTTTTCAGAGTGGAGGAACTAGAAAAATGCCACCCTTGCCAGGTGATCAAGGTCAACATCGAGTTATAAATCATGTTGATAGTATTTACCTTTACTGCATGATGAAAATGGCAATTTAACTCTCTGGTCTTCCTCCCTAAATCCCATAAACCCAGTCTTATTACCAGACAAATAGCAAAAGAGGGATACTCTGTAAATGTCTGATCAGTACTTCTCAAAACTGTCAAGGTAATCAAAAACAAGCAAAGTTTGAAAAAGCTGTCACAAACCAAAAGGAGCCTGACTAGATAAGACTATGAAATGTAATGTGGTATCCTAGATCGGGCACTGGAACAAAAAAAGGACATTAGGTGAAAACCGAGGAAATCTGAATAAAGTATGGCCTTTAATTAAGTGTGTTAATACTGGTTCATTAATCGTGACATGTACTATGTCATTATGAGATCTTAATAATAGGGAAAATTAGCTTCATCAGTGTGATTAGAAAGAAGGAAATGTTAAATACATGCCTGTAATCAATATAATATGGTGCTTGACAAAGGAATTGGACGCTACAAGGGATCAAAATCGACATCACTATTAACAGTTTCAAAGCATGGTTGTAAAGCTGATGTGGAAAGGAAATAGAGATGCAAATAAGGCTTTGTGGAGATTGAAATGAGACTTATTTAGAACAGAAGATTATGATCTTCTACCATTCCAAGGATATTGTACATAAATATTTAATTATAATTTTATCTATATTCATATGGTATTACATTATTTTCCCAAGTAAACTCTATTAAGCTACCTTTAATTACTTGACCAATTTCCTAAAAAAAATTGCATTTTTATTATACTAAAATGAATTTTGCCATGATCAATCATTTAATATTGAATATTTTACCCAAATACTTTCATAAGGTCACATTTTATTTTCCATATAAAAATTTATGAAGCAGGGTTTCAACCACTATTAAGGTACTGTTGTGGCTATTATGTCTACCACACTCAATTTTCCATGAACAAATTTTGCAAACCTAAATTTTGTCAAAATCTAAATTTAGTCTCCTTTCAGTTTTGTCTCCATGAATTTTACCATATACAGTTTTAGCCATTGTCAGTTTTTACTTGAGGCTGTTCATTTTTAATGTTGTGTTTCTCATATTTGAAAATAATTGTGAAAGAGAGATTAAAACAAAGGTGTGAATGAAAAAGGAAGGAGCGCTTATTCTGGGGAATTGATTTGAACTCAATAAAAGGTCCAACAGAATGTGTTGTAAGATCAAAATGGCAGATTAAATGTAGAAAACACACACCAACACACACACACACACACAACACATTTACTAAAAACATTGACTAGATCACACTAAATTTATGTTAATGATTGCCTCTAAGAAGAAATGAGAAAGAGAAGGATTTCTTGCATTATTTTACTATTTTTAGCATCTTTTGCAATATATATAAGTAGCAGTATAAGTTACATTAGTATACAGTAAGTAGTATATTTTAAAAACATATCATTATTGTTATATGCTTGTTTGGTTTGCTTATTTTAACTGTTGCATATCCTTCTATCAAATTAATATTCTGAAATTTATCTATTCTAACAAAGATGGAATGTAGAATTTTACCCAATATTTTATAATCTAAAAGAATGTGATGCCCTACTTATCTTCCCCCATCAGTACAATTAACTTCTTAACAATTATTTAATGATCTGCAACTCAAAAATGTGTGAAATGCTACTTTGCATGTCCCACCAATCACTAGGTTGAACAGCTTTGCTCGTGTTGACTGACCATTCAATCTCTTCTTCCATGGAACTGCCCCTCAGGGATTTTCCATTTTTTCATTCTATTGTTTGTCTTTCTTTAAATTGGTTTTAGAGGTATAGCTTTACCTTGGAAAATCAGTAGTCTCTCCCTAATATTCTGATTGTCCCATGATCCCACACTTAATTGAGATATCCTTTTATTAAATGTCAAGGTATTTGTAAACACCTGTATTTACAATGTAAACATTGAATGTCTTTCTAGATTATGTCTCTGCTTCTGTTGACATATTTTTCTATCCGTATAAAAATTCCACACAGTTTGGAAGATGCCAGGTTCTTCCCAAGGACACAACAAAACTACAACCACATATAGAAAAATTTCCTCTAAAAGACATCTGAAAACTGAATAAAAAGAACTTCCACAACAAAGACAGGGGTGGAAGAGGCAGAGAAATAGCCTCATTGAGGAAAAAAACCACATCGTAGCCACAGGGCTTCAAGGCCTGGAAGCATCTCAGAAGTACAGAGCTTTTCCCAGAGGAACAGGGGTTTTGAGCTCCACATTAGGTACCCCAGCCCTTAGATCCAGTACAAGAGAGTGGCAATCCCATAATACAAGGCTTTACAAGATTTGAAAACCGGTGGGAATATGACCAGGAAAACTATAGAACTTCACAGAAAGAAAAACCTGTTCCTAAATGGCCCATGAACAGATTCACCTGATCTGGAAACCAGCGCCAAAACACCAGATAGAAAAGTGCACAATTCATTGGTAAAACAGACTCACTTACTAAGCTCAGAATGCATCCCAGAGAGGCAGGAATCATCTGGCCTACCCACCAGGGAGAGACACTGGAGGCAGCCATTATTGTCACCCAGCTCTGTCCTGCTGACAAAGAAGCTGGCAGACACCATTGGATTCCTCCCTCTAGTATCTTAGAACAAGAGAGTCTCACCCATTAGAGCACTCAAGGCAACTGAGTACAGCCAGGGAGTAGGCAGCCCATTCCAGGGACTGGTGCTACTTACCAGTGAGCCACAGTGGCCATGTGGGCACTTGGAAACCTTATGGGCCCCATGTGGACTTGTGCTTCTGGCCATTACAAACAGCCACACAAAAGACCTTCCCAGATTTCCAATGCCTGGAATGGTTGTGCCTTGCCCTGCCTGGGGGCCTACCTCATCCATCTGTCAGTTTTTACCAGAGGCCTGCCCCACCCAAAAGTTATCTGACAACAGTCACAAGACTGCATAGCTAGTCTCACCTGAAACTTGCCTCACCCCTTATCCACCAAAATAGAGACACAGCCAGCACTAGAGGCAGCTGCACCAGGGAATTCCAGTATTTTTGTATCCCACGGCCTAGCAACCAGCCACACCGGGTGACTGACTTGCTTACCAAGAAAACTGCAGTAGTTGTGTGCCTCTGAATTTGCAGCAAGCCATGCCTGTGGCTTGCCCAGCCCAATGAAGTGTCCTTAGCTGTGGCACACAACCAAGTCTCACAACCAGTGGACCCAGGGGCTAGCCTAGCCTACCCATATGCCCACAGCAATAGCAATCCCAGCACAACAGAAGGGTACATACAGCCCACACTAGGAATATCCCTGGAGCATTTGGCACAGGTGACAAATGGGGAGTGTGCTGATTGGCCCCATAAGGCTTCTCTTACATACAGCTGCATTTCCAAGTTCAGGAGATATAGCCAATCTACTTAAACCACAGAAATAAGCACAGAGAAGTAGGCAAAATTAGGAGATAAAGGAATATGTTTCAAAGAAAGGAACAGGACACATACCTAGAAAAAGAACTAAGAGAAAGAGAGATAAACAACCTACCTGATATAGAGTACAAACTAATAGTCATAAATTTATTCACTGGTCTGAGGAGAAGAGCAAATGAACACATTGAGATTTTCAATAAAGAATTAGAAAATATAAAAAAGAACCAATCAGAGCTGAAGAATATAGTAATGAAAAATAAAAAAGTCACTAGAGGGAGTTGAAAGCAGAGTAGATGACATAGAAGAATGGATCACTGATCTGGACGAAAGAGTAAAAGACATCACCCAAGCTGACCAGAGGAAAGAATTAAAAAGAAGGAGGACAGTCTAAAGGACCTCTGGGACAACACTGAGCATACTAACATCGCATTATAGGTGTTCCAGAAGGTGAAGAGACAGATAAAGGGGCAACTTATTTGAAGAAATAACAAAGAAATTCGAAGAAATAATAGTCAAAAACCTCCCTAACCTGAGGAAGGAAACAGACATCCAGGTACAGGAAGTGCAGAGAGCATAAAACAAGATGAACTCAAAGAGACTCACACAAAGACACCTCATAAATAAAATGCCAAGAATTAAAGAAAAAGAGAGAATCCTAAAAGCTGCAAGAGAAAATCAAAAAGTTACATACAAAGGAAACTCCATAAGGCTATCTGTTGATTTTTCAGCAGAAACCTTACAGGCTAGAAGAAAGTGGCATGATATATTCAAAGTGCTAAAAGGATAAAACCTACAACAGGAATACTCTACCTGGTAAGTTTATCATTCAGAATGGAAGGAAATATAAAGAGCTTTCTAAACAAGTAAGAACTACAGGAGTTCATCACCACTAAACTGGCCTTACAAGAAATATGAAAGGGCCTAATTTAAGTGGAAAAGAAAAGACCACAAATAGAAAAAGAAAACTATCAAAGAAAAAATATCACTAACAAAGACAAATATACAGGTAAGGTAGTGGATCAACCACCTATAAAGCTAGTTTGAAGGTCAAAATACAAAAGTACTAAAATCACTTATATCTATGATAAGATGTTAAGGGATACACAAAAATAAAACAGATAAAATATGATTTCAAAAACATACAGTGTTGTGCAGGCAAGTAAACATATAAGGCTTTTATTAAGAGGTCAAACTTAAGAGATCATCAACTTAATATAAACTGCTATTTACATATGTTATTACATATGAACCTCATGGTAACCACAAACCAAAAACCTATAATAAATACAGAAAAAATAAAGAAAAAGGAGGGACCAGCTCCAGTGGCCTGGTGGATAAGTTTGACATGCTCCACATTGGCAGTCTGTGTCCAGTTCCTGGGCCTGGGCCTAAGCCACTCATCTACCAGTGCCCATGCTATGACAGTGGTTCAGATACAAAATAGAGGAAGATTGGCAACAGGTGTTAGCTCAGGTTGAATCTTCCTCAGCAAAAAAAGAAAAAGGAACCCAAACATTACACTAAAGATCACCACCAAATCACCAGGGAAGAGAGTAAGAGAAGAAGAAAGAAACAGAGAAGAACTACTAAACATCAAAAAAAGTAACAAAATGGTAATAAATAAATATTTGTCAATAGTTACTTTAAATGTAAATGGACTAAATGCTCCATTCAAAAGACTACAGTGGCTTGAGGGATAGTAAAACAAGACCCATATATATATACAAATATGCTGCATATGCAAGACACACTTCTTACTTAAAGACACTCACAAAATGAAAGTGAAGAGATAGAAAAACCTATTCCATGAAGATGGACATAAAAAGAAAGCTTGGGCAGCAATATTTATATTGACCAAATAGACCAAAAAAACAAAAACTTTAACAAGAGACAAACAAGGGCATTACATATGATAAAGGGAATAATCCAACAAAAGGATGTAACACTTGTAAATATCTATGTGCCCAACATAGGAGCACCTAAATATATAAAGCAAATATTAACAGAAATAAAAGAAGAAATTGACAGTAACACAATAATAGCAGGGGAATTTAACACTCCACTTACACCGATGGATATATCACCCAGACAAGATCAATAAGGACATATTTTCTTAAATGACACATTAGACCAGATGGACTTATTTAACATTGAATCCAAAAACTGCAGAATACATATATGGTTTTTAATGCACATGAAACAGTCTCCAGGATGGAGCCACAAAATCAGTCTCAATAAATTTAAGAATATTAAAATAACACCAAGCATGTTTTCTGACCACCATGGTACGAAACAAGAAATTAACTACAAGAAAAAAACTGGAAAAGTCGAAATATGTGGAGATTAAACAAAATACTCATAAGCAACACTTGGTCAATCGGAAATCAAAGGAGAAATAAAAAAATACCTGGAGACAAATGAAAATGAGAATATGACATACCAAAATTTATGGGATGCAGCAAAAGTGTTACTAAGAGGGAAGTTTATAGCAATAAAGGCTGATCTCAAGAAACAAAAAAAGTCTCAAATAACTAAACAATCTAAAAAGATATCTAAAGGAACTAGAAAAAGAAGATCAAATAAAGCCCAAAATCAGTAGAAGGAAGGAAATAGTAAAAATCACAGCAGAAATAAATAAAATAGATACTCAAAATACAATAGAAATATAAATAAAACTAAGAGACAGTTCTTTGAAAAGAGAAGCAAAATTGACAAACATTTAGCTAGGCTTAATGGGCCAAAAGAGAGAAGCCTCAAATAAATAAAATCAGAAGTGAAAGAGGAGAAATTACAACAGACACTACAGAAATACAAAGGGTGATATATGCAAAACTGAATCAAGAAGAAATAGAGAATCCAAATAGACCAATTATTAGTAAGGAGATTGAAACAGTAATCAAAAATCCCCAAAGAACGAAAGTCCAGGACAAAACTGCTTCCCCAGTGAATTCTACTAAACATTCAAGAAGATTTAATACCTATCCTTCTCAAACTCTTCCAAAAAATTGAAGGGGAGAGGACACTTCCTAACTCATTCTACAAGGCCAACACTACCCTGATATCAAAACTAGACAAGAACAACACAAAAATGAAAATTACAGGCCAATATCACTAATGAACACAGATGCAAACTCCTTAAAAAATATTAGAAATCTAATACAACAATTCATTAAAAGGATCATAAACGATGATCAAGTAAGTCTTATTCCAAGGATGCAAAAATGGTTAAACTTTCACAAATCAATCAATGTGATACACCACATTAACAAAATAAATAATAAAAACCACATAATCAACTCAATACATGAACAGAAAGCATTTGACAAGATACAGCATTCATTTATGATAAAAATTATGAATAAAATGGGTATAGAATGAAAGTATCTCAACATAATAAGGTCATGTATCACAAACCACAGCTAACACCCTATTCAATGGTGAAAACTAAAATCTGTCCTTCTAAGAACAGAAAGAAGACACAGATGCCCACTTTCACCACTTTTATTTAACATAGTATTGGAAGTCCTACCCAGAGCAAATTAGGCAAGAAAAAGAAATAAAAGAGATCCAAATTGGAAAGAAAGAAACAAAACTGTCACTATCTTCAGATGATGTGATGTTATATATAGAAAACTCTAAAGAATCCACCAAAAATCTGCTAGAAATAATAAATGAATACAGTACAGTTGCAGGGTACAAAATCAACATACAAAAAAAAATCAGTTGCATTTCTGCACACTAACAGCAAAATAGCAGAAATAGAAATCCGAATACAATCTCATTTATAATCCCAACAAAAAGAAGAAAATATCTAGGAATACATTTAATTAAGGATGTGCAAGACCTATACACTGAAAACTGTAAAACATTGTTGAAAGAAATTGAAGAAGACACAAAGAAATGGAAAGATGTTCCATGCTCACGGATGGAAGAATTAACATAGCTAAAACATTCATACTATCTAAAGTAATCTAACAGATTCAATGCAATCCTTATCAAAGGTCCAATGACATTTTTTATGGAAATAGAACAAAGAATCCTAAAATTGATATGGAACAACAAAAGACCCAGAATAGCCAAAGTAATCCTGAGAAAAATTAGGAAAAGTGAAGGTATTACATTCGTTGATTTCAAAGTATACTACAAAGCTGGAAAAATCAAGCATGGTACTGGCAGAAAACCAGACACACAGATCAATAGTACAGAACTGAGAGTCCAGAAATAATCCCACACATTTATGGGCAGCTAATTTTTGACAAAGGAGCCAAGAACATACAAAGGAGAAGGGAAAGTATCTTCAATAAGCGGTATTGGGGAAAACTGGACAACCACGTATAAAAGAGTGAAAGTAGACCATTATCTTATGCCATACACAAAAGCGAACACAAAATGGATTAAAGACTTGAATGTAAGACCCAAAAACTCAAAAATCCTAGAAGAAAGCATGGGTAATGCACTCTTTGACAACAGTATTAGCAGTATCTTTTTGAAAATGTCTCCTCAGGCAGGAGAAACAAAAGGAAAGATAAACAAACAGGATTACATCAAACTAAAAGCTTCTGCATGGCAAAGGAAACCATCAACAAGATGAAGAGACAACCTACCAATTGGGAGAAGATATTTCCCAAATCATACATCTGATAAGGAATTATTATCCAAAATATATAAAGAACTCATACAACCCAACAACAATAAAAAACCAAAATAACCCAATTAAAAAAATGATCAGAAGATCTGAATAGACATTTTTCCCAGGAAGATATACAGATGGCCAATAGGCCAATGAAAAGATGTTCAACATCACTAATTATTAGGGAAATGCAAATCAAAACTGCAATGAGATATCACCTCATGCCCATTAGAAGTGCTACTATTTAAAAGACAAGAAATATCGAGTGTTGGAGGGGATGTGGAAAAAAGGGAACCCTCATACACTCTTGATGGGAATATAAATTGGTGCATCCAGTATGGAAAACAGTATAGAGATTCCTCAAAAAATTAAGAATAGAACTATCGTATGTTCCAGCTATTCCACCACTGGGTGTTTATCCAAAGAACATGGCAACACTAATTTAAAAAGATATATTCACCTCTGTGTTCAAGGCAGCACTATTCACAATAACTAAGACTTGGAAACAGCCTAAATGCCCATCAATGGGAGAATGGATAAAGAAGATATGGTACATACACATAATGGTATACCACTCAGCCATAAAAAAGATGGAATCTTACCATATGTGACGACATGGATGGACATTGAGGGCTTTATGCTCAGTGGAATAAGTCAGATGGAGAGAGCCAAATATTGTATGATTTCACTCATATGTGGAAGATAAAACAACAACAACAATAAACAAATAAAGACATAGACTCAGAACAGATTGGTAGTTACAAGAGAGGAGCAGGGGAGGGCGAAAGGAGTAAAAGAGCACATGTATACAGAGACAGATGGAAAGTAAACTGTGAGTGGTGAACACCATGTAGTCTTCACAGAATAAACGTATAATGATGTATGCTTTAAACTTATATAATGTTAAAACCAAGGTTGCCTCAATAAAAAAATAAATAGAAAGAAATTTTTAAATCTCATTATCTTCCTAAAATGATATAATAAAATCATTTTCCACCAATCTCCCATCATATGAAAAAGCTCATGGTAATAACCAATCATTATAAAGGTTAAAAACTCCCTCATTTGCACTTTATAAGCTATTCTGTAATGTTATGCCTCTGAGCTTCATAGCGCTTTTGGGTTTGAAGTCTCCTTGTTCACAAGCAGTTTGTTTCTTGCTCAATAAAATATTCATGTCTAAAAAAAATTCCACAATATTTTAATAATTATGTCTTTATAATGATCTTGATGATACAAAGAAAATTGTCCTGTTTTAATTTTTTGCTAATTCTTAATCATTAAATATTTGAACTTTTTTTTAACTTGGCTCTTCTGAAGCATATATTCTTATATGTTAACTTAAGAATCAGTTTCCTATTTTTCTGAAATGCCTATTCACATTTTTTCTCTTATTTTGATTTACATTTAACTTGTGAATTGATGTTAGTATCATGACATTTTTATGTTCTTAAGTCTTTGTACCAATAATCATGATAGGAAAAGATCCTCTCTTATGATTTTCAAAAATATCTATTGTCATTTCTGATTCTTTCTCCTACCCATATAAGCATATAACTCCATCACATCTTTTCAGAGGTTTAATCCTAAATTATTTACAGTTTGGTACGTTATTATTGTTAATATCATAATGTACTATTTTATTTTCTAATTAGTTACTTTTCCTTGAACCTTCACTCTATTTTAAGATTTTGTCAATTATCTAGCTTAAGAAAAATCCAATGGTAATCACTAAGACTATTTGCATAAAGTGGTATTAGAAAAATAATAGCTTGTCTGTCTAACCCACCACTTTATACTCCTCAGGCAACCGTTATATATACTTTAGAGTACACTTTTCCCTATTATTTTCTACATTTATAAAAATAGTATACACACAGATTTTGTTAGTGGTTTTGTTCCTATTGTTAAAATGTGCTCATAATATGTGTACTATATTTCAACTGAGTTGAGGTAGATATATATATTTATACACATACATATGAATATAGAATAATAAGATACTGAACAGTAAGTCAAAGATATCTTTCTAGGTCATTAGAAGTCATCTTAGAAAGCTATATAATATTTCATACCTTTTTAAAACACTACAAAATTGTTGGAGTTCCATTTTTATTGTATCATATGTAATCATGCTAAAATCCTCTATTTATTCTCATTGTTTTAGAGAATCAAAAGGCATTAATATATCCATGGCCCTGGGAAACCCTTTATTAATTACATACATTTAACTTTACCCCAGATTTCCCAAATTTATTTGACCAAGAAACTGTTGTTTTACAGCTTATTTATTAGCATCTATCAAAATAATAATTCCCAGAAACTCCTCAAACTGATTACTTGGTGTTATAAATTGTGAAATAAGACCTAGTCACACACTGTTCATTTCAATAAACACGTATTTTATGCTTAAAATGTTTCTACCTATTACTAAACTATAGGAATACATGAATAAATAAGTCACAGTTCTTAACTTTATGACATTTACACACTTATGTAGTAATAGTACAGATAGACATAAACAGGTCATTTTATTCCCAGTTCTATTGTAGAATATATATGGGATGCTCTGGGTACTGAAACGAGGCACAAGGATGCAGTGGGGGACCATCAAAGTCTTCTGCAGTAGGTGCACCTATTGTGCCTCAACCACTGACTAGGAAGAGCCAGGGGAAGCAGAGAGATCAGGAGGGACTGGATTGTGTAAACAAAAACACGGAATGAAACACACCAAGCTGTGTGTATAGAAATTGGAACAGTAGCCAGGTGGGAAATAGAGAGTGCATGAGATGAGATTGGAGAGGTGTGCTGTGGTTGTGTCATGAGTCTGTGTGTCTAGGTGATGGTAGGCCACATTTTTAAAGTTTAAGCAAGGGAGTAATATGGACAGATTTCTAATTTATTTGTCTATAGCAATTTTTTTAGGATTGATTTGAAGGGAAATTTTTGAGGCAAAAAGACAGTAAAGAGATGACTGGAGCTATCCAGGGAAGACAGGATGAAGGCATGAAGATTATTTGGGATTTATAACAAGAAGAGTACAAGGCAGAGACAAGATAAACATAATAAGTAAATTCAGCATAACTTGGCATTTAGTTGGCAGTGGGGGCTGGAAGACATGGTGATGTCAGGTTAATGCTCCTAAAAATGAGATTTGAGAATGTGGGAAAAGTGTTAGAGAAAAAGAAGATGAATTCCACCGTGGCCCTTCAGGTTTGAGATATTTCAGGACTTTCAGATTGATATGGCCTGTAGATGGTTAGATGGAAAGCAACTTACATCTGCAGCTGTAGATTTAGGTCTCTTTAGTCTGGTTAATCCCACTGATGAACCTGCATACACTGGAAAATGTGTAGCATGAGAAAAAGGGAACTGAAGATTGGGCTTTTTAATTCCTTCTTTATGTGGCAACATGAGGAAGACCTGTTTTCAGGAGTGTGGAAAATAAGGAGAGCTAGGGTAAGTTTCAGAGGAAAGTGATATTCATGAAACTGGTAGAATACAAAGTTTCAATCAAAGCACGGTTTCTGTGGAAGAAAAAATGAGTGTAAGAGTTGAGAACACGACCCTCTACGTCTGTCAAACTTGAGTCCAGATCTTGGGTCAGCCATGAATTTTGACCTCAGGTAAGTTACTGTTTGGTGAGCATTATTATTTTTTTATAGAGACTTTATTTTTTAGAGCAGTTTTAGGTTCACAGCAAAATTGAGAGGAAGGTACAAAGATTTCCTGTAGACCCCCTGCCCCCACACATGTATCGCCTCTCCCACTATCAATATCCTCTACCAGATGGTACATCATAATCACTCAAAGTCCATAGTTTACATTAGGGTTCGCTCTTGGTGTCGTCCATTCCATGGGTTTGGATAAATATATAGTGACATGTATCCATCATTATATTATCATGCAGAGTACTTTCACTGCCCTCAGAATCTTCTGTGAGGATAGTTTTTTCTAATCAAAATATATTTTAAAACATGTACCTTATATTGTTGTGAAAATAAAATCATGTAATGAGTATAAAGCATTTATCATATTGCAAAATTCAAAATAGATATAGTAGGGGACCAGCCTGGTGGCAGCCAGGGTTCATGGGTTTGGATCCCAGGTACAGGCCTATACACTGCTCATCAAGCCATGCTTTGGCGGTGTCCCACATACAAAATACAGGAGGTTTGGCACAGATGTTAGCTCAGCGACAATTTTCCTCAAGCAAAAAGAGGAAGATTGGCAATAGATGTTAGATCAGGGACAATCTTCCTCACCAAAAAAAAGAAAAAAGATATAATAAGCTTTGATAATAGTAAAAACAATAACACAATGGAATATTGTCATTGCATTCGATATTTATAATATGATTAATGATTTTTGCAAAATAAGTTTCAGATCTTGTGGTAGAGATGGATATAAAAGTTGAAAGAGACCACGAAGTGAACGAGAGGTGAAGAGTCTCCACGGAAACAGTGGATACAGATTGTGCTTCTTAGTAGAAGAAACGCACTTGAAGAGAGGCACCTGGGTGATGGTCAGAGAGAATTCAAGCTCAAGGAGTGACCTTATTCCTTTTATTTATTTTAGGGTAGAGAGGCTTGATTATAGGCTTGTAGGAACATGCTAGGACAGAAGGAGAGTCTGATGATGTGGGCCAGAGTAGTTCACGTAGGCCATTTTTGCTGAAAACAGTCCCCGGCCCATAACAGCCTCTTGATGCCTGTTTTGGCATTAATTAATGGACTAGATTTAATGAATTTGGGCACAAGTAAAATGTTGGCCTTGGGCTGGTGGCAGATGTAGAATCTAATTTTGCCAAATGTCTTTCATAGTTACTTTTCATTTGCTTCTTTAAAATACAAACCAGAATTGATAGTGTGTTCAAATGTTGTTTAAAGAGAGGAGCCATCTTTATGTACATCTCCAAAATGTGCAATTAGATTTCCAAAATTTAAAATACTCATAAAAATTGATATCCATCAAGAAAATTCATTTCTTATGGTCTTCCTTATAGTAAGTGTTTCTGGAAAAAATTCCATGTGAAAGATAATTGTAGTAAGCCTCAGTCAGCAAGAGAACCCTCCAGTGAAAATATCCACCAACTGACATGTTTCTGTCTAGAAATCCGACATATCTATATAACTCATGAATAACATTCCTGATAGCCAGGAAATTTTTATAATAAATTCAGAAATTAATATAAAAGGAAAACTACTTGTGATTGATTATCATATGGTGTTTTAACTTAAAACACATATGTTAAATATTAGGTTTAAAAATTTATGAATTTTCATTAAAGTATTTGTGCCAATTGGTGTCACAGTTGCCACAAGAAGTGTATATCCAGAGAGGAAATATATTGTACACATCCTGGGTCCCCTCTGAATTTTTCTTTAAACTTGCCATTCTCTTATTCCCTAGTAAATTACTGTTATCTTTTCTAGTTTGGTTTCTATGAACCATAGCCCAGACTCTTTCTTAACAGTGGTGAGTAAGATAAGTGGTACCATTCTCTACCATAATCAAAACTGACAGTGGGTGTAGTTAAAGCAAGTCTTTCCTTGTTTCCTGCTGTCCTGCACAGTACCTGGTTGATGCCATGATAAACACTCATTTCTGTAATTGTCAACTATGGCAGCTTTCACCTGACATCCATCACAGTAGGAGCTTACCATATTGCATCCTGCAGAGCTGGAAAATTTCTTTCGTAACCTATACATCTGATACAGTGGTGGGGACCTTTTGACTTTTTATTTTCCTGCAAGATTTCAAATGAGGGGCTGCTTTATTATTTTCCCAAGGACCTGTTAGCAAAGTTGGCTTTCAAACATTTTTAGGGCACAGCAGTGTCTTTCCATTCATGGATTTTCCGTGTGTCACTGCAGGTAGCTTCAAAGATTTAGTTGCCCTGCTTGACCCCAAACACGGCAATACCCACCTAAAGTGCGTGTGCACGTGCACACACACACACTCAGACACAAATGCATGAGAAAGAGAGGATAGAAAGAGAGACAGAGATACAGAGCAGGAGTTAGGCAAGTGGGGTTAGAAACAAATAAACCTTATTTTCTTTTCTTTCCCATCTTATTGCCTCCCTCGCATTTATTCCAACAAGTTCTTGATTTATCTTGCAGGCAGGCTATTTTAATTCAGTGAATGGTTTTGGATTTCTGATGAGAAACTCTTCTTCCTTTCTTTAGGTTTGATTGTTTTCTTTAGAAGTGCTTGAGATATTTGAACAGGAGAGAGAGAAGGGATTTGAGGTTTTGTGCAGGGAAAATGATCTTTGTTTTGAATTTTTTTGGAGGTAATTAAATCAGGATATAAAGCAGTATTTATTTGGATGGCCTTATAGCATGTGGGAATATCTCTTATAGCTGTAACCAATGTTAAAATAATGGCCTTGTTTACATGGAAATGCAGGCATTTTCAGCTCGGCCTGTCCATGCACTTCCTTTGTTTGGGGCTTTTACAGGGTTTGCAGCTGGCCTTGAGCTCCGGGAGCAAGGAGGGTACTGTTGGAGGCTGAGAAAGAGAGACGTCTTACTACTGGGACCCCATCATCTCAGAAAAACGTATCCTAACAACATTTAGAGGAGGAGTTTTCACAAATCAGTCTGTGTAAGTTTGTAAAACAAATTCAGCATCAGAAAGAAGGAAATTAGTCATCGAAGAGGAGAAAGCAAAACACCTGCTCAAAAAAGTTTATTTACAGCTTCTCAGTGAACCAGAAACTGCATAGCTCACTAATTCATTGAGAAACTTTTTGAAATATGGAAATGTACTTTACCAAGTCCCAAGGAAAACTGGGACTATTTGTATTCTGCTATCATTTTTCCCTATCACTATTTTTAGTTTGCTTTTTAAACAGTTCAAAGCAAGCTGTATCTTGCCTTTTCCATAAAATTGAAGCAAACATGTTTTTATCATTTCATAAATCCTAATAAATAATA